>NC_081413.1:541233544-542531044 GCF_030272615.1 Cryptomeria japonica | reverse complement strand
ATTTTGATTATTTTATTTTATTTTTCCAAAAAGGTGGCAGTGCCATTTAATATATTTTATTTATATATTTCTTTAAAAAAGTTGATTCAAAGAGCTCCTAGAGAAAAGAACCAGAAAGAAAAACTCCGATCCTTGCTCAATAATATATATAAAGGTTGTGAAACTTAAATCCCTAATATGCCAAAAAGTACAATATATCTCATAATGTCCAGAATACCAAATGCCACAAATCATCCCCAAGTATCAAATGCTTCCTGGAGCATGTTGAACAAGATGAAGTCTGAACCAAAACATCATGAAAGCTGTACACATTTACATAGCAGTCCACAGTCTACCTCACTTATGCATTTATTCAACTTGAAGTCCAACACGCTTCATAGATGCTCAAATCGACATCCATTCACATCATTCAGATATAGCAAAACCACGGAACCCTGCAATTATAATACCTCACATACCAACATTTTATCATTATGAAAAAGACAACTGCATAGCCATGTGCAATATTATCTTGTACCCATGTCCTCCAAAATTATTTTTCTAAGAATTGGAAAAGAATCGAGATCACAATTCGGACCCATCATATTAAGTTCCACCTTGGAACTTCCCATATTTGCCAAATGATCTGCAACCCGGCTCCCTTCTCTATACACTATTAGGATTCCCACAGATACTGAGAGGGGGGGCGGGGGGGTGAATCAGTATCTAACCGGTTATAGATTTTTCTTAACTTAAAACATGTAGAGCATATTAATACTGTGTATCGGTAAGTAGAAAGTAATGCAATAAACAGAGATAAAAACAACCACATGAAAAACACACCATAACACAAGGATTTAACGAGGAAACCCGGTGTGGGAAAAACCTTGGTGGGATTTGTGACCCACAATATTCACTTATTGGCCAATAAGAGAATATTACTGCTACAAGAGGGGCCGACACATGCAGGAAGGCTAATTGCCTAGAGCTCATTGCTCAAATACAAAATGGGAAGTCTCACTGACTTACAAAATGGATTATACAAATCCAGTATCTTGTACTGCTTCAAAATAGCATCTGCAATGCTAGATCCAGTACCGGTTTCTGCTCTGCTTCTTACATAAATCCTTAACCTATAATTCGCATAATAAGTCTGCCTTATTTCGCCTAATATATTCCTCTTACTTACTTACAAATGTTCTACAATGATCTCTCTTATATAAGAGTCATTTTACAACTTGCCAAGTCGGCTTACAATGATTTTACAAATAATAAACAAAATATATTACAACAAAAAAATCTTGTCGGCCTTTGTGCCGGTATGCTTTCTTTCTCTGCCGGCATGCTTCCTTTCACTGTCGGTGCTGGTGATGTGAGTGTCGGTGTAGAGTCTGATCTTGCTAGTGCCGGTGTAATGCCTTATCGGTGCCATAGGAGACAAGGCGCCATAGGATTGTAAGGTTGCCATCAATGACAAATCCTTCAATCACCTACAATGTCTCATTAGAGTGTGCATATGCCAACAATCTCCCCCTTTGGCATTGATGGCAACACTCATGAGAAAATTCCAAAACTTGTAATCCAAAAATTGTGTACCAAAAATATTACCAAAAATATGTGAGCTCCCCCCAAGCAGATAAGTCTTTTGCTGATTATTTTCTCATACTACTACTCCCCCTTTGGCATCAATGACAAAGGTTGTCAAGGTGTCAATAGAGTTGTAGTTTTCTGTCTCAACCTTGTAGCTGGGTGGTTACAATTTGAAAAAGATCTGCCAAAATCAAGTTTATACTTTCCATAAACTTCTTGTTGTCCTTTATTGTTGTCTCTGTTCTTTGAACTGTACCGGTGAGTTGCTGCATATGCTCTGCCGATGTTTTCTGTCCTTATACTAATGCCTCAGATATTTCCTTTCTCAAGGATGCTAGATAGTCCAATCTTGGACTCAGTCTTAGTCTCAGATTCTTAGCCTTGTTTATTATCCTCCCCTTTTCTCTTTCTAGCTTCAGTAGTTCTGCCTCAAAACTAGTTACCTTTTGCTCAAAAACTGATAATGTATCAGGTGAGTTAACAAAATTGTCAGTAAGTTTATTTATTTCATCATGTACCTTGCTCATTTTCTTATCTATGTCTACTGTCAAAAAATTTGTCTTGCAAGTATCTTTGTACAAAGTTTTAAATTCCTTCGATATGTTGCATAGTTCTGGTAGAAGTGTGTCAAACTCCCTAGTACACTTCTTTATTTGATCTTCAAGGAATTTCTGTTTTTCAATTTCCAACCTGTCTTTGAATGCCTGTTCCTTTATTTGATCAACTGTCACTGTGTTGTCAGTAATATACTTTGACAAAATGTCAAGTTGAATCAAAGAATCCTTATTATCTATGTTGCATTTTGGGGCTATCATCCTCAAAATTGGGATTGTGTCATCTATAGCTTTATAAGCTTGTGAACTGCAATCAGTTATTTTCTTCAAAGAATCTAAAAGAACTTCAGTTACATTGGTTGATTTGTAACCTGTTGAGGAGGAACCAACATTTCGAATTCCACTGGTGGAGGAAGTAACCAAGCTTGTAGTGATCTCTGGTAGGTTAGTCTGTGTTTCCATTTCCTTAAGCAAGGGTTTTTGTTTCTCTCCTATTGCCGGTGGCACTGTTTCCACATGAACCTGTTCCTACTTTGGAGCCTGTTGCTCTGCTTGTCTCTCAGTCTGTGTCTCTGTCTGTTTCCCCATGCTATCATCTGTCGGTTTACCTTCAGTGTTAACAGTGTTGTCAGCTACCGGTGGCTCACTAGCCATGTCGGTTTTACCAGTTGTGTCTTTATCTATCACAATGTTGACCTTTTGAGTATCAACATCCACTGTGTATAGTACCTTAGGATTAGGATTAGTATCCTCTTGTGATACATCCATACTTTCATTTGATGGTTGGTCTTCTGTTGTTGTTACCGGTGTAGTAATCAGAGGCGGTGGGGATAAGTTATCTTTTACTTTGATACTAGGAGGTCCACCAACCTTTCCTTTACCCTTATCTTTGTCCTTCTGATAGACTTTGATAGGCTTGGGGTTCCTGTATTCTTTTTGTTTTTCTTTCTCCACAAGGAATATGTCCCATGCATTTTTTGTTTCCTCTGTTACTTCATTCACTCTTGCAACCATTAATGCAATATGCCGGTGTGCAGTAGAGAATACTGATCGGTTGGCTTCTGCAATTAAGTCATCTATCTCCTTAGGTGAGTTTACTGGGTAAACAACAAGTAATTTTTCAATTTTGATTTTCTTATCAAGCTCTACAACAACTTGTCTTCTTGCTTCCAGTCTTTTAAACAATTCATCTAGTAGTTCATCTATCACTTCCATTAAGAACTTCTTATAGATGTCCATGTGTAAAATGACATTGTTTTCAACTTGTTCTTTTTCATCTACTGATAGTGTATCATAGACCTTTCCTATGTTCTTGAGTTTCCCTTCCTCTGTGATTTCATTTAGCAATTTGTCAAGAGGGGTCATGTTTTGTTTAGTCTTCTTCTTCTTTGGTGTCAACTTTTTCTTTGGTGTTGTCTTTCTAACCAGAGACCTCATTGCCTATTGTTTTTGTCTAGTCCTTCTAAGCGAGGGCGTCGATGCCGGTGAAGGATCCCTTTTCCTTACAACTCTTTTGAAAGTTGTAGGCGTGCCATTCTCCGAAGAAGTAGCTACTAGTGATAGGTGAGTCTCAGGCTGTAAAGTTCCTAACTCATCCTCAGTGATACCGATTTGTTTCAGTACATCTTCTTTAATAGCCTTAGCCTATCTAGAACCTCTTCTCACAACTGCTTCAACCTTTTTCACTCTCTTCATAGATTGAATTTGACTTTCTATGGTCTTAGCACTACCAAATACTTCTTCCTTTGGTTCCCTGGGTGCTTCCAAAAGTGCTTTAGCATAAGTTTCAATGATATGATCATCGGTCTCATAACCCATCTCTGTTACCCAAATTGTTCTTGGGATGACTGCTTCCATCCAGATCTCATCCTTTTTTATTACAAAACATATTTCATCCTTGTATTTGTTGACAATTTCCTGTGATAGTCTGATTCTTTTGTTCATTCTGGCCTTTAGTGCTTGAAAATACTCATTGATATTCTTTTCCTTGTTTTCACCCATGTTGAATAAGTCTGATAATTGTTTTCCTACTGGTATGTCAAATCCAAGATTCTTGTTGCCTATACCGGGCACCTGTTTGGTTATATGTAGCATTAAGCATACAAGTAAATTACCAAATCTGAAAGTTCCTTTCTTATCCTTCTTGATTTTGCCTAAGTTATCAATCAACTCATCTTTTAACCATTCACATACATCAATTTTTACATTTTATTTTACCATATCATGAGCACTCTTAATGCATAAACTGGAAAAGGAGTTCAGTCTATTTGCATGAGTTGCTTTGTACCCTAAAATCATGCTAACAAATCTAACATTTATATCGGTCACATCATTAACCCTTAGAGACCTTCTGTCTGATGTTGCACCAGTTAAGTTCATTACTAGGTCATTGGAGACCTTCTTAGTCTTGTCTGGTCTGTTACCGGTGGAAGGTAACCCTGTTACTACTTTCACAACTTCTTTTGTAATTTTGTGAACTAAATCTAGCCAAAAGAATGAACCATGTACCCTGCTTAAAACTATCCTAATCACTTCCTTGGGAAATTCAGGAATGCAGAGGATTTCAGTGAATCCTAGGGTTTCAACAACTTTATGTTCAACTTTTACATTTCTGGAATTGTCACATATAACAGTCTTATACATGCTTTTAATTTCTTCATCTCCTAATTCCTCTATGTTGCAATGAATGTATATTCTGGGATCTTCTGCAAAAACAACTGCTTTTGGAATTTGGGAAAAAGCACCTACATTGTCATCTTTCTTAGCTACCTCGGGAACTAGCTGAAATACGGGCCTAGGGCATTTTATAACCTCGACTACTGTAGGGTTTTCTATGAATTCAGGTGCAGAGGAGGATGCCATGATGATAAATACCTTTTTTTGCCTTTGGATGGATAGATTGCTGAAATGCTTTGCCTCTTTGCTCGAAATGCCTTAGCTCTAGAAATTTCGTGCTCTTCGAATGTTTGAATGCTCGGTGAAGTGAAATGGAGCCAAAACCACAAATTTATAATGTTTATTTGCCATCTACCACATTTAATGTATGCCGGTTAAGTAGTCACTTAACATGGTCTGCCGATATAGAAGTAATTTCAACTTCTTACCATCAACCGAGGGAATTATAGAATATGTCTCATTTGATTGCCAAACCCTCAAAAAAAAATTTCTTCAATTTGATGAAGAGCTTCCTGCCGGTGGAGTGTTGATTGGTTCTACTGGTGGAGGAGTATTCCGAACAATATTTATGTCTAACTTTCTAATCCATTATTTTGAGAATTCTTGCTTAACCTCTTCAACTTTTTCTTTTCCTTTCAAACTAGAACCTTTGTTGTCTGTCGATGATCCTTTACTTCTACAAAATTTTGCAATATGCCCAATCTTGTTACATGCATAACAAGTCACATTATTCTTCTGAATAGCTTTCCCATAACCTATGCCGGTTTGTGTTCTGCATTGATTAGATAAATGTCCAAATCTTCCACAAACATAACATCTTACATTCATTCTGCAATTCTCAGAGTTATGACCAACTTTGTTGCATTTTGAATATTGACCGATGAGTGCATTGGTGTTCTGATAGTTTCTAGATCTACATTCATTTGCTCTATGACCATACTTATTACAGTTAAAGCATTTGCCATTGAATTTGTAAGCAGTAGGTTGTCTTACCGGTTTGCTATGATCTTGTGTGTTTGCAGTACCGGAGCTTTCACCAACTTCAAAGCCAATTCCAGAAGTTTCACCTTTAGGTTTTTGATTCTTCAACAAGTTACCAAGTTCCTCTGAGCTTTTCTTGAATTTCTCTTTATGTTGATTTGCAGTATCAAGTTCTCTTTCTAGGACTTCTTTCTGTCTCATCAGTTCATTTGAGTCATTCTGAGTGTGCATCAGATCTGTCTTCAACAAATCATTTTCATAGCTAAGTCTTGTGTTCTCATTTGCAACATCACTTAGTCTCCTAGTCAAATCTTCTTCATTATTATTTCTATCTTCAATTTCTTTACAAAATCTCATAGTCATATCCTGCATCTCATTCTTTGTTGTCATGTTCTCTTGTTTCAGCTTGTTTATCATATCATTAAGAGTTTCTTTTCATCATTCTCATTTTGCATCTTTTCACAAAGTTCTCTTCTCTTGTTTCTTGAAATAGCAAGATTTTCTTGAAGTGCTTGAATAATATCCCGAGCTGCCTTTAGATCATCTTCTTGTTTGATGTTTTTCAATTTTTCTGCATCATAGTATGAGAGAGCTGCTTCAAGTTGCTTCATCAGATTTTCCATCTCTACCGGTGTCAAGATCTTCCTAAAGCTATTAAACTTCTGAAAATAGAGGACCAAGCTCTGATACCAATTGTTAGGATTCCCACGGATACTGAGAGGGGGGGTGAATCAGTATTGTAGACGTATGAAAATGACCATATTCCTAAATGAATATTTTATGTTCATTTCTCTATTTAATTAAATCCAATTTAATTAAATAACTCGTATTCCTCTATTTAATTAAGTAAATTATTCAATTAAATTCACTATACCATTTAATAGGATAAATTCATTTTATTCAATTAAAGCCCCTGTCCACTTTTTAATTAAATTCAAAATTAATTAAAATAGTTATCCTAAATTAAATAAATCTAATTTATTTAATTGCAACCAAATTGAATTAAATTCAATTAAAACCTATTTTCCCTCACCCACTTGCAAAATCCTACACCTCCCACTTGCATCCTAACTCTCTTTCTAACCTCTTCTAGATTCTTCTAATTCTGATTAATTAACCCAAACCCATCCATTATCCCTTTTCCCTAAATTTGAGGAGGTCACTTCTCAAATTTGGAGTAAAGTCTTTAAAATGCATTAAAGCCTTTATGCCCCCAAATTTGGAAGGACTCTTACAAATTTATCCCCAAAGTCTTCATAACCATTAATGGTTAACTCAACCCTCTTACATGGTTAAAGAATTTCCATAAACTTAACCTCCATCTAACCCAAGGGTCTCATCAAGCATTCATTGCTTTGACCATAGTTATCTCTTTAACCTTTGCACAAGAGTTTATCCTTCGGGTAAAAGCTTTATCCAATGGATAACCCTAACTTAACCTTAACCCTTAACCCCTAGGGTAACTATGAGGTTTTGTCAAGCATTTAATGCTTCTTACATCTCCTCTCAACCAACCTTATGTTGACAATTGTCACCATTTCATTGGTGCTAATTGCAAACATGGATTCCCAACTTTCAAACTCAACCCTTGATTGCCTCTTTCAATCTTGACCATCCATTGCCCTATTTTGGCTATAAATAGAGCTCTCATTCCTCCATTTTCATCATCCAAGTCTTTAGCATCACACTTATACTTAAATCCATTCAAGCTTTCATATCTCATTTTATGCTCAATCATTTTAGCTTCTCTTTTAAACAAGAATTTATCTAAATATGCTAATTTAGAGTATGTTCCTTATCATTTAGCTTAAATCATGAACTAATATAGTATGCTAGGATAGTCTTGTTTACTAACCTTGTCATCTTATAACTAGTTTATTGCATTTGTAGCATCATGCATAGCTTAGGATGCATCTCATCTTAAAATCAACAAAAGCATCCCTTGTTCTTGCATTTGTCATCCCTAAACCATTTTGCTCAGTGATCTGAGAGCAAAAACATTGGTTTGAGGGACCGTGCGAGATAGAGAACCATGGAACCATCCTTGGGAAGCTGAGCCATACTTCATGACTCCATAGCTTGCACCAAGAAGTCTCGTGGGTGTGTGAGCAAGGCTCCATAGAGCTCCATTTTTCACATATTGAGTTCTATCGGCCCGCTTTTCCCGCATACAAGTATCTAACCGGTTATAGAATTTTCTTAACTTAAAACATGTAGAGCATATTAATACTGTGTACTGGTAAGCAGAAAGTAATGCAATAAACAGAGATAAAAACAACCACATGAAAAACACACCATAACACAAGGATTTAACGAGGAAACCCGGTGTGGGAAAAACCTCGGTGGGATCTGTGACCCACAATATTCACTTATTGGCCAATAAGAGAATATTACTGCTACAAGAGGGGCTTGCACATGCAGGAAGGCCAACTGCCTAGAGCTCACTGCTCAAATACAAAATGGGAAGTCTCACTGACTTACAAAATGGATTATACAAATCCAGTATCTTGTACTACTTCAAAATAACATCTGCAATGCCAGATCCAATACCGGTTTTTGCTCTGCTTCTTACATAAATCCTTAACCTATAATTCGCATAATAGGTCTGCCTTATTTCACCTAATATATTCCTCTACTTACTTACAAATGTTCTACAATGATCTCTCTTATATAAGAGTCATTTTACAACTTGCCAAGTCAGCTTACAATGATTTAAAAAATAATAAACAAAATATATTACAAAAAAAAAATCTTGTCGGCCTTTGTGCCAGTATGCTTTCTTTCTCTGCTGGTATGCTTCCTTTCACTGCCGGTGCTGGTGATGTGAGTGCCGGTGTAGAGTCTGATTTTTCTAGTGCCGGTGTAATGCCTTGTCGGTGCCATAGGATTGTAAGGTTGTCATCAATGACAAAACCTTCAATCACCTACAATGTCTCATTGGAGTGTGCATATGGCAACATACACATGTGAAATAGTAAAGTTTACAAATGTATCAATAAGTGCCCATGCTTGTTCAAGTAAATACCTTATCTGCCAATTGTCAATATTTCTCTTTATGCAAGCATTGATAATAATAGTTGAGTCGCCTTAGATGTGAATATAAGAGATGTTTAATTTTTTAACTAGTAGAATGCCTTCAAGCAAAGCATATGCCTCTACAAAGTTGTTAGTACCTGGTGGAATGGAAACAAATTTCAAAGCAAAAACACACCCTGTGTGGTCCCTTATGCATACTCCTACTCCTGCATCACCCGGGGTCCCTTTAGAGGAGCCACCAAAATTCAATTTGAAATGCGTCGAATCTGGAGGACACCATTTCACTTTATTTCTATCAATTTTACTAGTTCTCACTCTCAGAAAGCAAGGTGATACAAGAATAGAAATGCCCTTCCAATAATAAATAACTTGACCATCTCAAGAAGTAAATTCCCTATTTGTATTGAACTGATTGGAAACATGCGCATTAACCAGTTCTAATATTGATTTTTTAATTATTAGTTATGGATGGTTTAATAATTGAGAAAATGTGTGATAGTATTAAAAGCTCAATTCTTATAAGAAATTATATTATTGACCATATGATTAAAAAGATCTATTGATTTAATATGCACAATTCTTTTTAAATGTATGCTTATATCATTCTTAATTTTAACTAAGAAAATTATTAAAAAATTTATCAAAAAAGGATCAATATTTTGATGTTAGGAATCTGCTTTAATAATTTTCTGTAAAGGAAATTGCTTTTTCTTTAAAAGATAATAAATTTTCATTGCGTACACATTAGTTAGGTATTCACTATAGTATTCAATTAATAGAAATTACTTTAAAAATAGATTGTGAACTCATTTTGTTGAACCTCAAAATTATATTATCCAATCTAAATGGGACATGCATAAGATATATCTTTAATTTTAGATATTTTGTAAAACTATATCTTTAATTCAATTTTAAATTTTATGTTTGACGACTACTTTTATATATATATATATATATATATATATATATATATATATATATATATATATATATATATATATATATATATATATATATATATATATATATATATATATATATATATATATATATATATATATATATATATATATAGTAGTACCCCTGCCCTAATCAATTTCTAATCTCGGTTTAATCTTGGTTAGTTTATCTTATATAATGTTATAGTCAGATGTTTGATTTAATGCATAGCTGTTGATGTGATTTTCACACTAGTTGTATGCAAGTTGTTTAGTGTTCCTATTTCGTGGTATTAATATCGGGCTAACGCTTTCATTAAGTTTATATATGTATGCATGTATGACTCTTGGTTGCAGGAGATTTCAGGTACAACGCCGCATGAGTGCGAGGTTCGTCTTCACCTGGATTTGCAGGTTTGAGTGTACCTCTTTATCCTTAGAGTTGGATTAGGTGGTCGTAAGACCCTAGTTGACCTTAGTCGTGCTCAAGTGAGCATCGTCAGTCGCCGTCGGTAATCCCTTTTTATTTGGGTTTGCAAGTCGTCTGTTTGGTTGACCTTCTCGGTTTGCGCGCTTGGTGTGTGGTTAAATTGATTAATTAGTCCTTAGTAATTATTTTGATTATATATGTGTTTGTGCATTGAAGATTAATGGACTAGATTAATCGGGATTTCGTTATGCGATTTTCGTTGATATTGGATTGCTCGTTTTAAATTGGGAGTAAGTTCAATTAAATAGCTGATTTTGAATATTAAATGCATTTTGTATATGTTGTCGAAAAAGAAAGTTTTGTATTTAATTGCCATGGATTTAATTGTATTATGTTGGCTTTTGAAATTAGAAAGGGTAAATTGAATTAAATGAGAAAAATCGATTTTTAATTGGAAAGCAATTTAATTGTTGATATAGTTAGAAAATAATTAATTTTGAGAATTATTTTTAAATAAAAATTTTAATTCCAAAAATGGAATTTTGGTCAACTCTTCCATATAACCTAAATTTTGGGAAATTTTGGAGGATGGGCATTTTTGGAAAATATTTGGGTTGGAGAAAGTTTTGGGTTGAAATTTGGGGATTCTGGAAGGAGGAGGAATTCTTGAGCTTGCAGGTTGGGCTCTTCAGTAAATCTCTACCAGGATTGCGTATGAAGGTAGGATTCTAAATTGTGTTCTTGTTGCCAAAAGAATTTACAGTTTTGGTTGAAAGAAGTGAATTTGTTATTGAAAAATCGGTTTGATTGATTATTGGAGTAGAATGGGAATAAGATCTTGAAATTATCCCTCTTTGATTTCATTCTTTGTTTTCAAATCAATTTCTGGTTTGCTAAGAATGATTTAAAATAAATAAAATTTGAAATTTAGTTGGGGGTTTGGCAGATTAGATGTTAAATTTGTGAAGATCAATCTTATTTGGCCAATATGCTGTTGGTCTTTGGAGAAATTTTCCCCTTCCCTATTCTAGGTAGTTTAAAAATATATCAATGGGGTTTTGGTTTAAAAAAAAAAAGAAAAATATAAATATTTTTGTTAGTCTCTGGGAGACTGTTTTTTTTAGACTGTGTAAAACACAGTAAACAACTTTGTTTGAAAAATGAAAATCATTTTAAAAAAAAGAAAATTTTATATAGTTTATTGGGGAGCTGCGCACCCCAAGGGAGTTGCGTGCTTCCCTTTGGGAACAGCAACGCTCCCTTAAGGGAATGTTGCGTGCTCCCTTGGGAAGCAGCGCATTCCCTTGGGGGCTGCGTGAGTTGTCCAAGGGGGACCACGTGGAAACCCCCCCCCCCCCCCTTTTAATTTGCTTTTATTTATTTATTTATTTATAGTTAAGAAAAAAATAAATTAATAAATAAATTTATTAAATTAAAAGTATTTTGGTTTAAAATAAAGTTTTCAATTAATTATTATTATTATTTTATATATATATATTATTAATGGAAATTAATATATATATATATATATATATATATATAAACTAATGGATATTTAATTTGAAATTGGTGCAATACATTAATTATTAGTAAAATATATTTTATTAATAAAGATTAATAATTATATATTAACTAATAATTAATTGGGTTATTGTGCACTATCAGTCGTTAATTGTGTATATTTTATTTATCGTGGAATAATAAATATACTCTTTAATTAACAGTTAATTTTCGGATTCCCTTATATATTTATATTTCCGTGATCCGTATAGAGCAACTGGGCTTGGAAATATGATACTGTAGAGGTTGATATCGAACCAGTATGTCAGTGATGTTTTAATTGGAGATTTAATATCTTATTTAATTGATTAATGGTTATCTGAGTTTTATTAATATGAATTTGGTTTAAGAACTCATTATGGCTTAATATGTCTGTTCGATGCTTTGAACCTTAGAGAGTTAGAAAACCAAGAACAAACTATTGCTAGATGAGGTAGATAACTGTAATCTGATATAGATCATGTAGAAAACCTGATCGACTATTAATGTTTAGATCAATTCGGAAAGATTGTATTTGTTGAATATTACCTATGCGAGTTTAATTTCTGTATTTGCTTTTAAATTATGAAATGGCAAGAGTGCTTTGTTTGATAGGTCCCTGTCGTATGGAATGATTTGGGGTACCTGTTTCTGTCCTCGGTTTTGAGTTGACTGTTGTTTTGTGGTTGTGTCATATTTGGTCATATCCTTTGTGTAGGTGTCGAATGATGAGTCGTGTTTGACCAGATGGTTGGTCCCTCCTTCTTGAACTCCGTTCGTCTGACCATGTGTATTCCTTGGGTTTTGAGTTCGTTTGAGTATAGTCTAGTGTCGTATGGGAAAGTGGCTTTCGATTGGGGGTCGCGCCCAAAGTGGCTGTTGGGTAACCCATCGAAAGTGAGTCTAATAAGTGATAACCTAACAGTAGATTAGAATGTAATCTCTAAGTAAGATAATTTGCCTCACACATGGGACGAGTGCTAACATAGACCCGACATGCTGAGAGAAGGCCTGAAATGGCAAACCATCATCCTTGTCTTCACGAGAGGATGTGTGGGTCCACATGAGGCTTGGATGGACCGGAGGCTCGGATTAGGTTGCCAGGGTAACCCAGTGTATGGGCCCGGGACCTATGAAGACCTGCCATGGTAACCATACCAGGTTGTGTGATGACACTTGTCCCTACGTTCGCTAGTGTATTGTCGTTTTGTCCTGTTATGAGTACCTTTGTGGGTCGTCCTATTGTCTCTGCCCTTGTGAGTACCTAGTTTCGTGTTAGACCTTGGGTGGTGATGACTCAGTTTTGTGGATGCTCTCCTAGACCTTTGTATTAGTTTGATTATGTTCAGCTAGATCCTGTTCTTTTCAGGGATCGTTTATGTATTAATTGGCCGATGTGGTCGCTTGTATATTGTTTATGTTTCGCCTTGATGGCCGGATTATAATGGTGTAACCTCTTGTACTCTTAACTTTATTATTTATCAGAGGGGTCTTGCAGTTGAGCAGACCTGGAGATGTAGCCCTTTAGGGGTGAACTCCGAGATCATTATGGTGTTATGTGATGTTATTCTCTTATGTTTCCTTTATTCAGCTTTATCTTGTGTGATTAGCTTATGTTAGAATGGATAAGTGGATAAATGGAATTAACTTTAAATGCTTATATGCAGTCCTTTCTTGAATGCCTTTTTGATCGAACGCTTAAGTGGTTTAGATGAGATTTATCGTAGATGCATGTATGCAATCGTCTTTTAAATGCAATAAATTGGAATATGAAAGAATGTAACTTAGAGAAATGGAATATATATTCAGTTGTTGTTAAGGAAATATTTAGTATGCTTGAAAGATCTCATATGTTTATGATGAAATTCTAGTGTGATAGAATATTAGATGTATGGCTTCTATTTTTAATGAAAAGCTTGAATGAAGATTATGAATAGATCTTAATGGATGAATCTTTGCTTGTGATTTATATTTCCATCTTTTGAAAGAAATTACCCTGATTAAGAATTATCTCGTTATTAAGATAATCAGCTTATTGGATTAATTGTGTGAGTTAAGTGAATTGTGAGATTTAAGTAATCTCGTTGGGAAACTTCTTAGGTGTTAGTTGATGTCTTCCGCTATGTAATCTGAATCTTTGATATCTTGTTGTATCTTATGTGGTGTATCTTTAAAAAAAATTAAAAAAAATAAAATTGTTGCACTCTATTCTTGTGTTTTTGGCTTATCCCTTCGGGGTTTCTTGGCGGGGCATATATATATATATATATATGTATGTATGTATATACATTTATACATATGTGTGTTTATGTATGTTTGTGTGTATGAATCTACATATGTATATATGTATGTATGCATGTATGTGCGTATGTGTATGTATGCATCTATGTATGTATATAATGTATATATATGTATGTATGCATACATACATAGATGCATACATACATACATAGATGCATACATACACATATATGCATACATACATAAACATACATACATAAACATACATACATACATGTAGACATACATATATATACAGAAAAACATATATATACATACGTACATACATACATACACATACGCACATAATATATACTTACACACATATGCACATACTTGTGTGTGTGTACATGTATATGTGTGTGTATATATATATATATATAGTAATTAGGTAACTAATTACAAAATGATAGAGTCAACCACAATTATGATGAGATTATATCTCTTCTCGCAAAGGGGAGGCTATCTTCATATTGCTAACCATTACAAGTAGTATCTAAACCAAAACTATAGACACTAATCTATTCTCGGGATCATTACATTCATCATATTCTCTTCTTTCAGAATAGATTTTCTTCTTCTTACATTATCACCTTGGCCACAAACTTGTGAAAATTACAAAATATGTTTCCTCAAGATACTAACTGAAGCAATAATAGTTGGTAAATAATCAAGTTTCACAAAAGAGTAACTAAGAATGTACCAGCAATTCCTAAATAACAAAGAAACTCATGCAAGCCCAAAGTCTTTTGTTGCTTCTTCAAGTTGATCACAAGAACAAAATTATGATATATGAGTAGCTCAAATTCTCTCACTGTCTTACATACACCACAATTCAAACTACTCAAGTCTACAAATAATAGAATACAACACACAGTCTCCAAACTACTATCAATTCGCAGATATCAAGAACTTCAAATATAATGATGTAGCACAAAGTGTACAAGATCAAACTTGATTACCTTTCCACAATACACAATTCAATTAATATAAGATAATGCAATGAGAAGGACATAAGAACAATCTCACCACATAAACACATTGAATCCAAGACAAAGATTGGATGCCAAGTTGCTTTCTTTATTGACTAAAACTTGAAATACAACTTAAGCACAAAGTCTTAAAATGCTCTTCAAACTGGCAGAGTTTTGATGCATAAGCTAGTGATGATTATTTACAATGAGGCTTCCTCCTTTATATAATGAAAAGCATTGAGACAAAATAGGAAATCTACAAATACTTTGACTTATTCAACAGTACAATTGGGTGAACCCACAATAGTGGGTTACACTTTTTTGGACGAAGAAATTATACTCGTTTGTCCAAAACATAATTTTTACCACTTTCGATCAAATGCCATGTTCGATCGGACCAAGAAAATGATTCGATCAAACGTATTATTTTAAATACGTTTGATTGAATATAAAATTATTAAAAGAGGGGGTTTGATGGGTTCGATCGAACCCCCTTTTTTAAAGGTTTTTTAAAAAGAACATGGTCAAGGGGTTTGATAGAACATGGGGTCGATCGAACCCCGCGGGGTTTGATAGAACCCCTTTCAATAGACCATATGTTCTATCGAACCCGCTTGCTAGAGATCTCCCCCCGAAACTCTCCTTGTTTCTACAAATTTTTGGCCTTTGAAGCTCCAATTGGGGGCTCAAATGGATGAATTTTGACAAACCCAAATGCATGATGGTAGTACTCGAAGTGACCTTTCCAATGATTATTATTTTAATATATATTGACTATATTAAGATTTTTTTTTAGGTTAATTGGACATAGGTTTCACACCAAACATCAACTTTTGAGTTCAACGATTATGGAAAAATAGTAAACAAGTGAACAAAAATTCTGAAAAATATCTACGCACTAGGTAATGATGTCATCTTTCCAACAACAAAAACAAAAACAAAATTATTACATACACAACAAGTTATGAATGACCAAATGGACATATGTCAAAATTAAGTTAACTCGACTTCAAAACTTAATAAAATATGAAATATTGAAGATAATGTTATGAAACCAATTGAAAACATTAGATATGGATGTTACAAAACTAAATTCAAAAGAATCACATTCATATCTATTTTAGAAAAAAAGTTATGCCTGACCAAGTGAGTATCACTCTTTAAAAATGGTGTTTTTTGTTAAAAAAACTAGTTTTCGAGGGAGATGAAAAAATGGAAGCAAATTGATTCCAAAAAATTTCAATCTAAACAAAAAATGACACAAATCACTAGTTCACATCATCTACAAATTCCTTACAGTTTAGCAATAATAGGTGTCCAAATGTGAAGTTTTTTCTGAAAATTAATATTGCAATGTCAAAGTTGGCAAAAAAGTGTAACCCACTATTGTGGGTTCACCCAATTTGATTTGATTTAGGACTTGTGCTCTCTTTACATGTCATTTCATATGTACTCTCTTTAAATGTAATTTCATATGTACAAAAAGACATGTAAAATATCGATAACAAAACTAGAAAGCATGAAAACATGACTAAGTGCCTGGAAACACATTTCTATCATTGACTTCATTATTTTTCAAGAACTCCTTGAACCTTTGAATGACAATGTGCATCTATGATTCATCAAGTCTCGGAGTATGACTTGAGATGGAAAGAACCCATGTGATTGAATCTTCTACGTTGATATACCCTTTCTTTTGCTTTTTCAAGATTGTTTCTAAATTATAAAGGCTCACCTAAAAATCCACTAACTTATCAATAGAGGATATTGTAAAATCTCATGCTTCAATCTCCTTTTGAATTAGTGAACTAAAATATTGAACAACAGTGTATGGGAAGATTTTTTTAATTTTTATCCAACAATTTGCAAGGGAATCCTGAAGCCTTGGTAGCAATATCAAGCTCTTTATTCGTGCATTCTTCTTGTTCTTCTTGCAAATCCTTTATCAATTCTTCAAGAATATCTCTGCAATGTATCATAGCTTACCTTTGCTGAATGTACATTTTCCTAGTAGGGATCACTCCATTTTCCACCAATATCTTCAATTTAAAGTCCCTAAGCTTTTTCCAAGCCTCAAGGTCTTTCTCTTGCATTTGTAGTCCCTATAAGAGAAGATCAAGTGTTTGGTCCAATTCAGACTTCCAACTTTCCAAGTTGTCAAACAACTTGATTGAAGTACTCAATAGATGTGTTCCTTGAGACAACATTCTATCGATCCATATGTTGTCTACCATTCCCTATGAACTGATTCACTCAACTTGTCTGATGATGCCACTGGTTTAATCACCTCAAAAGACAGAGTTAGTTTAATCAATATGACATTGAGATGTTCAACCTGAAGCTTGAACTTATCTTTAATGGCCTTATCTCTATCATATCTCTCAACAAGAGCATCCATTGCATCTTGTAGGTCATCTTTACAACTCTCATGAGTTTGTTTCCCAAGCTTAACCCTTGTTATCACATAGCCAAAATCCTAGACTTCCTCAACTATTTTATTTGGTGGAGGTACGACCACTTGTGCATACTTATCAATTGGTCCACCTTCACCCTTGAAATAGTTTTGGCCTTATTTGAAACTTTTGGTTTTATAGGAACAAGCTGGCCAAAATCAAAGTCATTTGGGGAAATCGCTTGTTTATTTCTTTTGGGTGTCACTGTTTGTAGCCAAGGGGGAAGAGTCGGATCCAACTCTCCACTTGTAACCACTGCTTTAACAAATGTTTGTTGTTTCATTATGATGTGTGTAGTGTGAGTCATTATTGCAGATGGGGTTTCTATAATTGACACACTTGGAAAAGAACCAAACATAAACCTGTCAAAGTCAATCAAGGTGGCATCAAACATAGTAGTTGACACTGTTGATAAATTGGGAAAGGAGGAAAGTAAACCCAAAAACATTTTCCATATTATCATGGGAGGTATCAAAAATTAAATCACTGGTGGTGGAGGAAATATTAGTTTGAACAAAAATTGTTGACACCACAATAGGAATAGTAGAGACAAAAGGTGCAGATGCAATAATATAAACAAAACGTAAAGATTGCACATTCGATATAATAGAAACATAAGGAATATATTGTACACTAGTGGTAGTTACAAGAGTGACTATTGTAGAAACCAAGGTGAAGACCTCTAGAGCCACTTGTGGTGTAGACTCATGTTATGATGTGGTTGGAGGCTCTAGTGCGCCCTCCTCCCGATTTATTCTTCTTGTTCACCATTTTCTTCTACCTGCTCCTCAACATGATTAGATGATTACTCATGTATTTTTCCCTTGTCCTTACCCATAATGAATTTATACAACATCCTCTTTATTCTTGGTCCTTAATTCCCACCTTTTACCAATAGGTCCTCCAATGTCCACTTTTGAACTTGTTGTGAAAAGGCTTCAATTTGATTCCTTTCTCCTGCAACCAAGCATTGGTATTAGCAAGGATAGGTTGGAATCTTTCTCTTATAGAGGTTGATTCCTTCTAAGACCATTGCATTAGTGGAAGGGGAGTGTCAACAATCTTCTTTTGTTCATATACAAGGTCCAAGATGTCTCCATGTCATTCAAGTTTAAGATCTTTTTAAGCTTGTCCTCCATTCCTCTATAATCAAAGTCCTCTCTTCTTTTGAACCTTTTTATTGTTACCCATTGCATTTTTGTCTCCATGGACTTAGCTTTGTATATGTGGTTAATGTGTACTGACCAATAGACATAATAAATTTGAAACCAACCTTATGTGATTCGGATTGATGACCATGAACTATCATGATTTGTCGACACAACTCCATAAACACAATCTTGTCACTTGGATACCTTGGGAGCATAAAAGGACTTCCTTCATAGCAACCTGTTCTGATATATGTAAATGTCGAAATTGTAGGAACATGCAACCATACTTTTTAACAGTTGCTCAAGCTTCCTCTGAAACTCTATTCTTCCATGCCTTCTTATCAAACATGCACGTGTATGAAGCAAAGAAAGCATCAACAACTCTTCTAAAATGATGAATACTTTTTTTCCAGAGTTAATTGTGAGTAGTATACATGCACAAGAATCCGCTTTCTATCATCCCCTGTGGTCAAACCTGGAAATTGCCTCATTGAAGCAACCACATAGACAAGGTAAGAAGCCATGTAGAACTTGAGGGTAGTTGTGACCTTTGCAAGCTGATCACAAATAGCATCACTAATTTGTTTCCACCAAAAAATCTTTTGTTTGCCTTGCCTAATAATATGGATATATTGGTACATTCTTTCTTGAAAAACATTTGACATAGGAAGGCCCTTAACCCTACTAAGAAGGGTTATTATATTACTGATATCCTCCTTGAAATCATTGCACTAGAGGGTTTTTGGCCATCTTGTAATAGTTGGCCTAGATCTTTCAAGCTAGTTTGCACAAGTATGTTTCGTTTACACTTATCATAAACTTGATCTTAATACTTTTGAGTTGAATCCACTATGAGATTTGCATATTCTTCTATATCAAGACATTTGAAGATCTTGTCAAAGAAGTTCTCATCAAGTCTTATAATCGTGTTATCATCTGTGTCCTTCACGCTTTTTCTCTCTTTGTTGAAGTGAGTAGCTGCTACTAGGACAAATTCAAGATCATGAGCTACCACAGGGAATGAAGCCACAATATAAATATCATTGTTTAGAATTAGTTATATATCAAGTAACACTGTCTCCTTGTTCACTCTATCTTGGAAATTTACCATATCTACATGTCTAATCTTTGTATCCTTGATGTGATTGGCATTGGATGACACCGAGCTTTCTAGGAACACATTATGATATTTATAAATTTTCATACTCGAGGAGGGCTCTGACATTTCTGAAGAAACAAAAAAATTGTTTGACAAATTCCTCCATAGTTAGAAAAATCATATATTTTGAAAAAAAGTGCAAATCTAGTTTTAAAACCCAATTTGCATAAAATAATTGCTTATACGTGCAAGACATGTTCATCGAGTTTCAAACCTCGATGAACAATTTGGTAAAACCTTTGACATGTTCATTGGGTTTCAAAACCTAATGAACAAGTGAAATAGTGCAAAATCGAAAAGGTTATGGTGTTGGTTGGGGCTTGAAACCCAACCAACACTAGATAAGTGTTGGTTGGGTTTCAAACCCCGACCTACACATAGTGTTTGGTTGGTAGTTTAATAAGTACTAGTTGGGATTTAGAACCCAACCAACACGTAAATCGTGTTTGGTATTTGAAATCATGGTGCATTGTGCTATGGTGTGGGTCATTGTAGCATAGGTCGGGTGGAGTCCGAGTTTTGAAATTTGGACTACACCCTAACATGAATACTAGGTGTAGTTTGGATTTCTCAACTTGAACTCCACCCTAAGAGGATTCGACAATCAGTTGAGAGGGTAGGGTCAGAGAAGAACTCCGCCCTCCCAAGGAAGACAAGACAATAAACCCTAAGATAATAAAATAAAGACAACCATGAAAAAGAAAAATGAAGAAAAATACCTGCGAATAAAGACAAAATGGCACGAAGAAATCCCTTCCAAATCCGAATGTGTGAGAGAGAGAGGGCACGAGAGGTTAAATGGAGATAAACAAAGTTCAAATGCCCTGAAATGATTGTAAATTATGATAAAAAGGAGTTCAAAATTATTCAGAAACTTAACTAATTCACATTTCTAACAAGACGTGTGAAAGGAGGATTGCATTTCGGGTTTTGAAACTCGAAATGCAATCATGAAAAAAGCACTTCAAACATGTGTTTTGGGATTTGAAACCTGAAATACGTGTATTTCAGGTTTTGAAACCCAAAATACGTGTATTTCAGGTTTTGAAACCTGAAATACGTGTATTTCAGGTTTTGAAACCCAAAATACGTGTATTTCAGGTTTTGAAACCTGAAATACGTGTATTTCAGGTTTTGAAACCCGAAATACATATTATTGAAACAAAGGAATGTAATTTTGGTTTTAAACCCCAAAATTATGCATAAGCAGAAAAAGGCTAACTCTCAAAACTAAAAATTAACAAAAACAAAAATACTAATGAAAGACCTAGTCGAAGCAACTTTTGAGGGGGTTAGACCACGCATGAGGGGGACTAAAAATTACCTCCTAGAGCATTCTTAGAGTCTATGGGCTACAAAACAAACAAGTTTCATAGGGTTTATCCCATAATTTGAGTCAACTAAAAATCGAGGATAACACGTATACATACATACACATATATACATATATGTATATATATGTGTGTGTACATGTATACATATACCTACATACATACACATATACATATACATATACATATGGAAAAACATATATACATATTGTAGCATCCTAAATTGTAGTCCCTTACAATTTCATCGTCATTTGGGCCCTCACCTTGGCGTTCATGTCTCGAGGCCTGATCAGAGCCCTAATCCTCCTCACATTATGCAAACTTGTCATTATTTTCATCTCGCACTTCATTTCCCCTCATTTTCTAGTGTCTGATTAGTCAGGACCAAGACGCCATGGTCCTCCCAATTAGGACCTATTTTGAGGCCCCTTAATGGTCATAATATTTTGGTGGGGACCTAGATCCTGTGTCATCTCATTTCGGAAAATTAAGTTGTTTTTCGATGGGTGAGTATAAAAGGAGGTCTACCCCTCTCATTTTGATAATACACAAACATCAATTGAATTTGACATCAAGCAATCAAGCATTCAAGTTCAAGTGAGCAAGCAATCAGTCTTCTTTCAAGCATTGGAGTAGAGATAAGGTCAAGATTCAAACATTGGAGTTAACATTCATATTCTATGTTGTTGAAGACTTCATGAAACCCTAATTTCGTATGGAGACAAACAAAACTCCATACCAAGGTATATTATCAGTGTTTTAGTCATTATTCAACATCTCCCTCAAAAGGATAACATTTCTATTACTGCAATACTATTACATTTCATTTCTATTTCATGGTTAATTCGAAAATTGGGACTTGACCTAAGGCAAACCCCTATTCCCAACCTATTTCCCTTCTCTAGTGTGCGTAGGAACAGGTACAGAGCTACAATATTTAGAATTAGCTTTATTTACAGTGATGAATCAATCCCCCATAGGAGTGTGAAAAGTGCAGAGGACCAAAGCAACCACCATCTCGATCTCGACAAATCAGGAGCTCCTTCTTGGAACAAATATGAATATATTTACATTTGCCAGATCCAGGTTTGTGGCTCGATCCAATGGTTAAAGCTCAATGTTCATGTGTTTTTACATCAATTCCAACACATTTACCCTAATTTAAGCATTTTCATAATTCAATTTAAAAGAGGGTAGTCAATCTAGATAACCAGTAAATCCAATAAAATTCTCAGCCCTTATCCTTGTTGGTTTGTGGCTAGATCCATTGGGTTTACCCCTTTTTTCAATGTAATGGTCCCCAAGTAGAAACTAACAGTTTTCATATATCTAATTGTGGAAACCCTAATATTTCACCATTACACATATATATACATGTATGTATATGTGTATGTATAAATGTGTATGTATATATATGTATGTATATGTATATATATACATATATATACACACATATACATATATACACACATACAAATATATATATGTATGTATGTGCATGTGTACATGCATACATACGCGCGCGCGTGTGTGATCCTTCTTCTAAATATGAGAGTTTTTAAAATCTAGAATTCATAGTAAAGAATCATAGAGAAATTTATAAATTTTATACATGTGAGGATTTTTTCCACAAGCTTAAATGTAAAACACTTTTTTTTTTTATGTATGTAATCTTTATAAGAAATAATTACAAAAAGACTTGTATATCTTGAATATGTGTAGATTTGTTATATTGAATATTTATAATTTCACAAAGTATGTGTATGTCTTATGTTGAGTATGAAGGCTACATTGTGTGTGATCTTCCTATGTTTTAAATATGTGTCAAGTAGATTCTAGATGTGAAGCTATTTACTATATACAAATTTTGCATATATACAATTATAATTGTTCAATATTTGTAGGTGTCCTTATTATCTTAAAATACTCAAACATTTGGTTATAATTGTGTTGTTGGATGTGAGGATTGAAATATGTGTAATATTGTTTACTTACAATGGTGGTCATGGAATATATGATAATGTAAAATTATTTTAGACTTTTTGTTGTGCAAGTACAATAATTGTATGTGCAAAAGCTAATTTTATACATACATATATTTGTAATTTTCTATCAAGTTATGTGTATATTGGATCTCTATTAAATAGTTTAATTTACAATTTTTATTTATTTATGAAAATGACTAAGTAAAGAACTATGTGACCTCTCTATAGATATAAATAATGCATACATGCAACTATATATTTATAAATTTGCATACATATGCAACTATTATCTGTAATTATTGCATTCATACATTTGCACATATGCACATATTGGGATGTGTTTCGATAATGGCGACGAGCAACGAGAAACTAGGGTTTCAAGCATGGTCGAGCGACTCAAAACCATGGTGGAAGAACTATTCCGAGGAACAAAAATCCTTCCTGGCATCCACCAAGCCGAGCTTGGGAGGATAAGACAACTAGGAGGCTGGCTTCCTTTCTTGTCAAACAATGAGACTACTTTGATTGAGAACGACGTCCACAAAATTGGTGGGGTTTTGCAAAAAATTTCCTTGGCCCAGGTGGGGGTTTTAAGAGTTTGGAGGGTAAAGTGTGGAAAACAAAAGGTTCACAACTCAAAAATGGGTGACCAAGATAGTATCCAAACCACTCAAAATAGAGTGATTTCCCTTTAGATAGATAATATAGAATGGAGAGATGCAGTTAAAATACTTAAAGAGAAATATTTTTACATGAAGTGGGCTAGAGAGTGACCAACCTTTTCTAGAGTCCATAAATGGTATGATGAGCATTGGGGTAGCAACTTTGTTCTAATGGCCTTGCCAAATGGTTTTTTTTTGGGTAATCTATGAACACACTAGAGAAAATAAATGGATTTTAAATGATGGTCATTTTCTTATGGGGGAATGGGTTTTTTTTATTAATGATTGGACCCCCAACTTCGATCCTTTAAAGACATCCATTGAAGATATCCTTATGTGGATACGTCTTTATAATCTTCCACAAAAATACTGGAAAATGGAGACCCTCAAAATAAGTGGAAACAAGCTTGGAAGATTCATTAAGGTAGATGAAGCATTAGAAAAAAAGGACTTCAGTAAGTATGTGAAGATTTGTATCTACTAGAAACCTCAACCCCTCTTACCAAAGCAATTGAAATTGGTTGGATGAAGGAGTTTGGAGGCAACACATAGAGGTGGAAGATATAGTTGAAAACTACAAGAATTGCAAAGAGGCTACTCTACTAAGGACCGTGTCAAAGATAAAAGGGGGAAAGAATTGGAAAGATCAATTGGTCAATAAGTTGGCCAATTTGAGTAAGGATAATGAAATGATCCCAACCATGGAAGCTCATACCAACAAAGAAATGAGAGAGTCATCATATCTTGGAGAGGGATTGGGGCCTTTGTTAGAGCATGTGGCAGACGATCAAAGCAACCAACATCCTTTTGAAGAGATAATAAGACGGTAGGATAAGAATCAGATGGAGAATCCAACTCTGGAAGAGCCTCTATGTGATAAGACTGTAGGTGTCTTTTATTACAAGGAATTAGACCATGTAAAGGATCAATAAAATTTAGATGTTGTTTTGGGGAATGAGAGAAATGAGTCAGTGGAAGACCCAAGAGCTAGTTTGGAATGGGAGAATGTTGTACTAAGCAATCCTAAGGAGAATGTGGATACGATTATTGATGCTATGGGTAGGTAAAAATCTAGTATACTTGATAGAGAAGCTCACATATTTGTGAGAAGAGAGGTCATTGATAAGGTTGAACTAAATAAAACACACCAAGATAGTGAAATCCCAAAATAATGATAATGGGTTGGAGAACACCCCGAAGTTTGATTAGAACTTTCAACCTATTAAGGATATTCATATTTCTCTAGGAAGGAATTCTTCTCCTCTACGAGAGTGTGATATTGTATGTTAGTCAACTCCAGTAATGACTTCCAAAGGTATCTCTGATATTCTTTTCTTGGATGAAGAGAATGTTCGAGGTGTGGGGGATTATGATAGTATTTTAGAGAATAGAACTATTTGTCAAACCCAATGTACTAATGACAGAGTAAAAAATGGTGAAAAAAGATCTAGAGGACCAAAGAAAAACAAAATGAAGCTGTAAATAGTGGGAAGTGCAAAAGGTTAATGAAAGCTCAGATTCAGGAAGGGCAAGGAGCCATGAAAACCTTATCTTAGAATGTCAAGGGTTGTAATGCCTTTGACAAGAGGTGTTTGATCAAATGGTGTTTTGATTAGACGTGGCAAGATGTAGTTTTAATTCAAGAAACAAAATTAACTAGGGAAGAGGTAGAGAGGATTCTCAGAAGTTGGAAGTAATGGAAATGGACCCTTGTAGAAGCGAACGGGGGCATCTATTGGCCTAGGTGTCTTAGGAAACCGTATCATTGTAAGGGCAAAAATGATTCTTCAGGACAAAAATTGGTAGTTGGTTATACTTCTCCCTAACACAATCAATGGAGAGATGTATATTCTAAATGCTTATGGCCCACAGGCATAGGTCCAAAAAGAGATGTATTGGAATTGCTTTTCAAGCATCATTCAAAACTATGGTAATGCAGTCATGATTATTGGTGGTGATTTTATTGCTACCCTTGAAGTTGTAGACAAAAAGGGAGGCAAAGTTTGGTTTGGGGCAATTCAAATGGATTTCCAAAACTTTGTTACAAGTAATGATCTGTTGGAGTTCAAACACAAAAATGGTGCATTTACTTGGAAAACCCACAAACAAGGTTTTTTTAATATAGTAGAGAAACTTGATCGTTTCTTCCTAGTTGGTAAATGGGCAAATCTTCCCTTTGTATTTGAAGCCAACATCCTACAATTCTCAGGTTTGGACCACTACTGAATCTCCCTATTGTTACAGAATGATGCCATCCCTACCAGGTGCCTTTTAATTTTGAGAAGATGTAGTTACGCGTGGAAAGTTTCTAAGACTTAATAGCACAGTGATGGGACAATGCTCTTGCTAGAGAAGGTAAAAAAGCATTTATATTTTTAAGAAGCTTCATTTTATTAAATCTAGCTTAAAGGAATGGAATCGAGTGCACTTCAAAGATATTATTGTAGAAAAGTTTCAATTCAAACAAAAATTGGAAACCCTATATAGAATGGCATGGAAGAGGTTGATTTCAATAAGGAAAAGCTACTAAACTCACAATACTAAAAAGTTTTAGCTAGAGATGAAGTATTTTGGCATAAGAAATCTAGAGAGTGTTGGTTAAAAGAAGGAGAACATAGCACAAAATCCTTACATAATTTAGTTAAGGCTTAGAAGATATAGTTATAGAATTCATGACATTAAAAAGATAGAAGGCTAGTGGCTTAGGCATAAGGAAGATTTTTAATAGGGAGGTGATCAAATACTTTGAAAATATTTTGTCCATAAATGATAGCCATCATTTAGAGTCAAATGATGACATCTTCAATGTGATTCCAAATCTAATCTCTGAAAATTAGAATCTCATGCTTCAAGAACAAGTCAAGTTAGAGAAAGTTAAAACTTCCCTCTTCTCAATGGAAGGTGAAAAGGCACAGGGCCTTGATTGTTTCCTTGTGATTTTTTTCCAAAAGTTGGGGGAAATTTTTAAAGATGATCTTTTGGGGTTGTTGAAGAGTCAAGAACCGAGAGCTTTGTGCTAAATGATTTAAATAATATAATGATTGCCCTAGTTCCCAAGAAATAAAAGTGTCCAGTCTTTTGATGATTTCAAACTAATATCATTGTGTAATATGGTATACAAGGTTATATCCAAAGTAATGACAAACATATTGAAGAAGGTTTTGGGTTCAATTATTTCTAAAGAGCAAAGCAGGTTTGCCCTAAACAAATCCATAGTAGAGGGCATTATCATTGCTCATGAAGTAATCCACTCGATAAGGACTGCTAGTATTGATAGGATGTTTTTGACATTAAAAACGCTTATGACCAAGTTGATAGAAGGTTTTTGCTAAGAGTCCCAGAACGGTTTGGTTTTTGTCAAAAGTGGGTAGCTTGGGTGTGAAGTTGTATTTGTAGTACACACTTTTCAATCTGAGTATATGGCAACCCTCAAGGTTTTTTTCAGACTTCAAGGAGAAATAGATAAGGGGACTCCATCTCCCCTTTTCCATTTATTATTATGGTAGAGGTACTTGGAAGATATATTTCAAAAAACAGGAGTGAGGGCCAATGGATAGGAGTGAGGATTGTCAATGGATTAGAAGCAACCATTCATCTTTAATTTGCAGACGATACACTATTAATAGGAGAATCTTCTTTCAGGGAAGCTTGAAGTATGAAAGCAATGCTTGATGTATATAGCAAAGTTTTTGGTCAAAAAATAAACTGGAAGAAGTAAAAAAAAATCTTCTTTAATACTAAATTGGAGAAGAAATGAGATATTGTTGAAATTCTAAGTATGAAGCTTGGCTCTCTTTCGAGTAAATTCTTGGGAATCCCCCTCTTTTTTGGGGCTTGTGGATCTAATCTTTGGAGAAGTTTGGTGGACAGTTGCCTTAGCAAAATGGATGGATGGAAAAGTAAGTGGCTTACCTCTGTAGGGCTTATTCTCATGTTGAAATCAGTAATTTCTACAATCCCAATATTTTCAATGGCGTGTCTTAAAATTCCATCCAAGATTCTAAAGGTGATTGAACAAAAAATGCAGATTTCTTTTGGAATGGAAACCATGATCATGACAAGATTCCTTTGCTAGCATGGGGAAAAATATGTCAACCAAAGCATGATGGTGGTTCCAGTTTGTGAAGTTGGTAGGTAATGAATGAGGCAATGGGGGCAAAACTAATATGGAATATGTACAACAACCCAAATCAGAAATGGGTTAAGATTTTGAAAGCCAAATATCTTGACAATCAGTCAAAAGAAATAATTTTTTACCATAAAAATCCTCCAAGGGGTTCAACTATTTGAAACTTTATGATTTCATTTACAAACATGTAATAGTTTATCATATCACACATGGCTTCTAGGTGATGGACGGTCTGCAAATTTTTGGGATGACTCATGGGAAGGTTATCCAATTTTGGGTGAGGATGCCAAATTCAAGGAATTGAAACAAATAACAAGGGATCGATGGGGTTCCAAGGTAGTGGACATGATGGAAAAAACAATGGTGGAAGGTAGAGAAGAATGGAGGTGGAAGCCAATTAGAGGGTTAAATTTGGATAGAGAAAATACTAAACTACTTCAAAATATTCTTTTAGTGAGGAAATATTGTTATCGGATGGTCAAGATGAAATTATTTTGTGTGGATCACAACAAGGAAACTACTTGGATAAAATAGGATATAAAATATTGGGATCTGTATTATCTGAGGAGGATTGGCCATATTATTTATGTTGGAACAAAAATTGTCTACCCAAGGTGAGATCATTCTCTTGGTTGGCTCTGAGGGGCCGTATACTAATGGGAGGAAGGCTTAAAAAATTTGCATTCTTGGGTCCATTCAAATGTGTCATGTGCAATAAAAGTGAAGAAATGCTTGATCACCTCTTTCTACATTGTGATCACTTATTATTGTTGCAGATTTGTAACAAAGAACCTTGGCTAGAAACTTCCATTTCCAGTATAGAGCACAATGAGAAGATGGAATCTTTTTATTGCATGTATGAGAGAATTGAGAATGCCATTTCAGAACTTGTGAGTACCGTTGCAACAAAGATTAACCCATCCGAGGTTCCTTTTCGTCAAGAGGATAGTTTGATTTAGTCTAAATGGCTCTACATCATATTTCAACCTATGAATGGGTCTTCCTGGGTTAATCCAAAAGTGAAGGAAAATAAATTTGTCAAATGGTCCAAGCCAGTAGAGGATAGTTCAAAGTAAACTTCAATGGAGCATCAAAGGGTAACTTAGGTCCATCAAGGGTTGGATACATAACACATGACTAGACTGGTAGTATCATGGCAATGGGAGCCAAGAAATTGGTGGAAGAATCAAACACTGAGGCTGAAGCACAAGATGCATTATTGGCTAAAGTACAAATGTCAGAGTAAGTGAAGAATGGAATCAGGTTGCACCTGAACCTGAGATTGAAATAGAAGACACTCCCATTATTGCAAAAGAGAAGGATGCTCTGAAGATAAAGAAGAATCAAACGTAGAAGAAAAAGAACTTGAACAAGCACCTAAGACACTTGCAAAGTAGGTCCAGAAGAATCATTCAGAAGATTAGGGCTTTGGACATAAAGATAAAGGAGTTCAAACTAGACGAAGACTTGTTGAGGACAATAAACAAGCAAACTTGTGTTTCTTATCTAAGGTGGAGCTAAAGGCTTGAAAAGATGATGAATGGATGAAGACAATTGAAGAAGAGCTAAATCAGATAGAAAAGAATCAGACATGGGAATTGGTACCTAGACCAGTAGACAAGAATGTGATAGGAACAAAGCAGGTGTTCTGAAACAAGCTGAATGAAGATGGAGAAGTCACAAGAAATAAAGCAAGACTAGTTTGAAAAGGCTATTCACAAGTTGAAGGCATAAAATTTGATGAAATTTCTTTTTTGGTAGCTAGCATGGAAGCTATAAAAATATTTCTTGCAATTGTTTCTTACAAGAACTTTAAGGTATATCAGATGGATGTTAACTCAACATTCTTGAATGGAGAACTTGAAGAAGAGATTTACATTGAACAACCAAATGGGTTTCAGTTGTCAAAAGATCTGGATATGATTTGCAGACTAAAGAAGGCATTTTATGGGCTCAAGCAAGCTCCCAGAGCTTTGTGTGCAAAATTGGACATATATTTGTTGCAACAAAACTTCAAAAAGGGTACCATAGATACTAATTGATATCATGATAATGGAGATTAGTGGAAAATCAATATGAGTTCATCTAAATAACATGCTCAACCATAAACATAATGAACTCAAACCCTTTCAAAACATATCAAGAAAGATTAGTAAAGAAGAAGAAAGTTAGGAACAATAAACAAACACAGATATTGTTTCCCTCATGAATCTTCCATGCTTTGGCTCTTCCTTGTCCACCTCCTTTCCAAGAACTCGTTACTACATGAAGTATGCCCTCAGCTTGAGTACTAGCACAAAAGGATGTCAAATGGAGGATGCGAGATGGTTGATGATAGTCAAGTGTGGATGTTTGAAGATGGAAATGAAGTATTAGATGTCAAATAGCAATTCCAACTAGTGGAAGAGCTAAAACATAATACAAAGACTTCTTTCAAACAAACATTAAAAAACAAAGTAACAATGTATATGGATAACTCTTGTAACCCCTAACAATGAAGGAAAGAGCTCTCTTTATAAGGAAAATGAGCAAATGAAAGGTTGAGATTGAATTGATTGAGGAAGGGTTAGGATTGATTGAGTAAGTGTCGATCCTCAATCCATGTGCTCCCTCTTAAGCCAATCACATGTTGGCAAGTGTCCACAAGGGAAGACTTGAGAGGAGATGGGGACAAAGCATTAAATGCTTGAATACTTGAAGGAAGTCATTAAAGGCTTGAAGACTTTGAAGGAAGCCATTAAAGACTTAAGAAGATTCTAAAAGGAAAGGCTTGAAGACTTTAAAGGAAGCCATTAAAGGGTGGTTAGGCTAATGATAGGGGGTTTAAAAATGATTAGGAGGAGGGTTAACTTGCAACTTGCATTTTCTAGAAGATGCAAGTGGGTGAGGGATTTTAGGAATTTATTTATTTAAATGTGAGAGAGGGGATTTTATGATTTTAAATAAATATTAATTTATATAAATGTGAGAGATGGGATTTTAGGATAAGATGAATTAATTAAACAAATATGTCTTATTTATTTAATTAATAGTTTGAATTAAGTGGTCAAAATTGGGTGTCTACAGTAATCTTTATTTTAAAGTTGAAAGTGGGAAACTATTGATAAAGGTTGTATATGTTGATGATATCATTTTTGGTGGAGATGAAGATGTTTGTAAGAAGTTCGTAGGTGAAAATGCAGAATGAATTTGAGATTTCAATGATTGGTGAGTTGTCATTTTTCCTTGGTCTTCAAGTAACATAGTCAGAAGATGTTATTTTCATTTCTCAGGCCAAGTACATCAAGGAGATGTTGAAAAAGTTTAGTATGAAAAATTGTAAGCCTGTTGGAACCCCTATGGTTACTAGTTGTCACTTAAACAAGGATAATGAGTCTTTGTAAGAAGATCAGAAGCTTTACAGATTTATGATTGATGGATTGTTATATTTGACTGCTTCGTGACTCGATATTATGAATGTTGTTTGTTTGGCTACCAAATATCAAGCTAATCTAAAGCAATCTCATGACTCAGCAATGAAAAGGATATTTAGATATTTGAAAGGGACATAGAATTTGGTTTATGGTATAAGAAGAATGATGATTTCCCTTTGAAAGCTTACACAAACATTGATTGGGATGGATGTGCTAATGACAAAAGAAGTACAAGTGGTGGTGCATTTTACTTGGGAGACATATTGGTCTCTTGGTTGAGAAATATGCAAGATTCAGTGTCATTATCTACAACATAAGTAGAGTATATTGTAGTAGCATCCTATTGCAATCAAGTCATGTGGATGAAAGAAACTCTCAAAGATATCAAGGTGATATATGATGAGAGAATTCTATTATGTGTGATAATACAAGTGCAATTAACATTTCAAAGAACAAAGTGATGCATTCAAGGACTAAACATATTTCTATTTGATATCATTTCTTAAGAGAGAAGGTTGCAGAGAAGGAAGTCAAATTGGAATATGTGCCAACAAATTATCAGAGTGGTGCATCTTTTCAGGGGGAGATTCAAAGTTCATCTATTGTCTCATGGATTGATGTGGTCGCTGCTCCCGGGGGGAGTAGTGAAGGTTGTGGTTTCCTAGTTGTAGGAAAATGTGTGCAAAAGAGAGATATCCCTCATAGGGGGAGTGTTGCAAATACAAGAGATACACTCGGAAGGGGGAAAATTGTTTGAAGAGATTGTGGTTTCAAGTGTTATGCTCTTTGGCCTTGATGTCAAAAGCTGAGAGAGTTACTGTTGGAGAGCCTATTGTTGATTGGTGGTACAAGTGTTGTCATCAATGACAAAGGGGGAAATTGTTGGAAACATGAGCATGTATTGTCATTATGTCAAACTTGTTGTTATGGAAATTTTTTGTTGTTGTCATTGATGTCATATCTGTGTATATTGATGACAAGGGTGAAAAGCAAGTTGTAGATGTTCAATTGTAATTATTGCTTGGTATGTATGGTTAGGAAATGAGTGTTCAGATATTGTTCTGATGTCTAGTGGTGATATTGAGTGAATATGTGGTGGATTTGGAAGGTGATAGTATTGGAAGTTACAATATCTAGGAAAGAATATTTAAAGTCCTTATGGGAGAATGCTTTGCATTCCTCTAGTTTCTAAAGATGATGACTTGTGGCTCTGGATTTAATATATGTATTGTGGATGTTGCACTATTATGTTTTCAGGTCCTTATCTATTCAAGTGTTCAAATTGGTTGTTGTAGTTTGTTGATAGTGAGGTTGTTTGTTAGGACTAGTTCAAATAATGATTCGCATTGCTCTATAAGTGTTGGTTCAAGTGTTACGGCTTGGAGGACATATTCATATTGTTTGTGCAGTATTCCAATTTAGAATTCAAGTGTTGGTTTTCTCTACAAGTGAAGTTATGTTGATCTATGGTTCAAGGCTATCTGGTGTGTTGGTCTCCGATTGACTCAGTTGGTTTATCTTATTTGAATCACATTCTTTTGGTCTGGATATGCATTGGAGGATGAACTAAACTATTGTTTGTTGGTATTTTGATGATGTTTTGATTGTCATTGATGGACACACACTTACTTGATGTATGAGTTATGCTCAACCAGTAGTTGTTCCAACCGGTATTGTATGCCATTGAATGTGTAGTCTTTAGACTATCAGTATTTTGTAGAAGATGGTTTACCGGTCACAGATTGACTGAAGACCCCAAGTGGTATGAAGACCCCAAGCGGTACGAGGATCTCAAGCGGAACGAAGGACTTGAGTGGTAGTCAATTTTTTATCAGAACACTATGATATTCCAGTCTTCATTTTTGACAACCAGTAATCGGTATATTGTATTAACCGATATATATCTGTGATGAGTTACCAACCGGTATTATTGTAATGTGTGATGAGTTATCATCTACCGACACTTTGGTGGTGTTTTTGTGTCGTGTTACCAAATGTGTCTAGATGCACTGTACCTAGGAACTTGTAGTCTAATCTTATTGGAGCGACATGAAATCAAATTCCTTTATAAGGACATCATGTCTAGGTTTTGGAAGTGACACAGAGAAGGAAAGGTTATTATGTGTGATCATTGAAGAGAAGGTTAGGTCTGTGTGAGGAGATAGAGTGTGCAGATATAGAAGACTGAAGTAATGTTGAAAGGCATTAACAAGGAGCTATCAAAGATCTTTATAAGCATAGTGTGCTATTATCTAGATCATTCACTTGTTGATTACTCACATCTTCGACAAGTCTAAAGCCCTTAACCAGGTAGGCTCAACAAAGCCTTTGTAAATCCTCTAACAAGGTGGTTCACAACTGTGGATCTTAAATCCTCTAACGAGTAGTCTTTAACAGGACTTATCTCCTAACAGAGATCTAGATTCCTAACAGGATTTGTTTTGGTGAAGAACATTGTATGACCTTAACTGGTCTGACCTTAACCGGTCTGGTTACTATTCTGCAGATAGTTACTTGTGAGTTTCTGCTCACTGTGGTTTTTCCCATTTGGGTTTCCACGTCAAATATCTTGTGTTATGGTGATTGTGCTCTTGTGGGTGAATGCTTTGTTTGCTATTTGGTTTGCATTTATCTTAACCGGTTTATTAGTGAATCTGCTACACCGGTTATTTGCTAAATTGTTTAAGAGTTTGCTTATAGTATTATTTGGCATACTAATTCACTCCCTCCTCTTAGTATTCATCATTGTTATGGGTCTTACTATGGTGTGAAGATCCAAATTACATTATTTGTATTGGATAATATTTTTGGGCCAATTGGTTAATGTACTTTATTGTTTATCTACACATTACATTTGATGTTGATTTTAGAGGATGCAATGGTGTGTGTGGTTCGTTGGAGTCGACTTAGGAAGACATGTTGTGATGTATTTGGATCTCCTTTATCTCCTAGATTGGACTACATTTAGCCCAATTTCGCATGGTGGCTGACTTTATGTAATTTATGTTCACTCTATTTGTGGCCAATCTAGTTGAGTGTTTCGGTGAATAAGTTGGTATAAATAGATGTGCAGATGTGTGAATTGTGGTGTGAATTGATTGAGGATGATGTGGAAGTATATGTGTGAGAGAAGAAGTGCAAATATCAATTTGTGACGTGTTTGTGATCAAGAGATCCTACTTAGTTCAATTCATCTTTTCTCTGTCTACCCGAAGACAATGAGTTCTTTTGGTAGCTTGTGTAGATTTGTATCTTGCCCTGGGATTGTGTGTCTCAGTGCTATAGTCATTTGTATCTTGTCTTCGAGTAGTGAGCTTCAACATGCAAATCTATTGTATCTTTCCCTAAGGTCGTGTGCCTTAGCTCGCAAGTCCAAATCAAGAGCAGTGAGCTTCCTTGGCCTTGAGCCTAAAAAATTGTATTCAGTTATTTATATTATGAGTGTGATTCTCACAATGGTTTTTCCCACATTGGATTTTCCATGTAAAATTTTGATGTTCATGTGTTTAGTATTTGTTGTTTCATCTTATATTGATGTTTAGTTGGTTAATTATGATTAAACTAGTTTAAGGATTTGGTCAAGATTGATTCGCCCCTGCTCCCGCCCTCGCCCCCGCCCTCCTCTTAGTCTTGCAGTGTGTTCAAGACTAGTTCCATCAAGAATTGTCATCTACAAATAATGACATATAAAGTTATAAGACTTGCACTAAATATTAAGTTATATTGTCATTGGGGTTTTAAGTTGTTATTGTGGTCATCTATCTCCAACTGATATTAATATGGGGTTCTAAGTTATATTGTCCATGGTTGCTTATTTAATAATATAAATATTGTTCAAGTACTCTAACAGTCGTGTGGCCATATCAACATTGAGCTACTCGGTGGCGTATGCAAACTAAGAGCATATCTAAAACAAATCATTTTCATTCTTTTTCTATGCCTACATGTTTATAATTAGTGTTTTCACATCAACAGACACTTATTCTGTCATGTAGGCAAACTAGGGGAGAGGGGCTAGAAGTGGAGTAGGGACGTGAAGTGGGGATAGATGTGGGGGATTTTGGGATCCACAGTCGAGCAGCCAAGTGTAGACACCTAAAATTGTCCTGTCTAATTAAATAAACATTTTTATTTATTTAATTATTTAAGCCTAATTCTTCTATTAATTAAATAAATCTTTATTTATTTAATTAATTCATTTATCCTCTTCTAGCCTTTTTCCTCATTTAAATAAATACTTTTATTTATTTAAATTGTTCTTCCCCTAAATTAAATAAATATTTTATTTATTTAATTGAATCCCACTTCCTCTATTAATTAAATAAATCTTTATTTATTTAATTAATTCGTTAACCTTTTCTACCCATGACACATGTCATTCATCTCTTAATTCCTACACTACCTACCCCCTTTATCATTTAATTATTTCTTCTACCTACCCTTTAATCCTAGCTGATCATTTATTTTTTAGGCCTCTTAATCTTATCCCTCCATTTCTTATAGTGTCTTCTATATAAGAGGATACTCTCCTTCATTATCAACCCTAATCAGCTAATGAACATTCTAAACAATCTTAAGCAATCGATTCTTTTTGCAATCAAGCTATCAACCACATTTTCATTCTTTGTTGAGCTCTTGTGCACACATAAAATCTGAAAGCAAATATATCAAGCAAGATCAATGGAGATAGGAAGAATGAAGATTCAAACCCTAGTGGACATGTGATGGTATAATCTTTTTTATTTTCTTGATTTGCATTGTCTTAGGTAATCTTCATATGTTATGGTGGATATTTGTTGTTGTTAGGCTAGGGTTTTGTGGTTGAATTCATTTAGTCTTTCAATATTGTTGTTTCATTATCCACTTTTCACCATACACATTTTGGCATGCCCGGTGGGACTCTTGTCCCTTTTGCATTTAACCACTTTTGTTATAGATTTTGTGTTTTTGAAGTTGCAGATCCGACATTTTTCGACGACATTTCGACTTTTCACATCTGCACCCTCTAAAATCACGTTTTGTTTTTGTGTCGCGTTTGCGCATTCCAAAATCGCGTCTGTGTTCCTGACAACATTTTTATTTTCCAGATTGCAGTTATTCATTTCAGTCGTGTTTGTGCAGTATTCAGGGGTGTCTGTGAGTTTAAATCGTGTTTGTGCATTCCAAAATCACGTCCGTGTTCCCGACAACATTTTTATTTTCCAGATTGCAGGTTTTCATTTCAGTCACGTATGTGCACTCTTCAGGGGCATCTGTGAGTTTAAATCGCGTCTGTGATTGGTATAATAGCATCTGTGGTCTCTGCATTTTTTTTGTGTTCTGCATTTTTTTAAATCTTCAGTTCCGCATTTGGGGTTTCTATTTCGTCATTTTGTTTTGCATGTAGGGTTTTAGATTTGGTTCATTTAAGCTATTATCTTGTGATCCAACTAACGAAGTGGTATAGCTTATCTTTGGAAGCAAATTGTGCATCGAAGGCCCCTATTTTTCATAAAGTGTTTTGGGATTTTGTTAAAATAAACCTAACTTGTTTGCTTGCAGGTAGGGGTAATCATTTGAAACAACCCAAACTACTAACAAATCTTTGTTGCAGGACCTTGGCAAGGGTTTGATTTTGATTTTCATTGTGTGCTTTGTTTTCATAGATTAGCAAACACTTCAATTGGTGCACTAAAATTGAACCAATGTCTTTCGTTTTTGAGAATTAGGCTCTTTTGTGTTTATCTTTAGAGGGTCTGCCTCCTCGTGTGGTCACTAGAACTACTAGTGAGGAGGAAACAACCCAAGTGAGTACGGCTAAAACCCAAGCATTCCAACTCACTATAATAAATAGGCCTCTTGGGATGAAAATTTCAGAGGTTGGAGCTATCTGAGATTGATCTCATATCAAGCACTTTCTAGGGCCCTTGAGGTCTAAATAATGCTTGTGTGACTACTAAAGTGTTTGGTACTTTGTTGGGCTATAGGCCTCAATCGTGCTTGCACGACTTCAAAGGATAGTCTCCTAACGGAAACCCTTACTAGCACCTTTTTGTTTTAGAAAGACCAAAAACTTTATAGTTGTTGGCGCAGGAGGTCGGACCTTTGAAGCGGCTCACATTCTTACGGTTCTTAGTAGAGATACAAAGTTCGCCACAGGGAGTTTTCATGGGGATTGGTGCTTGGCTACCCTGGAGAAGTGAGTGTCGAGGGTGGAGCCAGCGGGGTCAAGCACCTAAGTATCCGCTCTGAATTGCGTAGCTCGAGGTAACCCCCCACGTGAGATTCAACAACTATTGTCTCGGCCAGCCCTAGGATTTGTGCTAGCATGATCAAAACACTCAAACATTTTCAAACAAAACAAAGAAACATTGTGGCTGTCATGTTTTCAAGTGTATGCAAAAACATTTCACATTATACTTCACATTTGGAAACATTTTGGATCCTTAAGACAAAACACCTTCAAACATTGAGTCTTCATTGTTATTGTGTCTTCTTGCCACTAAAAGTTAAAACATTGAGATTTGGTCACATTCAACAACTTCACAATTGGACAAAATTACAAAACATTTTCAAAATCACGTTTGGGTTTGTTAAAACTACGTTTGCATTCACAGTTGAGAGATTACAAGAAAACTCTTGAGAACAATAAAGACTTAAGTTTTCAGATCTAAAGAGCTTCTAAGGCTGCTTCCTATAGGGCTTCATTTTTCATTCAACCTATCTTGGTCACACATAGCCAACCATTTTCCTTCGCTTGCATTTCCCTCATACATATTTTCCACATTTGAGTCAAAAGGTTGCTTTGCTTGTCCTCATCAAACTTTGCAAACATACATACTTGAAGTCAAAGTCAACTTACCTCATCAAGAGATCCATCATCTCTTTGGAAGCCACACCTTGCTCTCAAACATACATACATACCTGGAATCAAGGTCAACTTACCTCATCAAGAGATCAATCATCTCTTTGGAAGCCACACCTTACTCTCAAACATACATACTTTGGTCTTACACTCTTGGACATTGCAAGTTTACCTTAGATTCATCTACACTTAATACACCTCTTGGTTTTCCATAGTCTTTGCACTTTCATACTACCTTTCATTTTGGTCAAGACTTTAGTCCATGGTTGAAACCCGTTCACAAAGGTCTAGAAGGGAAGCCGAAGAAGCTTTAAGGTCTTTAAACATGAGTACCTATGAGTTTGATGGAGATGAATTCTATAATCCATTTGAATACTGCAACAATATACCAGACAATGACAACAATGACAATAACAATGGAAATGATAATGGCAATGACAATGTATCCGTGGATTCTGCAGAAGTTGAGGAAACTATCATGTATCCCCATTTTAATAGATTGGTTCAAGAAATCATGAAAAATGATAGACAATATTTCGTACAAGTCATGGCACAAAGTGGGATAAGAATACCTCATGGATTTGATATGTCACAAATTTTGGAGGGTGATACAAACTAAATAAATCAAGTTAATACAAGACAAAGGAGGCCCAATAGTGGTGGTAAGAAAGAGCATCTCGTGCTTGAGTCACCTTCATACCTATTTCAAAAACCTGAGATTCCAAACACTTACACTCATTCTCATGCCAGTTATGATAGACCTTCTCATGAACAACCCCACAATCATCCTTTCCCATGGAGAAGAACTACCACCACACATGCCCATGATGATACCCAAGATAATACCAATGCATACAATTACACTCAATCGAACATTCAAAATCATGACACAAGGAGACCCCGTGTCATATTTGGGGGCAATATCCTAGATCACTCTTATGACACCTCATGTCCCCATGGTCATGATATGTATCGACCTAGACCTGGTGCTCCTCACTATAATACCATACAAAGTGGTCCATATCCAAGCTATAATTATATCCGTCCTGCATATGAACACATCTATGATCAATACCATCCATATATGCATTATATCCCTCCTCCTTCGCTTGGTGGCTCAGGCATGGGACTAGCTCAAAGAGAAAAGACACAACCCAAGAATGACTTGCAACAACAGATAAAGGACTTACAAAAGCAAATGGTGGACATAAATACACCAAAGCCACAATACACAATGAGAGATACATGTCCTTACCCATTTGATAGAAGCATTCCAATGCCTCCATTCCCTCCACATTTTGTCACACCAAAGTTTGATAAATACAAAGGCAAAGGGGAATCCAAAGGCACACATAAGACAATTTTTCACAGCTTGCATTGAGGTAGCAGCATAAGAAACATACTTGATGAGATTGTTCCCACAAAGCTTAGGTGAACAAGCAATGGAATGGTTCTCCCAACTTCCACCTGGAATTAAGTCATGGGGTGATCTAGCAGAGGCTTTTATACAACATTTTTCATACAACATTGAAACAAATGTGTCAGTAGCCACCTTATGCAATACTAAGCAGAAACATGGGGAATCTTTCTCTTCATTTTTACAGCGATGGAGAGGTGTTGCTAGTCGATGCTCTTGTGATATACCACAAAAACAAATGGTAGAAATGTTCACACAAAACGTCAACAAGGATATCGAATATGAGCTAAGAAAAGCTTGTTTGTCTACCTTCAAAGAGGTCATTGAGAAAGGAATGTCGATAGAGAAAGTCCTTATTGAACAAGGTATCATCAAGATATTTAAATACAATAAAGAAGAATCAAACGGAAAAGACAAACGCCGCTTTTGGAACAAGAATAAGAACACAGTCAATGACGGGGTAGTACAGGCAAATGTCGTAAAATCGAAAATAACCTTCCCCGGTGCAAGTTCTTCCAATACGGACAATCAAGTGAACAATCAAAGACCATCAAAACCTCGAAGAAAATACACCCCGTTGGGAGAACCAATTGAAACAACATTCAAGAAGTTAGTGGCAAGCAAGCTCATAACACTACCATATAATCCACCATATGAGCCAAAAGTGAAACCAAATTGGTGGAATGATGGTGAATATTGTGAATATCATAATAGCAAAGGGCATCATACCAGCAATTGTCACAGATTGAAGAATATCATACAGGATCTCATTGACCGAGGTGACATAGAAGTTGATGGACATACCTCCAATGAAGATCATGCAATGTTTAAGAAGCCATTGCCTAAACATGACAAGGGAAAAGCAAAAACTACCGATAATCAAGCAAATTATACCAAGATGCCCTATGAATATGATTCTACCATTAATCACATTTCAATGGACAACCATGTTTCAACCATCATCATCAAGGATAAAACTCCTGAAGGTCCTGCCCAAAGGAGTAAAGTTGTTTTAAAAGGCATCGGACCATCTTCCTCATCTTCTAAAAATGAAACCTCGAATGTAATGTCACAACCCGTCGAGGTAAAGTCACCTTGCAAGGCATTCCATCCAAGCCCACAACCTCTTCATCCATAAAGAATGAGTATGACCTTGTAGATCAGCTAGGGAAAACACCCGCCCTCATTTCCATCCTTGAGCTTTTACGCATATCCCTCACAGATAAGGCCATCCTTGATAGGACCTTGAGAGAAACCTTCATACCCACTGATCTAAACGTGGACCAATTTCAAGACATGGTGGGATACCTTTCCATTCCACATAGCCTCACATTCACAGAAGCTGATGACGCATCTGTAACCTAGCCTCATAATTATAGGAGCTAAGAAAATACAACACCACAGGAGCCCAAATAATCTCTGTAAGCTCAAAAACCTATTACAAGGAGAAGCAATGAAGCAAATCACAGAAGGAAATAATACACAGGAAAAATATGCTCCAAAAGATGAGAGCTCAATAATCTCCAAAACGTATTGTCAATAATAATCCTTCTTCATACAATGAAAAGAAAGAATTCAACCTTTAATAGGTCAAGAAACCCTAAAAAGGAAAATCTAGGTTTGCACATAATAATTAATTAAAATAATTAATTATATGCAACTAAAGTTAGCTTAAGTGTAAAAGAGATAAAGGGAACTTAAATAATTAAACAAATAATGTTTAATTAATCAAGTAAATACCCGAATACTCTAACACCCCCCCTTAAGCTAGACTTAGGGAGAAGCTAAAACCTAGAACAGCTACTGAAAGCATGAAAGATAGGTCCCGACAACAAGGCCTGATCAGGTACCCAAATACAATGAAATCTCTATGAACTAGAGAAATAGAGAAAACCACGTGGGAACAAAACTCTACTCCAAAAAGAGATGGAAAAGAATATCACTGAAGCATGAAGAACCTGCAAACTCTGTCGAAAAATAACTGCTGATCTGAAGAACCTCCACTGAAATAGAACATGACCAGGTAGAGAAGACTGTAATCTGCATGAGTGCCCTCAAATGACACTACTCGAATCAGGAGGCAAACAAGGCAAAAACAACTGAAATCGAAGATACAAATGGCATGAGAAACCAAAGCCTGAAGCGTTGATCAATCGAACCACGGAAGCAGCAGAACCAATAGGATAAACTTCCCCATAATGCAGAAGTGGGAGAGGGATAGGAACACTGAAAAGGACAACCAAAAACAATTGCATGATGAAGAACCAAGAACATCAAAGGTGCTGAGACACATCATCATGAGGCAAATGTCGTGGAAGGAACACTCACTGGACAAAGGAAGATGGCAAACAACAGGCAACCATCAACCCCCTCATGGCACTTGATCAATAGTGCATGTACAACAAGACACAAGATATGCAAGATTCCAAGTAAACAATGCATGATGACACTTTATCTCAGTGTGTTTGCATATATACAATGCTACAATGATAAGAAGACTGAAAAATGGAAATGAGAATCAAAACAGAGACACCCTACTCAAAGAAGAGATCCCAGGACCTAAAACAACCACGATATCCACCAGAGTGCTGAAAAGAAAAAAACTAAATTAAATATGCATGGAGCAGAATTTGGATATAAAACTCATATTTCTGGAAAGTACACAGCACACGCTTTCCGAAAATATAAAGTTTTCAAAAAACGGAGGTCGAATGCTCATTCTACGTCTCCCAGAGCTGGGGGTCGCAGGGAGGCGGAGGCAGCCAGGCGGCTGGGGGGCCGCGTGGGCGGCAGGCTCGAGCGGAGTGGGGGCCGCAGGGGTGGCAGGCTCGGGCGGTGGCCAGTGATTGCAGGGAGGTCGGTAGGTGGTTGGGCCGGCGGGGGCCGGGAGATGGCAGGGGGCCGAAGACCGGGCCGCCGAGGGCCAGAAGAGGGGGCGAGGCCCGAGGTCCTGTAGGGGCTGCGTGAGGGTAGGGGGCCCCACGGTACCCTGCGTACCGTGGGGGTTGCCCCCCAAAAAAAAACAAATTTTTTTTTTTTAAAACCTAATGTTTTTTTTCCTTTGCTTTTTTTCAAGATTTTTTTTTTTAAAAGCAAAAAATTCGGCTTGCATGCCGTAAAAAGGCAAAAAAAAATTTCAATTTTTTCTCGCGTGCCAGGGCCGTACGGCCTGGATCTGAGAAAAAAAATGCTCCCAGAGGCTCAGGAACCAAAATAGGTCGAATTTTATATGACCATAGGGGTTTTCGGGCCTTCTGAGTACGATGGTGAGGTTTGTTTAGGCCCAAAGTGCTCAGAAAAAGGTCAATCCCTAGGTACATAAAAAAATTCTTGAAACACCAGATCTGCTTCCAAAGCGAAAATTCTCAAAACAAGAACAGGCAGCTGCAGATTTGAAGCTCTGATACCATATAGGAGTTGAGAAAATACAACACCACAGGAGCCCAAATAATCTCTGCAAGCTGAAAAACCTGTTACAAGGAGAAGCAATGAAGCAAATCACAAAAGGAAAGAATACATAGGAAAAATATGCTCCAAAAGATGAGAGCTCAATAATCTCCAAAATGTATTGTCAATAATAATCCTTCTTCATACAATGAAAAGAAAGAACTCAACCTTTAATAGGTCAAGAAACCCTAAAAGGGAAAACCTAGGTTTGCACATAATAATTAATTAAAATAATTAAATATATGCACCTAAAGTTAGCTTAAGTGTAAAAGAGATAAAGGGAACTTAAATAATTAAACAAATAATGTTTAATTAATCAAGTAAATACCCGAATACTCTAACAATAATGCACCTCTACATATTGAAGCATTTATCTATAAAAACCACATCAAATGAGTCTTGATAGATGGAGGAGCAGGTATGAACATTTGTACATTGAACACTATTAAGCAATTGGGATATTCTGAAAAAGCTGTGAATTCTACACATGCAATCACCATTAAAGCATATGATGATGAAGAGCGCTCATCCAAGGGCACAATCACCTTACCTCTCAGAGTTGGGCCAGTTACAAAGGATGTGGTTTGCCAAGTCCTTGATTTAGATCTCACATACAACATACTTTTGGGACGTCCATGGATTCATGAAATGAGAACTGCTCCCTCAACATATCATCGATGTATCAAGTTTCCACACAATGGAGTTGAAGTAACAATAAAATGTGATCTGAATCCTTTCATATATTGCAATAACCCACGAGCAAGATCAGAAATAATAGTATCGATCAATTGAGAAGCCATTCCATCATCCGCATATGTTGATCCTGAATCATTGAAACCTTCTACATCCAAACAAGCAGAGCTCAAAGAAAAATTCAAGATTAAAGGCATGGGATGTGGTGAGTATATCTTTCATGTTGATCAACTCCCACTATCTCCTAAGACATTTAGTCGACAGGAACAATATACAAACAATTTGCAATATTGAGGAATTGGGTATGAACCACCTAGTGTTGTGGCTACTAAGTCTTAATGCAAATATCCTCTAGTGGTGCAAGCAGCTCTTGATATCAATAGTCCTAAGAGTGGTTCCAATGAGGAATCTATTGAATATATCACCAGCCCTCTTGAGAACTCACATGGCCTTACCATTTCATCCGCTCATTCCATTTCCGCTCCTCTCCTAGACTTGGATCAACAAGAATCACAAAAGCCCTTACTAATTGGGGGGATAAAAAATCAAGCCTTGAAAAGAAAATATAAAAGTCAAAAATAAAGAAAAGGCCTTTAGTCCAAATCAAAATCAAAAGCTATTGGACTTTGAAAAAATCAAGGTCAAGGATAAAGACCCTATAAAAGAAAAAGAACAAGAGATGATCTCCCCTATAATCAAAATAACTCAGGGCAAAAGTTCTAAAATTTCAAGTCAAAAAGCATACTTGTTGATCCTAAGTCTCCACCATGCTATCCTACCTTCACTTCTTTTCACAATCATAAGCCTTTATCACTCATCCACTTGTTGCGCACACCCTTTCCCTTTTGGCGATATATCATGGACCTTTAATGGAACTTCCTTGAAGGAATTTGTTATTAGGGATGCCCAATCTTCTTTAGGTGACACACATACAGGCCTGTGTAGTCCACACGCTAGTAATTCTATCTCAGTTCCTTTATCAAGGAAGACAATCACTCAAGCTACCCATCATTCAGTCACGGAACAATTCAACCACAATCATAAGGTAAAGCCTCGTACATTTGAGGTGGGTGACTTAGTTCTCAGAGAAAATCCAAAAAATCAACAGGATAGAGAAAAAAAAGGCAAGTTCGAACCAAATTGGCTTGGTCCTTACGTCATCACAACAGTCTATGGATCGGGTGCATATCAACTTTCAACACCAAATGGAGAACCTTCAGAAGATCCTATCAACAGCATGCACCTTCGCAGGTTTTGGTGCCCAAAACCATAGATTGGAAAACCAAAGACTTGCCTAATCCTTAGTTGATCCAATCAGCCTTGGCCAACGAACATGGATGGTTGAAGACCAAATCCCTCTGCACTTTAGGCTCCACTAAATCTAGGTGGGTGTACCTTACACTCTCAAGCACAAAAGAGGTTTGTTTTGAGTGAATTTAAACTGTGGGAATTAGCAATTGTAGGGATGGCAAAAGGTTTTCTTGCAACTATGCTAACAAAAGTGCTTTTTATTTAATGCCTTTAAAACTGATAAAATAAGTGTGAATATAGTTGTGTTATGTAAAAGGTTACTGTTAGGACTTTAAGCCATTATGAAAAAGAACAATACTTATAGAAATTAGAAGATTTTTTTCTTTGATAAGGACCTAATGCATACAAACTTATTCAACAAAGATTAATAACAGACCAGTGCCTTTATCTGACAATTAATGAATGACTTTGTGGACAAGAATCACTATCAACTCAAGAGACAATTATAAGACAATCACTGTGAAGGTTTCATTATGTGTTGCATGAACAATAAAAACCCAATTTTACATTCAATACAACATCATGTGATGACACATCACAACAAATCTAAAATATTTATCAAGAGGACGTATGATTCCATCAAACACAAAATCACACATAATGATCTGAAGATAAAAACATGAAATCTTGTATATTAGCTTCTGGAATAAGAATGTGCACAAAAACTGCACTTACAAATACTCCAATACATTTAGTTTGCACAGAATAAACTCCTCATTCCTATTAGACCGTTCTAGAACATAACACTTGCAGCCCAATCAGCAGAATTATTTATCTATCTCTTCATGATACAAAATGAATCACTACATATATGTGAGCCAAAGGTTTCGAATGAAAGGACACACCCTTTCATCTTGCTAAACTAAACTTAACTAAAACCTAACACCTAACTGCTTAAATACTAGACACAAAATATAATAAAAAATTAGTTATGGCCGTCTAGTATTGTATCACACTTTTGTATGTGCTCCAAATACTTGTTGTCCTTGTGAGTGCTGGTATTGAATGCGGTATCTTTGACAGCAATCTCCATGGTAACCAATCTCTCCATCTGCTCACCTGTCTCCTTCATATCCAAAACATCTGTCCCGACAACATTAAAGGATGTGTTAAGTACATTCTGGCATTCTGCAATCTAAATCTCTTTGTCCTTTAGCTGCTCTGCATAATTAAATAATGACTATCATATCAGATATTCCAACGGCTAATCGATGTAACCCTACCCGATAATTCAATTACTTGGCGCCACCTGTATTTTACATTCCTTCAATTACTTTTTTGTCTTTTTGATCGACATAGGTCACTCCAACTAGTCCATCGGATCTCACCCTGACCGTTTCCCTTTTTTCCTCAAGACTTGGCTTATCCCGATGGATCCACCTTTCCTTTCTATTAGTCAACTTTGCTTTATGTTAGATTGGGGTATGTTTCTCCGATGAAACTTCCTTCTGTTTATCCTTCAAGTCGCTCCATCGGGCTTCAGAATGAATCACTTAATACTTTATTCGATGGTCCCATGACATCTAACTTTCTTTTTGATCGGTGTAACTTTCCCCGATTGCTTCATCGGGCGTCGACGTAGCATATTTTCCTTGCTTTCGATGGTTATAGTTTCCCCAATAGATCTGCCCTCTATCGCAATCTGCCCATCGAGCCTCGGCATAACTTTGAAAATGCTACCCAATAAAGTATGTTGTCCCGATGAGTCTTTTATTTTAATCCGCACCTTACTCTCCTTATCAGGTTACTTTGGTCTATCGGCGTAGGTTTTCCCAATGTGATCTCTTCGTGCTCGACTCCCTCATCGGGTATCAGGATGACTCAGAATACAACTCCTCGATGATGTATGTTATCCCGATGAGTCTTGCTCCCCTTTTTGCTTGGTACCACTCTATCGAAGAAAGTCTCTCCAATATAGTCGCCTTCTCAAGTTGGTCTATCAGGTATCGGGGTAACATAAATTAAGACCTCCCAATGACCCGATGTCATCGCTATAAATACATCGCCCCATCGATTGTCGACAAGAGTTCCACCGATAACCCCATCGGGTATGGGGATAACATTTTTTCTTCGTTCCCGATAGTGTATGTTACTCCGACGACTCCGACTTCTTATCACATCATCGCCGCAACTCTCCCCAATGGATTAGCACTAAGTCACACTTCTTCACACCGCTCATGACTTTTAGGAAACACCGTTGGCATGAGTTACTCAGATCAACACACTTCGTCCTCCTTGGGCGATCTCATCGGGATGACTTATGCCGATAAGAAGAATTTTGCATTTTTTACAAAAGAAGCCCTTCTCCATGGATGCAACTTTTAATAATCATACTGAAAGGTTTCTCCCACACCATTTACATCTCTAAACATGCTCACAACTCTGCTCTATGCTAATCTTCCAAAAAGTGCTTCTGCAATGAAACTAATTGTGAAGATGAGGATTGCCAGAATGCCATCATACTTAACATTTCCCTTGAATATGACAAAGTGATGCTTTTTCATGAAGACACTGCAACATATCACCTGCACATACAATCCAACAATAAATGCTCTTATGATGAAACTATATGCAAAAAGCATCCATATATAACACAGAAATATTTTGTAAAAAGATGTGCTAACAATAGGTTCTACACATATCTTTTCAGAATATCCTAATTCAAAAATACAAAAAAAAAAAAAATGTCAAAAAAAAAAATTCATAAAAATAAAAAATCGTTACTTGGTGAAAACTTGGCAAACGGGCGCCTTGTGACACAATTTTTTTTTGAAAAATCGAAAAAATAAAGAGAAATAAATTCGTCCAACGGTGAAAACCACTTTGGTGGCGCCCTAGGCAAGTACCATGGTGAAAACCAGGTTACTGGCGCCATGTGTAGAGACATTGCTCATCCCTCCTTCAAGATTCAATCTCATCCTTTCACCTTGCACACACTCACAACCTATACATCCATAATAAACTTACCCATTCCCATCATGGCTTGTTATTGATCTACCTAAGATTGGTTAGCCATTCATAATAAACCTCCCTTTTCACCCTTTCCGTCCATAATAAATCAGGTTCAATCTATAATTGGGGCAAAATCCTAAATCTAGTGATGAAAGTGGTACCCCGAGCATCGCATGTTTTGAGGAGCATCGTATTTTCATTCCTCCTTTTTGCGCACAATCTGTAATAAAAAGGTCATTTGCATCGCCAATCTGCAATAAAGTTTCGTTCTTCTTTGCAATAAAGTATCAGTTTCATGGATTCAGTTAGTTTCAGATGAGACACAAGTAGTAGTGGGCTTTCAACAAATCAAATCTTTTAGCAGACTTTGGCAATAATATGGTTTTTTAGCATTATTTGTCTTTTATCAAAATGACAACATTGTGACCAAATCAAACATGTTAGCATATGTGGTAAGAAACACAAATAACTTGAAGATTTCATTGTGTGTTGGTGTCATGTCTTGGTTTTCTTTTGATTTTATCTTTTGGTGACATGTCTTTTAGCTTTTCTGGGATGTCTCTGACTAGAGATTATATCTCCAAGATGTCTTTGACTAGAAAGGCATGGATGGGAATGTTCACCTATTGTTTTGTTGTCTGTAGATTGTCTCTTAGTAATGCTATGACTTGTCCAAGGATATGAGGACATTGTGAGTCTAGTATGAACTGGAGCATTTCTTATTTGCGACTGTCTGATCTCCATGCAAACGGGTACAATGACTTTCTGGGTCGAACCTATACCTCGATTGTCATAACCTATTTGCCATAATAAAGCTCAATGATGATAAAGCACAAGAAGCTCTTCCACTTCCATATCTTCTACCTTCCATCCCCCTTTCGTGATTGACCTCTATTGTCCTTCCTTGAGTCCATGTAGCCCGCTATCACATGACTGAGTATAATGACATGCCAAAAATATCTGCATTTCATGTAGTTTCCACCTGCATCATCACATTTTAGCATATCTCATTTCATACATACATATAGATATCACAATTATATTACATCTTGCATATATCATTGGTTAGTAGTTGCATCTGTATATAAAAACATAAAATAACAAAAACATATTGCATTTCATCACGTACATATTTGCATCCATATCATAAGTATCATAAAATAATCATAAAGCATATAGAAACATAAACACATATAACACATGCATATAGTTGCCGCAAGGATGGATCATCTCATATCATATATATCAAAATAATAAAGTGTCATAATACAATGATGTCAAAATCTCATATGGCTACAAAATCAGCCAAAGGTGTCTACATCATCATACAAAAACTGATACAACCTAGATCATCTCGTCTATCCCCTCTTGCAGACTTTTCGGGACCATCTTTTCACCAAAGTAGTTAACAATATTGTGTTTTCCCAAATCTCACGCATATACATAATGTGTCTCAATCTCATCGCCTTGATCGTGGCATGGTCCTCGACAGTCAAATCTATTCATAACTATTGTGTCATAGGAAATCTCTCTCTAGACTCAATCTGGGGTAAGTACTCCTGCATCCAATCAAATCAATCGTGTCAATCCTAGTTGTACTCATGTTTATCACATAGTGCTTCTTTTTATCCTATCCTAGCCTAGTGGTACCTATGTCCATCACATGGTGCTGCTCATCAGGCTCTATCCTAGTGCTTATATCTATCACATAGCGCTGCATCCTAGTGTATATGTTTATCACATTGCACTATATCCTATCTTACTAGAGCACTCCCCGTATTTTATCAATTCGATAGCTTATTCTATATCCATCTTAGCAAACCTACCTGTTTAGGGCACTTGTTGGGTGAATCCTCTCAGCGGCTTATCCAATTGACAACGTATGTTTATCACAAAATTGTCAATTCTAGCCTTGTTTTCAGTTTGTCTTTCCCTAGGGCACCTATTTGAGTGAATCCTCTTAGTAACTTATCCAATTGATAGCGCATGTTCATCACAAAACTATCAATTTTCGCCTTTTAAGACACAAACACGATTTTGTTGATTCCTCTTGAGTCAATCTTTTTCCCGCGTGACCTTGTCACCCTATCTTTTCAGTCCTTTCTAGCCTTTCTTTCTTATCAAGAGATTGTCTACAATCTTTTTTCAAACAAAATTCATCCAATCTCTCGGGCAACTTTGTATCAGTTTATCTTATCTTCTTTGAGCCAACGCGACAAGCTACATTGTCTCAAAGAGGGGCAAAATGTAAACACCTAAAATTGTCCTGTCTAATTATTTAAGCCTAATTCTTCTATTAATTAAATAAATCTTTATTTATTTAATTAATTCATTTATCCTCTTCTAGCTTTTTTCCTCATTTAAATAAATACTTTTATTTATTTAAATTGTTCTTCCCCTAAATTAAATAAATATTTTATTTATTTAATTGAATCTCACTTCCTCTATTAATTAAATAAATATTTATTTATTTAATTAATTCATTAGTCTTTTCTACACATGACACATGTCATTCATCTCTTAATTCCTACACTACCTACCCCCTTTATCATTTTATTATTTCTTTTACCTACCCTTTAATCCTAGCCGATCATTTATCTTTTACACCTCTTAATCTTATCCCTCCATTTCTTGTAGTGTCTTCTATATAAGAGGATACTCTCCTTCATTATCAACCCTAATCAGTTAATGAGCATTCTAATCAATCTTATGCAATCAAGTCTTTTTGCGATCAAGCTATCAACCACATTTTCGTTCTTTGTTGAGCTCTTGTGCACACATAAAATCTAAGAGCAAATATATCAAGCAAGATCAATGTAGATAGGAAGAATGAAGATTCAAACCCTAGTGGACATGTGATGGTATTCTTTTTTATTTTGTTGATTTGCATTGTCTTAGGTAATCTTCATATGTTATGGTGGATCATTGTTGTTGTTAGGCTAGGGTTTTGTCGTTGAATTCATTTAGTCTTTCAATATTGTTGTTTCATTATCCACTTTTCACCATAAACACCAAGTTATCAACACAACATAAACATTATTAGAAGTAGTGATTAAATGGACCACACATTGTACACTTAAGGAACTAGTTGCATACCTAAAATAATCTTTTTCATCATATGCTTATGCTTACAATCATCTGTATTGTCCAATGGGGTTCTAAGTAATGCTACACCATACTTGTCCAAGGTGGATAAAAAGGATTTTTTCAGGTTTGCAACTAGTTTGACTATGTGGTAGAGTAGTTGGATGCCAATGTGTGCATGCGTGGCAGTCCATATGGTGGCCCGAACATAGGGTGCCTCATGTTGTATCTTTTAAGTGTTGTATGTGTCGATCTAAGTACCACTACTGTCTTTTATAGACTGAAACTTAGGTTTTGTTTATATCCTTCAACTACCTTTCCATGTTCGCTTGTTGAAATACTCCTTTGAGTAATTTGAGTGTCATTTAATGTCCTACCCAGTTTGTTGTAACTATGCTTTAAGTGTTATTGTCAATATCATGTATGAATTGTAATTGCCTTTGTAAGTGTCCAATAATGTTCTACCATGTTTGTTATAATTGTCATTGAAGTGCTCTCTGTGTTGTTTGTTGTTAGTAATTTTTACAGTTCAAGATTCTCAATGCATTTCAATGCTGTTCTAAGTTATAGTGTTTATAATTCTCAATTATACTATTTATGTCTACATGCGTACGCTTAAGGAACTAGTTGCATACCTAAAGTAATCCTTTTTATCATATGCTTATGCTTACAATGGGGTTCTAAGTAATGCTACACCATACTTGTCCAAGGTGGATAAAAAGGATTTTTCTAGGTTTGCAACTAGTTTGATTACGTGGTACAATAGTTAGATGTCAACATGTACATGCATGGTAGTCCATGTGGTGGCCCGAACATAGGGTGCTTCATATTGTATCTTTTAAGTGTTGTATGTGTCCATCTAAGTACCATACTGTCTTTTACAGATTGACAATTAGCTTTTGTTTATATCCTTCAACTACCTTTCCATGTTCGTTTGTTGTAATACTCCTTTGAGTGTCATTTAATGTCCTACCCAGTTTGTTGTAACTGCACTTAAAGTGTTATTGTCAATATCATGTATGAATTGTAATTGCATTTGTAAGTGTCCAATAATGTTCTACCATGTTTGTTGTAATTGTCATTGAAGTGCTCTTTGTGTTGTTTGTTGTTAGTAACTTTTACAATTCAAGATTCTCAATGCATTTCAGTGCGTTTCTAAGTTATAGTGTTTATAATTCTTAATTATACTATTTATGTCTGCATGCATTGCTATTTCTAAGTTTTATTGTGTATGCCTCCATGCATTGCTATGATGTTTTGGGTTATATTGTTTATGTCATTTAATGTTTTACCCTTTCACTAGATTGTACAAGTCCATGTCTATGATGTTTAAAGCAATAATGTTTACAAAACACTCAAACACATATGTTAATGTCTATGGTGTTTAAAGCAATAATGTTTACAAAATACTCAAACACACCTGTTAATGTCTATGATGTTCAAATCTATAATGTTTATAGAACACTCTAAACACATATGTTACATTGAGAATGTAGTGTACAATACTGAAACATTGATGAAAACTCTAGGCTATTTGGCTATTCGCATATACTTGCCTCTAAGTTGATTTTTTTATAGAACCAATCTGTGTACATAACCACCATGAAAATAGAGAGTAATATTTTTTTTCCTTTGTAACTTAAAACCCTAGTGATAGGATAACTTAAAACCCCACAGTAACTTAAAACATCAATGACAATACAAATAACGTTAAACAACACATGGAAACCATCGACAATATACCTTAGAACTAATATATTAAACTTGGCACAACATATATATTATAGTATAAAGAATATTGGGCATAACGTTACAGCCAGTTACCAAACACCACGTATCCAAGGAAGGAACAAGAATGAACATATACAAAAGTTGTAGACAAACAATACAAAGAAAGGGAATACCTATATGAAAATGGCTTTGTTTCTCCTAATCTTCTGCTCCTCCTCCACAACCTTCTCTGAAGCAATGTAATGAAATGAATTTGAGTGGATGTCATACTATTTGAATTGCTTGCATTAATGATGTGTCTTGTTATTTGGATTGTGTTATTAGATTTCATTTTTATGATTTCAAATTAGCCATAAATGAATGACTTAATTGGTTTGGTCAATTGCTTGTACTATGTGCTTGTGTTTGAAATTATGTCCTATTAATTTAATAGTTTCAATGGTGGCCTTACATCTTGTTGTTGTTTGATGTAGGGGGAAGTGGGTGCAAGTGCCCATTATGTGTGTGTTTCAGTATGTTCAATGGGATACAATGTGCTGGTTTTGGTTTCATAAATAATGTGAATGTGGATCTAACTGACTCGCACTAGATTTGATTGGTACTTGTGATGGGATGAAATGTCTTGTCAAGTGATAGCGAGGATTCACTTAGCCTTTTGTACAAGTTAAAAAGTTGAGCAGCTAAGGATTATGTGTGTGTGCACAGTTGTACTCTTTTTTGTCTTATGTGGGGGTGGTTTTTTCAATGTTGTAGCCATTTGCATACCACCACCAATGCAATATGGGTTATGACAGTTGTCATTTGAATATGCTCTGACTTGAAAAACTGTATTAATTTTCACTTAATTTTGACAAATATATGCAAATTATAAAATACTTTTTATGCATACAATGTTTTGTCCATTTAATCACTAATTTTGATATTTTTTATAATATGCTGACAACAGTTATTTGACAAATGCATATTATAAAACACTTTTTTATGTGTACAATGTTTGATCCATTTAATCACTGCTTCTGATATTTTTTTATGACATGTGTTGACAACATGACTGTTTAACCATGAAATCCATAACCTCCACACATATCCCCACCATTGAACCCCACTCCACTTTGAAAATATAATTGAATTGCATGTTTTCTATGTTTAGAAGGCTGACAACAGGAGAATAATTGCTCTGACAGTTAAGCTGTACACTCTCGGATGTTGGCGGGTCAATCATAGTTTTCTAAGGATCATCCATTTAATATCATCCAGAATGATAAAATTCTCAAAAAGTCTATCTCTACTGCTTATCATAAGATAGGTAGCATGTAAGGCAAGGATACACCAAAGATTAAATTGATTTGTACATTATTCCAGATACATGCCATTTTGAGTCCCCATTTTCTTGTACACCCGTGGTGAATAGAAGCCGCCCTGCACAAGACAAGCAGACAAATATATCATACCTGATTCTGGTTTGTTATGCCATTAATTTGCACAAAGACATTTCCTGTCCTTGAAAAGCTATAATTATAGCCATGGCTTAACAAGTTTATTTCCAGCCAGTTCAGGGATTTGAATTCCTCAGAAATATCAATCTGGCTACACGCACACTGGTTTTTATTTTTTTGAATACTTGAGCCTAGAGCTGTGCTTGAAGATCAACGAAATTACCAACTTCTCACCCTGGTATTTCCTTCCACTCCTACTCAAAAGCATGCAGCCGGTAAAATCTGAGGAACATATATTCTATCATATTTTTGATTTTGCATTGATTACTAATATACCATTCATTGTTACCTTCTGCTTTCGGCAACGAATACATAAACCCTGTTGTTGATTTCAATCCAACTGCATCCTGGTTCTTTTTTCACTTCAAGGTTTTTAATCAATGTTCTCACTTTTGCTACGTCATCCCAATTTCCACCTGTAGCATATATCTGTTGAAGCAGCAAATGAGTGGCAGCGTCCTGTGGCTCCAACTCAAGTACGCATTCTGCCGCACGTTTTCCTATATCAAGGTTGCCATGGACTCTGCATGCACCAAGAAGAATACGCCATATCAAAGCACTAGGTTGTAGTGGCATTTTTTTAATAAAAGATTCAGCTTCATCCAAAAATCCACAACGACCAAGGATATCAACCATACAGGCATAATGTTCTACTCTTGGTGTGATTCCATAATTCCTTTTCATTGAATCAAAGTGGCTGCGAGCTTCATCCACTAGACCAGTATGGCTGCATGCAGAAAGAACATTAACGAATGTGATGTGGTCTGGTTTTAAGCCTGCTTCTTGCATTTCAAAAAAGATTTTCAACGCTTTGTCAGCATAACCATGCCGAGCATATCCAGCAATCATGGTATTCCAGGAAAAATCTCTTGGTTCAAACATGCTGTTAAAGACTTTCTCCGCATCCTCTATGCTGCCACATTTTGCATACATATCAACAAGGGCAGTATCAACAAAGATATCCGAATAAAATCCAGTTCTCATTATACTTGCATGAACCTGCTTACCATTCTCCAAAGTTGCTAAGCTTGCACACGACGTGAGAGTTGTGGCAAAGGTGAAATTGTCAGGTTTGATGTGTATGCCTATACGATGCATTTGGGAAAAGAGTTTGAGCGACTCCTTACCAAGGCCATTTTGGGTATATCCAGCAATCATTGCATTCCAGGAGACCACATCTTCTTTAGGCATTTCAGAAAAGAAGTTGCTAGCATTATCTATGCTTCCACAGTCTGCGTACATGGTAAGAAGCGCATTCCTTACAATTGCCTCTGCTGCAAATCCAGCCTTAAGGAGATGAGCATGCAATTGCATGCCCTTTATTAAACTTTGTGGGCTATTAAATGCACCTAGAATGGTAGCAAATGTGATGTGATTCATCTCACCTACCATGTCGTGCATTTGGTTAAAAAGCTCAATAGCCTTTTCAAATTGACAACCCTGAACATATCCTCCAACCACAGCATTCCAAGAGGTCAGGTCTTTCTGGGACATATATTTAAAAACTTGGATTGAATCCTCCATGCTACCGGATCTAGCATACATAGTAATAAGGGAATTGCCTACAGAAACACTGGGTTCGAATCCAATTTGAATTATTTTAGCATGTATCTGCTTGCCCTGTTCCAGTCCTTCTAAGCTGGCACATGAACTAACAACACTGGACAGAGTGATTGAATCTGGTTCTATATTACTTTGTTGCATTCTACAATAATATTGCAGCGCTTCCTTATCCTTTCCACTGTGAGTATATCCAGAAATTACTGCATTCCATGATACTAAATCCCGTTGATCCATTTCATCGAACACCTTGCAGGTGTAACGGGTATTTCCACATTTGGCATACACGCTGACCAGTCCATTCCCAACAGACAGACTAGTGTGGAATCCTGTTTTGATAATGTGGACATGGAGCTGCATACCCTGTTGCATTGCTTGCAAGTGAGCACAGGCACTAAGTACAATTGCAAAACACTTAGAATTAATCCTTATGGTTTGTTCCTGGATTTGTATTTCTTGGTACATCTGCAAAGCATCCTGAGCATATCCTGCATGCACACAGCCGACCATCATAGCAGTCCATGATACTACATTTCGCTGAGGCATTTTGTCAAACACTTGGCGCGCATTCTCCAGATAACCACACTTGCCGTAAACGTGGACAAGGGTACTTGCTATATATACATCCCACTCTAATCCAGTTTTAATGATCAAAGCATGTGTTCGCTGAATGGATGAGAGGTTGGTGCAGGCACTTAAAATTTTGGGATAAACATACTTAGTTACGGGTAGTCTTTGAAGTTGCATACTGTTAAAAACTTCAAAAGCATTTCTGCCAAGAGGCCCTTGGCTGGAAACTTTCATTCACGAAGAGTTTATTCCGATTTGTCAAGTTATTTAAAGTTGGATTCCTCAAATACTTTTGATGAAATAGGCAGATTTCTTCCGTGACGACCTTGAAGCTGAACAGATAACGCAACACTAGAAAATGCCACCTGATTTGTTTTTGTCATTCTGTCAACCACTTCCACCATACTGCAGAGTAGTCACTGTATATGGCATGATATTTTTTGTGTTGGTGCGAGTTAATGGGATTCTTTATGGTGTCTGGGTGTCTGCACTACATGAGCCAAACACCTCCATTGTTAAAATGAGGATCACTTTGACATTATTTTTTAAGTTTTTAGAATTTTTTTAATTATTTTTATTAATTCTTGGTATTAAGAATATGTAAAATTAAATTATTTGTAATTCATTATTATTTTATCATTTGATCTATTAACTAGTAATTGCACTTTGGTGTACAATGGGTACGTCGAAGAGGGGTGGAATGTTAATCAGGGAAAAAAATTGATAGTTCATTTAGCAAATGATATTGCTTGTGCAACAAAGGTGTCAATAAAGAAGTGATTGCTTCAAATCAATTATGCATCCACTTAAAGGTATCTAAACATAACTGAAACAAAATTTATGAATCAGAAAGATAATTAGGGTCCATTATCGAGAGAGAGAGAGAGAGAGAGAGAGAGAGAGAGAGAGAGAGAGAGAGAGAGGGGGTGAAGATAAGGATAGAGCAAGAGATGAAGAGAGAGACAAATAGATAAAGAGATAGAGATAAAGAGAGAGATAGAGAGGGTGATATGTTGATATAGAGTGAGGGAAGCAGAAATATAAAAATTGAGATGAAGAAAAGTAGGGGGAGATACAGAGGAGAGAGACAGAGAGAGAGAGATATATTTATGGGAAGAGAAAAAGAGAAATGGACATATATGGCTAGAGAAAGGGAGAGAGGGGTAGAGAAATGGATAGATAGGAGGGATAATGTGTAAGAAAGGGAAGAAGAGATGAGAGATAACAAGAGAGAGGTAGAGGGTTAAGGTTTCAATTTGGTATAGGGTTTGGGTTTAATTTGCTATAGGATTAGGGTTCAATTCAATTTGGTTTAAAGTCAACATTAAATTTGTTAGGGTTCAATATGATTTAATTAAGTAGGGTTTATTTTCGTTTAGTATTAAGATTAGATTGAATTTTATTTATCGTCAATTTAAATATTAAAATATATTTTCTACATAATTTAAATTTATTATTATTATAGTATTATATTTGAATATTCTATTGCCACATTAATATTATAAAATTATTAATAGATATAATTATTTTATTTAATTATGATATAACATATAGAGAATTACATATTATACTGTATTTGACATATACAAACATGACAAATATTTATTTAATCTATTTAAAATATAGAAACATCTTGATTCTCATTAATTTTGTTTTCATATAATTTCTCTAATTTATTCATAAGATTATAAATAACAAAAAAAAATCTTCTCTATAGTTTTTAAAAAAACTATTTTGTTATTATATTCATATTTATAAGTATAGAAAGATATTTTTGGTATAATCTTAATTTATTTTAAGTAATTAATTTATAGAAACGTCATAGAATTATGAATTAAAATATTAAGACAACAAATAGATATTTATTTATAAATATAGAAAGATAGTGTTGACATAATCTTAATTTATTTTAAATTAATTTATGGAAACATCATGGAATTGAAGATTCGATATAAAGGTGACAAATAGACAATTAAAGAGAATAGTTTTGTTACTATATTGAATTTAATAAATATGTAAAGATATTTTTTATAAAATCTTGATTTATTTGATTTTGCTATATCTCCTTATACATAAAAAAGGGTGACAAAATACATACTAAAAAATAATGAATGGTCATGATATTTTGAATCATCTTGCACACTCCTAGATCAGTGTAACCATTGATCTCAAAAGTTAGGCATAATTATATCATAAGGAACGCCTTCGACGTAACTATTATCTAAATATTCATTAATCTATAGTCTATTATCATTTCTTATTATTTGATCAAAATGAGCTAATTTATATAGATAAATAAAATTCTTAATATTCATCTATCATTTATCAAATAATTAAACTAGCATACTTATATTTTTAAAAAAATATGTAAAAGACATTGAAAGACACCATTATGGAGGCTATTATTTTATTTGTCTATTATTCTATTTGAAGCATTATTACGTTATAATTAATATTAAATCATTATATTATTATTATGTTTTCTTATTCCTATTAAACTCTTTACAACACCAAAAAAAACTATTACAACTAAATTATTATTATTATATTTTTATCTTTCTATTAAACTCTTGGGTCTAAGGCTAGCTTATTCTAGCTTAATCTCGCAATTATCAAATGCAAGTTGATGTCCCCGAATCGATTCTAGAACTATTTTAGCAAGAGAGGGGCTAGTGGGTTGCTCACCTTAAATTCTATAAACTACTTGCCCTACTATAAGATCATATTATCTAGGGAAAACAAAAAATAAAAATTAAAAAATGAAAATTAAATTATTATACATTTTAAAACTCCATGTTGCCATTGTATAATGTCTTTCCAAATAATAAAACATCTAATTTCATCTCATATATTCAATTTTCCATAAATATATAAAATCCATAAATTTTATTCCATGAATTAACTATCTAACTCATCATTCTATTCAATCACTCACCAATCTATTCAATTAACTCATAAATCAAATCAGTTCACTCAACCATGCAATAAATTAGCTCCCTCATACAATTAGTCAATTTCTTCAAGGGCTCTCTTAACTACTTCATACATTTAGTAAACTTCAACTCACCCATCTATTCTCTATGCAATCAATTAACTTCTAACTCACTAATCAATTCACCCAATCCAATAATAATTAGTTTAATTAAACTAATGAACAACACTTATGTGATTGATCTTATCCATTCATCCTTCCAAAAGATTATGAATTGAGCAATAATGTTAGCAATATGTTGGCCAAATGAGAGCACCCACATATCAAAAATATCTTGAGCATATTCATTGATGCTCAAATGGAAGTTCGCTAGACTAGAATAATATTTTAAAATTAATTTCTAATGCTTTATTGTTTTGTTCTAATTCTTATGTATACATATGACTCAAAATTCTATGAATAATTGATTTCTTTTATTAAGTATTGAGGATTGAAGGGTATCTTTTCTACCACAATTATTTGGATTATATTATTGATCTTATCCCTTTAAAATATTTTAACAAACCAAAAAGACTACTTGATACTTTGATACCATTTTTCATTTTCATTCTTTTTTAAATTGATAAAATCCCAACAAAGAAAAAAGAGGATTAATTCTCCCTTTTCTTCTTCTTTTATTTCAATAAAAAATATAAAACTAATATAAAAAAGTAAATGGAATAATATTTTGAAAGATAATGTTGGGCTTAAAAAGAAACTAAAAAAAAAGCAGTAGTTATATGCAAGTCAAATGAATAATTAATACACAAAATACATAAATAGAAACAAACAAGGAAGTATAATAGAGATTGAATAAGAATATATTATAGAAAATTCAGTATAGAATGAAAATAATTTACAAATGAATTAATAGGTGAAACTTGACAACATTATATGCAACTCAACTTGTCAAAAAACATCGTGGAGACTCTCTGCAATACAATTACTCTATCTTTAGTTGTACCTAAACCCTTACTGCATACCAATTCTCACCCTTTAAGAGATCAACATTCTCACATTTGCTAACCCCCTAAATGACTTAGCATCTAGAATAAACAACATTAAATCAAATCTAATTTATGGTGGAATAGAAGATTGATCCAAATCATTGTCATAAATGAACACCATGGAGGAATTCTAATTTGTAGGATGAACAATGTGCAACCTACAAGTAGAACATTTGTGCCATATCTTTAAATCCAAATTAAAGCTTCCCTAATATTTCTAGAATTGACAAACCTTTAGAAAATATACTCATTGTAGTTTGGCCAAAGCCAAATTCACATTAATACCTTGTTCATGCATTTTAACATCTATCAACCTTTCTAAGGCACAAGTGCGTGGTCAAGTTCCATGAGTAGAGGTTATTGTGCGTTATGTTGATTGCATGAGGATGTATAAGGGCAAAATCAAAGTTTGTGTCACCTTTGGCATGAGAGAAAGCTTCTAGGTGAGATAAGATGCACTCGAATAAACATCTGCCAACCTACAAAGTTTGCACTAAGCCAAATAGTGCACTACCAACAGGGATAGGTTGCATAGGTCACCAAAACCACTCTAGACAAAACAAAACAACACATGCATGTAAGTTAAGCTTGTGATAACAAACTACCAATATATGCACATAAGCTAGGATTGCATGTGGAAACAACCACAATAATAACAATATTTTTGGTTGATGCAAGATTTCACCATCCTAAGGATGCTCCTATGTTGTATTCACTCTTTTGGTTTTTACCAATGTGCACCTTTAGGATCTACACAATTCATTCTCATTGCCTTTTCCATACTCGTTTTTTCTAACTAGGCGCTTCCATCAATTGTATGACCTCTAAATCCTTAGTTGCTTAGTAGGACATAGATCACACTATCCTAACAACTTGATCTCATATTTCTCATAAAATCTACACATGATGTGACATGGATTGATTTCCTTTGGCATTGTCTAATTGTATATTCCTCATTCCCTTATGACCAAGCCAAAGGCAAGCTACCCACTAATACAACTAAAGAGACAACAATTGGCAACTAGATTGACTCAACCCTAATAGAGTGACTTTAGGGGCCCAGGTGGGCCCCCCCTTCTTTATACAAGCATGGCCTATTGATTGGCCTCCATGCACCTTTCCATATGTGCAATGATGAATTGACACTTTGAGTAAGTCTTTTATTTTTTATGATCATTGGGAATTGAAAACATTTGTAGGAATATGATGTAGCAATGAACAATAGGATATAGCATTTGAATTCAAAAGCTTGGAAGTCCACTAAAACTCCACATGAAAGGCTAGGTAGGAATGGGAGAAAATGTGTAAGGGTAGAAGGCACAGAGTTTCAATGTGAGGCTAGAGGTGGGAAGTGGACATATGGATGAAAGTTGAAAAGTCCCATATAAATCTACATGATGAACATATTGAAGGTGTGTGAAAAATAGTGTAGAAACAGTAGTTGGAAGTGGATAATATTGAGTAGAAATGGAAGAAGTTCATAATCACCTCAAATGTCCACAAAGGGGAGGAAGTGGAAGATTGCAAGAAAGGAAGGGAGGTTGTGGCATAAGGAAAAAAGTTTGAATTCTATCAAAATCTCACAAACAAAGAGAAATAAAGGAAAGGGAAAGGGAAAGGGAAAAGGAAAAGGACTTGAGAGACCTTGCGTGGATTTTATGCAAGAAAGGAGATCAAGACAAAACATTTGGATAAATATGAAATGTTAGGTAGTCCACCAAAAGTTCACAATTTTGAACAAATATTAGAAAATGGGAAAAACAGAGAAATTTCTTAAATTTTGCAACTTGTAGCATTAGATAAGGATATGGAGGATTAAAAGGAACAATAATTAGGTAAATTTAGCAAAGAGCAACACACTAAAAGATTTCTCAAATCATTATAAATGATAAATAAAATTGTCTAATGCATAAAGGTGTTGGAACTCAAGAAAATGTTTGCACTGCCAGATTAAGTCTTAATAGGCACAAAAATAGAGTAGATCCCATTTCATGTGACTTAGTAAAAAGTGATGTCATAATGTAGTAGATACTCCAAAAGGAAGGATTTTTAATTTTATAGAGAGGGTTATTTGCTTTGACTCTACACTATTGATGAAATTCACTAAGATTTGGAATGCCAAGATGGCAAAAAAGAGGGGCATTGAGTTAGAAGTTTTGGAGGAGTTAATTACATGGTTTTTTGGGATGTCTATCAAAGGTAAAAGGATATACATAGATAGTTGAAATAAGGAAGAGGCCTTGCACTCATTTTTAAGGGGAAGAATAAAAATCAAGAAGTTACAAATTGGTTATCCAAGGGGGTCCTTACCTTGACCATGGGATGAAATTGATTTGTAGATTAGAAGCTATGTCACTTTAGATGGTTGTTTTTGACCTATTTACATGTTCCATTTATCTTTGTTGAATCACTTTTGAAATTGTTACAATATCTTCTTGTTTCTCTTATTATCTTCTTTGAAATACTCTATATTAAAATGCAGTATAGGTGTGGGCTCTACTCCTTTGCACCTATCTCTTATTTTGTTGTTAAGTAAGAGTACTATTTCTTTGAACCCCACCACCACCTTATCTCCTAGCAAAGAAGGGCTAATTCCTCCCAAAAATACTCTATGCCCAAAGAAGAAATTGAGGCCCTTTTCTATTCCAAATGGTTCCCCTCCTACCTTTGGTAGCCTTGAGAATGAAAAGGAGGTGGACTTTGAGGGTGGTATGGATGTGGCAAAGACCAAGACTAGAAGTAAGGGTAAGTGGAATGTTGTGGTGGTGCAGTTTTCAATGGGTTCTAAGTTTCTTGAGGTTGAGGATTTTTTCCCAACTCGTAGTTGTAGCAAACATCTTTCCCCCCTTCCTCATCCATTAGAGAGTTGGCATCCATTGTTAACCTATTAGCCAACAAAATAGGTGGCATGTTGAAAGGAATTACAATACACTATAATATCTTAAAGTGGGTTTTCTTGGAGATAAATAGAACGAACATTGATATTTCATTTTTGGTGAGAAAGTTGATAAAGACTTTGATCCTATAAGAAGATGATAAGCACAATCACAAAAAATGGGAAGCTATAGAGGATATTTGTAGGATTAAGGTAGAGAACACCAAATAGAAAGAAAAACTAAGTTTGTTCAAGAAATATGTATCAAGACCAACTTAAAAAAGGTTGTTCATATCAACAAAACCACCAAACAAAATAGTATTAATAGTATAAAGATACTCAAGGAGTATTCTCAATCCCAATCTTATTTTGGCATGGTTGACCCCAATGCTAAGACTCAAGGTCAAATGTCAAATGACTAAGGAGACAAAGACATTGGAAGTAGAAAACACATACTTTATTGAAAAACATATAGATTTTTCTAAAAGAGGAATGCAAGGACTTAGCAGTCTTGAACTAGTTTCCATCTTCTACTACCTTTGTTGTATATAAACATGTACATTTATGTTAAAATTCCAAAATTTTAATAATTTCTAAACAAAAATTATTAGCCACATGACTCATATAAGTCTTTGAACGATTTGAATTGAATCCTTTATTATTAAATTTGCATATGAAGCAAATATAAAAATTCAAGATTCTAAAGATAGTTGTATTAAGGATTTTAAACAAACATTACATGTGGTAAATGGATTGTAGTCTTCATTAGCATTGCTAGATATGCAACTGATGCAAAATTATCAATTGTTGTCCTATCAAATGGAATTTAACTTTTACCACCATTTGCTAGGTTTACTTGAGATGTTAAAAAGTTGTCAGTTTAGTCATATCATGAATATAATCATAATATTCTTTTTAAATCTTATAGCCATCTCTTATTGTGTCTTTGAAATTATTATAGCTTTGGCCCTTTAGAATTCCTTTGGTTTTAAACCTATTGCCACTTCAAATAGAAATGCCCTATTTAGCTCTCTCTTGACCACCTTCAAACCCTCCTCAAAATTATCAACTTATAAATCTCCTCATGTACAATTTTGTAATACCATGAACATGCAATTACAATGCAATATAAATTGTGATTTTATTTTTTAACATTTAGAAATGTTTTTGATTAAGTGAAAAGTAGGTTTTGAAGGGGCCCCGAAACCCTACACATCAGATTAAAAAATAGATAGCATTGAAAGCTCAGCTAGAAAGAACAACCAGAAAAAACAGGGACTGCCCCTAGAGACAACAAGCAACCCATACAAAGAAAGGGCCAAAAAAACCAGCCTAAACAACCAACTACAAGGGCCCTCAAGATTTGCAATTGGCCTTGTGGGAATGAAGAGTCATATCAAAAGAAGGCTTGGACGTCTTAGAATTCTTCCCCTTAATAGTAATCCAACCTTCTTCAACTTTAGCTGCCGCAACTGACCAATCCGAAGGGCCCAACACTGATCTTTTCGAACTGGAAAAAAGAGCATCAGAAGAGGGAGCAATAACTGTTGTGGGCATAGGATCACAACCAGCAGAAGAAGTTGTACCAAAACCCTGTGAAGTAGCCGACGGGGTAAGAGAAACCATTGCGAACATAGGACCGCAACCAGCAAATGGGGCAAAAGTTGTATCAACACACGATGAAACCGGTGGGGTAAGAGACAACAATCCATTTTCAGTAGAGGGGACAACAGGATCCTGTATCACAACATCTTTAATCTTAGTCACATCCTTAGTGGCATCCGAAGAATCATTCATAGTCAATAAAGAATCTGAACCAGCCAAGGTAGAAACCCCAGCATCCAACGATTCTTTAGGAGATTTCCTAACAGAAAATGTCGGTGAGAGGCCCTCGACCACCAAGAGGCCAAAGAATTTTTCTTCTCAAGCCCACAATTCTCAGTCACATGGCCAGTTTTGAAGCATCTACGACACCTAAAAGGAATACCCTCATAATCCAAGGTTTGGACCCAACTGGCAGAAGAGGAGTTAATGGTGATTTCAGCTGGCAGACCCTTAGAAACATCTAGCTCAACCAGAATGTGAGCAAAAGTAGTATGATAAAGCCCATAGGAGTCATTATCCACCATAATGAAGCTCCCAATAGCATCACCAATTTCCTCAAAGATAGAATCAGCCCACAAGTGAAGAGGAAGGTAAGGAAGCCTAACCCAGACCAGAATTTTGTTGAACATCTTAGAAAGGGGATTAAAATCAGAGTGCCAAGGTTTGGCCAAAAGCGGCATATTATCTTTCTCATAGAAAAAACTTTCACACGGGATTTTTCTTCTGTCATTAGCATCCTCAAATTTAGCACCAAAGAAACCTTTAGCCATAGGGAATATGTGAACTGTACCAGAAATGAGAGGATCCCAGTGCTGGGAAATCCATTTATGCAACTCCGGGAGGTTGGGCCAGATACCCTTGAATCTACAGATTGCGCTTTGTTCCGTGAAGACCTTAACATTGTTCTCTATTTCTTGTTCAAATTCCTTATTCGCATTAACAAAAACGACACAGGAGACAAGGATAAACCCTCTCCCAACCCCTCTGCGTGAAGAACGAACCCTCCTAGATTTTCGATCAAAGTCAGGGCGATGGCCCTCGACGGCCACCGATGCCCAAGAAGGACCATTGACAACGGCCCTTATCGGGCCAGCAGGGAGATCATCGATAGGGGGGGCATGCAGAAGAACATGCGGGAGAACCAGAAAGTGGATGAGATTTCAAAATCTCTATCGCACGCTTACATTTAGAAATGTTATTCTCTTCTCTCTAACATAAATCTATAAACATAATCATGTAAGTTTTCAATTGCAATGCATATCTACTAATTACAACACAAACATAATTGCAATTTTTTTACTTCTCCATTATAAATTGTAATAGTTAATTTCTAATTAAAACTAAACAAATTGAAATCAAATTATTTTAAAAATGCTTGTGAATTCACAAATCTATTAGCTATCTTACCAAGCAAAAGCATTGGTAGCAACATTAGAAATATCTAACCATATATAATATAAAATTTACATGACACTTATATAAAATAACATACCTGATCAGGAATGTGTAATTTAATCTCAAATGATGGACCTGACATAGGCAAAAGATGGTACAATTAATCCAAAGAAATAACTTTACAAAATGACAAAGGTGGATTGTGAACTCTCTCCCATTTCCTTCTAGTCAAGCATCATTCCATTTACTTGAAGTGTTCCTCACCTTTCTTTTTGCTTCATTTTCCACCTCTTTCTCCAGCTTTTCATTTCATAAATATGCAAGTTTCCTGAAAACAAATCAATGAAACGTCCATTTGATCATAAAACAAGTCTTGATAGATACACTCCAACAATGTATATAAACAGTGATCAGCATTCTATTTATCTAGTTTTACAAAGCCAACAGCATCACCTAGATTGCTCAAAACAAAACAAGAAGAGACTCCCCCACCCCAAAAAAATCTAAAAACTGAAAATAAAACCTTGTCCCTTCATTACTAGTGCATCTGCAGGTCTGACACGCTGCACATTATTGTAGTGCAAGCCAATTTTTCAGATTGCTTCATTTATCATCACCAATAATCTCCGCAAGAACATTGTCCCTCTTTAAAATGATGAAAACGGTTCACATCTCTCACAACAATTTCACTTCCAACAATCTTGGAGATAAATTTCGTTGCAGTGTGGCAATCAATGCATACTCGAAGGTTCTTCACAACTCTAATGGTTGTTCCAGGAGGCATGTTTAACAAACCAAATGCAATTGCCAACTTTTCACTATGGTAGCAGAGAAATAATTCTTTTTCCTCCTCTTCCACATCATTAGGTAAATGTGATGAATCTGGAAAATACCCTGCTGCCTTCATCTCCCAGGACAATTTCTCCAACTTTGCATAGATCTCTTTTGTCTGTGGATGTGATCTGTCTCCTACACAAAAAGCATGTACCATTTTATTGGCTTCAATCCAACTACATCCAGGGATCTTATTAATTCCTCTATCTTTCATCAATCTCCTTACCATTTGAGCCTCACCCCACCTGCCAACTTCTGCATAGATGTTCGAGAGAAGAACATAAGTTGCAGCATTTTTAGGATCCAAATCAAAAAGCAACATTGCTGTATATACTCCTAAGCCTATATTCATGTGTGATCTACAGGCACCAAGAAAACACATCCATACAACCGCCACAGGTTTAGCTGGCATCTTAATGATGAAGTTTAGGGTGTCCTCAAGATAGCCAGCACGAGCAAGAAGATCAACCATGCACACATAATGATCAACTGTAGGTGTAATGCAATAAAGGTTACTCATGTGATTGAAATATGTACAGCCCTCATCCACCAAACCTGCATGACTGCATGCACATAGAACACAAGCAAAGCTTACAATGTCAGGATATATTCCAGAGTGCTTCATTAATTCAAAGATATTGAGAGCATCCTTGCAAAATCCATTTTGTGCATGTCCTGCAATCATTGAATTCCATAGGATGACATCTCTTTGAGGCATTCTGTCAAACAGTTCACGTGCCTTGTCTATGCTTCCACATTTTGCATACATGTCTACCAAAGCATTTCCAACTATAATATCTGACAAAAATCCCCCTTCCATTATGCTTTGATGGATGTCCATACCCTGTTCCAAAGCACCCATTTTAGCACAGGCAGGCAGGATGCTGACAAAGGTTGTAGAGTCTGGCTTTACACCTGCCAATTGCATTTGCTGGAAAGTTTTTAAAGCCTTTTCAACAAATCCATTTTGTGCATATCCTGCAATCATCGCAGTCCATGAAACTACATTTCTTTGGGGCATACTGTTAAACAATTCACGTGCCTTGTCTATGCTTCCACACTTTGCATACATGTCTACCAAAGCATTTCCAACTATAATATCTGACAAATATCCCCCTTCCATTATGCTTTGATGGATGTCCATACCCTGTTCCAAAGCTCCCATTTTGGCACATGCAGGGAGTATGCTAGCAAAGGTTGTGGAATTTGGCTTTACACCTGCTAATTGCATTTGCTTGAAAGTTTCTATAGCCTTTTCAACAAATCCATTTTGTGCATATCCTGCAATCATGGCATTCCATGAGACCTCATTTCTTTCAGGCATTTTGTCAAACAGTTCAAGTGCCTTGTCTATGCTTCCACATTTTGCATACATGTCTACCAAGGCAGTCGCAAGTACAACATCTAACAAAATTCCTCTATTCATTATGCTTTGATGGATATCCATACCCTGCTCCAAAGCTCCCATGTTGGCACACGCAGGCAGGATGCTGGCAAAGGTTGTAGAATTTGGCTTTACACCTACCAATTCCATTTGCTTGAAAGTTTCTAAAGCCTTTTCAACAAATCCATTTTGTGCATATCCTGAAATTAAGGCATTCCATGAAACTACATTTCTTTCAGGCATTCTGTCAAACATTTCACGTGCCTTGACTATTCTTCCACATTTTGCGTACATGTCTACCAGGGCAGTTGCAACTACAACATCTGACAAAATACTTCTATCCTTTATGCTTTCATGGATGTACATACCCAGTTCTAAATCTCCTATTTTGGCACAGGCAGGGAGAATGCTAGCAAAGGTTGTGGAATTTGGCTTTACACTCGCCAAGTGCATTTGTTTGAAAGTTTCTAAAGCCTTCTCAACACAACCATTCTGTGCATATCCTGCAACCATTGCAGTCCACGTGACCACATTTCTTTGAGACATATTGTCAAACACTTCACGTGCTTTCTCTATGCTTCCGCATTTTGCATACATGTCTACCAGGGCAGTTGCAACTACAACATTTGATAAAATTCGTCTCTCTTTTATGATTTCATGGATGTCCATACCCTGTTCCAAAGCTCTCATTTTGGCACAGGCAGGGAGGATGCTGGCAAAGGTTGTGGAGTCTGGCTTTACACCTGCCAACTTCATTTTCTTGAAAGTTTCTAATGCCTGCTCAACAAATCCATTCTGTGCATATCCTGCAATCATGGCATTCCATGAAACCACGTCTCTTTGAATCATTTTGTCAAACAATTCACGCGCCTTGTCTAAGCTTCCACATTTTGCATACATATCAACCAGGGCACTTACAACTACAACATCTGACAAAATTCCTCTTTCCTTTATGCTTTGATGGATATCCATGCCCTGTTCCAAAGCTCCCAATTTGGCACAGGCTGGGAGTACGCTGGCAAATGTGAACTGATCGGGCTGGAAACCTGTTCGTTGCATTTGGTGAAACAGTGTGACTGCCTCATGAGGAAACCCATCTCTTCTGTACCCTGCAATAATCGTATTCCATGAGAGATTGTCTCGTTCCTTCATGTGGTTAAACACATTACGAGCATCAACCAAACTTCCGCACTTGACATACAGGCAAATGAGCTTATTATGAAAAGCTGTGCGTGTAGCAAATGCAAATCTCCTGTGAGCTATGAATGAGTGGTGTTTATTCCCTTGTAAAAGCGTGTTTTTGAGAATGCAGGTCTGCAATAATTGAAGATGAGGAGTTTCATGGAGTTTGTGTACAGTAAGCAAAATGGGCAGCGTCTCCTTCAACTGGTCCTCTCTACATAATGCTGTGAGATTGCGACGAGTGGTGGATGGCAATGGCATTTTATGATTGTGAAAAATGTGCAGTCTTATTCAGTTTATGTGTACCATATAGACATTGCCAGTGGTAAGCCTGGAAGCATTTTCAATTGATAGCAGACAATCAAATTACAAAGAAATTACAGCATATGCCCAGTAAAAACTCAATGGATTGTTACATCTACTGTACTCACCATGTGGAATGTTACAGAGTTCTAGCGTTGCCCATGTCGACTCCCTGTACATTGGTTGAATATTTGCAGGCGGCAGCAACCAGTACTTTCAGACCTGGTACTCCTTATGAAGAATTTCACAATTAACCCAAACTAAGGGCTGGTATACTGAAATGTTATATTTTAGAAATTAAATAGGGAAAGATTATATACAGCTTTGACAATATTGACTAGATTAAATTTATTAATTTTTTACAATTTGATATTATTTTTGGTTTTGATTGTGTATATTTTTGTTGCATCAATATTTCCGATCACATTTTGTGATCTTTACAATGATGTAAAAAATTATACACAATCAAAATAAAAAATAACATCAATAGACATTGAATAAATGATAAGATGGTGTATAAGATTTGTCATCATAGTTTTGCATTGTGGTTAAAATTTGAGGTTTTGAAAGTGAATTCTAAGTGTAGGGTTATTGATTTGACGAAAAATGAATTTTAATGTCGAAATGATTTAATAGAAATGTATGTAGATTTCTATTTGTCTTTACCTTATCCATGTTTGAATTTATTGATAAGGATGAAAGTATTTACAAATATATTTGAAAGATTGTGGGATTGTTAGAGTCAAGTTCTCTTAGGTCACTTCTTAGATAAATTATCTTTATGAATTGCAACATTCTTAAGCATACGTGTTCTTTATCTCTTAGAAAATCAAACTATGTTCTAATGATTTATGAATTGATATTGTAATTGTAGCAATACCAAATATATAATAAAAAGAAAATTCCAATACACACAATTGTTACAAGATGAATTTTAAATTGATAATATAATTATTTGTACATAAACATGTTATATTGATTTATGTGTGACCATATACTTAACATGTGAGAAAATTATTTGTTTATCTACTCCATAATACATAAAAAAAAGAAACACAACTATGAACCTTTGCTAGAAAAAACTACTTTACCATCCCTTTTTATATTGAAAAAGCCAAATGAAAAATAGTACAAATAAAGAATAAGCAGTCCAACAAAGGAATTGCACAAAATGAAAAATAAATTGTTCACTAACAAGACTAAATACAGTTGAACCAATCAGCTATGCACAACATGACTAAACATCACAACTTGTGAACAACAAACCATATAACAACTAGAACAACCAATCAGTAAAAAGTGAATATGGCAGTTTAAGTAAGACAAAAACAATGCTAAGGTAACATAACCTTGTTGAAACTTATACACGTATACAATAGATATAATGAGCACAACCAGACTTTACACTCAAAACTTGAAAAACTTATACAACATATTAGAGCACTTGAAATCTCTTTCTTGAAGTTGCAAGAACTGACATTTAATCTGATCCAGGTGATTGTTGCAATGAACACCATCCTGATGACCATGCCTCAAGTGTGAACACAAAAAAATGAACTAAAAGACGATGTCAGAATAAAACATTAGAATATCTACTTCTTGATGCAGAATGTGATTAGAAAACATTGCTTTACATCTACTTTTCCAAATATGTAACAAAATGCATTGCCTCATAGAGTCTGCAATCACATTCTTATGGAGGCCAAGACCAAACATTGCTTCTTTCCATCTAAGAGGATGACCAAAATTGCTGGAAGATGATTAAACATATTTTTCCATTTCTTTTTTGCTTTAAAATAGTCCCAAAAAATATGTTTTAAGGTCTCAATGTTGTGACAAAAAGGGCACTTTGCTGATTGTAGTTTCAGATATCTCAATTTATCACCAACGGGTAGTTTTTGATGCAAGACTTTCCAGGCTAGAATTTTAGCATTTGCCTCAACGTTAGATTTCCAAACTTGAGCACTGAGATTCCTCCATTTCCTTTCTTTAATTTTGTACTTCCATTTTGTATTGAGTCTTGGGTTTAACTTCATTGGAGGAAGAATATAATTATAAATCTCTTTTAGAGGAAAACATGAAAATGGATACTTTCCAAGCCATAGCCAAACTCTGATGACACTGCACTATAAGGGAGTACATAACTTCATAAGCAATTCCATAGGAACCAATGCCTTGACAAAAATTAGAAACCTTTTAAGCCTGTTATTTAGATGGAAGGAAATCTTGCAACTCTGCCAGCTAGTCCAATACAAGGAGTTGAAGTCCCATAAATCATTAAATTGTTTCATTCCCTTCTTAAAAAGGTAGCTAGCTTGCTGAGGAAAAGAGACATCCAAGGGTTGACCATGATATTGCACAAGTCTATTCCACCAAATGGAAGAATTAGCAAAGTTGAAACCATGTTGTAGTGATTTTATTCTCCAGTTTAAACAGTTACAGACAAGTTTCCAAGCCTTCCATATGGACTATAATGGGAATGAGGAAACTTGATACAAAAAAAGAGGAGCAAGCAAAATCTTATCAAGCCAACCCATATTTTGCCACCTATTTTTCATAACAAGAAGGAAAATTATGTAACAAACCAAGACTTTCCATTGTTCATCCCCTAAAACCGCTCCTATAATCCATTTGGCAGCTAAATAGGTACCTTGGGTCCTTCAATCCAAAATACCCAACCCCCCTTTAGATTTTGGTTGGATACAATGTAGCCACGAAGAAGATTTGAAACCTATTTTACCATCCCAATTAGACCATAGACACTGATGAATGAGCTTATTCAAATCTTCATAACTTTTATTTGAAGGCATCCAACAAGAAGAGTTATACACATGAGATGCTAAAAAAATACAATTAATAGCCTACATTTTTCTAATTAATGAAAGATATCAATTGCCCCAATTAAATATTTTATTCTTCAATTTAGTGAGAAACCAATTCCACATCTCATGTAAAGAAAACCCCAAACCAAAAGGGATACCAAGATAACTTGTGATTTGTCCATGTTTACTAAGTTTCCACTGCTAAGGAATCCATGGCAGAATTGGATCAAGTCTGATCATTAAAAATTATGTTCTTTGATAGGCCAATTGAGAACTTGAAACAGAACAATATAACTCCAAAACCTCAAAAACATGCTTAATTTCATATTCAAAATTTTGGATAAACAATAGGCTATCATCAGCAAAATGAGAGTTTATAATAGTTGATCCATTAGGAATCGGAATTCCCTTAATAAGGCCCATATAATTGTATTTTTGCAAAAGATAACCAAGTGCATCAACAACCAAAACATAAAGAAATGGAGATAAAGAACAACCCTGCCTAATAGACCGCTGAAGTGGAAAGCATCAGACAATGAATTGTTGATCCTCAAATGAGCATTAGCATCATTGAATAACATTTTTACATGTTTACATATTTTGGGGCGAAAACCCAACTATTGCAATATTTTGATAATAAAGCTCAAACGCATTCTGTTATAAGCTTTATCAAAATTTAATTTTACCAATAAAGCATCTTGACTTGATTGTTGTGCTCATTCACTAGTTTCCCATGCTAGAATTAAATTATCCAGGATGAACATACCACCAAGGAACCCTATTTGTTCTAGTCAATTTAGTTACTAGTTTGATTCTAGTAGCTAAAGCCTTAGCAATAATTTTAGAGGAGGTGTTTAGCAAAGTGATGGATCACCATCCAGAGATATAATTTGTATTTTTCCCTTTTGGAAGGAACCTAACAAACCTTTATTGATCTCTAGTCCCAAGGAGATTTCATTAATTTCTTCTAGATAGACTTGATAAAAATCATCTTTAATATGAGACCATAAAGTTCGATAAAATTCAATTGAAAAACCATCAATCCCAGGACTTTTATTTAGAGCCATAGAGAAAACAACATGCTCCAAATCTTCATAAAAGACACTTGCAAGAACTTTCTTTAGACATTTTATCAAGTATTATTTTGAATTGGTGGTTCTGAAACCCTTAAAATAACTAATAAATTAACTCACACAAAAGAAAATAAACAAATAGTGTCATTTAGAAAGGTGTGTCGAATGTGATCTAGTTTAATGTGAAGGATTAAAAAGGGGTCATGATGTGCACCTCATAACAATATAGTAAAGACGAAAATATATTCCTTTTTTAAAGGTTGTGTAATGAGAGTCTCATACACCAAATCGGTGTTAGGAAAATGGTGTCTCAACAATGCATATACATAAGATTATTATTTTAAGTAAGTTTTCATTTGAGCATGGATTGATCTAAATTTCCCCCCAAACTTTCAAATTGGCTAAATAAGCATGCCCATAACTTTTTGTGGCAAAATTAAGTTTTGACTTAAAGATATTAAAATATTTATTTTTTACAACGTCGAACGTAAGCTTCAAAGTTAATTTTGAAGACCTTAGAGGCTTTAGATAGACCCAAAAGTGGTTGTAAGTTATTTTGTACATAAAGATTCATAGATTGCTTCACGAGCTTCCTGATGATTCAAATGGTTCATCAATCAAACACCTGGTTCAAAAGTTATGGCCTACAGAAGTTGGGTCTCCTGAAATAAGAAAGATAAAAAACATGTTGGACACATAAATGAGTTGTAAAAGGGAGTTACACATGATGGTTTGTGTATTGACACATCATAGGTCATCTCATATTAGAGATAAAATTGGCCCACTCTTGGGTGGTTTTAGCCCATGGTTTTGTAATATCATTTGACATTTTCATGTATTGTATATCCTATATATTAGGTGTGAGATAGAGCTTGCATGTAAGAGGTTTATAAATATTGAGCTACCTCTAGATCTTCATTGGTCATACTCTTGTGAGAAGCTTTCTCTGCAAGTATATTGTAATCTATTGTTGATTTTTGAATAATATAATGGATGGCTTTTGGAGTGTGAGGTTTTTCTCTTGAAAGGGTTTTCCCACAAATTATTGTGTTGTGGTATGCATGTCATTTATGCTTATTTATGTTAAATTTTTGGAATTATCATAAAGATCTAGAAAAAAATTGCATTACCTTCCTCTAAAGATTAGAGTAATAAGTTTCACTACTTAACTTCCTTACAAGTGGTATCAGATCTTGATCACCTTTGGTTTTAGTTGTGGGTAGTTGGATTTTTTAAACTAATCCAAATTTGAGTGGGAGCTTTTGTAGACGATACTTTGTGATTTTGTTGCAAAAAAATTATATAGCAAATTCATTAGGGAGAATAAAGGTAGAGAAATTTTCTAGAAGTAATTTTGAGATGTGGAAGCTGAAGATGGAGGATACGCTAATAAATTGAAATTTGTGGGATGCTATTGATAAGAAAGTCTCTTGACCTACAAATCCTTTAACAACTTCTCGGTATGATGATATGGACTGTAAAGTCAAGGGTCTAATAAGATATTGCTTGGAAGACTGTGTTCTAATCAATGTCCATGGAGAGGCCTCTAAAACGAAGCTATGGAAGAAACTTGGTGAGATGTATCAAGTCAAACCTTTCTTAAATTATATTTTCTTGATGAAGAAATTATATTCCTTGAGAATAGAAGAGGGTGGATGAATTACATACCACTTGGAAGAATTGAACAATACGGTGTTGGCTCAATTGGTATTTGTTGGTGTCAAGATGGAGGAGGAGAAATGTCAAATTTTGCATTGTTTTATCATATTCATGGGATTCTTTTGTTATGGCTATTGACAATACTTCTATTATTTTGAAGTCTAAAGATGTGGTGGGTACCGTACTTGGTGAAAAGATACAAGGAAAGTATCCATCAGTTCAAAGGAATCTTTAACTATTCATGGAAGACCTAAGAAAAAAGGAAAGAAGAATGAGAAGTGTGATAAATCCAAGTCCAAAGGGAGATCCAAATCTCCTAGAAAGTCAAAGAATTACGGTAAATCTTGGCACTTTCGTAAGGATTGTAAGAAAGAAAAAAAGAAGAAAAAGAAGAAGTTTGGTTATAATTCTAAGTCCAGGAATGAAGATGATTCATTCATTATAGCTTTGGCTACTTATGTAGGTGATGATGCATAGTTCATTGACTCAAGCACATCGTTTCATATGACTTCCAATAGATACTACTTTTCTAAATATGAAGAATTTAATAGAGGTAAGGTGTAATTTGGTGATGATTCCCATTTAGATATTGTTGGTTGTGGTAAAGTTAGAGTCATGTGTCTTGATGGTAGAGTAAAAAGGACTTATGATGTGTTACATATCCCTAGACTAAAACAAAATTTGTTATTTGTGAGCAAACTAATAGATGTTACAAGTGTGTAGGCAGTCTTTTCTAATGCAGGATGTAAAATGGTGAGAGGTGCTATGGTGATTGCTAGAGGTGTTAGATTTGGCACATTATATAGGTTAGATGCATACGTTATTGAGTCTAATAGCACTTCTATTAAAAATATATTTTTGAATACTTTGTTAGAAGATGTGAAGGTTTCACCTTCAATAGATGGTCATGGCTTTTGGGTACCTAAGGGTGCTCTTTCTTCTTAAAAAAGGTTACCTACAAAGAAGACTATGTTATGGCATCAAACACTTGGCCATATTAGAGAAAAGGGTCTAAGGACCTTGAAAAATAAAAACCTTTTTGAAGGTCTAAATGATTGTTATCTTGAATTTGATTTTTGTGAGCATTGTATTTATTAAAATAATTATGTTTAATTTTACTCGATTTCTCATAAATCTTGTGTTGTATTGGATCTTATTCATTCTAATGTGTTTGGTCTTGTAGATGTTCCTTCCGTTGAAAAATCCACATATTATGTTTCATTTATTGCTGATTCTAGTAGGACATGGGTATATTTTTTTAAAGATTAAATTTGAAGCTTTTAGTCGATTTAAATTTTTTTAAGCAATGGTTGAATTTTAGACTAGAACAAAAAATAAAATGTTTGAGGGCTAATAATGGCGGTGAATTTTGCTCCAATGATTTTAATACATTATGTTAAGACTATGACATTAACAAAAAGAAGACAACTTAGTATTCTCCACAACATAATGGAGCTGCTAAAAGAATGAATAAGACAATAATGGAGAAGGCTAGGAGTATGTTGAGTGGTGCTAATTGAAAACAAAAAATTTGGGTTGAAGTTGTTGCCACTACTTGCTACTTGATTAATAGGTCTCCATCATCAACTCTTGTTGATAAAACACCTATGGCGGAATGGATGGGTCATAAGCTTTCATTGAGACATCTTAGAGTTTTTGGTTGCAAGGCATATACACATGTGCCAAAGGAGAAGTGTACAAAGTTGGAGAACAAGGTTGTGAAATGTATCTTCATCAGCTACAATTTTGATTTTAAAAGGATACAAGTTTCGAGACCCTATTGCACAAAATGTAATACATTCTAAAAGTGTTATGTTTAGAGAAACTAAGCATCCTTCTGTTACATTATAGCCAAAACATACTAAAAAATGAGATTTAATTCAATTTCCCTCTATGCCTAAAAGAGTTGAATTGACACCCCTAGATAGGCAAGAAGTTGAGGAGAGATCATCTAGCTTTGAATCTTAAGAAGGGGAGAAAGAACCTCTAACTCAGTTTGTTCAAAGGTCTATAAGACATAGACAACCACCTAAAATGTATTCACTTAGATTGGAGATGTGTTTTTCTTTGAATACTAATGTGGATGAACTTAGATCTGTAGAAAAGTCACTAAGTATGAACGATGCAAAATCCTAGAAGATTGCTATGGATGAAGAAATGGCGGCTTTGAAAAAGAATGATACATGGGATCTTGTACCATTTCCTAAAGGACGAAAACTTGTTGGTTGCAAATGGGCGTTCAAGGAAAAATTTGATCCAAATGGAGGTATTGAGAAGTATAAAGCAACGTTGGTTGCAAAAGGCTACTCTTAGGTTGAGAGCATTGATTATGGTGAGATATTTTATCCTATTGCAAAAATTGCATCCAGTATATTTTTATTTCTATTGTTATTTCTTATGATTTAGAGGTTGAGAAAATGAATGTGAAAACTGTTTTCCTTCATGGTGATTTGGAGGAGGATATTTATATGACCCAACCAAAGCACTATGTGGTAAAAGGTAAAAGTAATTTCGTTTGTAAACTAAAAAAATATTTGTATGGACTCAAACAGAGTCTTAGAGTGTTGTATCATAAATTTGATACATTTGTATTGAGTTTAGGATTTGAGCATTCTAAATCAAATCATTTTGTTTATTATAAATCTGAAGGTGATTATCCTATACATTGCATTATATGTTGATGATATGTTATTCATTGGTAAAGGAAAACGTACGATTTTAGAACTAAAGGACTCCCAACTTGCTACTAAATTTGAAATGAAAGTCCTTGTTGCAAGTAAACACATTCTTGGGATGGAAATTATAAGAGATAGAGTGAACATAAAGATATGGCTAGGTCAATGTAAGTATGTGAATTCAGTTTTACAAAGGTTCAATATGTAGGATTGTAAACCATTATATTCCTTTTATAGTTAGAACAAAGTTATCTATTGGAGATTGTCTTGCATCCCCCTCATAGATGGAATACATGAGAAAAATTACCTTACCAGAGTGTAGTTGGAAGTTTTATGGATTCTATGGTTTGTACTAGACAAAACATTGCCCAAGAAATGTCAATTCTTTCTAGATATATGTCTAGTCTTGGTAGAGTTCATCAAGATGTAGTTAAAAGGGTATTTAGTATATGAAGGGTACCTCAAGGTATTCTTTGTGTTATCATGGTTATGTGGAATTAGATTGAGTAGGTGATATTGATAGTAGAGGATCCAACAGTGCTTATCTGTTAATTTCATTTGGTGTTGCAATTAGTTGAATGAGTAAGTGACAAGTTGTGGTTGTCTTGTCCACTAATAAGTAGAGTATCTGGCACTACTCATGCTTGTAAAGAAGCTATTTGTCTTAAGAGAATTTATTTAGATATTGGAATAAAATAAGGTGTAGTGACAATTTACTATGATAGCCAAAATGTGATTTGTCTAGCTAAGAACCCAACATTTCATGCTCGAACCAAAAACATTGATGTTCAATATCATTTTGTCAAATATATGGTCAAGGAAAGGTAGAGACTTTGATGAATGTTGCAAATTTTGAAACCAAGGTTGTGAGCACACATAGGTTCGGATGGTGTTTGGAGTCTATGGGCCTCATGGCCCCTAATAATTAAATTATTGTGTAAATACTCCCTTTACTCTTGCAAGTGTTTGACAAGTGGGATAATATTGGGAAAATGGTATCTCAACCTTGCATATACATGTGGTTACTATTTTTAGTAATCTTTCATTTGAGCACGGATTGGTCCAACGTTTTTCCCAAACCTTTAGATTGGCTAAATAGGCATGTTGATAATATTTTGTGGCAAAATCACGTTTGGATTTAAATATATTAAAGTATCCATTTTTTATGACGTTGAACGAAATATTCAAAATTAATTTTGAAGGCCTTAGAAGCCTTAGATGGGCCCAAAAAAGGTCATAAGTAATGTAGTGCATTACAACTGATAGATCACTTCATGAGATTTCCAATTATTCATATGGTTCGTCAATTGGATACCCAGTTCAAAAGTTATGGCCTTCAAAAGTTGGGTCTCCTAAATTAAGAAAATTAAAACAATATTGGATACATAAATGATTTGTAAAAGGGAGTTGTGTGTGTTGGCGTGTGTATTGATACAACATAGGTCATTTTGTATTGGAAAAAAATGGGTTCCATTCTTGGGTGGTTTTAACCCATGGTTTTGTAATATCGTTTGATGGTTTCATGTTTTTTATCTCCTAGTGTGGGACAGAGGTTGTGTGTAAGAGTCTTATAGCTATTGAGTTCCCTTTGGATCTTCATTGTTGATACTCCTGTTAGAAGCTTACTCTGAAAGTATATTGTATTTTGTTGTTGACTTCTGAATAATATATTTGATTGTTTTGCTCTCAGAAGGATTTTCCCCATGCAAATCATTGGGTTGTGGTATGCGTGCCATTTATAATTGTAGACACCTAAAATTGACCTTTAATTACATAAATATTTATTATTTATTTAATGATTTTATTTTAATATCTTCTATTAATTAAATAAATATTTATTATTTATTTAGATCTCACCTCTTTTTAAAATTAAATAAATATATATTTTATTTAATCTAGTCTTGTTTCCTCTATTAATTAAATAAATATTTGTAATTAATGAATTAATTCATTATCATTTTCTTTTGTAATCCTAACCCTTCAACTTGTTCACATGGATCACAATATAAATTGTAGGCATGTGACAAGTGTCATATTTCACTTCATTCACTTTGTGCTTTCTCCAATACCAATCCACCTCTTAATCTCCTCCCTTCATCTTTACCTACTCTCAAATCTTATTGAGTCTCTTACATCTATGTGATCTTGGCCATTCATAATCTCACCTCTTGATCTAAACCCTTCGTTTTTAGGATGATCTTTATAAAAGAGGCTTCCTCTCCTTTTTCCCAATCAAAATCTACAAGCAATCATACCCACATTCTGGAAAATTTATTCTAGCATACATCATCACAGCCACATATGTTCTTCCTTGAGCTCTTGTGCAAGTGCAACACAAATCTGAGAGCAACACTATCAAATGCAAGATCATGGAAGATAGGAGAACAATGAATACAAGCCTATTATGGATGTGAAGGTATAATCTTTTTTTTTTTAATGTTTTATTAATATTGTATGATGGTTCTCTATAGATTTTTGTTGAATTAGTTTGTAGATCTAGGGTTGTGGTTGTCTTAGTTAGGTTTTACAAATAGGTTCAAATTCGACACAAAACAATGCTAATTTTGGTTAAGTTTATGTAATTGTTCTAAAGATCTATAAAAGTTTTGCATTACCCTCATCTCAAGATTAGCGTACGAATTCATTTCGCTATTTAACTTCCTTACAATTGGTATCTTGTTAAGTAGCTAATTTTGGTTTTATCTTTTACGGAATTAAGATGGAACCTAGTATGTTGAGGCTAGATGACAACTTACCAATTTAAGTTTGAATATTTAATATACTAATATAGCATTATAATTCAAAAAGTTATTACAAGGTCATCATGAATTTAATTATTTATCATACAATTTCAAATTTTATATCTCAATTACTAATCATAAGGTAAGACAATTCATTTAACAACTGTTCTTGTAATACCTTCCCACTAACTTAACCATGTATTTAGATGTGTTTAATTTGAACATCAAATTTAATTCATAAAAAAATTAAATAGAAAATACATGCATAACTAAAATGAAAAGCAGAAAAAATTAAATTAAATATAACAAAATTTTGAGCACATATAAGATATAGTTTAAGAATGAAATACATTTTGTGTATTGTTCAATTTTATTTAATTTAAATATACTTAATAATTTAGGCTAGTCAATCAATTTTAGGTCTAATTGGTTTAACTGGTTATTAAAAAAAAACATCCAATTAAAAGCTAGTATTTGTTTATTTGTAAATAAAAATTTATTTTTCTAAAGTTTATATGCAATTTTTTAAAGTTTCTAAATTGTAAATATTAATTTTTGACTAGAGAAAGTTGAAAAAGAATTGGCCAATTTGAACGAAGTGGTTATTGAGAAAGGTATGAATGCTGATAACTTTGAATCAGAAAAGAGAGTAAAACAAGTATATACAAAAATCCTAGCTAGGGAGGAAACCTTCTCGAGGGAAAAATCAAGAGAGGTGTGGCTTAAGGAGGGGGGTAAGAAGACCAAGTTTTTCCACAAGACATCAATAACCAATAGGAGTAGGAACATGATTACTAAAATTACAAAGGATGATGCAAGAGTAGCCCATACTACAAAAGAAATCAACAAGGAAGCAGTGAGTTTCTTTGAGAATCTACTAAACAATGTTAATCTAACAAATGACGAAGAGGAGGTCGTCTTACAAAGATATTTACATTATCAAAATACATGTTGGCTAGATAACATAAACACATGAATATATTGGCAGTGATAGTAAGCCGACTGCGAATGGAGGGAAATTTGAATTCTGCGAATGGAGGGAACAACGTGGCTGGCTCTTCTGGTTCTGTTGCCTCTGCAGCTCAAGGACAACTTGTCTATTTGGGATCTACGGTGGATGATAAGGATGGTTGAAAGGATGGGGACCCACGACATCGGGACCCTCCTCTTGTCCTTAAAAATAATGAAGATTCTTCAAAGTTAGGTCCCAAGATCTTAAACACTGATTTGGAAAAGACGACAGAGGTGAAGGCTCTCAAACCCTGGAATAGTCTATTTGCAAACAAACCCACTGGTAAATCGTCCTTTCCCTCTGTGGAAGATATTTCTGATAGAAAAATAGGCAGACTAGCTATTGCAGTTCTAGATGTGGTTATAGACCATAGTATTTCTCTAATGGCTTTTTCTCTAGTGGGAAAATTTGTTGGACCAAGACCTAATATTGAAGTCGTTAGGTCTCTTGTTAAGAGAAAATGGAGGCTGAAAGGACAGGTTGATGTTTCAGCCCTGTCAAGGGGTTTCTTTCTCTTTTCCTTCTCTTGTGGGGAAGATTTGGAAATGGCCCTGAGTGGAGGACCCTGGATGTTTGGGAAGTCTTCTTTATCCTTAAGAAAATGGTCTCCAAATATGGAGCTCAATGACTCCTTTTTTGAATCTGCTTCGGTTTGGGTGCGGTTGCCTGGTTTGTCACTTGAATTCTAGCTGGAGGATGTTTTCTCAAGTATCACTAATTCCTTCAGGGAGCTTGTGGCTATAGATTCTATGACAACAGCATGAAAGAGGCTGGTGTATGCGAGGATATGTGTTAATATCTCACAAAATATGGACCTTCCTAGTTCTATTGAAATAAATTCCAAACTAGGGAAGTGGGAACAAGGCATAGAGTTTGAGTCCATACCCTTTGTGTGTTTCTCTTGTCAGAAAGTTGGACATTGGGCAAAGGCTTGCCCAAGTAACCCCAAGAATGTTCAGAAGCATAACAATCATGTTAAACAAATCTGGAAAGAGAAGATTAACAAAAATGAGGAGGGTAGAGTGGAAGGAGGAAGTGGACTTCCTAGTAACCCAAAAGATATAACAAAGCATGATAGGAAAGCTAGTCCTTCCAAGGATACTCTTCAGAAGGAAGTTAGAAAGAATGAAGGTAATGTATTTGAGATCAAAATAATCAATGAATTTGAAGTTTTATAGATTCAAGAGGAAGAGAATGTAAGCATAGAAGAAATTCTTGAAGAGGGTGAGCTTGGCAACATAAATGAATCACAACATGAGGCTCTACAAGATACAGAAAAGGAAAGTAATAAAGTTTGCCCAGAGGACTTTGAAGGTCCAGAAGTTATCGTTGAAAAAAAGACCAAGTTCGGATTGCCTCAGGTTAAGCTTAACTCTCTATTTCAGAGTGTTTGCACTGAATCACCCACCTCTTCTCAGAAGATAGGAGAACCTTGGAATAATAAGAAATTTGCATATAAAGATGAAGACGATGAAGAGATAATAGGAGTGGGAAAAAAGAAAAACAAGAAGACAGGTTGTTCTAATGGGGTTAAAACTAGAACCAAATCTAAGGCGGATATTGGTCTTTCCAAATCCTCACAGGGACATAAAACCATGAAATGGCATAGGGACCAGGAGAGCAAACAAAACATAGTTGATGGAAGGCAGCGAACCATTCAGGAATCCTGCTCCCAAGTTTCCAAATGAAGGTAATTTCTTGGAACATATGAGGCCTAAATAATCTCCATAAACAGGATGTATTAAGGAATTTTATCAGAGATCATAAGACGGACATCATCCTGGTTCAGGAAACTAAAATGAGTAAGGAAAAAGTTGAATTATTAAAATTCTTTAAATAGGGAGGTGTTTGTGGTAGTAGCTCGAATGGGGCGTCAGGTGGGGTGGCCATATTTTGGAATAAGAAAACTATTGATGGAGATCTGATTGATGGAGGTCTGATTGATGAAGATGGTAATATCATTTCTATGAGAGTTAAATGTATTGCTAACGGTCAGGAATGGGTGGTTACCAACATTTATGCCCCAAATTCTAAAGCTGCTAGGAGTAAGTTTTGGGACAAAATTCAGCAGAAAAGGGGTATTTTTTCTCAGGACAGCTAGTTGTTGATGGGAGATTTCAACACCCCTTTGCAAGAAATTGACAAATTTGGAGGAACTCAAGCTCAACTAGATAGCAGGATTGACCTTATGGACTTCATCAATGCCAATGCCCTGATTGATGTTGATCTTTCTGGAGCTTCCTACACTTGGTCTAACCGAAGGGATGGAGGAGATCTTATTCAGGTAAGGCTTGATAGATCCCTTATCACTCATGACTGGGTCCTTAAGTATAGATGCTCTTTGTCTATTATTAACATAATAGGATCGGATCATTATCCCATTTCTTTTGTTGTTGATTCTGTTAAGGGCAAACAATGTTTTCCATTCCGGTTTGAAAAAATGTGGATTTCACACCCCTCCTTGGAAAACTCCATTGCCAAATGGTGGAATATTAATGTGGATGGTTCTGCCATGTTCAAAGTTGCTAAAAATTTAAGAAACACCAAAGATAACATTAAGATTTGGAACAAAAAGTTTTTTGGAGATATTTTTGAATCCAAGAGGAAGCTGAAGGAGGAATTAGAAGAGATTCAAAACTCAATTCAAAAAGATGGTTATAAGATGTTCCTCAAGGCTAAAGAAGATGAGGTTCTATCCAAATTACACAACACAATATCAAGAGAATAAATCTATTGGAGGCAGAGATCTAGGGCTATTTGGTTGGAAGTCGATGATAGAAATACTAAATTCTTTCATATGACATCTATGAAGCATAAAGCTGCTAGAAGAATCTCTAGATTAATTGTTGATGACAAAATTCTTCTCAAAGATGATGACATTGGTGATAAAGTTGTTAGGTTCTTCCCTAACCTCCTTATCGGTAGTAAGGATATTGACATTGTAAAGCAATAAGACTTGGTTGATAACATTCCTAAGATTATTGAACCTCATCAGAATAAGATATTATCTGCTATCCCTACAGCTGATGAAATTAAAAAGATGTTTTTTCCTTTCAAGGGGATAAGGCTCCGGGCCCGGATGGCTTTCCCATGTTTTTCTTTCAGGAATATTGGCATACTGTTGGGGAAGACATGGTCAATGTTGTCAAAGAATTCTTTGGATCCAGAAGAATTCTTAAGGAAATCAATTCTACTTTTATTGCTCTAATTCCTAAGATGGTTGGAGCTGATTCTATGGGAAAGTTTAGGCCAATAAGTCTTTGTAATTCTTTTTACAAGATTATTTCAAAAGTCATGACTTCTAGGTTGTTGGTTGTTCTCCCCTTTGTTATCTCTGAGGAGCAAAAAGGATTTGTCCCAGGTAGGCAGATTTTGGATTCTATTATTCTTGTGCATGAGAATATCCACTATCTTAATGCTGCAAACAAAGAGGGATTTCTTATAAAATTGGATTTGGCAAAAGCCTATGATAGACTGGAATGGCAGGTTCTTTTCAGGGTCATGGAAGCCTTTGGATTTGACGAGAAGGTTATTAAAATTACTAGAGAATTGATTCTACTCCAAATTTTTCAATTCTTATTAATGGATCTTCGTCCAGATTTTTTAAATCTTCTAGGGTTCTTAGGTAAGGAGACCCTATCTCGCCTATTCTTTTCACTATCTTGGCAGAATGTTTGAGAAAACTGATTTAAAAGTTGAAAATGAATAAAACCATCAAAGGGTTGCAACCCTCTTTTGCTAATATTTCCTGTACACATCAACAATTTGTTGATGATATAATTTTGTTGGCATATTCTTTTGTTAGTGAAGATGTTGCCTTCAAAGGTGCTCTCAATTATTATTCCTTGGCTACTGGACAACAAGTTAATTGGGAGAAATCTTCTATTTACTTCATCAATACCCCAATATTGAGGCAGCAGAGGATTGCTAACATTATTGGTTGTAAGGTGGAGCTACTCCCCTCTACTTATTTGGGTCTCCCTCTTGGTTTGTCTCCTCCAAACTCTTTTTGGAATTCATTAATTGACAAACTCAACAAAAAATTGGCAGGTTGGAAAGGATATATGCTATCTCAGGCTGGTAAGCTTCAACTTCTTCAAGTTACTCTTCAGAATCTCCCTGTTTATGCTCTTAGCTTGTTTAGTATACTGGTTAAATTTGTTGAAGCTTTAGAAAGAATTCAGACAAGATTTCTTTGGTCGGTTGTAGAAGATAAGAAAACGATAGTGTTGGTTGCTAGGGATAAAGTCTGTAATCCTAAGAGCAATGGGGGATTAGGTATTAAAGCTCTCAAAACTTTCAACAAAGCCTTGCTTTCTAAATAGATTTGGAGGGCTTTTGGTATTAAGAAAGATTGGAGTAGGGTGTGGTTTGATAAATATATGCATAACCAGCCAATTCATTCTCTTCTCTATTCTGAAGATATCCTTGCTGGTTCTTTTATATGGAATAGTATGATCAAATCTATAAAAGTTGCTAAAGTTGAAGCGGGATGGGTCCTTGGCAAAGGTGTTAAAATCAGGTTCTGGGAGGATGTCTAGATTAAAGATGAACCTCTTTTTCACCAGGATTGCAGCCAATTCATTGAAGAATGCAAAAGGAGGTATGGTTCTATGGTTTGTAATTATTGGAAGGAGAATAAATGGGTCAGACTTGATGCAGTTGATGCTGGATTTTTGCTGCTCCAGCAGGATTTGCTGTGTTTTTCTATTAGTAAAGATTCTGATGATGTGTTCCTATGGAAGAGCACTCCTAGGGGTAATTTTACTATTGCCTCTGCTTATAAATTTTTTTACTCAGGCCTGCAACCCAGTATGGACTAAAATTTGGAATAGATTCCTCATTCCTAAAGTTAACATGTTTTTTTGGCTTGCAACTCACAACAAGATTCTTACCATTGATAACTTGGCTCGAAGAGGATTCATGTTTCCTAATAGGTGTGAGTTATGTCAGAAAGAGGTTGAATCTATGGATCATTTGTTTATTCGTTGTTCTTTTACCTGGGAAATCTGGAGTAAATTCAGGATGCAATGGAAATTTGATTGGGTTATGCACAATAGTCTTAAGGAAGTTATCTTGCAATGGATCTTTCCTACCAAACTTCCTCTCATTAAGACCCTCCGGTCCTTTGTCCTTCCTATGACCTATTGGCATATTTGGAAGGAGAGAAACAATAGAATTTTCAGGGAAGCTAAGTGTTCTTCTCAGGTGGTTTTTGAAAAGATTTGTAGGGTTATTAAAGAAAACATCAATACCATTCCCAAAAACAACATGCAGTGTAGCTATTTTAACATGACTGATAATGAGAAAAGCATCCTTACTGAATGGAAGTTGACACACAAGGTCTGCAAATCTGATATGAAGAGCACAAGAGATAATGTTGTTTGGAGGTTCCCTTTTCATGATTGGGTTAAGGTGAGCTTTGATGGTGCAGCTAAAGGTAATCCTAGGAAGGCTGGAGGGGGAGGAGTCATCATAAATTCTTATGGTTTTTGTGTTGTTGTGATTGCCTCTCCCTTTGGAGTTCAAAACAATCATGTGGTAGAAGCTCTAGCAATGTTAAAATTTCTCCAGCTTGCTCAGAGTTTTAATTTTAAAAAAATATGGCTGGAAGGGGACTCTCTCAATATTATTCAGGCTATTAAAGGTATTAGTTCCCCCTCTTGGAACATTCATAATATCATTGATAATGCTAAAAAATTATTAGATGCCTATGATAGTGTGATTATTACCCATACCCTTAGGGAAGGTAATAGGGTAGCTGATTTATTAGCTAATGAGGGGGTCTTTTTAGAGGAGGATATTAAATATATCGAAGAAGTTTCATGTAAGAAGGGAGTCTATGAGCAATTATTATTAGATAGTCTCCATGGTACATGTTAATTTCATTATTACTTTTGTGGGTTCGGATCTCAATGACAGATATTGGAGTGTTGTGGAGTGTCAGTTGATTACCTGTTTAAGGCATTGTGATAATGAGCACTGGTTTGACGGGCCTAATCATATTAAGTGCAGGTTTATATTGAATGTCTTAAAAGACTATTCGAATAACAAGAAAATCGCCTTGTTTTTTGATTCCAGCGTCTTGCTTTTTCACCATTTGGTTTTTTCGTGCTTTGTTGAGAGTTTCGACTTGAATAGCCATTACATTATGGGGGGAAATCTTAATCGCAATGAGCCTTCCAGCTGTGATAATTGGAAAAGCGAAAGGAAAATATGGCGAAGGTTGCACATATATGGATTCACTGATTACATGGAGAAACTGCACAGGAGTAAAAAGTCTATGTCACATGGTTTAACCAAGGGCTGAAGCAATAATAAAGTTACTCTATTTGGCCAGACATGGAAGTTAGATGAAGATTTGGTGGCGGAGGTTACAGGATTGCAGAAGGAAGACATCAAATTTTACAGAGACCGCAAGTTCTCAGTGGAAGCTACCAAGAATTTCCCTATAAATGAAGAAGAAAGGGCTCGACTCTCTAAGAAGGACAATGTGTCCTACTACCTCCCTCACCAGGTAAAATCTTTCTGGCAGAAAATGTTGAAAGTTTTAATGGAATACCTTATGGTTGATGGAAGGTTTTCGAAGGTTTATAATTACCATTTTGTCATCCTTAACCATTTTCGCCATGGCTCAAAGATTTTGTTGCCCTTCTATTTAGCTTCTTCCCTTAACGATAGCCTGGCCGACCATGCCAAAAAACCTAAATCCTACCCCATTGCTCACCAAGGCCTTATTTTGTTAATTTATGAGCATTTGAAAGGTAAAGCTAGGGCTAATAGGGAAGACCCCTTTGTGGAGAATGCCCACATTTTTTAGGGTCATGATGGCTCTTATTCTGATGAAGATTCTTCTAATCTTCTTCTACATAATAAATTAAGGGTTGATGATGAAGCAAAAGAAGACATGAAAGAGAATGCTGGTTCTGAGGAGGAATAGGGGAAGGAGGTAGATGAAGAGGCATAGAGTGAGCAAGAGAAGGAGGTTGAGGGCGAGGAAGAGGATGTTGAAGAGCCAGAAGCGAAGAACAACCCTTATGTCTCGGATAGCAGGAATGATGTTCAACACAACATGGAGGAGGGAAACCCTAGGTCTATGGGCTCTGCTCTGGTTATGGAGAACGTAGATTCCATTCTGAATGCTGCCAGAAATAGTACCCTGGAAATGTTCAATTTTCAGAAATGGGTGATTGATAACTTCTCCAGTATTCAGAACAAACAGAGAGACTTGGATTATAAAATTGAGAACTTGATTATGGATACCAACACTAAAGGTAAAGAGGATATTGTGGAGGATACTAGTGAGGCAGGGGACAAAGAAGAAATTCCGGACTGGTCGGAAAAAGACATGATTAAGGGAGATTTGAAGCATCTTGAAGATGTGGTCAGAATCTTCAAAGAAAAGGGAGAGGTTGATAATGAGCTTCTAAACAACTGGATTACAAAAACTGAGAAGGCCTTGAAGAAATTCATGGAGCATAGTCTTGTGGTGTTGAAGGTGTCTTCTCAAAACATGAACGCTTTGGTTGCTTGTTTGGAGAAGAACAAGCAGAATGAAGAGATGGTGATAATTGATGACAAGCCGGCCTCTAGTTCTGTTCTTCACTCCTCCAGACGCAGAACCAGGCAAACTACCAGTGAGTTGGAGTTGAAGACCAAACACACCCATCGGATGCAGGAAAACAAAGATCTGAAAGAGGTAGCTAATGCGATGATGATGCTGGTTAAGGATGAGGAAGAGTCTATAAAGATTTTCATCTCATATGTAATCTGGTTTTAGGTTGCCAGTTTCTCGCTAGCCTTATGTTGTTCTTTTCCTTAGCTGCTATTTTTTTTGTTGTTCTTTTGCAGCCTTTCTATCTTTGTTCAGTTCGTTCTAGTTTCTCTTTTGCTTAGCTCCTTGTTATGTAAGCGGGTTTCGGGTCCCTTAAAACCTGATTTTCCTTAATCAAAAACAAATGACGAAGAGGAGAAGGTATTAAGCATTATCCCAACAATAATTAGGCCTAGTAAAAAAGTGAAATTATTCAAGGAAATTAATTTGGAAGAAGTTAAGAAAGTTGCCTTCCAACTCAACCCAAACAAGGCACTAGAGCTAGATGGCTTTCCAACAGGCTTCTTCTAAATATTTTGGGATATCATAGGGTTGGATCTCTTTAAAAATGTAGAAGAATCATGGAAGAAGACAACTGTGATAGGCGTGTTAAATCATACCTTTTTTTACCTTGATCCCAAAGAAGAAAGAAGCCAAATCAATGAGTGATTATAGGCCTATTTCACTTTGTAATACGGTTTACAACATTATCACAAAATTGATTGTCAACCAATTGAAAGATGTTTTGGTAGATCATTTCAGAAAAAAAAAAAAAAAAAAAAAAAAAAAAAAAAAAAAAAAAGAAAAAAAAAAAAGTGGTGGGGGGGTGGAATTTTCTCTATCAAGATCCATAGTAGAAGGGATAATAGTAGCACATGAAGCAATCCACACTACTAAAAAGTTTAAATTAACAAGTGTAAACATAAAATTGGATATTTGAAAGTGTATGATCAGGTTGACCAACAGTTTCTATTAGAAGTGTTGAGTAGGTTTGGTTTTGATATAAGTTGGATTTAGTGGATCAATAGTTGCATCTCACATCCTAAATTTTTAGTTATGTTCAATGGATCCCCTCAAAGTTTATTTTCATCCATTGAAGGGTTAAGGCGAGGAGATTCAATTTCCCCTTTCCATTTTATCATAATGGTTGAAGTCTTGGGAAGAAGCATTTGTGTGGAAAGGAGGGCAAGTGAGTGGGTAGGCATGGAGATGGCTTTGGGGTTGAGGCGGTGGCACACTAGCAATTTGTAAATAACACAATGTTGTTTGGAAAGGCTTGCATGCAAGAAGCTAGAGTGATGAGATCTCTTTTGGGCACTTATTGTAGCACATCTAGACAAATCATCAATTAGAGAAAATTGAAGGTGTAGATGTATAAAAATGACCATATTCCTAAATGAATATTTTATGTTCATTTCTCTATTTAATTAAATTTCCCACATTCTTCTGTTTAAATTAAGTAAATTACTCAATTTATTTAAATTAAATTCACTATACCATTTAATGAATAAATCATTTCATTCAATTAAATCCCCCCTATCCACTTTTTATTAAATTCAAATTATTTAAATAGTTATCCTAAATTAAATAAATCTAATTTATTTAATTTCCCCAAATTGCAACCAAATTGAATTAAATTAACTTTATTTCAATTAAATCCTATTATCCCTCCATCCACTTGTAAAATCCTACATCTCCCACTTGCCTTCCTAAACCCCTTCCTAATTCTTCTAGACTCTTCGAATCGCTTCTACTTAGCCTAACCCATCTTCTAAACTTTGTCACATCCCTAAGCAAGGGGAGGTCACTTCTCAAAACCTTAAAGTCTTTGATAACCATTAAAGGCTTCAAATCTTCAACCACTTAATATCCCCAAAGTCTCCCAAACCATTAATGGTTAATTCAACCCTCTTACACGGTTAGAGACTTTTAATGCTTAACCCTTACCCTCTAGATAACCATAAGGTCTTCTCAGGCATTTAATGCCTCCAACCCCTTCTCTCAACCCAACCCTATGTTGACACTTGTCACCATTTCATTGGTGCAAATTGCAAACATGGATATCCAACTTTCAAACTTAGCCCTTGATTAAACCTTTCAATCCTGACCATCCATTGCCCTATTTTTGCTATAAATAGAGCTCTCATTCCTTCATTTTGAGAATCCAAGTTTGTAGTATCATACTTATGCTCAAATACATTCAAGCTTTCATACCATTTTATGCTCATCATTTTAGCCTCTCTTTTCAATAGGAAATAGTCTAAACATGCATGTTTAGAATATTTTATTTATCATTTAGCTCAATCATAGACTAATATAGTATGTTAGGATAGTATTTATACTAACCTTGTCATCTTATAATCTAGTTTATTGCATTTTAAGATCATGCATAGTTTAGGATGCATCTCATATTAAAACCAACAATCATTTTGCTCAGTGATCTGAGAGCAAAAACATTGGTTTGAGGGACCGTGTAAGATAGAGAACCATGGGACCAACCTTGGGAAGCTGAGTGATACTTCATTACTCCATAGCTTGCACCAAGAATTCATGTGTGTGTATGAGCAAGGCTCCATAGAACTCCGTTTTTCACATATTGAATTCTATCGACCCGCTTTTCCCGCATACAGAAGGTATTCTTTCTCAAAACTCAGCTAAGTCTTCAAAGAGACATAGCTAGGATTCTAGACCTTTGAATTGCCAATTTCTTGGGAAGATTTTTATGGATGCCCTTGTTTGTTAGGATAAATAATAAATGTTATTGGGAGTCTTTGATAAAAAAATTGTAGGAGTAGGATAGAAATGTGGGAAGGGAAATGGATAACCTTAGGTAGGAGGATATTGATTCTTAAATCAACATTATTAGAAATCCCCATATATTCAATGTTTTTCATGAAGTTGCAAGATTAGTGGAAGATATATTATTGTAAATTATGAGAAGATTTTTCTAGAGAGGTATAGTAGAGTGACATAGATTCCCGCTAATTTCTTGGGATAAAATATGTTCTCCAATGGATACATGAGGAATTAGGATTAGACAAATGTCAATTTTGAACTTGGGAATGTGAGCCAAACTAGTTTGAAATGTGTATTTGAAAGGAGAGAAGAAATGGGTTAGAATCCTTAGAAAAAAAATACCTAGATTTTGATCACCCAATTAGGACCTTCACAATTAGGGACCCTCCCTAATGATCGACTATTTGGAATTTCATTTTGGATTGTAGAGATATCATCACCAAACATATTACTTAGGATGTGAAGGATGGGAGAGGTGCATCCTTTTGGTAGGATTCATTGGAGGGATACACATCATTGGCTAGTGGACAAGATTTGGGATCTATTAGGATAGAGACAATAAGAGTCTAGAGTGTAGGGGAGCAAGATAAGGGATTATTTGGATATCTTAGAGATAAATTAAATTACATAGTAAAGTTGGCATTTTTCTGAGAGATTGATGCTCCAAAGGAGCAGAAAGAAGAACTTTGAAAGATCTTGAGAGATAGAGTAGTAGTCCCATCAAATGAAGAGGATGTAGTCAGGTAATATGGATAGAAGTATGGGGACTATAGAGTAAATATTGGCTATACCATTAAGGAAGTCATGCTTAATACGATAAATTGGTCACCTCATCTATTTTGGAACCAAGCATGCCTCCCCAAGGCCAATGCATTTTTGTAGATGGATCTTCAAAAGAATATCCCCACAAAAGATAAAAAGGTTGGAAATTCAAGGCCTTGGGAGGTGCATCTTATACAAATAAGTTGATGACTCTATTGATCACCTTCTCTACATATGCACGTGTATGCACAAAATATTGTTGGAAGTATCTTATGCCCAAATTGAACTGGCAAATCCCGATTCCCCAAGATATCAAAAACCAATTAAGTATGTGGTTGATCATTAAGAAGGATTTGTTTTCCAATTTATGATTTGTTTATCTATCAAGTATTATATGGGAGATTCAAAAAGATCGTAACAAGAGGATTTTTCACGATAAAGAGATGTGCAAGGAAGCACTATTTGGGAAAATAGAAATGTTGATTGTAGAACTAGTTAACAACATTGTGAGAAATATGAACTTGAGAAAAATATGTTCATAGGATGGGATAATGGGATGACAAAAAAATTCCTTGGTATGACAGTCCCCCTCATTCATGGGGCTTAGAAGGTTGATCTTCCTTCAAATTTGAGGTTAGGAGTAATTTGGTCTACACTAGAGGTAGGATGGGTGAAAGTTAATTTCCACGGTGCCTCGAAAAGTAATCTTGGAAATAGTGGGGTATGTTGTATGGCTAGGGACCATAATGGAAAAGTGTTGAGCAAAAAATTGAATTCTTGGGAGTGATGACAAATAACGATGTTGAATTGTGTGCTACTCTCCTAGGTCCAAAATGTGGCTTAGATCTAAAAGTTAAGTGTTTTCGTCTTGAAGGCGACTCTATCATCACTGTCAATGTGTTCCATAAAAAATACACCTAATTGGAAATGCAATAGGCTGCTTAAAATAATTTGGGAGTTGATAAGAAAATTTGAGGACTTCAAATGAACACATGTTTTTCACAAGGGAAACGGGATGGTCAATGATCTAGCCAAATTGGTGGTGGGATAGGAGTTGGAAACTTAGTGATCACAGATGAGGAGGTGGTTTGACCTTTCATTTCATGAGGTGAGTGTCATCATACTTCCTAAATAGCGAGCAGGTTTGAGGTGACGAGGGTAAATGGGAAATGAATGTTGGTTTGATGTTTTTGATAGAAATGTGTGTGTTCAAACCAATGACGGTAGATGCGAGGCTTTAGTTTTAGATTGGAAGCATAGATGGAAGGAATTGTTTAGTGACAACATAACATAACTACCCCTATGAGGCTTGCAAACAATGCCAAATGGCATTTTTAGGTGAGGTGACTTACAAAAGGCTAAAATGTGTCATTAATTTGAGTGATGACCTCATAATCCATGTGGTGAAGATCATTTTAGGGGATAAATTTTAAAACTATGGTCATAGAAATAGGGTCAATACAAATGTCTCAACCATGTCTCTAGCTATGGTGTTGGATGTAGGAGAGTTGAAGAACGTGGTGGGGAAATTGTGCAAAAAATTGGCATGGAGTCATTTCCTAAGGGAATTAGAGGATGACTTGGAGAATTTTGTCCATGGTATGGAAATGTCTTTGCCAAAAGATTATTATGTTATTAGGCAAAGGGTCAAGAAGTAAAAAAATTCCCAACTCATTTTTTCTACTAACCCGTCGCCCCTTCCCAAAAGGAAAGTGGTTGTGGAGAGGAGTGTGCATTTTTTGAAGTAGATAGTTAATTTGGCTCTAGAAGGTGAGCTAGGATGTTTACAAGCTTATCTAAAGGAAGAGAGTTTGGCCTAGTTAGGATACGATGATGTTGGGGATGTTATGGAGGACATGGTGGAAGGAGATGGGTTTGTTAGTGAGGTTGCCTTGGCCACAAATTCATTAGATGGGGAAGATCATAGTCAATGCAGCCCAAAATGTGGATGGAGAAGGAAAAGAAAGTAAAAATAGGAATTTGATGCTTGTGGCATGGTGTTTGCACTTCTATGGCGTAGTTTTTGAGTCACTAGTGTGTCTTTTTTTCTTGTATTAGAATATAGTCTATAAAATCTCCATTTTGTGTTGAGGAGATGGGTCTTTGGTAGTTTTTCACCTATTAATATGTTGGCATTTTGTTCAATAATGCTTAAATGGGTAGAGAACATGGGAACATATCTAGGTTAGTTTGCATACATGTGGGTTGTGATACCTCTTTGCTAATGTAAAAACATTTTTTATCGATACAAGATGCAGTCCCTTAGTTGCCATTAAATGATTAAAAAAATGTCAATTGGATTGGCCAAAACACTTTAGACCCTTATAGGTGAATTTTACCCATTAATATGATCCAATTTTTAAAGCAAAATTTAAGGAAACATTTTTCATATATGCAATGTTTTATAGTTAAAAGAAACAAATAAAACACTTGAATCTAAATATAATTTATTTATTTTTAAATAGATCAAATTTTTTAATATTAAATTAGTTAAAGAATTAATATATTAAATCATTAAGAACTAAATAATAATATTATTATATTATACCTTATTACATAATATATTTATTGTGTGTGTGCACGTGTGATCATATACCAAATTATTAAAATTTAAAATATATATTAAATTATAAAAAAAGTATAACTATATTTAATCATTAAAAAATTAAATAATAAAATATTATATATTATAATAATAGATGTTGATTCTTAATAATTTAACTTATTAGACTTTATTTTATTTTTGTTATGTTTTAAAAAAATGACTATTGTTTATTTACAATTTAAAAAACGACTAAAATATAAAAAGTCGAAGACCATCTAAATGATTATAACTAAAATTAGATTTTATTTATTATTATAATTATATAAATTAAATTTCAACTATAATTATATAATTTAATGAGTAAATAATATAATAATTATAATTATAATTACATTTAAAGATTACAATTTTATTTTTTGTACTTTTAGTTTTAGTTATAATTGTATATTATTGTTAGTGGTATTTGTTAGTACTTGTAATACTATTACATTCAATGACTTAGTTTTCCACCAATAAAATGATTTAATTTATTTAATCTTTTGAAAAAATAATAACTTACATAAAGTTAATATGTAAAAAAAAATTGACTAAAATAATATGAGTGTTCTAAGAAATTTGCAAACATGAGCAATTATTTAGACATTTTTTAAGTCATGAATTGTCTTTCATCGCACATATTTATTACTTGTAATATTTATAATTTATATTTATACTTGTCAATGTATATTTTTATAGCTTTATGTTTTATGTTAGAGTTTAATTTTAAATTTTTTTACTTAATGTTAAAAATTAATTAAAATACATTTATAAAAAAAACTTAAAAACTTTGAAATAAGTTAGAATAATTTTCATTTTTTATATTATTTCAAAACAAGAAAAAAAATTTCTAAAATAAGCTAAAATTACTTTATGATTATATTTTTTTAGTTATATTATTTTAAATAATAAAATATTTTTTATTTTTTTTATTTAAAAATTATATTAATAAATCATGTTATGAAACTCACAATACCATTTGAATTGAATTCATATTTGTAAAAAATTAATGATTTTGAAATATACATTAGATATAACTTTCAAATAATTTATATTATTTATTTTATTTTAAAATAAATATTATTATTATAATATTTTGAAAGCAAGCCAACAAACATCAATATAAATATACCTTATATTTAGAATAATATTTATCTACAATAATATAGATAACAACTTTAAAAAAACTAAATTTTAATGTATGTAAAAACCCTTAAATTAAAGGAAATTCAACCCTCACCCTAACACTAAATCAAATTCAACCTTTCTCTTAAATCTATAATTTCATTAGAATTTATAAATTTAATAAATTAATATTTATTTAATTAACTATAATTTATTAAACTAATTATTCAATTAAACTTAAGAGGAGATTTATGGAAATAGTGAGTAATTTTTAAGCACCTCATTAAAAATCATCAGACACATCCAAGTTTTTAGCATTTGTTTAGGACATTTATTTCATCCATAATCATCATCTCATAATTCCTTGTGATATTTTTTAACCAATGATGATCAGTGGTATGAATTTCATGAAATGGTGAGCAATTTCTACAACTCTCATTAAAACTATTCCTTAAATTTTAATCCCTTAAAATATTTAAATAGCCATTGACATTATCCCAAAAATATAGTGAGCAATTAAGGAAGAAATGTACATTACAAATAAACTAAATTAAATAGATATTAAATTATTTTCTATTTGTATTTGATATCAAGACAAAAAAAAATTGTTTAATAATAGAATAAAAATAAGTTTAATTTTTATAATCTAAATTTATTGATATTTTTTCATTGAAATTAAAAATTATAAATAAAATTTAATTTGTAAAATCAATATTACATACATCCACCATACTACATGATAAGACAAAAAAGATCATAATGATCAAACAATATTTATATTCAATTTCTTTTACACTAATTTATTTGACAACATTCTAATTACATGGATCAAATTCTATAACAACATTACTCAAACTAGAAGTATCATGAACTTAGAAATGTAAAAAATTAAAATAAATAGATTTTGTAGCAATCTCTTCTCCTAATTTATCTTTGTTTTATTTAGTACAAGTATTGGTATGCTTTGATTCATGTTCTTTAATTTTTATTTTTACCTTGATTCACATTTTTTTTTGATACTCAAAGTACATGAATGTCTATCAATTATTATATTTCTTTGAAGCAAATACATGATGTACATAGATTTCAACTATTTATGGTAGATAGCTTTGAATTTTTGCTTTAAATGATTTTCCTATCATAAAAGTCATTAGGTTTTGGGCACTCAAATTTGGTATATTAATGTGTAAACATATTCATTATGAATGTCATCTCAAATTCTCATTTTTCATTGTTTGAAAAAATGTGTTCAACAATTTCTTCTTTACATAAAAATCCATAGAATTTATGATCTATAGACAAAAACATGTTAGTTACAAGAATTAGAGGATGAAAACCTTTTGATTCAAGTGAATAATTTCATATATAAATTGAAATGAAGCTTCATGGATTTGGGTTTTAGTTTGACGTGGGTTTGATTTTCTCATATTTGTCATTGTTGTTCATGTTGAAATTTTTCTTATTGTAAAAACATTATTTTTTATGTAATAACTATGATATTTATCAATAGATGAAAATCCAAAAGTTTTGGTACAAATATTATGAAATTTAGATTCCTTTTTATGAAGGAATTGATAAATATTTGTGGGTTTCAATTGTTTTGTCTAAAGAAGGTTTGCATTTAAATATTTTATCTCAAATTTGTTGTATGTTGCTCTTAAATAAAATAGAAAATAAAATATTTTAATCAAGATTTACACATTACAAATGCCACATTTTGTAATAATAAATACCAAGCCTTGAAGTATTCCTCTCCAAGAATATTATATGGCACATTCATCATTAAATTTGTAAATATGAAAGCCTCTATTATAAAATCTAATGTAAACCTACTTAATGGTAACTACTCTTATTAGTTTTCTATCCTTTATATATATTAAAATGTATAATGATTTTATATTAAATTAATATTAAATTGATATCAATTTTTATAAAAAAAATATTTAAATACAATTCAAAAATATTAAAATTTATATAAATTTTCAAATTTTTTAAAAATTAGCTATTTTTTGATAAATGTAAGAAAAATAACTATGAACATGATTTTAAAAACTCTATGGGTCCAATCTACTACTTACAAGATGTACACATCTTCATCAAATTCCCTTTGTTTGGTCTAAATTTCCACCGTTATGGGTAATTGTATAATTTTAAGGTTTTGGTGGAACCGACCTCTTATCCTATGTTTGTTGCATATATGCCAAATTTCAAGTTCAACATGACACTTGTTTGATCAAACTAAGTTCAACCAAACCTATTGAAAAAATGTCGGTTATCATAAAGGTTGACACAAGTTTGTGCTTTGACCTTGGTTTATCAATCATATTATTTTTCACTTTTTCCTTATGTAGTTTTGACTTTGTAGACTCAATACAAACTTGTGGTTACCACAAACTAGCCACAAACTAACTAACTCGTTGTTTGATGTATCTCACTGTATCTCTATCTTTTCATGCAAATCGTGTATATCTCAAATTCCTTAAAGAGCTTCATTCAAAGTGTCAACATGTGAATTATATGCAAATTGATTATGAATAAGCAGATGATAGAATGAATGCTTTAAATAAAGGACATAACAATATGAATTATATACAAATTGACTGTGAATTAGGAGTTGAAAGAATAAATGCCACGATCTCCATGGGTCATTCTACCTTTGTTCGCCTATTAATTGATGTTGGCATATCTCTGGCCCTCCCCAGGGATGTGGTTCTTATGCTTGGGGATAGGCCATGGCCTTGACCGCTGGATTATGAGGGCCTCCCCTTTCGTTGCTGAAGGTGCTTCTCAACGGGCCACTTAACTTCAAACTACTCTCTCTCTCGTCGTAGAGGTGTTGCTACTTGGTGGAAGGACGCTAATGAAGATCACTTGACAATTAATGTTTTTGACTCTATCTCGGTTGGTTAATCCTCTCAAGATGAGGTGCCCCTTGCTGTTGATGATGCCTTTGTTGATGTTACTACTACTGTAGACTCTTCCGTCCCCTTGGCTCCTGCTCCTCTGCTTCACTCTTCTCCTGACGATTTTGTTCTTCTGCAACAGTTTATTGTTGTTCTGTAGCAACAGTTTGTTGTTGTTGTACTGCAACAGTCTGGCAGTGACTCTGTGAGGTCTTCCCCGCCTGATTTTTCTTTGAAAATTCCTAATGATAGTGTTGCCTCGATGGTTGTTTGTCGTAGGCGGAAGGGAAAATCTACTCCCCTTCCCTAACCCCCCCTTTGTCAAGTTTGACAGGTTGGTTTGTTTGGTCTGTCTAACTTTGTTTGTTTGGGGTTTGCACCAATGCTTGGTCTGTTTAAATTCGATAGCCTATTGGCTTTGTAAAGGGTCGCCCTACTTAACGCCGCTTTATTTATCAAAAACAACACATTATACTAATGTGCACCTACTCAACCTTGGGCAAGAAAGGTTAAGCTACTCATTGAAATAACTTTTTTAATAAAGCAAGACAAGTTCACAATCACAAGGATAACCCTAAAACCACAAACTTGTCTTGAGACAAGGCTCAAATCAAAGTGTATAAAAGTTACTTAGAAATAAATGCATGTATAGGCATGATAACCCAACTAATAATTCAAATATATAGAAGTGTGTGATTTAATGAGAATGTGATAAAAAAGAGTATGTGTATAGTAATATAAGAAGGTAGCATGAGAAAGAGTTCAAAATTAAATCATTTATCAATATTTCTCAAAGAAAACAAACCAAATAATAAAAAATGAATTTACGATTTTCACTATTTATTAGTAAAAAAAAATTAACTAATATTTATATGAATACATTTGTATACCTTTCTATCATTTAAATATATAATTAATTGAATTAAAATTTAAAATTATCATCATTTTAATTTATCATCATACAATTTTTTTTTACTACCTAGCAAATATCTTATTCATTCTAACTTACATTTTTTCTTTTATAATAAGCTAGCTAGCAAATTTTTATTAATCCTAACTTATAATCTATTTTTGATAATAAACTATTTAGCAAACATTGTATTGCTTCCTCTACAATTTTAAAGTATAACCCTAAAATTTATTTTAAGTTTGTATATAAAAATTATTAAAACCCAAGCTCTATGTCCGTCTATCGTAAATTGATGCTGATGCACGTCGCTAAACTAAACTGCAATGGTGAAGAAAACCCCGCCGCCATTTTGCATGTACGCAGAGAAATTCGAGTCAATTACACACGGTTTGTCATGAACGTACCCTGATAGGATTGCCGTTTACTGGTATATTACTGGTATAATAATCGGAGGTGGCCAACCACAAAAGTCACAAAATATGAGTTTTTTTGTGAAATTTTCAAGAATTAAATCTTTATGTTCTGTATTTTCATCGCTATCAAATTAAAAAAAAATCTAACAAAAAGATGAAATTTTTTTGAAATAGCCTGTACCATAATAATCTGTGTATCCTTAGTCGTTCGTTTTCGTTTTCGTTTTCCTTATGACTGTTATCCTATACCTCTCCATTCTCCATTCTGCTATCTACGTATCAGGCCTGATACAGTACCCATTATGTTATAGAATTGTATGTTCTTCTCCAAGAAGATTTTCTCATTGTGATTGCCTCATACGATCTATCTGATCTTTCGTACTGTATCATCTTGGGCATTCCTAATTGTTTATATTGGGCAATTCAAATACTTTCACTGCAATTTCAAAATGGACCATCGTCCTTGTTTATTTCCTTCCGCCTTCAACACCCTTCATTGTGAATACCTTTGGTGACTCATATATTGAATTTTATCATTAAATATCCTGAGTATCACCTGGCTTATTCTGCACAGTCTGGTAATTAAAATCGATAAGAGTATTTAACGCTGTGTGTGTATGAGGTGACGGCCGAATTAATAAGGTAGCACATCAGCAGGTTGCAAGTTCGAATCTTTTGGTGGTCAAGAGTGTAAGCATACGCTGTGCCCAGTTTTGTTTGATCGATTCTATGCCTTCACTAAGACATGCACACGTTTATACGAACATCGTATCCTTTACAGGTGCAATCTTCTTTAAAATTCAAATTGTGAAATGAGAATCTAAATAAGATGGAGATAATGTTATACAAAATTCAAAACTTACGTTCACAAATAAAGTCTAAGGTCTATGTATAAAATCAAATGATAAACAATAATATCATGAGAAAGTCTTAGATTGCTCTATAAGCACATAGATCAAATGATAAACAATAATTTCATGCGAAAGTCTTAGATTGCTCCATAAGTATTTATCATTGCTTAATGTAGATTTGCTTTCAGATTTTGTAGCATTAACTTTGATATCATCATGATAATCTGAAGACATGATGCTCAGGAATATGATCCTTGATAGATGCTAGCTTGCTTGATTGACACTTGATAATAAATGCTTGAACGATGCTTGAACGATGCTTGACAATACTAATGAGAGATGTTTGTTCAAAATGATAGTAGTACTCTTAATTTCATGAAGTGCTAACTCTAAGAAGAAATGAATGAGTGAAGGTCCAATTTATATCAAGATAAATTAGATGAGAAAATTTGAAAAAAAGGTATGACCTATGTAGATAGATTAATGAGGTGGAGGGATAAATATTTAATTTAAGAGGGTTGGCTAATTTTAAAATTATTTAATTATGGAAGACCAATAGATGAGCTAATTAGATAATAAATTTATTTAATTAATATTGGAGGGAAATAAGAAAATTAAATAATTAAAAAAAAGAAAGATAATATATTAATTAAACAATATAATTATTTTTATTTAATTAATAAAAGATGTTAGCTTAATTAAATAATTAAAAATTATTTAATCAATATGGATAGAAGAATTAATGAGAAGGTGATGACAAGATGAAAATGCATGAGTAATTTTTAGATGTCTACAAATAAACGTTGTCTCCAATTGAGTGTCATATGGTCTTCAAATTCTTGATGGCACTCATTGTTTTCACCTTACTTGTATCCCTCGTGGTAATGCAATTCCCATAAAATAAATGTGAATAAGAAATTGAAGTTGAATGAATCTTCTATTAATGGCTCACGTACTCTTATACAAAGAGTATAGACCAAGCCAAGCCATAGTAGTAGGCCACGTACACCCAATAAGAAAAATTCAATGGAAAAGCAATCTCTTGCGTAAACAATTTGCCTTCTAGCTTGATAATGACCTAAAAGTCTTGCCTTTATTTTTAAAAAGGATCTTAAAAAGCTTCAAAAATTAAAACAACATTTTGACATTTTTTAGACCTTCAACTTGATTGGCATAGGTTTAATGAAATTGGGTCAAATAACTAGTAATTATAAAAGGTCGCTGCAAATTCCATGTTCTGAATGATAAACAGATATAGTAGTTATTGACATAACGCTCATTAGGGTAGAGATAAAGAGATCTTGCTACACTAAACGGGCCAAACCATGCAAATGAAAACCCCATTTAAATTCCAACTCGCACATTATATTTGGACTCAAGTTTTCAAACTCCAATAATGTATCTCAAAGACGTGCACCAAACCAGGTCACTACGACCAAAATGATGACCGAAGTTCAGACCCCAAGAGGCTTCTCCCAGAATTTTGACCTAGCACATTAGAAACAAAACTATTACATGGGTTTGATGTGCGTCACGAGGTACCTAGAATCTAGAAGGGAAATATGCATTTGTGTAGTATTGTAATTGGCACCTTGGGTTTCGATGTTGAAGTTTTCCATTGATTAATAGATTTCAAATATATTTTCCAATAAGTTGATGAAATTTTGGTGAAATTCTACCTAAAGTCTATAAAGTCTCTCAAATATACTGTGGTTTACAATGGCCTTTCCGGTGCCAATCTTGCTTTGCACAAGGTAACATGGCGGAATTGGAGTTTGGGTTCATAAGAATGCAAGTGCAAAGCGAGCTTATGAGGTATTAGGGTTGAACCTCATCGTTAAATATTATGTCAAATTCCCCTTTGGGCCCGCCCTTGGAATCTCCAAATCTTATCTGCAAGGACTTGGAACCTTTGGCAAAAGAATCTTCTAGGCGTCTCCCATTATTTCTTCCCTCCTATTGTATGCTTTTCCAATACGTGGACCCTCGGCCTTGGATCCCATCTGCAATGTCTCAGATGCCTTGCAATCTTCTATTATCTCTATCCCAAACTCTTCCTCTTTCCCTGCTGCGTGTGCTTCTCTTGAGCTTGGACCTGGGGCCCTCTCTGGCTACCCTAGTTGGCGTATCCACTACCTTCAAATAGGGTTGAATGCCTCTCCTCTTTGGATGACCTTTCAGCCTCTTTGCCAGTTCCCAGCTGCAAGGCCAATCCGGCCCAATCACTAACAAGAAGACTTCTTTAAAGAAGACCTCCTGCTACATAAAACTTAGATCCCACAAGAAGCTAATGATTATTATGGGTATTTGCATGCAGCTCGTACATTAGTGGTGCAATTTCTGCTTGTTGCACATTTGGTGCAGTTTAGTCTCAGCATTTAAGCTTGTGTATTATTATTATATGCTGGTTTTTAAGCATATCTTCTTTGTCTGTATCCAACGTTATCTAAAGTTTGTAATTCTGCCGATCATGGTTCCTTTAAAAAGGATGAGCCCCAATTGATCCCTTGCTTAAGCAATCAAAAAAAAATCATAGCATGTCACAACAGATGGTAGGCAAGGGGTGTTGATCTCCTGTACTTGTTCTGGATGGACGAGATATCCGTTCAGTTTTTAATTATATTTTTAAAAACTTAAAACATGTCCTAGAATTTCTGATTAAGAGCTTCCCATACCAGTCCAATACAAAAGCTAACAAGATTTCCAGACTTTTAAAAGTTTAAAACACGTTTGGTCTAGTTTATGATCTCTGAAAGGGCCTGGATGGCGAATTGTTCCATCTGTAGGGTATTTCACTCACCTACTACAGTGAGGCATGCTAAGTTCCTCCTGTAATGGAATTTCACTCTTCTCGTAGACTGCAGCATATCACCAGACCAACATCTCGACTGTCACTTCATTCATCTGCCACCTCAAAAGCCTTAAAAAACACTGTATGCCACTGGTGAATTTGTTTGGAATTTTCTCAAATAATGCACATAAATTTGAGCCTGTCTTGTCAATCATTTCAATACCAAGAAACCCCTCCCTACAATAGAAACAACTTTGCTTCTCAAAAAACATATCCTGTATTACTTCTTTTTAAAGTTGAAAGCTTGATAAGAGTTTATTATTAGATAAAGATCTCTAACACCATCCATTCACTGAACATTGTGTGAAACCTCCCAGAATAGTTTACAAATTTTACTATTCTGTCGTGAAAATATTGTAGAAGAAACTAATATAGTCCAAAGTTCCAAACATAATGATTACCAGTTTATAGCTTGGTGTATTTACATATTTCAATCAGAGAAGAGGTCATGGACAAGGATCATACCTGCATACACAAATCAATAAAACCAAGATAAAAAGCCTATAATCCAGTTCTGACTCATCAGGTAAGGCAAAACTTTATTCAGATGCTAGGCGAGTGATTTTTAGGTTCACAAATCATCTTTTTCAATTGAATAGTTCTACTAGTAAAACTAGAATCATCAGGATGGAATAACTCCAAGGAAACAATGTTATGAATTATCTAACCTATAATTGACAACTTTAACGATTGATTGTGAATAATCCTTTTGAATGCTCTACTTGATACAGGAATGGACTTGGCAAACGCTATTCTGACTCCATCCTTCACCCGAAAGGCATGTAGTAAATAAGCAGAGTGAACAGCACCAGCTCTGTTTATCATCAACAAGGACTCATAAAATCGGCAGTTTCATGTTAATTATCTAGTCCACTTTTTGTAGTGATAAAAATTCAAATCTTTTAAGCAAGCCAATTGCAGCCCCAGCAAATCGTTACATTAATTCTATTGACAACTGAAATTAGATTAATTGCCCCACTATGAATCGACCACTTGAGATATTTACACTTCGAGAAAAAATATACTGAGACAATATTTTACAAACATTTCACCCATCATCTTGTAATATTTGACCAGTCTCCATTTCTTCACCTCCCATTCAATATGATTTGATTTCTGTGACTTGCAAACATATAACCATGATCTGTCTCTTTTCAATGTAGCACCTGGAAACCATGCTTATACAACTGTTAAATCGAGGTATTCCTTCTGCTCTGCAACTGCATGGGTTTTGCAATTGATATGAATATGGTTCTTAGTAGATGAACGAAAAAAATACAGGAAAACTGAAAACGAGTTAACTATATCACAAAGTGAGACCGCAAAAAGGGAATGTTATTAGTATACTCTCAGACTGCTCAAGCCTTATATTAATTAACCTTGTTACCAAACCCTTTCACCCCCAATTCTATGCCTTATCATTTTTCCTACGCCCATCTGAATCACTGGTATTATCAACATTACCACATCAGGTGCAAAGTGAATGAAGTTAGATCATTGTGGAGGATAATGAGTCATAATTATAGAATAATGATTTTCATTTGCCCGGCGATACAGAAGTGCTGAAGCTTCAAGCCTGTTTGCCACGTAAAATAAAATAAAGATTTTAAGTCAATACTGGAACAAAATTAATCATAATAATTTCATACTAAAGATTGGGTGCTTGTTAAAAGTGCTTTCTGCAACAACAAACCTAATTTTCATATCAACTAGAGAAATTGCTTACCACCCAGGATGGACAACCCATCGACCTGTTTGCAAAGCCCAATTCACCTGCAGCATGAAAAAAACAGTCCAACATCATCAGGTGGCTGCTTTTTCATACGGCTACATTCTCTCAATATAAAGTTGACATACCTTGTCAGTTCCAGGAGAAAGGGCTACAACATGAGTAACTTGTTCATCAATTTGAGTTGTGCATACAGCCCCAAATTGTTCAGCCATCTGCCATAGAGGATGAAGATGTGGCTGAGCTTCTCCAACAGGGAAAACTCTACTAAAAACAACTTTACAACCCATTAGAATCTTCCGCTGTTCTGCTGCAAGGAAATCCCGAACATCCACTTCATGTAACAATTTACTTGAGAAAAAATTATGGTGGATTTTCTCAATCACCTGTTTTCCATCGAAGAGAATTGACATTAGCAACAGAGGTGACAGATTAAAATTTGGAAAATATCCAAAAATATTGAGTAACATAAATTAATTTCTAGCATCTTACTGCTAAAGAGGATGCTAGTGTTCCATCTTCTGCTCTTTCATCAACATCTGCTTCCAACAAGGATTGACCTGCCAGCCCAAATTGGCGCCTACTACATGGGAAATACATGTACCTGCACACGGTAGTCTCCATATTAAGAACAAGAATTGCGCATACTCTTAAGGAAAAATAAAATGTGCAATCACAAGATCTGATTACTAGGGTAGACATGAACAAACTTACCTCTCGACCACAATTAAATTGTGCCTATGATGAGGCCAAACCCTTGCAGAATCATCGATAATAACTACTGCAGATTCCATCCCCAACACACCATCTAAATCTTTACTTTTAGGTGGCCTATCATCACCATCTACATCTGCTTCATCACCTTTAGAAATAACCCGTCCTGCAAATAAAGTTCCTGTAGGATCTAGTACTTTGGCCATTTCTGTGGCATAAACTTTGTTGCCCATAGTGTAAACATGTAGTTCATACAACTTACTTGCCTGCGGCATAAACCACAAGAGCATGAGATTAATGCAAGCAAGAACCTGTTAATCTGCTTTTGTCTAGTTGAGTTGGTGATTTCTCCATCTTAAGAAGGTTTATACTTTATGGCAAGAAACCTACAAATTGCGAGGGCAATAAACAATTCAAAATTTACTAACCCTGTCTAGAAAATTCCAGATACCAGGCCGCAATTTTGTCCACATTCCCATGTAAGGAAAGCGAAAGAGGTGACGGTAAGGCCTCTCTTTGTCTTGTTCTTCCTTCTTCCTTAGAATTTCTTCATGCACGGGATCAACTTCAACAAACTATTCAAGCAAACCAAACCATTAATAAGAGAAAAAAAACTATGCAATTGTAGGCTTGATTAATTTTCTCACACCACCCCTCCTCACCCTTAACTCATTTCTTTCCTTATTTCTCCAAGAGTCTCCAACTTCAACAAACTATTCAAGCAAACCAAACCATTAATAAGAGAAAAAAAACTATGCACTTGTAGGCTTGATTAATTTTCTCACACCACCCCTCCCCACCCTTAACTCATTTCTTTCCTTATTTCTCCAAGAGTCTCCTTACATAGAAATCACCAAATTAACTTGATGGTGTTTAATACCTTTGCTGAATTGAGAAGTGTGTGATCGAGGTCCAACACAAGGCAAAGCTTCTTGGCATGGAACATCTTATTCTGCTCTTCAATTCTTCGTGCCCGTTCCTGATGAATGGCAAGTCGCTGCTCTTCACTATAGCCTTCCAAGATATGATCCAAATCTCCCCAAGGATGGAGCTTATTTTGTACAGTTCCAGTATTATCATCTGGCAAACTCTGTGAAGAAGAAGAAACCATGTTCAAATCTCCCATATCTTGTTTACCTTCCGTTTCATAGAACTTGGATGACCTGACAAGCTTGCTGTTTTCCAGGTCAAGACACTCGGTTTCCTTCTTTGAATTGTCAATACACAACTGTGAAGAAAGAGCCTGTAATGCTTTCATATCAGATTTTCCAAGTATTTCAGCAATGTGGACAAGCTTTTCTTTGAAGTTCTGTTCAATGTTAGGCAAGCTAGAAACTTGGGTTAGCTTTGGAGTTGAATCTACAGTAGGCCTCGATGAAGTCGTATGGATCTCTCTGCTTACTGGGACACAAGCTTTAGTAGGTCCATTCAATGTCAAATCTTCACAACCTGAATTAATTGGAAGAATGCGACGAGGATCACGAGGCTTCATCTGCCGTTTCTGAAACTCTCCAGCCTGCCACAGATCAACACAAATTTTCTGTAAATATTTACTGCCAGTTGAAAATGCAAACAAGAAGATGAAACATATGAGAATGTAAGAAATGATATTTCCAGAGACCACATGGAATAATTCAGAATGTTTCTCATATAAATTGTGTGTTATTTTTTGAATCATCAGCTTGAGGAGACCAAACCGAGTAGAAAAAATTGTAGACCACAGAATGTGATCTGACATGTTGATTCAAAAAATTCCACACAGTTTCTACCCAAAGCATTCTGATTTATTCAAGAACTTTTTGAAGTTTTCTTTGAAAGATTAGAAAAAAATTCGTGGTCATTTAGACAAACGATGACCTCAGTACATTTCCAATAGCCCAAGCCTCACACAGTCAACTCAAGACAACTATATAGGATAAAATGTCAAAAATTAATCCAAGTCACGATAAGGGATTAGCAAAAATAATTATATAAATAATTAAATCATAGATGTGCTAAACTGCAAATCTGTGATAATTTCATGTAAATGATGATATATCACTCTTTTAGCTCCAACGCTGATTCTTACCGTAGAAGCAAGTTGGGTAGCAGGTTTAGAAGAAGTGGCCAATCCTTGTGATAACTGCTGCTGTGGATCAGAAACTTTTAACAAGCTAGGATTAACTGCCATCTCTTTTCCATTTGCCTGCACTAATTCTCCAGTAGAAACTGAGGGAGGATTTTTCTCTTGATATTGCTCGGTCTTCTGAACAGCCTGAGTTGACAAGCTCTCTTGTCCATTCTTAAGCAGGCTCATAAGCATAGTTGGGTTGACGGCTATATCTTTCAGCACAGAAGGTATTATAGTTGAGATTGAATTCACTGAATCATGCATCTGCTGACCTTGATCAGTTATATCTACTTCTGGTCTTCCAGCTTTCTCTTCCTCACTTTGAGACTGTATCTTGAAACTTAAATTACCATCGATGGGATTTGATTGAAGTTGATTGCTTTCATAGGCAGGGCCCACTGCCACATTTGCCTGATAAAAAGACTCAGTCTTCAGTCTCTTGTTTAAATTTCCATTTTCAATGATTGAGTGCTCTATGTCTGCATCAGAGATGCTATTATAATCACTTTGCAAATCATTGGGTCTGATAATGGTTCCTGTGCTATCTACTTCCATTTCTAATGTTTGATCCCAGTCACTAGATGATGGAATAACAGTGTTTTCCTCTAGCCATCCACCACTCCCAGACATCATCACTGGAAAATTATTAGGAAACAAATGGTGAGCTGAGAGGTTCCTTTGTCGCTTATGATTACAATCCTCAATAAGATCAGCATCAGCCTTGTGCTTCCTATCTAGTGATACCTCTTCAGCCTGTTCTTTTGTGATGACACTAGATTCAATCTGGCAAGGCTGCGTATTTAGATCTACTGTACATAACTCAGATTCAGTGACTCTCCGCCTAGGATCTCTGCTCTTTGCTAGAGCTTTTCTAGAAATTACAGCTGTTAAATTTATTAATCTCCTCAATCCAACTGCGTCCATACCATCTTTAGACTGGAAAACCGGCGGTTCAAGGTTCACGGTAGACCAAGTTTGGGTTCCTGGCTTCACATCTCGGGACTCAAGATCTGAATTCAATGGAGCAGAACAATCTTTAGCTGAAAGAAACGACAAATTCCCATCAAAACCTGTAGGCCTCATTTCGCCCTCCTCTGTAACTTGTTTTAGAAGTGTATTAGCAACATATGAGGATACTTCCAGCCCTTGATTACTTGCTTCTTCCTCTTCATTATCTTCTGATGGAGTAGGGCTAGGCAGCCTGTTATTGCTAAAAAACGTTTTCCGTCCAAATTTCTCTTGATAGTATGTAACTGCATTCACAGGTTCAGATGCCCAAAATGCACTTTCATCTGTTTCTTCTTGAATGCCCCTACCAAATGGAATGGACGGTTTCCGGGAGGATTGGTTTTCTACAATACATCTCAAACTTTGCTGATTCCAATGTGCTGGGGAACTCTCACGAGTGGGTGTCGGTAGATTTGAATCGTTAAGTTCTTCAGTATCCTCTTTCCATAGCTTGAAAGAGCCATCAGAAGATCCAGCACCGCCAACAAACAAACTACTGTTGCTGGAAGCTCGACTATCACTGTTGCTAGAAGCTCGACTATCACTTTCTGTTATTGTCAATGCTTGGGTATCGTCATTAGGTTCAAATGTTCTCGAGTTTATTTCATTAGAATTGTTTGAGCGATCAATTGATTTTGACGAGGTCTGAGTCATCAAATTAATATTATGTGAGATTCTTTCCCTTTCTTCTGATTTGAAGGTACTTTCCATACTAGAGTGCATTGCAACCACACCTTGCTTTCCCTTCTCTCCCTGAGCAGTATCAGCTTTTAAACTTCGATTACCTGATGAGACTGGTCCCAGCATGGACTCGAACTGTAAAGACACAAGAGTAGTGCATCAATAAGGACTCTTCTATAGCTAATATGTTTATGAGGTCCCAAAGAAGGTTTAATAAATGTGAATGTCACCTGTCCTGTGAATTAATAAGAAGTTTCATGTAGCTCACCTCTTTAATTTGTTTATTTGTAAAATGCTTCCGAGCTTTGGTACTTACAAATTCCAACAACCTAGCCAAAGAAACAATGTAACAAGTCGTCAATTGTATTGCATATGAATTTTAATGGAATTACTCTATTCAACTGTCACTGAGTTAAATAACCTTGGAAATGCACTTTTCTCCTGCTCCTGCTGTTTAAGACTTCCTGTTTTATATACCTGCATAATCATTCACGCACTTTCTATGAGCATTTCCGGTAAGCTGGTAAGCCAACCTGACCTTTTGGAGCACACCTTAGAAACTGCAGGCATAGCCCTTATTCTAAACAAAAGAGGATGGTAGTCCTTACAGCGTATGTAGCACGAATTCCTGTAAAGATATCTCTAACAACGCCAGAAACACTGTTAGCATGCACATCCGTGTTCATTCTAATCAGATACTCCAAAGCTTTCCGAAGTTGATCACAAACACCTACGAATGACCTGCCAAAATAAGCACATTGTTAGCCCAGATTGGTCGAGGTTAAAGGAGCTTATATTGAACTGCCAATGGGTCTAGTTTCTCAATGTTGCATGAATTCAGGCACAATCTCTGAAGAAAAAATGGCACCCATAATTGCCACCCACTAGCCACCTTCTGCACATGACTTGCTTCGATTGACGGATGGTGTTCTCATTAACTCTATATTTCAATAGATTGCAATCCCATAACAAGGAATCCTGTCTAGTATATCAACAAAAATACTAATCTTTAAGCTAAAACTTACTTTTGAGCATCCTTGACTGTCACATTCTTGAGCATTTGACCAATAGCAGCAGCCATTTTTTCCCTGTCCTGATTCTTCGACCCATGTTTTTCATTAATGCCTCTTTTTGACCCAATCGGATGCCTCGCTGACCCTCTGTCGAAATTCACCCCCTGTTTGGAAGTCCCAACAGATTCTGCCTTCATATCATATCTCTTTCCAACAACAGCATCCCCTGAATTCTCGGATCCTACTTCAATCTCACCTTCCTCCAACTCCCCCTCTTCCTTTTCATCATCATCGCCATCTCCTGTAACCTCCATTTTTTCATCATTATCACAAAGAATACCCGTACCCATTTCTTTCTTTGCACTCTCTCCACTGCCTGCATACGATTCTTTCTTTGAACTCTCCCCACTTCCACTGCTATTGGGAGGCAACATCTTGATTACCCTAACACTGTCATCACTGTCAACAGAATCTGAAGATGAGCTAGAAATATTAATACAGTCATCATTTTTGCTAGTAACAAATTTCCTGCCATTTCTAGGGTTTTCAGATCTTGATACCCCTCTAGCACTTTTCAAATTCTCATCCTTGTATTTGGCATTGTTGCTATAATTACTGTTATTATTGTTTGGAGGTTTGCTCTGCACTGCCTGAGCCCATGCCAAATTATAAAGGTCGGGGTTATAGCTACCATTGGAAGTAGTATAATGCAAACCCTCCCTCCTCCACTGACCACCAGTTTGCCCTTGATCCATGAATCTAGGGCTATCCTCCCTTCTGCCAGGCTCATTCCAATACCTAGAAGCAGCCAAGTCATTCAAACTCGCCTTTCTCTGTAAAGTCGGCAAATTTTCCTCACCATTATCATCAAAACCGTCGTTAGAACCGTCTGCGATTTCCCCCTCTTCGATTTCTTCTATTGGGTTATCATTTTCACCGGGGGAAACCATTTTTTTAGGTCTTCTCACTACAACAAAGCAGTTTCGCTACCAAAAACACGATTTTTTAAAACACAAACAAAATGGTATTAGGGTTTCGCAGAGCCAAATCGATTGCCCCCGACTTGAGGACTATTGATTCATGTTTACAACTAAAAGAATCTTTGGGATCTGGGTTTCCATTAAAGAAAGAAAGCGATTTCCCAAAGCAGGTTTTTCTTTTCCAGGGTTCGGGCCGTGGTGTATAAGATGCCTCCGTTTGAGATTTGTGAGCACCAATTTTGACCGTTTTCGATTGGTTTTCTGATTAAACCCAATCCGTTTTGTTTTAAATCACAATGCAAGATTTTCCTCGTCACAGAAATTCTCTACTGCTGCTGCCCCGAGCGCCCTTTCGAAGATTAGAATTTGGTGCACAATTGCAGAATTGGCTTTAAAATACAGGACTCTTATATAGTGCTCATTTAGAACTGCATCTGACGGCTGGTATTTTGTGCTTGAAATCGATGCATCTGAACCGTGCGTAAGACGGTCCTTTAAAAGTACTAACTACCAGGTAGAACGGAAGAACATTTACCCTGGATTTTACAGCCCCCAGCTTGATAATTTTACAGTCTAGGGTTAATTTTTTTCCGTTTGACGAGTAAAAAGTGATGTGGGCGTGTGAATTCTTCCCGCGGCTTGCAGTTTAAACACGTGTAAGAGGAATAGGCAGTGGCTTTCTTTTTTTCTCATTTTCGACCATATTTATTATAATTGAAAATTATAATATAATAGCTTTTTAATTTTTAGTTAATTATAAAATATTTATAAGTTCAATTATAAATTTTTTTTCCCTCGCTTTTGATCATATTTATTAATTAAATGAAAACCATAATATAACAGTATTTAATTTTTAATTTTCACTCAATTATAAAATACTTATAAGTTCAACTATATATTTTCTCTTACATTTATAAGACATTTAATATAAATTTGAAGCTACTAACTATTGCACCTTGTTTCTACAAATACTAATTATTAATGACACATGTCAAATGAAAATGATAAAAAGACCAAAATAAATGATTCATGGAGAGTCCCGCCATATTGAAATCTCTTGTCTTCCTCCAAATGCATTGTAGATGTTGCACCTTCTTTCAATAAAAATACTAATAATTAATGACACATGTCAAATGAAAATCATAAAAAGACCAAAATAAATGGTTCCTCGAAAGTCCTGCGATATTGAAATCTTACATCTCCTTAAAGTGCATTGCGGACCTTCTTTCAATACAGATATTAATTATTAATGACACATGTCAAATGAAAATTATAAAAGGACCAAAATAAATGGTTCTAGAAATTCTCGCCATATTGAAATCTTGCATCTACATTTTGCAATTTGAGGGAGATTGCAATATGGCTCCAGGGAACCATTAATAATTAGTGTTTGTATTGAAAGGAGGTGTGATGGTTATTAGTTTGTAATTTATATTAAATGTCTTATAAATTTGAGAGAAAGTGTATAGTTGAACTTACAAGTACGTGGCTAGTCTTTGGAATTCATGCAATTGACAAATACTTTAATTAGAAACATTTTTGGATTTGATTGTGTAGATATTTTTATGTCAAATCTAGAAAAATAATAGCTAGAATATTTTGATCCATGTTAAATGCAAATTCTTTTTGTTATGCACCAAAAAGCATCTAAAATTGTTGTCGATCAAAAAGATAGTCTTGACTAAAAAAATTTGAATGAGTTAATTAAGAAAGATATTTTTGAAGACATATATATTGTTAAGTATTCCTCAAGGATAATGTTTGTTGAATACAAAGACCATTTATTAGTTCTTGCCAAGAACTATAGGCAAGTGAATAAAAATTATATAAAATCCAAAGTTGTTAGTTGTTCCAAATAATCTAGGAAAATATTTTATTGTTGTTGTTGTTGATTATTGATTATCTATTGCATAGATAAATCTTTTGAAAAGATGAAAATAATTGTAAATAAAGTTAATAATAGTAAATAAAATTATTTACTCAATAAATTGATCTTTATATCTATATTAGTACATATTATATAATTTTAAAATATTAATAATAACATTTATATTAATATTCCTATATAATTCTAAAATATTAATAAAATTATTATCATTAATATTTCTACATTGAAAATTCTTAAATCTCAATATATAAATTATTGAATTATAAATATTACGTGTATATAAATAATATTAAAAATCTAAATCACTTGTGATAGATTAATGAAGTTTGGAATACAAGGGCCTGGTAGATGCATCCTATGTTTGAATAATTCCAAATCGGTGGACCATTTGCTCCTAAGATGTGAATACTCCACCAAATGCTAGTGGCATTTCATGAGCAAAGTAAACTGGTGTTGTCTGATGCCTTTGGGGATTGATGATTGGTTTATAATGTGGACGAGGAAGCCCACAAAGGCTATATTTGGAGACATATGGTATATATTGCCCTCATTACTTATTTGGTAAATTTGGAAAGAATGCAATCGCAAAAAATTTCAAGATAAAAACATGGAATCAAAGAGATTATGTTAGAAGATTGAAGCACAACTTGTGGAACTTGTCAATGAAGCATCTAAATCGAAAACACTCAAGAAGAACATATACACTAGTTGTGACAACAAGATTAAATTAACCTTTCCTAGCCTCTCCATCCCATTGTTGTTTGGAGATGGCAGTCATGGCGAAGTCATTGATCCTAGATCCACCACACATTGGAGTGCAAAATCAAGGTGGGTGAAAATCAATTTTGATGGGGCATCTCTGGGCAATCCTAGTGCGAGTGGCATAGGATGTATAATTAAGGATGACAATGGTACTCCTTTAAGGGAGGTGGCAGAGCATATCAGGCATACAACCAACAATGTGGCAGAATTTCATGTGACTATGAGAGGGCTTCAAATTGGAATAGAAATGGGATAAAACATGTCCATCTGGAAGGGAACTCTTTAATTGTTGTCAATGCAATTTGTAAAAATGAGACCCGAATTGGATTTTGAACCAAATGCCCCGCCCAATTAAAATTATGCTAGATAGTTTGGATGATTTTAAGGTGAGCCACATGTACATGGAGGGCAACGAGTTGCAAACAAGTTGGCTAAGGATGCTACGATGAAAGGACAAACACAGGGCTAAGATTTCTCATAAAAGACTTGATATTACATTATTGTCAACTTTGGAGGCGATTAACTATAATGGCTAAACATGGTATTCACCCCTTTTCCTTTCATGATGACACTTGTGTACTTGTTATAAATAGAAACAAGCCTTTGCATCGAGATGAATTAATATATGAGGGAAATGACACTAGAAATGAGGTATAATTTCAAATCACACTTTGATAAGTGCAACTCACACATGGGGACTTGTGTGAAAGAATGGTCCAATCAAAGCAAACGATATGGCAGATGATTTGCTTGTTGGTTGTGATCATTTCACAATAATGACGAGTGATTGTATATAGGGTAAACTAGCTAAACTCCAATGCATTAGCATTGTTATCTAGATTTGGCTTGTTGAGCTAGAGAGAGTGAAAGGTAGAAGAATTCAGACATGGACACGCCCATCTTGTTGAAGGCTACAAAATGCTAGATGGCCTTCCTAGGAATACTCACAGACAAAAGGTTGCTCTCTATTTTGGCAACGGAGCATCTGCTCATTCGGCATGCCACTAAGAGGGTGATTGGCGAGCGCAGCTACAGCAGGGGGAGAACTTTCTTTGGAGGAGTAAACTCATCTCCAATGGAGGTCTTCTACAGAACGGAGATGAGGCCCCCTGTAATGATTGTGGCTTGGGCCATGGAGAAGAATGGATATTGAATGACCACCGCAATGTTGATGAAGTAGTTGATTCTAAAGCACGGTTGATTGTGGTATGGAGTGTCTTGTGGTGGTGAGAGTTGTGGTGGTGCGCAAGATGGAGGAACTGGATGCAGACTTGGAAGAGGAGGACGCAAACCAAGATGCAACAACAGTTGTAGAAGATGTATAACTTCCAACCTTTCTTTTTCATATAGGGATAGGCCTTTTTCTCATTTGTGCCCTTGATATAATTGTTATAGTCTTATGTGATATGATAGGCAGTAGGTCTATTTGCCCCCCTTCTTTTTCACTTGTATGGGCAAAGATTCTATAGTTAGGAGTTGTGAGTGACACATTTTGGCTATGGTTCTCCCCTCTTCTGGGTGTCCCTTCTTCACTATGCTCAATTTTGTAAGGTTCTAAGCTTCATAGATAGACAGTTACAATAAGTTGTTGAATGGGTGTACATGTTGCAGTCTGTGGATGTCGGCAGTAGAGTTGATATGTAATTAAAATCTTTTATTTTAATACAAAGGGTGTTGCCCCTAGTTGAGCTATTTAATTATCAAAAAAATAAAATTAAAAATCTAAATCTATAAAATTCTAATATAAGTATCTATGAACTCTAAACATATTAAATTATAAATTATTATAATAATTTTATAAAATAATAAAGTTAGGTTAATATAAATTATAAATATATTAAATCATAAATATATGAAACTTATATACAATATTTTTTTTAATCTATGTATTGTCTTCTAGATATTTTTTTCATGTCTGAAACAACTCAATCATTAAGTTTTAAGGGATAAGTTGTAAAATAAATAACTTTAAATTATATGGAAAATAAAGTGGCATTTTTAGTTGATAGTGACGTGAATATTTCATACATGTCTAATTAAAAAATCCTTTTTATTACTTTCCACTAACTCATATGAGGTCAAAATCTGACGAAATTTTTCGACGAAAGTGAATTAATTTATTGTTTCGTTGGGTACCTTCCAATTTAATGTGAGATTTTTATTTTTTTAAAAAAATTGGTCCCTGACGTTCATCGAAATTTTGACGAACAATAATGTTCGTCGCTAGTCCGACGATATTCCGATGAACGCTTAAAGTCAACTTGTTTCCAATGGCCGATATATGGTTAGCACCACCTTAATTTGTGGGCGGCCGACAGTTATATAGTTTGCTGCCCTAGCCGACTGTTCTAATATGTTTAATTATAGACCTATTTGATGATTCAAATTGGCACTTGAGGTTGACATAATATTGTGAGTAATCCAAACATTCCTTTGCAATCACTTGACAAGGAATTTTTATGTTGTTTTAGTCTCTGATTTGAAGGCCACTATCAAATTGTCCCAAAAACAGTGACAGTTACACTTTAGAAGTTTTATTTTGTTAAGTGCAGTTGTCTCTCACTTTGTATTCATTTTAAAGAACCATGATTGTTATCACAAATGTGACTATTACTTATTGTATGGAGTTGTTTAATAATGACAAACAAATGATGACTATTTAGGTCTCACCTCACAGTAAACTTTAAAAGTCTGACTTCTTCCAAATTTTGGAGTTTTCCATTGTTTATATGCCTTAAGGACCTTTTGAATGTTTCCTCAAGTGCATGTAGACATCCATGAAAGTACCTTGAGTCCCCTTGTGATCTATGTGGAAGGTGAACAATTGTAATAAGCATACAAAATTTTGCAAGTCTGATCCTTGACAGTAAGTTCACAAACTTGATGGGGTGTTGTTACAAAACAAAAGCATAGTGTAAAAGGTTGCATTAAAAGTTTTAATGTCTCTGTTCCTAGAGTATGATCCATGTGGAAAAAATTTTGAATCCAAAGTTCATAGTCCTTGTCAAGGTGCATTGACATCATGAATGGATGTGTAAAGCAACATATTTGAAGCATGGTTTCATTGTTCCCTACTGTCCTATTGATCAAGAGTATTGTTCCTTTGAAGAACATGTTGTTTCTTTGTTCAAGCCTTGTATCCATGAAGTTGGCCTTGTTATGTGTTAAACCTTGATGAGACATTGTGCCAAGAAGGCCTTGTGGGTGGGTTTGCTGATTGGAGCCTTGTTTCGACAATTTATCTAAATATTCAAGCTTGGTAAAGAAAAATCATGTCAGATAATATTAGTGTAGAACAAAATGAAGAAACACTTGCTAAATTATGGGCTAGATTGAAAAGAAAGGGTGATGGGAAATGTTATTGTCTTTGCAAGGGCTTAAAAACGAGAAGAATTTTAATCACAACAACCGAGAAACATTGTAGGTAGCATAGTCACGTTGAAGGGGGGCATGATTATTGTCCATTGGTAAGTTGCTCATTATATGTCTTTATATTGATGGAATTTGTAAATGTTTATATCATTTTAATATTTTTTATGTATATAAAAAATCACTTGATCATGATCACGGTTTATTTGTGTCGATCATTATTATAAAGGTGGAGCACCCTAGGGCACATGATATGGATTATCATGACCCAGAGAATGTGGATTTGCAAGTGGAGGAACATAGAGCTGTGAATATCGAAGATGAAGTTAATGATCCTATGGAAGAAGATGATCATGCACCAAAAAACACAGTTGAAGATGATGGTACAAATACATTGATCCATGACACATTTAGTGGCGCAACTGATCATGATGATGATCGAGATGACTTTGATGATGTTCATGATTTACTAGTACTTGAGAAGGCATACGAGGCCCTTTATGAAGGCTCCCAAACAACTCTTCTCTCTATTGTATTGTTGCTAGTGAACTTGAAGGTTATGAATGGTTTATCCAACATAGCAATCTCACGGATGTTAAGGTATGTCATATATGTCATCTTTTTTCATCTATTTTTGTTGTTAGTTCATCACTAGTAAATAAAGGATGAAATATGTATCATTAATGTTTGTGATATTCACAAATTATTATTTTTTTATAGATTGATAGGTAAATTTTTGTTATCACCATCAAATATTTTACCTCGCTCATACCGAGATTTATCTGCCCTTATGAAAGATATTGGAATGGAGTATGAAGCAATAGATGCATGTCCCAATGATCATATTGTATATCATAAACAATATGAATTTGCAATAGAATTCTCAGAATGTCATATCCGTAGATATCAAATAGATCAACTAACAAAAAAGGTGGCTCGCAAGGTTCTTCATTATATTCCCATTATTCCACGTATGCAATGATTATTTAGGTGCGAAAGCTTAGAGCAATTTATGGATTACCATGCACGGAATAGAAGTGGAGATGACATTCTTCCAATGCCTGCATATGGTTCTGCATTTAGGGACATGAAGGAAAAATGGGCACACTTTAAAGAAGAACCTCGTAATCTCAAGCTTTCATTGGAAGCGAACAGTGTCAATCCATTTGGAGATATGAGATCTATTTACTTGATGTGGCCTATTTTTGTTATCAACAATAACATTCCTCCATGGATGTCAATAAAGAGGGAGCACATAAAGTTAGCAATGATTGTTTCAGGTATTTGTTTACATCAATTTTCTTTAACATAGTAGCCTCTCATTTATCTTAGTTGTTGCATAATGACATATCTTTTTCATTTAATAGTCATGCACATTAATTTATATACATTGCATTAAAATGGTTATAATAATTATGTAATGTTTATGTTCATTCAACTAGGTAAGTACCAAGTTAAAGATGTGAATGTATATATCGAGCCTCTTGTTGACAAGTTACTAAAGTTATGGAATTGTGTCACTGTGTATGGCATCTCTAGACTAATAGGACAAAGACAATTTCAATTCCACGCAATGCTTGTATGGACAATTCATGATGCCCTAGGGCTAACACATTTTTGTGGTATGTTATAACGTTCGACTGCACTTCAACAATATTTAATTTTATGAAGTAGATATCATGCATGCTTTTTAAATAATCTATTCATTATATATAATTATAAAAAATGACATATTTAATCCAATTATATATGATCTTGCAGGTCTTCAAACAAAGGGAAAAGTCGCATGTCCAGTTTGTGGCCCAAAGATGAAATCCCATCATTCAACAAGTTTAGGAAACAGGTGTTTGATGAGTATAGGCACTTCCTCCATAGAAATCATAAGTATCGAACTACTAAAAAACATCTTTTCAATGGGAAAGAAGAGACTACATCAAAATCACAAAGAATGACACCTCGCCTATGGAAGTTGGAATATAATAGAATTAATCGTCAAGGTTATACATCGGATCAAATTGCTTATCTATCATATATGATATGTTTGGAATTTATATTTTTATATTGTGTTTTGTTGACTCATGTTGTAATTGAAAATGATTGTAGTTGTTAATTTTTTTAACTTATATGCTTCATGAAGGTCCTCAAGGCATTAATGGTCGGCTTCCACATGCACTGAAAAGTTATCCCAGACAATTTAGTAGGTTGCCCTACTATGAGCAGCTACAAATTATGCATTTGTTTGATACAATGCATATCGAAAAGAATTTAACAGAAACGTTATGAAAAATATTGGATGGAAGGCATGAAAAAGAAAAAAAATGTCAAAATTTGTAGTGACATTCAGGAAGCCAATCATGCAATGAAAAATGTCATTCAATTAAATAGAGATGGAGACCAAATTAATATAAGCGCCCTTCCTTGGTTATTAACGGAGCAACAAAGCAATGTTATAAAAGAAGTCTACGAAAAATTTGATTTCCCACAGGATTTGTTGCGAACATAAACAATATCATAACAAAGAAAGGTGAATTTGGGTCAAGGATGAAAACACATGATTGGCATACCTTCATTAAGGTAATTATTCTGGTATATTATATATATTTGTATACTGCATGTACTTTTCAGTGTATTATGTTTACTACTTTTGGAAAAATAATCAAAAGGTCATTTTATAATTGTTGCAATACGTTCTACCTCTATTTCTCCCAGACAGCTTCGACAATAATGTCAAGCAAGTTATATATGGTCTTGGAAAATACATGAGGTAAGTAGTGATATTTGTTCAATTCGTTGTATAAATCTTATATTTGTCATTTGTTTTACTTGTTATGTAATATATTGTATATTTTTGTTAAATCTCGTTAATATATTTGTGTCTTGAATCACTTGTAGATGGCTGTCATCTAAAGAAATCCATAAAGAAGATATAAATTATTAGAAGAGAAAAATTCCTCGTCTAATGTGTGAAATGCAAAAGTGTCTACTTTCGACATTTTTCAATGCACAAGAACACTACCTCATACACCAAGTTGAGGAGATTGAATTGTGTGGACCTGTACACACAAGGTCAATGTGGATGGTTCAGAGGCACTTGAAATTTTTGAAGGCTTTGGTTAGACAAAGAACACATCCCGAGGGTTCTATGATGGAGGGATATATGGTATACTAGACCATGGTGTACATTACTGAATATCTTCCTAAGTTTGTAGTAAAGTTCCATGTAGATCGCATTTGGGATCTCAACTCCATTAACAAATTCGAAGGGGAGTACCTGATGGGGGAAGGTAGATTGAGGAAAGTAAGAGGTAATTATAAGATGGTCATGGAGATTAATTAGAATACATTTTACATTTGGTTTTTATGTATATTTTACTTATATAATTATTAATCTTTAATATACATCAATTATAAATTAAGGTCGTATACCATGGTAATTAACTAGTTATACATCGTTTGTGAATTTCAATTGTTTTTGATAGAGTTGGTTGAGAGTGGGATGCACTACATTTGTATGTCACAAACAATCTTGATTGGATGACGGTATGGATTAAACGATGTCAACAATTTGGCCGCGCATTAACATGGGAAGGTGTGGCTTCATTGGTTAAATAAGCTCATCGTAATGGAGATTCCAATGTTACACCAAGGGAAATTGATTTAACATATAGGTTTAAGAGATAAATAGGTAAGTATAAATATATTAATCACCCATATTATTTAACTATTTTCAATTATATTATTGATGTATATATATGTTGAGATTTTTTTCTTTGCATATATTTGACCAAGAATAAATATGTTTATCAACTGACGATGCAATAATTTTTACACGTTTGACATATTGCAGGTGAAACACCACAAGGATATGTGGTGCAATGGTCATAAATTTCAAATCAAAAAGTTGGATGACACGAAGAAAACTTGTGATTCTGGGATAACTGCAGTCTTTCAGGTGACTAATGTTTCATCCAGAAGCAACATACATCTAGAAGTCTTAGAAAATCGATACTATGGGATTTTGGATGATATACTTGAGTGTGACTTTAACTCCTTCAAATTAGTTTCGTTCGTTGTCCAATGGTACAGGCTACGATTGAATGAAAATGATCCCGAGATAACTATTATTCAACATGATAATGGATTTACCATGGTTAATATGAGGTCGATCGAGCAAGCTAGAAATGAGCCCTATGTTATTCCAAGCCAATGTGAGAAAGTATTTTACTCAAAGGTTCCAGGTAAACTGGGTTGGTCATTTGTTGTTAGATATGATCCAAGAGGAAGGTCGGTAAAGTATAATATGGTGGAAGAAGAAGTACCAAAGAACTAGAAGATGATGTAGATGATGATTAGGATCAATAGGTAGTTGATGATGTGCCTGATGAAGATGTCGAAGAAGAGGAACTAGATCATGATGATGTAGGAGTTAATGTTCATGAAGATGATATCTGTGTGGATGATGACATTATCTAAACTGATACCAATGTCGATGATGATGATATGACCAATCCTTACAATGTCAAATCTAGATCGAATGATACAGACAAAGAGTTGGATGAAGAAGATCAATGACATTGAACTGTATGAGTATGCAATTATATTATCTATTTGATATTGATTTCTTGATAGAATTATATTTGACTTATATTGTTACATAATTAATTCATGATGTTTTTTATTTTTATGCCATTACATAATTAATTCATGATGTTTTTTATTTTTATGCCATTACATAATTAATTCATGATGTACTTTTTAATGTTTTTAATTCATGATCATAATGAATAGTGTTTTGGGAAATTTCATGAAAGATGACACATTGATCGTAGTAGTGAAATAATTGCAAAGTCATTTACATTTTTTAGACCAATCACCCTTCGCAATTTCATTTTTAGGATCATCTCCAATTTGATTACTAGGAACTTTGGGACTCATTTGCTCTTCTGCATATAATTAGTACCTTAGAATAATGTATTAATGAGATGTTTTCCTTACTCCACGATGGTGACATGCTATCAAATTTAGAATTCATCCTTTAAGCCTTTTTTTTCTTAATCTCTGTTGCAAGAGTAATTTCTTATTACACGAAAATTCAAGATAAGCTTGCTTGCACATGATTTGTTGGAATTTGCTAGATTTACTCCATGATTCTTTTGGTGTTATATCCTGATTGTTGAATTGCTTGTTAAATTATTTATTATATTATCCTAAAGTAATCTGAGTTGCTGTGCATTCTATTTGCCATTAACTGCTAAGTTGACATCATGTTCCATCTTCTTGTGCTATGACCTGATTGTTCATATTGGTTAATCTGTTATCATGTGGTAAAAAAAATTAAATAAATAAATGTGAACAAAGTTCTTAAAGATTATAGGAGGGAAAGATTTAATATGCAGATGGACTCATTTGAAGTGTCTCTATGTTTCTAGCATTGAGTAAGATGTGATTTCTAGTAGCACTCACTTTTATGTCTTTGCAGGGTCGAAAGGATAATAATTTGTTTTCATGATTAATAAAATATATTTCTTGAAGTTCTCACTTATGAAAATTTGAAAGTTTAGTGTCATGTCCTATTTGAAATCAATTATCTCTAAATCCCCTTCCTTATCTCTTGACATGTGGATGAAAAGATTGGTAAAATGAATCTTTATGTGTCAAAACATGTTTGGAAAGATAACAAAACTTTTATGCCTTGATGTATGAGAAATTAGAAACTTATGAGTAAATAAAGTCATGTATAAGTGTTATATGAAATATGTATGTCTGAAAGTTAGGTAAATATATGATTTTATGCAGGAGATATTGTTGATGGTGGGTGTTTGAAATCTATCTCTCTTCCTTTTTCTCTAGCTTCCTAAGATATGAATTGCAAAAGTACTAATTATTGATATAAAACAAATCTCTCTCTCTCTCTCTCTCTCTCTCTCTCTCTCTCTCTCTCTTTGAAGAATGATTTTTCAAGGACTAAACTGTTCACCCAAGCAAGCATGTCATTGAAATATTTCATGTAAAGTGAATGTGTTCATAAGTGGAGGAAATCCTTTGGGTAAAAGACCTATGTCCCCAAAGTTTTCATCATAAATAGGTTGTGTAATAAGTCAATTGCATTGATAAAATAGGCAATCTTAGGAATAAATTAACAATGGTTGAATGATGAAATTAATGTGCTGTTTGACTCTATGACAACTTCTCTATGTTCTAGTTGGATAAAGGAAATTATCAATCCTTGTCATGACAAAATTGAGTATACCTTGGATTCAAAAGTGAAAGATATGTTTGAATTAGGAATACTACTAGTAGCAATGTGTTTCTCTTTCTCTTAAGGAAGCATGTGATTGATATTAAATACAACAAATTATTTAATTTTGAATTCTTTGTGTTCATATAATTTAGAATTTGATACCTTAGATTGATTAAGTGTGTTTTTTAATAAAAAGTGCTTGACATGTGAATTTTGGAGATATGTAAGTGGCAACATTATTTTAAATCCTCCCTTGGATGGATTTGTCAACTACCCAACCTCCAATGCTATATAATTGTATGATATTTTCACAGTTAGTCTAATTGAATTTAACTTTCCCTATGAAAGACCAATTAGACAAGACACAACAAACTTATAAATCTCATATCTTGATGGTCCAACTATGTAACAACATGTAATTTCTTCACACGGTGACTTATAGTAGCAATTATCAACCATAGATAATTATAACAAAGAACTTATTTGGAAATGAAAAAATCCACTACACATTTGAAAATAAGACAATTGGCTTTTGTATTGCTTGAAAATAAGAGTCTTTACAACTGATTAATTATCATGTATGTTATGTATATCTTAATATTACAAAATGATTTTCCATATATAGGGAAAATAAGAGTTCTTTCAATGAAAAAACATGTCTTTCTAAAAGAGAATAATTTTAACAACAACTAATTATCTCTAATGAAGATATTAATAGACCCCAAGTGGTCAATATATTCTTGAGCCTGGTAAACATTAGTATTTGCAAAGAGATGGCCCATCATGCATTAATAATCAAAATGGAATTCCTTTGCACAGGTTTTAAAAATGGCAATTAATTCCTTGAATTAATAATCACAAAGGACCAATTTGACAAGAAGATAATTCCACACCACAATTGTAGAGAAAAGAAACTGGATTTGTATATTAATCTTCAAAGTATGAGTACATGGTATACTGCTTCCTCTAATCTAGCTCCTATTCTATTTTCTAATGTCTTTTAGAATACGGTCTTGGTTTCTCCTTTATACAAAATAAGGAGAAGTGACAAGCTTCAAATCGTTTACAATTGCATCCTTTCATAACTAACAACTTAAGATAAAACATAATAAACTAACACATTAGGAAGATAACTAAAAAAAACTTTTTGGAGAATATTATGGTTGAAATGAGGAAGAAATAACCCCAGGGTCTGATTCATCATGTGATTTTTTGTCAATTTGCTCCTTTCCTTCGAGTACCTGTTTCTTCTTCTGGGAAGACATCTTGGAGGGTCTTAAGTACTCTTCTACCCATTCTGAGATTTGAACATGATTAGGCCATTGGTAATGGAGAACATCTAGCATACTAAGAAAATGGTCTTTCCATTTCTTGATAGTAATTGCTCGAACTTCAACCACAAAAATTGAGAATTTATTTTCCAATATAAAAACCCTATCTAGAAACATGTTAAAACTTTTAACACAGAAGTCTTTATCTTCCTTCAAATGGGAAATGATCTATGAAACCATGTCTTTATACTCTATTTTCCATTCTTCCAAACTCTTTACACGACCCTCTTTATCAATGAATTCAATGATCATACAATGCTTAATAGTATGAAAGGAGGATAATTTTTCTTTTATTGTTCCTTCTTCCTGTTCTATGTAATCTATTTCCTTAATAATAGTATCGATCATTTCTTTTGTTTCTTTGATTTCACCAAGTGTATCTGGATCCCTCTGAGTAACCTCACAAAGCCTGATCAAATCATAATGAGAGGGCTTCCACCTCCTATAGAGATCATCTAATTGTGGCTTATGTTTAGCAAATGTTGCTAACATGTCCAATAGAGTATGGTATCCACCATATACTTCATCACATTTACTAATCACCAAATCAACCCTATATGTCAGTACTTTCTCTAAAGCATTTAACACCTGCTTAGGGATTTCCTTTAAAAGCATTTCATTTGTACTTCTTAATTGGTGATTTTCCTCTACATACTTATCCATTTTTTCTTTTGACACTTCATCATCCTTTACATCAATTGGTATAGAGGAGGCATCCTTATGTAGTACTAGCGCCTTGCTCTGGTTACTACTCTTTAATCTTTGCAGTTATTTCTTCAAAGGAGCATTCTCAAGGTACAATTGATTGATGGCTCTATTCATTTGTGTCTCCCTAGTTTGTGCCTCCTCTAATTTCTCTTGCATATGTTTGACTTGGTCTTTATTAAACATTGCTCTATGCATTAATTTTGTAGCTGATACCGAAGGAAAAGTGTTTTCCATTGTTTACACCACTGCCATTCCATCATTTCCTTTGACAATGTCAAGTAATTTGGGATAATGAGGGCCCTTAAAACTCACCCATGTGGCCAAAACTTTAGTTTTGGGATTGTACCCTAATCCAATTATCTTCTCATCGATATCAAACTCAACAAAAAATGCAGGGTCCTCTTATTTTTTGACCTGGTCAAGCAAGAACAAGTGTTTGAGAGTCGTCCCTGGAACAATGAGCATATTAATTTTTTGCACCACCTCTCTAGCCTCTTCCAAGGTACAATTGACCTCATCAAGATGCAACTCCTTGAGTGTTTGCTGAATAACCTCCTCATGTCTAGATTCTTCAATCACCATCAAATTCAATCACTTTTTCTCCTCTAAATCTTTCATTTTCATTTGAATCCAAAAGTCCTTGAATTCTTGTGTTTTGATAAAGTCTTCATCTTCAACAAATATGGTTGATATGGCTTCCCTTTCATCCATAAAATCAATAGGTTTTTCACCTTCTGGAAGTTGAGCCTTATAGCCATGGACTTCCCTCTTGAAATACTGATGGAGAGCCAGGTGATCTATCAACCTCTTCACCTTTACCAAGCGCTTTGAGTGCACTAGCAACTTCTTCAGTATTCCCCTCTTCTTTTGAATCATCATAAGGGAGTATGGTTACCGTCTCATCTTGTTTTTTCCTCTTTAGAGGGGGAGAATTTGATGCATTATTTGAATCTGAATCATGGATAATCAATTTTCTATGCCTTTTTGGAGGATCAGGCTTAACCTCTTGTGATACGTTGCTTGTAGATTTTCCATATAGCTTCTCAAAATCTTTCAAGCACAACTCCATCATTGGTATTTCATGGGTTTGATCGTGATGAAAACATGGTTGTCACTTCTTTTGTCTATCCTCTTCCAATTTCTTTAATAAGTTCCACTTTTTCCACCTTTGTGTAACATCTTGAGGAGTCATGCAATTACAGGCAATATCTTCCACCATGTCAATTTGATGTTTAAATTCTTTTATAAATGAATTAATATAACCTTCAAGGTCATAGACCCTCTCACTTCCATCCTTCAGACAATATGCTTTCTTTAAATAATCCTAAACTTGTTGAAGGAAACCAAAACCAATAGACAATATAGCATACTTGACTACATGGGTCAAGAAAGTCCCCTTCTTCCTTGGTCCATTCACTTCCTTCTCAAACCACATCATCTACCAAATAAATTATATAAAGGCAACCCTTTCAAATACAAAGACTGGCAACTGGTAGGGGGCCTGCTTGCATCCATATACCCTAATGAGAGTATGATCAATCTTGAAGATCCAATCAACGAAATTGTGAGTGTGACCCTTTTCTGGGTTGTATTCCAATGGCCTGAGAACTGCCCTTATCTTAGAAGGAATCCTTTCTACCTGAACCCCAAGTGCCCTGAATATCCACACAACAAAAGCATCATGAAATGCCTTGTAATCACAATCTCTACTATTCTTATCCCATATCCTACACCATAATTGAACTGGGAGTCTTTTTCCCTAACCATCCACAGTAGTTAACTTCATCGTGTGGCTAAACACATTTCTGTTTTGGAAAAGTATTAAATGACACGGTAGAGAACAATTCTTAAAATTTCTAATAGTATTCCAATAAACCAACTGATTATGCATAATTCTTTCAAGTTCACTAGCAATATCAAATTCCAGGTTAATGTTAGGGTTTTGGATCCTTATGGACATATACATTAAATCCACTAACATTCTACTTCTATGATTATCACCATAAAATTAACACCAACCATGATACATTTTTTGAAAGAATTTCATAAATTTGAGTGTAGGAGATGGAGCCTTATCATTCATAGCCATTGGTTTGTTATCCTTGCCTCTTTTCCTAAAATAAGCTATCTCTCGTAGTCCAAAACTCTTTACCATCCTTTCATGATCCACTGGATATCCTTCCTCGTTAATCTTGGTAAGTGCATACCTATTCAGGCCAAAGCATTCTTGAATGCATGATCTTGTGATGACCAAAATAGGGTTTCTGTCAATTCCCCTGACTATTCTGGTTTCTTTTTTATAATTACACCAAGACCTCAATAAGTTATACATTTATAAACATATTTGGCGCTATGACCTTCGCTAAGTCAAGTTTTTTAGGGGTTGGACTGAGGCACTTTATCATCTCTATTATTGTAAAAATACCAGAAAAGAGATCTACTAGTGTGAGGAATATCGACATCTCTACATTCTCCCTAGGCATCTTGAAACATTATTTTAGTTCTGGTATCTACGGACCTTGGTAATGCATCTAGAAGGGTTTTCTGTAAAGGGACCTTGGGCTATTCATTTTTTCCTACATCCTTCTTCTTCTTCCTAGGCATTTTTCTTTTAAATGCAATTCGAGCAGTGGAGAAGAAGATGGACTTACTTATTCAGCTCTATTTGCAGTGCCCAACTCCCTGCAACTTCTTACACCAGATCGACTCTCACTTTCGCACATCTTTGACGTTCAATTTGCGCTTTTGATGTGATTTAAATTGAATGCCAACTCCTTTAATTCAAGTTCACAATATTTAATTTTTTTCGGGCCTCCACATGTGTGCACTGTCTGCTTAAATACTGTTGACGCTATTTTGCAAACCCACTTTATTCATCCTTGCAAAATGATGACCTTTTTGCCAATTCACAAGTGGTAGTTGATGCCCTTCATGAAATAGCGTTGAGTTCACTATTTCACAATCCTCACTTTTGTCTTTCGTGAAATGGTGATGTCTTCGCTATTTTGCAAATCATTATTTTAGCTCCTGTGATACAACGACAGGTTTGCTATTTCACATCCTTCTTTTTTAGACTCCGCAAAACAACAAAAGGTTTGCCATTTCTCATCCTTTGTTTTTTGACTCTTGCAAAACAACGAATAGCATATGAACAGAGGTCCTCATTGATTGCACATGCTATTTTAAAACTTGTTCTAAAGACTTATGAAGTATGGATCGTGTAAAAATATATAAGGATATGAACACACCCATGGGATGGTTTTTGGGATAATTAGGATAAATATGCTTCACAACATTCACATTCCAATAGGTGGGAATAGACATTTTATCTAGGGTACTACTGTAAAAAAAATTTATAAGAAAACTTTTGTAGCTTCAACCTTTGTGATTAGTTTAATAAATTAGGGTTTATATCATGGTTAGGGTTACAATGAGGGTTAGGGTTTATATCATGGTCAAGGTTAGCATTAGGGTTAGGGTTCAGTTTAGATTTATTATTATGATTAGGGTTATGGTTTAGTGTTAAGATATTCTTTATAGTCATGGTTAGGGTTTAATGTCATGGTCAGAATTATGTTAGGGTTAGGGGTAGAATTATGGTTAGGATTAGGGTTTGGATTATAACTATAATAGGTTTTGAGTTTATGAATAGGGTTTTGATTAGGATTAAGGGTAGGGTTGGAATTACTATTAGGGTTGGGATCAGAATTATAATTAGGAGTAGGGTGAAGATTTAGATTTGGTTAGGGCTAGGGTTAGTGTCAAGGTTAGGATTAAGGTTAAGATTAGCATTAGGATTAGGATTTTGTTTAGGTTTATGATTATGGTTAGGGTTAGGGTTTAGGGATAGGGTTACCTAGGATACGGTTGGAATTATGGTTATGATTGACGTTTACATCATGGTTAGTGTTTGAGGTAGGGTTTGGTTTGGGTTAGGGTTTGGATTTGGATTATGGTTAGAGTTAGGGTTTAGGATTAGTTTTGAGTGTTGAGGCTAAAGTTGAACTCCAAAGAAATGTCTTGATCTTGTTAGTCCATCATGAGATATAAAAGAAAGCTACAGGAAAACTTAGCTTCAACCAATGAAACAACATGAAATAAAAATAGATAAAAGAGATTATACCTTCATGATTTATGTCTCATTGTGTCCTAACTCCATTGTTCTTGGTTGTAGATAATTTTTCTCTCAGACAAGCACATGCAGCTTCCAAGATGGCATGTGAAGAATGGACTGCTAGTTAACTGATATTATGATATACATATGCAAATGATTTAAGCTAACATGATATTAAGCTATGACAAAAATTCTAAAATTGCTAATTGCTTCAAACTCAAACTCACGAATGCAAAATAAAGACTCCTAGAATGACAATATGATTAGATATTAGTTTCAAAATGGCTTAGGAGACCTCTTTTTATAGATTTTTGAGTGCATGAGTTTAGGGGGCAGAGATCAATAGTGATGATCGAATCTAGTAAATTGGATAGCTATGAGTAAGAGGTTGAAGGTTGAGAGAAAGCGAGAAGGAGAAGACAAGTGTCACTCATCTCACCTTGAATGAGTTGAAGACTTGAGAGGATATAAGATAGTTGGAGAAGATGTAGGAATGAGAGGACAAGTGGACTCAAGTCCTCCTAAGATATAGGAATGTTGGAGAGAATATAGAAGAAGGTTAGGAAATATGTACGTACACAATGTCATTTATTTTGGAAGTTGGAGATAAGTGGCTAATAAATAATTTATTTTATTTTATTTTGTATAATTAATCTAGCCACATGATAGATGAGTTGGCAAAGTGGAGATGAAGTGGAGATGGAAAGGTGAGTTGGAAAAGGGATTAAATAATTAAGAAATTATTTAATTAATGAGTCTATAGGATAGTAGATAGAAGAATAATTAAATATTAGATATTTAATTAATTGATTAGAAGAAAAGGAAGTAACGAATTAATTAATAGAATGTTTCAATTAAATTAATTAATAGAAGGATATGAAATGAATTAAATAAATTAATCTTTTCAAATTAACTATTTCATAGAAGAATAATTATTAAATAAATATAAAATATTTATTTAATTGCTGATAGCCATTTTTATGTGTATACATTTTGCCCCTCTTTGAAATGATGTTGAGACAACATTGTTTCAAAGATTAAGTCAAGTCTCGATAATGCGTCTGATGAAGATAAAAATATTGATTGTGTGCCCCTTCGGGATATTGATTGTGAAATTATTGAAAAATAGGGATGAGAGATTAATCTCACGATAATTGATTTAAGTTTTTGCAACTTTGGTTGATGGAAATGTTCGCTCTTTGATTACTTTGATATTTTGCTTGATTTGATGATTGACCTCATAATCGATGAGGGTCAATGATATAAACTCAAGATTAGATAGGCTAGATGTGTAACCTCATGATGAATGAGTGTCACTAATATGTGGTCAAAGAGATTGATAGAAAGATCAAGTGAGCGGATAAGATAGCTGATTGGTTGATCAAAGCGATTGATTGGATCAAGAACTGATATTTTGTTGATATCATGTTGCAGGAGGATCTAGATGTATTGATTTATCCAAGGGGGAGCAGAAGGATCCATGAGGCCTCCAACATCTGAATAGAGTGTTGCTCTTCATCCTAGTTGACATATTGATATGAGACATTGATTTGTATCATGGGACATTGTATTTTATTGATTATTTATTTGATATCATTGTATACTTGGACTTCTTATTGTTTTATGCTGATATGCATACATGGACTCTATATGATGCTGATGATTCATGATTTATTATGCATGTTACTCTATATGATGATGATTTATATGCATTGATATACAATATTACATGGATTATGCTCTACTTACCTATATATGCAGTGATAAGATGGATGATGTGATGATGATCTTTTCTTTCTTTTATTTTCATGATGATCTATATGCCTTGATAATGATAGTGATTTATATGATGTAATGATTTCTGATTTGTAAATGCATTTGATTTTTTTGGTTTTACTAATCATGGATGCAAATGAAATTGATCCTATAATGCGTCAAATGATGCAAATGCAATGATCTATATGAGAATGATTCTAACGATAAATGAATGTTGATTTATTTACTCTTGATGTGTATGCATATAATGATGATGATAAAATGATCTTGTAGTGTCATAAAATTGCACCTCCTACAATTTTAACCACATTTGAGGTCCACCTTGGCGACGACACCCTCCTTCCTAACGAAGACCTATTTTTGCATTCACACCTTTTCACCCTTCCTCCTTCAAGACCCGTGGCCGCTCTAGACCCTTTCCGGGCCCCAAAATAGGGTGGGATAGGGGCGTGGCACACTTGTCCCCACCCCTTAGGGTGGCCTTATGTCAGGTCTGCCCGATCTTCTATGCACAATTTGTCTTCGGGGTTTGCAATTCCTCCTTGTTGGCCTTCAATGGTTGAAAATTAATCCTTGAGGCATGTATAAAAATGAATTCAATTCCCTCATTCAAGGAAAAATGATACAGTATAAGAGGCATAGGATAAGATACGAGATTTCAAGGTCATCATCAAGCATTCAAGTCTTCTTCATTCATCCATTGGAGCAACATTACAACATTCATTTGGAAGCGCGCGCGCGTGTGTGTGTGTGTGTGTGTGTGTGTGTGTGTGTTAGGGTTTTGTCATGTTACATACCATTTCATACAACATTTGTGGTTACATTCAAGAAGCAAAGCAATCATCATCAACAAATTGCAGATCTACAAGGTATACATTTCCATTGTTTACATTCAAGCATTTGCAATTAATTTCTTTCAAGGTTGATTCCTCAATCGGGGTTTGACTGAGGCAAACCCCTATCCACAACCATTCTCCCTCTCTTTTTTGTGTGTAGGTTGCAGGTGCACAACTATAATTGTAGGTTTGAGCTTTATTTGCAAAGATGGAAGAACCCTTTTCATTTCGTGGATTTTGTGGAGGACCATGTACATTCCCGCCATGGTCTCGATGTCTTTTTTCTAAATTTGTAGGACATATCCATCTCAGTCTAATTAGCTCAGATTCGAAGTTACAACACGATCCCAAACTTGTAGCCTCACGTTTTACTCATTTCCTCTCTCTTGTCCACAGTCAACAAGTCAACTTTCTCATTTACGAAAGAGGTAAATCACACTTCAACCCTTGCAATCCACTTGAGATTCACATCCTTGTTTCCCTTGGATTTGGATCTAGTTGATTCAAGCCCCTCTTTTGAATGTAAAGTTTCTCCCAAGTGAAAATCATCCTAGTGGCTTCCTTTCTCTCTCCTAGGTGGGGAGTCACTAGGATCCAAATTTCCACTTTACAGTTTGGTGAACCCGACGTCTTACACACTAATTTTGATTTCTCATTCTTAGATATGATTAATTACAATTTTAATTTCAATTTTTTTTTTCTAGTTTGATCTATTTGCAAATTTTAGAGGTTAATTGCATAAAAACCTTAATTTTTCATTTTGAGAAAATTAAGTTTGTGAGGTGTAAAATTTTAATTGCTTGTGTATACACCAAAAAATGTTGTGAAGATAATTAATTAAATAAGCAATTATTTAATTAATCCCCCTTCCCAATTTAATTGAATTCATTGGCAATTTGATTAAATTCCCCCATTCACCTGCTTATTAATAAATCTAAGGATTTATTTAATAAGTTCATTTCAATAGCCCCCTTTGATTAATTAATCTGCATTAATTAATCCTCCCCCCATTTAATTCATTTCTTCTAATCCCCTAATTAATTAAAACAAATCAATTTATGAGTTATTGAAAGTTAATTAGCCTTTTCCTATTATTTGAATTTTTTATTTTTAAATTCAAATTACCCACATGCCTCCTAACTTCTAACAACCCCCTAACCTAACCCATTCCACCTAATCCTGGGTTTAGCTAACCCTATCCCATCTTGCACATCCTAACCTCCTTATCCTAACCTCCTATGGGGTGGATATTCTCCCCTTGAGACACATGTCACCTATGCCACACATGTCTCCTCCCTTGGACACTTGCCCTCTTATGAGCAAGGCTGCTTGACACTTATCACCACAGAGATGTCAAGTGTCTCTCCCTTCAACCTCTTCTCCAACCTCCTCCAATTTAACCCTTGATATCTTCATAATCAATCTTGACCATTGATTCCTGCCACCTCACCCCTAGCCTTAGGAATCCTATAAATATCCCCCATTTTGGAGCACAAAGGATCCCATCTCATATCATTTTAGGTATTGTTATTATAGGCACATCCCATCTCATATCATCTCAAGCATTTTTATTATAGGCATATCATCTTAGATCTAGCTTAGTTTGATCATATTCTAGCATAATTGTTGAGTCATATAGCATAATTCATCTCTCATCTAGCTTAATCACATCATCATTTAGCATAATCATGCATATCATTAGCATAATTATCTTCTTGGATCAATCTAGCATAATCATGCACTCGTCTAGCTTGCATATCATATCCTTTTAAATCCTCCGTCTAGGTGTAGTCAAGTCATTGGGATTGCTCATCTAGATCTGAGAGCAAATCCACACTCGCATCTCTTAGGAGGCGATAGGTCGCTTTGTCATGGTTTATCTTTCATTTGATTTTAATTTGTTAACCATGCTTGTAATGATCTATTGAGTGTTTGTGTTGCAGCTGCAGGTATCCTACTTCACACACACGCCAACTTGTTATAGATCTAATTTCTATTTTAAAATTGCAATTCAAATATGTCACTTTATTCTGAAAAATTCAATGGTTAAATCATAAAACCTTAATTTTTAAGATTCTTCTATTTTCGACCTTTGACTGCAATTTTGACCGATCTAGACATCTCCAAATCGGCTGGTTTTTTAATTCTGCATTAAAATCATAATTTCTATCAAGCCTAAAAATTTCAAAAAAAGTTGGTTGAACTGTGTGCATTCCCGCCACGATCCTCGACTTTTTTCCTGAAATCTCAGGAGGCGGAATTGACTGTATTTTTATGCTCAAATCTAGAAAATCAGTGTACTTTATAAATTTTAACACTCTCTAAGATCGATCACAAATTCAGATTTCATCAAATTCATATCTGAAAATTAATTTTCATAAAAAGGTCCTAATTTTAGATCCGCTTTTCCAACAAATTCAGATTTCACTTAAGAGACTTTTAATGGCAATTAATAAATTGGATTGAGTTGCTCTTTCACATATAATTACATGTCTTTTTGCATATATTTACTACAATCATGTGTCAGATAAGAGTTTCTTTCATTTCCTGTTGATTCTCTTTCTTCATAGCACTTGGTCATATTGTGTTGTTAGGATTTCCAAATTATTTTGTTTTAAATTAGATCTCAAAGCTTTCATGTATCTTCCAAATTATTTTGTTTTAAATTAGATCTCAAAGCTTTCATGTATAATTTATGTTGCATTATGGTGATGTTGTTAACAAAATGCATTTCCTATGTTAATCACCTTAAAAAGTTTGTAGATCCTAAACCTAAAGATCCTAACCTTTGTACCTCTCCTAGTGTATCTTGTGTGGATGAAATGAGGTCTAATGCTTTAACCAATGATCTCTGTAAAAAAGAGCAAGCATTGGAAAGTAATAGGGATCCTTCTTCTCCTCATATACAAACCCTTGAGCAAGGGGGTGTTGGCAAATGCACACTCCAATGAGACATTGTAGGTGATTGAAGGTTTTGTCATTGATGGCAACCTTACAATCCTATGACACCGGCAAGACAGTTTACCTGACACCGGCAAAGACAGACTCTACACCGGCACAGAGACCACCGACAGCAAAAGGAAGCATACTGACACAGAATCCGACAGGGATTTTGTTTGTAATATATTTTGTTTATTATTGTAAAATCATTGTAAGCCGACTTGGCAAGTTGTAAAATGACTCATATATATAAGAGATCATTGTAGAACTTTTTGAAATAGAAAAAAGAAAAAATATATAGGCGAAATAAGGCAGACCTATTATGCGAATTATAGGTTAAGGGTTTATGTATGAAGTAGAGCTATAAACCGGTAGTGGATCTGGCATAGTAGATGCTATTTTGAAGCAGTACAAGACATTGGATTTATATAATCCATTTTGTAAGTCAGTGAGACTTCCCATTTTGTAATTGAGCAGTGAGCTCTAGGCACTTGGCCTTCCTGCATGTGCAGGCCCCTCTTGTAGTAGTAATATTCTCTTATTGGTCAGTAAGTGAATATTGTGGGTCACAAATCCCACTGAGGTTTTTCCCACACCGGATCTCCTCATTAAACTACTATGTTATGGTGTGTTTTTCATGTTGTTGCTGTTATCTTTGTTTATTGCATTGTTTCTTGTTTACCGGTATACAATATTGATATGCTCTACATGTTTTAAATTAAGAAAATCTTATAATCGGTCAGATACTGATTCACCCCCCCCTCTTAGTATCTGTGGGAATCCTAACAATTGGTATCAGAGCTTGGTCCTCTATTTTTAGAAGCCTAACAACTTGAGGAAGATCTTGACACCGGTAGAGATGGAAAACTTGATGAAGCAATTAGAAGCAGCTCTCTCAGACTATGATGTAGAAAAATTGAAAAATATCAAACTTGAAGATGATCTAAAAGCTGCACAGGATATTATTCAAGCACTTCAAGAAAATATTACCATTTCAAGAAACAAGAGAAGAGAAGTTTGTGAAAAGATGCAAAATGAGAATGACTCAAACGAACTCATGAGACAAAAAGGTATCTTGGAAGGAGAATTGGCTGCTACAAATCAACATAAAGAAAAATTCAAGAAAAGCTCAGAAGAACTTGGTGACTTGTTGAAGAATCAGAAACCTAATGGTGATACTAATGGTCTTGGCTTTGAAGCTGGTGAAAGCTCTGGTACTACAAACACATAGGATCATGGCAAACCGGTAAGACAACCTACTGCTTATAAATTTAATGGCAAATACTTTAACCGTAACAAATATGGTCATAGAGAAAATCAATGTAGATCTAGAAATTATTAGAATACTAATACATCCACCGGTCAATGTTCAAAATGCAACAAAGTTGGTCATAATTCTGAAAATTGCAGAATGAATGTAAGATGTTATGTTTGTGGAAGATTTGGACACTTATCTAATCAATGCAGAACACAAACTGGCATAGGATATGGAAAAGCTATTCAGAAAAATAATGTGACTTGTTATGCCTATAACAAGATTGGACATGTTGCAAAATTTTGTAGAAGCAAGTCCTCACCAGTAAATAACAAAGGTCCTAGTTTGAAAGGTAAAGAAAAAGTTGAAGAAGTAAAGCAAGAATTCTCAAAACAATGGATCAGGAAATCAGAACTAAATGTTGATAGGAATACTCCTCCACCGATAGAACAAAGTAACACTCCACCGGCAGGAGAGTCTTCATCTAACTGAAGAAAATTTCCTTGAGGGTTTAGCAATCAATGTGAAACATGCTATTATTCCCTCAGTTGATGGTGAGAAGTTGAAATTACTTCTATACCGGCAGGCATTAAATGTGGTAGTTGGCAAAAATAACATTATAAATTAGTGTTTTTGGCTCCAATTTCATTTCACTGAGCATTCAAACAATCAAAGAGCACAAAAATTCCTGAGCAAAGACATTTCAAGCAAAGAAGCAAAGCAATTCAGCAAGCAATCTTTCCTAAGGTAGATAAAGGTATTTATATCCATGGCTTCTTCATCTATTCCTGAATTCATAGCAAACCCTATTGTAGTCAAAGTGATTAAATGCCCTAGACCCGTATTTCAGTTAGTTCCCAAAATTGCTAAGAAGGATGATAATGTTGGTGCATTTTCTCAAATCCCCAAAGGAGTAGTTTTTGCAGAAGACCCTAGAATGTACATGCATTGTCACATAGAAGAATTAGGTGATGAGAAAATAAAGAGCATGTATAAAACTATAATTTGTGATGATTCTGGTAATGTGAAACCTGAACACAAAATAGTCAAAACCCTAGGATTCACTGAAATTCTTAGTATTCTGAATTTCCCTAAGGATGTTATAAGGATAGTTTTAAATAGGGTTCATGGTGAATTCTTTTGGTTAGACTCAGTTCACAAAATCACTAAAGAGGCAGTAAAGATTGTGACAAGGTTACCCTCCACCGGTAACAGACCTGATAAGACAAAGAAGGTCTCAAACGACCTGGTAATGAACCTAACAGGTGCAACATCTGACAAGAGATCTTTAAGAGTAAATGATGTAACCATCAATGTCAGATTCATTAGCATGATTTTAGGCTATAAAATCACATATGCAAACAGGTTAAGCTCAGTCTCTAGCCTATGCATAAAGAGTGCCTATGATATGATCAAGGATAATGCAAAAATAGATGTGTGTGAATGGTTGAAAGATGAGCTTATTGATAATCTTGGAAAAATTAAGAAAGACAAAAAGGGGACATTTAGATTTGGAAACCTAGTTGTCTGTTTAATGTTGCACATAACAAAACAGGTGCCTGGTATCGTTAATAAGAATCTTGGTTTTGATATACCGGTAGGCAAACAATTGTCTGATTTACTAAATAACATGGGTGAAAATAGAGAAAAGAATATAAATGAGTACTTTCAGGCATTGAAGGCCTGGATGAATACTAGAGTCAGACTTTCACAAACAATTGTAAATAAGTATAAGGATGAAATATGCTTTGTTATTAAGAAGGATGAGATTTGGATGGAGGCAGTTGTCCCAAGAACCATTTGGGTTACTGAAATGGGTTATGAAACTGATGATAATATAATTGAAACATATGCAAAAGCCCTTCTGGAAGCACCCAAGGAACCTAAAGAAGAGGTATTTGGTAGTGCTGAGACTACTGAAAACCAAATCCAATCAAAGAAAAGGGTAAAGAAGGTAGAAGCAACAGTAAGAATAGGATCTAGGCAAGCTAAAGCTATCAAAGAAGATGTACTTAAACAAATCGGTATCACTGAAGATGAGTTAGAAGCACAATAACTAGAAACTCACCTTTCACCGATAGCAACTTCTTCCAAAAGTGATATGCCAACTGCATTTAAAAGAGTTGTGAGGTAAAGATAAACTTCACTGGTATCTACACCTTCTCCTAGAAGAACCAGATAGAAACAACAGGTAGTAAGGCCCCCAGCTAAGAAGATAACTCCAAAGAAGAAGAAGTTAACACCCAAGAAGAAGACTCAACAAAACATTGCTCCAATTGACAAACTACTAGATGAAATAACAGAGGATGGACAACTGAAAAACATCAATAAATTATATGATTCATTATCAGTTGATGACAAGGAGAAAGTTGAAAACAGTGTAATTCTACACTTGGACATTTACAAGAAATTTCTAATGCAAGTTGTAGATGAATTACCGACAAAATTGTTTAAAAGACTTGAAGCTAGAAGGCAAGTTGTTGAAGAGCTTGATAAGAAAATGAAAATTGAAAAACTACTTGCTGTTTATCTAGTCAACTGACCAAAAGAGATAGATGATCTGATCTCTGAGGCTAACCGGTCAGTATTTTCAACTGCACACCAGCATGTAGCACTTATGGTTGGTAGAGTAAATGAGGTATCAGAGGAAACTGCAAATGCATGGGACATATTCCTTATAGAGAAGGAAAAGCAAGAAGAATATAGAAACCCCAAACCCATCAAAGTATATTAGAAGGATAAGGATAAGGGAAAAGGCACGGTTGGTGGACCACCTAGCATAAAAATAAAAGATAATTTATCCCCACTACCTCTGAATACTCCACCGGTAGTGACTACTGATAATCAACCGGATAGTGAGAGCATGGACATATCAAAAGAGGACACAAATCCTAACTCTGAGGTATTATACACATTGGACATTGATACTCACAAGGTCAATATTGTGGTAGATAAGGATACAACTGAGAAGACAGATATGGCTAATGAGCAATCGGTAACTGATGGTATAGAAGGTAAACCGATAGATGATAACACAGAGCAAATGTAACACCTCACCGGTACAGTTCAGAGGACAGAGGCCGCAATAAAAGACAACAAAAACTTCATTGAGAGCTTGAATCTGGTTTTGGTAGATCTTTTTCAGATTGTAACCAACTGGTTACAAGGATGAAGTAGGAAACCACACTCTATTGACACTTTGACAACCTTTGTCATTGATTCCAAAGGGGGAGTAGTGGAATGAGAAAAATAATCAGCAAATGACTCATCATCTCAAGGGGAGCACATATTCTTTTGGTACACATTTTTGGTAAGACAATACCGGCAGATTCTTTTTGGATGACAATTTTTGGATTTTTCTCATGAGTGTTGCCATCAATGCCAAAGGGGGAGATTGTTGGCAAATGCACACTCCAATGAGACATTGTAGGTGATTGAAGGTTTTGTCATTGATGGCAACCTTACAATCATATGACACTAGCAAGACAATTTACCGGCACCAGCAAAGACAAACTCTACACCGGCACAAAGACCACTGATAGCAAAAGGAAGCATACTGACACAGAAGCCGACATGGATTTTGTTTGTAATATATTTTGTTATTATTATAAAATTATTGTAAGCTGACTTGGCAAGTTGTAAAATGACTCATATATATAAGAGATCATTGTAGAACATTTTGAAATAGAAAAAAGAAAAAATATATAGGCGAAATAAGGCAGACCTATTATGCGAATTATAGGTTAAGGGTTTATGTATGAAGTAGAGCTATAAATCTGTATTGGATCTGACATAGTAGATGCTATTTTGAAGCAGTACAAGACATTGGATTTATATAATCCATTTTGTAAGTTAGTGAGACTTCCCATTTTGTAATTGAGCAGTGAGCTCTAGGTACTTGGCCTTCCTGCATGTGCAGGCCCCTCTTGTAGCAGTAATATTCTCTTATTCGCCAGTAAGTGAATATTGTGGGTCACAAATCCCACCGAGGCTTTTCCCACACCGGGTTTCCTCGTTAAACTACTGTGTTATGGTGTGTTTTTCATGTGGTTGTTGTTATCTCTATTTATTGCATTGTTTCTTGTTTACCGGTATAAAGTATTGATATGCTCTACATATTTTAAATTAAGAAAATCTTATAACCGGTTAAATACTGATTCAAACCCCCCTCTCAGTATCTGTGGGAATACTAACAGGGGGGCAATATGAAAACATCAACATTCTTACATCTTTAGATCCTCCTTATTCTCCTAAGACCTTTCTCCTCACATAGAAATCACTAAAAATGAGCTTTTAGATGATGAAGATGTTCTTCCCCAATCTTCCAAAAAGGATAAGCTTGATAAAGGCAAAGAGATTTCCATTTCACGTGATACTCCTCCTTCATCTACAAATCCTTTTCTGCCTCCTTACACATAAAATTTCAAAGAAATTCATGATCATGTTCCTCCATCTAGTCAATTGCAACATTTTTATAGTCGTGGCTTTCATATAATTACAAAATAAGGTTTTAAAGGACAAGGAATTTTGAAATTTGAGCATGGAATTCATGTACCTATAAATTCTCCTACACAAACTACTACAAGAGGCATAGGAAGTAGTACCCCTCTTTCTATGGACGAATTCCTTCGGCTTCAAAACTTTAAAGATTACATTCAAAAACAACAAATCAAGAGAACCCACAAGAATGCTTCGTCCTCAAAGCATCCTTTTTGTTCATTTCATCAAACCCATGACCATAATACTGATGATTGCCCTAATTTTCAAAAATCTATTCAAGATGACATAGATAGTGGCCAAATTAGAATTGTGGATAATGAAACTTCTTCTTCTAACAAACCCTCTCCTTTATGTCAAGATGATATTTATCATCCTGACAGATTGGCTGCAAGAATCTATTGGAGATTGAAATATGATAGGAACATTTCCTTTCCTCCTCAAAATAAAAACAAAAATCTAAGCAAGTGAAAGGTATTGAATATTGCATTTTTCATGATTCATATTCACATTCTCTTGGAAAATGTTATGCATTTAAGAAATTTGTTCAACTACAATATGATCTTGTACACATTTGTCTCATAGAAGATCTAGCTATATTTTTTAGTAAAAACATCGTGCCTTAGCACTTCTTTTCCCTTCATGTTGCTCTTCATCCTATGACATAATTAGCCCATTTAATGGGGGCTCTTTATCATTAGTGGTGGTATTGTTTCACTTTAACATACTTTGGGGTAGCAACATGAAGTCCATTTTTCTGCTTCTTGTTACTACTTATCAAATTGCCATTAGTTTTTATATTCAAAGTCATACTATATATTCTAGTCGGTTAGAATTACCGAATCATGCAGTCGGTACACACAGAGAAGTCGGTATGAACAATCTAGTCGGCTACAGAAGAAAGCAGTCACAGAACGCAGTATTCATCAAGCTGTTTACCGAGTGTCTTTTTATGGCTACCGAGCAGTAAAGTTAACACATCGAGTTGATATTCACCGAGTGAAACGTGTTACTAGATACATTGAACCTAGACATGCACATGAAAACGTGTTACAAGATCGAGGCACATCTAACCGTTATTACATTGGAAATTGCACTAGAAGATTGTGTATGATTGCAAGGTCAATCTAACCAATGAAATATTTTGTTTAGTTATTCATTTGAGGAATCTTGTTTGTAAGATCGAAGCAATGAATTAGATCATCGCTTTAAGAGATCTATATATACAGCATGGGAAGAGAGTAAAAAAAAAAGTGTGTGTATGTATGAAGGAAGACTGTTACAGAGACACAGAGAGGTCACCGAGAAGGTTATCAAAGAACAGTCGAAGAATAGAGTAAACAGAAGGGTTTACCGAGTTACAATATGGGTTACCAAGGTATGCTATAAGCAAGGTAATCTTATTCTGAGCACATAGAATCTGCTATAACATTTCAGATGTAAAGTTGCAGATATTTGTAATGATTTTATTGTAATATTGTGAAGTTGAAAGAGAAACCTTTAACAGGGTAAAAGACTCTAACCAAGTCTATAAATTGTAAATCCTCTAACTAGGTGCAATATTCAGATTAATGTTGTAAAATCCTTTAGCAAGGTAGATCTAACAGATCTTGTTACTCCTAACAGGGTAAGCTATCAGAAATAGCTAAATGTAGCTCTAACCGAGCAATCTTTATTATTGTAGTAGTGAAGTTGTGGGTGCAATCCCCACAGTAGTTTTTCTCTCTAACCAAGAGTTTCTACATAACCAAAATATATGTGTTATGGAGTGAATCATGTATGATTGTTATCTGTTTGTTTTAAATTTATTTTATGTTACTACACTATTCTGTTTATGCATAATAGTAAGGTTATTATTAAAGAAAAGTTTTGGAGTATTGATTCAACCCTCCCCTCTCAGTACATTAGCTTTCCATATTGGGCCTAACACTTCTTTCTATACATTTATCTCTATCTTTGTGCATTATTCATTATTAGATCTCTTTTCTTGCATAGGGTTATTATTATGTGAGCATATAATTATTCTTTGGTTTTCCTCTTTGCTTGGAGAGGGGCATCTTTAATGAGTATTGCACTTCTTCTCTTTCCTTCATTCTCTTGGAAATATTACCTCTTCTATGGTTTCGATTATTTACATTTATGAAATGCCCCTTAGCAGGGAGTGATCTCTTGAGAAGTATGTATCCCTTCCTTGAAAGGATTTGTTCCACTAGGATGACATATCACTTGAAAGTAATCACTATCAGAAAATGTGTAATGTTTCTTCTTTTTCTCCTCACTTGGGGGGCAAGGATTTTCACTCCTTTCCCTTTCTTTCTTTTTCATTTATCATTATTTCCTTTAGGGGCTGCATTTTTCATATGTGATTATCATTTCTTACAATGGTATGCTTTTATGATTAATCCCCCTTGTGGAATATAAGATGCTTTTTCTCTCTTCCTTTCGAAGATTACCACTTCTTGAGATATGTATTTTAGATTTTCTAATGTCTTTTCTTGCATGTGTTCATATAAGTTAATTGCACACTTTCTTATTTTTAATCTCTCTCTAGTAGATTGTGTAAGCTCTTCTCATTGTCCCTTAGCTTGGGGTGAAATGATCCTTCTCTCTCTCTTTCTCTAGGGATCCACTTTTCCCTATTAAGTGGATGGTGTGAGTTCTATTACTTGATGTCATTCCTTTTGTGGAATTGTTGTTGTTCACTCAAGGATTGTCTCTTATACAAGAGGTGTTAGTCCTTGACTACGACCTCTTTTACACTTGGTAATGTACATCTATAATAAATTCAACCATCCCTCTGAGGGATAAAAGTGAGTCATCCCTCATCAAGAATCCCTTTCACCTAGAAATAGGAGGAAGGATTGCATTCTTGTTCTTTCCTTTTCTTGTTCTATAAGATGTTATATTTGTCTAAGACAACTCCTCTTGGGGGTAGATATGTTTTGAACAAAGATTTCTTCTCCTTCAAGGATCACCTTTACACTTACAACAAGATATCTCTTGTCAACTATCTTATCCTTACTTGAAGAGTATTCCCTCTCTTGCTTGGATTTATGACATTGTTGCATAGTGTATATCTTCTTTGTGATGAAGGTAGGTATCCTTGTTCTAGTTTTCTTAAGATATCAACATCAACCTATGTTGACATCTTAAGGGGGGGGCACCCACACTGCTCCTTTGTACTATAACTTCTCTCATGCATTATACAGTGAGACATTCTTGGAACCAGAGGGAAACCTTTTAGAGAAAGAAGTCATCACTTTTCTTGTATAGTGGGACATTCTTGGAACCAGAGGGAAACCTCTTAGAGCAAGATGTCGTTACTTTTTGTACAATGGGTCATTCTCGAAACCAGAGCACGGTCTCTTAGAGAGAGATGTCTTCACTTCTTCTTTTCTTGTATAGTGGGACATTCTTGGAACCAGAGGGAAACTTCTTAGAGAAAGATATCATCACTTTTCTCTTGTACAGTGGGTCATTCTCAAAACTAGAGCATGATCTCTTAGAGTGAGATGATGCCACTTTTCTTTTATGCAGGGTGATTATTCTTGAAACCAGAGCACATACTCTTAGAGCAGGATGTCACACTTTATTGACACTTGTACTATACATTCTATATAGGTTGTAGCATACTTGGGCATAGACTCCTATGAGGTGCTTCGAACCTCACTTGCACACACGTGCATGAGGTTGAGCAGAACTAACGATATTCTCACTCTCTCTCTCTCTCTCTTTACATGGATCACCTAGACAGGTTCTAGGGGTGAGATTTTCCATGTCCTTCTCTCCATGGATCACCTAGTTTTAGGGGTGAGACGTCCATGGTTTCTTTCTTCTTTGCCTTTCTTCTCATGGATCATCAAAGTGTGTATTCATGTTGTCTCTCTTCTTCCTCTCATGAACTCATAGTTTTACTATTGATAGTTCATGGATGATGTCAACTTTTCTCTTTTATGTGATCGCTCATGTTTATATGATGGAATTGGTCTTTGTGTCCTGATTAGTTGTTGGGACATCTGAGTATCGAGGTCTCTTCGGCTAGTTAGTTTGTCATCTTGTGTCTTGTTCTTGTCATGTGTCTTTTTGTGATTTGTCTTTGTTTTTGTGTGTCTTGTGCCTTTTTGTTTTGTGTTCTCTTACGTATGTTGGCGTGAGTTGAGACCCTCATATTGGGGGTTTTTGCTCCTCAATGTTAATGGTATCTTGCACTCCTTGTGGTATTGCTCCATGTCCCTCATCTTAATCTTTCCTTCTCTTCTACTTTACCGATAATATTGGTGTAGGCCACACTCTCGCTAAAGTGGGGGATAAATGTAGTGTCATAAAATTGCGCCTCCTGCAATTTTAACCACATTTCAGGTCCTCACCTTGACGACAACATCCTCCTTCCTAACTGAGACCTATTTCTGCATTCTCACCTTTTGACCCTTCCTCCTTCAAGACCTATGGCTGCTCTAGATCCTGTTCGGGCCCCAAAATTGGGCAGGAAAGGGGTGTGGCACCCTTTTCCCCCTAGGACAGGAGCGTGGTGCCCTTGTCCCCACCCCTTAGGGTGGCCCTATGTCAGGTCTGTCTGGTCTACTATGCACAATTTGTCTTTGGGGTTTGCAATTCCTCCTCGTCAGCCTTCGATGGTTGAAAATTAATCCTTGAGGCATGTATAAAAAAGAATTCAATTCCATCATTCAAGGACATATGATAGAGGATAAGAGGCATAAGGATAAGATACCTGATTTCAAGGTCATCATCAAGCACTCAAGCATTCAATTCTTATTCATTCATCAATTGGAGCAACATTACAACATTCATTTGCAAGCATGTGTGTGTGTTAGGGTTTTTTCATGTTACATTCCATTTCATACAACATTTTTGGTTACATTCAAGAAGCAAATCAATCATCATAAAAAAATTGCAGATCTACAAGGTATACATTTCCATTGTTTACATTCAAGCATTTGCAATTACTTTCTTTCAAGGTTGATTCCTCAATCGGGGTTTGACTAAGGTAAACCCCTATCCACAACCATTCTTCCTCTCTTTTCTATATGTAGGTTGTAGGTGCGCAACTATAATTGTAGGTTTGGGCTTCATTTGCAGAGACATAAGAACCCTTTTTGTTTCACGGATTTTGTGGAGGACCATGTACATTCCCGCCACGGTCCCGATGACTTTTTTCCAAATCTGCAGGGCAGATCTGTATTAGTCTAATTAGCTCAGATCCAAAGTTACAGTGTGATCCCGAACTAGTAGCCTCACATTTCACTCATTTCCTCTCTCTTTTCCACATAGTCAACAAGTCAACTTTCTCATTTACAAAAGAGGGTAAATCACACTTCAACCCTTGCAATCCACTTGGGATTCACATCCTTGTTTCCCTTGGATTTGGATCTAGTGGATCCAAGCCCCTCTTTTGAATGTAAATTTCCTCCCAAGTAAAAATCATCCTAGTGGCTTCCTTTCTCTCTCCTAGGTGGGGAGTCACTAGGATCCAATTTTCCACTTTACAGATCTACATGAGATGCATTTAATTTAAAATTTGATGATTTTGAATGAAAATGATGATTATGGATGTAAATGCTTATAATACTATCTTAAATGATATGCTTGATTAAACTCATGTGATGGATGCTTATATGATAATGCATATGTTATATCAATGAGATGATATTGTAATGATTATAGATGTGATGTTATGATTGCAATGAAATGTTTATAATAGTATGATAAATGATTCTAAGTGCAAAAATGCTATTAAATGACCTTAATGGATAAAATGAACTACAATGATAATGATCCTAATGCAAATAATAATGATATAATACACATGATCAATGAAATGCACTTAATGCAAACTAAGGAAATGTAAATGATTATGATTGAAAACAAACTAATGAAATGAATGATAATGATTAATATACAAACCTAATGATTCTAAAGATAAATTAACCTAAAATGATCAAATACAAATTGTTTTTGTTTATCCAAGTATACTCAATCTTTATTTATGATCATTAATCTCTGAGTGGAATGAAATGCTTATAATGCAACTAACAATGAATTCTTATAATGCAGATGAATAATGAGCTAATCTAAAATGATCTAACTAAAATGATACTTCCATTCTTCATATGTTGTCTTATAACAGTGCTTTATTTCATCATTGAGCTTTTAAAATGTTGTAAGAAAATACAAGCAACTTGACATAATGATTCTAGCTGACCTGAGTATTTCTTACATGGATTTTGATATAGCAAGTTTATTCAAGCAACTTGATATGATGAATCAAGCTGACCTGAGTATTTCTTACAGAACAGACAAGGATTATCCCTTTTCTTGCATGATTCAGAATGTCCTCCTTGATCTTTTACTGATCATATCCTTAGGCAAGTACATATCTTAATAAGAGATAAACCACAGACAACAAACAATGAAAATAATCACGCCCCATCATAGCTACTCTAGTCATGGACATCCTTGAGTTGCATAGAGTACATGATTAGCAAAAAATCAAGATATGAACACTGAATTTTGTTTGTCATACACATGTTCTCATGGTCATTAACTAATATAATCAACTTGATGAATAATCATTGATAATCCTTCATATATTGTTGGTTGATTCCTTGTATTCTAAATTTTGACAATTCAGTTGTTACAAATGCCTTGATCTTTGTTGCCTTGTTGCTTGTTATTTGTTTCAAAACCTTAGGTATTTTTATTTTTTTTTGAAGTTTTTCGAATGTTTTGGATTTCCAAAGATTTAAAAGATCACCTTAGCAAAAGGGATTTAGGATTTTGCCCCTAGTGGAGACAACTTTTATTATAGATGTATGAAAAATGATCAAAATCCAAACCATGGCAGGATATAATGCAGATATGATTGATAAAATCCAAGACAGATAACTGTTGGTAAGCTACATATTTCCTACTAAATGGTTCAAAGAGATGAATACAAAAGATTAAATGGATAGGCTAGGATAGATGGAAGTGATAGATGCAAATAGGATGGATAGGTGCGCTAGGATGGATAGATGCAGAAAGCGATCTCATTACCAGGTTTTCACTATCTAAACTTATTGCATTTTTTCCATATTTGATTTTTTTCCTTTTTTTTTGTTTTCATTGTTTTATGCTTTTTAGGGATTTTCTGCTTTTCTGATTTTTACTGATTTCTTCAGAACTTTATATGCTTTTTACTGATTTTTTGTTTAGGGCTTTATATCTCAAGCATAAAACTTCTTGAGATGGATAGAATTGATGGGCTCTTCAAACCAATCACCTTCAGGTCTTTCAGGTGTAGATAACTTGTATGCTCTCGAGCCATATGCTGCTACTATAACAAAAGGACCTAACTAGTTTGGTTCAAATTTTCCCTTCTTTTCTTGATCTTGTTGATTCCTTTGATTATCCCTTAGAACTAGATCTCCAATCTGAAAAATGTGTGGCTTAACTCTATGATTGTAACTTCTCGCCATTCTTTGTTGATATACCTTCAAATGATCTGTAGCATTTTGGTGACGTTCCTGAATCAACTCAATTTCTTGAAGTCTAGAGACTCGTTCTTCTTCTTTTGGTATAAGACCTTTCAAGGACACTCGTAGAGAAGGTATCTCTACTTTTACTAGTAATATTGCTTTTGATCCATAAACTAAGAAATATGGGGTTCCCCCCCTTGGTGTGCGAATGCTGGTTCGGTATGCCCAAAGAGCAGGATTTAGCTGAATATGCCAGTTTTTACCAGCTTCATTGACTGTTTTCTTCAATATCTTTAAGATTGTTTTATTTGATGCCTCAACTTGACCATTTCCCTATGGATAATATGGTGTAGAAAACCTATGTTGAATATGAAAGTGTTCACATAGTTCCTTCACATCTTGATTCTTAAATGGCCTCCCATTATCAATGATAATCATCATAGGGACTCCATAGTGACAAATTATATAATTTAGGATGAATGATGATATTTTCTTTCTTGTCACTTTCATCAAAGGCACTGCTTCAATCAATTTAGTGAAATACTCTATAGTAGTCAGAATGAACTTATGTCCATTAGAGGATGAAGTGTTTATCTTACCTACCAAATCAAGACTCCATTGAGAGAATGGCCATTAACCTGCCATAGGATGCAATTCTTGTGCTGGTGCATGGATGAGACTCCCATGGATCTGGCATTGTTTGTATCTCTTAGCATATGTAAATGAATATCTCTCGATTGTAGGTCAATAGTAACCCAAGCAAATAAGTTTCTTGGCCAACGTTAAACCACTTGAGTGCGTGCCACAAATACCTGTGTAGACTTCGTTAAGAACTTTCTTAGATTCTTCTTGTTCAAGACACTTCAATAGAGTTCTATCTAGACCTCATCTATATAAGGTATCATCAATGATAGTATAGCGAGATGACTAATGGATAAAATTTCTTTTCTGATTATGGGATAGGTCAGGAGGAAGGATATTCTCCTTTAGGTATCGATAAGTTTGGTTGTATAAGGATTGATCAGTTCCAGACATATGGCAAATCATGTGGGTACTATGGGATTCAATGGTAGGATTCAAGATATCTTCCTCTAGGAATTCATAACATTATTAATTTTACTGATTCTGCAAAAGAGATGCTATTGTAGCCATTGCATCTATTGCTTTGTTCTCATTTCTTGGGATTTAAGTAAATGTTATTTCTTCAAAGTGCTCTTTAAAATATTCAACCAGTTGTTTGTAGGGCATGAGTTTGTCATCTTTAGTTTGATAATCATCATTTATTTGGTTGATTATAAGCTGTGAATCACCATAACATGCAATTCCTTGATGTTCCATTTAATAGCCATTTTGAGCCCAATAACCAATGCTTCATATTCTGTAGTATTGTTTGTGCATGGAAATCGTAGTCTATATGATTTTAGAATTGTGTCCCTGAGGTGTGATGAACAAAATTCCAGCATCTGATCCATATTGTGTATAGGAGCCATTTAAGTACAACTCCCAAAATTTTGTGCTTATTGTCAAAATGTCTACATCAAGAATTTTGATGTGCAACAATGTGTCATCTTGTAAGGGTGCTTCAGCCAATTGACCATCAATGACCTTGATAAACATATAAGGTACTGAGGGGGGGGTGAATCAGTGCAAGCAAAAACAATATGAATCTGATCACCAACTTAAACATCTTAAAACTTAACAAGCATAGGAGGAATATCACCACATAAGCTAATGCCTAATAAACCAAATTCCACATAACACAAGAGATTTATACGTGGAAACCCAAAAGGGAACCACGATGGGAGTTAATACCCACAAGATTCACTATTTGCAGAATAGAAATCTTGGCCAGTTAAGGTCTTACAAACATACCTTGTTAGGAGTAGACTCGGTTAAGGGATTTAAATGATGAGCCCTGTTAGGAGCTTTGACCTGTTAGGATCAACCTTGCAAGAGGATTTAACACTCTGATATAAAGCTACCCTGTTAGGGGATTTACAATACAAGGCCTATTAGGATCTACTCGGTTAGAGGATTTTACTGATGTAACTTTTAGGATAACAACAGTTCAAATGATTTTCATGTTAGACCTTTGCGTCTGATAAGATCTGCTTCAGATCCTCAAAAATTTAATCACATCAATACAGAGCTTCACTAATCACCGCACACTCACAATCTCAATATTCGCCTTCTATCTTATGTCTATCTCATAACACATCACACTTTTTATAGACATCAACTTAGATGGCTACAACCTTGGAACAATTTTCTAGGTTCAATGCATGTAAAAAAAATAACTTTGCACACTGAACTTATGTCGGCCACCGACATAACAAATCAAAACCTGTGTCGTTTTACCGATTTAAGTGACTTTATCACTACCGGTTAAGTGTTCATCAGAATAACTGCTCTGTATATCGAATCTTGCTTGTCCAGTTGAATCTGCCAATGTGGTCATGAACATAGCTCCAAATACCTGTCTCCATCACTCCTGTAAAACTACATCATTCAACTCTTCATCAATCACCTGTATTGGTTGCATGAATGCAACTCTGTGTTTGTTTACTGGTTAAGAACTTATTTGTCGGTTCACTAGTAAACTGCCATCTGTACTGGTTATACCTTACCGGTTGGCTTCCAAGACTTAGATGACCACAAAAATATTGTTTCCATCAATGAAAACACAAGACTTAGTCATCAAACAATAATCTCAACCTCTTCATCACATTCACCAATCAATCATTTACTGGTTGCAAATCACCAACAGTCTTTACCAGTTCACTCAAATGCCAACATTCTCCCCCTTTGGCATTGACGGCAACACTTAGGAAATTTTTTGTCAACTAAGTGTGCAAAACAAAAATTGACTTCATGACATATACTTCCCCTTAGGAATTGCGTGCTTATTACAAAAAATAAAAGACTTATACTACTACTCTCCCTTTACTTTTACATGCAAAATTTTGACCGACTCTTCAACTATTACTCCCCCTTTGACAACAATACCAAACAAAGAAGTAAATACATGAAAGAGAAATACATGTACACCAAAATTTGTATCAAAATTGCATAGCATATATAGATATAGGAGTTCAAAATGTTGCTACAATGCAATATTAGAAAAAGCATCACTAAAATGTGATTTCAATTGTGTCATATCATTATGCCATGTGTCCAAAATAGTGTCGGTTATCTCCACATGTGTCCTCATCTGTCCAAAAAACTCCTCCATGGAATCTAGAGTGCTCATCTCTGGTGTAGCAAGAATAGCTTCAGATTCTTTATAGGCTCTCTGCAAGATTTCCACCTTCGGTATCAATTGTGTCTGTAATTTCTGTAGTGATTTGATCAGCTTAACCTGTTCAATTTCATAAGCTTTCAGCTTATGCTGAAGTTTGACAACCAATCTTATATAATTGATAGCAGAGTCATTAAGGGGCTTGAATGGCTCATTAAGAACTTCAAGTTCTTGCTAAGCTTCCTCCTCCTCCTTCTTCTTCTTCAATTCAGTACAAAACAATGAAAATTTTGAAAAAGTTGAGAGTATTTTACCTCCGGTTTCAAGTCCTTCTTTCAAATAGTCCTTATTGACAGTAAGAGAAACTTTCCCTTTATCAATTTTAGTCATCAATTGCTTAGTTCTTTTCTTCTTTTAATCCTTGTCAACACTAGCATAAGCTGCATCCTCAAAAGATTTCATTTGTTCTCCGGCCTCAGAAACAATTTATCCAAGCTTGTCAATAGGAGTAACAAAATTATTAGTATCAATATTCGGTACGAGACTTGACAGAATCTCAACAACATTCCTTATTGTCTCTGCCTCCTTCTGTTGTTCTTTCATCTTCTTCTTCTTGGCTCGGGATTGCATGGTAGTTGTAATCTCCATCAACTTAGTTGAGCTCAAATTATCCATGTCTAGTGGACCTTTGATGCTTATAGCATCATCATCTTCATCATCTACAATTTTCTTTATAGAATCAAGTGACAAAGGTGTCACTTTAGGTTTAGTCTTCTTCTCTGCATCTTCATTTTTCTTTTCCTCTTCCTTTTCTTTTTCTTTTGTCACTTCCTCTTTCTTTTCATTTTCCTATACCGATGGGGGCTATGTATCAACAGTTTGAGTAACTACCGGTGGCTCCTCATCCTTCTTTTATTTCAGTTACTTAGACATATCAACATCAACATCATGTATATTTACATTGTCAGGAGCACCAACATCATCATTATAACCAGTATCATCATCATCATCAGGGATAATCTCAGGTTCAGTTTGTGTGTTCAGCGATTGATCATCCAGAATAATTTAATTAGGCTTAAAATCAGTTATTTTAACACCTTTCAGGAGATCTTCAGCCTCAAACCTCTCCGATTCATCTTCCTTAACTTCTTCCTCTTCATCTAGAATTAGACCCAGTACCTTTTTCAAAATGTGTTTAGTCTCCTCATGGACTGATTGGTTCTCGCCAATTAACATTATTGTCAACCTTTTCTTCGACCTAAAAGATGACTTTTCCTAAGCAAAAATTTCATCTAGCTCTTGCTCAGTAGCTTCAGGTTGCAAGTTTTTCAGAAAATATTCAATGTATTCTCTATCTTGTTTCATGGTTGCCTGCCATCTAGCATCAATTATATTATACAATGAATTTGGAATTTGCCCTTGCAATTCAATTAGGGCCTTGTTGTATTTATTCATCATGTAAACAATTGTATCTTCTATTTCCCTTTGTTCATCTTTACTAAACTTATGAAACAGTTTCTTCACACCAGTCTATATACCATACTCTTTAATGTTTATTATTAAATTTTCAAGAGGTGTGAGCTTGATTACCAATTTCTTTAGAGATTTCACAGTTGGAGTACCAACACCCTTTGACATTTTGCCACTGGCCCTTAGGGATTTCTTCTCTCCTTCGGACTCAGTCACTTCTTCATCAGCATCTACCGATTTATGTGCTTGTTACTTTTTCCTTTTACTAGTCTTAACCGGTGTAGTGGGTGGTTCAACAATCTTACCTTTTCTCTGGAATTGAATCTTTGATGGTTTCTCCTTTTTAATTTCTACTGGTTTCTCCTTTTTAACAATTGCTGGTTTTTCTTTCTCTGCAACCTTCTCTTTTCCAGCTCTTGTCTTTACACCGGTGGGGGTACTAGTTGGTGCACTTGATGTTCTGACCTGTTGAGCAGCATGCTTTTCTCTTGCTTCAACAATGGCTTCCTTTGTGAATCCTTCCTGCTCTGCAAATGCTTCAACTTCTTTTCTAAATTTCTTTGCAATTACCAATCGTTGAAGTTCAAAGTGCACTAGAAGGGATTTCTCCTTGTAAGTTCCAAACCATTCTGCTATTGTATGTACTGGTTGGGCAAGAAAATGATCAACATATGCAATCATAAGATCTTTTTCCACTTCATATCCCATGGGCATAACCCATGTAGTCTAGGGCACAATTGCCTCCATCATTCAAGTATCTGTATCAACCATAAAGCAAATTGTGCTTTCATACCGGTTGACAACCTCTGCTGGTATCCTTTCCCTTGCATGCATTTTCTTCTTAAAGTCTTTAAAATATCCCCGTGTAAGTTTTCCAAAACCATTACCAAGCATTCTAATGTTGTACTTCATCCACATCAATGCAAGAGTGCCATCTATTCATTGGATATCACCAATAATAGGGAAACATTTCTTAAAATAAAAGAATAGACGTAGAATTAATTGACCAAATTTAAACCTTAACCTCATATCCTTTTTGATGGATTCCAGGTTTAGCACAAGTTGACTCCTTAATGCCTCTGACAAGTCATAGTCAACATCTTCTTTGATCATTTGGTAAGCTGTATGAATAGCTGCAACATGGATGTTGTTCATCCTGCTACAGTAATAGATCCAGTAACTAATTACCATAGAAGCATAATTTACTGTCAGATCATTGATATTATTCACTTCCATTTCTCTTCCATCCCATTTAGATCCTATTAACTTTTCTACATCATTCTTAGGAATGGATCTCAAAACTGGAACCTCATCGGTGACACAAAATCCGGTGACTGCGTGAATAGCTTCCTTAGAAATTTTATATGGTTGGTCGAGCCACATAAACTGGTCATGAATCCTGCTAAGCACATATCTCACAAGTTCATCATCAAAATCATTAATGAAATTCAGGGCATGGTGAAACCCTTTTGAACCGATCCTTCAAAATACCATTCTTATCACACAATGCTTTATATTGATAAAAAATAGCAACAACACCAAGATCCTCTAGTTTGCAATGATAGAAAGATCTAACATCTTCAACATGTAAGACACCATAAGGAACTCCAGATAGAGCTCTGAGGGGATCAATTTCCTTAGACTTAAATGGGTGCCTCTTAAATTCAAGATGGGGTCTATTGGTAACACCAACTAAATGTGGGGTGTCCATCTTCAATGATTCAGAAAGATAAGCAGATAACAAGATATCTGAATAAATACCTTTTACCTTTTCTGCACTAGGGTTCCAAAAACTATCAAATCTATCTCACTGATTCCCAATCACAAATCACACCAGATCACTTCAAATCTTTGCCAATGTTGTAAACACAAACTTTTCTATGCTCTATTCACTCTCCATGTGCTCACAAGAATGCAAAGTGACAAAAAACATTCAAAAAGTTATGTTTATTTGCCCATTATCTATCGCATTAAATGCCATTACCAATAAAACCCTAAAATATCTTTTAACACACTACTAGTTCTCATAACACATCAAACCTATTGGTTTGATCACAAAATAACTTCTTAATATTATAATACGTCAAAGTATGAAGATTTAACATACCTCATGGTCCTTCAGGGGGTTCTAAAATAGATCTAACATTAAGCTCCCCCTAATCTTTTTAACAACTTAGTTTATCGGTGAAGGGTTCTCCACACCAGGTGAAGAAATAGGATCTTTAGATAGTTTGACTTTAGTTTTCTCATCATCCTTCTTTTTCTAGATTTTGTTCATTTCAACTTTGGTCTCCTGCACATCAACTTTCATCTTCCCTTTTCGGTCAGCAAATTGATTCACCAATTGGTTCACCTTTTCTCTACAAAACTTTGCAATATGTCATGGTTTATGACAATGATAACAAGCCATACCAGATGTTCTCCAAGGTCCAACATTGCCTCTACCATTCCTTCTTCTGCAGTTCATAGCTACATGACTGTAGTTATGACAGATTGTGCAAACCACATTCATCCTCTTTTCCATCTCATAGGGACTAGACCGGTTAGCATAGGGTTTCAGCCAGTTAGAACTTCTCTGGTTACTGAAGGTTCTTTTCCAACCACCACCAGACCTTCGACTCATGTGAGGTGCCAGATTATTTTCTCCATACCCACACTCAAAAACTCTATGTCCATGCATGTTGCAAGTGAAACAATAACCATTAAAGGTTCTAGCTTATATCCTTGATAAGCATTGGGTCTATAACCATTAGAAACATCAGATCTGCTTCTACAAACATTAGGAGTATGTCCTGGTTTATGACAATTGAAAAAAATTGGGTTATAGGATTTCTTACCGGCGGGTTTCCGAACTTTAGGTGTAGATTTACCTTCATGAAAGTTGTCCTTAGTACCAGAAGACTCACCTTTCTCAAATGTATTGTAACCCAATCCAGTTGTATCACCATTCATCCTTTGAGATTGGATTTGTTCATCAAGCATGGTGGAACTTTTGTTAAACTTTGCAAGCTTCTCATTAGCATCAACAAGTTATTTTGTAAGGTCTTCATTCCTTTTCATGAGAGTCTCTCTAAGACACATTTCCATATCTATCTTTGCCTTTATCTCTTCTTTTTCTTCTTTTTCATCATGCCAGTGTGCATATAGAGTGCCATTTTCTTGATTTATCTTTAAGATCTAATGTTCTTTCTCTTTGATCTTGTCTTCTATTGTCCTCCTTACTTCAAGTTCCTGACTCATCCAGATAGTTAGGGATTCTAGCTCTCTCCTCAAGATAGTCTTTTCATCATTCAGTTTCTCCACCTCATCAACCAATTCACCTATGTTTGCTTCATCAAAGGAAATGCTCTCAAAAACCTCCAATAGTTGTTCGGTTAGCTCTCTTCTCTTAGCAAGTGAAGCTTTATACTTTCCTCTCAATGTTTCTAGGGAATCCTTAGTTTCTGCAAGTTTGTTAGACATCTCTCTATAACTCATATCCCCCATGTTTTCCTTAGGAATCCTTCTCAAGTGGTTAAGCCTCAAAGAAGGTTGGCTCTAATACCAATTGATAAACTTATAAGGCACTGAGAGGGGGGGGGTGAATCAGTGCGAGCAAAAACAATATGAATGTAATCACCAACTTAAACACCTTAAAACTTAACAAGCATAGGAGGAATATCACCACATAAGATAATGCCCAATAAAAAAATTCCACATAACATAAGAGATTTATACGTGGAAACCCAAAAGGGAAAAACCATGGTGGGAGTTAATACCCACAATATTCACTATATGCAGAATAGAAATCTTGACTGGTTAAGGTCTTACAAACATACCCTGTTAGGAGAAGACCCGGTTAGGAGTCACCCGGTTAAGGGATTTAAGTGATGAGCCCTGTTAGGAGCTTTGACCTGTTAGGATCAACCTCATAAGAGGATTTAACACTCTGATATAGAGCTACCCTGTTAGGGGATTTACAATGTAAGGCTTGTTAGGACCTACTCAGTTAGAGGATTTTACTGATGTAATTGTTAGGATAACAACAATTCAAATAATCTTCATGTAACAGCTCTATGTTTGATAAGATCCACTTCAGATCCTCAAAACTTCAATAACACATCAATACAGAGCTTAACTAATCACCGCACACTCACAATCTCAATATTCATCTTCGATCTTATGTCTTTCTCACAACTCATCACACTTTTAATAGACATCAACTTAGTCAGCTATAACCTTGAACAATTTCCTAGGTTCAATGAATCTAGACAAAATAACTTTGAATGCTGAACTTATGTCGGTCACCGACATAACAAATCAAAACATGTGTCATTTTACTGATTTAAGTGACTTTATCACTATTGGTTAAGTGTTCATCAAAATACCTGCTCTGTACATCAAATCTTGCTTGTATGGTTGAATATACCAATGCAATCATGAACATAGCTCCAAATACCTATCTCCATCACTCCTATAAAACTGCATTATTCAACTCTTCATCAATCACCTGTACCAGTTGCATGAATGTAACTTTATCTTTGTTTACCAGTTAAGAACCTATTTGCCGGTTCATTGGTAAACTGTCATCTATACCGGTTATACCTTATCGGTTGGCTTCCAAGACTTAGATGACCACAAATTATTGTTGCCATCAATGCCAACACAAGACTTAGTCATCAAATAGTAATCTCAATCTCTTCATCACATTCACCAATCAATCATTTTCCGATTGCAAATCACCAACAGTCTTTACCGGTTCAGTCAAATGCCAACAGACCTGTCCTTTGATAGATTTTCGATCAACATATTCTATATCAAACTCACTTAGTATCATAAACCATTTTGCCAGTCTGCCTATTAAAGTTGTTTTACTCAACAAATACTTTACTGGATCTATTTTTGCTATTAGTTTCATAGAATGAGTCAGCATATAATGTCGCAATTTCTGAGTTACAAATACAACTGCTAGGCATGTCTTCTCAATAGATGTATAGTTCAATTCATAGCCTATAAGTGTTGTGTAGATGTAATACATTGCTCTTTCTTTCCCTTCTTCATCATGTTGTTCTAAGAGAGCTCCTAGTGATACATTTGTTGCTGAGATGTAAAGCAACAATGGTTTCCCTTTGATTGGTGATACAAGTACTGGAGGATTCATCAAATATTCTTTGATTTGCAAAAAAGATTCCTCACACTTCTGATCCCATTTGAATAGAACATTCTTGTGTAAAATATGAGTGAATGGATGATATCTATCTGCTAATTGAGAGACAAATCTTTTGATTGATTTCAATCTCCCTTGTAGAGATTGCAATTGACTTATGTTCTTGGGTGACTCCATTTCCATGATACCTTTAACCTTTTTTGGATCTACTTTAATTCCACGAGCTGATATAATGTACCCAAGAAGTTTTATAGAGGTTACTCCTAATGCACATTTCATTGGATTCAATCTTAACTGATATTGTTCAAGCCTACCAAAGATCTTGCCCAAGATGTTCAAATGTTCTTTCCTTGTATGAGATTTTGCAAGTATGTCATCTACATAATCTTCCATTATTGTATCCATCATGTCATAGAAAATTGTCGTCATGGCCCTCTAATAAGTTGCTCCTGCATTTTTAAGCCCAAATGGCATAACATTCTAGCAGTAAGTACCCCATGCACAAGTGAATGTTGTCTTTTCTTGATCTTCAGGGGTGGTTTTTATTTGATTGTATGCCAAGAATCCATCCATTAATGAAAACATCTCATATCCTGCTGATAAGTCTATAATTATATCAATGTTGGGCAATGGAAAATCATCTTTTGGACATGCTTTGTTCAAATCTCTGAAATCAGTGCAGACTCTTATTCTTTTATGTGGCTTTGACACTGGCACAATGCTTGAAACCCATTCTGGATGGGCAATAGGTCTTATGAAAACCACATCAAATAGTTTCTTTAGCTCTTCTTTTACAAGGAGAGCAATGTGTGGATGCATCTTCCTAGCTTTTGTTTAACTGGTTTTGCTTTTGGATCCACATTGAGATGATGCATGATAAGATCTGGATCAAGTCCTGACATGTCTGCATAGGACCAAGCAAAATTTATCTGTCTTTGTTTGAATAACTCCACGTATTCTTTCTTTTCTTCATATGATAATGATGCAACAGGATGAAGGACTTTGGGGTCCTTTAATGTACCAATGCTTATTGCTTTTGTTGGCTCTATTAAAATAGAAGATCTCTCTTGAAAATATGTAGGGAGGATTTCAAACTTTCTATCTTCTGGTGCCTCAAGGAGGTTTTCACTGTCAAATACGTCCTTTATTTTTCCTCTTGATTTATCTAGTGTTGCCATGAAATGGTTTTTAGCACTAGGTCTTTTTCCTTATTTTATTTCAATTTTGCGACTAAAAAGTTTGGCACTCTCCTGATTGCAAGAAGCGTTACTTGATTCTGTGGTGGAAGACATCTCAGGTGTCATTGGTTCTACATCATTAATATATATGGCTATGTCATGATCATTGGAAAAGACATCCAATTCAGGGTTTTCTAGGTTATCCCAATCAATTCATTCTGGATGAAGTAGAGGTAAGTCATAGTCATCATCATTGTTAGGTGTTTCAAGGTTCATGACATAATAGTCATAGTTTGGCATAGAATAGGTAATGTCATAGATAGAACTCTCTTGAGGATAATCTCTCCCAAGTGCCCTCGAATCAGCTCTAATGAAATTAGGATTGGTATTTTGTGATTCACAATCAAGTGACTCATCATCTGACGTTTGTCCCTCAAATGAATGGATTATATCAACACATATATCTTTGATACTATAGGTTCCCTCTTGATCAATTAAAATAGATTCATTTGTATCTTGAAGTAGACATACTTGTGTACATGACATAGAGGATTATTTTTCTATCTTTTGTCTTCTCTTGAACTCAACTTCTTCTGGACTAATAGTCAATCTTGCTTGACTATCTATTAATTCTTCTATGGTTCTTCCATACTTTAATATTGTTGGCTCAACATTTGATGTAGATCTAATATTTTGTTGATCTTCTGATTATTGATCAATGACTATTTGTGTTCCCTGTGGTGTTACTTCTTGTTCTTTTTCATCCTCTTTCCTTTGTTGTTTTGCATATGCCTCTTTATTCTAAATTTTGATCTCTTCTTGTCTTCTTTCCAACTCTATTCTTTGTTTTGTGAAAGATGAGTCTTCATTTGTAATAGCTGCTTGTTCTTCATCCTTTTCTTCACTTGATAAATCAGATGATGTATCTGGACCCCATTCACATTCATTTGAATCTATTTCTGATCTATTTTCTAGAATCACACCACTATGCCTAACAGGAATATTATATGGTGAGAAGAGTTATCTGATTTTGGCCATCTGTTCTTTCACTGTTTCTGGAATATCTTGATCAGGTTCTACACTTTTTTGTATTCCTTGAACTTGTTTGCAAGATTATTCTTCTCTTTTGATTGAAATTTCTTCCTATTGTTTCTCATATTCTTCTTGTTTCTGTTTGTTAGCTATTGTTTCTGCTGCTTGGTGCAGCCTTTCTTGCCATGGTTCTTCTTTAGGGACTTCTTTCTTTCTCCACCTTGGATGTTGATAATTATGTTATTTTTGCTTTGATTTAGGATATCCAAGTCTTGATTTATCTTCTTTAGATTATGTGTGAGGACAAATAAGTTCTAAAATACCTTCTTGTTGCTTGCCAATTGGTCCTTTTCCTTCATATCCCATCTTTTGCATGATCTTATAACCATTGCCATATTGTTCTATGGGAATATTAGCTTCTGCAACTATTGCTATTGTTTTATTTTCATCTTTGTACAACCAACTAAGAATGTCCTTGTCTTCCGTTTCTTCTGCAAGTGTCCCAACTTTAACAAATGCTCCATCAAACATTTCAATTGATTTCTTTGGGATCCGTGGTTGAACACTTGTAGGCTTTCCATATGATTTAGGTGAAAGTGGAAAGTTATGCAAACAATACTTTCCCATTCCTTCATCATTTAATTTAAGTTTTTTCTCAAAGGTTTCCCATAATTTTTCTTGAATTTCTTTGGTGGGTGTGATGTGGGGAAAAGTGAATGATGGAGAGATCAAGAGGAAAGCTTTTCTTCCCTCCAAGGAGAGATGAAAATTTCACTCCGAGTTTCCCTTCAAACACTTTATTCACATTACATTAAAAGAGGGGGGGGGGGGGGGAATTCACTAGATCCAATCTCTTAGGGAAGAGATTGAATACTAAATGGATTGATAATGGTGTTAAAATGACACGCTAACCCCTCTTTTAGAATGGAAAATGGTTGAATTATGTGTTTTGAGACTAAGTATAAAAGTAGAAAAGAATTGATTATAACTTGAAATAGAAGCGTGGGATGAAGCTATGCACATGGATCTGGCTATAAAATGTCGAGAAGAAGCCGCCCCATGAATTTGAGGAAAAGTTGTTCAGACCATGTTGAAGGTGCACACGGTCCTCCGAAAAAATCCGCAAAATGAAAAGGGTTTTTCCGCCTTTGCAAATGGAGTCCAAATCTACAAACATAGCTACACACCTACCATCAACACACATAAAAGAGAGGAAAAGAGGTTGGGATTGGGGGTTTGCCTTAAGGTCAAACCCCAGTTTTGGAATTAACCAAATGATGAAAGAAAGTACTTGCAAGTAAATGTAAATGGAAGACTGAAATGTAATTCACCTCAAGAGAGGTTGTAGATAGAAATGCAGGTAGATTTTCTTGTATGGAATTGAATATTGAAAGGGATCTCCTCTTCAATGGGTGAATCCTTGACTTGAATGCAACACCTAGCCTTGAAGGGAGACTTGAGAATTATCAATGCTTGAAATGGATGCTTGAATGCTTGGATGCTCGATCAAATTGAATTCTCACTTATGAAAATGGGAGGGGAAATATATTCACCAATTAGGGTTAATTCACTGATATTTCATCATAGGATGACACAGGGAAAGTTTTCTCACTTTAATTTCAAAGTTCAATGCAAAGCTAGGACAGAGGGGGCCCCAAAATAGGGCAGGGACAGGGGTGCCACGCCCCTGTCCTACCCTTATCTCAGGACAGGAAGCAGGTTCATGCATTGTGGAGGGCAGAAAAAGTGCAGTTTCTGGGTATGAGCAAGTCTCGGGTCTCCGATCAGGCTTGGGGATTCAAATCACCAACGTGAAGACCCTAATGTGGTCGCGAATTGCAAGGGTTGCAATTTTATTACACTACATTTATCCCCCACTTTAGCAGGAGTATAAGCATACACCAATACTACCAATAAAGTACAAGGAAGCAAGATTGAAAGACTTCTACTAGGTCAAGGAGGCAAGATGCACCAAGCCCCCAGTGGACTAAGGATCTTATGACATTGATTGCCAAAGTAAAAGGGAAGATCAACAAAGGAAAACCATGACTGCAAGTAGCAAGGTTCCCCTCACTATGAATAATGAAAATATATCAAAATTATAAAGCAAAGCCGAGTTCACTAAATAAATTTAAGTATCAAGAAGGAAAATATGAGCAGAGTGTATGCCCCCACGTTAAAATGATCGCGCACGCCTTATCGAGAGTGATTGCTTTAAGGTAGGATACACTCAAGAGAGAGAGAAGAAAGGGAGCACCCTATCGCAAGGATTTAGCCCCCAGTCGAGGAATGGACCCAAGGATAATGAACACAAAACATGAGGTAGTTTCTCTTTCCTCGGGGTCATTATGCTATATGATAACTCATGTATATCATATATATATATGTGCATATAATAATCATCATTCCCCAAAGAAAGGGCACTGCCTTGGAAGAAAGGGCATACAAGTGTCTTTCGAGTCAATATGAAAGAGACCAAAAGAGATCTCAATGCTTGCATTATCCTCATATAGGAATTAAGGGAAAAATAGAAGAATATGGATACACATAGAAGAATAATCACAAAAGAGCAAGAGAGGAGAGAAGGAGAAGATCTTCAGTGCTAATATTGATAATCTAGCATGACATCCACCTCCCGATCTTGTTGATCACTATTTCGGGAAGACGAGCAACACGCCAGAGGAGAAACATCAAGAACAACAGATGGAGCTAACACAAGATCCAAACAAGGACTATTCTCATGGGCTAAGTCACTTTGTTTGATTCTAGGAGCTAGGATTAGGCTAATGTGGTTGTGAATTGCAGGGGTCGCAATTTTATGACACTACAGTGGGATAGATTGATTCTCTGTTATGTGGACCTCTTGAATCTTGTGTTGGTTTCAGATTATTGTAATATTGACTGGAGTCTGTGATTGTAGTGACTTCTTGTCCATTATGAGGAAACTTAACACACTGGTGGTATGTAGAAGGAACCGCTTGCATGTCATGAATCCATGGTCTTCCCATAAGAATATTTTAAGATAAATTCAAGTCTAGAACTTGGCACAATGTATCTCTTTCCACAAGTCCTATTTTGATTGGCAACACCACAATCCCTTTAGAAGAATGCTCTTCCTCATCATAAGCCTTGATAATTTTTTTTTTCTTTGGATCCACTGCATTTTTTGAATATCCCAAAGCCTTTATTAAACTTAATGCACAAATGTTCAAGCCAGCTCCACCATCTATGAGTACATGTTTGACACGGGTTGTATGAATGGTGACTTCGATATGTAGGGGAGCATTGTGAGGGTGTTGCAAGGATGCATTATCATTTTTAGAAAGGATAAGCAATATGGGGTTATGAGGTGTCCCACCATGTTTTGAAATTGATCCACATCAAGGTCTTTTGAGACTGTTGTTTCCGTTAGAGCCTTCTCCAATATTTCCTTATGCATAGGTGAAACTTTTAGGAGCTCCAAAATTAAAATTTGAGCGAGTGTCTTTTGTAATTGTTGCACTAAATTGTATTGTCTTGAAGTGGATGTTGATTCATTTGTTATACTTGGAAATGTAACTTTCACTTTGCTTCTTGTAACGATGTTGATTGGTTCTGAAGGTGTTTTGTCTTTAACAATGATGACATTTACCACATCATCATATGTGTATGTGTAATTTACCTTTGCTTTGCCTTTGTCATCTTTTGGTTTGGATTGTTTATATTTTTCATAATTTGGAAGTGGATTTTTGAATGCTAAATACGATTCATTTGTTTTATTGCCACCCACTATGATAGTTCCATTATCAATCAAGTCTTGAATAAGGTGCTTCAATCTTTGACAATCATTGGTTTGGTGTCCTTTGTTTCGATGATAATTGCAAAAATGATTGTCATTCCACCAATTAGGTTTGACTTGAGGTTCATAATTCCTTTCTTTTGGTAAGGTAATCAATTTATTTGCAAGAAGAGTCTTCAAAGCTGATTCCAATGGTTCTCCAATATTTGTGAATTTTCTACGAGGATTGGAGAAGCAATACTTAGATCTTTTGTTCTCTTGATAGTTGTTGTTTGGTGGTTTACTTAATAAGTTGAATATTGGTTTTTATTTGATAGCATTGTTGTCGTCATTTCCTGCATTGGTAACATTCCTATTCTTTGACCAAAATTAGGTTTGTCATTGTTATTGTTACCATTGTTGTTGTTGTGATTGTTGTTATTGTAGGAATTGTTCTAGAGTTTTAACTCTCCTTTATTTACCATTGCATCTTCTATCTTTAAACCATTTTCAATCATTTTAGCAAAAGAAGGAGGACATTACATTTTAAGATGGTAACTCATTTCACTAGCAAGGTTATCCATGAATATGTCCATTTTCTCTTGATCGGGTACATCTCTTGGATACTTATTGAACATTCATTTCTATCACTGTAAAAAGACCATGAAAGGTTCACCATTCTTTTTCTTGACATTACATAGATCTAGTATGGTTATCTCGTTTCTTATGTTATAGGAGTATTGTGAGATAAATTTGTTCACAAGTTCTTCAAAGGCTTGAATCCTAGATGGTAGTCTTGAGAACCATTCCATTGATTGTCCACTTAAGCTTCTAGGAAATAGCCACATTAAGTAAGTCTCATCATGTGCAAACTCCATACTCATAGTGGAAAATTCCCTAATGTGATCTCGAGGATCAGATTTTCAATCATATTTATCGTATTTATGGATTTCACAATATTGAGGGAATGGTATCATGTTCAAACTTTTGTCAAAAGGATATGGGCATATGTCCTCTAATGAATATTTCTTAGAACTTGTTCCACTCTGCATATCCTATATTTGTTATTGCAAGATTTTCATTTGCTGAGTGAGAGTTAACAAAGGATTATCAATACAGGTTCTTCTTGCATCCTCACAAGTTCTTCTTTCACCATACTCTCTCCTTGTATCATCATGGTCTTTTCTTGTTCTATCTTGTCTTGTTTCTTCATGATTCACTCGATTTACATCTTCGTTATTTGGATCATCAGTGTTTTGATTGTTACTTATTCCTCATCTTGTTTGAAACTTTCTATGTTAAAGTCTTGTGGCAATTTAGCTCCTGATTTTGCCAACATTTGAAGGTATTTTTCCTTTTGTTTCTCCAATAACTTTTCCATTAGTTTGTCAAAATTATCATCTTGTTCAAGGTCTCTAATGGTCTTATTGACTGCCTCTTCATCAACATCTATGTATCCAAAAGTTTGAAACATTGAATCTTCTTCTTCCATTTGTTTTTGTTGTCTTCTGAACTGCTCATGTTGATCTCTAGTCCAAACTGGCATATGATTGATTTGAAAACTTCCCAAGTTATGACCTTATAAATGCAACTCAATAAGTGATTATTGGTTTAGGAAGATAAGCTTTGTTGATTTTACCACTGTTATTAGTGCATTGTGATAAAGCATCTCTTTGTTGAAAAGAACGTACTTACAAAAGTTCTCCATCAAATTCTGTTCCGTAACCACATGAATAGTGACAAAAATGGTGTAGGAATGTCCTCTATTTTAATAAGATTTTGCGATTGATATACAAGAATCTTATCCTCTTTAGAGTAGCCTTATAATTGGGTTTTATTTTCTTAAGGCGATATTTAAAATTCATATAAGCATATGATGGTTTGCAAGTTGTTTAATTCCAATGTGAGTATAATTCTTATTTTGATATAACCTAGGTTCAAAATAGGAATGATATATCCAAGATAATGAACAAAGATTAACAAGATCTAGTTTCATGATAGAGAATTTGATGTATGCTGATGAGAAACTGATAATAATGTTGATATTTTTGCACTTAAGATGGTTGAATCACTAACTTTTTGAATGTTTTATGCTTATGAAAACCTTTGGAAATAACCTATTTGATTGATAACCTGATCATCTGACTAGTTTAAAGACCTGTGATAGTTGAAGACAAATATACTTGAAAAAGGGTATCTGAATATGATACTGAAATTTTGGTGTCATATGCAGAAATACCCTCTATTTCATATGTGGGAAAAAATTTGTGCTAACCTATTTGTCAAAAGTGCTAACCTACGCAATAATTGCACTACTCTGTGTGATAAAAGCGTTGCTCTGTGGAATAAAAATACCAAACTATAGAGTAAAAATGCAATTTCATGTTCAAAAGAGATATTCCAATGATCAAATGTGTGATTTTAAGGGATAAAAGTATTGTACTGTTGTTTAAAAGCAATGTTTTGTTGATCATAAGCGTTGTTATGCATATCAAATGCATGATTCTGATTGTGTTAAAAATATTTTTTAATTTTTCGAGCAAGTTGTCGGATTTTTGCTCAATTCAAACTGATGATTTTTCAAGTTTTTGACCATTTTGAGAACGTTTTTGTAGATACAAAAGACACAATGTTTTAGAAATCAAAGTGCACAAGCAAGCACAAATCCTATGGTAGGTCAAGACAACAATTGTTGAATCTCACATGGGGTTTCCCCTAAGGCTACGCTATTCAGAGTGGATATTTAGGTGCTTGACCCCACTAGCTCCACCCTCGGCACTAACTTCTCCAGGGCAGCCAAGCACCAGTTTCCATGAAAACTCCCCATGACAAGCTTCATATCTCTACTAAGAACCATGCGTGTGTGAGTCATTTTAGAGGTCCGACCTCCTGCGCTAACAATTAGAAGGATTTTGGTAGCTAATACAAATGGTTTTTAGTAAGGGCTTCTGGTCATGTGGTTATACATGTGGCATTTTACACTCTGTAAATATAAAAGGTTCCTATCATATAGAGGTTATGCTCCATAGGGTTTATGAGGAAACATAGTGTCGGTATGAACTAATCAACACATGTTGTCTATGAATTTTGTCACAAAAATTATTTATTTAGAGTGGATTGGAAGGACTTAGTATTAGTCCATTTCCACTTGGGTTGTTCCCCTCTCACTGGCCCCCTCAAGGCAGCTCGGGAAGGAAGGCCCTCTAAAGGTTACACATAAAGGAAATAGGGCTGGTTTTCTGATTAGCATATGAGAGTGAGAGCATACTCGCCTACTACTTCAATAGACATAGAAGACAAAGGTTTATTTTTAACCTTCTAAGAATCTATGTGCAACTACTTTAAGGAAAACACTCAAATGCAAGTTTCATGATGTTGATTATCCTCCTAGTTAGACTAGATGAGCAAGATATGATGTTTTACTTGAAAAACCCTTAATTTAGCTAAGTGAGGAAATGCATGAAATTTTCTCAAAATGAACCCCGAACCTACAAATGTCAGTAGTTTTGAAATTCTTAAGTCTTGGACATTCGAACCTGCAAAATTGTTAGCTTTCTGATTATAAAAATTCAAATTTTACCCATTGAGAGAACATAAGCGCTAAAACTGCAAAAGAACTATCCTAACAAGCAAAAGCGCTATCCTAAACAACAAAAATGCTAACCTATACGACAAAGGCGGTAACCTATTTCTTGACTATGTGAATTCATGATTAAAACCACTGTTCTATTTAAAACAGGCGTTAACCTAAGCGATAAAATCGCTAACCTACTTAACACATGCGCTGTCAAATTTCACAGATGCATGAAACCAACTTACAAAAGTGTTAAATTGATTTTGTGAGAGTAAGAATGCTGGCATTTAGCATAACTAATGCAGATAAGGTGATGCAGTTAAAGACTGATGACTGCACCGGTAAAGGATAGAAGTCTATTTGTGATGAGGAGATTGAGATTTTGTGATTAGATTGCTACTGGGAAGCAAACTAGAGGTAACTTATTCCATTTTAATAGTAATGTTAATTATTGCCTGGTTTCAAGAATGGAAGATAGTTTGTTATGGCATAAAAGATGTTGTCATGTTAATTTTAATAATTTGGTTAAGATAATAAAGTCAAGTGTTGTAAGAGGATTACCCCAAATTGTCAAACCAGATAGTGTGATATGCAAATATTGTCAAATCGGTAAGATGACCTCTATTTCTTTCAAGAGCAAGAATTGTATTTCTGAGAATATTTTAGATTTGGTACATACTGATTTCTGTGGCCCTATGAGAACAAAGAGTTATTACGGTGATAGGTATTTCATGATTTTCACTGATGACTATTCTAAAATGACGTGGGTGACATTTTTGAGAGAAAAATCAGAAGCATTTAGTAAATTTAAATTATTTAAAGCTATGGTTGAGGATGAAACCGGTAAGAACCTGAAGCGTTTAAGATCGGACAAAGGAGGTGAATTCACATCTAATGAATTTGTTATGTATTGTGATGAACATGGTATCAAGAGATAGATGTCTGCTCTGAGGACACCACAACAAAATGGCATAGTAGAAAGGATGAACTAAACAATAGTTGAAGCTACAAGAACCATGCTATTATAGGGTGATGTATCCAAAAAAATTTGGAGAGAAGCGGTCAGTACTTTTGTATACACTTTAAACCGGGTACTGGTAAAGAGAGGTAACAATAAGACACCCTATGAGCTATGGTATGAAAAAACACCCTGTGTAAGTTATTTTAATTTTTTTGGAAGTTAATGTTTTATTAAGAGAGATAACTACACTGAGAAATTTGATGCAAAATTCGATGAAGGAATTTTTCTTGGTTACTCTTCTAAGAGTAAGGCATATAAATGTTACAATAAGAGAACTAAGAAAATTATTGAAAGTACTAATGTAGAATTTGATGATTTATCTTATAAGTCTGAAGGTACAAGCTAAATAGATCCCGAAAAGGATGATAATGAGGAAAAGTTTGTGATCATGGAACCAGAGGCAAAGAATAATGAAGAACCGACAAATGTAGAATTGGATGCTCAACCGGTAAGCGATGATAGTGAGGAAGAAGATGAAGAACTTGATGCAGAAGATGCAGAATCGACACAGGCAATACGTAGATATGTCAGACAACCATTCACAAGAGCAGATAATTGGTGATAAGAATGCATGTGTGAAATCCAAGAGAAAGATCCAAGAGAACTCATATTTGATATCTACAATAGAACCCAAGACAGTTAAGGAAGCAATGAATGAAGAATTAGATCAAATTGAGAAGAATCAGACATGGTCACTTGTTCCTAGATCAAAGGATAATAATGTAATTGGAACAAAGTGGGTCTTTAGGATTAAATTGGATTATGAAGGAAAAATTGTAAGAAACAAGGTAAGGTTGGTCTGCAAAGGGTATGCTCAAGAAGAAGGTGAGGATTATAGTGAAATATTTACACCTGTTGCTAGATTAGAAGGTGTAAGGATGCTGCTAGCATTTGCTGCATATAAGGGATTCAAATTTTATCAAATGGATGTCAAATCAACCTTTCTAAGTGGGATTCTAGAAGAAGAAGTATACATTGAACAACTAGATGGATTTTCCTTGACTGATGATAAGGACATGGTGTGTAAATTGCATAAAGCAATATATGGTCTAAAGCAGGCACCAAGGGCATGTTATGAGAGATTACATGCACATTTGACCAAAATTGGATTCCAATGTACCAGCGAGGACAACAAAATTTATTTGAAGATTTATGGAGACAAGATGCTAATAGCAGAAGTGTTTGTAGATGACATAATTTTTGGTGGAGATGATGATATGTGTATGGAATTCGCTGATATAATGAAAAAGGAATTTGAAATGTCTCTAATCGATGAAATAAATTTCTTTATTGGCTTACAGGTCTAATGGTTGGATGGTGGTATCTTTATTTGTCAGGCCAAGTATATCAAAGAGGTGTTGAAGACTTTCGACATGGAAGACTACAAACCGGTAGGAACACCGAAGGTGACAGGTTGTAAGTTATCAAAGCAAGATGATTCCCTTGCTATTAGGGAAAAAGAGTACAGATCTATGATTGGCAAGCTACACTATGTTGTTCATAGAAGATCGGGCATTGCTTATGTTGTTGGATTAGTGGCTAGATTTCAAAAAGAACCTAAGGAGAGTCACATGGTGGTCGTGAAGAGAATTTTTTGGTATCTCAAAGGCACAAAATACTATGGTTTATGGTATCCCTATAAAGGAGATTTTACTTTGGATATCTTTACTGATGCTAATTGGGTAGGTAATGTGGATGATCAGAAAAGAACAACCGGTGGAGCTTTTCTACTTGGTGGAAGATTAGTAGCATGGACAAGCAAGAAACAAACTTGTGTTTCTCAATCTATAGCTGAAGCAGAGTATGTAGCTGCATCCATGAATTGCACGCATGCAATATGGATGAGACATGTGCGAGAAGGATTCAAGATAGATATGTCTGAACCGGTGACTATATATTGTGATCATACAAGTGCAATAAATGTTTCTAAGAATCCTGTACTTCATTCTAGAACCAAGCACATTGAATTGAAGTATCATTTCCTAAGGGAAAGAGTTCAAGAAAAAGAGGTGAAGATGGAATATGTGAAGAGTAAAGATCATTTATCTAATATCTTTACTAAGCCCTTACCGAAGGCTACCTTTGAGTTTCTTAGAGGTAAACTAGGGGTTAGACCCCTACATCGGAAGAACTAGAATACTGGAGATGCATCAATCCTGTGGATTTCATGTTTATCTTTCACTAAGGATTGATGAAGGTGCATACTACTCCTTTGGGGGAGCAAGTCTGATGTAAAGTTTTGATATAATGCTCTGTTATAATTTTTCTGATTTGAGTAGCAAAGATGATGGAAGAGGAAGCAACAGAATTGAAGACAAGTGATGCATTTACACCTTTGGCATTGTTGTCAAAGGGGGAGAAGAAAAGAAATCAGATATGGGAGAAGAAAAGAAATCAGATATGAGAGAAGTTGAAGATCAGGTTGAGAGAAGCATTGGTTAAGCGAGAGATGACAAAAAGAGGAGAATCGACAGATGATGTGATACTGTCAAGCAAGTTACAGATGATGATGTTACTTTGATTGTATATCTGATTAGTGTTGCCATCAATTCCAAAGGGGGAGATTGTTGGCATTTGGCATAACTGATGCAGATAAGGTGATGTAGTTGAAGGTCGATGACTGCACCGGTAAAGGATAGAAGTCTATTTGTGATGAAGAGATTGAGATTTTGTGATTAGATGAAATGATTAGTTATTTGTATTGTCATTGATGGCAACTGATGTCAAATGATTGTCCTGATGTTTTTTTTTTCATATAAGTGATTTAGTTTACCAGTAGATAGGGTTTACATGCAGAGAACTGAAGTTTGTGAAATAGGACTTTAACCGGTAAATCAGAGATGTTTTGATTGAATCCGAAGATCAACAATGATTGGTGATTTGCGGTTTGGATGGTAAACATGTATCATGCAAAGGAGTATCTAACCAGAACCAGAACTTGTGATGATTATCGAAAGACATGTTTCAAATTTCTAATTAAGTTTTGCTAAGGTTTTAGTAGGGTTTAAGACCGGTGAAGATATCATCAAACCGGTAATGATTATTGTTATGGCGGTGATCGACGACGAGTATACATGAAGGTAGTAACATGACACAACTTGCATGAATGATTTAATTATTGTTTTGGTGCGATTCAAGGAATAATTTCTTAGGAATCAACGAAACGCTTAGTAGAGTGTGTCGTGTGTGTGAAGTAGGGTACCTGTAGCTGCAACATAAACACTCAATAGATGATTACAAGCATGGTTAGAAAATTAAAAGAAAATGAAAGATAAACCATGACAAAGCAACCTATCGCTTCCTAAGAGATGTGAATGTGGATTTGCTCTCAGATCTAGATAACAAATCCTAGTGACTTGACTACACCTAGATGGAGGATTTAAAATGATAATGATATGCAAGCTAGATAAGACTGATTATGCTAGATTGATCCAAGAGTCTAATTAAGTTAATGATATGCATGATTAAGCTATGATGATGATGCAGTTAAGATAGAAAAGATATTGATTAAGCTACATGATTCAACAATTATGCTAGAAAATGATCAAATTAAACTAGATCTAAGATGCAATTGCCTATAATAACAATGCTCAAATGATATGCTAGAATGGACATGCCTTTAGTAACAATGCCTAAATTAATATGAGATGGGATCCTTTGTGCTCCAAAATGGGGGATATTTATAGGATTTCCAAGGCCAAGGGTGAGGTGGTAGGAATCAACGGTCAAGATTGAATCTGAAGATATTAAGGGTGAAATTGGAGGAGGTTGGAGAAGAGGTTGGAGGGAGGGATACTTGTCATCTCTGTGGTGACAAGTGTCAAGGAGCCTTGCTCATAAGAGGGAAAGTGTCCAAATGAGGAGACATGTGGCCAAAGTGCCATGTGTCTCAAGGGGAGAATATCCACACCATAGGAGGTTAGGATGTGCAAGATATAACAGGGTTAGTTAAACCCAAGGTTAGGTGAAATGGGTTAGGTTAGGGGGATGGTTAGGTTAGGTAGTTAGAAATTAGGAGGCATGTGGGAAATTTGAATTTAAAAATTCAAATAATAGGAAAAGGCTAATTAACTTTCAACAACTCATAAATTGATTTGTTTTAATTAATTAGGGTATTAGAAGAAATGAATTAAATGGGGGGAGGATTAATTAATCAAAGGGAACCATTGAGATGAACCTATTAAATCAATCCTTAGATTTATTAATAAGTAGATGAAAGGGATTTAATCAAATTGCTAATGAATTCAATTAAATTGGGAAGGGGGATTAATTAAATAATTTCTTATTTAATTAATTATCTTCAAACCATTTTTAGGTGTATACAAAGTGTTTTAAGGTTTTGACTATGGTACAGATCGGATTTTTGTGATGGGTTACGATCAACCAACGATTGATATTGCATTGTAATTTGTTGTAATGATCTATATATCGACTTGAGATGATCTCTTATGATTTATATTGCCAATTTATGATGTAATTAGGGTTTAGTGGCTGACCTAGTTGAGATGGCTATTTAGGATAGCATAGTTGATGTTTTTGATGTCGGTGGTCTTAGAGAATGTGTTGAGCCGTCCAAGTGAATTGTGAGATCTGCTTGAGAGTTGCAGAGTGTTGTGGATAACTAGATCTGATCAAGCAAGCAAAGAAGTTCAAGTAACATATCATTTTTCCACTGTTGTTTCCTAACAGTTGCAACAGGTTAAATCCCTTAACCGGGTAGGTCCTAAAATGCTAGCATGCCTTAAACATTTAAGTCCCCTAATAGGGCAGCTCTCAAAAGAGTATTAAATCCTTTCATGAGGTTGATCCTAATAGATCATCAAGCTCCTAACCGGGCTGCTAGGCAAATCCCTTAACTGAGTGACTCCTAACAGGGTCTGCTTTTAATAAGGCATATTGTAAGCTCCTAACAGGGCGTACTTCAAAAGAGTACAAATATTTGTGGGTGCCAACTCCCATCGTGGTTTTTCCCTATTTGGGTTTCCACATCAAAAACTTATGGTGTTCATGTGTGGAATGTTTTTCATGTGATGTTCTTGTTTATGTTTCATTTCATGCATTATTTCTGAGACACCTGTTATGATGTTTTATTAGAAGTTTATCAAAGGTTACCAGTACTAATAAGAGTTGATAGAGAAAAGTGATCGATCTAATAAGATAAGTTGGTAAATGATCAAATCTATATGATTGCTTAAGTGGTGAAAGAATTGATAGATGTGGTAAATGATTTGATTAATGTATTAAGCAAATTTGATAAAGAGGTTGTTAGATCCGATTAAAGAAGTTGAGATATTTGTTAAATGGTTTTAGATCTTATATAAGTTTGATTTTGGGTTTAAAATTTCAATTGATATTAATATTGATTCACCCCCCTCTCAGTATTAACCGGATCCTCATAGGATTAACAAAGACAAGATATTAGAAAGGTAAGTGTGAGGCCTGACCCCACGGTGGGTGCCAAAAATGTTGAGGCTAAAGTTGAACTCCAAGGAAATGTCCTGAAACTTGTTAGTCCATCATGAGATATAAAAGAAAGCTACATGAAAACTTAGCTTCAACCAATGAAACATTATGAAATAAAAATAAATAAAAGAGATTATACCTTCATGATTTATGTCTTATTGTGTCCTAACTCCATTGTTCTTGGTTGCAAATAATTTTGCTCTTAGACAAGCACATGTAGCTTCCAAGATGGCGTATGAAGAATGGATTGCTAGTTAACTGATACTATGATATGCATATGCAAATGATTTAAGCTAACATGATATTAAGCTATGATAAAAATTCTAAAATTGCTAATTGCTTCAAACTCAAACTCACAGGTGCAAAATAAAGACTCATAGAATGACTATATGATTAATTATTAGTTTCAAAATGGCTTAGGAGACCTCTTTTTATAGATTTTTGAGTGCATGAGCTTAGGTGGCAGAGATCAATGGTCATGGTCAAATCTTGCAAACTGGATGGCTATGAGTAAGAGGTTGAAGGTTGAGAGAAAGGGGGAAGGAGAAGACAAGTGTCACTCATCTCACCTTGAATGAGTTGAATACTTGGGAGGATATAGGATAGTTGGAGAAGATGTAGGAATGAGAGGACAAGTGAACTCAAGTCCTCCTAAGATATAGGGATGTTGGAGAATATGTAGAAGAAGGCTAGGAAATATGTGTACGCTCACAATTTTTCATTTATTTTGGAAGTTGGAGATAAGTGGCTAATAAATGATTTATTTTATTTTATTTTGTTGAATTAATTTAGCCACATGATAGATGAGTTGTCAAAGCACGTAGATGAAGTGGAGATGGAAAGGTGAGTTGGAAAAGGGATTAAATAATTAAGAAATTATTTAATTAAGAAGACTATTGGATAGTAGATAGAGGAATAATTAAGAATTAGATATTTAATTATTTGATTAGAAAAAAATGATATAACAAATTAATTAATAAAATGTTTCAATTAAATTAATTAATAGAAGGATATGAAATGAATTAAATAAATTAATCTTTTCAAATTAACTATTTAATAGAATAATACTTATTAAATAAATATAAAATATTTGTTTAATTGCTCATAGCCATTTTGATGTGTATACATTGATATTATGGTTATAAGGGTTAGGATTTAGGTTTAGCATATGGTTAGGGTGAGGGTTAGAATTATGGTTACATTAGGGTTTAGGTTAAATTAGAATTAGGGTTTAGGGTTTAGAATTAATATTTCCAAAAAATTCATGATCCCTTTTTTAATGATAGACATGGTTACATTAGGGTTTAGGTTAAAATTAGAATTGTATTGATTAGGTACATTTGATGGATCAAAAAATGACATATTTGCTAAACTAAACATATGTTGATAAGATGAGGATAGCTGACCCACTATGGCTTGAAATTGATCTAGATTAATATCACTAGGGATTCATGATTCTATTAAGGCGTGATCCAATATATCCCTATGGATAGATAATTATAAAAGAAACTCCAAGATAGATAACTATGCTAGCCTTCCTAAGATTCTCTAGGATGTCATATTGAGCGACTTTTTGGGAAGAAGAATCCCTCTCTGCAATAACCTAATTGTGCCTAGTGTTGGCAACACAATCAACATTTTTAATAGTAATGGCATTAATTTATGGATAGGTTTCCTCAATGTGACCTACTATTCATTCATATAAGATAGAAAAATTACTAGTGTTGACCTTGGATGCACAAATATTTTGAGATGATCCTTTATTTGACATAGAGGTCCATTTCTATCATTCTTGAGAAAAAGATCATAATAGGTACCCAATTGTTCATCAGGAGATGAGATACATGACCATCTCCCAAACTCTCACCGTGTTTGACTAGATATGGCTAAAATTATTACGTTTCATGCATTTGGACATAGAGTGACCTTTTACATGATAGTGCTACAAGTACTAAATTTCTTTGTATCATGCAAGTTTGGGTGCATTGTCATTGAATGATATGTGGGAATTTAATAAGGTTAGCTTCAACTGATTTTTGAAATACTACTTTGATAAGCTCCCCCAAGGAAGTGTACATATGTTTTGGATGATTTTGGATTATTGAATATCCTTGTGGTATACCATGTGTTGTTGGACATTTTGAAACATTAGGATATTTTTATTTAGGTACATGTTTGGGCTCTAAATGAATTTGGAGTTAGTTACCCCATCATTTGATAATATTTTGTTTAAGCCCAAGTGTGTTTTTTCATTGGTTTAGTTATTGTTATCGTTGTCTTTATTATAGTTCTCGACCAAAATGTTGGCAACAAGGGATTTCTAGATGGTGATGCCCTTATCTATAATATCATCAAAAGTGGGAACACAATGGAATTGTAGATGAAAAACCATTCTACAACTAATATTTATGATTGAAATATAGAGATTTTTTTTTTTGGTTAGGCCAATGAAACTACCTAGAAAGGAAACTCCATAATTTAAGGAAGGAAGAAAATAATCCCAATTTTGTTGTTTTGCATTTGTATGCCCTTCCCATTTGTGGTTTGGAGATGTATTGATCTCAATAATAACTTGACTATGTATCTAGGGGTGCATAGGTTGTGGTTGTGTTTTGCTTCTAAGTGGTTGCTCATTTTTTTGGGTTCATTGTGTTAATTGTGATTGGTGCCTTTGTGATTCATGGTGTGTTTGAACCACCTACATATTTGAGGTGAGGATTCCTCAAAATATTAGATGTCGGTATTATCTACATTGAGATGTGTATATTATGGTATCATACGTTGTGAAAATTTGATGTATTCTTTTGAGGTGATATTCCCTATGATGTATATGAGATGGTATTATACGTGATTTTATTATGCTTTTATTTAATGATAGACATGATATAGTTTAATTGTGGATTAAATGTAATTGTGAGCTCATGGTATTTTCAAGCATTAGTATTTATGTTGGAATTTAATGGTAATACATTTTGAATTAGTTAGATCTAATGAAATGATATATATTATGTTTGACCCCATTCAGAGAAATTTTATGTGCTTCAACTACTTGTGTACAAGCAAAATGTCCCACTTGTGAAGCATGCATTGAAGATCATAATTCATTTTAAAATAGACTCAAAATCATAACATATTAAAAGCCTTCATGGCGTAAGAAAAGACTGAATCATATCATCATATCCTTATCTACCACCTAGGGGTAATTGCACAAAGATGGTGGTAAAAAAGGGGGGGGGGGGGGGTATAAGTGGACACTTTTTTTTCTTTTTTTTTCTAAAATCAGGTGAACCTAAACTTGGAGGCAAAATTTGAAAGTCATCCACTCAAGATATGAAGATAATCAAAGAACAAATATCTTTTTCAAAATTGGATAAGATTAAGGGGATAAAATCCTTCGCACACGAAAAATAGACCCTGATTTTTTTTGAAAAATATAACATAGTGTCTGACGTGCACATCAAAAAAGTCATAGTTAGATTTAGTAATTTGACAAATCCTTTGGCAGAAAGATAGTTAAGAGTGAGCACTACAAGTTGTGTATTTTTTATGTAGTATTTTGTTGAGTATTTTTTTAAAATGATTTTTCCAATCGAGCACATCCTGAAAATGAGGTACTTTTTCGTGCACGAAGAATAACTTTCACTAAAAAAATAAAAAATACAATTTTTTTTTAAATTGTAAAGAATCAAGTGCACTACAATAATATTTAAAGTTTTTTAAATTTGGATAAGTAGATCAAAAGTTATTAAAAAAATGGTACACGTATGTCTGTGAGAACTATGGAGACATTGGAAAAATAAATTTAATAATAATATGCTATTGTTGTTCATTTTTTTAAAAAAATATATGGTTAGAAAGCTCAGAAGATGGGTGCAAATATGGTGGTAATTTTAGAAATACCCACTTGATGAAGTGTAAACCTAATGATGACAAAGTCGAGAAACCAAGTTGATAAAATAAAACACATCAAAAAGAAGGGAAATGGAGGGAAATCAACTGTCCAAACCGTAGATTTATCATCCAGGCCTATTTCCAAGCCTAAACAGTCAAAAGCGCGTACGGGGGTACCTATGGTACAAGAAGCACGTACGCGCTATCTTTACTATAAATAGCGCGTACATGATAATAATGCTAAAACAGCACATACACGCTACTTTTGTTTAAAATTTGGGAGTGTGTATAATATGTATAATATGATATTGTATATATAATATGTGTATATATATAATATATAATATACATATAATATATAATATATTAAGTATATATATACAGACGGGCAAGTGCAAGGTAATGAGTCACAAATTCATGGAAGTCCACACGTTGGAAAATGTGCTCTTATAAACGGGGGCCCATTTTCAAAAAACGGGGGCTCGTTTATGCTTCGGGCTCCCGAGCCGAAAGGTAACGGGGTCCGAAGCAAAAAAAAAATGGGCCCCCATTTTGTTCTAAAACGGGGGCCCGCTTTTAAACAAAACGGGGGCCTGTTTCTAAAAACGGGGGCCCGTTTTGTTTAAAAGTGGGCCCTCGTTTCTAAATGACATTTTTCCTTTTTTTTTCCACAAGCCGCCCTTGTTTGAAAACGGGGGCCCGTTTTGTGGAAGTTGATTCCACAACCGGCCACTTGGCTCGGGATTAGGCCCGGGATAGGCCTGGGATGGCCACACCTGAGACATGGACCTGCAAATTCAAATCTCCATGAATGAAAGCACAAATATGAACTTCAGAAATAGTTTACGCGCCTCTAATCAGGGAATTTTTATATGAAATTAAAACCCATTTCAGATTATACTGTCTAGATTCTAAATATGTAAATTTATTTAAAAATTGATTATTTTAACTATTTTTCATTTAATTTATACTAAATCGGGTCCATAAATTTGAAATATTAACTAATTTTGTTAATTTAATAACTTTTTTATTTTAAAGAATTTTGGAAAAAAAATTATATGTGATCAATCTACACAAAATTCTTTTGTATTCTTTTTTAAAAAAAAAAAAAATGTTAAGTTTACATCAAATAATGTGGGTCGTACACGTCAAATTTTTAAAAAGATAATTATGGCCATTAAAAACTTAATTAAAAAAAAAATATTAGAAAAAAAAATACAAAAAAATATGCTCATCAATCTTCAGTGTGTTACAAACCATTTCCCAAAACAGTTTGAGAAAATAATTTTAATTGTGTCAAAAAGTGTGGGTCGTACACATGCATGGTATGGTCCTGAAACAGACATTTTTAAAACATAGTTTTCAGAACTCCATTCAAAAAGTTATTTTTTATTATGTGGGTATTAAAATAAATTATATATTTGGAAAGTACACTTAGAGGGATATCTTTTATATTACTGACTTTTTCCAAGATCCAATCTCTAAGTGTTTCAAAATTTAAGCTCAAATGAGACAAAATCTAAAAATCAGGGAAAACACTTCCACTTTTTGGCCAAAAAGTGGACTCATCTTCTTGCACTGACCCAGACATATGTGTGTATGTATGTGTATTGTCTCCCTCGCTCCCCCTCTCAAGCACGTACAGGGTGCCTCTCTTTCTCTCTTTCTCTCCCTCTCCCTCTCTCTCTCTCCCTCTCCCCCCCAGTCTCTCTCTCTCTCTCTCTCTCTCTCTCTCTCTCCCCCCCCCCCTCTCTCTCCCCCTCTACCTCTCTCTCCCTCTCTCCCCTTCTCCCTTCCTCCATACCCCATCCCTCTCTCTCTTCTTCTCTCTCTCTCTCTCCACTCTTTCTCTCTCCCTACCCCCTTTATCCCCCTTACTTTATATTGTTGTATTGCAATTAGTTCTGCCATGTAGTGGTCACCATTTGGATGAACAGTAGACCTAATAATCCCAAGGTCCATAGTTTGAGCTCGAGAGGCTATGTTTTCTTTGATAGACTTAGAATTTGACTCAGTGTAGAAAACCCATTGTGCATCATCCCTCCACCACACTCCTCCTATGGTTGGATTTGGGAAATATTTGGTAATGCACATTTTTTCTTCCTAATTTGATCCCCTGCAATTCTTAGAATACAAAGTGGTTTCCAAACTCATGGTCTAGGTAGCAATTTATACCCATAACAAGGAAATCAATTCCATTGCATTTAAGTATCTTATTAGCTTATACAGTAAGATTGATTTGATAGGATACAATTTAATTGATTGCTCTCTCTCTCTCTCTCTCTCTCTCTCTCTCTCTCTCCCCTTATCCCTTCCTCTATACCCCATCCCTCTCTCTCTTCTTCTCTCTCCCTACCTCCTTTATCTCCCTTACTTTATATTGTTATATTGTAATTAGGTCTGCCATGTAGTGGTCACCATTTGGGTGAACTCTCTCTCTCTCTCTCTCTCTCTCTCTCTTTCTCTCTCTCTCTCTCTCTCTCTATTCTAGCCTATATTGAAAATTTGCATTGCATGCAATTGATGGTTTTTACAGCAAGCAAAAAATGCTACCAATTGATAATGGCTCTGAGTCATCAGAAACCGAGATAGGCCATTGTAGAAGAGCCTCACACAACCCCATAGGTTCAAAAAAATTGATCATATGTGTCCTGGATTGGAAGAAACAATCCGTCAAAGTTTGACAATTTTTTGGACTCGAGCACTTGAAAGATCGTGTCGGTAGGGTATGACTCTCAATGTTCCAGCAATTTGGGATGCACGAGAGGAGCATGCCTAGCGTAAAATTGCCCACTCAGACACGCTCATGATGTTGGTTTGTGCACATGACGAACATAATCAATTCTAGCCTCTCTTGCAACTTTGCATTGCATGCAATTGACGGTTTTTGCAACAAGCAAAAAAATGCTACCAATTGAAAATGGCTCCGAGTCATCAGAAACCGAGATAGGCCATTGTAGAGGAGCCTCATGTGACCCCACAAGTTCAAACAAATTGATCATATATGTACTGTGTTGGAAGAATAGTTCGTCAAAGTTTGACAATTTTTTGGACTCAGGGCACTTGAGAGATCGCGCCGGTACGGTATGACTCTCAATGTTCTAGCGCTTTGGGATGCACGAGAGGAGCATACCTATCTTAAACTTGCCCACCCGGACATGCTCGTGATGTTGGTTTGTGCACACGACTAATGAATAAATGATGAACAGTTAGTACCAAATCGGTACTGAGAGGGGGGGTGAATCAATACAGGTAAAAACACTTTTCCTCAACCGGTTTGATTGCACACAGTGCACTTTGAGTGACAAGCACTAACACCAGTGTAAACCAGATTACTACCGGTAAAACATAGTAAGAATGTCAAAGACATAAACCGGTAACCCTTAGCTTTCCATTCAATCTAATACCACATTTCCACTTCACCCTTATGCATAAACAAGTAATCTATCATCAGAAATATAATGACTACTTAGTTCAACATATTTTACCAGTTTGACATAAAGCACTAAACCATCACATGAAAGGCATCACACATGACACATTGATTTTTCACGTGGAAACCCAATTGGGAAAAACCATGGTGGGGATGAATACCCACAAGCTGTTCTTGAACTCTTTTGAAGTCTGCTCTGTTAGGAGCCTAGTTCGGTTAGAGAATTTTACAATAGGTTATGCTAGGAACCGATCCTGCTAGAGATCACCCGATTAAGGAATGGCTAAATACCCGGTTAAAGGTTAAAACCCGGTTAAAGGTTAAAACCCTGTTAAAGGTTACCTCGCAAGAGGATTTGAAGAACTCATTGAATTGAGTTACCTTGTTAAAGGATTTACACAAAATCTTGTTAAAGCTACCCGGTTAAGGGATTTTCCAACTGTTGAAATGGTTAGAGGTCAACAGGTAATATAGTGATCTGCTAACAACACTCAATGCCAAGGCAGATCCACTTAAGCTCCTTTTATTTTGCAATCACACTCTGCAGGTATCAACACACTTCTCTGGTCTAGCAAGAATCAAGTATCACTCACTAGGATACACACATACCATTTGCCAACAACTTCAAAATGAAAAACATCATCGACCTTATAGGAAACAGATAGGTTGGTAGCATAAACCCTAAACCCTAAACCCTAAACATTTAGGTTTTACAATCCAGTCAGTTCAATCCTAACCGTTAATCACATTGCATCGAATACAACAGTCTTGAACATATCTCAAGACGTTCTCCAACGTTCATTCTTTGCTGCTCTAGGAAGCTGATAACTCATCACGTGCTCTCCACCGTCTACAGAGACTTTGCACATTCTCGAGGTAGATAGGATCACTCTCCATGCAAGATCCTTAAGGAAATTCTTCACGCGCACAAGGCTGACATGGCAACACTTATTTGGTCTTCATACAATGCTAACTCATCACAAGATGTCATCAGTTGAATCACACAAGCTTGGAATGCATCAACCAAAAACCCTAAAGCTGAGACTACCAACCAGTAGTCATGAAACCCCAATACAAAACTTCCATTTACCGGTTCTTATTCCAACATACCAGTTCACCTTGAACAAACATACCGCTTCACTTTTTCATAAATACCGATTTACATCATCATACTGGTTCTCTTGCCAGTTTGCTTACTACACCATACAGTTCATACTTCAACATATTGATATCAATGGCAACATACAATATCATCATGTCATCATGCTCTGCACATATGCCAACACACGACAAACGAAATCAATTCTAGCCTATCTTGCAAGTTTGACAACTTTGACAACAAGTGAGAAACTTTGACAACTGGGCAACTTTTACATCTTTTATCCAAATGAAGCCAAACTTTGACAAATTTGACAACTTTGACAACAATTGAGAAACTTTGACAACAATCGAGCAACTTTTACATCTTTGATCCAAATGACCCCAAACACGAGAACCAAAATTTGACCATTGCGAGCATGAGGGTGCTCTCGCACCACACACATTTGTTGTTTATATACTAAGCTCATTCTGGAAGACTATGAGTTGGAGTTGTTCAAGAAGTTGTAGAACTTGAAGCAAAGAAACATGAGTGTGAAGGAGTATATGGAGGAATTCTACAAGGTAATGATCAGATCTAGACATTGAGAGATGGATAGAGTGAAGGTGGCTAGGTACATAAATAAACTTGCATTTAACATTCAGGATGAGATGAGTATGTTGAAGATTTCCATAGTTGAGGAGGTTTACCAATATGCTTTGAAGGTTGACGAGAAAGTGAGAAGACGACAACAGAATAACCCTAGAGGGAAGAAGATATATAAAGGGTAGATGAGTGGTAGTGTAGAGAAGCAGAATGTTGAAGAAGAATAAAAACCTAAGTGGAGTAAAGAACCAGATCAGAAGACACAAATAAAAGAGAGTGGCAATATCAACAAAGAATTCTTGGGCAGATGTTTTAAGTGTGGAGAAACCAGACGTAGATCTTTTGAGTGCAAGTAAGAGAGGAAAGAAATTGTGTGGAAAATGAGGATCAAGAAGTTAGAGTTATCAGTGAGAATGTGTTGGAACTGGAGTAGGAAGAATCCCTTATGTTCAAAAAAGTCTTGATGGAGCAAAGAAGTGAAGATACCTGACCTACTTAGAGGAAGAATCTTTTTCGGTCTATATGTAAATTAGGTAGTAAGTGTTGCAAAGTTATTGTGGATAGTGGAAGTACTGATAATTTGGTATCTGAGGAGATGGTAGAGAAGCTTGGTTTGGGGAGGCTTAAGCACCCTTGTCCTTACAATGTAAGTTGGTTATAGGATGATCAGAAGTTAGAAGTAAAAGAGTAGTGTTTGGTGAATTTTAATATTGGCCTTTTAGGGATGAGGTCTTATGTGATGTTTTGTCTATGAGTGCTTGTCATGTTTTGTTGGGAAGGCCTTGGTAGTTTGATAGAGGAGCTATTTAAAATTGTAGAAGAAACCTGATCACTATTGAGAAGGATGGGTAGAAGTTCACATTGGCTTCTTTGAAGGAGAAAGAGAAGGAAGTGAGGAAATTGAGTCTTGAGAAGAGTTGTAGTGTTGAGAAGCAGGTTACAGAGGGTACACCAAATGGTGGCATGGATTTTAAAAAGGATCTAGTGGGTAATTCTGATAGTAAGAAGGAATTGGATGGCAGTAAGGTTATGGTGGAAGACCGGATGAAATCTTGTGGCATAAATAAATCAAAGTTGCAGAAGAAAGAGAGAATTAGTCAGAGACAATGTGCATGTCTGAAGCAAGGAAAGAGAAATAAAGAAAATTAGGTATTAGGGAATCTGGTTGAGGTTCCAGACGAGGTAAGGAAGAGGTTTACAAAAGAAGAAGATGTTTGGATCAGAAATGAGCATGAACTATGTATTCTCAATCATTTTTGATGTTCATGAGTTGCCACTCACAGAACATCTCTTTCTACCTGGGCTGTCCGATGCAGGTGTTAGACAGTTCAAATAACTAGAGGAGAAATGAGAGGGGGGGGGGACTCAGTTGTCACTAGATTATCGAAACCTTAAGAAATTAAAACTTTAATACCAGAACCCAAAAGATCAATACCAGAAAGGATAAACAAATACTGAAATAGTATATAAACCAATGATGCATAAACAACAATTAGAGAATAAATACCATCCACATGACACCAAGATTTATATGTGGAAAACCTGGTAAAGGGAAAAACCACAGTGGGAAGCCTACCCACAATTAGATAATAATTCTACAGTAAGTAGGTGATGACAATTAAGGGGCCTGGACTTGTAAGAAGGCCAACAACCTAGAGCACACTGCACATCACAAAAGAAGTCTCACTGACTACATAGAAATCCTGACTACAATCTGGAGGAAAGAATGAACTACAAAGATAGCATCTCCTATGCCTGAATACAGTTATGGTTAAGCTCAATACCACAGGAATAATCCTCTTACATAAAACAAACTTGATCATCAATGATCTACGAAATCCTCTTCCTGAATGATTATTACATTATTTGCTCCTATCACATTCTATATCCCTTACCATATATCTACAATGTGATCTTACATCATATATATACAAACCCTCGACCACAAGCAATAAGGTCAGCCACCAGACAATAAAATAATTACATAATTATAAAACATGTTGGCCAAAGACCAAACAAATAATATCAAACCCATAATACATCCCAGAAAGACATCGAGAAGTCCAATCCACACGTTACATTAAGCCGGTCCATAACCTAGATAATACCGGGGCCCAATATAGGTCCACATGCGCTAAAGCAACGATCCCAATTAGCCAAGTCTCAAACATGATCACCATTAGCATCTTGAATCTCCACTAGAAGCCACACCAACACCACTTATGCATATCATCAAAGATGTTCAATAAAGTTCTACTGATTAAACCCTCGTCGAAACAACAAACCAAGCTTACTAGCATACAAGATAACATCCGATCACCAAATCAAAACCAATTGATTTAACATGAGCAAGAATAAGCCAATTCCTTAACCCAAACATATCGGATCATACCAGATCATGATGAACCAATCCAATCAGAAACCAAACACCCTATTGGGACCAAAAGGATACCGGTAAAGCAACCAAAATAGCTGGTGTTGACATCAATGACAAAACATCAATGCAACACATAATCAATTCATGTAAATGAACAACAATCTCCCCCTTTGACATTGATGGCAACACTAGATGTGAAAAACATCCAAGTACTAAGAAATGCCAAACAAATCTCCCCCAATTGAAGACAACCAACAATCTCCCACACAAAGATATAGCAATGAAGTTCTGAAACAAAGACCAAACTCCCCCTGTGAATGATATCTCTGTAAAACTCTTTTTTTCACATATATCTCTCCCCCTTTGACATCAATGCCAAAAATCTAACAAAAATATCAAAGCAAAAACCAAAAACCACTGAATCATAAGGCTAATTACTCCCCCTGAGCAGTAGCATCCCCACATCAATCGAAAAAGAATGATATCTCTGATAATGCATACTAGACTGATGCCAAAAAACATCAATCAGTTCTTTGTTGGAGGGGCAAAAACCCCTAATCTGTCTCTCAGGTACTCAAATGATTCCTTAGGCAAAGGTTTAGTGAAAATATCTACAATCTGCTCTTTAGTGTTCACATAAACTAGTCTAACCTCATTTTCTTCCACCTTCTCCTTCAAAAAGTTATACTTGATAGATATGTGCTTTGTCTTAGAGTGAAATACCAGATTCTTTGATATGTTTATAGTAGCAGAGTTATCACAGTGAATAACTACCGGTCCAATGCAATGCACTTTAATATCCTTCAACATTTTCTTCATCCATATAAATTGTGTACAATTAGTAGCAACAACAACATACTCAGCTTCAATAGTAGATAAAAAAGTACATGATTATTTCTTGCCGATCCATTAAACCAACTTCTTTCCAAGAAAGAAAGCTACATCGGAAGTACTTTTCTGGTCATCAACATCACCTGCCCAATCTGCATCTGTATATGCACATAAAGTAAAGTCACCATCCTTAGGGTACCACAAACCATATTATGATGTACCTTGCAAGTATCTAAAAATTCTTTTCACCGCACTCTCATGATTTTCCCTAGGATCACTTTGATATCTAGATGCAATACAAACAACATTCATTATGTCAGGCCTAGTCTGAGTCAAATATAGCAGGTCTCCAATCATAGGTTTTTATCTTGTAGGATTTACCGGTGTAGATTCATCTTTCCTTGACAATTTCTCACTTGTAACCATAGGAGTACTTACCAGTTTAGAGTCTACCATACAAAATTTCTTCAACAATTCCCTAGCATACTTAGTTTTACATATGAAAATACCTTTATCAGTTTGAGTAATCTGCAAACCTAAGAAAAATTTCATTTCCCCAATCATAGACATTTCAAATTCTTTCTCCATATTCTTATAAAATTCCATGCACAACTTATCTTCACCTCAAAAATTGATGTTATCAACAAAAACTTCAATAATCAATATATCATCATCAGTGACTTTATAATATAGATTAATATTAGCATTAACTTTAGTGAAACCAAGCTTCAAAAGATATTTATCTAACCTTGCATACCAAGCTCTAGGTGCCTGTTTCAATCCATATAAAACTTCCTTAATCTGCAAACCATGTTTTTATCATCTGAAAGTGAAAAACCATGAGGTTGCTCAATAAAAACTTCGTCATCAAGATTCCCATTCAAAAAGGCACACTTAACGTCCATCTGATAAACCTTGTAGTTCTTATGTGCAACATAGGCAAGAAATAATCTTATAGCTTCAATCCTAGCTACAGGTGCAAAAGTTTCACCATAATCAATTCCTTCCTTTTGAGAATATCGTTTAAAAACCAATCTAGCTTTATTCCTTACAACTTGTCCATCTTCATTCAATTTATCCCTAAAAAGCCATTTAGTTCCAATAACATTCTTATTTTTAGGCCAAGGAACTAAAGTCCATGTGTTATTCTTCTCAATCTGATCTAGTTCTTCTTCCATAGCTTTCATCCAACATTCATCTTTACATGCTTCAATTATAGATATCCGTTCAACTTGAGAAATTAAACATACCTCATTAGCTGTCAATCTCCTTCTTGTCATCACTCTATTGTTCTTATCTTCAATAATTTGATCTTTTGAATGATTCATCCTTACATACCTAGGAGTCTTATGATTCTCTGTTCCTCTTCCCAGTTCTTCAGTTACTGTTGAATTTTCTAATACTGCCGGAGTAACTGGGTCAACATCATGTTTTGGTAAAGGTGTTATTGGTTCAGTTATAATCATTTCCACTTTAAGTTCTAGCTCATAAACTCTGATTTGACTTCTATTCAGCTCATCCACCTTGACATTAGCACTCTCCATAATTATCTGCAATCTCTTGTTATAACATCTTTATGCTTTGCTTTCATTAGAATAACCAAGAAATATTCCTTCATCACATCTAGGATCAAATTTTCCAATGATATCATCTCTCCTGATATAACATTTACTACCAAAGATTCTGAAATACTTAACTGTAGGTGTATTGCCAAACCATAATTCATAAGGTGTCTTACCGGTTTCTCCTTTGATATGTACTATGTTGAATGTATAGACTGTTGTGCTTAATGCTTCTCTCTAGTAGATATGAGGTAGATTAGCTTCCATCATTATTGTTCTAGAAGCATTTAAGATAGTTATGTTCTTCCATTCCACAATTCCATTTTGCTGAGGTGTCTGGGGAGCAGAAAATTGTCTCCTTATACCATGCTTCTCACAAAAGTTATTAAACTCACTGGATGTGAATTCTCCACCATGATCTGACCTTAAACATTTAATCTTGAATCCTGTCTCAGTCTCAACTTTAGCTTTAAATATTTTAAACTTTTCAAACGCCTCAGATTTCTCCCTTAGAAAAGTAACCCACATCATTCTAGAATAATCATCAATGATTAACATAAAATATCTATCACCTTGAAAACTTTTTACTCTAGCAAGGCCACACAAATTAGTATGAATAAGATCAAGAACATCATTAGATTTGTCTTATATACTCTTAAAAGAGGTTTTGACCTGTTTTCCCATTTGACATTCTTTCCATACCGGATTATAGGGCTTCACAATCTTAAGTATATCTTGTTGGCATTTGCATGAAGATTGCATTAATGATATGTTATGTTGTCATTGATGTCAATTGAATCGGTAATGGTATTTATGATATTGTTGATATTGTTGTTATTATTGATATTGGCTTGTAACCGATAGGAAGAGCCTTAAGGAAGATGTTGTAAACCGGTATGTTAGTTTGTGAGTGGAACCGGTAAACTGGTGTATAAGGTTAAACCCTTTTCTATGCAATGTAACCAGTAAACCCTACCAATTTTTTTTTGTTAAACCCTAACCGATCAAGTTTGTTGGTTTAAGATTTAATGATGAGCGGTAATGATGGAGAAACATGTGATCATTGAATGAGGATAAGTTCAGATTGTTTTGGCGTGTTTGTTTTTTGTCTAGGGAATGAGCAAAGTGGATTACATCTAATGCATAACACATGATAAGTTACAAAGTCTGATGAAGCGGTGATCATGGAGTGGTTGGAATTTTCTTGAAGAATGTGAAGAGATTGTTATGATTTCTAATGGTCAAGATTGAACCGACTTGTTTGTAATATCTATGAGAGAATTAGGTTTTTTTTTGTGTTACCGACCTAATTGATTTGTATTTAAGGTCGATGAAGTTGTTTGTAAAAGTGTTGGCTGAAAAACTAGCTGAGTGTGTGGTTGCCTAACCGGAGAATGGATCTGCAGTTTGTGTAAAGGCAGATTGAAGCTTAAAATGATCTGATCAAGCAAATGTAGTGCTACTCAGACAGATCAAGAAAACCTGTTGTTTTCTAACAATTATAATAGAATTGAAATCCCCTAACCGGGTAAGGTCTAACAAGCTTGGTTACTTATTAAATCCTCTAACAAGGTGGTCCATTAACTTGGATTCTCAAACCCTCTACCGAGGTTACTCCTAATAGGGTATTTTGATTTTTCATAAAGGCATTTTTTAAATCCCTTAATCGGGTGATTCCTAACAGAATCAGTTCTTAACAAGACTTATTGTAAAAGCATTAACAGGCTTGGCTCCTAACAGGGAGAACTTCAGAAGAGTTTAGATAGCTATCCTTGTGAGTCTCATCTCACCGTGGTTTTTACCTATTTGGGTTTTCCACGTATAAACATTTGTGTCAAGTGGTGAATGTTTTTGTGGTTATGATCATATTTGTTGATTTGATTAATTTCTGACACGACATGATAATTGGAAGCATTGAGAGATTGAATATGTCGAGATATGATTAAGTATTTTGATGTTTACGAGATTGAAGTTGTTTACTGTTAAGTTGTTATAACAGTTAACCAGTTGATGTTGAGTATTGATCTTGATAAGTGAAATTTTACTTTGTGAGTTTGATTTTGAGATTGGGAAGTTTGTATCAGCTTTTCAGTATATTGATTCAACCCCCCCCTCAGTATTCTACCAGATACTTATTCTTTCATCATACCATCAATTGGTATCAGAGCATCTCAAGCCTCTTTAACCTAAAATCCTAACAGCTTGAGGAAAAGATATTGTAGATCATGATGAAGAAAGAAGGTCCGAAGTTCAACAAAGATAACTATAGGATATGGAGTGAAAGAATGAAGATTTACATTAAGAGTCTTGGTAGTTAGTATTGGGATCATGTAGAAACTAAGTATATTGCACCTACTGGAACCTTGATTGATGATCAGAAGAAAGAACAACAATAAAATCATCAAGCATTGGAGGCTATTATCACTTCCCTGTCTGATGCTGAATATGGAGATGTTCATGGTCTTGAAACTGCATATGAAGTATGGAAAAAACTTGAAGATATCTATAGTGGTGATGAACATGTTAATATTGTTAAAGAGGAGAGCCTAAGAGGAAAGTTTGATGACATGAGAATGTTTGAAGGTGAGAATATCCAGTAGTATGGTCAAAGGATAAAGAGATAGTTGGTGAAATAAAGAGTGAAGGAGGGAAAGTGGAAGATGCCACAGTGATCGATAAGGTACCGAGAACCCTGCTACCAGTCTATGCAATCTAAGTTGCATCTATTTAGGAGCAGAAGTCCATTGACAAAACAAAGGTAACTCTTGACTCTAGCATTGGCAAACTTACTGCTTTTGAATTAAATGGCTATGATGGTAGTATACAAAAATCAGAATATGCATTCAGAGCTTTTGTCTCTAACCCATCTATGAGAAGAAGTAGAGACACCGGCCATAGATATGAATCCAGATCCAGCAGAGATGCTGATGATGAAGACAACTTAGTGGAACTTGAAGCATTATTGGCAAAACGACTGCCTAGAGGCACTGGGAAATATAGAGGTAAGCTACCTTTAAAATGTTTTGCATGCAACAAGATTGGTAATATAGCAACTAACTATCTTAATGGTGAAAATGAATACAAGAGAGACAAATTCAAGAAGTATAAGGGCAAAGACAAGATAGATTGTCTTATAGCAGTTGACAGTGGTATTACTGATGAAGAATCGGATGATGATGCTAGTGAAGATATTATGTTTGTAGCTATTAAGGAAGAGATATCAGATTAGAAGGCACTAGTGTCCAGGATGGATAACTCTGATAATTGGATCATTGATAGTGGTTGTTCACATCACATGACCGATGATCTGAGCAAATTTCTTTCCTTGAAAGAATTTGATGGTGGTGTTGTCAGATTTGGCAATGACTCACCCTGTATGGTTAAAGGTAAGGGAGTTATTTTTTTTAATGGAAAGAGAAGTGCCGATGATGTCTATTGGGTTGAAGGCCTAAAACACAAACTTCTGAGTGTGGTACAACTTAATGACAGAGGATACCCACTAGATTTTAGAAATGGTATGTGCAAAATATTTGACAACAAAGGTGAATTGATTGTAACCGGGAAACAGACCAGAGGTAATCTATTTCATCTTAATCCTAAAGTTAGCAATTGTTTAATTGCAAAGGTAGATGATAGCTGGCTTTGGCATAGGAGATGTTGTCATATAAACTTTGATAACATTGTTAAGGTGAGCAAGTCCAAGACAGTAAGAGGTATGCCTCAGATAGACAAATCGGTTAATGCTCTTTGTAAAGAATGTCAGTTAGGAAAGATGACTTCTTCAACTTTCAAGAGCAATTCCTTCTCAGCAGAGCACTTGTTAGATTTGGTTCATATAGATCTATGTGGACCAATACGAACAAGAAGCATTCAGGGTGATAGAGATTTCATGATCTTCACTGATGATTGTTCAAGGATGATGTGGGTCATATTCTTGAAGGATAAGAATGAAGCTTTTGGTAAGTTCAAGGCATTCAGGGCCTTAGCTGAGAAAGAGAGTGGCAAAAAGATAAAATGTTTGAGAGCAGATCAAGGTGATGAATTTACTTCTGAGGAATTCACTAAGTACTGTGATGAGAATGGTATCAAGTGACAACTTTCTGCACCAATGACACCACAACAGAATGGTATAGTAGAGAGGAACAATCAGTCAGTGGTTGAAGCTACTAGGACAATGTTGATACAAGGAAATATAGAAATTTTTTTTTAGTAAGAAGCTGTAAGTACAATTGTCTACACAATGAACTGAGTTATGATGAAAAGAGGTAAGGATAAGACCCCTTATGAATATTGGTATGGGAGATCACCTGATGTTAGTTATTTCAAGATATTTGGTAGCAAATGTTTTATTAAAAGAGGTGATTACATTAGCAAGTTTGAAGTTAAGAGTGATGAAGGTATATTTCTTGGCTATTCCACCAAGATTAAAGCTTATGAATGCTTCAAGAACTGGACACAGAGAATTGTTGAGAGTGCTGATGTTCGTGTAGATGAATGTCCTGAAGTCTTAGATGGAACCAGTTCAAAGAAGAAGGATGAAGATCCTTGCATTTTGCTTTTGGAACTTGAACCTGTTAAATCAGAAATTGATAAAGCAAATCCTGATGTACTTGTTCAACAAGAACAAATAAGTTCAGAAGAAGATGACAATGAAGAAGTTGAACCTGAAAAGAATGATCATGTTATTCCTAGGTATATGAGACTGAACCACAATCCTGAGCAGATTATTGGGGATAAGGATGGTAGAGTACTAACTAGAAGGAAAATAAGAGAGAACTCTTGCATTATCTCCACCATTTAACCTAGAAGTTCTAAGGAGGCATTTGGTGATGATCATTGGGTGAAAGCTATGGAGGAAGAATTGGATCAAATTGAGAAGAAAAACACTTGGACCTTGGTACCTTAACCGGTAAACAAGAATGTTATAGGTACTAAATGGGTATTCAGAAACAAGTTAAATGAAGATGGTGTTGTAGTTCGCAACAAGACAAGATTAGTTTGCAAGGGTTATGCTCAAGAAGAAGGAGAAGATTATGGCAAAAATTTTGCACCTGTAGCAAGATTGGAAGGTGTCAAAAATTTACTTGCATTTGCAGCCCATAAGAAGTTCAAGGTATACCGGATGGATGTTAAGTCTGCATTTTTGAATGGGATATTGGAAGAAGAGGTATACATAGACCAGCCTGATGGTTATGCATTGACTAATGAGAAAGACTTGGTATGCAGATTTCATAAAGCTTTGTATGGATTGAAGCAGACACCCACAACATAGTATGAATGACTTCATACACATCTGATGAAGATAGGCTTTGCAAGAACCAATGCTGATAGTAATATTTATCTCAAGTTTGAAGGAGATGAAACACTGGTCAGTGAAGTATTTGTTGATGATATTATTTTTGGAGGTAATGATGTCATGAGCAACAATTTTGCAGATGGAATGAAAAATGAATTTGAGATGTCTTTAGTAGGGGAAATAAATTTTTTCATAGGCTTGCAGATACATGAAATGAAGAATGGTATTTTCATTACTCAATATAAGTATGTGAAAGAGGTTTTGAAGACTTTCGACATGAGTGAATGTAAACCGGTTGGAACACCAATGGGTACATGTTGTAAATTGTCTAAGGAGGTTGCATCTAAGTCAATTGATGAAAAATAATACAGGTTAATGATTGGCAAATTACACTATGTTGTTCATAACAGACCAGATATTGCCCATGCAGTTAGTATAGTTGCAAGATTTCAAAAGAATCCAAATGAAGCACACCTGATAGCAACAAAGAGAATTCCTAGATATCTGAAAGGTACAGTTTGTTGGCATTATGTGAACCAGTATGAGGACATAATGACATTGTATGTTGTCACTGATGTCAATATGCTGAAGAGGTGAGAACTGGCATATGAGAGAACCGGTTTAACACTGTGAACCGACATGTGTGCCAAAGTGAGGTGGTATGCTTGTTCAAAGGTGAACCAACATATGGTTATGGGAATCGGCACATGGAAGTGTTGTATGACTACCGGTTGGTAGTCTCAACTTTAGTGTTTCCGGTTGAAGTGCTTCAAGCCTGTGTGGCTCAACCGGTGACTTTGTGTGATGAGCTAGCATGATAGCAAAGAATAGATCATGTTGCCACGTAAGCCTTGTGTGCGTGAAGGATCTTGCATGAAGAAGATTGTTCCTATCTACCTCGGGAATGTGCGAAGTCTGTAAAACAGTGATAACGTGTGATGGGTTATCAGCCGCCATGAAATCGGTGGAAAAAAAATGATGGAGATTAATGCAGTGTGCTCAACGGTCAGGATTGAACCGTTTGAATTCCTTAACCTAATAAGATTAGGGTTTATGCTACTGACCTAATTGTTTTCATATAAGGTTGATGTTGTGACTCTTTCTAGGGTTGTTGGCAAAAGTTGTGTGAGTATCCAAGAGAAGGGATACATGATTCTTACTAGACCAAAAGGAGAGAAGTGATACCTGCAGAGTGTAAGTGCAGAAGGTGAAGAGGAGCTTAAGCGGATCTGCATTGGCATTGAGTGCTGTTACCAGATCATTGTAATACCTATTGATCTCTAACCACCTCAACAGTTGGAAAATCTCTTAATAGGGTAGCCTTAACCGACTTGTTGTAAATCCTTTAACAGGGTAACTCAAAGCTACTGAGTTCGAAGTCCTTTAGCTATTGAGTTCTTGAAATCCTCTAACAAGGTAACCTTTAAGAGGGTTTAACCCTTAACCGGGTATTGTAGCCATCCCTTAACCAAGTGATCTCTAACAGGATCGGTTCCTAGCAGAACCTATTGTAATATCTCTAACCGGACAAGGCTCCTAGCAGAGAAGACTTCTAAAGAGTTCAAAATAGCTTGTGGGTATTCATCCCCACCGTGGTTTTTCCTAGTTGGGTTTCCATGTGAAAAATATGTGTGTCATGTGTGATGCTTTTATCTTGTGATGCTTTGATATTGTCTATCAAGCATACGATGGTTCTGTGTTTTATGCCTATCAATAAAACATGTTGAACTAGTTGTTATTATGATCTGATGATAGATTACCTATTTATGCATAAGGGTGAAATGGTAGTGTAGTCTCGAGTTGAGTGGAGAGATAAGTGAGTAACCATTTAATGCTTGTCTCAGACACTCTTAGCTTTACCGGTTGCACTCTGTTTCAAATCGGTGTCACTGTCTACCAGTCATTTGAAGTGTCTGCTGTCAAACTAGTTTAGGACTGTATTTTTGTCTATACTGATTCCCCCCCCCTCTTAGTACCGGTTTGGTACTATTTTCTCATCATTGAGTTATCAATTGGTATCAGAGCATCCTCCAAGTCCTCTATGTTATTAGCTTAACCGCTTGATGTAAAGATCCCAGTCAAATGATGAAGAGGGAAGGTCCAAAGTTTAACAGGGAAAATTTCAATATATGGAAAGACAAGATGAAGATATACATTAGAAGCATGGGTGGTCAACACTGGAGCTATGTTGAGAATGCCTATGTTGCCCCTACCGGTGCTCTCACCGATGACCAAAAGAGAGAGATGCAGGAGAATGGGCAAGTTATGGAAGCCCTAATTAGTAGTTTATCTGACATTGAGTTTATTGATGTTCAGGATAAGGTAAATCCCAAAGAGGTATGGGATACTCTTGAAAATATCTATGGCGGTGATGAGCATGTAAAATAGGCTAAGGAAGAAATCCTGAGAGGGAAGTTTGAAGATATGCAGATCGTTGAAGGTGAGTCCATTCAACAGTATGGAATAAGAATCAAAACTGTCATTGGAGATATCAAGAGTACAGGTGGTAAAATAGAAGATTCCACTGTGGTAAGCAAAGTCTTGAGATCCCTATTGCTGGTCTATGCAATAAGGGTTGCTGCTATTCAAGAGCTAAGATCAATAGACAAGACCAAGGTATCCCTGGACTCCATCATAGCAAAGTTGACAGCCTATGAGCTAAATACTTTTGATGGCAGTGTTCAAAAGACTCTATCAACTTTTAAAGCTTCTATTGTACCATCCAGAAAAGGAAAAGAAGCTAGCACTAGTGGTGAACCAAGACAGAGTAGAGAAATGGATGATGAGGAGATTTTGATGGCATTTGAAGCTCTCCTTGCCACAAAACTTTCTAAAGGAACCGGAAAATACAAAGGTAAGCTACCTTTGAAATGCTTTTCTTGCAACTAGATAGGACATATTGTTGTAAACTGTCCTAATGGCGACAACAAGGACAAACCAGAAAGATCAAGAAATTCAAAGGAGGAAACCAGAGAAACTGTTTTGTGGCAGTTGATGAAGGTGTCACAGATGAAGAATCAGAGGATGAAGAAAATGAAGATATTGTGTTTGGTGCTATCAAAGAAGATGTGTCAGACAAGAAGGCTCTTGTCTCTAGGTTTGATAATTCCAATGAGTGGATCATTGACAGTGGCTGTTCTCACCATATGACTGGTGACCGGAGCAAGTTTCTATCCTTGGAGGAGTGTGATGGTGGTGTGGTTCACTTTGGCAATGATGCACCATGCATGGTCAAAGGTAGAGGTCCATCTCTTTGAATGGAAAGAGTAGTGCTGACAATGTGTATTGGGTTGATGGTCTTAAACACAACCTTCTGAGTGTTGCCCAGCTGAATGACAGTGGCCTCACTCTGGAATTCAAGGATGGAGTCTGTAGAATCAAAGGAAAGAATGGTGAATTGGTGGCCATCGGCATGCAGACCAAAGGTAACCTATTTCATCTGAATGCAAGCATAAGTACATGTCTTATGGCTAAATTTGATGATAGCTGGATATGGCATAGGAGACTCTACCATGTAAACTTTGATAACATTGTGAAGGCTAGTAAGATCAAGGCAGTTAGAGGGTTGCCGGTGCTAAGAAAACCGGATAATACCTTGTGTAGAGAGTGTCAATTGGGGAAAATGTCTTCCTCAACCTTTAAAGCTAAATCTTTCACTGCTGACAACTTGCTTGATGTTGTGCATACTGATTTGTGTGGTCCTATGAAAACTAGAAGTGTGTAGGGTGATAGGTACTTCATGATTCTCACTGATGACTGCTCAAGAATGATGTGGGTCACATTCTTGAAAGACAAATCTGAAGCTTTTGTAAAGTTCAAAGCTTTCAAAGCATTAGTGGAGAAGGAAAGTGGTAAAAGGATCAAGTGCCTGAGAACTGATCAAGGAGGGGAATTCACTTCTGGTGAATTCAACAAGTACTGTGAAGAACATGGCATCAAGAGGCAATTGTCTGCCCCCCAGACTCCACAATAGAATGGCCTAGTAGAGAGGAATAACTAGACTGTGGTTGAAGCAGCTAGAACCATGTTGATTCAAGGAAAGGTAGCTCACACCTTTTGGAGAGAAGCAATGAGCTCTGTAGTCTACACAATGAACCAGGTAATCATCAAGAAAGGTAAGGATAACACTCCTTATGAGTATTGGACTGGTAAGACACCTGTGGTTAGCTACTTTAGAGTGTTTGGTAGAAAATATTAATCAAGAGGAGTGAACACCAGAGCAAATTTGATGTGAAATGTGATGAGGGAATATTCCTAGGATATTCCACCAAGAGCAAAGATCTCAAGTGTTTCAACAATAGGACTTAGAGAATTATGGAAAGCATCAATGTAAGAGTTGATGAAACCTCTAAGAAAACTAAGGAAACGGGCAGTGGGCAAGTGGTAAACAAACCGGTTGTAACCTTCTAGGAGCCGGTTGTCAGTCAACCAAGTACCAGTAACAGTGTTCCTACACTAGCAGATGTAGATGCTGATACTGATGGAGATGAGGATGAAGAAGAAAAGCAAGAGGAATCTATCAAGACCATTCCTCGGTATGTCAAGCTGAATCATGATCCTAAGCAGATCATAGGAGATAAAGAAATAAAACAAGGACCATAAAGATGAAGACTGGATCAAGGCAATGGAAGAGGAACTTGACCAGATAGAGAAAAATGGTACATGGTCCTTGGTACCCAGACTAGAGCACAAAAATGTCATTGGTATCAAATGGGTCTTCAGAAATAAGCTGAATGAGGATGGCACAATGATTAGAAACAAAGCCAGATTGGTATGCAAAGGATATGGTCAAGAAGAAGGAGAAGACTATGGAGACACCTTTGCTCCTGTAGCGAGATTGGAAGGAGTTCGTATGCTTCTTGCATATGCAGCTTTTAAAGGCTTCAAAGTATATCAAATGGATGTAAAATCTGCATTCCTAAATGGTGTACTTGAAGAGGAGGTGTATATAGAGCAACCAGATGGGTTTGCCCTATCTGAAGATAGTGACATGGTGTGTAGGCTACATAAAGCCTTATATGGTCTAAAGCAAGCACCTAGAGCATGGTATGAATGCCTGCATTCCCATCTTGTGAAGATTGGATTTGAGAGATCAAGTGAAGATAGCAATATCTACTTGAAGTTTGAAGGAGATCAGATCCTGATCTGTGAGGGATTTGTTGATGAACATTATCTTTGGTGGAGATGACAAGATGAGTCATGAGTTTGTAGATGAGATGAAGAAAGAGTTTGAGATGTCACTCATAGGGGAGATTAAGTTCTTCATTGGACTACAGATCCAGCAAATGAGAGATGGAATCTTTATCACTCAGTCCAAATATGTCAAAAAGGTGTTGAAGACCTTTGGCATGGAAGATAGCAAACCGGTTGGTACATAGATGGTGACCGGTTGTAAACTATCTAAAGAGGATGACTCAGCATTGGTTGATGAGAAGGAATATCGATCAATGATTGGTAAATTGCATTATGTAGTGCATAATAGACCGGATATTGCACATGCAGTTGGCATTACTACAAGGTTCCAGAAAAGTCCAAGAGAATCCCACTTGGTTGCAGTCAAGCAGATTCTTAGGTATCTGAAGGGAACTATTGACTATGGATTGTGGTATCCATATAGCATGGATTTCAACTGGAAAGTGTTCACAGATGCTGATTGGGCTGGTAATGTAGATGACCAGAAGAGCACAACCAGTGGTGCATTCTTCCTCAGTGGTAGACTAGTCTCATGGATGAGTAAGAAGCAGAGTTGTATCTCTCAGTCTACAACGGAATCAGGGTATGTTGTAGCTTTCATGAACTGCACTCAGACAATTTGGATGAAGCATGTATTAAATGGCTTCAAAGTTCCTATATCTGAACCAGTAAGTATATTTTGTGACAATAATAGTGCAATTAATATCTCCAAGAATCCGGTTTTACATTATAGAACCAAGCACTTTGAGCTTAAGTATCATTTCTTGAGGGAAAAGGTTCAGAACAAAGAGATTGCACTGGAACATGTTTCGAGTAAGGAGTAGTTAGCAAACATATTCACCAAGCCTCTCCCAAAGACTACATTTATGTACTTAAGAGGCGAATTAGGGGTGTTGCCCCTTTAGGAGGTAAACTAAAAGCATATGCTCCACATCAGTCAGGTATTGCATAGTCAAATTTATTTTGGATTGATGTGTTAAAGGATGCTACTCCTCAAGGGGAGCAACATAATGGAACAGGGAAGCTTGTGCCTCCACCTTGACATTGTTGTCAAAGGGGGAGAAGATGTGAAGCAAAGAAGATATCTACAGAAATTTGGAGAGAAGATGTGAAGCAGAGAGATGTCTTTGTATATTGCCATCAATGCCAAAGGGGGAGATTGTTGGCATTATGTGAACCAGTATGAGGACATAATGACATTGTATGTTGTCATTGATGTCAATATGCTGAAGAGGTGAGAACCGACATATGAGAGAACCGGTTTAACACTGTGAACCGACATGTGTGCCAAAGTGAAGCAGTGTGCTTGTTCAAAGGTGAACCGACATATGGTTATGGGAACCGACACATGGAAGCATTGTATGACTACCGATTGGTAGTCTCAACTTTAGGGTTTCCAGTTGAAGTGCTTCAAGCCTGTGTGGCTCAACTGGTGACTTTGTGTGATGAGATAACATGATAGCAAAGAATAGATCGTGTTGCCACGTAAGCCTTGTGTGCGTGAAGGATCTTGCATGAAGAAGATTGTTCCTATCTACCTCAGGAATGTGTGAAGTCTGTAAAACGGTGAAAATGTGTGATGGGTTATCAATCGCCATGAAATCGGTGAAAAACAAATGATGGAGATTAATGCAGTGTGCTCAACGGCCAGGATTGAACTATTTGAATTCCTTAACCTAATAGGTTTAGGGTTTAGGGTTTATGCTATCGACCTAACTATTTTCCTATAAGGTCGATATTGTGACTCTTTCTGGGGTTGTTGGCAAAAGTTGTGTGTGAGTATCCAAGAGAAGGGATACGTGATTCTTGCCAGACCAAAAGGAGAGAAGTGATACCTGCAGAGTGTAAGTGCAGAAGGTGAAGAGGAGCTTAAGCGGATTTACATTGGCATTGAGTGCTGTTACTAGATCATTGTAATACTTGTTGATCTCTAACCACCTCAACAGTTGGAAAATCCCTTAACAGGGTAGCCTTAATCGGCTTGCTATAAATCCTTTAACAGGGTAACTCAAAGCTACTGAGTTCAAAGTCCTTTAGCTATTGAGTTCTTAAAATCCTCTAACAAGGTAACCTTTAACAGGGTTTAACCCTTAACTGGGTGATCTCTAACAAGATCGGTTCCTAGCAGAACCTATTGTAATGTCTCTAACCGGACAAGGCTCCTAATAGAGCGGACTTCTAAAGAGTTCAAAATAGCTTGTGGGTATTCATCCCCACCGTGGTTTTTCCTAGTTGGGTTTCCACGTGAAAAATATGTGTGTCATGTGTGATGATTTTATCTTGTGATGCTTTGATATTGTCTGTCAAGCATATGATGGTTCTATGTTTTATGCCCGTCAACAAAACATGTTGAACTAGTTGTTATTATGATTTGATGATAGATTACTTGTTTATGCATAAGGGTGAAATGGTAGTGTAGTCTCAAGTTGAGTGGAAAGCTAAGTGAGTAACCGGTTATTGCTTGTCTCAGACATTCTTAGCTTTACCAGTTGCACTCTATTTCAAACTGGTGTCACTGTCTGCCAGTCATTTGAAGTGTCTGCTATCAAACTGGTTCAAGACTGTATTTTTGTCTATACTGATTCACCCCCCCCTATCAGTACCGGTTTGGTACTATTTTCTCATCATTGAGTTATCACAGTTGACTATGGATTATGGTATCCATATGGAGGAAAATTTGATTTGAAGGCATACATTGATGCCAATTAGGCATAAAATATTGATGACCGGAAAAGTACTACCGGTGGAGCATTCTTTCTAGGAGTAAGGCTAGTTTCATGGAGTAGTAAGAAGCAGAGTTGTACTTCACAATCTACTGCTAAAGCTGAGTATGTTGTAGCTTATATGAATTGCACACAGGCTATTTGGATGAGGTACATTTTGGAAGGTATTAAGATGAAGATCTCAGAACCTATAAAGATTTAATGTGATAATACAAGTGCCATTAATATTTCTAAGAATCCTGTTTTGCATGCTCACACCAAGCACATTGAATTAAAGTATCACTTTTGAGGGAAAAAGTTCAAAGTAAAGATGTTATCTTAGAGCATGTTTCTACCTTGGAGCAACTTGCAGATATCTTTACCAAACCTCTGCCTAAGACTACTTTTGAGTATCTTAGAAGTCAGTTGGGGGTTGTCCCTCTTCGTGAAGCTAGCTGAGCATGATGCTGATTGCATCAGTCCCTGAATTACTTGTAAAATTTTACATGGATTGATGAAGAAGTGGATGTATTCCATAGGGGGAGCATCAAGTTGTAGTATGTTGTTGATGCACAATGAAAATTTTGACATTACATGTTCTAGTTTCAATTTGGCATTGCTGTCAAAGGGGGAGAAGAATTATGTGATTGAGGAGAAGAATTATGTGACTGGCAAAGGGAAACCAACGATAGGCCAATGACAGACAAAGCATGGTGAATACTTGGTAATGTAGACTAGAATTCCTATTCAGCAATCACAATAGAAATTAGCGACATTGATATTTGTATTGCCATCAATGCCAAAGGGGGAGATTACTGGCATTTGCATGAAAATTGCATTAATGATATGTTATTTTGTCATTAATGTCAATTGAACTGGTAATGGTATTTATGATATTGCTGAGATTGTTGTTATTATTGATATTGGCTTGTAACCAGTAGGAAGAGCTTTGAGGAAGATGTTGTAAACCGGTATGTTAGTTTGTGAGTGGAATCGGTAAACCGGTGTATAAGGTTAAACCCTTTTCTATGCAATGTAACCAGTAAACCCTACCAGTTATTTTTTTTGTTAAACCCTAACCGATCAAGTTTGTTGGTTTAAGATCTAATGATGGGCAGTAATTATGGAGACACATATGATCATTGAATGAGGATAAGTTCAGATTGTTTTGGCATGTTTGTTTGTTGTTTAGAGCATGAGAAAAGTGGGTTGCATCTAATGCATAGCGCGTGATGAGCTACAAAGTCCGATGAAGTGGTGATCATGGAGCGGTTGGAATTTTCTTGAAGAATGTGAAAAGATTGTTATGATTTCTAATGGTCAAGATTGAATTGACTTGTTTGTAATCTCTATGAGAGAATTAGGTTTTTGTTGTGTTACCAACCTAATTGATTTGTATTTAAGGTTGATGAAGTTGTTTGTAAAAGTGTTGGCTGAAAACTACTTGAGTGTGTGGTTGCCTAACCGGAGAATGGATCTACAGTTTGTGTAAAGGCAAATTGAAGCTTAAAAGGATCTGATCAAGCAAATGTAGTGCTACTCAGACAGATCAAGAAAACTTATTGTTTTCTAACAATTGTAGCAAAATTGAAATCCCCTAACCGGGTAAGCTCTAACAAGCTTGGTTACTTATTAAATCCTCTAACAAGGCGGTTCATTAACTTGGATTCTCAAACCCTCTACTGAGGTTACTCCTAATAGGGTATTTTACTTTTTCATCAAGGCATTTTGTAAATCCCTTAACCAGGTGATTCCTAATAGAATCAGTTCTTAACATGACTTATTTTAAAATCTTTAATAGGCTTGGCTCCTAATAGGGTGAACTTCAAAAGATTTCAGATAGCTATCCTTGTGAGTCTCATCTCACCATGGTTTTTACCTATTTGGGGTTTTCGTGTATAAGTATTTGTGTCAAGTGGTGAATGTTTATGTGGTTATGATCTTATTTGTTAATTTGATTAATTTCTGATAAGGCATGATAACTGGAAGCATTGAGAGATTGAATATGTTGAGATATGATTAAGCATTTTGATGTTTACAAGATTGAAGTTGTTATAACAGTTAATCGGTTGATGTTGACTATTGATCTTGATAACTTAAAGTTTACTTTGTGAGTTTAATTTTGAGATTGGGAAGTTTGTATTAGTTTTTCAGTATACTAATTCACCCCCCCTCTTAGTATTCTACCAGATACTTATTCTTTCATCATACCATCATATCTATAACTGCCTTAGTTGAACTGATCTTTACAATTCAATCAAAATTCACATGACATAGCCTTTTATGCCATAGCCAACTCACATCAATTTGTACAACCGAACATGTCTTCTCACTCAAATTCAAATGAAATATATTACCTTTTGTCTGAGTACCGGTTGCAATCTCCAAACCAGATCTATTAATGATTTTGCATTTTCCATCCTTGAACTGTAATTAAAATCCCTTATCCACCAATTGTCCTACACTCAAAAGATTATGCCTTAAACTTTCAACATAATAAGCATTATCGGTATTGTGCTTACCATCCAATGATATAGTTCCTTTTCCCTTGATCATATATGCTTTGTCATCTCCAAATCTAACTAGACCACCATCAAATTTTTGCAAAGATAGAAACTTCCTTTTATCTCCAGTCATATGATGTGAACATCCACTGTCAATTAACCATTTATCCTTATCTTCAATTTTAGCATCAAGTGCCTATTGGCTTGATAATGATTGTAATAGATGACTTCATGTGTTGTCATTGATGGCACATGTATACACACATATGATCACATTGTCTTAGTCATCTTAGTTAAGATAAACCAATATTACTCCTAAAAGTATTTGTATTGCAACCAGTATTGGATGTTTAAGTTTTAGATGGTTTAGAGGGTGTCTAACCGGTATATGTAGACAATTGGTATATGCAAGAATGGCTTGACACCAACTTGGAGATTCAATGGAGACCATCAAAGAAGCAAATGAAGGACAATCGGTTTATGTGTTGAATGTGGTTAACTCTTAACTGGTATCGGTGTTCCAACCGATATTTCATTGATTGTGTGACGAGTTATCACCGGTCATGATGAGTTATCCCTAACCAACAGATTCGATGACAAACTATGATGAGATATGTTAGATTGTTTAGATACACTATACCTAGGAAATTGTGATATGATTCCTAAGATGACATGAAATCTAATGTCTATATAATAACATTATGATGAACTATTTTTATGTATGCGAAAATAGAAGTGTTGAGTTGTTGAAGGCATTGTGGAATATGTTGGTGATGCAGTTTTGAGTGAGTAGAAGAGGATCTATTCAAGCAAGTTGTGCTACTTATAGATCACACCACCTATTGTTTTCTAATCACTACAACTGTCAAATCCCCTAACCGGGTAAGCTCTAACAAGATTTTATTGTACAAATCCTTTAACAAGGTGATACTTTAGTTTGGATTCTGAAATCCTCTACCGAGGTTACTCCTAATAGGGTACTACCTTTAACAGGGTATAGTTCCTAACAGAGCTTTGGGATCTTTAATAGGATTCGCTCCTAGTAGAGGACTTTTGTAGACCTTAACCGATCAGGTACCTATTACTGCAGATAGTTAACTTGTGAGTCCCATCTAACCATGGTTTTTCCCATTTGGGTTTTCCACATATAAACACTTGTGTTATGGTGGATGTTTTACTTGTTTTGGATGCTTTAATATCATTTTGGATTCCATGCATAGTATTAAGTAAACTTGTTAAGTATCTCCATCAGTCTATGTTTCAAGTGTTATTGTTTTTGCTATCACTAATTCACCCCCACCCCCCCCCCCCCAACCTCTCAATGCTTTATAAGTCTATTAGTGCCTTCTCTTCTAGTGTCAGAACATCTTCCTTGATAGCCAGGAACACCCATTCCTTTCCATTTCCAGAACCACTAGCAGAGTCTTGTGTCGTTTCATCATCACAATCAGTCACACCTTCCTCATCCAATATGTAGCATGATTTATCTCTGTTTTTCCTATACTTATACTTGTTCTAATATCCAGGGTTAGGCTTAAAAGATCTTCTATCTCTTTCTTCAAATCTTGAATTTCTTAAAGGACATCTAGATGCAAAATGACATATCTTATTACATGTAAAACATTTAAAAGGTGATTTTCCTTCATACTTACTTCCTACCCATCCTTTAGGTACTCTTCTATCAAATAGGGCTTCAAGTTTCTCAAATTATTCATCTTCTCTCTTCATATCATCCAATTTCTTTGCATACAAAGCTTTCCAATCTTACTTCCCAGTTGATGATGTAGATGCATGAAAAATAGGTTCAAACTTCACAGCTCTAGAAGGTCCAAATTCTTCAAGCTCAAAAGAAGATAATTTGCCAACCAAGGTATCTCTATTCATAGAAGTATTAGCCATTATTATCAATTCATTAATTGTAGTAGCCTTCATCTTGTAAGCCAGTGGTAAAGCTCTCAAAACTTTAGAAACTATTTCATCTTCACTCAGAGTTCCACCACAACATTGAGTTCCCATAACAATTTCATTTACCCTTTCCATGAATGTAGTAATCCTTTCATCTTCTTCCATCTTCAAGTTTTCATATCTCACCCGGTAACCATCAAGTTTAGAAGTCTTCATAGTAGGGTCACCTTCGTTAAGAGTCTCCAACTTGTCCCATATAGACTTTGCCGATGATTTGTCAGTTAATCCCATTACTTGTTGATCAAATAGTGCACACAAGAGGGATTCTATTTCTCTACAATCATTCTCAAGCTCCTTATCCAAGTTTGTTGGAGGAGGATTGCCAGATGCTAGATTATAAGATGTCACACCATTCTTTGTGATCTCCCAAATCTCCTTACCAAGACATATCAGATGAGTCTCCATCTGAATCTTGCATACTCTATAATTTGTTCCATCAAGCCTAGGAATATCTCTCTGAAAGATAGCAGTAGATGAACTAGATGAACTTGAATTGTTAGTCACCATAGGATCTTCCTCAAGCAGTTAAGCTTCTATAGAGAGGACCAGAGCTTTGATACCAATTGTTAGATAGTTTAAATAACCAGAAGACAACTAAGAGGGGAGGGTGAATCAGTTGTCACTAGATTACCAAAACCTTAAGCAATTAAAACTTTAATACCAAAACCCAAAAGATCAATATCGGAATGCATAAAACAATTATCGAAATAGTAGATAAACCAATTAAGCATAAACAACAATTAGAGAATAAATATCATCCACATGACACCAAGATTTATATGTGGAAAAATCGGTAAAGGGAAAAACCATGGTGGGAAGCCTACCCATAGTCATATAATACTTCTGCAGTAAGTATGTGATTACAATTGAGGGGCCTGCACTTGCAGGAAGGCCAACAACCTAGAGCACATTGCTCATCACAAAAGGAGTCTCACTGACTACATAGAAATCCAGACTATAATCTGGAGGAAAGAATGAACTACAAAGATATCATCTCCTATGCCTGAATATAGTTTCGATTAAGCTCAATATCGGAGGACTAAATCCTCTTACATAAACCCAACTTGATCACCAATGATCGACCAAATCCTCTTCCTGAATGATTATTACATTATTCGCTCCTATTATATTCCATATCCCACCATATATCTACAATGAGATCTTACATCATATATATACAAACCCTTGACCACAAGCAATAAGGTCAACCACCAGACAATAAAACAATTACATAACTACAAAACATGTCGGCCAGAGACCAAACAAATAATATCCAACCCATAAGACATCCTGAAAATGCATCGAGAAGTCCAATCCACATGCTACATTAAGCCGGTCCATAACCTAGATAATAGCGAGGCCCAATATAGGTCCACACACGCTAAAGAAATGATCCCAATCAACCAAGTCTTGAACATGATCACCATCAGCATCCCGAATCTCCACTAGAAGCTACACCAACACCACTTATACATATCATCAAATATCTTCAACAAAGCTCTGTCGGTGAAACCCTCGTCGGAACAACAAACCACACCTACTAGCATAGAGGATAGCATCCGATCACCAAATCAAAACCAACTGAGTGAACATGAGCAAGAATAAGCCAATTCCTTAACCCAAACATACCAGATCATACTAGATCATGATGATCCAATCCAACCAAAAACCAAACAACCTACTGGGACCAAAAGGATACCGGTAAAGCAACCAAAACAACTAGTGTTGACATCAATGACAAAACATCAATGCAACACATAATCAGTTCCTCCAAATGGCCAACAAGAGGAGCATCCCTAGTCTATGAGAAATCTTGCATCAACCAAAAATATTTCTTTTGAGTTTTGTTCTTTTTCAGTTCAATATTGCAGTCACATAAGTTGCAAAAAAAGATGTGACATATGCAATGAGTAGATCTTTGTCTATCTCTTTCAGTGTGTTTTGATAGCTGGTTCTTTTTCATTGTGGATCAAATTTTCAGTTTCTAGGCCTATTCTTGATCATCATTCTAGATTTCTAGTTCATTTGGATTCTTTTCCGGTGTGTTATGGCTCCCGGATTGGCCGTTCTTGGTTCCCAAAGCAGTTTTTGGGATTAACGACTAGTTGGTGATTTCTGCTCGTGCAGAGTGATCTCTTGGCTTGTAGATCTATTTGGTGCCTTGCTCGATGTTCTTGAGTCTTTGGCCTACCTTCCTTGGTGGTTTGTACTTCATTTGCATTCTTGGCGGAAGAGATCTTGCATTTTGGGGCCGACCTATTCTACATGTTTCATTTTCCTTTCTTGGTGAATGTAATATTTTGAGGCCAACCCAGGTGTGTTCTAGAGGGTATATAAATTTTTGTATGTGGCCCTTAGAAGAGTGGGGGAGAAGAGGAGGATATAGTTTCTTGAATTGTAATTCGGATACCTCTTGGATGTCCGGAAGGATGGTAATCTGACATGTAGTATGTAACAGGGCATGTTAGCTTGCATGTAACCATATGATTTCCAGATGATCTACAATGACTTCCTTTTTCACACTTTATTTTCCAATGCATATACATATATTACCAGAATAGGATAGGGTCATCCAGACCCAAAGATACTCACCCATTATCACAAAAATTAAGCACAACATCTCCAAATTACAAAGATACAGACTCTACGCATGCCAAGAATACTGCAACATGAAACTCAAAGAGATACAACTGACATGACCAAAACAACTAATTCCAAAATACATATTTGATATTGGGACCAATGAGAACTCAAAATTCTAGAACAAAGATATTCCAAAAATTATTTTAGAAATTACTTCATTATATCACCTTCATCTTACTACGTCATAACATTTTCCCAAAGCAAAAACTTTTGTCCATAAAAAAAGAAATGCACATACTGATTGCATACAATATCCAAACCAATCCTAATAACATAAAATTGTATATACTATCTAGTCCAAACAAGATAACTGGTTTGACATCAATGATAACAATGCTCACACAAGTCTAACAATCTATATTCAAATGAAGCTAATCTTGCAATGAAAGAAGTGCACGCCGAAACTTGTGGCACTCATATGAGTGGATATATTCTTGATAAAAAAATTTTGGGAGTGGGATATTATTGGCCCATAAATGGAGCATGATATGAGTTTTTTAAGAAATGCATACCTCGTCAGCAACATAGTGACTTAATTCATGTTCTAGCACAAGATTTGTATCCTATCACAACACCATGGCCTTTTTCTACATGGGGCCTTCATTTAGTTGGTAAAATTCATCCTCCTTCAGATGGATAAAATTTTATCATTGCAGTTACTGAGTATTTCACCAAGTGTGTTTAAGCTATCCCCCTCATACTTACTACCGATATTGAAGTGTTTAAATTTATCTTATATTACATCCTTTGCCACTATGGAGTTCCCTTTACCATCATTACTGATAATGGAACCCCATTCAAAAATCAACACATGAATGATCTTTGCTCCACTCCATATTACCCACAGGGTAATGGCCAAGCTGAGGCAACCAATAAAACCTTGTTATGAATCCTCAAAAAGGTTGTCAATGAAACTAGTCGAAATTGGAATCTCCATTTAAATCTCACCCTTTGGGCATATCTCACTAATATCCAAACTCCCACTCAAGGTACTCCATACTCCCTTGTATATGGTGTGGAGGAAGTCTTTCCAATTGGGGTTGAGTTACCATCTTTACACATATCCCTGAAGAATTTTTGTGTCTGATGAAGATTATAGGGTGGCAAGGCTAGCTCAACTAGATCTCCTTGATAAACAATGCTAGAAAGCATATGATCACTTACAAGTATATCAAACCAGACTCAAGAAAAAATATCAAAAAAAAGTTCATCCTCATGAATTCAAGGTTGGTGATCTAGTGCCCAGAGAAAACCCACGGAATTATCAGGACAAAGAAAAGAAAGGAAAATTTGAAGTCAATTGGTTAGGCCCGTATGTAATCATGCAACAAAATATGGTTTAGGATCCTATTAGTTATCCACTCTAGAAGGGGAGCCTCTCAATGACCCTCTAAATATCTTGCATTTAAAGAAATTCTACACATAATCCATGATAGTGTACCATTCAAAGAAAAAAAAAGAAAACCAAAAACAAAAGAGGAAAAAAATAATCCTATGGTGAAAACTACCTTTGGTGGTACCTTGGGCATGTATATATGGTGAAAACTTAAAAATTGGTGTTGTATATCAGGGTGATTCCATTAATCTTCTGCTACTCCTTTTGGGATTATCCCGACATGGTATCTTTTGTTACTTGCCTTTTTATATTGCATCTGTCCATATCTCCTCATTTGTGCTTTTTTGAGCTTTTGTATAGTAGTCCCTTGGTTGTAGTCTTTTGCACATAAGAGTTGTGTAGGGTTTTATACATAGTGTTAGTCTTGTCATGTATAGGTTTCTAGTCTTTCATGTATAAATGTGCCTTGTGTAGAGGCTTGTTCTATCGTTCATATGTGCGTGTTAGTTGCATTCTTAGAGATTATAGCTCATTCGTTGGTTCTTCAACAATATCAATAAGCATCTTAGTCATCATGATCATATTAGGTTCCCTTTTTGTCAAAACCATTTCACCAGTCCTTTATCGAATCACTAGTCTATGTAGGATGTATTCTTCCTCTAGTAAGATGTTATCAAATCTTCATCCATTTGTCTTTTCTTGGAAAAAGATATTTAAAACACTTGTGTTGTCTTTGATTATTATTTAATTTTCATCTATCTTTTAAGAACCTATGTTTTGTGTGTTCTTAGTCACCATGATCTTTCATATCATGGTGTGCTAGGAATAAAAAATCTAGGGGTTTGATCTTGTTTGTCTTTGTATTTCTTGGCGTGTTTTTTATGTGTCCCATGTTGTTCCCTCATGAGGTCTTAGTTATCTCATGTTACAGTGGGGCATATCTCTTTGTTTGTGGTTTTTCTAGCACCATTTAACATTTTGTGTATGTGTATCTAACTTAGTCCATGCATTGTTTGTGAAAAATATCCTGGTTCTTTGTACCTTGGTGTGTCACATATGGTGCTAAAGAAAAATAAGTGATTGCTAAAATATAATTTTTTTCCAAATATACTTGTGCTCCATGGTTCATTCACATTTGCATTCACATTGCATTCATTTGGTTCTTTTCCTCTTGTGATTTTACTTAGGAATGTGCACACATCCCTCGTCTTTCTGGCCTTCATTGCAATCCTTGCTGAAAATTCCTAGAGCATTGTATAGCTTTATCATGATATAATTGCATTCATACATCCCGCATCACACATAGGTTAGTACGTATTGCATAATTCATTCATTACATAATAAATATTGTATAAATGTCTCATATTCATACAAAATATAGTATAAGTATTATATACATTCCATCATGCATAATCATGGAAACATTGTGTTATATGTACCATATTCATATCTCATTATTAGGAGAAACATAATCATATCATACATTCATATATACATGCCATCAGTAGTAAACATACATCTTATAGTTTATCAAATCATGCCATCATTACATCCTACATTGTGAGTGGGTTAGTATATAGTCCATCCATAACATCACCGTGCATAACATCCATGTCATAAAAGTTAACCATACATCATATATATTATCACATCATTGCATCATCTTGCATCACCAAGTCTATCAATACATTTCATATCATGACCATATCTTGTAGTATAATCATTATGCATATACATCGCATCTTGCATCAAAAACATGTTTGGACATCATACATCATATCATAGTTAAGCATCCATACATCATTATAAGTCAATATACATGCATCAAAACATAAAAGTGTCATACATAGGGGGCCAAATCAATCACCATCATATGTGTGTGTGTGTGTGTGTGTGTGTGTGTGTGTGTGTGTGTGTGTGTGTGTGTGTGTGTGTCTATATATGTATATATATGTGTATGTATATGTATGTATATATGTATATATGTATGTATATGTATGTATATGTATGTACATATGTTTATATGTATATGTGTGTGTATATATACATATATATATAGATATATGTATGTATGTATATATATATATATCATAATGTCACAATGCCTGTCAAAAGAATACATATGTACAACTATAGCAATGTGTTAGGCCCAATATGGAAAGCTAATATACTGAGAGGGGAGGGGTGAATCAGTATTCCAAAACTTTCCTTGAATAATAACTTTACTGTTATGCATAAGTAGAATAGTGCAGTAACATAAAATAAAGTTAAAACAAATAGATAACAATCATACATGATTCACTCCATAAAACATATATTTTGGTTACGCAGAAACTCTTGGTTAGAGAGAAAAACTACAGCGGGGATGGTGCCCACAACTTCACTACTGCAATAATAAAGAGTGCTCGGTTAGAGCTACATATTAGCTATTTCTGATAGCTTACCCTGTTAGGAGTAACAAGATCTATTAGATCTACCTTGCTAAAGGATTTTACAACATTTAATCTAAATGCTGCACTTGGTTAGAGGCTTTACAATTTATAGACTTGATTAGAGTCTTTTACCCTGTTAAAGGTTTCTCTTTCAACTTCACAATATTACAATTAAATCATTACAAATATCTACAAATTTACATTTGAAATGTTATAGCAGATTCTATGTGCTCAGAATAGATTACCTTGCTTATAGCATACCTCAGTAACCCATATAGTAACTTTATAAACCCTTCTGTTTACTTTGTTCTTCGACTGTTCTCTGAAAACCTTCTCGGTGACCTCTGTGTCTCTGTAACAGTCTTCTTACACACATATACACACCCTTAACTCATGCTGTATAAATAGATCTCTTAAGACGATGATCCAATTCATTGCTTCGATCTTACAAACAAGATTCCTCGAATGAATAACTATACACAATATTTCATTGGTTAGAATGATCTCAAAATCATACACAATCTTCTGGTGCAATTTCCAATGTGATAACGGTTAGATGTGCCTCGATCTTGTAACACATTTTCATATGCATGTCAAGGTTCAATGTATCTGGTAACATGTTTCACTCAGTGTATATCAACTCAGTGTGTCATCTTTGCTGCTCGGTAGACATAAAAAGATACTCGGTAGACAGCTCGGTGTATACTGCATTCTGTGACTGTTTTCCTCTGTAACCGACTAGATTGTGCATACCGACTTCTTTGTGTATACCGTTTGCATGATTCGGTAATGTTAACCGACTAGAGTATATAGTATGACTTTGAATAAAAAAACTAATGTCAATTTGATAAGTAGTAACAATCTCCCCTTTTGACATTAGTTGAGATGTTTGACAAAAACTTCTTTCAAAGTCATAACTCAAAAATCTATATACTTTGCAAAATGACTATACTTGACAGTATATACAATAGTCAATGAAATAGTATATTTAGATATACTCTCCTTATCATTATACTGTACATAACTCTGATTTTGCATGCTCGGTTATGTGCTTGTGTGCTCTGCTTACTATCCTTGGATACTTTGCATACTCTGCTTGGTATACTCCCCCTATATACAATACTCTGAATACTATATCAAAACTGTATCACCAAAACTGCATCACTCCCTAAATATATAGTATCACTCCCCCTTTTTAACAAACATCAAAAACTTAATTTCCATCCGGGGGTGGTAACTGGTCAAAAATGGATTTATACTTTGTTCGAGTGTCGGTGAGTGCGACAGAGAGTGCATCCTTTACACTTTCCATTAAAGAGTTTTGTGCTTGAATATTAGCCAATAGTGATATTAAGCCATCAAGAGTGCTCCCCTCTTGTGTAGTAGATAGGCGTGTGGCTCAGTTAATCTGTTCTTGAATTGATGAAAGATGAGGAAGGAATAATGTCTAGAGTGTCATTATATCCATCCCGATCTTATGTTCTTCATTTCTTAGTTCCAATTGTTGAGCCATGAGCTGTTGAAGCTTGGTATAAAAATTTTGAACTGAATTGGGCTCTGGAGTCAACTTATTTGAGAGATCAGTGATCTCTTTCTCAATTACATCAGTTTTATTCTTGATATCTTTAATGAATATAGAAAATGTATAGAGTTTCTGAAATAAATAAAGAATATGCTTGAGTTGAGGGGACAACTCAGCAATGAATTTGACAAGTTTGACTTTGCCAATAGCTAGAGCTTTTTGTACCTCTTCTATCATTTTTACAGTAAGCTCCTTGTCTTTGAGCTTGCTCAAGTACTCAGATGCATCAACTCTGAATGTTTCTATTTGATTGAGGAGTTCATCTAGTTGAATATGGATGGCTGCATCGGTTGACACTGTAGCTGTAGGTAGCATATCTGATAGCAGTGTCTTCACCTTCTGAAGTACTTTGTTCTTCTTTTGTATGGTGATCTATTTTTCCTGTTCGGCCTTTGCTTTGCATAGTTCACCGAAATCAATGAGTGCTTGCCCCTTTAATTTTGATATATCCACATTGGGCAACACTATTGGTTTAGATAAATCAACTTTGAAACTATGTTTTTTCACCTTTTTCTCTTTACCTTTGGATGGTTGGACCAAGACAATAGCTTGAGAGGCTTGCTGACCCTCAGTAGGTTGCTCGGTAGAGGCAACACTTTGGTCGGTTCCTGTAGCCATTGTGGTGTCTTTTGGTGTCTCGGTACTGGGTGGCTCAGCTGCTACATTTTCAGTGCTCGACGGTGCTTGAGAGGTCTGTTCTAGAGTAGTATCTTCTCCTGTTGTAGATTTGTGACCTTCGGTGCCTTGTGCTGTATCCTGAGGAGCTTCGGTAGAGACAAGTTGATTGATCGGTGGATAAGGCTGAACTTGTTCTAATACGGATTCACTAGATACAAGTTTTGTATAGTACCTTCTATCATTTCCTGCTCCTGTTCCTCTGTATCCATGACATCTTCATCAATTTGACTAGTGTCAGTCGGGTCTTGTTCGCTAGCATCAGGACCGTGCTCGGTGACATCAGGATTATGCTCGGTGACATCAATGATTTCAACTTTAGATTGTTCACCAGCATCTTCGATTTTGAAGATTTCCTGCCATTTTGCTTTCGTCTCATTTTCTACGTCAATATATAGCCCATTCATTAGTTTTAAGGCTCTCTGTTTGACAAGAAATTTTGAATTGTAGGTTGTCAAATGTTCCTTTATTTCTGCTATAGACATATCAGGAAATAGATGGACTATACTTCTTTCTTTGAGTCCATTGCATACTTCCACCTGTTATCAATATGCAAGTAAAGTTCATTTGGAAGTGACTTTACTAGTTCCAATGGAGCTAGCCGAAACTTTAGAAGTGTGCAGATGACAACTTCTTCAATTTATCTCTTCTTATCATTATTTCTAGTTTCATACTTGACATATCTAAAAGAACCAAATCCACCATATTCTTTCAGATTGGCACAGAAGTTTTCAACACTATGTATATTGACCTTCTTGCTCTTGACAATTTGGAATTTGTTGCCATCCTCAGATTCTGTATTACTAGACTCTTTTGCTAGAATGAGTCTCCGAGTAGATTTATTGTAGGTCTTGGTTACCTTGGGAGCAGTAACACTCTTTTGTTTCTTACTCAGTGATGTAGCTGATGCTCTAGTGTTATGTCTCTTTGTTGGAGGAGTCGGTAGGGCCTTTGAAGTGTCCCGTTTCCTTCTTTTTAACACTTTACCCTTGGGCAGTTTGGTGCTCAATGTTATTGCTACCTCTTGAGCTTTAGATTCCTCTTTGGTGATGGAAAGAGTGCCTTTGACAGGTGTGGAGGAAGAATCTTCTCTGAATTTCTCCGTTAAAACCTTTATCATCTTTGTTGCTTTTCTTGTAGCTTTGGGTACTACAATGCTCATTTTTGGTTTTCCCTTCACTTCTTCATAGGTTCCATACCTCAGTTCGGTAGCATGCCTTGGTAATGAAAGATATGCATCAATTTGCTATTGTGTGATATCAATGTCAATCTCGTAACCCATAGGTGGCAAAGATTGAGTCCTTGGCTCCACAACATTCACATAACAGTAATCAATGTCTACCTCAAAGCATATATCATCTTTATATTTTTCCACTAGGTGGGGTGGAATCCGGTACCCGTTGTGCATCTTCTCTTGAAATTTGCTGAAATAATCATCTATTATGTCATTGAAATTATCACCTAGTTTCTTGATAAAGTCATTAATTTGATGGGTGATTGGTCTGTGTAGCTCCCAAACTACTTTATCGACTGATGGAAAGAATTTTTCAAAGTAGAAAAACATGCATAGAAGAAGTGAACCAAACTTTAGTGTATTTTCTGAGTTGTTCTTCTTCGGCTTCCTTATTGTGTTCAGATTCTCAAACAGGTTCTTCAGTAACACCTCACATAAGTCAACTTTCATGTCCTTTTTCACAATTTTATAAGCTATGTCAACTGCTGCATAGGGTACACTATTTTCCCTTGCTGATTGGAAGAAATAGTAACCGATTACTCTAATGGCAAACTTAAGTTCTGTATCAGTGACATTGTTCAGTTTTAGTCCTCTGTAATCAGATTCAACTCTAGTTAAACTGGCCAATTCCTTTTGTGATATCATCTCTTGAGCTCGTGCATGATCATAGATAGGATAATCGGTGATCACATGAATGATTTCCTTGGTGATTTTAAATGGTTTCTCTTCTAGCCACATGAAATCATCATGAACTCTGCTCAAAACAAATTTGACCCATTGGGGCTTGAACACATGAGGATAGGTTAGGGCTTCAGTCAATCCTTTGATTCTGATGTGTTCGTACTTGCTATTTAATACACAATCGGTACATAGTTCATCATAGGTGTCTCTTATCTCAACATGACTGAGTTCTTCAACATGACATTTGGTGAAGAATCTCACATCTTCGACTAACAAGACTCAATCCGGGATGAGTGAAAAGGCGGTTTTGTCATCCAGTTCGGAGGCAACTTTAGGAGTCAAAGTGTATTTCAGTGAGGGCTTCTCTACATTCTTGACAACTATGGGATCTTGGATCTTGGGCACCATTTAGGATTTTAGGTAAAAACTTAGCAAACTATCCTTAGGGTTTGATGGTTTACAAACGACAGACACTTCACACTCAGCAGATAATAACAATTTGATAAGATCGGTAAACTAGCTTAATAATGTGATGAGATTTGATGTAAATACCTTGGATTCTCTTTCAATGAGGTTTGATTGCCTTGGAATTGCTCTTCTTTTCTCTTTCAAAAACTTGGTGAATGTAAATGACCGTGAAAATGCTTTTAAGTACACAAAATACCTTATCGGGCTCCGTGCGGGTTAGGTTAAAAACATTAAATGCACTTGGTTCCTCTTTAACCGATTTAGTCTCCTTTTTTCATTTTAACCAAGTAACCAAATTTCCTTCATTTACCAACTTGACAGGCTTCCTGTATTCACCGACTTAACAGGTTTCGTGTAAAGTAATTTTAATAGAATTTCAAACTTACTAATGTATCTTAACTATGCAAATTTTGAATTTTGCACATAATAGAATAGGAACTGTTATGATTTTAACCTTCAGAGAATGCAGTCCCTTAATACCTTTACTGATTAATTTGGAATAGGTGCACCTAACTCGGTAGGTAAGGTGCTTTCTTCATTTGACACAATTTCCTTCTTTTTCCAAATCATCTTTAATTTCTCTTTTATTTCTTCAGTGTCTCCTCTAGGTTGATCTCTACAATCTCCAACTAAATGTCCAACTTTGTGACAATGAAAACATGCCATACCAGGATTTCTCCATGATCTTCGGTTGTTCATTCCAAACCTTATAAAATAGTTGGCACTAATATGTCCATATCTTCCAAAACATTCACACCATATCCTTGTGTTGTAATCCCATGGTATTGCTGCATATTGTCGGTAAGGATCTGTGTGAGTTCAGTAACCTCTAGTGTTTGCTCAGTGTGCAGACCACATGTAGTTATTTTTCTTAAGCCAGCACTTCATAGTACTATGTCCATATCTATTGTAGTTTCTACAAAACCCTTTGAATTTTGCCTTCTGATAGTTGTTAATAGACTTTGTCCTACATTGATTAGATGTGTGACCATATTTATTGCAATTGTAACAATAACCATTGGACTTAGTGATATTCAGTTGCTTACCTTTTCTGATTTGGCATATGTTGCCAGTGTGACCTTGATTTCCATAGTAGTAGCAAATAGGCTTCTTTCTTTTGATGTTATTCCTTTTTCTAGCTTGCTTTGATGATTCTCCTCTCTCGGTAGTATGAATTCCTTTCTCGGTAGATTCTTTTCTTTTGTAACCGAGTCTTGCATCTCTGTTGGGTCTTCTTGTATTCAATTGCTCATCCAACATATTTGATGCTTCATAACTCTTCTTCACTATTTCTTTGGATTTATTCTCTTTTTCAAGTTCATTGGTCAACCTTGATACTTCAAGTTTCAATGCTTGATTTTCATCATTCTTCAGAATTGCTTCATGATGTGCATAACCTAGTTGATCTGTCATATTTTGTTGAATCCCAGTCAACATTATGATTTCATCATTTTTATCAGATACTAAGACTTCAAGTTGTTGTTTCTCTCTTTCTAGATCTCTTGCTTTATCCTTAGCTGTCCTTAGTGCATCTAGATTTTCAGTCATTTGTGTGCTGAAATGTTCATGTTCTCTTTTCATTGCTTTTAGTTGATCAACCAGTGCTTTGTTCTTTTCTTTCAATACTCCAATCATTTCTTCAGTCTCTTCAGATATACTGTTCTCAGATGATGTCTCAATTTGTTCCACTAACTCTTGAGAATCATGTAAATCATCAGATAATCTTCTTCTTACTTTCAGAGATTTTTGCATTTGCATTTGCATTTGCATGTCTGCAATCACTTGATTAGCATGATCCAGCTCTTCTTACAGATATACAATCCTCCGAGATTGTTTTTTGCCTTCCATTGATAAGATCTTTCTCTTTAGGTAGTTAAACCCTTTTCCAAGATTTAAGCTCTGATACCAATTGTTAGGTCCAATATGGAAAGCTAATATACTGAGAGGGGAGGGGTGAATCAACATTCCAAAACTTTTCTTGAATAATAACTTTACTGTTATGCATAAGCAGAATAGTGCAGTAACATAAAATAAAGTTAAAACAAATAGATAACAATCATACATGATTCACTCCATAACACATATATTTTGGTTACACAGAAACTCTTGGTTAGAGAGAAAAACCACGGTGGGGATGGTACCCACAACTTCACTACTACAATAATAAAGAGTGCTCAGTTAGAGCTACATATTAGCTATTTCTGATAGCTTACCCTGTTAGGAGTAACAAGATCTGTTAGATCTACCTTGCTAAAGGATTTTACAACATTTAATCTAAATGCTGCACCTGGTTAGAGGCTTTATAATTTATAGACTTGATTAGAGTCTTTTACCCTGTTAAAGGTTTCTCTTTCAACTTCACAATATTACAATAAAATCATTACAAATATCTGCAACTTTACATCTGAAATGTTATAGCAGATTCTATGTGCTCAGAATAGATTACCTTTCTTATAGCATACCTCGGTAACCCATATAGTAACTCGGTAAACCCTTCTGTTTACTCTATTCTTCGACTATTCTCTAAAAACCTTCTCGGTGACCTCTGTGTCTCTGTAACAATCTTCTTACACATATATACACACCCTTAACTCATGCTGTATAAATAGATCTCTTAAGATGGTGATCCAATTTATTACTTCGATCTTACAAACAAGATTCCTCAAATGAATAACTATACAAAATATTTCATTGGTTAGATTGATCTCAAAATCATACACAATCTTCTGGTGTAATTTCCAATGTGATAACGGTTAGATGTGCCTCGATCTTGTAACACGTTTTCATATGCATGTCCAGGTTCAATGTATTTGGTAACACGTTTCACTCGGTGTGTCGTATTTGCTGCTCGGTAGACATAAAAAGATACCTCGGTAACCCATATAGTAACTTGGTAAACCCTTTTGTTTACTTTGTTCTTCGACTATTCTCTAAAAACCTTCTCGGTGACCTCTGTGTCTCTGTAACAATCTTCTTACACATATATACACACCCTTAACTCATGCTGTATAAATAGATCTCTTAAGACGGTGATCCAATTTATTACTTCGATCTTACAAACAAGATTCCTCAAATGAATAACTATACAAAATATTTCATTGGTTAGATTGATCTCAAAATCATACACAATCTTCTGGTGTAATTTCCAATGTAATAACGGTTAGATGTGCCTCAATCTTGTAACACATTTTCATATGCATGTCCAGGTTCAATGTATTTGGTAACACGTTTCACTCGGTGTGTCATCTTTGCTGCTCGGTAGACATAAAAAGATACTCGGTAGATAGCTCGGTGTATACTACATTCTGTGACTGCTTTCCTCTGTAACTGACTAGACTGTGCATACCGACTTCTCTGTGTATACCGACTACATGATTCGGTAATGTTTACCGACTAGAGTATATAGTATGACTTTAAATATAAAAACTAATGGGAATTTGATAAGTAGTAACACAATGTATACATCACATGGTACATCATGAATAAAGAATAAGTGCATCTCTGAGTGGTAATAAATGAAATAATGGTGATCACCTCACATTCTTAGAAATATGAATGGGGTACAAGAATTAAATATGAATATATCTTGTGTATGGTACATAAAAAATAAATATCCACATCTGCATCATGCTATGACAAAATGCTCTAGGGAGGCTAGGCTGGTCTCTTTCCCTAATCTTGTCCCTGCGATCCCTGTGTGGATCTTGATGTTGATCCAATTCTTTTCTCACTACCCTATGTGTGATTCCTCCTACTAGATCCACCAGTACTCTGACTAGATCTCCTTGATCCTCCACTAGAATCCCCACTGTGTGAAGAGCTAGATCCCCTTGCCCTAGGTGGAGTTGTATAAACCTCTAAGGGACAAGTCTCTCATACCGAGATTTGTACCATCCAACTTGGTGGGAAAGAGCCTAAATCTTCGCTCCCTATCACTCTACCATGGATGTCAAAACTACCTACCCCTCCTCCTCTGTTATCCTAGTGTTGTGCCTCATCCCTCTCTCATTTGTATCTCTCTACTGTCTCTTGCATTCACCATCTGACATTCTTAATTGCATCCCTTGTAGCCATAACTATGTCTCTCTCCTATAGAAGCTAACCCCACTCAGTCTGAAGCTGAATCTTAGCCTACTCTGCTATGTCTCACTCTCGATAGAGGCTATCTTTCTCTGTAGAAATAATTCACAACCTCTCCTTTGCCCTGGCCACTACCTCATGTAAGGATCAAATTCATGTATCCAGATTTGGAGGTGTTGTAGAACCCTCTCCTCTGTTCTCTCTCCTCTACTTGTGAGGTCACACATATCTCAGTGTGCTTCTCTCCTGTCCTTGTCCTTGTCCCTGTGCAGGTGTTGGTGTGTATGTTGGGGCATCACAACATCAATCGCCTAAGTCTCTCTTGTCCCTATCCTTGCAACCTCATCTCCTACGTCCTCTCCTCCTATCCTCTCTCCTCTCACTCTCTTCTATCTCCTATACGACATAGTTGGTGCCACCGGTATCCCTCGAGCTCGTCTCAAAACTATAGCAGCCACTACCTCTTCTCTACTCCTAGGTGGTCGATAGGTGTTTAATCTGACACCTCTTGCTCATGCCTCTCTCCTCCTACTCCCTAGCTGATCCAGTCTTGCTCTCCCGACTGCAGTGGGTTTGTGCTGAACCCACCATGCTATGTAAGCATTAGTAACCCCTAGTTCTACAAATCCTACCCTAGGATCCCATGTTGTGGGAGCTAATCATGTCCACTCATCTATAGGAGTTTGTCTATCTCCCAAAAGTTCCCCCCATTATATAGATCTCTCCCTCGTGATCCTCTCGAATCTATGGGGTTCTTGAGGAACATCTTGTACAAAACCAAATTGTTGATAGACCCTATCAGGTCTATATATCTCTATCATATGCTCTCTCCTACCAATAATGTACATAGGAGTAATAACATAAGGAGTGTGATGAGGATCCTCTGGCCAATTGGCTAATGCCTTATATGGTTTCCATGTAATGTGAGAAGCATCTAACCTATAAAAAATGACTCTCTAGTAATCGACATCCTCAGTCTCCTCATAGTGTAATCCATCTCTATAGCTATATACAATAGGAAAGTCTACTACCCTATCAACATGTGCTACTAGTCGAGTCACTATAAAATACTCCTATGCCCATACCTGAAGTAGAGTCATGTAGCCAAACCATGACCTCTATGGTAAGATATCTGATGGAGCTGTCTATATAATTTAGTCAAAATGAGAGTCCCCCAAGCTATTGATCGACCACCATCTATAGCATCAATGTATACTTGTATCATGTCAAGTACAACTGATCATCTACCTCTATCTAGTAAAATGAAGCCGCTAACTAGTGCACATAAAAAAAAAGTAAATATGTCGATTAGATGATGCTTGTTGTAGAGCCTGATCTAATGATAACTACCCATGGCGTAGGTACACCCCTATCCAAACTAATCTCTATATAGAATCATCTGGGGGTGCCTAATCTATGATCACTCAAACTCCCCTAATCAGCAATCTTAAAATGCGATATAGATCCTCGCCATTAACAATAATCTCCCTAGTCGATAGGTGAAAAGTGGCAGTGTCACTCCTCCACCTCTCTGCTAGTGCGGTCAGCATGGTCATATGAGATTGAATATGAGGCATACATGCCAGATGACCCAATCTAATCGCATCAATGTGAGCCCACTTTGCAAGTCCAAATCCACCAGCTACCCTCAGGACTATTGAGCGCCTCTCCCAACTCACCAAAATGTCTATGCTTCACTATATCCAAGAAAATTGGCATGTTAGAATATTTTCTTTTATCTATCCTATCTCTTCTTAGCCTTTCTATCTTTTTCTTTTGTTCTCTTTTCCCTTTAGTCCAGCTACTTGTAGCATTTTTTTGTGTTTTTGGGCAGCGACAGGGCAATCCTGTCGATCCTTAGATAGTGGGATTGTGATCCTGCTACTTCTTTATGTGATCCTACCAGAGCGGGAACACAGTGTCGTAGTAATCCAATTTGGTCTTCTTCCTATCCCTTCCCTGGTGGCAAGATTGCAATCCTGCTAGCCTAAAATAGTAGGATTACATTCCCGCTATTCTCATTAGTGAAATCATGCTTGCAGGATCATGATCTCAATTCTATCAATTTCTAGCCTAATCTACCCCAATCTTTCTTTTGTGCATGAGTGGTAGGAACGCCACTACTTTGACACTTGATCTCGTGGTTCACGAATCAACATGATTATTGTTTTAGTGACATTAAATGCTAAAAAATGCATAAATTGAAATCAAAGCTCATGTTTTTTGAAACATACCTCACGATCTATTGGCATTTGGCATTATAACAGACAATGGGAGATTGTTGGCATTTCAATAAGGATATTGAGAAGGTTGTTGATGATTATGGATATAACTGATTAAGGCTGATTTACTATCTTAATATTATTATTTTGTCATTGATGTCAAGAAATTGATTTTCTAACTCAGTATGATGTTGCCATATCTTGAGAAGTATGATTTGATGAGTATAAAAATGTCGGTAAAAGACACAGAAAGAATATGATGAATAAGGGGATGAATAAGGTATTCAATGGGCAACTATTACCGAGTTAGACAATGATGAGATCATGATGTTTAGATTGTTTTAACATCATACATATGTTGTAAATTGTAAGGTTAATACTATACTATGTTACTGAGCAAAGAACCTAGTCGGTAAACCCTAAGGAACCTAGTCGGTAAACCTTAAGGTTATCGCTATCGATTAATGAAGGCGGAATGTCTACCGAGTAAAGTTTAGTATTCACCGAGTTGTTACCGAGTTGTTGCAGAGTTGTAACCGAGCTGTAACAGAATACATTAAATGGTTACATGCATTATTTAATGAAGGAAGCTGTTGAGCTGGAACTGATTAAATGATTGGTATGCCGTGCATGAAGTTTGTTAAAGAATCTATGGCAAAGGAAAATCAACATGAAGATCTACAACACAGATTGAACCGCATTACCCTAGCACAAGTTCCAAGAAATGTATGCAAGTTCCAAGGCAGGGTAAAACATTTTTCAGATCGAAGGATACATTGAACGTAGACAAGATTGAAGATCTAATGGCTATGATTGATCATGGGAAGTGTGATCAAGGAGATTAAGCGATTGGTGAATTGTTTATAAATAGGGAACTATTGATAAACAATGTATGCGGGCAAATGTATGCATAGGGATGCTACATAGTGATTACCGAGCACAGAAGCTTGAAGACCCATTTGAATAATAGAGTATAGAAGCCCAGCAGATGGACAAGATTAGTTCTATGTCTAGATTGTATTGAGCAAATAAGAATCCACTTTAGCATTTTAGATGTGAAGTTGCAGATAGATTTTTATTACTGTTATTTTGTGAAAGTGACAGAAAATCTCTTAACTGAGTGGACTTAATAGTCTTATTTGTAAAACCCTCTAGCATGGTGACATTCTGATTGAGTGTTTGAAATCCTTTAACAAGGTCACTTCTAACAAGGTGAAGATCCTAATAGATCCGAGGGAAATCCCTTAACTGGGTCACATCTAGCAATGTGTTTGTAATCTTTAACAGGATTTGCTTTTAACTGAGCATACTCTAGAAGAGTATATTTCTTAGTGGGTCCGAAATCCACAGTGTTTTTTTCCCTATTTGGGTTTCCACGTTAAATCTGGTGTTATGAGGTTTATGATGTTTATATGCTTTTGAGTTTGCATGTTTAGCAGTTTTGGTTATATTACTGAAGTATATGTTACCGAGGTTGAATCTGATGTTTTTATGGAAGATTAAGTTTGTATGATTCACCCCCCCTCTCATCTTATCAACTTAGCATCTGTACTTACATTAAGTATCATAACTATCACGATCAGGTTGCCTATTCCATTTGACACTCGCCACCACATCCGCACAATGCCTCAAGATCTCCCTAGTTGCCATCTCATCCAATCCTCTCAAAGCTCTCAACTATGCAAGGTAACTACACAATGGCTCTAATTTTCTCTAAATTTTGTCTTGTGCGTAGTCAAAATGAATAGTAAATTTCCAAAATTGCTAATATAGGGCTTCCCAAAGCCCTATTTTTTGTTGTCCTAGTCCCTTTGGGACCATTTTTCTTGCTATCTCTTCCTATGATCATCTTTTTAAGTGTCATTCTCACATGTTGAACCTATTTTCTTGTCCTCTTTCATCCGGTTGGGGCATTTTTCTCGCTCCTCATTCTTCTACTCCTTGGTCTCTTTTAATCTTCATATTAACACTATTCTAACATCATCATGAAGAGGGGCAAAATGTAGACACCTAAATTTGATTAATATAATTAATTGAATCTAGTTATTTCAAGCACCTTTAATTAAGTAGTTACACATTATTTAATTAATTGGTGATATTTCCTTGTAGATAATTAATCTTATTAATTACGCTATGGTCCCTCTTTCATTAATTATTTGACACTCATAAATTATTTAATTAATTAAATTTTCCCCTTTTCTTCTATTAATATGTCAAATTTTGCAATTTGATTATTTAATTCATGTTGACTTTTTCCTCTCAAATTCTCTCATGGAATTAATTAATTCTATTTCCCCACATGTCTCCTAATCTTAACTACCCATCTAACCCTTCCTTTAGCCTAACCCACCTAGCTAACCATAGGTTCTATTCAACCTTATCCCTTATCTATCCATATGTGTGCACATCCTCAAAATATCTTAAATTTACTATTTTTTGGGAAACGCCTTCAAATTTGAGGAAAATTTCCTAAAATGTGGGAAAATATCCTAAATATCCTAAAACATGGGAATATCATTATTTTGTAATCTCTTTTGGAATAGAACCTTCCAATTTGGGTGTCTCATTCCCAAATGGGCATGTGTCCTCAGGGACACATGTCATTCCTTCCAATGACACATATCCTTCTTAAGGATACATGTCATTCTCATCCATGACACTTGCCCTTCTTAGGGAAACATGTCTCATTCTCATCTCCCTCCATCTCTCATTCAAGCCTATCTAAACCCCCATTTTCCTTCCAAAATTCATCCACTTTCATTTTCATACCCTCATAATGTAGAAATTCTCACCTTTTGTACATTCACATCCATTTAGCAACCATCTTGCATTCACTATCATGGAGCATAATCAAGTATCTACTATATAGCAAATACATCAAATTAGGGGACTATGAAACCGAAGGAGGAATATAGAGTTTGCACTTTAATTGCTTTTGTGTTGTTTATGTAGTTTTCTTCCTTCTTAGCATCTTAATCTTGAGCGTGGTTGAAATATGTGTTTGTTGTTTGTTTAGTTTATCATTTCAATCTCCGTAGTTTACATTCACTTTTTTTTTTTCATACAGTCATATCATTTCTCCATGCAATATTCTCAATTCTAGTTAATGAATGTAGAAAATAGAATTCACCAAAAAATCAAAGAACCATACTGAAACAAATACACATGACTCTTTTTCATCTTTGGGTTGTCAAACAATTTCCATCATAGAATCTCACACAAATCATACTCAACATTATCTCTAACCATCCTCTATGCTATATGAACTCAGGTAGACGCACATGAACCTTCTCTATTCCTATAATAAACTTTATATGATATTCTCATTTTTCACAGCTAACATCTACATATCTAATGGTGTCAATTCTCAATGCTCTTCCATCTGATACATTGGTCAAATGATTCACTTTAACATTCTTAACAAATTTCAACATTGACACTTCACCGGTTACACATAACCATGTCACAACCTGCAATACTTCTTTTGAAATAAAGTATGGTTTATCAAACCATAAATATTTACCATGAATCCTGCTACGAACAATTATGATAATTTATTTATCTTCAATCATCAGAAAATAATTCCATGAATCCAAACCCTTGAACCCTAGGGCACCAAATTCATTTTTCAATCTTTGCAAACTCTCAGCCAAATTAGTCTCCTTAAAATCCCTAATCTTTCCATGATCATACTCCTCTAAAGAAACATGCGTATACTTAAAAACATCTTCCTTATGAATAATTCGATCATCAATTCAAGAAAAAGCTCCAACTGAATCTATTTTTGATGAAATAAAAGGCTTGAATTCATACACATGTCTAGGTTCATTATTGATACTTACAATTTTTGCCATTATGCCAAATTTTTGTTTTGCTAACACTTTTCTTAGACTTTTTATTGAATTCTCTCCTTTTCTCTCTTTCAATTCTCAAATTGTAGGTGCACAAATGATCATGAGTGCCAAAATAAATATGAATTAGGTCTTCAAAAAACTTGATACACTATTTTTCAAACCTTTGAAAGATACATCTAGATGACAAGGTGAGCTTAAAACCTCTGGAAAATAATCACACATATCTACCATGCCGAGAGGAATCTTAACATTAAACGAAGAGTTGTCTAAAATAAATTTTCATTGAATCTCCCCCTCAGACCTTATAGTTTGAGTCAATTACCGAAAGAAGGGACTGCATCCACAATAGATGCCAAACCATGTTCAATATTTCCTTTGGTCTTCTCTTTTGTTTTCTTTACCCATGTTGTCTTCCTTTTTCCTTTAGAGTCCCTTCCATTCTCCGGACAAGCCTTCTTTCCTTTACTATTTTTACAAAACTTTGCAATATGTCCAACAATATTACAATTTTAACATACTAGACTATTCTGCATCATATTTCCAATCACATTTATATTAAAACTCTTATTCCTGCATTCAACAACTTTGTGCCCATCTCCATTGCAAACATAACAATATCTATTGAAAGATCTTGTATTCTTGTTCATATTCATTCTACTCCTACATTCACTAGCCATGTGTCTAAACTTGTTGCAATAATGGAAATTTCGATTGAAAGAATAATTCCTTACCCGATTTCTGCATTCACTCACTTTATGCCCTACTTTATTGCATGAAAAACAACTTAGTTTGAATGATAAATACCTAGAGGAAATAGGATGAGGTCTTCGGTCTATCATAGGCTTCCAATTTTTTTGATTAGGTATGAAAGTATTCTTATCCTTAGTAGCATTCTTCAATCCCTTGTCCTTTTCTTCACTATCCTTTGAACATTCACCAAACTTTCCATAATTTTGAAACTACAAGATAGATTCTCGAATCTCTTTTCCACCTTTTATATTTAAGCTATTATTGATACGATCTTTTACATCTTTAAGTTACCTTTTCAAATTTGTCACTTCTTCTTCATGCTTCAAGAATTCCTTAGACTTCTCATCAAGCTTTGTATCATATTCATCAATAGCTTTGTTTCCTATATCCACTAAACATTTTAAGAAAGTAATCTTCTTGACAACCTTCTTATACTTGTCTCTACAATCATCTAGATCAACCAACACAATTTTTAGTTCTCCTTCCATATCAACAGCTCCTTCAATATCATCCCAATCACCTTGATCTAAAGAATCCATATCATTCAACTTTTCTTAAAACATAGTGTTCAAGACACCAAACCTACCTCATGTGATTAAGCTTACTCAAGATGAACCTTGCTTTGATTATAATTGTTGAATACATTGGATCCTGAGAGGGGGGGGTGAATCAACATAAACTAAATTTAAAAACTCAATAAGGAATTTAACAAATTAAATCCATTAGACCAAATTATGAAGAGTTAAACACTAATAGCATAAGCATTTACATAGGAACACCAATATTTTATATGTTGAAAACTTGAATTGGGAAAAAACTATGGTGGGAGTTAAACCATAAGATAATTCACTATATATGAAATAATTACAAAAGATAGAGATAATTTCTCTAGACTTTCTATCCAAGAATAACTTCTCATGGAGCAAGATACAAAAAGGGACTTGCAAACCTAAAGTTAACTGCACTTAGGGCAATACACAAAATTACAATATCAGAAAAGAAACTGTATAAATAGAAGCATCTCACAATGTTGATTATCGTCATACTTAAAGCACAAAACTCTACTCTTACTGAAATATTTGAACCATCATACCTTCTAGATCACTACATCTAAATCCATTGTAACTACTGCACTGCAAAAAAAACTAATAGACTTCCTTGCACCACACCCTTACTGGTTTTTGCTAATTCACCATTCATACATCAAACTCACTCACATATTTTTATATCAATATCTCGCATACACAACTCACTCACATAATTCCACTCTCGTACACACCACTTCTCTTCAACAAATCATCATCATCCACATATATCAAACTAGAACAAAACCATTCTTACCAAGTCAGCCAAGAAGAAGGATTGTAATGTGTACATAATTTTCTGAATAAGATATATAATTAGACCAAACTATCATTCAACATGCAACACCAAACCAAAAGAACACTCCTCATGAGATCACTCGACCAAATATACATTATATCCAATTTCAATAATATGACCTAATGCTTGCACCAATTGCAATTCTGCACAAGCGAAAGAGTATAGACCAAAATAGAAAAAACTGAGACCAATCCAAAAAATCATGATCATCCTGGAATGCAGCTGCTCAAACATAGAATTAATTATATCAAACTCCCGTTCCAAACAAAAACACCTCATACTTCACTAGCTTCTCAATGTTGAACCCATATTCTCAACACTATGGGTATATTCTCAACAATGTACCCATACCTATCTAGACCATAGATGTCTGAACAAAAACATATCCAGACCACACTTTTTGACATCAATGACAACAAAACATATGTATGAAATAATGTGCCCAACAGGGATAAGCACGTCCACACTATAGAAGGGTTCATTATAAAAGACACCACTCAATAAAGAAAAGGATGTGATATATTATTATAGACTTCCAACACCAAGGAAGAGGTCCCAGTTAAGAATGTGTACTTATAAGGATAAGATCCTCATTTGGGATATTTGTTCCAATATGAGAGGGGGGAGAAATATATGCCTCCACAATCCATAAGAGATCCATATAGAAGATCCTACTTGATAAAGCGGAAATTTAATCTTAAGGAGAGATGTTTGAAATTATTCTTGCCCCCTTACATAAAGACAAAAGATGGTACACAATAGGCTATTATGTTGCTACCAAAGTATGATTGCACTTGAAATTACACTATCATGAATGGCAATGAGCCCCCAATAGGTAAGCTATTAATGTCACATAATGAAGAGTAACATGATAGCCATTGATGTTATTTAATTATATGATAGATTGGATGAAGAAGTTTAATGCAACATGCTAAATTCTCTACAATCAATGAAAGTAAAAAAATGCATAAGATGATAAGTATTGAAATGTCTTGATCAATAAACTAGTATCTAGTACAAGTATAATTCATTAGGACCTCATTTCTATTTAAGATATGGTATGCATAGAAGGTAAAGCATCATAAATAGGATTGTCAATTCCTTAGGGAGATTCATAAAGGAACTTGCGAGTCATTACAATTTCCTTATGAGTGGGGTGGATATTGAGAGATGTAGAGGATGATGTAATAGAGATGTCGTCATTAAGGGATTGACTTAATATACCATAACCATCACTACTAAATATAGCATTAACATTGAGAGATTGTGTTCGAGATGATTTGGTGGGCTTTGAAGGATTATATCCAAGTCTAAATGAGTCTTATGTATATTATTTTATAAAGGATTTATAATCCATTGTTCATTTGTGACACAACCATTTCCATTATATCCACTTTTAGCTAAAATGTGAATACCTAGACCATAAAGGGATGCCATATCAGAAAGAGATGGTGGGGCCTCATAGGTCTCAATGTCATAATTAGATGAACTATAAGAAGATTTTGAAGAATTGTTTGGATTAGAAGCAGCCACACAATTATTACTAAGTTGTTTAGACAAAGTAGGTTGCTTCTTAGTTTCCACCATATCATCTTCCTTTTTAGTCTTAGGCTCTATTACGGGGATTTAATACTCTCCTATAAAGGTAGGTGTAAAATATAAGGACCCCCAATCATCTTCTAAGAGTACCTATTCAGATGAGGAAGTATCTTTAGGAGGATATGGTGTTTCAACTTGAGTAGTAGAAGAATAAGAAGAATGTGAAGAAGATTTAGAATCAGATGATGTTTTCAAACAAGCTTGTAAATTAGTATTAGCATACAAAGTTTACATCTTATTGTTATAAATGATTTTGATGCTACAATGAATCCAGGGTCATCATTAGAGAAGATTTTAAGTGAGACTATTGGATATGGCTTGGATAGGTGTAGGTAAAATAATAGGTCCTATCTTAATTGACAACATTATAGTACCTAAAGATGCTCTATCAACATTGTCAAAAACACAAATAGAAAGAGATTAGGGTTGAATAAGAGAAGGATCCACATTAATCTTATGCAATAAATTAATGCTACAAACATTAAGGCCAGATCAATTGTCCACTAAGGTTCTTCTTATAGTATTACCGTTGATAAGAACAACAATCATAAGAGAACGATATTGATTTTGTGCTTCCTTTGAAGGTAGCCCATCTTGTGAAAACACAATTTGAGGCTTATGTACTTTCATAGGATCAATAAAAAAAGTCATATTATTAGGTGTCACTATAGGTGGGACATCTCAGTTCTTTAAAGTATCTTATAATATTCCATGATGTGTGGATGAAGTTTGGATCAAATCCCAAAGGGATATCTTGGTAGGAGTACCTTTAAGTTGTTCAATAAGATCATACTCTTTACCAAGATATTATGATAAACAAGGTTCTGGTGGATGTATTGGTTGAGAAGTATGAAGAGGAATAGATAATTGGAGGAGGATTAGGTTGCCTATTATTCTGCGTATTATATGTGTTGGCAATTGAATTGTAACTCTCTTAGGTAATTTTTTTTGGTATATTCATAAGTAATCTTAGCAGGATAACCCGTTTTCACAGTAATAAATGGTTTCTTAGGAGTGCAAAAGGCATAATTACTATAACCACCTTGAACCACAAAAAAAGGTTTATTGAGAGTTTTGAGAAGGGCTAGAACCTTAAACCACAAAAAGAGGCTTTTTAGGGGTTTCACAATCATTCACATGTATCATATTTATCAAACATGGTTTGGAAACATGTGAGGAAGGTCTAGTAGTGTTGGCAAGAGACCCTGTTTTGGTAATATTTGATGCAGGGAGATTGCTTAGGGGTTGTCATTGATGGCAACTCAGTCTAGTTATCCTATTCGGTTCATGTAGATTTGATCTACCAGAAGTCATATTGTCTTAAGGCACGAGTCTGGAAGGTGGAACTCAGTTACCGACAGAATGTGAGCACGGTATGCAAATTTATTGAGCATAACTCATTACTGATTGTACAATTTTGGTTGTGGTGATGGGAGTAGTTTATTGGATGATTGAGACAAATTACTTTGCAGTTCCATCCTTTGGTGTCGATTCTAATGCAAGATTCTAGGTCCGGTATCTGGTGATTCTGAAAGAACAGAACTATCTTTGGGTTTGATGGTGTAACGTGTATTATAGAATTGTGGGGATGAATTAAGTGATTTTTGGTGAGTTTGAGGAGTTTGTGCCAATGTGTATGAATCATGTTATCACATTTTTTAGGTCCGTATATGCATTGGTGGATGGATTGAGCCAACATGTTACTACACGTTTCATATTTTGCAGTTTTGTGAAGCTAACTTGGTTGAGATCTATTTTGTTGATGTAGATATATAATACTGACCCAGATGATCATTCTAAGGGAATTATGGAATGTGTAATGTTTGAATATTAAATTATAAAGTGTGAAGAGCATCATAATGCAAATTTGGTGCTCCGATAAATGACTGTGTAGATGAACAAGGCAGAAAGAGAGTAATATCAGACAATCATATTGTGCTTAATCGAAAATGACCTTTGGCATTTGTAGATGCTATATTTTAGTTTAGACATTGTAATTACTCCTATATCTCATTTGTAGGATAGTGAGTCCTCTGGGGTTGTTTCCATCTTATGTAATTGAGCAGTGAGCTCAAGGCAGTGTGCCTGAATGCAAGTGCATTCTATTTTGTAATATTATCATACTCCTGATAAAATTATAATAATATTGTGGGTACTCAATCCTACCATGTTTTATATTGAGAAATAGAGGTAGTTAGGGAAGTTGAGAGGAGAGATAGATATAAGTAGAGATATAAGGGGAGATAGAGGAAGGAAGGAGATATCTCTAGAGAGAGAGAGAGAGAGAGAGAGAGAGATTTATGTAGATAATTAGATGTAGGGGGAGAAGGATGTAGAGGTATGTAGAGAGAGAGAGGGGAGATAGAGGTTAGAACATTGGGAAAAGTTGAGAGTGAGATAAGTAGAGAGGGAGCATGAGAGAGAGAGAGAGAGAGAGAGAGAGAGAGAGAGAGAGAGAGAGAGAGAGAGAGAGAGAGAGGAATGGAGTGAGGTGAGGTATGTAGGGAGAGGGAGAGAGAGGTGAGATAGAGTGTGGTAGGTTTAGAAGAGAGAGGAAATACATAGTAGAAGTGTGATAGAGATAGGTTTAGAGATTGGGGAGAGATGAAAGAATGATATAGAGAGATGGGGAGAGAGGGAGGCAAAGAGTGATAGGTCTAGAGAGAGAGAGAGAGACCTTAGAATTATTTAAATTTGTTTGTCTATGAAATTATAAGATATAGATCTTGGGGAGAGAGGAGAGAGTGAGATAGATGGAGAGAGGAGGAAAATGAGAGAGAGGGAAATAAATATATCTAGAGCTGGGAGAGACAAAGAGTGTGAGATAGAGAGATATCAAAAGAATGATGATAGGAGCCTACTGATTACTAAAATTTGGCTGTCTAAAAAATTATAAGATCTTTTAAAATTGAGAATCTACATTATGACTCCCAGAGTTCCGAATTCTCAAACATCCTGCCAATATATACGTAAAATATAACTTAAATGTTATATTCTATGTATATATACTGATTAAAAAAAACTAAGGGAAGGCCAAATAAATTAACATCTAAGGCCATGTTCCTTTTCTAGCTTAATGCTAGCAAAAAAATGTATTGTTTTTCTTGTTTACCATAACATGTACATGTTATAATGTGTGTGTTTTTTTACTCATAAAAGCGTGTATGTTTTTTTTTTTCCAAATAATGCATATGTGTTCTTAATTCAAATAACACGTACATGTTTTGCCTTGTACTTAGTCTTGGATGACAACCATTAGGATTGGGAGCTTCATTTCCCTCCTTTTTACTTGTTTCTTCTTCCAATCTGGTTTCTCAACTTTCTTGTCATCAAGTTTACACATTATTAAGTGGGTATTTGTAAAATTACCATCATAAATTTCACACGTCTTCTAAGCTTTATAACCACATATTTTTTAGATTTGAACAATATTAACATATTTATTTTTAATTTGTTTTACCAATATCTCCAAAGTTCTTAGAAACATGTGTACCATCTTTTAATAACTTTTGAACTACTTGTCCAAATTTGAAACAAATAAAAAATTATTGTTTTGCACTTCATTCTTTACAGTTCATTTTTTTGGGGGATCATTTTAGTGCAAGTTATTTGGGGTGCATGGACAATTAATTGATTTTCAGTATGTGTCCACTTCGAAAAATCATGAAAAGAAAATACTCAACAAAAAATTACAAAAAAGCACACAACTTCGAGTACTCACTCTTAACTATCTTTCTACCAAAGGGTTTTTAAAAATACCAAATTGAACTATAACTTTTTGACATGAACAACAACCACTGTGTTATGTTTAGCTAAAACAAATAGGAACACTTTTGTGTGTGCAAAAGATTTTACCCCCTTAATCTTATCAATTTTTGAAAAATGTAGTAGTTTGGAAACTAGATCCAAAGTACTAAAATTCATATTCTTTTTTATATCTTCAAATTTTGAGTAGACCAGTCTCAAATTGCTCCTCCAAGTTCAAGTTTAGCTAATTTTAGAAAAAAAAGTGGCCATTTATACCCCCCCTTTTTTTCATTATCTCGATGTACTTACCGGATGACTTCATCATTTTATAAATTCTCCAAGTTTGGTGGTCCTTGTTGGTCTCAAATGATGAGTTAAGGATGGACAAGTGGCAAGTTGTCATTAGTTTGATAAAAGTTGAAGGATCTAGTAGTGATAGTGAACATGGAAGAGCTTTCAAAAAGTCATTGAGATCACTTAAATAATCAATGATACTCTCCTCATAAGTTTCTATTGCAAAAGTTTTATCCACCTTAAATGAGGTACACTTAGTACTAGAGGTATTAGACTTTCATGATTTATATGCTAGGCCTTGAGACTTAGGATGTACAATTGATTATATAGGTTTTTCAATCCATTGTTTACAAGCCAAGAGGATTATCACCATTATAACCCATTTATTCCATATTTCTCTATTGGTATTTTTACTTCAGGTTTTTCTTTTTCTTCCTCTTCTTTATAGGCCACTATATGATGTTCTCTTCTCTGGTTTTGTCATATAGACCATCCCACTTGGTGAAGGTAGTAGGATTTCGTTTTAAATATTAATTTTGGATGCATGTTGAGAAGATTGAGGTTTTCCATAAGTCTTAGGTGAACAAGGTAATTTTCTAATGCAAAATGATTGTTTTATGTTATATTCACCCATTCCTTGTTCTTTGATTTGTGCCTTGATCTCAAATTGATTAGATTTGGAAGTGGAAGATTTAAAAAGTGAGTTAAGATCCATATGGGAGATAGAAGGTGTCCCTTCTTAATTTTTTGGCACTATACCTTTGAGTTTGGATTTTATGTTGTTGCAATATATGAAAAGATTAGGATCATCAGGTATGGTGATCTCAATTCCATTGTATGGGAATTTGATGTATTGGTAGTAGGTGAAAGGAACAACTTGCATGGAATGAATCCATGGTCAATATAATAATATTGTATGGGGGATCAAGGTATAGAACTTGGGAAACCAGATATTTTACTACTAATCTCACTCTAACTAGCAAGATAATGAATCCTTTAGATGAACACTTTACATCATCATATGCCTTTATGGTGATATTTTTATTACAATCTATAGTTCCTTTATAGAACCCCAAAGTTTTAACTAATTTCAATGTGCAAATATTGAGACTTGCTCCTCCATCTACCAAGACTCATTTGATGTGGTACTTAAAGATAAAGGATTTAATATGTCATTTTAGTGTTATGATTAATAGTGTATTGACATGGAACATTGGTATAGTTCACATTGTTATCATTGTTCTTTCTTGAATGATAGGATTTTCTTTTCTCATGGTTGGGTAAAGGATCCTTGAATACCACATGTTTGTCATTATAACTGTTTAGATTGTTTTGATATTATACATATGTTATTGATTGTAAGGTTAATACTATACCTTTCAAGTATTTGAAAATTCTCTTGATTGTTGTCATGTGTGTTTCCTTAGGATCTGTAGAGAATCTTGCAACTATACCTACTGCATGTGCTATATCTGGCCTGCTGTGAACAACATATTGTAGCTTTCCAATCATGGATCAGTAAAGTGTCTCATCAACAGATGCAGATTCATCATTCTTTGATAGTTTATAGTTGGTAATCATAGGAGTACTTACTGGTTATGAATCCTCCATTCCAAATTTCTTCAAGATTTCCTTTATGTACTTGGATTGAGTAATGAAAATCTCATTTTTCATTTGCAGTATCTGTAAACCTATAAAATACTTTATCTCACCGATTAATGACATCTAAAATTCTTTTCTCATTTCATTTCCAAAGTTCTTGCATAAAGAGTCATTTCCACAAAATATAATATCATCAACAAATATGGCTGAGATCAGTATTCCATTTTCATCATTCTTCATGTACATATTGCTGTTTTCACTTGTTCTTATAAAACCAATCTTGATTAAATAAGAGTGCAATCTTTCATACAATGCTCTAGGTGCTTGTTTCAAACCATATAAAGCTTTGTTCAATTTACATACCTGATCTTTATTATTGTCTTCAACAAATCCTTCAGGTTGTTCAATAAAAACTTCTTCTTCTAATATACCATTCAGAAATGCAGATTTGACATCCATTTAATATACCTTGAAATTTTTGCAAGCAACATATGCCAACAATGTTCTTACTCCTTCAAGTCTTGCCACAGGTGCAAAAGTCTCACCATAATCAATTCCTTCTTCTTGGGTATAACCTTTGCAAACTAGTCTTGCTTTATTTCGAATGACCTCACCTTTTTCATTCAGCTTGTTTCTGAAAATCCACTTTGTATCGATTACATTTTTGTCCTTTGGTCTTGGGACTAGTGTCCATGTGTCATTCTTCTTGATTTGATCAATCTCTTTTGTCATAGCATTTATCCAATCTTCATCGTTAAATGTCTCTTTCACTATTCTTGGTTCAAATTCAGATATCAGACATGTGTTCTATCTCAGTTTGTTCCTTGTCATCACTGGATCATCCTTATCTCCTATAATCTAACTTGATGCATGATGTCTTCTGACATACTTGGCTAATATGGGCTCGGTAGGCTTTGTATGATCTTCTTCATCACTCGGTAACTGGATATTCTCTTCATTTTCTTCTACAGTTTTCTCAGTAGGACTTGTCAGTTGAACATAGACAAATTCATCATAATCTTCTGGTTCTTTGGAGTTTCCTTCATCATTTCTTTCTGCAAATTCATCAATTTTCACATTTTCACTTTCTACTATTTTGTTAGATGATTTGATCAGACATTTAAATGCTTTACTTCTAGAAGAATAACCAAGAAATGTTCCTTCTTCACTTTTCTGATCAAACTTGCCATTTCTATCATCCTTGTGTACATAGCATCTACTTCCAAAGATTTTAAAATAACTTACATTAGGTTTCTTGTCATACCAGATTTCATATGGTGTCTTCAAAGTTCCTTTCTTTAGTTGTACTCAGTTCAGGGTGTAAACTGCTGTGCTTATTGTTGCTCTCCAAAATGTTTGTGTCACTTTCTTTTCAATCATCAGGGTTCTGGCACAATCCACAATAGATCTGTTTCTTCTCTCAGCTATCCCATTTTGTTGTGGAGTTCTTGGTGTAGAGACTTGTCTTTTAATACCATGATCATTGCAGAATAAGTTGAACTCATTAGATGTGAACTCTCCTCCTCTATCTGATCTAAGACATTTCAGTTGTCTTCCTGTTTCATTTTCAACTCTTGCCTTGTACCATTTAAACATTTGAAAAGCTTCTGATTTTTCTTTTAAAAACATAACTGAAATTATCCTTGAGTAATCATCCACAAATAATATGAAATATTTATCACCATAATAACTTTGAACTTTCATAGGACCACAAAGATCAGTGTACACAAGATCTAAAATTCCCTTTGAAGTGTAGGACTTACTTGTAAATCTTGATCTTGTCATTTTACGCATCTGGCATCCTCGACACATAGCATTCTCAGGCTTTTCCAAAGTCGGTAGACCTCTTACTCGATGCTTCTTGCTTATTTTGATCAGATTATCAAAATTTACATGACAAAACCTTTTATGCCATAACTAGGTATCATCTATCTTTGCATACAGACACTTCTTCTGAGTTGAGTCAAGATGAAATGTATTACCTTTTGTTTGTGTCCCAGTAGCAGCTAACTTTCCATGCTTGTCATGAACTTTGACAATTCCTTTATGAAATTCTATTCGGTATCCTATATTGTTTAGCTGTGCTACACTCAACAAATTGTATTTCAAACCTTCAACCCAATAAACATCATTGTATCTTGCATTGTCAAGAAGTATTATAGATCCTTTACCTTTTACTAGACATGGTGCATCATTACCAAATCTTACATAGCCTCCATCATAGTCTTCTAACATAATAAACTTGTGTTTATCTCCTGTCATGTGATGTGAGCATCCACTATCTATGATCCAAGAATCATTAGTATTTATGTGAGATATTAGGGATTTTTCTTCATAACTTTCTTCATCTGATCCATCTTTGATAGCCACATACACTACTTCCTCTACATCAGTTTCATCTGATTCATCATCATTGGATTCCTCATCAGCTATTAAGCATGACTTTCTATCTCTTCTTGTAAAGTCTCAGTGTCCTCTATAATGATTATCTTTATGTCTATCATCTCGGTAATCTCTCTTTTCAGTAGAATCTTTGTTAGGACAGTTAGAAGCCACATGTCCTATTTTATCACAATTGAAACATTTCAAAGGTAGTTTTCCTTTATACTTACCTTTGCCTCTCAGTAACCTTCTAGCTAATAGTGCTTCAAACTCTTCTTGCTTTCTGATTTCCTCATACAGTTTGTGTATTTCTTCCATGTTCTTGCGAAATATTTCACTTGCTCCACTGTGATCCCCTTTAGTGTGCTTACTCATTCTATCATTGTAATCATCGGATTCACCAATATGAAAAGAACTAAATGTAGATTCAACTTTATTTACCGATGACCCACTGTTATCAAATTTACTTAACTCAAATGCATGTAACTTACCAATAGTAGCATCTAAAGAAATTGGCATATTAGGTACAGACCTTAATTCATTGATTGCAGAGACTCAGATTGCATAAGTTGGTAGAAGGGTTCTTAACAACTTACTTGTTATATCCTTTTCTTCAATAGTTCCGCCTGCTCCTTTGATTTGATTGACAATTTCCTTTAGTCTTGTACTGTACTGGGTTATGTTCTCACCTTCATTCATCCTCATAGATTCAAGTTGTCCTCTTAGACCATCCACTTTTGCTCTTTGAACATGTTCATCTCCACCATACATAGATATGAGCTTGTCCCACATTGCCTTTGCATCATTGCAGCCTTCTAGATCATTAAACTTTGAATCGGTCAATACAGATGTTATTTCAATCATTGCTTGAATATGTTCTTGCTTTGCCTTTATCTCTTCCATTGTCAATGGATAGGTGCTCGGCGTAATGAAATCATTCTCCAGATAATATACAACATATTCTCCAACTCCTGATAGGTGCAGCTTCATCCTTTTCTTCCATGTAGAGAAACTTGACTTGTTCAGCTTCGGTGCATCCCTCTTATACATCTTTGGATCTTTGCCTCAAGTACCTTTAAAATTTTTCTTCCAGAGTCCAAAGCTCTAATACCAATTGATAGTTCTGATACTTAATGTAAGTACAGATCCAATAGCTAACAAGATGAGAGGGGGGGGGGGGTGAATCATAGAAACCTAATCTTTCATAAAAACAACAGATTCAACCTTGGTAACATATACTTCAGTAATATAAGCAAAACTACTAAACATGCAAACTCAAAAGCATATAAACATCATAACACTCATAACACCAGATTTAACGTGGAAACGCAAATAGGGAAAAACCACTATGGGATTTCAGACCCACTAAGAAATATACTCTTCTAGAGTATGCTCGGTTAAAAGCAAACACTGTTAAAGATTACAAACACATTGCTAGATGTGACCCGGTTAAGGGATTTCCCTCAGATCTGTTAGGATCTTCACCTTGTTAGAAGTCACCTTGTTAAAGGATTTCAAACACTCAATCAGAATGTCACCTTGCTAGAGGGTTTTACAAATAAGACTGTTAAGTCCACTTAGTTAAGAGATTTTCTATCACTTTACCAAATAACAGTAATAAAAATCTATCTGCAACTTCACATCTAAAATGCTAAAGCCGATTATTATTTTCTCAATACAATAGGACTTATCTTGTCCATCTGTTGGGCTCTATACTATGTTATTCAAACAGGTCTTCAAGCTTCTGTTCTCGGTAATCACTATGTAGCATCCCTGTGCATACACTTGCCCACATACATTGTTTATCAACAATTCCTTATTTATAAACAATTTGCTAACTGCTTAATCTCCTTGATCACATTTCCCATGATCAATCATAGCCATCAGATCTTTAAACTTTGATCAGGTTCAATGTATCCTTCGATTTGAAAAATGTTTTACCCCACCTTGGAACTTGCATATATTTCTTGGAACTTGTGCTAGAGTATTGCGGTTCAATCTGAGCTGTAGATCTTCTTGCCAATTTTCCTTTGCCATATATTCTTTAACAAACTTCATGCACGACATACCAATCATTTAATCATAGCCAGCTCATCAACTTCCTTCATTAAATAATGCTTTTATTCATTCAATGCATTCTGTTATTACTCGGTTGCAACTCGGTAAATACTAAACTTCACTCGGTAGACATTCTGCCTTCATTAACTGATAGCGATAACCTGAGGGTTTACCAACTAGGTTCTTTGCTCGGTAACATGGTATAGTATTAACCTTACAATCAATAACATATGTATGATATCAAAACAATCTAAACATCATGATCTCATCATTGTCTAACTCTGTAATAGTTGCCCATTGAATAACTTATTTCTCCCCTTATTCATCACATTCTTTCTGTGTCTTTTACCGTCATCTTTATACTCATCAAATCATACTTTTTAAGATATGTCAACATCATACTAATTTAAAAAATCAATTTCTTGACATCAATGACAAAATAATAATATTAAGACAGTAAACATCCTTAATCAGTTATATCCATAATCATCAACAACCTTCTCAATATCCTTATTGAAATACCAACAATTTCTCCTTATCTGTTATAATGCCAACACTGCAAAGTATATTTATATTGTGGGTTCATCCCCACCGTGGTTTTTCCCTTAACCGGGTTTCCACGTAAAAAATATTTGTGTTATGGTGTTGTGATTATTTTCTTTAAGTTATTGCATATTTATTTTGTTCATATGTATTAAGTGGTTGAATGAATATTTTAATAAAGTTAAAGATTGTAGAAAACTGATTCACCCCCCCTCTTAGTGTTCCTTGATTCCAAAAATTGGTATCAGAGCCTAGTTCCTCAGAACAATTTTAATAGTTTTAAGAAGATTTGGGAAGGTGACTCAATGGATTCTAGTGGTATTCAACATCATCTCCTATTTTCACTTGATGATCTTGATCTGTCCAAAGTTGAGGTCCTGGAATTGTGGTGCAGGAGCACCTGATTTACCCTCAAGCCTCTATGAGGCTAAATGTGAAAATTTTGTGTTTTGAAGTTTCAAGGATAAAAATAAGGTCTTGAGAGACCATTTATGATGTAATAAGGTCATTAGGACCATTAGATGTTAGATCTAGTCTTATTTGTGTTGAATTGTCAAAGTTACTCAAAATTTGTCAAAATTGTAAAAAGTCGATATGTGGAAAATGTGTCTCAATGGGTCAAATTTGATGAATAATGTGATGTAAGGGTGTTTTATATTTATTTTGACCTATTTTGATGAGTTTTGGGTCATAGGAAGGTTTAGAACTAAAAGTTGTCAATGTTGCAAAATGTTGTCACAAAGTTGTCAAGTTGTCATCTACAACAAAAAGTTGCATTATTATACCCAACGTACATATGGTTTGAAATATAGTTGGATAAGTTGTAACCAAAATGTGGATGCATAAATAGACCTTGGGAATGTTGAATCAAGGTTGTTGTTGAATGTATTGGGGAGAAATTAATAAGAATCTCAAAGTTTTCTGCACTTTCTTGTGATATTCCTCATGATAGTCTGCTCTAAGTGTTTGTTCATTGTCAAAAATTATTCATCTTCTTTGAAAATCTATTTTTTATGGTGTATGAATGAGTCTTCTTTCATTTCCAAGTGGTTTCATTCTATTTGGTGTAGTATAGAAGAAGATATCTTGTTTTTCCTAAAAATTGTCAAAACCCCAAACTAGGGTAATCTGAGAGGAAGAAAAATGTATTATGTTTTGTTTCCACATTGAAAGGATCTCCCAATGAATGGAAACTCTTGTAAATATGTATCTTCATGTCTCTTAAGCTTTTCAGGTCTTCAAGTTGCAAATTGCACATGTTGAAGGTGGATGCAAGACTGAAATCAATGTCTCGGTCTGCCATGATAGTGGGGTTTTGAAGAACCTGAATGGACAGAGTACAAGGAAAGGCTCCTTGGAGGGTGTTGAGTGTTAGTAGGGTGCATGGGGGCGACACAAGTCTATGAAAAACAATATTTTCCTTTGATCAAACCAAAGTATTCAATTATTATTGACTTTCTTCCAAACGTGGATGTGACTATCACATTAGGACAACATACTGGGTTTTCTTATTTTGCAAATTCAAGAGTTGATTTTTGGGGCTGGTGTTGAGGTTGGATGTCAGAGGAATTGTAGGGTGGTCCTCCATCTTCATCAAGTTCACTGGGAGGGCTAAAAACAAGGAGTAGGTCATTGAAAGTGTGACTGTCCTATTGGTGTTGTTTTGTCTTTGTGAACAGTGTTAGGATAGCAGGGTGCCAAGATGCTTTCTAGGGTGGTTTGGGGGGGTTGAGACTTGTGTTTTGGTTATGGGAGAGAGATTAACTGATGTTTCATTGAGTAAATTTGGGTTGGTGTGTGCCTAATTGGTGTTGGGAGTTGAGTCCTCAAGCATACTTGACTGTCATAGAATAAGAATGCTACAAGAGTAGCATATCTTGTGACCTTATGGGTGGTAGGGAGGGTAAAGGTTCATGGTTGTTCTTGTTGGAAGGCCCATGGAAGGGTGTAAAAGGGTTAATTTGTTTGAGAGAATATAATTCATGATATGAGTTGATTATTAGTGAGGTTAGTAACCTTGTGAGGACTCATGTTACTTTATGAAGAACAATCACCTTTTTGATTAGGTGAGTTGGGAGAAAGAAATCTCCCTAGCTGGTTAAGTTTGTTGGATGCTCTGCGTCAAATTGCAAGGAAGTCTTAAGGATGGAGAGAAATTCATTCAATAATTGAAAGTTCAACTGACCAAGTCTGGGCAGAAGAGAAAGGAACTTTGTGATAAGTTGAAAGAGAAGGAAAGCAAATACATGGAAGATGGTCACCTGAATCAAGCCTTGAAGGAGAGATCAGAAGAATGTGGGAAACTTGCAAAAGAAAATGCAGCCTTGAAGCATGAGATAGAATCTATTGTGATTAGGTTGACAAAGGAGATTGAAGAAAGAAAGAAGAATGAGGAGAATCTTGCTTAGTCCTTGAAAGATAGATCTAGCGAATGCTACAGACTTAATTATGAGAATGATCAGCTAAAGCTTGAACTGCTACAATCCAAAATCAATGAGGAAGAGCTTGAAAGGCAAATTATCATTCTTAGGGATGAAATTTATACCACAAATGAGTACAAGGATAAGTTCAAGATTAGCTCAGCTAAGCTTGATGAAATTCTTAGAAATAAGAAGAGTGAAGATGACAAGCAAGGTATTGGATTTGAGAAAGGTGAAAGCTTTGGATTTGGTCAAAACAATCCTAAGTCAGAAAATCAAAAGAACAAAAATAAAAGGTCCCTGGTAAGACAACCTAATGCTCAAAAGTTCAATGGCAATTGTTTTGTTTGCAATAAATTTGGCCATAAAGCAATTCAATGTAGAAATAGGATGAATCATAATGGTCCATCTTTATCTGGTCAATGCTTCAAATGTAATAAGTATGGACATAAGTCAAATGATTACAAAAGAATGATGAATAACTCTTTCAATAGAAGGAATATTATATGTTATGCATGTGGTAGGTTTGGACACATTGCTAATCAATGCAAATTAAGAGGAAATCAAGGGAATTTCAGGCCTAGACAAGGGAATGTTGTTTGCTATAGTTACAAAAAACTCGGTCACTGCAAGATTCTACAGAAGCAAAAATGTGAATAGGAATGGTCTGGCAGACAAGAACAAGAATGTGCAGGCAGATGATAAAGGCAAAGTGAAATTGGATGAGATCAGGAACTTAATGAAGAAGACATGGGTGAAGAAGAGTGATATTGATGTAGCGAATGGATTCACACCTGAATTCGGTACTGGAAATCCATCTGAGAATTGATTTAAGGCCTTTGGCCTACGGGGAGTTTTCATGAAAATCCTATACCTCCTGTAGCAGATGATACCTAAATCTAACATGTTGATGAAGCTATATTAGGGCATTGCAGCTAATTTGAGGTGATCTCTAGAAGAATTTGAGCAATAATGAAGATCCATAGATGATGTTTTTAGAGAAGTCTGTGAAAGCAAAGTATCTAGAAGGATTAGGGAAAAACGCATTCATTTCACCCTAAAAGTTAGATATACGGGTAATAAAAAGCAACTTTGCTTCTTCATTTGTCACTTTGAATTTAAGAAAAAAGAAGGACAATTCTTTGCAAGAATATTTTTAGAGAGATCAAAGCATGAAGAAGGTTCCCATGCGAAACCCTAATCCGAAAAGTAAGGCACTTTCTGCAAAAAAAATTCAAATCAAGAATTTTGGAAATGGATACTCCTCTAGTTGTCGATATTACTGAAAGAACCTAATAGTGTAGACCGACTCAAAGGTGTGCTAGAACATGTTTTTGCAAGCAACATGATGTGTTGGCTTGAAGGTTTTTTGTATAGGTCCTAGATGGATATGGTAGGTCCAGTGCTACTAATGCTTGTAATAAGCCCTAAGGCTCCAAAGTTGTATACTTGGTCACAAGCCTTGTATGGGAATTTTATTTATGTTTTTTGTGTCTAGGGGTCCTAGAGGTGTTGTGTGTCCAATTTGTAACCTTAAATATGAGGGCAAGTGTGTGATGTCATAATATGTCAAAAGTTGTTATGTTGTCATGAGCAATTTTTGCAACTTTTTGAGTTGTGGTTACCCAACGGCTAGTTGGCTACATTTTGTACATTGGGAAGTGGTTAGAAGGATTACTTAGTCTTATTTAAGCCAGAGGAATGATCCCCAAAGGTTACATTGAGGCTTTGAATGACATTTACGCTTCCCATCAATCTAAAACTGTCATTTTTACTCATTTTTCTTGGGTTCTTGATCTTAGTACGGATTCGTATGGACTTCTGGAAGATCTAATGTTTTGAAATGAGTGTAGAAGTGAATCATCTATTATTTTATGTTTGTTTGAGGTCTTGAAGTTTTATTATTGAGGAGTAGTTGATTTTTCTTCCTTGCTGCCTGGTAAAACCCTCAAAACCAGGGTTTGGATGCAAAAGGAGGCCCTATTCAACATTCCTCTATGGGAAAGGTCTAAAACCCCAAGGAATGTTGGATTAACATGTATAATAGTTGTTTTTATTGGTTTAGGGAGTAGAAGATCTTGCCTTGGCACTGTTGGAGTGATGCCCTAGAATTGACATCTCCATGTGGCAAGTCTGTGCAGTGAGGGATTGAATGAATCCTTGAGACAATGGACACAATGGTGGTAAAATTTTACATGGGAAGGACCCTTAGGAATGTGTCGAATCTCTCAAAGAGCCTTGAATTCCTCTCCATCTGATTGGTGAAGGTTTTCAGGCCTAAACCTCTATACCAGCTAGTTAGACCAAAAATAGGTCCAATAGGGTTTGAAAACTTGCACTCAAAACCCAGATGTAGAAGTTTGAAATATTTTAGAATGCCCAAAAGAGTACTCAAATATCAATTTTTTTTATGGGGTTGATTAGGTAGTTTGATAGGTAACATGGGAAAATTCCAAATGGAGGGCTAATTGCTTGTAGCCCTATTTCCTAAGTCCATAAGGGCAAAAGGCACAAAGGACTTATAAATACATAGAAAAGGGGTCAAGGTCAATGTAAATACCATATAAAACATATACAAACACTAAAATATGATAGATTCCACTATTTGAGCAAAAGGTTCTATTGGCAAAGGGCTTGGGGGTTGTGAGGTGTCTTGGTTTAGGGGTTGAGTATTTAGGAGTAGGAGTCTCCTAGAGAAACTAAGTTGTCCTAAGAAGATTGATCCTTGGGAAGGATCAAGGACAAACTTGATAACCTTTGGAATGTTGGAGAGGTTGGACCATTGGATGGTGCCACGTGTTGACCCACTAAAGAAGAAACCAAGGAATTTTCCCATTACCACCATTCCCTTTGCATCATAGTGGTATGAGAGTTTCCCCTATGGTGTAATAGTGTATGTCAAACTCAAAATTTGGAGGAGAGGCTGATACAATTCCTCCTAAGGCAATGAACCTAGAGGCCATCAAGAAGATGGTAGAGGAGTTGCTTAAAGAGAAACTCAAAGAGACCAAACAATCCAAGGGAAAGGACAAATGGGATGATGAATCAGAAGAGGACATGAAGAGCAAGAGGCCATTCCTTGTTAGGCCCAATATGGAAAGCTAATGTATTGAGAGGGGAGGGGTGAATTAGTACTCCAAAACTTTTCTTGAATAATAACTTTACTGTTATGCATAAACAGAATAGTGCAGTAACATAAAATAAAGTTAAAACAAATAGATAACAATCATACATGATTCACTCCATAACACATATATTTTGGTTACGCAAAAACTCTTGGTTAGAGAGAAAAATTGTGGTGGGGATGGCACCCACAACTTCACTACTGCAATAATAAAGAATGCTCGGTTAGAGCTACATTTAGCTATTTCTGATAGCTTACCCTGTTAGGAGTAACAAGATTTGTTAGATCTACTTTGCTAAAGGATTTTACAACATTTTTTCTAAATGCTGCACCTGGTTAGAGGATTTACAATTTATAGACTTGATTAGAGTCTTTTACCTTGTTATAGGTTTCTCTTTCAACTTCACAATATTACAATAAAATCATTACAAATATCTGCAACTTTACATCTGAAATGTTATAGTAGATTCTATGTGCTCAGAATAGATTACCTTGCTTATAGCATACCTCGGTAACCCATATAGTAACTCGATAAACCCTTCTGTTTACACTATTTTTTGTCTGTTCTCTGAAAACCTTCTCGGTGACCTCAGTGTCTCTATAACAGTCTTCATTCATGCATACATACACTTCACTAATGCTGTATAAATAGATCTCTTAAAACGATGATCCAATTCATTTCTTCGATCTTACAAACAAGATTCCTCGAATGAATAACTAAACAAAATATTTCATTGGTTAGATTGATTTTAAAATCATACACAATCTTCTAGTGCAATTTCCAATGTAATAATGGTTAGATGTGCCTAAATCTTGTAACACATTTTCATATGCATGTCCAGGTTCAATGTATCTGGTAACACGTTTCACTTGGTGTGTTATCTTTACTGCTCGGTAGTCTCAAAAAGATACTCGGTAGACAGCTCGGTGTATACTGCGTTCTGTGACTGCTTTCTTCTGTAACCGACTAGACTGTGCATACCGACTTCTTCTATGTGTATCGACTGCATGATTTGGTAGTGTTAACCAAGTAGAATATATAGTATGACTTTGAATACAAAAACTAATGGCAATTTGATAAGTAGTAACAATCTCCCCTTTTGACATTAGTTGAGATGTTTGTCAAAAACTACTTTGAAAGTCATAACTCAAAAATCTATATACTTTGCAAAATGACTATACTTAACAATAAATACAATAGTCAATGAAATAGTATATCTAGATATACTCCCCTTATCATTATACTGTACATAACTCTGATTTTTGCATGCTCGGTTCTATGTTTGTGTGCTTTGCTTGCTGTCCTTAAATATTCTACATACTCTGCTTGGTATACTCCCCCTGTATACAATACTCCAAAAACTGTACTACAAAACTGTATCTCCCCTATATAGTATCACTCCATATATTGTATTACTCCTCCTTTTTGACAAACATCAAAAACTTAATTTCCATCCGAGGGTGGTAATTGATCAAAAATAGATTTATACTTTTTCCGGGCGTCGGTGAGTGCGATAGAGTGTGCATCCTTTACACTTTCCATTAAAGAATTTTGTGCTTGAATATCAGCCAATAGGGATATTAAGCCATCAAGAGTGCTTCCCTCTTGTGTAGTAGATAGGCGTGTAGCTCGGTTAATCTGTTCTTGAATTGATGAAAGATGAGGAAGGAATAATGTTTGGAGGGTCATTATATCCATCCTGATCTTATGCTCTTCATTTCTGAGTTCTAGTTGTTGAGCCATGAGCTGTTGAAGCTTGGTATAAATTTTTTGAACTGAATTAGGCTCAGGAGTCAACTTACTTGAAAGATCGGTGATCTCTTTTTCAATTGCATCAGTTTTATTCTTGATATCTTTAATGAATATGGAAAATGTACAAAGTTTCTGTAATAAATAAAGAATATGTTTGAGTTGAGGGGACAACTCAGCAATGAATTTGACAAGCTTGACTTTTCCAATAGCTAGAGCCTTTTGTACCTCTTCTATCATCTTTGCAGTAAGCTCCTTGTCTTTTAGCTTGCTTAGGTACTCAGATGCATCAACTCCAGATGTTTCTATTTGATTAAGGAGCTCATCCAGTTGAATGTGGATGGCTGCATCGGTTGACACTGTAGCTGTAGGTAGCATTTCTGTTAGCAGTGTCTTCACCTTGTGAAGTACTTTATTCTTCTTTTGAATGGCCATCTATTTTTCTTGTTTAGCCTTTGCTTTGCATAGTTCACCAAAATCAATAAGTGCTTGCCCTTTTAATTTTGAGATATCCACATTGGGCAACACTATCGGTTTAGATAAATCAACTTTGAAACTATGCTCTTTCACCTTCTTCTCTTTACCTTTGGTCGGTTGAACTAAGACAATAGCTTGTGAGGCTTGCTGACCCTTAGTAGGTTGCTCGGTACAGGAAACACTTTGGTCGGTTCCTGTAGCTATTGTGTTGTCTTTTGGTGTTTCAGTACTGGGTGTCTCAGCTGCTACATTTTTGGTGCTCAAGGGTGCTTGAGAGGTCTGTTCTTGAGTTGTACCTTCTGCTACTTCAGACTGGTGACCTTCAGTGCCTTGTGTTGTATCCTTAGGAGCTTCAGTAGAGACAGGTTGCTTGACCGACGGATAAGGCTGAACTTGTACTAACACAGATTCACTAGATACAAGTTTTGCATATGTAGTGCCTTCTATCATCTCCTGCTCCTGTTCTTCTGCATCCATGACATCTTCATCAATTTGACTAGTGTCAGCGGGGTCTTGCTCGGTAGTGTTAGGACCGTGCTCGGTGACATCAACAATTTCAACTTTAGATTGTTCATCGACATCTTTTATTTTGAAGATTTCCTGCCATTTTTCTTTTGTCTCATTTTCTACATCAATGTATAGCCCATTCATCAATTTTAAGGCTCTCTGTTTGACAATAAATTTAGAATTGTAGGTTTTCAAGTGTTCCTTTATTTCTGCTATAGACATATCAGGAAATAGATAGACTAGACTTCTTTCTTTGATTTGCTTCTCTGAGTCCATTGCATATTTCCACCTATTATCAATATGTAAGTACAGTTCACTCAAAAGTGACTTTACTAGTTCTAATGGAGCTAGCCGAAACTTTAGAAGTGTACAAATGACATCTTCTTTAATTTGTCTCTTCTCATCATTATTCCTACTCTCATACTTGACATATCTAAAGGAACCAAATCCACCATATTCTTTTAGATTTGCACAAAATTTTTCAACACTATGTATATTTACCTTCTTGCTTTTGACAATTTGGAATTTGTTTGCATCTTCGGATTTTGTATCACTAGACTCTTTTGCCAGAATGAGTCTCCAAGTAGATTTCTTGTAGGTCTTGGTTACCTTGGGAGCAGTAACACTCTTTTGTCTCTTACTTGGTGATGCAGCTAATGCTCTTGTATTAGGTCTTTTTGTTGGAGGAGTCGGTAGGGCCTTTGGAATGTCCCATTTTTTTCTTTTCAATACTTTACGCTTAGGCAGTTCAGTGCTTAATGTTATTGCTGCCTCTTGAGCTTCTAATTCCTCTTCGGTGATGGAAAGAGTGCCTTTGATAGGTGTGGAGGAAGATTCTTCTCTGAATTTCTCAGATAAAACCTTAATCATCTTTGTAGCCTTTCTTGTAGCTTTAGGTACTACAATGCTCATTTTTACCTTTTCCTTAACTTTTTCATAAGTTCCATATCTCAGCTTGATAACATACCTTGGCAATGTAAGAAATGCATCAATTTGCTGTTGTGTGATATCACATTCAATCTCATAACCCATTGGTGGCAAAGATTGAGTCCTTGGTTCCACAACATTCACATAACAGTAATCGGTGTCTACCTCAAAGCATATATCATCTTTATATTTCTCTACCAGCTGGGTTGGAATCCGGTACCTGTTGTGCATCTTCTCTTGAAATTTGCTGAAGTAGTCATGCATGATATCATTGAAATTATCTCCCAATTTCTAAATAAAGTCATTAATTTGATGGGTGATTGGTCGGTGTAGCTCCCAAACTACTTTACCGACTGATGGAAAGAATTTCTCAAAGTAGAAAAACATGCATACAAGAAGTGAACCAAACTTCAGTGTATTTGCCGAGTTGTTCTTCTTCAGCTTCCTTATTGTGTTCAGGTTCTCAAACAAGTTTTTCAATAACACTTCACATAAATCAACTTTCATTCCCTTTTTCATAATTTTATAGGCTAAGTCAACTGCTGCACAGGGTACACTATTTTCCCTTGCTGATTGGAAGAAACAGTAACCAATTACTCTAATTGCAAACTTAAGTTCTGCATCAGTGACATTATTCAGTTTCAGTCCTTGGTAATCAGATTTACTCCAGTTAAACTGATTAACTCCTTCTGTGATATCATCTTCTGTGCTCGTGCATGATCATAGATAGGATAACCGGTGATCACATGAATTATTTCCTTAGTGATTTTGAATGGTTGCTCCTCTAGCCACATGAAGTCATCATGAACTCTGCTTAAAACAAACATAACCCACTGGGGTTTGAACACATGGGGATAGGCTAGGGCATCAGTTAATCCCTTGATTTTGATATGCTCATACTTGCTATCCATTTTGCCATCGGTACATAACTCATCATATGTGTCACTTATCTCAACATGACCAAGTTCTTCAACATGGCAGTTGGTGAAGAATCTAACATCTTCGACTAACAAGACTCGATCCAAGATGAGTGAAAAGGTAGTTTTGTCATCTGGTTCAGAGGCAACTTTAGGAGTCAAAGTGTATTTCAGTGTGGGCTTCTCTACATTCTTGACAACTATGGGATCTTGGATCTTGGGTGCCATTTGTAAATTTCAGGTAAAACTAGCAAACTATCCTTAGGGTTTGACGGTTTACAAACGATAGACGCTTCACACTCAGTAGATAATAGCAATTTGACAAGATCGGTAAAATAGCTTAACAGTGTGATGAGATCTGATGTAAATACCTTGGATTCGCTTTGAATGAGGTTTGATCGCCTTGATTTGCTCTGCTTTTCTCTCTTGAAAACTTGGTGAATCAAAATGACCGTGAAAATACCTTTAAGTACACAAAATACCTTATCGAGCTTCGTGCGGGTTAGGTCAAAACATTAAATGCACTCGGTTCACCTTTGACCGATTTACTCCTTTTTTTTTGTTTTAACCGAGTAACCAAATTTCCTTCATTTACCGACTTGACAGGCTTCCTGTATTCACCGACTTGACAGGTTTCCTCTAAAGTACTTTTGATAGAATTTCAAACTTACTAATGCATCTTAACTATGCAGATTTTGAATTTAGTACATAATAGAGTAGGAACTGTTTATGATTTTAACCTTCAGAGAATGCAGTCCCTTCATACCTTTGCTGATTAATTTGGAATAGGTGCACCTAACTCGGTAGGTAAGGTGCTTTCTTCATTTGACACAATTTCCTTCTTTTTCCAAATCATCTTTAATTTTTCTTTTATCTCTTCAGTTTGATCTCTGCAATCTCAAGCTAAATGTCCAACTTTGTGACAATGAAAACATGTCATACCAGGATTTCTCCATGATCTTCGGTTGTTCATTCCAAACCTTATAAAATACTTGGCACTAATATGTCCACATCTTCCACAACATTCGCACCATATCCTTGTATTGTAATCCCATGGTACTGCTGCATATTGTCGGTAAGGATTTGTGTGAGTTCGATAACTTCTAGTGTTTGCTCGGTGTGCAGACCACATGTAGTTCTTTTGCTTAAGCCAGCACTTCTTGGTACTATGTCCATATCTATTGCATTTTTTACAAAACCCTTTGAATTTTGCCTTCTGATAGTTGTTAACAGACTTTTTCCTACATTGATTAGATGTGTGACCATATTTATCACAATTGTAACAATAACCATTGGCCTTAGTGATATTCGGTTGCTTACCTTTTCTGATTTGGCATATGTTGGTAGTATGACCTTGATTTCCACAGTAGTAGCAAATAGGCTTCTTTCTTTTGATGTTATTCCTGTTTCCAGCTTGCTTTGATGATTCTCCTCTCTCGGTAGTATGAATTCCTTTCTTGGTAGATTCTTTTCCTTTGTAACCGAGTCCTGCATCTTTGTTGGGTCTTCTTGTATTCAGTTGCTCATCCAACATCTTTGATGCTTCATAACTTTTTTTCAATGTTTCTTTCGATTTCTTCTTTGTTTCAAGTTCATTGGTCAACCTTGATATTTCAAGTTTCAATGCTTGATTTTCATCATTCTTCAGAATTGCTTCATGATGTGCATAACCTAGTTGATCTGTCATATTTTGTTGAATCCCAGTTAACCTTGTGATTTCATCATTCTTATCAGATACTAAGACTTCAAGTTGTTGTTTCTCTCTTTGTAGATCTCTTGCTTTATCCTCTGCTGTCCTCAATGCATCTAGATTTTCAGTCATCTGTGTACTGAAATGTTCATGTTCTCTTTTCATTGCTTTTAGTTGATCAGCCAATGCTTTGTTCTTTTCTTTCAATACTCCAATCATTTCTTCAGGTTCTTTAGATATATTGTTCTCAGATGATGTCTCAATTTGTTCCACTAACTCTTGAGAATCCTGCAAGTCATCAGATAATCTTCTTCTTACTTTCAGAGATTTTTGCATTTGCCTTTGCATGTCTGCAATCACTCGATTAGCATGATCCAGTTCTTCTTGCAGATACACAATCCTCTAAGATTGTTTATAGCCTTCAATTGATAAGATCTTTCTCTTTAGGTAGTTAAACCCTTTTCCAAGATTCTTGCTCTGATACCAATTGTTAGGCCCAATATGGAAAGCTAATGTACTGAGAGGGTTGAATCAGTACTCCAAAACTTTTCTTAAATAATAAATTTACTGTTATGCATAAACAGAATAGTGTAGTAACATAAAATAAAGTTAAAACAAATAGATAACAATCATACATGATTCACTCCATAACACATATATTTTGGTTACGCATAAACTCTTGGTTAGAGAGAAAAACTGTGGTGGGGATGGCACCCACAACTTCACTACTGCAATAATAAAGAATGCTCGGTTAGAGCTACATTAAGCTATTTCTAATAGCTTACGCTGTTAGGAGTAATAAGATCTGTTAGATCTACCTTGCTAAAGGATTTTGCAACATTTATTCTGAATGTTGCACCTGGTTAGAGGCTTTACAATTTATAGACTTGATTAGAGTCTTTTACCCTGTTAAAGGTTTCTCTTTCAACTTCACAATATTACAATAAAATCATTACAAATATCTGCAACTTTACATCTGAAATGTTATAGCAGATTCTATATGCTCAAAATAGATTACCTTGCTTATAGTATACCTCGGTAACCCATATAGTAACTCAGTAAACCCTTCTATTTACTCCGTTCTTCGACTATTCTCTGAAAACCTTCTCGGTGACCTCTGTGTCTCTGTAACAGTTTTCATTCATGCATACATACACTTCACTAATGTTGTATAAATAGATCTCTTAAAAGGGTGATCCAATTCATTGCTTTGATCTTACAAACAAGATTCCTCGAATGAATAACTAAACAAAATATTTCATTGGTTAGATTGATCTTAAAATCATACACAATCTTCTGGTGCAATTTCCAATGTAATAATGGTTAGATGTGCCTCGATCTTGTAACACGTTTTCATATGCATGTCCAGGTTCAATGTAGCTGGTAACACGTTTCACTCGGTGTGTTATCTTTACTGCTCGGTAGTCTCAAAAAGATACTCGGTAGATAGCTTGGTGTATATTGTGTTCTGTGACTGTTTTCTTCTCTAACCGACTAGACTGTGCATACCGACTTCTTCTATGTGTATCGACTGCATGATTCGGTAGTGTTAACTGACTAGAATACAAAAACTAATGGCAATTTGATAAGTAGTAACATTTCTCAAAATATGGCACCTGATCAAAGATGTTCTTGGATGCCTTAAATCAGTAAACAGGGATGATGTGGAAAGTTTACCTATATGTAGCAGTAGCTTGAATGGAGAAGAGATGCTTGAATGGATAGAAGCACTCAATAACCACTTTGAGTACAAAGAAGTTCCTAAGGAGAAAAGTGTGAGTTTGGAAAAGTCTAGACTCAAGGGGTCTTTCTTGTTGTGGTGGACAATATTGCAAGAAGAAAGAATGAATATAGTTAAGAAGAAGATACCCTCTTGGGAGAGGATGAAGAGAAAAATCAAAGACCAATTCCTACCAATAGAATATGAGGTTTAGATGTACAAGAAGCTACAATATCTCAGACAAGGGGAGTTGGATGTGAATACATATACTGAAGAATTTCACAAACTAAGTCTTAGGTCCAAGAAGCATGAAGAAGAGGTGGAGAAGGTGGCTAGATACCTGAATGGGTTAAGGCAAAACATCCAAGATGAGATTAACATCATGGCTCTAGACACTATGCACAAATGATTCCAATTGGCATTGAGAGTGGAAGAAAAGATAAGGAGAAGAAGAGAGAAAAGTAATAGAGGAAGGGGAGGTAGGAATTTCAGAGCTAGAGGTGGCTATGGAGGAAGAAATATTTCTTTAAAAAATGGTGACACTAACCAGAAAGAGTCCAATGGAGAGTTCAACAATAAGAATGGAGACTTTAGAGGAGGAATAAGACCTTTTGGTAGGGGTAGGCAAGGTAGTCAAGGCAGAGGTCCTGGTATTTTCACTGGTAAATGTTATAATTGTAAAGTATCAATTCACCCATGGGAAATGCAAGTCCCACCTTGGATGGAGAAAGACTCATGCTAAGGAGGATGTTATTGAAGGTACCCCAATGCATAGAGCCACCACAAAGAAAGTCACTCTTCAAAACTACTTGTAAGTCTCATGGTAAGGTTGTAAGGTGATTGTAGATTCTGGATCCACTGAGAATATTATTTCTTTGGAAATAGTAGAGAAGTTAAAATTGAAAAGGTTACCACATGTTAGTCCTTATAGGGTGTCTTGGCTTAACAAGGGGCAGCATGTAGTGGTAGATGAACAAACTTGGGTGGATTTTGAACTAGGAGACTATAAGGATAGGATCTTGTGTGATATCCTTCCTATGGATACTTGTCACTTGTTGTTAGGCCACCCTTGGCAGTATGATGTTAAAGCCCAACATGATGGGGAAAAGAATGTGTATGTCATATCTAAGAATGGTAAGCAATTTAGGATGGAACCCTTGCTTGATCAAGGGGAAGAGAAGATTTTTAGTCCAAGTGTCATGATGATTAGTGGGAAAGAGTTTTCAGATGTCCTTAAGCAAGAGGAGACCCAAGGCTATGCTTTAGTCTTATACCCAAAGGATAAACCTAACCAAGAAAATGGTGCAAAGAGAGAGGTTCCTAGTGAAGTACAAGCCATGTTGGATAGATATGAAGGAGTTGTACCCAAAGACATGCCTGATAATTTTCCTCCAATCAAAGAAATTAGTCATCAAATTGATTTGATCCCTGGTGTAACCTTACCCAACAAAGATGCCTACAAGATGACTCCCCCAAAAATGGAGGAGATATCAAGACAAGCGCAAGAACTATTGGACAAGGGGTTGATTAGGAAGAGTTTAAGCCCATGTGTTGTACCTATTGTGTTGGCACCCAAAAAAGATGGAACATGGAGATTGTGCACTGATTCTAGAGCCATTAACAAGCTCACAATTAGGTATCGGTTTCCTATGCCTAGGATTGAAGACCTAATGGACTATCTTGGGAGATCTTGCTAATTTTCAAAGATGATTTGAAATCAGGTTACCATTAGATCAGAATTAGACTTGGTGATGAGTGGAAGACTGCCTTTAAGACAAATGAGGGTTTATATGAATGGTTGGTGATGCCCTTTTGGCTAAAAAATGTACCTAGTACCTTTCTGTGCCTCATGAATGAGGTATTGGTTGAATTTATTGGCAAATTTGTTATTGTTTATCTTGATGACATATTGGTGTTTAGCAAGTCTAAGGAGGAGCATTTGAAGCATTTGGATCAAGTTTTGAGGAGGCTTCATGAGGAGAAACTGGTAATCAACCTTGAAAAGTGTAAATTCATGAAAAATGAGCTAGTGTATCTAGGTTTTATGGTTTCTAAGGGATGTTTAAAGATGGATAGTTTAAAGTTTGAGGCTATTGTCAATCAGACTACACCTAGGATAGTAGGGGATGTTAGGAGCTTTCATGGATTGGCTTCTTTTTATAGGAAATTCATCAAGGGTTTTAGTCATATTTGTGCTCCCATCCTTAACACTATAAAAGGAGGAATCAAATGCAGGTTTGAATTGATAGAGAGAGAAGCCCACAGATTTGATATTTTGAAGAGGAAGGTTGTAGAACTTCCTACCTTGAGGCTTCCTAATTTTGAATCTTGATCAACTTTTTACAGTTGAATATGATGCAAGTGAACAAGCAATAGGTGCATTTCTTAGTCAAGAAGGACACTCGGTGGCATTCTTTTCAGAGAAGCTGAATGAGGCTAAGAAAAGGTACTCAACCTATGATTTTGAGCTCTATTCTATGGTACAAACACTTAAAAATTGGCATCATTACCCTCTTCCAAAAGAGTTCATTATGTACACTAATAACTATGCATTGAGTTTCCTTAATGGGCATGAGAATTTGAGTAAGAGGCATATCAAGTGGGTTGAACAAATCCAACCTTACACTTTTACTATCAAGCATAAGAAGGGTGTGTATAATAAGGTTGCAGATGCCTTGAGTAGGAGAGTACTTACTATCCAAGAAATCCAATTTCAAAGTGTTGGTGTTGATTCTCTTAAACTCATGTATAAGGAGGACAAAGATTTTAAGGATGCTTATGATGTCTGTACTAAGTTTTCTGATTCCTTTCATATTGAGTTCCTTGATTTCATGTTGCAAGATGGATTTATCTTTAAGGGGCATCAATTATGCATTCCTCAATGCTCTATGAGGGAGAATATCATTAGGGAATAGCATAATGGCAGCCTTAGCAGTCATTTTAGTTTGGATAAAACTTTGGAGCAGGTCTCAAGGTTTTACTTTTAGCCTAAGATGCAAGAAGAGGTGAGGAAATTTGTGGAGCATTGCCTCATTTGTCAAAGGGAAAAAGGAGTTTCTACTAATGCTGGGTTGTATCAACCTTTACCGGTTCCTACTAGGCCTTGGGAAAGCCTTAGTATGGATTTTGTACTTGGTTTGCCCAAAACTTCTAAGGGGTTTGATAGTGTCTTTGTCATTGTTGATAGGTTCAACAAGATGGCTCATTTTGTGCCATGTAAATGCACAAATGATGCATCTCATATTGCAGGTTTCTTCTTCAAAGAAGTTGTAAGGATACGTGGTCTACCTCTCAATATTGTCATTGATAGAGACTCCAAGTTTGTGGGTCATTTTTGGAGGACTCTTTGGAAGACATTGGGTACTAGTCTATCATTTTATTCAACATACCATCCTCAAACTAATGGCCAAACTGAGGTGGTTAATAGATCTCTTGGCAATCTTCTTAGATATCTTACCAAGCAACATGGACAAAGTTGGGACTTGGTGATTGGCCAAGCTGAATATGTATATAATAATCCAGTTAATAGAAGTATAGGGAAAATACCATTTGAAGTTGTGTAGTGATATTTGAACTTAGAGACCTTAGAGGTATGGAAAGGAGTTCTCAGGGAGAGGACATTTCCATCACTATGAAGGAGATCCATGATCAAGTCAAGACTTCACTTCACAAAAGTGCAGAAAAGTACAAACTCAGGGCATATGTTAAGAAGAGGGATGTTTAGTTTTAGGTAGGAGATTTGGTAATGGCCTACTTGAGGAAGGAAAGGTTTCCCAAGGGCCAACCCTCTAAGCTTCTCATGAAGAAGATAGGACCTCTCTAGGTAGTTCATAAATTTGGCAAAAATACTTATGAGGTTGAAATTCTACCAGATTTGGGGATCTCTCCCATTTTTTAATGTATTTGATTTGACAGCCTTCAAGGGTCCTTTACCTGATGCAACACCTAGTTCATCTCTTGTGGAAGAAGATGTAGATTAGGTGAAGGATTTTACACCAAGAAAGCCATTAGAGCTAGATATTATGCTTGATTCCAAGGTGGTCAAACAAACCAGAAGATGGGTCTACAAGGAATACTTGGTGAAGTGGAAGGATCTTCCTGAGTCTGAAGTTACTTGGATGTCTGAAAGTGATATCATCAAGCCTGCAACCTCAATCACCCAGTTGGGAACTCAAAGGACTTGATTTTTCTTGTCCAGGGGAGTATGGTGTAGGGGAACTCAAAGGTGTGCTAGAACATGTGTTTACAAGAAACATGATGTGTTGCCTTGAAGGTTTTTTGTATAGGTCCTAGATGGATATGGTAGGTCCAATGTTACCAATACTTGTAATAATCCCTAAGGCTCCAAAGTTGTATACTTGGTCACAAGCCTTGTATGGGAATTTTATTTATGTTTTTTGTGTCTAGGGGTCCTAGAGGTGTTGTGTGTCCAATTTGTAACCTTCAATATGAGGGCAAGTGTGTGATGTCATAATATGTCAAAAGTTGCTATGTTGTCATGAGCATTTTTTGCAAATGTTTAAGTTGTGGTTGCCCAAGGGCTAGTTGGTTGCATTTTGTATGTTTGGAAGTGGTTAGAAGGATTCCTTAGTATTATTTAAGCCCGAGGAACGATTCCCAAATGTTACATTGAGGCTTTGAATGACATTTATGCTCCCTACCAATCTGAAACTGTCATTTTTACTGCTTTTTCTTGGGTTCTTGGTCTTGGTATGGATTTGTACTGACTTCTGGAAGATCTAATTTTTTGAAACAAGTGTAGCACTAAATCACCTCTCATTTGAAGTTGGTTTGTGTTCTTGAAGTTTTGTGATTGAGGAGTAGTTGATTTTTCTTCCTTGCTGCCTGGTAAAACCCTCAAAACCAGGGTTTGGATGCAAAAGGAGACCCTATTCAACATTCCTCTATGGGAAAGGTCTGAAACCCCAAGGAATGTTTAATTACTATGTATAGTAGTTGTTTTTATTGGTTTGGGGAGAAGAAGGTCTCGCCTTGGCATTGTTGGATTGGATCCCTAGACTTGACATCTCCATGTGGCAAGTCTGTGCAGTGAGGGATTGAGTGAATCATTGAGACAATGGACACACCAGTGGTAAAATTTTGCATGGGAAGGACCCTTTGGAATGTGAAAAACCTCTCCAAGAGCCCTGAATTCCTCTCCATCTAACTGGTGAAATTTTTGAGGCCTAAACCTCTATACTGGCTAGTTAGACCAAAAATAGGCCCAATAGGGTTTGAAAACTTGCACTCAAAACCCAAATGCAGAAGTTTGAAATATTTTAGAATGCCCAAAAGGGTACTCGAATATAAATTTTTTTAAGGGTTTATTCAGGTATTTTGATAGGTAAAGTGGGAAAATTCCAAATGGAGGGCTAATTGCTTGTATCCCTATTTCCTAGGTCCATAAGGGCAAAAGGCACAAAGGAATTATAAATACCTAGAAAAGGGGTCAAGGTAAATTAAAATACCATAAAAAACATATATAAACACTCACATATGATAGATTCCACCATTTGAGCAAAAGGTCATGTTGGCAAAGGGCTTGAGGGTTGTGAGGTGTCTTGGTTTAGGGGTTGAGTATTTAGGAGTAGGAGTCTCAGAGAAACTAAGTTGTCCTGAGAAGATTGATCCTTGGGAAGGATCAAGGACATACTTGATAACCTTTGGAAGGTTGGAGAGGTTGGACCATTGGATGGTGCCAAGTGTTGACCACCTAAAGAAGAAACCAAGGAATTTGCTCATTACCACCATTGCCTCTGTATCACCCGACCCAATTTTAAGAAGCATCCATTTGTATCTGCTGAACTAGACCCACAAATGCATTTTTATCAGTTCCATACAGTGTTTTGTATATTGAAGATATTAGGGTTTATACTCATTGCAATCTTGAGGAATTAGGAAGTTCGCATCTGCTAAATATTTCCAACAAGCAGCTGATAGATGAGAATTTGAGGATCAAACCGGAATTCAAATTGTTGGAAGAAAATAATTTTGTGCAGTTTGTGAACCCACTGCTTGATAAACATGAGTGGTTCCGGTATGTTCTAAGTAGGATTCATGGTGAGTTTATGTGGTTGAACAAACCATTCAAGATCACCAAGAATGCCATTAGGGCCGTAACTGGTCTATGCTCATCTGGTGATATGCCCACATTGAAATATGTGAAGAATGAGATTGTCACTGATACAACTGGTTCAAAATTTGATAGAAGGGAAATGAATATCAATGATATTCTGGAACATGATGTGAGATTTGCTTGTATCTGGGATTGGGTACAAGATCTACAGTTCCAGCAGGAAGAATTCAGTATTCGGTATTGCTATCTATGTAGCATAGGAGATGATTTGGGAAAACATGAAATATGACCTATGTGAGTTTCTCCGAAATGAGCTAATGAAGAACCTGTCTAAGACTACGCGGGACAATAAGTATTCATTGAAATATGGAACTTTGATCCTATGTTTATTCTTTTACTTCATGAATGAGGTTTTGGGAATAGGTTAGGTCCAATAAGTATATGACATGCCAGTAGCTATGTAGATCAGAGAATTGCTATACAATATTGGTGATACTATGGCCCAAAAAGTTTCTCTTTGGGGATACTTCAAGAATTTTCAGAGTGCAATGCAAGATAGGGAGAAGATCCCTAAGTCTATAGTTGAGAAGTACAAGGACTCAATATGCTTCATGGTTGACATTGAGCACTGTCTGATGGAAGTAGTGGAGCCTAGAATAGTATGGATAATGCCCATGGGGTATGAAGTTGATGAGAAAGTTCTTGAATTGTATGCTCAACATCTCTTGAGCAAGCTGATAGATCCATTAGAAGAGAGATTTGGGACATTTTCTGAAAGGAATTACAACTGTATTCTAAATTTAAGAAGCAGGAAATACAAAAGAAAGTGAGGAAGCACATAAATGAATATGCATAAAGTATTGGAATCACAAAGGAAGTGGTCCAGGAGGCCAAGAAAAGATTTTAGCAAATAGAGAAGCTAGTAAAAGTTGAATCAATTAGTCTGGAAGCCTCCGCTCCTAAGCCAAGGAAAACTAGAAGCACTACACCCTCCTCCGGTTCTACCAAGTCAGCCAAATTAGAAAAATATCAAGCCAGATCATCTGACAAGGGTGAAAAGAGGAAGAAAGGTAAAATCTCTAAGGTATATATCACTGTGGAAGATGATGACGAGACTGAGTTTGATGAAGCAGTGAAGGAAATAAAGACCAAGGGTATGAAGGCATCCAAATTCTTTAAGGACAAGCCCTCCAGTGAAGGGAAAGCCATCAAGAAGGTGAAGTTAGATTCTGACAAACCTGGCATGTCAGTCCAAGATGTAGAAGAGGCCATAATTGTGCAAGGTAACTTGAAACCTCTTTCAAAATTTTATGACAAATTTGATGATGTCGGCAAAAGAACTCTTGAGGAAGCTACAATTAAGTATTTAAACGTTTTCAATAGAGCTCTTGTTGAAATTATGTCGGAGATCCCTAAAAGTTTGTATAACCTTTTGGAATTGAGAAGAGGTACTACAAAGAAAGAAGATGATAGGTTAAAGGAATATGTGATAGTCAATCTATGCCCAGTAATAGACGTAGAGAAAGTAAAGAGAATATTTAAAGAAGCCCAACAACATTTTAAGAGAAAAACAAGGATAAAAAAACTCATGATTGGGCAAATAGATGAAGTAATAAAAGATACTGAGAAAATCCTGAAGCCAATTCTGGAAAAGAATCAGTATAATGTTGTTTCATTAGTTCTAGAAGTGCAAAAGTAGCAATCAAAAGTTGATCAAGTTGAGGTGAATATCTCTTTTGTTCCGAAAAAGGTATGTATGGATGAGGAAAAGGGAGAAGAGGAGACATGAAAAGGAAATAAGGATGACGATACTCAGAATCCTTCAGATCAACAAATAGACACCCTGGCATCTATGGAGACTCAAGATTTGGTTGATATAAAAGTTCCAAAGAAGTCAAGGCAGAAATACTGAGGATAAAAATTTGAAGTAAGAGACACTACTGAGGATGTAACAGATTTTATTGAGAAGGACAAGAAGATCTTTGATGATCTAGAACTGTCCCAAGGGCCAATCAACTTGGATACTTTGTCTCCCATTCAAAAATTAAAGCTAGCAACATTTGCATAAGCTAAGGCAAGAGAGGAGATCCTTAAATCTCACATTGAGGATAGTGAGTTGTTGAATCTTGCTTCTGGTGTTCTAGAAAAGATAATGCCTACATATGTGAAGGACACATCTGATTCTCACTCCAGACAGCTGAAGAGCCTAATAAAATTTGTAAGTATTCATTTTGAATCTTTGGAGAAGTCTACAAAGATTAGGGTCCAAAATGAGTTTGATGCTAAAAGATTCGGTGAATTGACGAAAATGATTGCTCATGATAAAAGCTTTTTAGACACGTGTGAAAAGCACCCAAGATGCCTTATCAAAAGATGGCAATGTCTCCAAGTATTGTCTATCACTTTCTAAGTTTGTTGTTGAGATTGAGAAACAGATTAAGGGATATGAGAAACAACTAGCTAATATCTCTCAGTCATTTGATCCATTTACTATCTCTGTGGCCAGTCAAGAATATCAGGTCATATCATTACTAGAAAAAATTAAGAAATTGAGCCATGATAGGGAGAAGATCATTGGCAGAGTTGGTGAACTTCAGAGTCTCATTACTCTCAAGTCGGACACAATGCTCAGTGCTTTGAAGGAAGCTCAGGATGCTATAGCCACAAATGATCCTTCAAATCTTCAGTTGGCAGAAATGCAAGCATATCTTTTTAGTGGCATAATCTCAATTTTGAAATGTCTTAAGAAAGGTTGGGATAGTCACTTAAATTCATTAAAGAGCACTCTTCTAGATATCTTTAAGTTTATGTAAGTCAGTAAGGTCTGTGTGTACATATGCTACTATATATAGAATTTTTGTGTGAATTTTTGGCATGTAGATCCCTACCTTTTCCATTGATGTCAAAGGGGGAGTGTAGAGAAAAATGTTATGTTCATCTCAGGGGGAGTTCCAAAATTTTGAGTTTTAAAGTTTTGATGTTAAGTTTTGCAGTGTGTTCATATGTTGGTACTGATTCCGACACTTAGTCATTTTTCACTAAGTGTTGCCATAAATACCAAAGGGGGTGATTGTTGGAAAGAGACACTGCACAGGTCATCCGATGTTGTCATTGATGACAACCCAAGTCTGTGATTCCATCCACAATGCATTATTTTCTTATACCGGAAGTCAGAGTGAAGATTTTGTTAAGTCCGGTAAGTTAGAACAGAGCATCCGACAGAGTACAATTTCTTGATTGGTATTTCATTTCATCTGAATACTTTGTGTTGCAAAGCTAAGGGAAGCTTGATAGATTTCTGGAATACCTTATTCCATGATTTTTTCCTTTGGTGATAATTGTTGTGCAAGTTAGAAGATCCAGTATATTGATTTTTGAGTTGAACAATGCAGTATGGCCGACATGTGTAGTTGATCATTGTGCAGATTTGATGGAGCAGTTTTGATGATTGTTTTTGTGATTGAGGATGTTTGGCCGACATTTGGGAAGGGTGTGGATAATTATTTCTAGTCTGCATTAGTATTTGAGATTGGATTTGGCCGACAATTCATACATGTTTGGTGAATATGTTAAATGTTTTTGAGCAAACATGTAGCCGATATGAATTCATGCTGTGGATATATAAGGTCGATATAATTGATCATCTTATGTATGAAAAAGGTGTCAACAATTGATTGTGCCCAATTTTACATGCACATGTTAGAGATTGATGCTTTAGAATATAACAAAACAGTGTAATCAAGCCATAAGAGTTAAGATGTATGAAATTCATGTATTGAGCTTAACTAGAACTATTATTAGGCATTTGTAGATTCTAATTTGTAGTTCAAATACTTTAGTAATCTATTGTAATAGATTTATAGGTAGTAAGCCTTCTTTATTTGAGCAGTGAGCCTGAATGCATGTAAATTCCCCTTTGTAATATTTATATACTTCTGCAGAGTATATTTATATTGTGGGTTCATCCCCACCGTGGTTTTTCCCTTAACCGGGTTTCCACGTATAAAATCTTGGTGTTATGGTGTTGTGGTTATTTGCTTTAAGTTCTTGCATCTTTCTTTTGTTCATATGTATTAAGTGGTTGAATGCTTAGTTTAATAAAGTTAAAGATTGTAGAACACTAATTCACCCCCCCTCTCAGTGTTCCTTGATTCCAACACTCCCAAGTGTGTGTACTTTATGTTGACAATAATGTGGCAAATTGAGAGGGGGGGGGGGGGGTGAATCAGTTTGCACACAAAATTTACTTTACTTAAACACAAATTTAGATATGATAATTAGTAATAAAAGCACAAATCAATACCACATCAATTACACACATAACACCAAGATTTTTGACATGGAAAACCCAGTAAAGGGATAAACCACGGTGGGAACCTACCCACAATGAGATAATACCCTATTAGGAGTAAGTGAAATATTACAATCAGGAATGCACATGCATTTAGGCACACTACCTAGAGCTCACTTCTCAAATACAAGAAGGGATACAACCCTGAGGAAGGATCATTGCCTTACAAGATTTAGACAACAATCTGAATTACATGAACTATGAAAATAGCATCTCCCATAGCCAGGTTACAGTTCTAGTTAAGTACATATACTCAAAATCTGCACTTTCACACTTCTTCGCTATTCTCCTCTGCTACTAAAAGATCAAAACAAAATTCATGCACGCAGACACATCTCTCAAATGAATATTACATGTATTTATACAATTCATCAACCTATATTTCAAGGTAAGCTAAACTCTCAACACAAATTATAAAATAATAACCTCACACACCACAACAAAATAGGGGAATCAAAACAACATTGGCTAAGACATGGTTTGGACCCAAATCAACTCCTCAAATACGAAACACCAACAAGAATTACGCCTCAATCATCTGCAACACGCTACAATCACCATAAATGTCGCATAACATGAAGATAACCATCGAATCAAGAAAGTGATCAATATCGCACACAACAATCAATGTGGACCAACAACATGGACATAACACGATCTAGAAACATCCACAAGAAATGCGAATCACCATAGAAATAACCTCAACATCACCACTTACTAGAATCTTTTTCATCATTATATCGAACCTCAAGAACATCAACTCAACTAACTGTCAAACTAAAAGATTCACTAGCAAACTTCCAAATCATGAACCATCTGAATAGAGGACACACTTCAAAATCCCAAACACTCTGCCAAATCCGCAAACCAAGATATAGAAATTTCAGAGGAATGGGGATCACAATCCAGAATATCGAAAAACATGAACAACTGAATATTAACCATAATATTGGATCACACAACTCTATCAAATCATCATGCGGACCACTGAAACTTCTGCTGAATCAACTAGAGATAAGCATCTCAAAACCCATTAAACTGCAACAACTCCTCTGCAACATACTAACCAAACCAACTCATTTAATCTAATTGAAACACTGGAATACATAGAAGAGTATGTTGAGATCAATGACAAAACATCATTCCAACAAACTTCTCAATAATATCCAACACTTTATACACGAGTTATTGACATGTTTAGGTTCAATCCTTTGTGTATTCACTTTATTTTTTGAGGTGTTTGGTCATGGAAGACTTATCATAAGTTGTGTAGTTTTAATACTTTTAACATCTACAACTCCATCTTTAACAATATTTTTGTTCTTTCACCAAAAGGGAGGCTTGGTATTGTTTTTAGAGATAGTGTTTTCCTTGTTATCCTTATAGATTTTCATAAGTCCTTTTGCTATGAGGGATTTTTCAATGGTCATCCCTATGGCTATGATTTCCTCAAAAGAGTTTGAGCATTGGAATTCAAGGTGAAAGCAAATTTCTTGGTTTAGATATTGCACAAAGATTTGGACAAATTATTTTTCAAGAATATGTCAAGGATATTTACTTGCTAGGTGTCTCCACCTTTGCAATAAAGTGGTAATGGGTTCTCCATTCTTTTGTTTAGTGTTAGATAAATGGGAAAACACATGAAGCTATGTCGCACCTGGGGCTAACTAGGGGTAGTCTGGTCGGACTACCCCCTAGCCACGTGGCACCCTGTGTCACGTGCATGGTGCTGAAATTGCACTAGTGGTCCAATCAAATTGAGTCTGGCCAAACTCAGTTCGACCGAACTATCGGTTTTATAAACAAATTTTATAGCAATCGGTCCTCATTTGGCACCTAGGAGCTTTGGAAGTTCAGCCAAACTACAAAGGGAGCTTAGTTTCGACCCTTGTTTTTCCAGGTATGTACAATATTTTTCTCCTTTTTTCAGTTTTGTTTTTGTAGTTTAAAAAATAAATATATTTATTGCTATGTTTTTTTTTGTTCTTTAGTTTATCAATTTTTTGAAAAATTTTAGAATGAAAGCATTATAAAAATATTAAAAATAAATTAAACCTAGCAATTTTTTTAAACCCACACTATGAAAATATTAGAAAAATATGCCCAAATTACTATTAAATGATGACAAAAAAATTTTATTTTCTCATTACCCTTAGTATTAAACCATAAAAAATTCTAATCAATACACTACACATAGAAAAGAAAATCCTCGTACTCATACAGAGACAGAGACACATACACCCACACCCACACCCACACCCAGACATATTACATAGACACACATACATGAAATACATACACACACACATACATACTGTAGCGTCATAAATTGTACGCACTTGCTAGGGTGGTACAATTTCACACCTAGTTTAGCACCCGCCTTGGCGCATTTTGCATTTTGCATTGCATTTCCCTTTAGCACTTAATTAATCAAATTAATTAGGTCTAAGGTTCTATTTTATCATCTCCCACATCATAAAGTTGGGCCCTTTCATTAAAGTGTGCCCTTTTCATTTTATTCCTCCTATACATCATTTAATCAAAAACCCTAATTAGGTCCTATTTCGAACTTGGGGGCTTGATTTCGGGGGTCAAAACATCTCGAAATCACCTGTAACTTCGGGATTCTCTCTAAAATCATCATATCCGACGGCCCTGAAAATTTGGTGAAAAGTTGTCAGGACCATGGCGCCCGGAGTGCAACATGGTCCCGGACATTTTTCCCAAAATTTTAGGAGCGCGATCCAATCATAAAATAAAGCTTAACCCCAAGAAATTGGTGGGAGATTCAATCTCTAGGTCGGCCAAAAGTTGAAATTAAGACCTAGGGTTTCATATATAAGAGCTCTCTTTCTTCATTTGAAAGGATCTGAATTTTTGGTTTCAAGGACCTTCTATGCAGCGAAAGAGCAGATCTTTGAAGACTTCAACAACATTCAACATCCCTCTATCAAGCATTTATCAATTTCATTCATCCATTTAGGGCTTGGAAGACATTGAAGAACAATAGGAGATTACCGACTGAAGATTGGCTTGTACTCCTCCCTTGAGGGTTGGGTATGATTTCATGTTGTTTTCATGTCTTTGCATAAGCTTCAATATATCCTTTATTCATGCTTTAGATCACTTTGCATCTTGATTTAGAGCATTTACATTATCATTTACAAGCAATTAGGGTTTACTTTCTAGGTTGCTCTAGTTTGCTTTCTTGCATTTTAGGACCTTGCACACACACTAGGTCTGCACACACAATACATTTTACAAAACAACTTGGCTATTCGTGGAGGTGGAAATCATCGAAGCGGGGGTTTGACTAAGGCAAAACCCTATATAGCCGCCCAAACACCTTTTCAGATATAAGTGCAGGTTTCGGAATTCGGACGACACCGCAGGTTGCAGATTCGGAAGAAGCAGACTAAGACCGACCTTCCCACCAAATCTCAGAGCAAAAGACCAGGACAGGGGCGTGCGGCGCCCTGGTCCTGCTAGGACAAGGGCGTTGGGTGCCCTAGTCCCTGGGATAGGGGCGCTGGGTGCCCTGGTCCTCCTGACAGATAGCAAGTTTCAGCATTTTGACAACTTTTTCAGGTTGCAAAACAGCAGTTTTCGGAGAAGTTTCAGGGGCAAAATCAGGACACTGGCGCCCGCGCCCCTGTCCCGAACATTTTCAGTCAGATTTTAACTCCGGGTACGCATTTGCATTCTTGTCTTGTCCTTGTGTTTACAACTTTCCATTGTTTAAGTTCAATTCTGCAATCTTGTTATTAGTTCATACTTGCACTTTGGGGTTAGGGATTGAACTTGCATCATTTCATCTTTCAATTGCAACAAAGGAATAGAAATCCTAATAGGTAGCCCGTGGCTCTCTCTTCCACAAGAAGAAGTAGCCAATTGTGTGATACCTCTAGGCTCTTTCGTATTCCACAAGTGTGTGGTTGAAAGTGAGATTAGGGCATGTTTGCTTAGTGTCACTTTTTCTCCCACACATTTTGGTGAACCCGACGTGAATTCCAATCTTCTCTAATTCTGATTTATGTTTTCAAATTTGAGTTTTTATGCTATTTCAAATTCAAATTTGCATTTACAAGTTCTAATTTCTTGCAAGATTCAAAAAATTTAGAGGAAATTTTTGCTAAAACACTAATTTTGTTGAACTTGTGGATAGCTTAATTGGGATCAATAATTTCAAATCTGATTTAGGAACTCATTTGAATCATAAATTTCATTTTCTAAATCTACATTCTAAGTGCTTGCATTGGTTAAAATTAAACATTTCCTTCTATTTTGCATGTGTTATCATTTGAAAGAGGAAAATGGTTGTCATGATGCATTCATTTCATAGATGTGATAATGGGTTAGCTTCCCTTGTTTCAATTTTTCCTTCTCCTAGAGAACCTCCCCCCATCTATAACAACATTTTAGTGCCTAAAAGAGTTGCTACCAATCCCTTTGAGACTCTCCCATGCTCTAAGGATGAAGACTTTAAGAGTGATCTTGACAATTCTCCTAAAATGTGCCCTTCCTATTTAGCTATCCTAGAGGAAGAGAATGATATCATAAACACCTTTCTTAATGTTACTTCACCTTCCCTACATGATGCCTCTCTAAGTGAAAAGGTATTGATGGACATTGACTTATTTTCTCCTAAAGTTGGTTCTTCCAATGGGGGCATGTTAGTGCAACAAGAGGTTATGAACACTTCTTTCAAAGATCTCCTTCCTAAACATGAATCTTTGGAGAAATATGTTCATGTTCCTCCCAAAAAACACTCCCTTCATGAAGATCCTTTTGTGCAAGAAGATGACATTATCCCTACATTTCCTAGTGATGGCATTTCCTTTTCCAACAAAGTTCCCACTAGAGATGATGAATTAATGATAAATGCTTACCCTTCTCCTAAAGTTTGTCTTACCCATAAGCATCCCTTAGAGAAAGAAGATGAAATAATAAGCAATTTCCTTAATTCTCTCTCCCCTAAAGATCACATTGAACATATTTTGAGGAAAGAGGATGAGTTTAACACATCTATTGATGCTCTCCCTCCTAAGGATGAGGAATTAATAGACAATGTTATCTCCTCTCCCGAAATTAACAATACTTCAAACATTCCTTTCAACAACTTCACTATTTGGGATGAATCATTAGAAGAAGGTGTAGATTATTCTCTCTCCCTTGATAATTTCTCACCTTCCTTGAATCTCAATTATTCTCCCTCTAAAAATAAAGTGTCTCCCTCTCCTCAACTTGGTTCTACTCATAAGCATACCCTACTTCAAAGCAAGATGGTTAACATTTCTTTCAAAGATCTCCCTGTCAAAAGTGAGACTTTAGAGAGTAGTGTTGATCCTTCTCCTAGAGAGTTTATTCCCCATGTAGATCCTATGATGATAAAGGATGATATGACCTTTCCTAGTGTTACTCTTCCTACTAGAACATCAATGCCTATCCCTTGTCTCCCTCCTAAAATTGATTTGATCCGTGATAAGATTTTAGTGCAAGAGAAGACTATCAATAATTCTTTCAACACTTTTGTTCATTCCTCTAAACCATCCTCAATCAATTTGATACATGTGAATGAGACACCTAACAAACCTCTCTTCACTGTCCAAGGTGCTTGTCCTTCTCAAAATTCTCAACCTTTAAATAAGCCTATCTTAGTGGTTCAAGGTGGTTATGTTAATGATTCTTTTTGCACTCCTAAGAAACCTATTATTACTGTGCAAGGAGGTTATTCTTCTAAGAGCCCTTATGAGTATGCTAAACAACTGACTAGAGAAAGTTATCATGCGGTGGCCCATACCTATAACACAAGAAACAATACACAACCTAATCCTCCTCCAGTTATCCCCACTTCGCTTCCTCCTTCCCAACCTATTCTTCCTCAAGCTCCATGTATTTCACAAGTTCTTGGTAAGGAATATGATCTCATAGAACAACTTAAAGCTACCCCTGCTAAGATATCCCTTTGGGATTTGATCCAAACTTCTTCTGTTCATCATGGAATGTTACAAGATGCCTTGAAAGATTTGAATGTTCCTCCACCTAATACATCTAGTAATATAGTGTCTTTGGTTAACTCTGTGATGAATCCTAAAGCTCAAATTGTGTTTACTCAAGATGAGTTGCCTACTAGTGAAATTCAGCATCAATATGATCCCTGTAAGGAAGTTAAGTAGCGGAAACAACTTCCTACACTAACCTTGAGAGGAGGGTAATGCAAAACTTTTTCAGATCATTACAACAGTTACAGAAAATAGAAATAGATATAGTAGCATTCATACCACAACACAGTGATTTACATGGGGAAAACCCTTTCGGGAGAAAAACCCCACCCTCCAAAAGCAGCTCAATATTTTATTCAGCAATCAAAAATAGATTACAAAATACTTGCAGAGCAAGCTCTTCGTAGGAGTACCACTAATCAGAGATTCAGAGGCAACTCAATAGCCATAAGACTCTTACACCCAACCTCTATCTCACACACCTCATAAATAGGAGATACAATACAAGAAACCATCAAACGGTATTACAAAACCATGGGCTAAAACCACCCAATAAGGTGTAGCCGACCTTATCTCCCTTCTAGATGCCCTATGACATGTTAAAGCACACATCAACACGTGTCGCTCCCTTTTACAGCTCATTTATGTATCCGATACAAATCATTTTTCCTATTTCAGGAGTACAAACTTCCGGAGGCCATAACTTGAGAACCGGGTGTCCGATTGACGAACCGTTTGAAGCGCCAGAAAGCTCGCGAAGTGCTCTATCACCTCCTAACCCGCTTCGCCAGTTACAGCCACTTTTCAGGGCATTTCGGAGCCTCTAAAGTCCCCAAAATTAAGTTTAAATATTTTATTGCACCCCTCCAAGACGAAAACTTTAATATCTTCAAAACTAGCTGTGACCCTGCGACGAAACTTTACCGGAATGCTTATCTAGCCAACCAGAAGCTTCAGGGAGAGTTTCGCACCATTTCGTGCTCAAATAAAAACTTACTATAAATAGTAACCTCACATAAATGCAAGGTTGAGACACCATTTTTCCCAACAAATCTCCCACTTGTCGAACACCTTGCATGAGCGGAAGGGAATGTCAACACAATGAATCAATTGCTAGGGGCCATAAGGCCCATAGACTTTGAACACCATCTGAACTTCTCTGTGCTCACAGCCTTAGTTAAAGCATCTGCAACATTCATCAAAGTTTCCACCTTAACCAGCTTCACCCTACCATCTTCGACCATATCTCTAACAAAATGATACTGAATATCAATATGTTTGGTCCGGGCATGAAATGTCGGGTTCTTAGCTAGGCTAATTGCACTCTGACTATCACAGTAAACTGTCACTGTACCTTGTTTTATTCCAATATCCGAACACAGTCTCTTAAGCCAAATGGCCTCTTTACAAGCATGAGTAGCTGCCATATACTCCGCTTCAGTAGTGGATAAAGCAACCACAGCCTGTCGCTTACTCATCCAACTAATTGCACCACCAAACAAAGTAAACACATAAGCACTGGTGGATCTTCTACTATCAATATCACCTACCCAATCTGAATCCACATAACCATGGATATCAAGGGAAGTCATGTCTCCAACTGAATTACCATGATAACACAAAGAATACTCTGAAGTACCCTTCAAATATCTGAAGACTCTTTTGACTGCATCCCAATGAACTCTACCAGGATTAGACATATATCTAGAAAGTACTCCCACTGCTTGGGCAATGTCTGGTCTAGTACAGACCATAGCATACATCAAGCTTCCAACCACACTTTGGTAAGGCACTCTGCTCATGTCTTCCATCTCCAATGGGGATGTAGGACAATCTGAAATAGATAGTTTCGTTCCAACTGTAAAAGGAACACTCAATGGTCTACAATTTTGCATGTTGAACCTCTGTAACACTGAATTCACATACTTACTCTGGCCTAGCCATAGCTTTCTGTTTGCCCTATCTCTTCTAATTTCCATCCCAAGAATGTGCTTTGCTGCACCAAGATCTTTCATTTCAAATTTAGCAGCGAGCTGAGACTTCAGTTCTGAAATCATACCTTTCCCTTTACCAATGAATAACATATCATCAACATACAATGCAATGAATAAGAAAAGATCACCATCAGATTTATAATAAATACAGTGATCTGATTTAGAACGTTCAAATCCCAAACTCAACACATATGTATCAAATTTTTGGTACCACATCCTAGGACTTTGTTTGAGGCCATACAAAGATTTCTTCAATTTACAGACCAAATTACTTTTGCCTTTCACCACATAGTGCTCTGGCTGTGTCATATAAATATCTTCCTCCAAATCACCATGAAGGAAAGCAGTTTTCACATCCATTTGCTCAACCTCTAAATCATAAGCAGTAGCAATAGAAAGCAAAAATCTAATTGACGTCATTTTTGCAACAGGAGAAAATATCTCACCGTAATCAACACCCTCAACCTGAGAGTAGCCTTTTGCAACCAACCTTGCTTTATACTTCTCAATGCTTCCATCTGAACCAATCTTTTTCTTGAACACCCATTTACAACCAACAGGTTTTCGTCCTTCAGGCAATGGTACAAGATCCCATGTATCATTCTTTTTCAAAGCTGCCATTTCTTCCTCCATAGCAATCTTCCAGGATTCTGCATCATTCATACCTAATGCCTCTTCTACAGATTTCGGTTCATCCACACTAGTATTCAGAGCAAAAATACATCTCCAATCATCAGGTGAATACCTTTCAGGTGGTTGTCTATGTCTTGTAGACCTTCGAACAAGCTGAGTTGGAGGTTCTTCCTCCTCTTCTGAAGATTCAGAGCTAGATGAGCTCTCCTCAAATTCTTGCCTATCTAGGGGTCTTGATTCAACTCTTTCAGGTGTAGAAGGAAGTTGAATCACATCTTCTTTTTTAGTCTGTTCTGGCTGCAATGTAACAGAAGGAGACTTAATTTCTCTAAAAATAACACTTCTACTATGAATTACCTTTTGAGCAACAGGGTCCCAAAGCTTGTATCCTTTCACACCATAACTATACCCGATGAAGATACATTTCACAGCCTTGTTCTCCAACTTTGTTCGCTTCTCCTTTGGCACATGTGCATATGCCTCGCAACCAAAAACTCTAAGATGTCTCAATGAAGGCTTGTGACGTGACCATGCTTCCATAGGCGTTTTATCAACAAGAGCTGATGTAGGAGACCTGTTAATCAGGTAGCAAGCAGTGGCAACAGCTTCAGCCCAAAACTTTTGTTCAAGACCAGCACCACTCAACATACTCCTAGCCTTTTCCATCAGTGTCCTGTTCATTCTTTCTGCAACTCCATTCTGCTGTGGAGAATACAGAGTTGTCTTCTGCCTGTTAATTCCACAGTCTTTACAGAATCTATCAAAATCATTAGAGCAAAACTCACCGCCATTATCAGTTCTCAAACATTTTATTTTCTTTCCAGTCTGCAACTCAACCATTGCTTTAAATTCTTTAAAATGACTAAAAACTTCAGATTTACTCTTTAGAAAATATACCCATGTCCTTCTACTAAAATCATCAATAAATGAAACATAATATGTGGATTTTCCAATCGAAGAGACATCTACTGGACCAAACACATCAGAATGGATAAGATCCAAAACACCACAAGTTTTATGAGAACTCGAGTAAAACTGAACGCGGTTTTGTTTTCCATAAATGCAATGCTCAAAGAAATCAAAGTCAAGATTACAATCATTCAAACCTTCAACAAGGTTTTTATTTTTCAAGGTCCTTAGACCATTTTCTCCAATGTGGCCAAGTCTCTGGTGCCATAACATAGTCTTCTCTGCAGGTAACTTTGCTTCAGATGAAAGTGCACCCTTAGGTACCCAAAAACCATTTCCATCTGCTGAAGGTGAAACCTTCAAATCTTCCAGTGAGGTATCCACAGATTTACTTTTTACAGAAGTGCTATTACACTCAACAGTGTATGCTTCAAGCTTATACAAAGTGCCAAACCTGACACCTCTTGCAACTACCATAGCACCCTTAATCATCTTACATCCTGTTTCAGAAAAGACTACCTGCACACCTGCATCTATTAGTTTGCTCACAGATAACAGGTTTCGTTTTAATCCAGGGATATGCAACACACCATTAATCCTTTTTATTCTACCATCAGAAAACTTGATTCTAACTTTACCTCGACCAACAATGTCTAAATGTGAATCATCACCCAAGTACACCTTACCTCCATTAAATCCTTCATATTCAGAAAACCAATCTCTATTGGAAGTCATATGAAAAGATGCACCTGAGTCAATTAGCCAGGCATCATTACCTGCATGAGTTGCCAAAGCCGCAATAAATGCATCGCCATCTTCCTTGTCGGACTCAGAATCAGAATCGAACTTTTTCTTTTTCTTCTTCTTTTCTTCTTTGCAGTCCTTACGGATGTGACCCGGTTTACCACAATTCCAGCAAATGACTTTGGACTTTCCAGGAGATTTCGATCTCCCTTTGGATTTGGACTTGCCACGCTTCTCATTCTTCTTGCCTTTCTCCTTAGGTCTTCCACAAACAGTTAGGGCTTCCTTTGAACTGATGGATACCTTCCTTCGCATCTCTTCACCGAGTAGGGCACCCACCACGTCTTCAGATTTCAAAACAACAGAAGTACTACCGATAGCCATAACAAGAGAATCCCACGAATCAGGCAAAGAACAAAGCAAGATCTGACATTTCTCCTCCTCGTCCATCTTAACACTGACGGATACTAATTGAGCCACAATCATATTGAATGCTTCTAGGTGGTCTGCAATTCGTCCACCCTCTTCCATCTTCAAGGAATACAATTTCTTTCTTAAGAAAATTTGATTTAATAAAGATTTCACTTGATACATCTCACCAAGCTTAGTCCATAGCTTCTTTGCAGAGTTCTCTTCATGGACATTGATTAGAACAGAGTCTGCCAGGCACAGTCTGATTAGACCCTTGGCTTTTCGGTCCATAACATCATACTGAGCTACCGCAGTAGGATCCGAGGGCCTTTGGACATTCGCATCAACAGCATCCCAAAGATCTCGATCTATTAGCAGATCTTCCATCTTCAGCTTCCACATCTCAAAATTACTTCCATTAAATTTCTCCACCTCTATTCTCCCTGACGAACTCGCCATCCGAATATTCCTGCAACAGGATTACAAAGTGTCTTCTGCACAAGCTCCCACTCAAATCTGGATTAGTTCAAAAAACCCAACTGCCCACAATTGAAACCAAAGGTGATCAGGCTCTGATACCACTTGTAAGGAAGTTAAGTAGCGGAAACAACTTCCTACACTAACCTTGAGAGGAGGGTAATGCAAAACTTTTTCAGATCATTACAACAGTTACAGAAAATAGAAATAGATATAATAGCATTCATACCACAACACAGTGATTTACGTGGGGAAAACCCTTTCGGGAGAAAAACCCCACCCTCCAAAAGCAGCTCAATATTTTATTCAGCAATCAAAAACAGATTACAAAATACTTGCAGAGCAAGCTCTTCGCAGGAGTACCACTAATCAGAGATTCAGAGGCAACTCAATAGCCATAAGACTCTTACACCCAACCTCTATCTCACACACCTCATAAATAGGAGATACAATACAAGAAACCATCAAACGGTATTACAAAACCATGGGCTAAAACCACCCAATAAGGTGTAGCCGACCTTATCTCCCTTCTAGATGCCCTATGACATGTTAAAGCACACATCAACACGTGTCGCTCCCTTTTACAGCTCATTTATGTATCCGATACAAATCATTTTTCCTATTTCAGGAGTACAAACTTTCGGAGGCCATAACTTGAGAACCGGGTGTCCGATTGATGAACCGTTTGAAGCGCCGGAAAGCTCGCGAAGTGCTCTATCACCTCATAACCCGCTTCACCGGTTACGGCCACTTTTCAGGGCATTTCGGAGCCTCTAAAGTCCCCAAAATTAAGTTTAAATATTTTATTGCACCCCTCCAAGACGAAAACTTTAATATCTTCAAAACTAGCTGTGACCCTGCGACGAAACTTTACCGGAATGCTTATCTAGCCAACCAGAAGCTTCAGGGAGAGTTTCGCACCATTTCGTGCTCAAATAAAAACTTACTATAAATAGTAACCTCACATAAATGCAAGGTTGAGACACCATTTTTCCCAACAATCCCTTGATGATTGTGGTTATCATAAATGACACGGCTATAAGACGAACACTGGTAGATAATGGCTCTGGCCTTAATGTGTGTAGCATTAATCTATTGCATAAGATGAATGTAGATACATCCCTTATTGAGCCTGACTCTCGTCCCATTCAAGGCTTTGATAATGTGGCTAAGTCTTCATTAGGTATTATCACCCTACCCATCACAGTGGGACCTTTTACTTTGCCTACTCCTATCCATGTTATGTCGAGAAATCTAACATACAACTTGTTATTAGGGAGACCTTGGATTCACAGTATGCAAGCTGTCCCCTCTACATTGCATAGACAAGTTAAATTTATTTATAACAATAAGACGTATACCTTGATAGGTGATACTAATCTTCAAGCTTGTTTGCAAACATCTACTTCCAAAGGGAGTTTTTCTAAATCTTCCTCTTCTAATGACGACTCTTTAAACAAGATACCTATGGATGAATCATCACCCTCTAATAATCAAAATTCTTTGGATGAGTCTGAAGCTCCTGAAGAAGATCCTTCTTGACTTGAGCCTACACATGAAAAGGATTTTGATCCTGAGAAGGTTCTCGCAGAAGACGATTGGGGACCTCTTGATTTTAATCCCACCTTTGAAGGTGAGTATAGGGTTCCTCCTAGAGAGCTTAAAGTTAAAAAGAAGGAAGAAACTAGAGATCAATCAGTCTTACTTGAACCTATGAGCAATAATTTTGTGGCCACCTCTCAAACTTCTTCTCCTCACACCTCTAATTATGAAGAGTTTGATTCTTTATCTTATGAAAAACCACCTCCTCTTTCTGAAATGGCTGATCGTTATGGTCGTGGTTTTCATATTTTTGCTAAGCATGGGTATCATGGAAAAGGTTGTGGTGCTCATGAACAAGGGATAAAAGTTCCTCTAGAGACTAATTTTCACAATTATGCCTTTGGACTTGGCTATAATCCCTGCAAACGCACTAAGGCATCTAAAAGACCATCTCTTAATGTGAATGCTATATTTAGTAGTGATGATGATCTCACTTCAACTAAATCATCTTCTACTTCTATCAACTCTCATTCCCCTCATAAGGAAATCTTGGTGATGAGCAAATCTCTTTATGACTCCCCTCAAATTTCTAAATCCACTTATGAATCTTTATCTCCTATTCATAATAAAGTCCTTTCCTCTAGGGATAAGGCTCTAATAAATTACACTCATCTTTCTTCTAAGATTTCTCATAACTTTCCTTCTTCAATTTTTATCACTTTATGCGTGTTTCTGATCTCACTTATAGTTGAGCATTCAACATGTCATATTCAAATACGTCATTCAATCTATCATGTCTTTAAATAACATTAATGGCTATTATGTTGCTCATCATTATGTGACATTGGTAGCTCATTTACTGGGGGCTCATTGTCATTCATGATGGTACAATTTCAAGTGCAATCATATTTTTGAAGCAACATAATCGCCTAATTTTTCTATGTTATCTCTTGTTCCTATGGGGTAATAATGTGGAAATATTGATCATCTTTTCTTTAGAATCCTCTTTTCCTAGATATGGGAGAAGATGTGTATTCTCTTTCTTACCTTACCCACTTCTTGTGAGGAGCATTTTACATACACTAATGTCTTGCTTGCATGAACTCATGTGAGTATGTAGTACATTTTGTTCATGTCTAAATCTCTCCCTAGAAGATTGTGTAAGTCCTTCTCATTATCCTTATCCTTGGGAGGCAATGATCTTTCCTTATTTTTTTCTAAGGATCCACTTTTTCCTATTTCGTGGATGGTGTGCACTTTATTACTTGATGTTATTCCTTGTATGCATTTGTTGTTGTTTGTTCAAGGATTCTCTCTTACAAGAGGTGTAAGTCCTTGACTACAACCTCTTTTGCACTTGGTAAAATACATCCATAATGAATTCACTCTCTCAATTGGGTTAAAAAGAGCGTCATCCTTCATTAAGAATCACTTTCACCTCGCAAAAGAAGGAAGTATTGCATTCTTATTCTCTTCTTTGTCTTATTCTAGAAGATGTTATATTTGTCTAAGACAATTCCTCTCGGGGATAGGTGTCTTTTGTACAAAGATCTCTTCTCCTCTAAGGATCTCCTTTACACATACTACAAGATATCCCTTTTCAACTATCTTATCCTTGCTTAAAGAGTGCAAAACTCTCTTGCTTGGATCTATGACATTGTTGCATTTTTTGGGGTATCTTCTTGTGTGATGAAGGTAGGTATCCTTGTTCTACTTTGCTTATGACATAAACATTACACTTTTTGAGCAATGGGTCATTCTCGGAACCAGAGCACAGACTCTTAGAGTGAGATGTCTCCATTTTTCTTTTATGCAAGGTGGTTATTCTCGGAACCAGAGCACAGACTCTTAGAGCGAGATGTCACACTTTTGTACTATACATATGCAGGTTGTAGCATACTCAGGCATAGACTCCTATGAGGTTGAGTGGAACTAGCGGCATAAGGCTAGACTTTCTTACTCTCCCCCCTTACATGGATCACCTAGACAGACTCTAGGGGCTAGTTTTCCATGTCCTTTTCCCATGGATCACCTAGACAAGATCTAGGGGCGAGAAGTCCATGTTTTCTCTCTCACTATTCTTCTCATGGATCACCAATGTGTGTATTCATGCTTTTTTCCTTTCTTTTCTTCTCTTTGCATTTTGTTTCCATTTACATCCTTCATCTTGTGTTAGAGAACTCTCAAATCCTCACACTCTTTGTTGTGTTGGAATTGAGGTTTAGTCCTCTTTCTTACCAAATGATTCTCCATTAGTTTTTGATCTCATATCAAACCTTCTTGTGAGCATGTGTCATCAATATTCTTTAACAATTCGAAGTGGTAAACATGATACCCTGTTTCAACTCACTAAAATTAGCAAGCCAAAACAGGGGGGGCATATAGCTACCCTCGAATTTTCATCACCTTCCTTAGTAAGCATTAGGTTATTTTGTGATCTAACGTGTGTTTTGTAGGGTGCGGTTCCTAACTGTGTACTACAGATGCCGCTGGGGGCTTCATCCGACAACTTATGGATATATCCTTTTTAAAATAATGTTTACTTTTCTGTACTTTAGCTTGCATATGCACGTAGTGTTCATATGACCACTAAAGTGGGGGCTAAATGTAGCGTCATAAATTGTACGCACTTGCTAGGGTGGTACAATTTCACACCTAGTTTAGCACCCGCCTTGGCGCATTTTGCATTTTGCATTGCATTTCCCTTTAGCACTTAATTAATCAAATTAATTAGGTCTAAGGTTCTATTTTATCATCTCCCACATCATAAAGTTGGGCCCTTTCATTAAAGTGTGCCCTTTTCATTTTATTCCTCCTATACATCATTTAATCAAAAACCCTAATTAGGTCCTATTTCGAACTTGGGGGCTTGATTTCGGGGGTCAAAACATCTCGAAATCACCTATAACTTCGGGATTCTTTCTAAAATCATCATATCCGACGGCCCTGAAAATTTGGTGAAAAGTTGTCAGGACCATGGCGCCCGGAGTGCAACATGGTCCCGGACATTTTTCCCAAAATTTTAGGAGCGCGATCTAATCATAAAATAAAGCTTAACCCCAAGAAATTGGCGGGAGATTCAATCTCTAGGTCGGCCAAAAGTTGAAATTAAGACCTAGGGTTTCATATATAAGAGCTCTCTTTCTTCATTTGAAAGGATCCGAATTTTTGGTTTCAAGGACCTTCTATGCAGCGAAAGAGCAGATCTTTGAAGACTTCAACAACATTCAACATCCCTCTATCAAGCATTTATCAATTTCATTCATCCATTTAGGGCTTGGAAGACATTGAAGAACAATAGGAGATTACCGACTGAAGATTGGCTTGTACTCCTCCCTTGAGGGTTGGGTATGATTTCATGTTGTTTTCATGTCTTTGCATAAGCTTCAATATATCCTTTATTCATGCTTTAGATCACTTTGCATCTTGATTTAGAGCATTTACATTATCATTTACAAGCAATTAGGGTTTACTTTCTAGGTTGCTCTAGTTTGCTTTCTTGCATTTTAGGACCTTGCACACACACTAGGTCTGCACACACAATACATTTTACAAAACAACTTGGCTATTCGTGGAGGTGAAAATCACCGAAGCGGGGGTTTGACTAAGGCAAAACCCTATATAGCCGCCCAAACACCTTTTCAGATATAAGTGCAGGTTTCGGAATTCGGACGACACCGCAGGTTGCAGATCCGGAAGAAGCAGACTGAGACCGACCTTCCCACCAAATCTCAGAGCAAAAGACCAGGACAGGGGCGTGGGGCGCCCTGGTCCTGCCAGGACAAGGGCGCTGGGCACCCTAGTCCCTGGGACAGGGGCGCTGGGCGCCCTGGTCCTCCTGACAGATAGCAAGTTTCAGCATTTTGACAGCTTTTTTAGGTTGCAAAACAATAGTTTTCGGAGTAGTTTCAGGGGCAGAATCAGGACAGTGGTGCCCGCGCCCCCGTCCCGAACATTTTCAGTCAGATTTTAACTCCGGGTACGCATTTGCATTCTTGTCTTGTCCTTGTGTTTACAGCTTTCCATTGTTTAAGTTCAATTCTGCAATCTTGTTATTAGTTCATACTTGCACTTTGGGGTTAGGGATTGAACTTGCATCATTTCATCTTTCAATTGCAACAAAGGAATAGAAATCCTAATAGGTAGCCTGTGGCTCTCTCTTCCACAAGAAGAAGTAGCCAATTGTGTGATACCTCTAGGCTCTTTCGTATTCCACAAGTGTGTGGTTGAAAGTGAGATTAGGGCATGTTTGCTTAGTGTCACTTTTTCTCCCACACACATACATACATACATACATACATACATAGATACATACATACATGCATGCATACACACACACACACATACATACATACATACATACATACATACACAACACACATACATATATACATACATACACATACACACATACACATTCATACATACATACATACATACATACATACATACACATACATACATACATACATACATGCACATACATACATACATACATACATACACACATACACACATACACATACACACATACATACATACACACACATACATAGATACTCACACATATACACATGTACATACACATACACACACACACACACACACACATACACACATACATGACATACATGTTGGCAGTGGGCCAATGTCCCTCGCGAGGATTCACGACATAGTTTAATAGCCTCCTATGGATTCTATAAGTCTAGTGGTTTTATTGGGCATTGAAAGGTTGTTCTTTTGGTGCAACAACAACCCTAGCTTGTAACAAGTGGTATCAGAGTTTGGTCATAGGTTTGAATCACGCAGGCCACGACAAGTGACACTAGGAGGGGCATTGTTGGTAGTGGGCTAGCATCCCTCGTGGGGATTCATGACATGGTTTAACAACCTCCCGTGGATTCTATAAGTCTAGTGGTTGTATTGGGCATTGACAGGTCGATCTTTTGGTGCAACAACCCTAGCTTGTAACAATACATACATACGTACATACATACACACACAACATACATACATATATACATATATACATACATACACATACACACATACACACATACACGCATACATACATACGTACATGTACACACACAAACACACATATACACACATACACACATGTACACATATACACACATATACACATACATACACACACATACATATCATACATGCATACATACATACACACATATCTACACACATACATATACATACATACACATACATACATATAGACATACATACACACACACATACATGACATACATACATACATACATACATACACAACACACATACATATATACATACATACATACACATACACATACACACATACACACATACACACATACACACATAGAAACACATACATACATACACAACACACATACATATATACATACATACATACACATACACATACACACATACACACATACACACATATATACATAGAAACACATACATACATACATACATACATGCATGCATACATGCATACATGCATACATACATACATACATAGGTCCACATACATACACACATACACATACATACATACATGCACATACACACATACACACACATACACATACATACACATACATACACATACACATACATGTACATATACATTATATAGACACACACACATATCATACATACATACATACATACACACATACACACATACACACATACACACATACACACGTGTACACATACACATACATACATGCATAGACATACATACATACATACAAACACATACACACATACATAAACACATATGTAGATACATACATATACATACATACATACACATACATACATACACACATACACACATACACACACAAATACACACATACACACATACACACATACACACATGACATACATACATACATACATACATACACAACACACACACATACATACATACATATATACACATACATACACATACAAACATACAAACATACACACAAATGTACACACACACATACATATCATACATACACACATACACACACATACACACATACATAAACACACATGTATGTGCACATACATATACATACATACACATATAGTTTCATACATGTATATACATACATACACACACATATGCATATACATATACACACATACACAAGCATACACATACACACATACATACATATACACACATGTACACATACATTACATAGACACACATGCATACATGACATACATACACACCACATACACACACATACATACATGTACATAAATACATACATACATACATACATACATATACATATATATACATACACATACACACATGCATACATATATACATAGAAACACACATAATTTTTTTGTAGCCAATTAGATCAAACAACGCAAATAAGAAGACACAATGGTTGTTACAACTAGTGATAGTCCAAAAATTAACGTCAATGTGTATGTCCATAGGCCAAATTCAACCCAATTTCCACTAGTCTCAACACAATCGAAAACACTTCAATCACTTCTTATCCTAAGGTCAAGGCCTCATGGCGATAATAACAACCCACATCTTGGAATATTTGTCAACTCAAGTGTCATCATACCTAGATGGGCATGTACACTTTTTTGTCTTTTCGAGAGAGGACGGGTAGGGGTCTCCAGGACTGGAAGGATTACCCAATCACCCTCTCCCTAGAAAGCTACAAGTAGCTTATGCTATGCCATGGATTTCCGGTCTTATCTCAAGGGAGCCATATGGTGAGTATCTTGAGGGGAAAACCAACTATCCCATTGCACTAAAATTATCATGATGTTCAAACAAAAATAAGGGTGGGCCACTACTCTAAGGTGTTTAGTGGGGAAACTTCAGCAGTACCCAGTGTCTACACATACACCGATGAATCATTTAAGAACCCATTCTCAGTCCTCAAGAGGATTTTTATGCATCTCACACAAGTGTGGATACTGAGGGAAAACCGTCAGTATAGATACACGTCACCAGGTGATTGCGGCTTTTGCCTAACGTATTAATTTATATAGCGGGCTGAAGAAGTATCGCTTGGGTTGTTCCCCTATCACCCATCCTTATGGGCTTCTCGGGAGGGAAAACCCTTATACCTAAAAAGAAGATGATAATAATTTCTCTTACACCCAACGTCCAATGGAAGATGAGGGGAGCTTGGATACTTTTGTTATCATCTTTAGGGTTCTATCTAAACACAAAGCATGCCAAAGGCAAAAAAAACTTCAAGCAAGTTAATTAGCCCCAAAATGAAATAAAGATGTGAGCCTAATTAAACTAGAAAGAAAAAGACAGACAGACACATGTAGATAAATTTTCTATTTTTTTAGCATTATTTAAAAGAAAATATGGGTAAAAACACAATGTTGTGTCACTTTTATCCAATTTAATATTTTTTCATCCAAATACACACATAATATAAATATTAAAAATTGTTTATATTAATAAATTAAAATTAACATAAAAATATTAAATTGAATAAAAATATACCTTTTAAAAGTCGCCCACAAAAATACGTTCAAATTAATTTCAAATTAACCCTGTCAGCTTAATTAACCTTGTTGATTGACTTTGTGAAAAAGACAACAAAAAAACACACAAAACATGACATTTTGTCCCTTGGTCGGCTGGGGGACCGAAGCTGGCGGGAATTAGTTCGATCAAACTAAGGTAGCTCAGTCGAGTTTGGCTGAACTCAGTTTGACTGGACTAGCCTATGTGTCATGTGATGTGACACACAAAAAGTGATTTTATTTGCATTTCAATTTTTTTAGCTTAATTTTTTTTTTTACAAAAGTAAAAAAAAAACCCTTTTGTAGAGCTCGAAGTCACGAATCTGGGCATATAATATTTTTAGTATTTTGATTATTTTAATATTTCTTATTAATTAAACATTATGAGTAGTTTTTTTAAGTTCAAAAAGAAGATGATTAGAAATTAAAAAAATATATTTTTTCAGTAGATGAGAGAATCTTCTCCAAAAGGGTATAATTGTTTTTTTTGATAATGATAAATTTAGTAGACAAAAGGTGACGCCGAATGAAAACTACCAAATTCAGTTATGTTGGACTTAAAAATATTATTACGAGAAACATATAAATCAATTTTTTTTTAAACATTGCATATATGTCCTCTATTTAAAAAATTAAAATAAAAAAAAAAGTTTTTTTTCTTTTTTTTGGTGACGTCGAATAAAATCCGATTTTTAGCATTTTTCAGCAATAAAAAACTTGTCTTTGAATATATAAAAAAAATGTCATTTAAAAAAAAAAAAAAACAAACATAAATTTTATTAATATTTCTACATTTGATTAGTTTACATCATTTTGAAATTCAATTTAGAAATATCACTTTTATGTGGTCAAAGCAAATAGTTTTAGTTGTGTTGGCCACTTCCTTTATAAAAGTGTGACACAACATTGTGCTTTTACCCAAATGTCATAGAGACTTCATGTTGAATGTTATAGGAAAAATTTGCCACTAACTCGTTGAAGGACTTGATATTGGGGGGTAATCATGAGAAACATTCCATAAATTGTGCCCCTAGGGTACATGGAAAGAGGTGCATAAGATAAGTCTCATTGTGTACAACCTCGAAGCAAGCAATGCAAAAATATTACATATGGTCTTTTGGATCACCTTTCTCTTTGCATTTGTTAAATTTTGGCACCTTGAATTTACGTGGGAAAGGTGGAATAGGTATATTTCTATCGAATGGATAAGGGCATATGTCCTCAACTATGTATCTTTTATTTGAAACCCCAATTTGAATGTTGGAAATTTGTTTTTGGAGGTTTTAGATTTATTGTGTCAAAGCATCTAGTGGTTGCGATAGATTTTCTAGTGACATTCCCATGTTTGGAGGTGGAGGAGGAGGAAGAAGGTAGTTTGAATATTGTTGATGGTTTTGACAATTTTGGTAGGTGTAGGTTTGCTAGTTGGGAATTTGTTGATGGTGGAGATTCATGTTTTGACCTATTATTTGACTAGTAGTGTATTGCTAGTAGTTTGGTTGTTGTTGACCTCCCAAGTTTTGAGCATAATATGTTGTCGAACTTGGGTGTGTTGTTGTTCTCCTAGGTTTAGTTGTTGGAAGGTAACATTTTGTTGTTGGTATTAGTCATAGATAGGTCTCATGGTGATAGATATCAAGTTAGTAGTTTGCAAGAGGGATGATGGTGATTCAGGTATGGGAATATGTCCAAATGATTATCCAATAGTACCATTATCACTTGAATTGTTGGTCTCCTTAACTTTTGACACATCAAATTTGGAAGGTAGCTTGAAACCTTGTTGGGCAAGTGACAAAAAGTAACGATTTGGATTTGAACTTAAGATTGCTTTAAGGATTTTGTTGAATCTAGAATCTTTTTGGGCACCCATTATGTCTTCTTGTGTAGACTCATCTATGTCATCATTTATTGGTAGGTCATTCCTAGGAGGTCTTTGATTGAAATGACTCATGAGATTGATAAAATTAGCGTCTTGTAGTTATTCCATTTACTTTCTCTTTTGTGCTCTAGTTTGAATGGTCATACAAGAGTTTCAACCTATGGGATTTGAGAGAAATATGGAGGTAGACTCAATATGGTGACTATAGATTTGGTTTAGGAGATAAGATGGGAGAAAGTTGGATGATCACTTGGTTTAAGATAAAAAGGTGTCAAAATTTTCATTAGATCTCGGATAAAGTGTGGTCATGGTGAGGTCAACTTGGACTATTATGGATAGCCACAAGTCAAAGATAAGAGAGGAACTAAACTAGCTAGGAGACAATGAAATTCATGTCAATCTATCCCACTCAAGGAACTATAATGATCTCCTACTCAAGTATGATGAAACCCAAGCAATAAAGACTAACTAGTGGTGACAAAAGAGATGAGATCCAAATAGCTAAAGACAAATTTTGGTTTGGTGTCAAGTTTGATTAATGATTTTTGGTTTGACTAATAAAGGAGGAATATGATGAGGTGAGAAAGTCTAAATGTCTAGTCAAAGATCCGATGAATGGCTAAAAATGAAGCTATGACTATGATCAAAAGTGTTGTGATAGGTCTAAAACTCAAGAAATTTAAAAATTTAGAGGTAATAATTAAGACTTATTAGAAAAATCTCTGTAATTAGATGTGCATGAATAATAATTAGTTGCATAGTAACATAGATAAAAATGTAAATAGAAAGGGCAATTTCATAGTAATAGAGGTCAATTCAACATGAAGACACTTCAAATGCACAGACAAACACCTCAAATGCATAACAAAAAATAAAAAATGTACAATATGAGTTCGTTGTATAGAAACATGCATCTAATGCATGATAAAATGGTTAAGAAGCCCAATATATTAGTCAAAAGAACCAAAATGTTGAACAAATGCACCGAAATAATTGACTAACACTCCAAACTATTGGACAAAAGAAACCAACTATAAATAAGAAATACAAGTGTAATCTGCAACCTAGACTGTCAAGTTTGAATGTGTTTGAGTTGTTCTTCTAGTGTCACTAAGTCTACAAAGGATAGTTTACAATATTTACTAGTCCAAGTGAAGGTATGGTAACCTAGAGAAATCATTGTTGGTGAAAAAATTGGTCTTGGCAAATGGAAGATTTTAGAAGATTGATTATTGGATCAATTGTGTAGAACATGATTCAATTGCAGGTTTTTGTGGTTCAATTGTGGGTCTGTGTAGGTCAAATGTGCATGAATAGGATTTAGATGTGCATAAATGTAAGTATCAATTATGTAGGAATAGATGTCAAGTGCATAAGAACAAAATTCAATTGCATAGGTACATATGGAAAACGCATAGAAATAGAGCCAATGAGTGTATATTTGTGAATCAATTGCACATGAGTTCTATAGTCCAAGTTCTAACTTTATGTTTTTCCTAAAACATGAGTGTTAAATTTCTAAGTATGATAAAAAGACACATAAATAATTGAAAAGACAATTGTTATTTTGATTGTTGAATTGAAGGGTAATAAGGAAAAGGCCTAAAAAAGGCAAATGGTTTCATTGGTATGACACAAATATAAGAAATTCATAAGACAAGTGTTGTCCCCAGTTTCATATTCAACAAAAACATGGGATAATCCCTACAAATTTTTCCCAATTTGTAGCTCATGTTTTCTAAGCCTATTTGTCAAGGTAAAAATTCCCTTTTCTCGTTCATGACTTGGCTCTCGAGAAATCGTCTCGATTTGAGTCTCAATTTGTCAAATTTGTCAAATTGATAAATTATCATTTTAGGAGTTAGTTTTTATTTCTTTGTGCATAATCAGAGTTAAACCCCTATTTTGTGTGTCTTAAGAATAGATGCATTTCGTTGTCACAAACTTAAAATACACATATTCATGCATTTAGGGCTTGCAAACTTGAAATGCACATATTAATAGTTGGCATGGTTTGAATTTAATGTTAAGTGTTTGAGCTTAAATTGGTTTATTTGTTCTTTTTATTTCATTCATTTTGCTTTTCGTTATCATTTCATGTTTTTATCTTCACGTTCTCACCTGTGAAGTGTGCCCTATCCTTGTCTAATCTTTTGTGATTGTTTGAACACTTGTAGGAATCAAATTTTCAACATCTCATTCACAAGTGATTTGATTTTCCTCCCTTCATTTTTTAGTATGTTGTGTCTTGTGCCCATTTCTTGTGTTGGTATTTATTCAATTTACAACCATAATCAATATTTTGCTTATTAGGGTCGCTAATGGTTTTGAGTGTTGGTATTGTTCACATTTTCTTTGTTTTCATGTCATTGTATTGCTAATGGTTTTGGTATTGTTTGGATTTGTTACTCTAAACAACACCCATTTCCCTTGTGATTCATGGTGCTTGCCATTTTATCAAACGCATAGTCTGAAGTTACAACTTTGAACTACATGTAAATGTTTCTTCCCAATGTAGTTCAGACTTGTAAGTTTGAATTACATGTTTTTTTTTTGCAACACTGTAGGTTTAGTTTGGAGTTGTAACTTTGGACTACACGCCTTGTGAAAGGTTCATATCATATATGTAGTTTGGAGTTACAACTATGAACTACTCCAAAGTCTTTCCCTCTTTGTGTTGTTCGGAGTTACAACTCCAAACTACATGAATTCCATATAATTAAAGTGTAGTTCAAAGTTATAGTTCCAAACTACATCATCTCAAATATAAACTCAATTTGCACTGTCAAACTATAAGCCAAGTGTAAATTGGTGTTATAAGTCCAATTTACACCTTTGTATTTTTTGAGTGTAATGTGGGTTTTTGAATCCAATTTGTGTGAATCTGGAGTATGGATGTGAATGATATTCCTCAATATTCAAATTGAAGAAATATTTCTCATGGGCTTCCTTTTCGATACATGGTGGTGATCTTTCATCTAACTCTAGAAGATTTTTTCTAAATAATTTTTTAGTTCCTACTTCCCAACAGATGATGGAGTCGTCTCCCAATAAGAACATGATTTTTTTAAAAGCAAGATTCTCATCCAATCTTTTTGTGTGCGGGAAAAGTGGTGCAAAGAAACAGAAATTTCCGTTTCAAAAGAGGTCCACACACCAATGAGACTCTTGGTGCAAGTTATGGAGCTATATTGAATAGCTCAACTCCCCAAGGGATGTTCCATTGTTTTCTATCTCATAGGATCCCTCAAGTCAATGCCTTTGTTCTTAGATCACTAAGCAAAGTGACTTCAAGAATGACAACTCCAAGAATGAGGGATGCTTGTTCAACTTAATACAAATGCATTCCTAGTTATGCATGATATTAAATCTAATATGATTTAAACTAGCATGGATATGATGATAAGATAAAAGATTAGTAAAACCTATCCTAACATGATATACTAGTTTAATATGAGAGTGCTATGATAATAGAAATGCTTATTAAGATGGTTTCTATTCAAAAGAGGCTAAATGCTTGATTTAAAAATGATTATGGATGTATGAAATTTAGATGCTTAGTAAAATGTCTATAATTTTGATACTAAAGACTTGGATATGAAAATGAGAGAATGAGAGCTCTATTTATAGGAAAATAGGGCAATGGATGGTCAAGATTGGATAATCTTAACAATGGCTAGGATTGAAAGTTAATCAATCCATGTTTACAATTCTCACCAATGAAATGGTGAAAATTGTCAACAAAAGACTGCTTGAGAGGAGATGTAAGAAGCATTAAATGCTTGAGAAGACATGATGGCTACCTTAGGAGGTAAGGGTTAAGGTTAGGTCAAGGTTATCCATTGGATAAAGCTTTTATCCAAAGGATAAACTCTTGTGCAAGGGTTAAAGGGATAACCATGGTCAAAACAATGAATGCTTGATGAGACCCTTGGGTTAGATGAGGGTTGCGTTAGAGAGAAAGTCTCTAATCATGCAAGAAGGTTGAGTTAACCATTAATGGTTATGAAGACTTTCAAGGTTAACTTGTTGAAGACGTAAAGCCTTTAATGGTTTTCAAAGACTTTGAGGGTTTGAGAAGTGACTTCCCTTTGCTTAGGGATGTGATAATATTTAGGAGATGGATTAGGCCAAATTAGAAGATTAGAAGAATCTAGAAGGGGGTTTAGGGAGGCAAGTGGGAGATGTAGGATTTTTCAAGTGGATGGAGGGGAATTTTAATTAAAATAAATTATTTTATTTCAACAAAAATAGATGCAACTTGCATAAATACAAGTGGGGGATTAAAATAAATAAATTAGATTTATTTACTTGCAATGAAAATTTTAATAAAATGTAAATTTAATTAAAAGGGGAAAAGGGGAATTAATTAAATAAAGTGATTTATTTAATTAATGGATATGAAAGACTTAGGTGAACTTATTTAAATAAATTAAGTAATTCATTTAATTAAATAGATGAATATGAAAAATTTAATTAAACAAAAATTAATTAAATAGAAGAATGAGGTTAAAATGAATATTAAATATTCACTTAGGAAAGTGGTCATTTTTATACGTCTACATTTTGTCCCTCTTTGAAGTGACGTGTGTGCACAAGTTGATTCAAAGAAAATTTTGCCGGATATGATGTTTGTGTCGAAATGTCGATATGATGCCCCAGATTTGATGAATGATATTGATGATGCCCCCTCGGGAGATGAATCAAATATTTAATTTTTTTTATTGATTTGATAAGCGTTTTTGAATGAATTGCATTTTGAAATTTTGACTATGTTGAATGCATAGTATTTGATTCATCTCCCAAAAAATAATGTTTGATAAGGTTAAAAGTGAGAAAATGAGCAAAATACATGCCCCACCTACTGACCCCTTTTGAATTTTACCCTATAAAAAGGTAGAAAGTGATTCTATTCTTGTCATTTGCACATTTATCTCTTTGTGATTGTGATACCTTAGCTCTGACGAAAATGTCGGTTCCTTATGTTGGCATATGTACAAAGCATGATGACATGTTAATACTGTATGTTGTCATTGATGTCAATATGCTGAGTAAACCGGTATATTGAAGTTAAGCAACTGACAAAGAGAACCAGTATGATGTGAAGAACCCGCATATGTGAAAAAGTGAAGCGGTATGCTTGTCCAAGTGAACCGGTATGTCGTAAAGAGAACAAGAGAACCGGTATGATGTTGTGAATCAGAACCGGTATGTTGGAACAAGAACTGGTATATGGAATGTTTTATATCAAGGGTTCATATGGCATGACTACCAGTTGGTAGTCTCAGTCTTAGGGTTTCCGGTTGAAGTGTGCATTGTAATGGAGGTCAGATCATGTCGCCACGTCAGCCTTGTGCATGTGAAGGATCTTGCATGAAGGAGATTGATCCTATCTACCTCGAGAATGTGCGAAGTCTCTACAAACGGTGTAGAACATGTGATGGGTTATCGCCTCCAAGAAGCGGTGAAGAATGAACGATGGAGAATATCTTGAGATCTGTTCAAGACCATTGTATTCAAATGCAAAGTGTCCAATGGTCAGGATTGAACTGACTAAATTTCTCAACCTAAGTGTTTAGGGTTTAGGGTTTATGCTACCGACCTATCTATTTCCTATAAGGCCGATGTGATATTTCATGCTAAGGTTGTTGGCAAATGTTGTGTGTGTATCTATGTGCAGAGATACGTGATTCTTGTCAGACCAGTTGAGAGGATTGATACCTGCATAGTGTGTGTACAGAAGGAAGGAACTAAAGCGGGTCTGCATTGGCATTGAGTGCTATTACTAGATCATTGTAATACCTGTTGATCTCTAATCACTTCAACAGTTGGAAAATCCCTTAATAGGGTAGCTTTAACCATCTTGCTGTAAATCCTTTGACAGGGTGACTCAAAGCCATTGAGTTCATAAAATCCTCTAACAAGGTAACCTCTAACAGGGTTTAACCCTTAACCGGGTATTCTAGCCATCCCTTAACCAGATGATCCATAACAGGATCGGTTCCTAACAGAGCCTGATGTAACAGTCTTTAACCAGACCTGGCTCCTAACAGAGCGGACTTCTAAAGAGTTCAAAAACAACTTGTGGGTATTCATCCCCACCATGATTTTTCCCCGTTGGGTTTCCACGTGAAAAAATATGTGTGTCATGTGTGATGCCTCTTTCATGTGATGTTTTGTTAGTTCTTGTTTAGTGGTAAATCATTATATCTCTGATGATAGATTATCTGTTTATGCATAAGGACAAAGTGGAAATAAGGGAGTAGGTTGTATGGAAAGCTAAGAAGATTGACCGGTTCATGTCTTTCACAGTTGCACTGTGTTTAATCGGTAGTAGTCTGGTTTGGACCGGTGTTAGGGATTGCCAGTAGTTTACAGTCTGCAATCAAACCGGTTCAGGAAAATTTTTTGTGACTGTACTGATTCACCCCCCCTCTTAGTACCGGTTTGGTACTCATTGTTCATCATTGAGTTATTACCTTATGCTTCTCACCGATTCGAGCGCATTCATCAATATCGGAGGCCCGCCACGTATGGTCCACTTGTAAGTCACCAAAATTTTCCACGTTTTTTTATTTATTTTGTCGATTTTGGTCACATTTTTCAGTTTTTGCTTTCAATTTCGCCATTTTAGCTTGTAGGGATTCTAGTATAGGGCATATGATAAGCATCATAGTGCGTAGGGTAACCTAGTTAGGTCAGCATCTTAGGTATATTGGGTAGCACATTGCAGGTGTTAGATAGCACGTTTAGGCTTTTAGCACAGACATTTGACAGTTTAGTGCGGAGAAGGTGTAGGATAGCGCCTAGGGTAAGCAGGTTAGCGCCATGGAAACTCCAGTTAGCGCATAGGTTAGTTTTGTGTGTAGAATAAATATTTTAGCGCTTAGGGGAGGAAAGATAGTGCATGGTTAGCAGCTTAGTGCATGGGAGGGATATTGTGGTGCGTGGGTGAAAAAAATGGGTAGAAAAGACTTGGAAGAATGCGTTGCGGGGGGAATAGATGAGGTAGATGGCTAAGGGGTGGATAGGTTCCTGATGAGTATATCAAGATGGGTTATGAGCCAATATTTTTCCTACTGTGATGATGTCTGAGTCTTGATATGATGATTGAGAGTCTGTTGAAATTGTGTTCATTATGAATTGCCAAGCTCATTGATTGTTTGAATGAGGATCCTGATTTTTTGTTGATGTGGATCTTTAATTTTTTCCTTGCAATTGAATTCGATGTCCGATATGAGTTTCAATTCTTGATTTCCAATGTGATTCCTGATATGATGCTTGCGATATGGATTTTGAGTTGCTTGTGTTATGGGTCGTTTGAGATGATTTCTCGATTTGCTGCTTGCGATATGGATTTTTGAATTGCTTGCGTTATGGGTCTTTGAGATGATTTCTCGATATGATGCTTGCATTATGGGTCTTTGATTTGATTTTGATATGGGACTTTTGAATTGATTTCGATATGGGACTTGATTTTTGATATGGATTTTTATTTGATTTCGATATGGGACTTGATTTGATTTCGATATGGGACTTGTTTTTCAATATGGGACTTTGATTTTTGATATGGGACTTGATTTTCGATATGGTGCTTGATTTTATGCTTTGTTTTTTCATTCTGATGTTGTTTTGATTGGATATATCAGATAGATGTGGGAACTGATGATGGACATTTGTTGTTTTACAGGCACAACTTGGTGTACTTCAGTCACGAGAGCGATTTTCGTGATCGTGGTCATTGATTCTGTGATTGACATAGGCCGATAGGGATGTGATTGAGAGATGCGATTTGAATTCATTATTAGTCATGCCTCAGTATATCAATAACCGGGGTTTGTTGACCACTTTGGCAAAGAGGTGACACAGTGACACAAACACCTCTCATTTGGCTACTAGCGAGATAATAGTCACACCTAAGGACTGTTATCGCATTCTGTGGATTCCAATTGTGGGGGCCTTATTGTCATATGAGAAGACTAAGGAGGGTGGGACAAAGGATCTCCATCGTATCTTCCAGAATTATCAGATTTGTGGGTATGAGATCCCATGGCAGGAGTTTGTAGATCTTGATTATGGTCCTCTACCCTCTATTTTAGCAGGCTTCATTGGTGGATTCTTGTGTCCCGACTGTAGGTTGAAGGGATTAGCTGTTGGATGGGGATTGGTTTTGGAGGACATGGTTACACTGGGATGCAGGTTTGCATGGGGGTCCTACATGTTAGCCCACCTTTATAGAGAGCTTAACCAAGTGGTATATCTAGGATACAACAGTTTGTTAGTGAGGGTGACATTATTACAGTTGTGGGCTTGGGAGCACATTCCTGTGGTAAGACCACTTGCAGATAGGGATAGGCCAGTTGGGTGGGCATATGCATATGGATATATAGGTATAGTTGTCCAGCACAAGCTAGGCAAACTAGAGCATTGGATGATATTGATATGGTCATTTGGAGACCGTATGTGGATTGCGAGGTGTGGGCGGAGGACGAGCTAGAGATGCCCTATGTTTATATGTCTAGATATTTGATTAGGCGGACACCCTTTATTATCGAGCAATTCTTGCATAGCCATGTGTAATGGTAGTATGGGAGACAATAGGGGATGCCACAGGGAGATTTCTTATATGCTCACCAGAGACAGGATGTGCCCGAGTGGGGGCCCATAGCGGATGGTGTAGCGATAGTAGAGGAGTACATGACATTAGTAGGCCAGATCTGGAATTACGGAGCTGGGGTTGTTGATGCGGGGATGACAGAGGAGTTCTTGACCTACTTCGTGGCAGATGCAGTTCCAATAGAGATGTTACCAGCTTGTGACGATGAGGAGGATGAGCAGCCAGAGAGGTGAGGGGGAGTTAGAAAGAGAGATGAGGAGGGAGAGGAGGTTGGAGAGGGAGGTGGGGATGATGGAGGAGGTGATGGAGGAGGAGGAGGAGGAGGTGATAGAGGAGGGTTGGGGAGAGATAGAGGATGAGGGGGTGATGGACGGAGAGATAGAGGACAAGATAGAGGATGAGGAGGGGATGGAGGGAGAGGAGGAGGACTTATCCTTGGTGTTGGTGGTACTAGTAGGGTAGGTGAAGTGTTAGCAACTGTGGGGGGTATAGAGGATGATAGGTGACCCACCCAGAGGAGGAGATAAGATGTTCTAGCTCCACCGGCGCCTCAGATAGGGACACACATGGGTTGGACCACGACATAGGTACCCATTCAGATTAAGGTACCTACCCATCGACATGACTCACAAATTAGATCCCTACAGGTCACAATGTAACAGTTATAGGTATAGGTGCTAGCACAACAATGCCAGATTACACATATTACAACAGAGCGGGATACAGAGAGAGAGCACTGGGGTCGGGCAGAGGAGCTTGGAGAGAGATTGCAAAGAGTGACAGGTGGTGGTGCGATGTGAGAGACACTGAGGGAGATATGGTACTCATCCATGGTGGCCGAGTACTATAGGTAGTTATATGAGGATCTAGTCCCTAGAGAACAGAGAGCTCCTAGTTATGTAGCTAGTCGGAGTTAGACGAGGACAGAGAGCAGAGGTGTTATGGGGCCTTCTCGACATGATCCAGTTGAGGGAAATCTAGGAGCTAGGACATTTGCTGCGAGACCGTTAGCCTCAAGAGATAGTCATACCTGAGAGACTTGTCTCTATTGTATTTTGATCATTTTGTTGTATTTTGACAGACATTGATACTCCTTGTACATTTTGACCATTTTGATATATATATATGGCATTGATTTCTTTGATTCTCATGTGATGTGTTATGGATGATTTATGATATGCATTGTTATGATGATGATGCAATGCTTTTGATTTGGATTATGATGTATGAGCTATAATGATGAAAATATGATGATGCTTTGTTTATCGTGATGCCGTGCATGTATGATGTGAGATGTATCTTGAAAATGAGATGTATGATAATGATGATGAAATGATACTAATGCAAGATTAAAAATGATATGCAACCTAATGCAAGATTAAGATGATAATGATGTGCAACTAAATGCAAGTATAAAATGATATGCAACTAAATGCAAGTGTAAAATGATATGCAACTAATTGATCACCCTCTTTTTCTTGTGTCATTCCTATGTAGTCACATGTTTTTGCTCTATTTTTGTTTGCCATCATTGAGCTTTTGATATGTTGGAAGTTTATAGAAGCATAATGGTATAATTGAACCATAATGACCTGAGTAAAACATACATGGATTTTGATATTGCAAGAAGACACAAGCGTCGAGGTATAATTAAACCAAGATGACCTGAGTGTTGCTTGTGTAAAACAGACAAGAGTTAACCATTTGTATGCACAAAGTGGAACAATGTCTTCATGATATATTTCCAATCATGTCTTAAGACAAAATTTGCACCGTACAAGTGATTGCCTCACAGACAAAAAACCAAAAAAGTATCAGATTCCCCAGCTTTTTTCTCTAGCTCGATGCATCATTGAGAAATTCAAGAGATCCATTGAATCAAATATTTTGAAGTAAAAAATAGTCAAAACTTCATGCAAGATGTAAACAAATTATAATTCAGAAAATCATCCATCATGTGTGTGTTGGAGTTGTTAATTGGATCAGTGTCTTGTTTTCTCTGCGGATGAGTTGTTGTTGACAGGGTTTCCTTAGCATGCTGTGATTCTTGTTTTCTTGTTGTTGGAATGCTTGAAGTCAGAGGAACGCTGCCCCTAGTTATAGATACCAATCGATGTGGATATTCACAGTGATTACCAAGCCATGGTGGGATATGATAAAATTGATCTTTAGATAAGCAAGGATAATTACTACGCTAAGTATGTCTGGGATAATGTTGCATAAAAAGTGTTGGACGATGGCCATTAGATTTGACTTCGGATGCAAAAGATATGAGTAATGATAGATAGAGGAGCTGTTCCCTCACCAATAGCGCCTGTTTCCATGTTTTCACCATTTGTTTTTATTGCACCTTTTTGTTGCTTTTATGAGTTTTTTGCATTTTTCTGATTTTTTGATGTTTTTGTATTTTTCACTTTTTCCATGCATTTAGACCACTCAAGTGTAGAATTTATTCAGATGGATGTTGTTGGTTGGTTTGTCGAGCACATCTCCTTCTGAATTTGTTAGCTGATAGGCGCCTGATCCATAGGCTAATATGATAACATAGGGACCTAACCACTTAGGTTCAAACTTCCCCTTCTTTTCTCGATCCTATGGATTTTCTTTGAGTACAAGATCACCAAATTTAAAAATCCTAGGGATGACTCTATGGTTGTAGCTTCTGCACATGCGCTGCTAGTATGCTTTGAGGTGATCATAGGCATGTTGTCCTTTTTCATCTAGAAGCTCTAGTTCTTGCAATCTGTTGACCCGATACTCCTCATTTGGTATGAGGCCTTTTGAAGATACTCTAAGTGATGGAATTTTTACCTGGAGAGGTAAAATTGCTTCTGATCCGTACACCAATGAATATGGCGTAGCTCTTGTAGGTGTCCTGATGCTAGTCTTGTATGCCTAGAGTGTTGGATTGAGTTGTACATGCCAATCCTTACCTGCATCATTTACTGTCTTCTTTATGATTTTCAAGATTGTTTTATTTGATGCCTCTGCTTGACCATTCCCCTGTGGGTAGTAAGGTGTAGAGAAACGATGTTGGATTTTGAATCGCTCACATAGTTCCCGTACATCTTGATTTTTGAAGGGACGCTCGTTGTCGGTGATGATGGAACTTGGAATACCGTATCTGCAAATTAGATAATTGAGAATAAATGAGGCAATCTATTTTCCAATTACTGTGGTTAGTGGGACTACTTCAATCCATTTTGTGAAATACTCTATTGCAGCGATAATGAACTTGTGTCCATTTGAAGAGGAAGGATATATTTTCCCTACTAAATCAAGTCCCCACTGATAGAAAGGCCATGATGTTGTAAATGGCTATAGCTCTCATGTTGGTGCATGGATACGATTGCCATGAATTTGACACTTGAGACATTTCTTTGTAAATTGATAAGAGTCTTTTTCCATTGTCGGCCAGTAATATCTCGTTCTCAAAAGTTTTTTAGCAAGAGTAGGACCACTTGAATGCGTGCCACAGATACCCTCGTGAAGCTCATGTAAAGAAAAGTTGGATTCATTATGATCAAGGAAACAAAGAAGAGTACCATCTAGACCTCGACGGTAAAGGGTATTAGTGGTTTAGGTATAACGAGCGGCTTGCCAGATATAGTTGCATTTTTTATTATGAGATAGATCAATGGGTAGGGTGTTGGTTTTAAGGTATTCATTGATTGTCTCGTATAAAGGAGTGTCTGAACCAGTTAAGGCATAGATAACATGGGAAGCAGAATTGTCATAGGTTGGGGAAAATAGTTGCTCAACCAGGAACTCATAACGACTCTGTTGCTTTGGATTTTGTAGCAGTGAAGCGATAGTGGCCATTGCATTAGTTTCTTTGTTGTCCAACCTTGGTATTTTCTCGAAGGTGATGTGTACAAAATACTGTTTGAAGTCATCTACCATTCTTTTGTATGGCAGCAACTTGTCATCCTTTGTCTGATATTCATTGTTGATCTGATTTATGACCAGTTGATAATCTCCATAGACTTTCAGTTCTATGATTCTCCATTCCACAGCCATTTTGATTCCTATGACCAGTGCTTCATACTCAACAATTTTATTGGTCCATGGAAACATGAGTCTATACGATCTTGGAATGGTGTGTCCTTCAGGGGTGACAAACAAGATGTTGACACCTGAGCCATGTTGAGTGTAGGAACTGTCAAAGTACAGGGTCCATTGCTTGAGTGTAACAATAAGGACATCCATGTCTAGAAATTCCACCTTCATTGGTTGCTTATCTGGTAGTGGTGCTTCAAATAATTGATCTTCAATTACTTGTCGCTTGATAGCTCGATGCTCTGTGTATTGGATATCAAACTCACTGAGAATCATGACCCATTTAGCCAATCGACTTGTAAGAGCTGCTTTGCTGAGTAAATACTTGAGAGGATCAATTTTTGCTACTAGCTTGACTGTGTGAGCTAGCATGTAATGTCAGAACTTTTGAGAAGCGAATACCACAACTAAACATGCCTTCTCAATGAATGTGTAATTTAGCTCATATCCATTAATGTTCTGCTGATGTAATACATAGCTCGTTCCTTTCCTTCTTGATCTTCTTGTGCTAACAGTGCCCCCACTGATACTTCCATTCTTGACTTGTAGAGAATGAGCGGCTTTCCTGCTATTGGTGGTACCAGAATCGGTGGGTTCATTAGATATTGCTTGATTTGATAGAATGATTCCGCACACTTGGCTTCCCATCTGAATGGTATATTCTTATGGAGCAGATGATTGAATGTCAGACTTTTATTTGCTAGTTGGGCTATGAATCACTTGATTGAATGTAGTCGTCCTTATAGAGATTCAAGTTGACTAATATTCTTGGGATGTGGCATCTCCATGATGGTTTGTACCTTCGCTGGATCTACTTCAATGCCCTTTTCAGGCATAATTTACCCTAATAATTTACCTGATGTCGCCTTGAAGACACACTTCTTAGGGTTTAGCTTGACTTGGAATTTCTCCAATATTTGAAAGATTTTATCCAATATGCCCAGATGTTCTTCTCGGGTGAATGAATTAGCCAATAAATCATCCACATAGTCTTCCTTGAAGGTATGCATCATATCATGAAAGATTGTTGTCATTGCTCTTTGATAAGTTTCCCCAGCTGGTGTAGGAGCACCTAGTTGAGTAAAACTCCCATTTTTGAGTATTTAATGCTTTTATGTTTGTAAAAGTCTTTTATTAGGTTGTTTTGTGTCATTTTTAGTGGTTTTGATCTCTTTTTGGGCTCTAGAGATCAGTTTTGCCCTTCAAGCTTTGAGTTGACAATTTTTGGCAAAAATGTGCAAAATTGCCAAAAAGGTCTTCTAATGCCTTCAAGAGCATTGAAACATGTTTGTTAAGTGTTTTTAGGCATGTATAAGTTGTTTACACAAGTTGATAAGGCTAGATTGTCAAAAATGCCTTTTTGAGCAATAAAAGTTGTCATTTGGCTTGAAAAGTTGTCAAAATTATCATTTTCTTGCAAAATGAAGTTATGGAAGCCTCATGTCCATACTGGGCTTGATAACTACTTTGTCACACTATAAAAATACCTTCCTTTTCCTAGAACAAGGTTGGAAATTTTAATGACAAAGATTTACTAATGAGAAAAGAACAAAAATCTGGTTTTTACCTTGTTTTTCCTTTCTTTTGAATAACGGTCCATACTGTAGCTATGCAAATCTGCACTGTACCTTCTTGGAAGTGGAAATGTTGATATTATAAATCTTCCCATGTAATTGTTTCATCGGTTTTTAATTTGCAAGGTGGTTGTGTAAAATAGTTTCCTTTTTGTGTAGTTGCTGTCCTAACAAGGATTTTGGGGTTCTAAAATGCATCAACTTGGTTGATCCAGGTCTGGGATCCCTCCAATGGATTTTTCCAAGTTGATTTGATTGTATATAGTGTACTTATATTTCATTTTGTTCTAGAGGAGTGTTTTGAAGATGCATTTGAGTGAGAACTAGGCAAGTTGGAGCAACTCGGCTAGTTCATGGTTAAAACACAAAATATGCACCCAAAAATGATTTGGAGTGAACAAATGAATGAGGCAAAGGTTTGGGCTTGTGATAAAGGTTGTTATACATCATTTTGATGTGTTATAATTGTTTTTTTCATTTAATCATTCTCTTGTTGTAAGCAAAACAATGAGTTCACTATTTTTTTAAAATTTGTGTTTGTAAAAATGCTCATTGAGTGCTTCAAAGCATGATCCAAGCCTTGTAACTATAAAGGATATGTAATAGGAGAGTTCAACAATGTTTTACAGACCTCATGGAAGTCTACTTTCCAGTTCATACTCCTTGTCTTGCAGGGCCAAAAAGATAGCAACAGATTGATTGGTAAAAGGGACAATCTTGACTGTAACAGTGATAAATTGACTGATTTTGCAATTGTTGGCCAAGTGTTTGGTAAAATGCTTGTATGGTAGAGGTAGGGGAAGCATGTTGAAGACATGTCAGAGGTCGCGTGAAGATATAGTCACTTGTAGAAGAGCATAAGAATGCAAACCCATAGGCTACATCTCAAAACCCTCCAAAACCCTACTTTTAAGCCCAATTTTGTGGACAGTCCTCATATCGCAATGACAAGGGCCTAAACCATGAAAATATGTTAGAAAAATACCTCTAAACAATCAACCAAGTCAACTTTGTGGAGGGTTTTATCCATTGTTTAGCAGAATAAGCAAAAAAAGTGCCAATTAGGCCTCCACGGGCTAGTAGACCTTTTTGGTTGCATATCACAAAAATGACAGTTTTGGCCAAAATGGTCAAACCTGATCGTAAGGAGGAGTTGGGGGCTTGTGAAACGTTAGGAGAATAATCCTAAATAGTGAGACAAATGCCAAATGGAATGTTGGACAGTGTGTAGCCTTTTTGGAGGTTTTGGATCCTTGGTTGCCTAGTTGAGTAAGCCAAGGCTATGTGCCTTAAACTAAAATTTGAGCATCAAAACTGGAAAAAAACCTTACTGCCCTTACTTGTCCATGAAAAAGACTCCTAAAGAACTTTTAAATAGAGGGTTGAATGCCAAAGATCAGAGATTGAGGGTGTGTTGATGGGTGGAGTGAGCAATTTGAGTAGATTTGAGCATGAGAGTGAGCCTTCACCAAAAGGGGAGTGTGTTAGGGAAGTGATACATGAGATGCTTGGTACTATAAACATAAGAAGGATTTTATAAACACATACAATAGACTCAAACAAGTTTTTGGGTAACAAATTGAACCTTTTGAGCTAATTGGCCTTTTGAGCACTTTCCTAGTACCCTCCCTATCATAGTGGTATCAGAGCCAACACAAGATTTAGGAGGAAAGAAACATTAGGCAAACATGGTGACCAATGCAGAATTGGCCAAGAAGGTTGAAGACCAAGAAGAGGAAAATAGGGCACTCAGAGAAAGATTAGATCAACTAGCAATGAAACTAGCTGAAGTAAAAGTCAAAACTGAAGAAGTCTATGATAAGGTTGGAGATCAGGGTAAAATGATGGCAATAGAGGATGAAGTCCCCATGCCCGACCCTGTCATTGAGAAAGAACCATTCTTGAAAGCCTTGAGAGTTATGAGTGGTAAAACCTTAGAGGGAGTGGCTCTTTTTAGTGGGAAGATGGATCTAGATGCTCTAATAGAGTTGATTGAAGGGCTAGAAAACCATTTTGAATGTGATGGAGTGACTAAAGCACAAAAGGTTAAGGTGGCAAAATCAAGGATGAGAGGGGCAGCCTTAACTTGTTGGAAGTTCATCCAAGAGGAAAGGGTGAAAGGAGGTAAGAAACCAATAGCCACCTGGAAAGCAATGGTAGCCAAAATCAAAGAAACCTACCTTTCTGAAGACTATGAAATACAACTTCACTGGAAAAGACAAAATTTGAGACAAAAAGACCTAGATGTCAGTAGCTACACTGAAGAGTTTCAAAAACCATGCATGAGATCCAGAGTAGTGGAGGATGAGAGCATAAAAGTGGCAAGGTACTTGAATGGGTTAAGATGGAACATCTAGGAAGAGATGAGCTTGTTATGCCCACAAACAGTATACAAGTGCTATCAATTGGCACTTAAGGTGGAAGAGAAAGGTAGGAGAAAGCAAGAGCAAAACAATAGAGGAAGAGGTAGGGGAAGAGATGGTAGAGGCCATAGAGGCAGTTTTGGGGGAAGGAGCATAGATCAACGATCCCAGGGAGAGTCTAAACTTCTAGAGCAAAGTGGGGATTCTCAGAGCAAACCCAACTATAGGGGTAGGGGATCAAGCAACCCGAGTAGGGGTAGATCTAATGGACTAGGGAGAGGGTCCTACTTCTCAACCATGAAGTGCTATAATTGCCAAAAGTTGGGCCACCCTGCCTATAGATGCCCAAAGAAGCCTAGTTCATCCTATGGTGGTGAAAAGAGGGTAAACTATGTTCAGGAAGATGAAGGTAATACCAGAACTTCAGCATTGAACCACCTAGCTTCAGAAGATGGTGAGAGTTTGATGATCAAAAGAGTGTTAATGAAGAAGCCACATAGTACAGAGGCCTCACAGAGAAGAGCATTGTTCAGGATTAAGTGTGAAATCATGGGAAAGGTGTGTAAGGTGATCATAGATTCAGGATCCATAGATAACATCATTTCAGAGGAAGCAGTAAGCAAATTGAAACTACCTAGGATACAACACAAGGAGTCATACAAGGTCACATGGTTAAACAAGGGAGAACACGTGTTGGTAAATGAGCAAGCTTGGGTAGACTTCCACATAGGTGGAATTACAGATAGGATCCTATGTGACATCCTTCCTATGGATGCTTGCCACTTGCTATTGGGTAGGCCATGGTAGTTTGACCGAAAAGCACAACATGATGGGGAAAGAAACTCCTACTCATTTCAGAAAAATGGAGTAACCTATCAGATTCAATCCCTCATTGAAGAAGGAGAGAGCAGCAACAAAGTACCTAACATCTTGTTAGTGAATGAGAAAGAGTTCATAAAAACACTAGAAGAGGGTGAAGGAGTGGGATTTGCACTCATAGTGAAACCCAAGGAAGAAAACGTAGAAAAGAAAGTTGAGATACCATATGAGGTGCAAAAAATCCTTGATAAATTCAAACAAATAATTAGTGATGGTACACCTGCAACCTTACCACCTTCTAGAGCCATTAGCCATCAAATCGACTTCATACCTGGAGCCTCTTTGCCCAATAAGGTAGCCTACAAGATGAACCCTGAACAAAACAAAGAGGTAGCAAGACAAATACAAGAAATCTTAGACCAAGGGCTGATTAGGAAAAGCATTAGTTCTTGTGCAGTACCTACAGTGTTGGCACCTAAGAAGGGTGGAACATGGAGGCTTTGTACAGATTCTAGAGCCATAAATAGGATCACCATCAGATATAGATTTCCCATACCCAGGATAGAGGACTTGATGTATTGTTTGGGGGGTGCACAATATTTCAGCAGGATTGATTTGAAGAGTGGTTACCATCAGATAAGAATCAAAGAGGGGGATGAATGGAAGACAACTTTCAAAACAAATGAGGGTCTCTATGAGTGGCTTGTCATGCCTTTTGGACTCTCTAACACTCCCAGCACATTCATGAGACTCATGAATGAAGTTTTACATGATTTCGTTGGAAATTTTGTTGTTGTGTATTTAGATGATATTCTTATTTTCAGCAAGACTAAGGAAGAGCATTTGAAGCATTTAGCTATTGTTTTGAGACAGTTATCTGATGAACAGCTAATCATTAATCTAGAAAAATGTGATTTCTTGAAGCATGAATTGGTCTATCTTGGTTTTATTGTATCAGGAGGCAATTTGAAAATGGATCAATCTAAAGTTACAACAATAACCAATTGGCCAACTCCTAGAGCAACCAGTGATGTCAGAAGCTTCCATGGTTTGGCACAGTTTTACAGAAAGTTCATCAGGGGATTCAGTGAGATTTGTGCTCCAATGTTAGACACCATCAAAGGGGGTGTAAAGGTAAAATTTCAGTGGACAAGTGTAGCCAATAAGGGGTTTGAGTTATTGAAAACTAAAGTAGCTACTCAACCAGTGCTCATTTTACCTAGTTTTGATAAGCTTTTTACTATTGAAAGTGATGCTACCAATATTGCAGTAGGAGCTGTTTTAAGTCAAGAAAATAGACCAGTTGCATTCTTTAGTGAGAAGTTAAATGATGCAAAGAAAAAGTACTCTTCCTATGATTTAGAACTCTATGCATTAGTCTAAGCACTTAGGAAATGGAAACACTATCTTCTTCCTAAGGAATTTGTTGTATACACAGATAATCAGGCACTCAGTTTCTTAAACTCACAGGATAAACTAAATCATGGGCATGTTAAATGGGTAGAATACTTGCAAGCTTACACTTTTACTCTTAAGCATAAGAAGGGTCAGTTAAATAAAGTAGCAGATGCTTTGAGTAGAAGGTTGTTAACTATTAATGAGATTCAAGTTCAGAGCATTGGTATTGATAGTTTCAGAGACTTGTATCCTATTGATGATGATTTTGCTGAAGCTTATAAGGTTTGTCAAGATTTTGAGAATAGTTTCCATGGTGCATATGCTGATTTCACTTTGCAGGATGGTTTTCTATTTAGGGGTGGACAATTGTGTGTTCCAAAAGGTTCTATGAGGGAGAACCTCATTCAAGAGAAGCACAATGGGTGCTTAAGTGGACATTTCGGTCTCAACAAGACCTTAGAGTTGGTTCAAAGGTTCTATTATTGGCCTAAGATGCAGAGAGACATCAGGAGGTATGTTGAGCAGTGCTTGATATGTCATAAAGTAAAAGGTAATTTCTCTAATGCTGGTTTATATTATCCTCTTCCCATTCCACATAGGCCTTGAGATTGCATTAGTATGGATTTTGTGGTAGGGTTACCTAGAACTCAAGCAGGATTTGATAGCATCTTTGTAGTAGTTGACTGATTTAGCAAAATGGCTCACTTTATTCCTTGTAAGACAAAACATGATGCAAGTCATATTGCTTATTTGTTTTTCAAAGAAGTTGTTAGAATTCATGGTTTTCCTACTAGCATTGTTTCAGATAGGGATGTTAAGTTTCTTGGTCATTTCTGGAAGACATTGTGGAAGAGATTGGGTACTAATCTATCTTTTGGTTCAGCTTATCATCCACAAACTGATAGCCAAACCGAAGTTGTGAATAGGTCTCTTGGAAACATGCTTAGGTTCTTGACAAAGGAATATGGGTAGAGTTGGGACCAACTCATTCATCAAGCAAAATATGCCTACAATGACAGTGTTAACCGATCTATAGATAAAAGTCCATTTGAAGTTGTTTATGGTATGCATCCAAGGGGTATAATGGAGTTGAGGGATATCACTAGCTTGCAGCATAAGAGTAGAACAATAGATGACATGGCTCAGTCCATGAAGGAGGTTCATGAGCAAGTGAGACAAGCTCTCCAAGATACCTCTCAAAAAGTCAAGGCAAGAGTGGATGCTACAAAGAGAGATGTTTAGTTTTCCATAGGTGATTATGTGATGGTTCATTTGAATAAGGCAAGGCTACAAAAGGGAGTTGCAAGAAAACTTCATATGAGGAGGATAGGCCCTTGTGAGATCTTGGCTAAGTATGGGTCTAATGCTTACAAAGTTGATTTGCCTACTAATGTTTCTTTGTCCCCCATTTTTAATGTTGTAGATCTGATTGCTTTCAAAGGGCAGCCACCTGAGGAGCTTCAAAGAGTTTCAGATGTTTCCAAATCCCTTCCTAATCTATCTCTCCCTTCTCTTTCTTTTCCCCAAGCAGAACAGGTTCTAGACTCCATAATTCTCAAAAAGACAAGGAATCACACCTACATGGAGAATCTCATCACATGGAAGGATCAGCCTATCTTAGAGGCCACATGGATACATGAATCTGACTTTCATAAAGTTGGCATACCTTCCTCTTTGCTGCCTCAACGAGTCACATGACTTCTTTGTTTTGGGGGAGTATGGTGCAGGAACACCTAGTTAGGTAAAACTCCCATTTTTGAGTATTTAATGCTTTTATGTTTGTAAAAGTCTTGTGTTAGGTTGATTATGTTGTTTTAGGTTGTTTTGTGTCATGTTTAGTGGTTTTGATCTCTTTTTGGGCTCTAGAGATCAGTTTTGCCCTTCAAGTTTTGAGTTGACAATTTTTGGCAAAGATGTGGAAAATTGCCAAAAAGGTCTTCTAATGCCTTCAAGAGAATTGAAACATGTTTGTTAAGTGTTTTTAGGCATGTCTAAGTTGTTTACACAAGTTGATAAGGCTAGATTGTCAAAAATGCCTTTTTGAGCAAGAAAAGTTGTCATTTGGCTTGAAAAGTTGTCAAAATTGTCATTTTCTTGTAAAATGAAGTTATGGAAGCCTCATGTCCATACTGGGCTTGATAACTACTTTTTCACACTATAAAAATACCTTCCTTTTCCTAGAACAAGGTTGGAAATTGTAATGACAAAGATTTGCTAATGAGAAAAGAACAAAAATCTGGTTTTTACATTGTTTTTCCTTCCTTTTGAATAACAGTCCGTACTGTAGCTATGCAAATCTGTACTATACCTTCTTGGAAGGGGAAATGTTGATATTCTAAAGATTCCCATGTAATTTTTTCATCGGTTTCTCATTTGCAAGGTGGTTGTGTAAAATAGTTTCCTTTTTGTGTAGTTGCTGTCTTGACAAGGATTTTGGGGTTCTAAAATGCATCAACTTGGTTGATCCAGGTCTGGGATCCCTCCAATAGATTTTTCCAAGTTGGTTTGATTATATATAGTGTACTTATATTTAATTTTGTGCCAGAGGAGTGTTTTGAAGATGCATTTGAGTGAGAACTAGGCAAGTTGGAGCAACTCGGCTAGTTCATGGTTAAAACTCAAAATTTGTACCCAAAAATGATTTGGAGTGAACAAATGAATGAGGCAGAGGTCTAGGCTTGTGATCAAGGTTTTTATACATCATTTTTATGTGTTAGAATAGTTTGTTTCATTTAATCATTCTCTTGTTGTAAGAAAAACAGTGAGTTCACTATTTTTTGAAATTTGTGTTTGTAAAAATGCTCATGGAGTGCTTCAAAGCATGATCCAAGCCTTGTAACTATAAAGGCTATGTAATAGGAGAGTTCAACAATGTTTTATAGACCTCATGGAAGTCTACTTTCTAGTTCATACTCCTTGTCTTGTAGGGCTAAAGAGATAGCAGCAGATTGATTGGTAAAAGGGATAGTCTTGACTGTGACAGTGATAAATTGACTAATTTTGCAATTGTTGGCCAAGTGTTTGGTAAAATGCTTGTATGGAAGAGGTAGGGTAAGCATTTTGAAGACATGTTAGAGGTCTTGTGAAGAGCTAGGCACTTGTAGAAGAGCATAAGAATGCAAACCCAAAGACTACATCTCAAAACCCTCCAAAACCCTACTTTTAAGCCCAATTTTGTGGACAGTCCTCATATCGCAATGAAAAGGGCCTAAACCATGAAAATATGTTAGAAAATACCTATAAAACATCAACCAAGTCAACTTTGTGGAGGGTTTTATCCATCATTTAGCAGAATAAGCAAAAAAAGTGCCAATTAGGCCTCCACAAGCTAGTAGCCCTTTTTGGTTGCATAACACACAAATGATAGTTTTGGCCAAAATGATCAAACCCAATTGTAAGGAGGAGTTGGGGGCTTATGAAACCTTAGGAGAAGAATCCTAAATAGTGAGATAAATTCCAAATGGAACTTTGGATAGTGTGTAGCCTTTTTGGAGGGTTTGGATCCTTGGTTGTCTAGCTGAGTAAGCCAAGGCTATGTGCCTTAAACTAAAATTTGAGCATCAAAACTAGAACAAAACCTTACTGCCCTTAATTTTCCATGAAAAAGACTCGTAAAGAACTCTAAAACAGAGGGTTGAATGCCAAAGATCAAAGATTGAGGGTGTGTTGATGGGTGGAGTGAGCAATTTGAGTAGATTTGAGCATGAGAGTGAGCCTTCACCAAAAGGGGAGTGTGTTAGGGAAGTGATACATGAGATGCTTGGTACTATAACCACAAGAAGGATTTTATAAACACATACAATAGACTCAAACAAGTTTTTGGGTAACAAATTGAACCTCTTGAGCAAATTGGCCTTTTGAGCACTTTCCTAGTACTCTCCCTATCACTAGCATTCTTCAAGCCAAAAGGCATGACGTTCCAATAATACATTCCCCAAGGATAGGTGAATGTTGTTTTATCTTGATCCTCTGGAGCTATCTTGATTTGATTATAGCCAAAGAAATTGTCTGTTAATGAGAGCATTGCATAGAACACTGTGAGGTCCACAATTATATCGATGTTGGGCAAAGGAAAGTCATCCTTTGGATAGGCTTTGTTGACATCTCTAAAATCTATGCATATTCTGATGCTTCCATCTGGTTTTGAAACTGGTACAATGTTTGAAATCCATTTAGCATAGTTTATAGGTTGAATGAATTCGACGTCTAATAACTTTTTTAATTCATCTTTGACTATTAATGCTACATGCAAATTTATCTTTCTTAAATTTTGCTTGACTGGCTTAGCTTCTGGAGCAATAGATAAATGATGCATGATTAGGTTTCGATCTATTCTGGGCATATTAGCAGAGGACCAAGAAAAATTGATTTTCTTTTCTGTGAAGAATCTGATAAACTGGTTTTTCCTCTTCTGTTAGTGATTTTGCTAGGTGTATGTTTTTAGCTGCTGCTTCTTTACCAATGTTAATTGATCGAGTGGGCTCAATCAATATGGGTGATCGCTCCTAATAGTGTTCAGGAAGAGTGTCAAGTCTCCTATCCTTAGGTTCCTTAAAAAGTTTTTCACCCTCAGATGCATCCTTTATTTTGACTTTTTTGTGATCTAGCACTGCCATTGACTGGTTTTCAGTATTAGATCCTTTGTTTCTTTCATTTTTGTGACTGAGAGACTTGGCACCCTCCTAATTGTAGATATCGTTATTTTGTTCACTGGTAGAGCCTATTTTTGGGTTAACTGTACATAGGTAATGGGCAATGGATTCATCATTTGGGAAAATAGGTATGTCATGGTGTTCAGGTTCATCCCAGTGTATCAAATCAGGGAATACAAGTGGTAGAGAGTCATTGGGTGGGTCGAGGTCGACCGTGGTAAGTGTCATGATAGATGTATCATTAAGGTTGTCAAGGATGTTGGTTAAGTTAATGATATTGTCAAGGTCTTCGATGGTATCATCTTTCGTGTAGACTTGTTCATAGTGCCATTGCTCATTTTCTTTAGCTTCATAGATATGTTGTGGAAAAAATTCAAGTAATCGAGACTCTATGCCTTGTCCTTCCTGAGAAAGGGGTGTGTGTGGATGTATAGCATCTTTGGGGACATCCTTAGTAATATTTGAACAACTACCTCATTCGTAGTCATTAAAATCAGTTTCAGAAGTACTGTCCTAGAGTCTTTCAGTGCTGTGGATAGGTATGTTGTAGGGTGAAAAGAGATCTCTGATAATTAATACCAGTTTTGTAGTTTTTCTGATTTTGAATCAGAACCTACTTGTACCCTTTGCATTTGTTCATACACTATTTCTCCTTGGGGAGTAGTGATTTCTTCAGGAGGTGACTCAGCCTTGTTTTTAATAGGTTCTTGAACATGGTGCACTTTCTCATAAGATGTTTCTTCTTTTTGAATGGTCAATTCCTTTTGTCATTTCTCTTTTTCTTGGTGTTCTCGCTCTTTCCTTGTTGTTTTTGCTGCTTGGTGTAGTGCCTCTTGCCATGAGTCCTCATTGTATTTCTTCTTTGCTTTCCACTGAGGCTTTTGATATTTATTTTGGTTTTCCCTTGGGGGTATGCTGTGTCCATATCCCAGTCCTGTTTTGTCTCGAGGAAATTGTGAAGGAGGGTCTAGTGGTTCTGTAATGCCTTCTTGATGCTTGCCTATAGGTCCTTTGCCATTGTATCCCATTCGTTGCATGATAAGGAATCCTTTTCCATATTGTTGTGTTGGTATGGCTACCTCTAGAGTAGCAGCTCTGACTTCTCCCTCATCCCTGTATAGCCAACTAAGGATGTCTTTCTCTTCCGATTCATGTGCTAGTGTGCCCAATTGGATAAATTTTCTATCAAACTTGGTGATTGGTTGTGTTTCTTGATGTGTCGACACAGAAGGTTATCCATGAGATTTTGGTGATGTTGGCAATTTGGATAGGCACATGGGTTCAAAAGAGTATTCCCCCATGCCTTGCTCTTTTATTATCATTTTGTTTGAAATCCATGGATAAAGATTTGAGCTTTTCTTGATGATGATCTAGTGTCGAGGAAGCTGGAGCTTCCTTGTTGTGTGGAACTAGGCTATCTTGAGCTACCCCCATAACATTGCAATGTTGAAAGGGATTATTATCAGCAGAGATGGAAATCTCCTGTCCATTATATGGGAATTTGACACACTGATGGTAGGTTCACAACACTGCTTGCATTTCATGTATCCAAGGACTACCCAATAAAATATTCTATGTTAAGTCTATGTCTAAGACTTGGCACATAGTGTCTCTTTGTATCGGTCCTACTTGAATAGGTAGTATCATTGTTCCCTTGGATGATCTTTCTTCATCATCATATGCCTTGATGGTGATCTTTTTGTGTGAATCAATAGACTGTTCAGAGAAGCCTAATGCATGGATAAGTTTTAAGGTACAAATATTGAGACCAACTCCTCCATCTATTAATACTCTTTTAACATCGATGTTTGTAGACTAAGACTTCAATATGAAGGGGAGTGTTATGTGGATGACTCAAAGAGATATTATCGTGTTCAGAAAAGGTGAGATAATGAGGCCCTGTCATATGAGCCACCATGGCTTAAAATTTATCAACGTCCATATCTTGAGGCACATTTGTTTCAACTAGTGCTTGTTCCAAGATGTCCTTATGTTTTGGCAAAAGTTTGAGTAAATCAAGTATGGAATTTTGAGTAGGAGTTCTCCGCAGTTGATTTACCAAATCATATTGAGTCTTGGGGATAGTAGTCGATGTTGATGTATGCCCTTTCAAGACATATTTTTGAGCTCTGGTTGTCACATTGATTGATGTATGGTCTTGTTTGTCTTTGACATTTATGACATTTATTTGGTTATCATCCATTGATATGTGATTTATAGTGTTTTTGTACAAATGATTTATGTGAGCTCCCCGTGTATCATTTGATGATGAAGCTCCTTCCTTGTTGTAATTTGGAAGAGGATTTTTAAAGGCGTCATGATCACCATTTGTTTTGAGACCATCAACCATTAAATTACCTTTATCAATCATATCTTGAACAATATTTTTAAGCCTCATGCAATCATTTGTATGATGTCCTTTGTTTCGATGAAAATCACAGAAATGCAAGTCATTCCACCAAGGCGGTTTGATCTGGGGTTCAAAATTGTTTATGGCTGGCAATGTGATAATCTTGTTTGGCAAGAGTTCGTGAAATGCTGATTCTAAGGATTTCCCCAATGGTGTGTAGATGTGTCTATTTGGGAAAGTGTTGGTGTTACCCCTTTGATTTGGATTAGTCCCTTGATTAGTGTTTTTGCCTTGGGTATTGTTGTTGGTTTGGGTATTGTTGTTGGTGTTTGAATTTGAAGGTCCCTGATTGGTATTTTGTGGATAAGTGTTAGTGCCTTGGTTAACACCCTTTTGATTCTTGTTAGCTTGTGGATTACCTGATAAAGCCAATACTGGTTGTTTGGACTTCATATCATCAGCATCAGTTCCTCCCTCATTAACAACGTTTTTGTTTTTGGTCCAAAATCTAGATTTGTCTAAAGTGTTGTTGTTGTTTTGGTTGTTAAAGTGAGTGTTGGATGAATTAGTTCCTTCCTTAAAGAACTTCAACATTCCTTTCTTGATGCATGCCTCCTCTACTTGGATTCTATTTTCGTTCAACTTTGCAAAAGATGGTATGCATTGGAGCTTGAGTAGATAACTCATCTCACTATTTAGATTGTCGATAAAGATTTCCATCTTTTCCTTTTTAGGCACATCTCGATGATATCTCAAAACCATACGTCATGCTAAAGAAACACCATGAATAATTCATTTTTTTTCTGTTTGGTATTACATACATCCAACATGGTGATCGCACGTTCAATATTATAGCACTACTGTGTGATAAATTTGTTTACCAAATCATCAAAGGATCTGATGGGAGGTGTAATTTAAGACAACCACTCCATTGTTTTCCCTCCCAAACTTCTTGGGAATAGCCTCATTAAGTAAGTGTCATCCTGAGCAAATTCTAGGCTTATGGTACAATATTCCTAAACATGATCGTGGGGATCACTTTTACCATCGTATTTGTCGTATTTTGGTACATATGAATTTGAGGGAAAAGGTATCATGTTTAATCTCCTATCAAAGGGGTAAGGACAAATTTTGTTCAAGGGGTATCACACTATGGTCCCCTGTTGCATGTCCTGCATTTGTCTTTGCAGTATTTGAATTTGTTGCGTAAGAGCGACCATGGGTGCATTTGTTCGCCAAGGGAAAAATTCCTCCCTTTCATTATCCCTAGTTAGAGGATGATTATGTTTGGGTATGTTATGTTGTTCAGGTATGTTATGTTGTTCCGGTATGATTTCAGGGTCAAGTGTTTGTTATTCTCTCTATCGTTCTTCATAGGCATAATTTCGAGACCTTGTCCAAAATTTGTTCGTCGACCTTCCTTAAGTTTTCAGTATCGAAGTCTTCTGGAAGCCTAACTCCTTTTCTTTTTAGCATGAGCATATATTTTTCCTTTTCAACTTCAATGAGTCTTTCCATGAGCTTTTGGAATGAGGGGTTTTCTTGACATTCTTGGAGAAGTTTCTCAGTGATCTCTGTATCTCTCAGATCAGTATAATCGAAAGGGTTAGATAATCTACGACCCATACTTGACTCTGGTTGTGGTTCACTTTGCTTGTTTTGTTGACAACAAGTGACAATGAGCATCTAGTAGAAGCTTTTTGTGACAAAGGGGATAAAATCTTCTTCTACTTGTTCAGGGGTTGGTGGTTCAAGTCGAGCTATGTTATAAGTGATGCAAAATTATGGAAATAAAGTGGAATTAATCTTTCCTCCATGATTAAAGCGTTGGTTGAATGACGCTTTCTGAATGTAAGCTCTTCTTCTTAAGGGTTCTTTGTCAAACTCATTTGATTTGCCTTGGAGATATAATCGCATATGACGCAAGAATGCGTGATGTGAATTAAAAAGTTGGTGATTGATATAGAGAAACTTATTCCATTTGACAAGTTTTTTAGAATTAGGTTGTCTTTTCTTTAACTTAGTTTTGTGATGAAGACTTGCTCTTCTCAAAATATGAGGAGTGGTCATACACAAATGATCAATGGTTTCCTTTGATGTTTGGATTGAGATACTTCATTTGAAAAACTCAAGCTTACTTTATCGAGTAGAGGTTTAGATTCGCCCCCATGACAATGTGTGTCAAATGATATGGATAAGAGTCTCCCGATATGGAAACTCAATTTGACAACTTAAGGTTTAAACTTGCTATGTTGTTTGTTTGATAGAATTTGTTTAGATGGTGGACCTTCTGATCAATGTGATGGCACTACCTGATTTTGATTGGATGAAGTTTTATCTCTAGCTAGTTTAAGATTTGACAATTTTGTTCTAAGGATGCTTGTTTGATTTTGGAAATGTTTGCTCTGATGATTTGGTTCGGATTCTGACTAGTGAGTTTGATAAAAGGTCCAAAAGGGTATTTAGGACTAGTAATAAAATTTTCTAAAACTGTCTGGTTCACTCTCTATTTTTGTGTGTTTTACCCATGGGCTAAAACAGAGTTTGGATGCAGTATCTGATGATCTAGATGCGCTACATGAAAATATTGATGCACTAAGCTGCCTATGTTACACGATAACTCAGAGTTCTGAAATTATTGTGGACTGGGAAGATTATGTGCTGATATGTCTTGATTAAGCATTGTTGTTTGGACTTAGAGCGCTAAGTTACGCCTTTGATGCACTATAATGATGCTCGAAAGCGCTAATATGGTTACACAAAGCTACTAAAATTTTTTACCACTTTGACAACTATTTGCGTGCTATTTTGATTGATGAAAGCATTAAGTTTTGGTTTGCATGCGCTGGAATATGGTTGATATGCACTAGGAGGTTGCTCCTATGCGCTAAACTGTCCTGATTGTTTTTGTTGGCTATTTTCTAGAAATTTTCAACACTTGTTTGCTTTGATGGATGATTTTCTAAAAGTAACTTGAAAACACGACATAAAAGAAGTAACCAATTTTGCTTATGCTAAATAGATAGTGTATGTTTTGCGAGGATGTGTTCAAATCCCCAATGTTTTCATAGGTTTTGGATACAAGCAATACAAAATCACATAAACTCTTTATTCAAGGGTCATCAACAATACCATAACCCACTAGTCTCGATACTCCATCAGCTCAAATAGCCATGTCACCCCCTAGGAGGTGCTCGATTTTTTACCTTTTTCCAGAAATTAATCCAAAGTGAATTGCTTCACAACTGAGTAGTTATCATGGGAGATATATGGTGAGTAATCTTGGGGGCGGATTCTTCCTCACCCTTTCACTATGGTATTGAAGATGTTTGGATACTGACTCAACTCAAAGTTTCTATTTCTAAAGTTTTTAATCAGGCTTCCTATTCGGTCTTCAGTGATAAACTCCCTCGGGAGGCTTCCCAACCTTTAGAACAAAGGCTTTACATATCATAAAGATATTGGGGGAAGGCTAATCGCTGAGCAAAACCGTTGAAGGGACTTTCATGAACCTCCACTTTTGATTATAGTGAGTTGGAACACTTGGCGATAAAGTCGTTTCCCACTTAGGTCATTCCCCTCTCCCCGACCATTTAAATGGTGCTCTAAGAGAAACTTGGGAGGGCAGGCTTGCTAAAGGATGTAAATGCTTGAAATGAATAAAGCATAAGAGTGGTTTGGCTTTTTTATCACCCAGTTAAGGAGAGCATATACCTTCCACTTTCGAGACAAGGCAAATAGGGGTTCTTTTTAACCTTTCAAAGTAGTGATTTGTTAACCTCTATTTGGAGATTTTTCTCTGACAAACATGGGGTTCTTTTTAACCTTTCATAGAAAAGTGTTTATTTTCAAAATAAACTTTGAATAAAACTTGGTCAACAAAGTAAATTGTGATTTGGTCAACAAAAATTCAAAGTCGATAGGGGAAGATTTTCCCTCTTTGCTTTGCATAAAATTGAAGATGAAGTTCTTTTACCTTTGCAAAAATAAAATGGATCCTTTTAGACGCCAAAGGAAGGTGAGGTTCATTTTAAGCTTTGCAGAAAGTAAGTTTTTTTGGTTCTTTTTAGAGCTTCCACAATGAAGTGTTTTCCCCTAAGAAAGCAAGAAATCAAATATGAATTTGTTGTTCTTTTTACCTTGCACTAAAGAAAGATGGATTTTCTTTTAAGCACCAAAAGGAAGTCTGAGGTTCATTTTATTGCAATCCAAAATGAAAACATGAGGTTTAATTTAACTTGTACAAAAAAGGAGAGTGAATTCTTTTTAACTTCTTTTGAAAAAAAGTAAAAAAAAAAATTAAAGCTTCTAACTAACTCCTTCCCCTGCACAAAAAAAAGATTAAAACCTACACATAGTCAGTGATCAAATGTTACTGTGGACTTGCACAAGCCTAAATAATCTTCCTCGGTTATAATTTTTTTTTCCCTGCTAACTCTATGCACTACATTGTTGCACCAATGTGCTATAGAAATGGACATATACGCTACAAAATAGACCCAATGCGCTAAGTTGATCCCTTGATGCGCTAGACTGGTTTCTTAATGCATTGTGATTTTATAGTTGTAAGTCAGAAGTGTTATGCGCTAACCTAAGTTATCAAAGCACTAATGTTAGGGTCTAATGCACTAAACAGTGAGCGAGATGCACTAGCATACGGTTTTAAAGTGCTAAAAGAAGGCTCTAATGCACTAACTTAGTCTTTAGATGCTTAGTAAAATGTCTATAAAGAGGCTAAATGATTGATTTAAAAATGATTATGGATGTATGAAATTTGGATGCTTAGTAAAATGTCTATAAGTTTGATACTAAAGACTTGGATATGAAAATGAGAGAATGAGAGCTCTATTTATAGGAAAAATAGGGCAATGGATGGTCAAGATTGGATAATCTTAACAAGAGTTAGGATTGAAAGTTAATCAATCCATGTTTATAATTCTCACCAATGAAATGGTAACAATTATCAACAAAAGACTTCTTGAGAGGAGATGTAAGAAGCATTAAATGCTTGAGAAGACATGATGGTTACCTTAGGAGGTAAGGGTTAAGGTTAGGTCAAGGTTATCCATTGGATAAAGCTTTTATCTAAAGGATAAACTCTTGTGCAAGGGTTAAAGGGATAACCATGGTCAAAGCAATGAATGCTTGATGAGACCCTTGGGTTAGATGAGGGTTGAGTTAAAGAGAAAGTCTCTAATCATGCAAGAAGGTTGAGTTAACCATTAATGGTTATGAAGACTTTCAAGGTTAACTTGTTGAAGACATAAAGCTTTTAATGGTTTTCAAAGACTTTGAGGGTTTGAGAAGTGACTTCCCTTTGCTTAGGGGCGTGACAATATTTAGGAGATGGATTAGGCTAAATTAGAAGCAATTAGAAGAATCTAGAAGGGGGTTTAGGGAGGCAAGTGGGAGATGTAGGATTTTGCAAGTGGATGGAGGGGAATTTTAATTAAAATAAATTACTTTATTTCAACAAAAATAGATGCAACTTGCATAAATACAAGTGGGGGATTAAAATAAATAAATTAGATTTATTTACTTGCAATGAACAATTTAATTAAATATAAATTTAATTAAAATGGGAAAAAGGGGAATTAATTAAATAAAGTGATTTATTTAATTAACGGATATGAAAGACTTAGGTGAACTTAATTAAATAAATTGAGTAATTCATTTAATTAAATAGATGAATATGAATAATTTAATTAAACAAAATTTAATTAAATAAAAGAATGGGGTTAAAATGAATATTAAATATTCACTTAGGAAAGTGGTCATTTTTATACGTCTACACTTTCCACCTTCGTCAGTGTCATCAAATATAGATAATATAAGAGATATTGAGATAGGTCATGTGGATCTTGAGGAGTTTTTGAAATGAGTCAAAGAGCCTCCACAATATTACAAAATGGGATCAACCATTAACAATAGTATCTATTTGGTCACAACTTTTCCCATGTTTGCAAAAATTAAAAAAATTGTGCTTGCAGTGGCTAATTATTTTGATCCTGAAAGTATGAGTTTAAAGGATGTAGATTGTAATAAAGTCATTATGTTAGATGAAGATTTCTTTGACACTATTTTCAAAAATCCAAGTATAGATAGGTATGCAGTCAGCCCAAACTTATTATGATAAGCACCTAGACAAGTGTCGAAGGAACATAAATGATAATTAGCTATAAAATCCCAAGGCGTAGTATTTCTAGATGGTCCAAAACCTTCCATCAGAGGGATTTTATAGAGGAAGTGAATGACTTGGTTACTCTTCTTAATAGAGTAAAAGGTCTTCCCACCTCTAATACATATCATGAATGGATGTATCAATATATTCACGTCATCGGGAAAACCAAAGAGAAGATATTGTGTGATTAACTCTCCAAGGTACTTACAACATTGAAGTTCTATATGACTTCATACTTTGTGTATGTTGTAGCTTCCATGATGCATTTTCTATGTTTGTCTACAAAGGGGGATATAAGACATGTTATAGTTCATGAATATTACTCCCAATTGGTTCTAAAGAACAACTTGCATCATTTCTGGAGAGTTGATGATGCTTTCTTCTACTACTACATATGTAAGTTCTATAAGGATCTACAAAATAAGACGTATTTGATGAGGCTTGGGATGTTGTCAATAAATATGGGCATATGTTCTTACATTTCCCAACCTTCACCTACCTAAGGGTAGGGTGTTTTGATGATCAACCTTTCATGCTTCTAAGGTATCCATCTAATAAAATTGTCTTGATGGAGTTGGCTTGATAAATGGTAGCAGTACATGAAGGTCAATCAGGTTCTCACAAACCTGGTTTCAAATTCTCATTGTCTATTGGAAGGTATTATATTACTTAAATATATAAAGCTAAGGCAATGGATGCAGAGATGAGAAGAGTTACAATGAGGTTTTTCAAACCCGGAAAAGACTTTGGCTATAGAGGTTCAATGAAAAATAGGTTGAAAAGGAGCTATATTCATGTGCATCGCATAGAAGACATTTGGATTGATTGTAGAATAGAGGAGGATATTAGAATACTTGATTGTTGTCACCTTACTTTAGAGTAGATAGAGAACCTCAATTTAGTAGATACTCCTGAAAGGCCTAAAAGATAATGGGAATGTTTTGGATCTTGTATATGACAAAAACAAGATTGCTAACACACCACTTTTTCTCATTCAATGGCCTCAAAAGGAAGTAACTTCAATGAGAGTCAAAATTTAAAATATCATTACAAATACAAATATCTAGATAACACATAAAGGGATCCAGTTAAAACCTTTCACCACTGGATTAGAGGATGATACTGTTGGGCTTGTTGGGAAGACTTTATAACTCAAAACAAAGAATAGAAAAGATCCTATTGTTTCACAAAAGACTCCCAAATATAAGTTTTCTATGGGAAAAGGTATAGGTAAGGGTCAGGGTGAATCTTCAACTCAAGGTGCTCAATAAGAGAAATAAATTGAAGAAGAAGCATAAAATAAAGATGAACCCATTGATGAAGAACAACTAAAGGAATAAGAACAACATGATGAAGAACAAGAAGTGGAGTATGATGAGGAGAGACTACCAGAAATTCCCAATACTTTTCAACCTGAAAAGACACAAGGGTCCATTTCTCAAATATCAAATTTTATTCAAACTACTACACCTCCACAAGTTTCTACCTTTGAGTCTCTGTCTTTTATGTCCACCATTTCATATGCTCCAATTGCTCCTAATGTGGATACTATTCCTTCCTCTACCACTAATGAGTCTTCTTTAGACACTCCACAAGACAATATTGAAAATGTGTTTTCTTCTTTCCCAAGTTTGTCTAAAGTGTCTACAACTTCATGTGTCATAAAATGGACCCATGCCAAATGTGTCAACCATAGAGGTTCCATCTACTATTTTGACTTCCACTCGGCCTATTGTAACCACTATTATTCAAGGAGAAGAAAATTCTTCTCAAACATTAGTTATAGGTTCTGAAGGTGATTATTCCTTACCACCTTGGTCTCTTTCAAACACTCCCAAGAGGAAGAAACAGGTTGTCTCCCTAGATGAATTTAACTTTGGATAGCTTGTTCCTATTAATATTAATACTAAAAACAAGACTAAGACCATCTCAAGAGTTAAGGTGGATAAATCCAAGAGTAAATATTTTTAGATCCCCATGCCTCCTTCTAACAAGAGCATTTATGAGATTCATCCCATAGATTATGCTATAAGTAGAACTGAATTGGGTAAATAGACTCATGAGAGTGCTAAGGGACACATCTTTTGAGCTCCTCTAGAAAGTGTGAAGTCTGAAATGGACAAAACATTGGATCTTCTTTCTCAAGAATTGGAATCACAAGAAAAGGACTCTGATGCCTGGTTGAAGTTAGAAGATTACAAATTGGATGTTCTAGTTGACAATGGATTACTTCCCGCTTGAAAAATGTACATTGAACAATGAGAGGCCCTATAACATAGCATGAATACTCTGGAGTGAATTATCAAGGATATGCAGAAAGCGCAAAAGGAATGCATTGATAAGGGAAAAGAAATTGTTGAAAAGGTATGAGAATTTTCATCACATTCCTATATGAAAATCAAAAGACTCTTCTTGTGGATTCAATAATCAAAGGGTTCAGTCTACTAGTGAGTGGAGAGGCCGACAAAGTGGATTTCTCTATTCTGAATCGACAAGCTCGAAGATTTTTAAGTAATTTTGGATAATGTAGGGTCTCTCCTGAAGAAGCATAAGAAATATTATATTGGTTTGGAGGATTCCATCACTCAGGTTCAGGTCATTATCGATCACACCAAAGGATCTGATGAATCACAAATAAAGATTGCCTTGCAAAAGTTTGAAGAATTTTTGAAACAAGATCAAAATGGAAAAGAAGTGCCTAATGAACTTAGTTAATTTTATGCCCTTTAGTTGTAACTACATTTTTGTAGTTTGTAATCGACATCTTAGATGTCTTTTTGTATATACGTTTTTCCATATAGGGTTGCACAAGTCCTACATCAAATAGGACTCTAATTTTGACTTAGTAATGGTTAGTTGATTTTTTTCCTAATTTTGTTGATAGCCCCTCTCCTATATATATGAGGGTGCTCATTGTAAATATTTATCTTTATGCATAGGAACAAACTCTGCCAGTTTGTGTAACAATTTGAGAATTGGATTTTATCTTGCAAATCAATTTCAAGTTAATAAAAGGGGTGATTGTGCATTCAATCTTTGAGTTCGATCATTTTCCTATGTGATTATAGTTTTCTTATATCATCGTGGTTACATAACGGGATTAAATTATGGTATTGTATTGTGGCTATTGAATTTGAAGTGGGTTTAAATATAATTTTAATAGTCTTTGAGCAAAAATATTGGGTTTAGATATATTAATCAACAATTTAGTTGAAGAAAATTTGAAGTCTTTAAGTTACAAATTATCTTTTATTTATAAGTTCAAAGCTACAATATACTTGTGATTCTTTTACTGCTAAATATTGTAACTTTGTCATTTAGTTTGTAAAAAGGGTTGTAGAAGTCTTTGATCTTGTGCGAGCTCCTTAATCATATTTTGCACTAGTGCTACATGAGAATATTCTTTTGTTTAATCTCATGGTATCGATTATTATTGTTTATTACCATTCATAGTTATAAGTCTTGAAACAAAACTTATTTTGAAATAAGAGAATAAGGGGAACATCAATCCTGAAATACGAGGAATTGGTGAAAGTAACATCCAAGTCATTAGTTTAGTTTTATTTCTTAATCAAGAGTTAATTGGTAACAAGCAATAAGAAGGCAACCTCCCATCTGTGAGGAGAGATTTAATCTCACACACTGTGGTTGAAACTACAATATTGTAAACCATTTTAGTTTACAATATTTTCACTCAACAACAAGCACAACCTATTCATTCAAGTGGGAGTGTATACTTAGTGTCGGCCCATAATATAAGTGCTAATATCCTAGATAGATGTGAGACATTACTTTTCAAGAGTGGATAACTAGAGACCTTATAGCACAAGGGCTCATCTTTCCTCACTCCTTGGGAGGAAAACGAAGCCAAAGCCCAATAATTTCTATCTTAACTCAAGGAGTTATGTTGTGAGTAACTTTGGGATATGATCTACATCCCAAACACCACACTAAGCTCCTATGATACTACAAAAAGGTTCTTACTTGGGGATAACCATGAATAGAGAGCCTATCTAAAATAACCTGATCTCGGAGGGGTTTCCTTCTACTCCTCACCAAACAAATCACAATAGAACGATGGTTTTGTAGTTTAGCTTCAAATGATGCTAGTAACTCTTTGAGGTACAACTTTTGTTCTCCCCCCTTTATATAACCCATTGGAAAATGAGGTTGAGGTCAAACCTTAGGGTGATAAAATCCCTTGGTAGGCCTCTGACTAAAAAAAAATGAGATTGGTGTGTTCCTCTTGCATCCAAGTTTGCATGGGCATGTGAGAGGAGTGGATATGCACACAACAACGTGGGTAAACATAAATGTGCAAGCACACTAAATACATAAAATAAAGTTCATGAACTTCATAAAACCAAATGTGAGTTAATCTAGAAATGAAAGATACAAGATTTGATTGAAATTTTTTCTACAAACGAAAGTATTGACCACAAAATGTTAGCAGTCTCAAGATCCAGCCTTGGAAAACTGAAAGACAAGCTATACCACTTGGTTAGCAAGGCAAGGTTAGCTAAAAAAAAAATCAAATCTAAAAATTGCAACTTCTCTAGAACAAAAGCATAAAAACATAATGAAAAATGTAGGTATACCTCTCAAAAGCATGGAAACAAAATGCAAATGTACCACTCTGTGTGTCAAATGCATAGACAAAGACTTCAAATGTGCAAACAGAGTTTGATTGATGAACAAAACCTACAAACATAGACAAAGAGAAAAAGTGTAGAAACACATAACAATAAAACAATAGAATAATTCAAATGTGCAACAAAACAAATCAAATGCACATAAACAAAATGATCTATAACACACAAAATAACTCAAATGTGTACATTTTTAATTAATAGAGGAATAATGGTAAAATAATTAAATAAATAATAAATATTTAGTTAATTAAATGAGGACTTTTTAAAGTGTCTATAGTTATATCTTGATATTTAGCCATGCTATAATATAATGTGAGAAATATTTATTTGCAATAATTATTTTAATTTCATAAGGTCTATTATTACCCATTTCATCGACCTTATCGTCATGATGAAATCAATGAAGATTCTCACACACACAATGTATGCTAGCTATAGAATAACACTATTAAATTTAATACTCAACTAATGACTTATTAATATTGATTAAATGGTGATAGATCAATACTTAAATGAATAGATAAATATGTATATTCATTTTCACAATTAAAAGCAATGATAATTTCAATGATAGTTCTTACAAATATTCTTAACTATATTAAGTTAAACATGATTTAATTATTGTTTTAAATACAACACTTACATTGACAAGGATGATAGTGCTTAAACTATTATAATCCACCCAACATTCTAATTATAAACCCCATCTTTAATAAAATGAACTCCCATTATATTGAAATGTTACCTTTAATTATATATTAATTAACATTATTATAGTTCTTGATAACAAATTATTGATTTAAATAATAATGTATATATAAATAAATGAAAATGATGACTTTATTATTTATGAGTGATGCTTACACCATAATATAATACTTGTTGATACACATACATACATCCATATATATAGATACACATACTTAGATTAATAATGATATTATTCATAATTCTCATAATATCATTACTAGGTTTATTAATACATCCCAATGAGAACAACTAGAGCATTATATCTATTATGGTAATAAAGTTTTATCTGTTCTTTTGAAAGTGATAATTATCAATTCTAATTTACAAATGAGTATACTAATATTAAACCATATCAACATTAATAGATTTTTACAATTCATTTAGTGTATGTTTCTGGATTTGATTGTGTGAGTGTTTTTGCATCCAATTTTAAGATGATAGAGAACATAAAAAAATCATACCGATAATAATAATGTACTTACTTGCAATAGTATAACACTAGGAAAATACATTTAAGCTAATTGTTCATAAGGAAAACCCTAAATTTGATAGACAACCCTAAAAATACTTCAGTATTTTCTCTTCTTTCTGCTAGAGGAAAACTAGGGAGGGTGGCGACAAAGCAAGAAACCTCACACATTGTGCATGGTTCAGACTTCAGAGTCCAACGATGGAAAATGTTTGAATGAGAAACATGCATAGATTTATTTAATTGCATGATCACTAATTCTACATGGGTCTTAGGGAAGGGAAAGACACAACAAGCTCCTTAATTATCAATTCTTGTTTACTCAGTCATTTTCTTTGAATTAGGCATTACATCCTCTCTTTTTTATTTGTTTATTTGAAACGATCAGGTTAACTCCAACATTATATAGTTCATCTCTAGCACAAACTAGAACTTGAAAATGGATATTTATATCCTTTGTATAAAGCATCTAAGAGTAGTTTATAACCACTAGATCATACTCATATTGCTTGACAAATAGTACAAACAAGAATGGACTAGGTAGTTTTCATCATCTTTATTTCTAGAACAAACTTTGAAAGAAATATGCGTTTATTTCTTTATTTACCAACAAGGGTCTAATTTGTTGGAGCAAAGATCAAGATTCATTATTATTTTATGATGTAAGAGACAAATACATCTAGAAACCCATAGAATATTTCTTCAACTTTTCTACTTCTTTTAACTGCTTAAAACCAAATACATTAAGTTCTCCTTCCAATAACTTAAATGAGATGCATTTTATTTTGAACAAAATCCATGTGCATTTTGACGTGTAAAAACATATAGTCTTAATTTCTTGAGAAATTTATTTATGAATATATTTTGAACAATTAATAAATTTAATAAATAATATTGGAAAACATTTCTTGCACTTATGACATTTATAGATTTTACTTTTTTTTCAAACAAAATACATGATGTTATGATAGCAAGCCTCCTCACAGAACCTTCAAAAGTGAAAACTCCAACCACTCCTTGATCACTGCTTCATCAGACTTAGTAACTCATCATGCGCATTAGATGCAATACACTTTGCTCATTCCCTAGACAAAAACACGCCAAAACATTTTGAACTTTTCTTCATACAATAATCACACGTGTCGTCATCATTACCGCTCATCATTAGATCATAAACCAACATAACCAATTCAAAAACCTTAATTGGTTAGGGTTTAACAAAAACAACTGGTAGGTTTTACCAGTTACATTACATAGATAGGGTTTAACCTTTTATACTGGTTACTGGTATAACTCACAAACTTACATATCGGTTTACAATGTCCTCCAAAAATCTCTTCCTACCTGTTACAAGACAACATCAATAATAACAACCATATCAACAATATCATTACCAGTTAATTGACATCAATAACAACATAACATATCATTAATGCAATCTTCATGCAAATGCCAACAATCTCCCCGTTTGGCATTGATGGAAATACAAATATCAACGCCATTCATTGCTATTGTGATTCTGAATAGGAATCCTGGTTTACAATACCAAGTATTCACCATACTCTCCATGTCTTCATCTTGTTACTGGTTCTCCTCCTCATAATCACATAATTCTTCTCCCCCTCTGACAACAATGCCAAATTGAAAGTAAAACATGCAATTTCAAATTTCACTATACAACAACAATAAGCTGCAAATTAATGCTCCCCCTGTGGAATAGCTTCCACTACTACACCAATCCTTCTATAAAATTTTGCAAGTGGTTTAGGGACTGATGCTATCGCCATCATTCTCAACTAACCTCATGAAGGAGTACAACCCCTAGTTGACTTCTAAGATACTCAAATGTAGTCTTAGGTAGCAGTTTGGTAAAAATATCTGCAAGATGCTCCTTGGTAGAAACATTCTCTAAGATAACATCTTTTCTCTACACTTTTTCCCTCAAGAAATGATACTTCAATTCAATGTGCTTGGTTCGTGCATGCAAAACAGGATTCTTAGAAATATTTATGGCACTTGTATTATCACATAAAATCTTTATGGGTTTTGAAATATTCATCTTAAAACCTTCCAATATGTGCCTCATCCAAATAGCCTGTGTGCAATTCATATAAGCTGCAACATACTCAGCTTCAGCAGTAGATTGTGAAGTACAACTCTACTTCTTACTACATGAAACAAACCTTCCTCCAAAAAAAATGCTCCACCGGTTGTGCTTTTCTGATCATCAACATTTCCTGCCCAATCAACATCTGTGTACACCTTCAAATCAAAGTTTCCTCTATATGGATACCATAATCCATAGTCAACGGTACCTTTCAGGTATCTAAAAATTCTCTTGGTTGCTATCAGATGCGTTTCCTTAGGATTCTTCCGGAATCTAGAAACTATGCCAACCACATGGGATATATCCGGTCTGCTTTGAACAACATAGTGCAATTTGTCAATCATTGACCTATATTCCTTCTCATCAACAGACTTAGATTAATCTTCCTGAGACAACTTACAACCTATAACCATTGGTGTCCCAACTGGTTTACAGTCACTCATGCCAAATGTCTTCAAGACCTCTTTCACATACTTAGACTATGTAATGAAAATACCATTCTTCATTTGCTGTATCTGCAATCCTATGAAATTTTTTATTTCCCCTATTAAAGACATTTCAAACTCATTTTTTATTTCATCTACAAAACTATTGCTCATGACATCATTACCTCCAAATATGATATCATCAACAAATACTTCATTGACCAGTATTTCATCTCCTTCAAACTTCATATATATGTTAGTATCATCATTGGTTCTTAGAAACCCTATCTTCATCAGATGTGTATGAAGCCTTTCATACCATGCTCTAGGTGCCTTCTTTAATCCATATAAAGCCTTATGAAATTTGCATACCATGTATTTCTCATTAGTCAAAGCATAACCATCTGGTTTCTCTATGTATACTTCTTCTTCCAATATCCCATTCAAAAATATAGACTTAACATCCATCTGATATAACTTGAACTTATTATGGGCTGCAAATGCAAGTAAAGTTCTAACACCTTCTAGTCTTGCTACTAATGCAAAAGTTTCACCATAATCTTCTCCTTCTTCTTGTGCATAACCCCTAAAAACCAACCTAGCCTTATTGCAAACTACAACACCATCTTCATTCAACTTGTTCCTGAATACCCATTTAGTACTTATAACATTCTTATTTACCAGTCGGGGTACTAGGGTCCAAGTGTTGTTCTTCTCAATTTGATCCAATTCCTCCTTCATAGCTTTAACCCAATGATCATCACCAAATGCCTCCTTAGAAGTTCTTGGTTCAATGGCGGAGATCATGCAAGAGTTCTCTCTTATTCTCCTTCTGGTTAGTACTCCAACATCCTTATCCCCAGTATTCTATTCAGGACTATGATTTAGTCTCACATATCTAGGAATAACATGATCATTATTTTTAAGTTCAACTTCATCATTATCATCATCTTCTGAATTTATCTATTACGATTGAACAAGTGAATCAGAATTTGCTTTGTCGGTTTCAGATTTCACAGTTTCTGGTTCCAAAAACAAAATGCAAGGATCTTCATCCTTCTTCGCCAAACAGATTTCCTTTGAAACTTTAGGACATTCATCCACTCGAACATCAACACTCTCAACAATTTTCTGTGTCTGGTTGTTAAAACACTTGTAGGCCTTACTCTTCGTGTAATAGCTAATAAATATGCCTTCATCACTCTTAGCCTCAAATTTGCTAATGTAATCACCTCTCTTAATAAAAAATTTGCTTCCAAATATCTTAAAATAGCTAACAACAAGTGATCTTCCATACCAATATCCATAGGGAGTCTTGTCCTTACCTCTTTTCACCAGAACTTGGTTCATAGTGTAGACGACTGTATTGACATCATCTCTCCAAAATGTTTTCGCTACACCTCCTTGTATCAACATTGTCCTAGCAACTTCAACCATTGACTGATTGTTCCTCTCTGCGATACCATTCTGATGTGGTGTCCTTGGTGCAGAAAGTTGTCATTTGATGTTGTTCTCATAATAGTACCTAATGAATTCCTCAAAAGTAAATTCACTGCCTTGATCTGTTCTCAGACATTTTATCTTCTTGTTGCTCTCTTTCTCAACTAAGGCCCTGAATGCCTTGAACTTACCAAAAGCTTCAGCCTTATCCTTCATGAATGTGACCCACATCATCCTTGAGCAATCATTAGTGAGGATCATAAAATATTTGTTACCTTGAATTATTTTTGTTCTTATTGGTCCACAAATATCTGTATGAACCAAATCTAGCAAATGCTCCGCTAAGAAGGATTTGCTCTTGAAAGTTGAAGAAGTCATCTTTCCTAACTGACATTCTTTGGAAAGAGCATTAACCGGTTTGTCTAATTAAGGCAAACCTCTCACTTTCTTGGAGTTACTCACTTTAACAATGTTATCAAAGTTTATATGACAAAATCTCCTATGCCAAAGCCAACTATCATCTATTTTTGCAATTAAACAGTTGCTAACTTTAGGATTAAGGTGAAACAGGTTACCTTTAGTTTGCTTCTCGGTTGCAATTAATTCACCTTTGTTGTCAAATATTTTGTACATACCATTTTTAAACTCCAATGGGTATCCTCTGTCATTGAGTTGTGCCACACTCAAAATATTGTGCTTTAGACCTTCAACCCAGTAGACATCGTCAGCATTGCTCTTCCCATTAAGAGAAATAACTCCCTTACCTTTAACTATGCAGGGTGAGTCATTGCCAAATCTTACAACACCGCCATCAAATTCCTTCAAGGAAAGAAATTTTCTCTGATCATCGGTCATATGATGTGAACAACCACTATCAATGATCCAATCATCAGAGTTATCCATCCTTGACACTAATGCCTTCTAGTCTGATATCTCTTCCTTAATAGTTACAAACACAATATCTTCGCTAGTATCATCATCAGATTCTTCATCAGTGATACCACTATCAACAACAGTAAGACAATCTCTCTTGCCTTTACCCTTATACTTCTTGAATTTCTCTTTCTTGTGTTCATTTTCACCATTAGGACAGTTAGCAACTATGTGGCCAATCTTGTTGCATGGAAAACATTTTAAAGGTAATTTACCTTTGTATTTGCTAGTGCCTCTAGGCAACCATTTTACCAACAATGCTTCAAGCTCCACTAAACTATCTTCATCATCAACATCTTTGTTGGATCTAGATTCATAACCATGACTAGTATCTCTACTTTTTCTCACAGATGGGTTAGAGACAGAAGCTCTAAATGCAGACTCTGATTTCTATACACTACTATCATAACCGTTTAATTCAAAAATAGTAAGTTTGTCAATGATGGAGTCAAGAGTTACCTTAGTTTTGTCTATGGACTTTAGCTCCTGAATAGTTGCAACTTGGATAGCGTAGACCGATAGCAGGGTTCTTAGTACCTTACTGATCACTATGGCATCTTCCACTTTCCCTCCTGCACTCTTAATTTCATTGACTATCTCTTTTATCCTTTCACCATACTATTGGATATTCTAACCTTCAGCCATCCGCATGTCATCAAACTTTCATCTTAAAAACTCCTCTTTAGCAATCTTAACATGTTCATCACCACTATAAATCTCTTCAAGTTTTTTCCATACCTCATGTGCAGTATCTAGACCATGAAAATCTACATATTCAGCATCAGACAGGGAACTGATAATGACCTCTAATGCTTGATGGTTTTCTTGTTGTTCTTTCTTCTGATCATCAATCAAAATCCCAGTGGGTGCAACATATTTAGTATTGACATGTTCCCAATATTGACTTCCCAAACTCTTGATGTAAATTTTAATTCTCTCGCTCCATATCCTATAGTTTTCTCTATTAAACTTTGGACCTTCCTTCTTCATCATGATTTGCAAGATCTTTTCCTCAAGCTGTTAGGCTTAGATCTTAGAGGACGTGAGATGCTCTAATACCAATTGATGGTATGATGGAAGAATAAGTATCCGGTAGATTGCTGAGAGGGGGGGGGGTGAATCAATAAATTGAAAAACTGATACAAACTTCCCAATCTCAATCTCAATCACACAGAGTAAACTTATCAATGAAATATCTGTATCAAGATAAAAACTCGTAAGAAAAACCGGTTGACTGTTATAGCAACTTAACAGTAAACAAAGTCAAACTTGTAAAAATCCAAATGCTTTATCATATGTCAATAGACTTCATTTCTCAATGCTTCCGGTTATTATGCCTTATCAGAATAGTTAAGTAGTTAATCAAATCAACCATAAGATCATAACCACAAAATCATTCACCACATGACACAAATATTTTTGATGTGGAAACCCAAATGGGAAAAACCATGGTGAGATGAGACTCACAAGATAACTATCTAAACTCTTCTGAAGTTCGCCTTGTTAGGAGCCAAGCCTGTTAAATCTTTACAAGTCCTGTTAAGAACTGATCCTATTAAGAATCATCTGGAAGGGATTGACTATAAATACCTTGTTAGAAGCAAGTACCCTGTTAGGAGTAACCTCGGTACAGGATTTGAGAATCCAACTAATGGATCACCTTGTTAGAGGATTTAAGAAGTAACCAAGCTTGTTAGAGCTTACCTAGTTAGGGGATTTCAGTTCTACTGTAACTGTTGGAAACCAACAAGATTTTGCTTGATCTGTCTAAATAGCACTACACTTGCTTGATTAGATCCTTTTAAGATTCTATCTGCCTTTACTCAAACTGCAGACTCAGTATCTGATTCGGAAACCACACACTCAATTGATTTCTACCAATACCTTTTACAAAACAACTTCATCAACCTTATAAAAAATTAGTTAGGTTGGTAACACAACAAAAACCTAATTCTGTCATAGAGATTACAAACAAATCGGTTTAAGTATGACTGTTGGAGTTACATAGCAATCAGTAAACATCAATCAAGAAAATTCCAACCACTCCTCAATCACCACTTCATCGGACTCAGTAACTCATCATGCGCTTTGCATTAGATGCAATACACTTTGCTCATTCCCTAGACAATAACATGCCAAAACATTTTGAACTTTTCTTCATACAATGATCATACATGTCGTCATCATTACCGCTCATCATTAGATCATAAAGAAACATAACCAATTCAACAACCTTAATCGGTTAGGGTTTAACAAAAACAACTGGTTGGGTTTATTGGTTACATTACATAGATAGGGTTTAACCTTTTATACCGGTTATCGATTTAACTCACAAACTTACATACCGGTTTACAATATCCTCCACAAAGCTCTCCCTACCGGTTACAAGACAACATCAATAATAACAACAATATCAGCAATATCATTACCAGTTAATTGGCATCAACAACAACATAATATATCATTAATGCAATCTTCATGCAAATGCCAACACTTCATTCAATTTATTCTTAAGAACCCATTTAGTTCCAATAACATTCTTATTTTTAGGTCGGGGAACTAAAGTCCATGTGTTATTCTTCTTCCATAGATTTCAATGAACATTCATCTTTACATGCTTCAATTATTGATACCGATTCAACTTGAGAAATTAAACATACCTCAATAGTTGCCAGTCTTCTTCTTGTCATCACTCCAATATTCTTATCCTCAATTATTTGATCTTCTGAATGATTCAATCTCACATCCTAGGAGTCTTCTGACTCTTTGTTCCTCTTCTCAATTCTTCAGTTACCATTGAATTTTTTGATACTTCCGGAGTAATTGGTTCAATACTCTGTTCCGATAAAGGTGTTACTTGTTCAGATATAATAATTTCCACCGACGGTTCTTTCTTATAAACTCTGATTTGACTTCTATTCAGCCCATCCACCTTGACATTAGCACTCTCCACAATTCTCTGCAATCTCTTGTTATAACATATATATGCCTTGCTTTCATTAGAATAACCAAGAAATATGCCTTCATCACATCTAAGATCGAATTTGCCAATGATATCATCTCTCCTGATATAAAATTTACTACCAAATATTCTGAAATACTTAACTGTAGGTGGATTGCCAAACCATAATTCATAAGGTGTCTTATTGGTTGAATTCATAAACTGTTGTGCTCACTACTTCTCTCCAGTAGATATAAGGTATACTAGCTTCCATAATGATTGTTCTAGTAGCATCCAAGATAGTTATGTTCTTCCTTTCCACAACTCCAATCTGCTGAGGTGTCCGGGGAGCAGAGAATTGTCTCCTTATACCATGCTTCTCAAAAATGTTATTAAACTCATCGGATGTGAATTCTCCACCATGATCTGACCTCAAACATTTAACCTTCAATCCTATCTCTGTTTCCACTTTAGCCTTAAAGACTTTAAACTTTTCAAAAGCCTTAGATTTCTCCCTTAGAAAAGTAACCCACATAATTTTAAAATAATCATCAATGATTTACAAAAAATATGTATCACCTTGAAAACTTTTAACTCTAGTAGGGCCACATAAATAAGTATGAATAAGATCAAGAACATCATTAGATTTATCTTGTATACTCCTAAAAGAGGTTCTGACCTATTTTCCCATTTGACATTCTTTACATATCGGATTATAGGGCTTCACAATCTTAGGTATATCTCTAACTGCCTTAGTTGAACTGATCTTTACAATGCAATCAAAATCCACATGACATAGCCTCTTATGCCATAGCCAACTCTCATCAATTTGTGCAATCAAACATATCTTCTCACCAGAATTCAAATGAAATATATTACCTTTTGTTTGTGTACCGGTTGCAATCTCCAAACCAGATCTATTAAAGATTTTGCATTTTCCATCCTTGAACTATAATTGAAATCTGTTATCCACCAATTGTCCTACACTCAAAAGATTATGCTCCAAACCTTCAACAAAATAAATATTATCAGTATTGTACTTACCATCCAATGATATAGTTCCTTTTCCTTTGATCATACATACTTTGTCATCTCCAAATCTAACCAGACCGCCATCAAATTCTTGCAAAGATAGAAACTTCCTTTTATCTCCAATCATGTGATGTGAACATCCATTATCAATTACCCGTTCATCCTTGTCTTCAATTTTAGCAGCAAGTGCCTTCTCTTCAGGTAAATTCTCTTCTAGTTCTAGAACATCTTCCTTAATAGCCAAGAACACCCATTCCTTCCCATTGCCGAAACCACTAGCAGAGTCTTCTGTCGGTTCATCATCAGAGTCAGTCACACCTTCCTCATCCGCTATGTAGCATGATTTATATTTGTTTTTATGTACTTATATTTGTTCTGATATCCGGGTTTAGGCTTAAAAGATCTTCTAACTCTCTTCAAATCTTGAATTCCTTTCAGGACATCTAGATGAAAAATGACCAATCTTATTACATACAAAATATTTAAAAGGTTCTTTTCCTTCATACTTATTTCCTCCCAGTCCTTTAGGTACTCTTCTAGAAAATAGCGCTGCAAGTTTCTCAAACTCATCATCTTATTTCTTCATATCATCCAACTCCTCTGCATATAAATCTTTCCAATCTTGCTTACCGGTTGATGATGCAGATGCATGAAAAGAAGGTTCAGACTTCATAGCTCCAAAAGATCCAAATTCTTCAAGCTCAAAAGAAGATAATTTCCCAATCAAGGTATCTCTATTGACAAAATTATTAGCTAGTGTTCTCAATTCATTAATTGCAGTAGCCTTCATCTTGTAAGCTGGTGGTAGGGTTCTCAGAACTTTAGAAACAATTTTATCTTCACTCAGAGTTCCACCACAACATTGAATTCCTATAACAATCTCATTTACCCTTTTCATGAATGCAATAATCCTTTCATCTTCCTCCATCTTCAAGTTTTCATATCTCACCCGGTAACCATCAAGTTTAGCAATCTTCACAATAGGGTCACCTTCATTAAGAGTATCCAACTTAATCCATATAACCTTTGCAGATGATTTGTTAGTTAATCCCATTATTTGCTGATCATAAAGTGCACACAAGAGAGATTCTCTTTCTCTACAATCATTCTCAAGCTCCTTATCCAAATTTGTCAGATGAGGATTTCTAGATGTCGGATTATAAGGTGTACCACCATTCAATGTGATCTCCCAAATCTCCTTACCAAGAAATCTCATATGAGTCTCTATCTGAATCTTCCATATTGTGTAATTCGTTCCATCAAGCCAAGGAATATCTCTATGAAAGATAGCTCTAGATGAACTTGAACTATTAGTCACCACAGGATCTTCCTCAAGAGGTTAAGCTTTATTTAGAGAGGACTAGAGCTTTGATACCAATTATTAGAGAATTCAAATAACCAGAAGACAACTAAGAGGGGGGTGAATAAGTTATCACAGATTACCAGAACATTAAGAAATTAACACTTTAATAACAGAACCCAAAACATTAATACTAGAATAAATGATAAACCAATTAAGCATAAACAATAATCAGAGAATAAATACCATCCACATGACACCAAGATTTATATGTGGAAAACCCGATGAAGGAAAAAACCACGATGGGAAGCCTACCCACAGTTAGATAATACTTTTGCAGTAAGTATGTGAATTAGAATTTAGGGGCGTGCACTTGGAAGAAGGTCAACAGCCTAGAGTGCATTGCTCATCACAAAAGGAGTCGCATTGACTACATAGAAATCCAGTCTACAATTCAGAAGAATGAATGAACTACAAAGATAGCATCTCCTATGCCTAATTATAGTTCCGGTTATGCTCAATACCAGAGGACTAAATTCTCTGATCTACAATGAGAACTTACATCATATATATACAAGCCCTCGACCATAAAGAATCAGGTTGCCCACTAGACAATAAACCAATTACATAATTACAAAACATGGCAGCCTAAAACCAAACAAATAATATGCAACCTATAAGACATCCCAGAAACACATCGAGAGATCCAATCCACACATTACATTAATCCAGTCCATAACCTCGATGCACCGTGACCCAATATAGGTCCACACGCTAAAGCAATGATCTCCATCAACCAAGTCTTGAACATGATCACCATTAGCATCCTTAATCCATACCAGAAGTTGCACCAACACCACTTATGCATATCATCAAAGATCTTCAACAAAGATCTACTGGTAGAACCTATTCGGTCCCGGAGACAACTGAGAGGGGGGGGGGGGTGAATCAGTTGTCAAATAAATTCAAACCAAAAACAACTTAACCAACTTAATGCTTAATACCGGTAAACTAGTTCAATATGCCGGTAGACAGTTTTAATAGTTAATTGCTATACCGGTAAGGATTATTGCATGAAACATAAAGACAAAGTCATCCACAACACATACCACCAATATTTGTACGTGGAAACCCTGTAAGGGGAAAAACCACGGTGGGAAACCTTACCCACAATCAGATGATACTATTGCAGATAGTAAGTGTACATAAATGGGGTCTGCACATGTAGAAAGGCCAAGCGCCCAGAGCTCACTGCTCAGTCACAAAATGGGAGTCACACTGACTACAATTGGATGGTTAAATCCAATAAGAATGTACTGCTAAAATTAGCATCTTCATATGCTGAATTCAGTACCGGTGTAGTTCTGATTGTCTTCACAAAAACCCTCCTTCAATCTTCAAATGATGTCTGTGTGTAGAGCTCTGCTTATTCTCTCATATACCTTCACACAATCCTTTTCACATTCCACTCTTGATCTTACAAATAAGATCTTACATTTATACCATAACCTAAGACCAATTTTAGTAGGTCAGCTCTACAAGATATTACAATAAAATTAATTTACATATCAATTAATACCTGATGTAGTAACCGATTCAATATGTCAGCTTAATGCATTTACAACAATAATAAGTCATCTCCATAGCGTGCCATGCTGATTTGGAAAAGATAAACCTGCTGGTGTAACCTGGACCTATTTGCCGGTAACAACAAATATGCAAATGCTAATGTACCAATAAACAAAACTCCAAGACAAAGTGTCCACACAATGTCTTCGACATAACCAAGTGTTTTCCATATCATTCCAAGTGTCGATGATCATTATATCTTGCCGATGTACTAGATACCGGTGATTGTGCATGAGTCACTTACTTGCTGGTGAATGTTGCTGATTCCAAAGTGCTAGAGTTGATAAGTGTTTAGTAGGTGTTGACATCAATGACAAAACCATACCAAAATACCAACAATCTCCCCCTTTGGCATTGATGGCAACACAAGATGGAAAAACCATCAAAGTGCCATAACAGAAATGCCAAATACCCAAAAACCAACAATCTCCGAAATCAAGATACAGAGAGTAATAATCTCTCCCAAACAACAATCTCTCCCCCTAGGAGCAACATGTGTTTTCCTTGTGTTTTTCCATACCAATATCTCCCCCTTTGACATCAAATGCCAAAGTTCTTACCAAGCCAAGTTCATATACAAAATACCAATCAATTTAGTATACCAACTACTCCCCCTGAGAAGTAGCTTCCCATCAAAGCCGGAATAAAAGATTTCTCTGCTAATTTTGTCAGTTGATGACAATCATCAACTTCCTAAGTCTCTATCAGTGGGGTATGGCCCCAAGCTGATCTCTGAGATATTCAAAAGTCTCCTTAGGCAGAGGTTTAGTAAAGATATATGCAATCTGCTATTTAGTATTCATATAAACCAGTTTTATTTCCTTTGCTTCAACATTTTCCCTTAGAAAATTCAGTTTGATAGAAACATGTTTGGTTTTGGAATGTAATACCAGATTCTTAGATATATCAATTGCTGTAGTGTTATCACAATAGATAGTAATAGGTTCCTTGCATTTTATCTTTATGTCTTTCAACATTTGCTTGAGCCATAGTACCTGTGTACAATTAGTTGTTGCTGCAACATATTTTGATTCTGCCGTTGATAAAGATGTACAACTTTGTTTCTTACTCAACCAAAAAACTAGTTCGTTTCCAAGAAAGAATGCTCTGTCGGTGGTTCTTTTTCTATCATCCACGTCTCTTGCCCAATTTGCATCTATGTATGCACATAATTCAAAGTTTTCATCTCTAGGATACCATAATCCAAGATTTATAGTACCTTGTAAGTACTGGAAAATCCTTTTTACTACTGATTCAAGATTTTCTAGGATTACTTTGAAATCTTGAAACAATACATACTGCATTCATAATATTAGGTATGGTTTGTGTCAAATATAGTAAACCTCCTATCATAGATTTGTATCTAGTTGGATTAATTCATCCCTTAGTGATAATTTGTCATTTGTGGTCATAGGTGTGCTTACCGGTTTAGAGTTCTCCATCCCAAATTTTTTTAGTAACTCTTTTAAGTACTTGGATTGACACAAGAATATACCTTTATCAGTCTGTGAAATCTGCAATCCTAAAAATAATTTTATTTCACCAATCATAGACATTTCAAATTCTTGCTGCATTTTAATAGAAAATTCTTTACATAATCCATCTTCTCCTCCAAAGATTATATCATCAACAAATACTTCTAGAGCTAGGATGTCATCATTAGTCACTTTATAGTATAAATTGTTGTCTGCATTACCTTTAGAAAAGCCAATCTTCAAAAGATACTTATCCAATCTTGCATACCAAGCTCTTGGAGCTTGCTTCAATCAATACAAAGCTTTTCTTAACCTGCAAACCATATCTTTGTTATCTGTCAAAGAAAATCCATCAGGTTGTTCAATGTAAACTTCTTCTTCAAGATCTCCATTCCAAAATGCACATTTGATATCAAATTGATATACTTTTTAGTTCTTATGTGCTGCAAAAGCCAAAAATAATCTGACTGCCTCAATTCTAGCTACTGGTGCAAAGGTTTCATTATAATCAATTCCTTCTTTCTGAGAATATCCCTTACACACTAGTCTTGCATTATTTCTGATAACCTTACCATCTTCATTAAGTTTGTTTTGAATGCCCATTTGGTTCCAATTACATTTTTATCTTTAGGCCAAGGAACTAATGTCCAAGTATTATTTTTCTCAATTTGTTCTAATTCTTCTTCCATAACTTTAATCCAAAATTTATCTTCACATGCCTCATTAACTGACGATGGTTCAATTTGAGAAATAAGACATACCTCTTCATTTGCCAATCTTCCTCTTGTCATAACTCCTTTAAACTTGTTTCCAATTATCTGATCTTTAGAATGATTCAGTCTTACATATCGGGGTGTCTTTGTTTGCTGTTGTTCCTCAGTTATCGTGGAATCTACCGGTGTAACTGGATCTTCATTTTGTACCGGTGGATTCAGTGTAGGTTCATTTGTCAGAATTTTCGTTGCTAGTTCAGAGTCTATATACCTTGAAGTTCCTTTGAATTGTTCATCAATCTTTACATTTGTACTTTTAACAGTTTTCTGCAATCTTTTGTTAAAACATCTATATGCCTTGCTCTTAGATGAATAACCAAGAAATATTCCTTCATCACTTCTAGGATCAAATTTGCCAACATACTCATCTCTTCTGATATAACATTTACTTCCAAAAATTCTGAAATATTTAAGAGTAGGAGTAATACCAAACCATAGTTCATGAGGGGTCTTACTAGTTTCACCTTTGATGTGAACTTTGTTGAGTGTATAGACCGTTGTATTGACTGCCTCTCTCCAATATACACGTGGTAGGTTTGCTTTTGATAACATACTTCTTGCTGCATCCAAGATAGTTCTATTTTTCCTTTCAACAACTCCATTCTGTTGTGGTGTCCGAGGTGCTGATAGCTGTCTTCTGATTCCATTTACTTCACAGAATGTATTAAATTCCTTAGATGTAAATTCTCCTCCTTGATTTGATCTTAGACATTTTATTTTCTTACTGGTTTCATTTTCTACCATTGCTTTGAACAGTTTGAACTTTCCAAGTGCTTCTGATTTTTCTCTGAGAAAAGTAACCCAACACATTCTAGAATAGTCATCAATGATTAGCATGAAATATCTATCTCCTTGTAAGATTTTAGTTCTAGCTGGACCACATAAATCAGTGTGAATTAAATCAAGAGCATTATTGGATTTTTCTAGAATACTTTTGAATCTAGCTCTAACTTGTTTTCCAAATTGACATTCCTTACATACTGTATTGTGAGGTTTGACAATTTTAGGTAAATCTCTAACTGCCTTAATAGTATTGATTTTCACCATGCAATCAAAGTTTACATGACAGAGTCTCTTATGCCATAGCCAACTTTCATGAATATGTGCTATTAAGCATGTCTTTTCATTGTTATTCAAATGAAAGATATTACCTCTAGTCTGATTACCGGTTGCAATTTCCAAACCAGTTCTATTCATGATTTTCCATTTTCCATTTTTGAATTGTAACTGAAATCCTTTCTCAACTAATTGACCAACACTCAAAAGATTATGCTTTAATCCTTCGACATAGTAAACATTATCAGTGTTATGCTTACCATCAAGAGATATTGTACCCTTACCTTTGATCAAACAAGCTTTGTCATCTCCAAATCTCACTAAGCCTCCATTGTATTCTTGAAAGTTCAAGAATTTACCTTTGTCTCTTGTCATATGATGTGACCATCCTGAATCAATGATCCATTCATCCTTTACTTCAACTTTAGTTGCCAAGGCCTGTTCTACCAGTTGAGCAGTAGGTGCCAGTTGATCTTCTGTTATAGCAACAAAAACCCATCCATTGTCTGCCGAATCATCATCAGAATCATCAGTCACACCTTCATCAGCAATGTAACAAGATTTGTCTTTATTCTTCTTAAATCAGTATCTCTGATATTCAAGGTTAGGCTTGTATGATCTTCTAGCTTCTTCTCTTAGTCTAGCATGTCTATCAGGGCATCTTGAAGCCATATGACCAATCTTATTATAGTTAAAACATTTAAAGGGGGCTTTACCTTCATACTTACTTCCAACTGGACCTTTAGGCATTTTCCTTGCAAATAGTGCTTCAAGTTCTTCATTTTCTTTCCTGCTTTCTTCAAGTTCTCTTGCATAAAAGGCTTTCCAATCAGATTTGTCAAATGATAGAGCAGATGATGTTGATGCTTTAAAGGCCAAATATGTCTTTATAGTAGCAACAAGACCAAATTCTTCAATTTCAAAAGCTGAAAGTTTCCCAATCAATGTATCCCTAGTTACTGATGTATTAGGCATTGTTCTTAACTCATTTATAGCGATGACTTTCATTTTATATGCCGATGGAAATCCTCTTAAAACTTTTGAAACAATTTCATCCTCACTTAAGGTTCCTCCACAACATTTGATACCCAAAACAATCTCATTTACTCTTTCCATAAAAGCAGAAATCCTTTCATCTTCTTCCATTTTCAGATGTTCATACCTGACCTGGAAGCTTTCAAGTTTTGCAATTTTGACTATGGAATCTTCTTCATTCAGTGTTTGCAAATGATCCCAAATAGCTTTAGCAGTAGACCTATCTGATAGTCCCATGATTTGTTGATCAGATAATGCGCTCAAAAGTGCTTCTCTTGCTTTGCAATCATTTTCCTCATCTTTAGTCAAGCTGGGTGGATTGGGTTGACTCTGAGTAGGAGCAGTATAACCATTCTTTGTAACATCCCAGATGTCCTTTCCAATGCAATTTAGACGTGTCTCCATTCTGATCTTCCATATGCCATAGTTGGTTCCATCAAGTTTAGGATTGTCCTTCCTGAAATAGTTAGTAGACATTGGATCTCCTCAAGCTGTTAAACTTCTGCAAAAGAGGACTATGCTCTGATACCAATTGTTAGGTCCCAGAGACAATTGAGAGGTGGGGGGATGAATTAGTTGTCAAATAAATTCAAACCAAAAACAACTTAACCAACTTAATGCTTAATACCGGTAAACTAGTTCAATATGTCGGTAGACAGTTTTAATAGTTAATTGCTATATCAGTAAGAATTAGTGCATGAAACATAAAGACAAAGTCATCCACAACACATAACACCAATATTTGTACGTGGAAACCCTGTAAGGGGAAAAACCATGGTGGGAAACCTTACCCACAATTAGATGATACTACTGTAGATAGTAAGTGTACATAAATGGGGTCTGCACATGCAGAAAGGCCAAGCGCCTAGAGCTCACTGCTCAATCACAAAATGGGAGTCACACTGACTACAATTGGATGGTTAAATCCAATAAGAATGTACTACTAAAATTGACATTTTCATATGCTGAATTCAGTACCAGCGTAGTTTTGATTGTCTTCACAAAAACCCTCCTTCAATCTTCGAATGATGTCTGCATGTATAGCTCTACTTATTCTTGCATATACCTTCACATAATCCTTTTTCACATTCCACTCTTGATCTTACAAATAAGATCTTACATTTATATCATAACCTAAGACCAATTTTAGTAGGTCGGCTCTACAAGATATTACAATAAAATTAATTTACATATCAATTAATACCCGATGCAGTAACTGATTCAATATGTCAGCTTAATGCATTTACAACAATAATAAGTCATCTCCATAGCGTGCCATGCTGATCTAGAAAAGATAAACCTGCTGGTGTAACTTGGACCTATTTGCCGGTAACAACAAATATGCAAATGCTAATGTACCAATAAACAAAACTCCAAGACAAAGTGTCCACACAATGTCTTGAACATAACCAAGTGTTTTCCATATCATTCCAAGTGTCAGTGTACCAGATACCGGTGACTATGCATGAGTCACTTGCTTGCCGATGAATGTTGCTGATTCCAAAGTGCCAGAGTTGATAAGTGTTTAGTAGGTGTTGACATCAATGACAAAACCATACCAAAATACCAACAAAACCCTCACTGGAACCACAAACCAAGCTTCCAAGCAAACATGATAGCATCCGATCACTAGATCAAAACTAACTGACTGAATATGAACATGAGTAGCATGAATAAGCCAATTCCATAACCAAATCATACAAGAGCATACCAGATCATGTCAGATCCAATCCAACCAGAAATCAGACAATCTATTAGGACCAGAAGGGTCCCAGTAAAGCATCCAAAACAACTAGTGTTGACATCAATGACAAAACATCAATGCAACACATAATCAATTCCTCCAATTGGCTAACATTGTGATCCCTAGCCATTCCACCACAACCAGCCAGCCCAGGGTTACCCTTGGCCACCCCATCAACATTAACTTTAATCCAACCGCTAGGCGAAGGGATCCAAATAACATTACTTTGGGGTTATCTTATCTTGGTAGTCGAAATAGAGATGTCCAGATTTAAGTTCCATCTACTGATGATATCTAAATCTCGTTGAAGATGTCAATGTAAGGGTCTCCTTTACGACAGGGGCAAGGGGATCTTTTTTTTTCCTTAATACTATTATGGATTTTATGAGCCACAAGAATAGGTACGGATTCACCATCCCTGAAGATCCTATTATTTATTTCCTTCCACAAACCCCAAGAAATGTGATGCATCATGCAGCTCCAGAGCACCCTAAGAGAGTGATTCATTGTGGGGCAAACTCACTAGAACCAACAATCCCTAATATTACTCAACCAAATCCACCATAAATCCCTCAACTGAAAGAAAAAAGCCTAGACTTCAGCAACAAAGGAATAATATAGTAGGATGTGATTATCATTCTCTGCATTCTCTTTACATAGGAAACATTTGTTGGGAATAACCATACCCCTTTTACAAATATTATCAATGGTTAAAAATTTCTCTTGCATAAAGAGGCTGAAAAAATATTGATTTTAGGGATTAGGACATCGTTCCAGATACCAGACCAAAAGGGAGTGAGAGAGAGGGTCTTAGTGATGAGCTGAAAAGAATAAGAGACTAAGAAATCCCTAGAGGGAGATCCACTCCAAAAAAACTCATCAACAATAGGGAAAGAGGGAATATGAACCCATGAAAGCCACTTCTGAACAAGATGAAAGGATAGATCAATGCTAACAAGATCAATCTAGGCCCCACCCAAATATAATCAGCAACCTAGATGCCAACAAGTCTAACACATCTGTCCTTGAGGTGGTATGCCCACATAAAGGTGGATAAAGAGCCTTCCCCCACCCACCAATCATCCCAGAAATGGATATTTCTACCATCTCCAAGAGACCATCTCATTCCTTGAGCAATAATGTCCTTAGAGTTGAAAAAGATCTTCCACATATCAGAGGCCGCAATGGGAAAGAAATAATTCTCCAGGGAATTTTTAATGCCATGAATATGACATTTATGGTGGAATATGTAAGTCCACTCATTATCTTCTTTAAGGCACCTCCAAAACTGCTTGGATAATAGAGCCTTATTAAAATCCCGAATGTGTCTGAGGACCAGAACACTAATTTTTTTAGGGGAGCACACCTATTCCCATGACAAAAGATGCAATTTGTTTTTAGTTTTAGAACCAGTCCACAAGAAGGTCTTTTGAATTTTCTCCATACAATCCACAAATTTAGCCGGGACTTTAAATAAACTCATGCCATAAACTGGAAGAATCTGCAAGGAAGCTTTGATGAGAAGGAGTTTACTAGCTTGGCTAAGGAGGGAAACTATCCACCCCACCAGCTTCTTATGAAATCTATCAATAAGACTTGACCAAAAGGTCTCCGGAGGAGGGCCAGGGAAAGGGAGAAGAACCAGGTAAGCATCCGACAGAGTTCCAAGTTTACACCCCAAAATTTCAACAATTTTGATCTACCTATGAGTAGGGGTATTGAGAAAGAAAATAGAGCTTTTAGGCAAGCTTGTCCTCTTCTCAAATCCACATTCATATAGGGATAAGATGGACTTCAATAATTTAGCTTCCCTGACAAAACTTTCTCCCATGAGTGTGATATCATCAAAAAATTGTTGATGAGAGCACACATGAGCTTGAGAAGAAGGCTTGAATCCTTTTAAATTACCCAATTTGACTTCCCGCTGAATCACCTTACTTAGAGCTTCACTCATTAAGATGAAGATAAAAGGGGATAGGGGGTCACCCTCCCGAATACCTCTGGAAGTAGAGAAAAAACCAGATGGAGTACCATTAATTAAAATGTTGCATAACAAGTTAGCATGTAAATATCACAAATAATACTATCTAATCTCATAATGTCATGCGTATTTTAAGCATATATATATTATATCATAATCCATTTAAATAGACATATTAATGTGCTCATATGAAGTCTAGGTAATGTAAGGAGTCAAGCTATATGTAAAGTTTGTAGAATATATGACATTAGAACTTGACTAAAATCTAATGGGAAGCTATGAAATTATACAAAATATAGGCCCATCAATTACAATTCAAATTTACTTAACAAATCTAACAAACAATGTTGATCAAATCCATGGTTTATAATCAATCACTAACAATAATATGGGATCGAATTTGATGTATAGTAATATATCATCATGCAACTAAATCAAAATAGTAGATGTTTTTGTCTTTTTGATGATGGGCCTCACACACAATTTAAATTAGTTTGGCCAATGTTTTGAAATATTGAACTACATTCCTATATAGATATGTGCATTATTGTTGACACATCTCTTTCTCAAACATATCACCAGAAGACCTCATTATATCCATAATGATACATTGTTACAATCATAAAAAAAGGTAGATAGAAAACAATTCTACTAGCAAAGGAATATTCCAATCATAAATAGATTAGATAGTTTCCAAACACCAATATAGGTACAATATCAAGACTCTTCCTTGTTCACAATAAATTGTCTCATTTTATATATCAATATCTAGTAACATTAAACACTTGTTCCTGTGTGTGTGTGTGTGTGTCGATATAGCTCAAAAAACTTTGATATCAACCAAACCTTAAAACTTGGAGAATACACTTGAATACACATAGCTAAAAGTCTACAACAAAAGTATTTACAATTCTCTTTACTTTTATATAGTATCAACTAGTGTTAACATGCTTATTTGTCTAACCAATCCTTCCTTTTATTTTGCAAGTAAAGAATATTGCCTTTTATTTTGCAAGTAGAAAATATTACTATATATATATATAAAATATTACTAATGATATATATATATATATATATAAAATATTACTAATGATATATATATATATATATATATATATATATATATATATATATATATATATATATATATATATATATATATATATATATATATATATATATATATATATATATATATATATATATATATATATATATATATATATATATATAATGTTTTGGTTCATCTAAAAAAACAATGGTATCAATATTCACTATCTTACTTATATAATGCATAAGACAAATTAGGACAAGACAATAATATTTAACATTAATGGTTGATTATATTATTTATAAACAATGCAATAATAATTAATCAAATAGGATAGAAAAGTTCTTTATGAACAACACACGTAATTGCTAACTAGTTGGTTTAATTGAGTTCTAAAAATTATTAAGATATATGTATTGGTCAAAACAAAGTTTCTAAAAAAAACTATCAAATTTGTTATTTCTATTTTATATGGCAAGTGAGTGTAGCCCATATTGTTTGTGTCTCCAAAGTATCAACCAAATTTAATTTTGGTAGTTTCATGGTATTACAAATTATGGTCCAAAAGCAATTATTTTATTATGATTTGGTATTCTCAAAATACCATATTATAACTATGAAGTACTTATTTATTGTCGAATAGTTGACTAGGATAGGAATTGGCTTCTTTACGGTGCACAACAAAATATATTTATATGTTTATGTGTATATGTGTATGCACACATACACATACACATACACATACACATACACATACACATACACATACACATACACACAAACATGCTTCACATATTAATATCTTGTTTATACAACAGTTCTCTAGGATATTTATGCATTTAATACACAAATATATTATGGTAGCAACATCATTTACAGTCATGATAAGAGTGACATTTTTATAAGTGTTGTGTTGTAAATTGTACTCCTTAATTGTGAGCCTGATTTCACACTCTTCTTGGAACTTGCTTTATTTTACATTTCCTAGAGCATTTTAGGACCATTTCTAGCCTTGATTTTTACCTCTTCCTCCCCCCCCCCCCCCCAACCTCCCCCAACTCAAGGATATGTGTCTTATACTATTTTAAATCTTCATCATTTTGTTTTGTACTTAATTTATCATCAAAAAACAAAATTAGGACCAGATTTGATGTCACAAGCCTATATTCTTGCATCCCCCCGTCAAAAATCCTATTTGGGTGAGAAGTTGTATAGTAATCCCAAGATTCTCAATTCTTACCAATGGTATCCTCAAAGGATTCTTTCAAATGAGTAGAGAACTAAGCCAAGAGGACCCTCTTTCTCTTTCTTTTTATTACCGATGAGCTGAGATATTAGCCCCTTTTATTCCTAGAACTCATAAGTTTTTGTCATGTTTTGATTTTATGATGAGATGGTAATGATGTATTAAAGTTTGAATATATGCATTTTAGATGTTAACTGAACCCATTAAATCATGTTTTGTCTTTGCCAATTATTCTTGCAACCATGTGATTTATTCATGTTGCCATACAGATTGTTATAGGTGATATCATGCGTGAAATTAATAGATGTTTTGATTAATTAAAATAGATATGTGTATGCTTGTATGTTCTCTCTTTTGAATTGCAAGAATAAATGAGATGCTGCGGAGAAGGTTCTCTTGTCATGCCAATTGCAGTTTGAGATATTCAAGGAGGCGACTAAAAGTTCAAATCAACAAAGAGGATAATGAGTGTAAGGAACAATAGAGGAGAAGTAGGCGTGCAAGACTCATTTATGTCTGACTCTAGTGGGCATCAATCTTGTAAATACCGCCATGCTATGTTTTGGTTGTGGTATGGTTTAGATCCACGTTTTTAGTGGCTTAACTCTATCTGTTCTCCTTCATGAATGTTATTTGCCTCTTCTCATCAGCGTGATCTTAATTGTAGGAAGTTATTGTTTTCTTTTAAATAAGTTTCTTTGTCTCTTTTCTGAGGTTAGAAAGAAAGGAGAAGGAAAAAGAGCAAAAGATTTAGAAATAAAGTTGCAGAGTGTTTTGGGTTTCTTTTGATTCTGAATAATGTATAAACTTTTGAGAAACAATGAATAAAGATAAGTTATTCTGAGCACTTAGAATTATTTTGGAAGCCTAGAAGCACTCATCCAAGGGGGTCCACTTGGTGAGTGTTCCTGTGTCTTTGTTAAATTTAGTTTTCTTCTTTCACTGTAGTAAACGTCCTTACATTGATTGTTCCTGCAACCATTGGAAACAGATCCATTGACTGTTCCTACAACCAAAGAAAATAGAGTAATTCTTGTTTGGTAGCTTTGGACTTAGTTAGTATTTCTTGAGTGAAATTTATGTTAATGCATACTTTTTTCTTGTAGCCATTCAGTTGTTTTAATTCTTACTTACTTTTCTTGTATAAGATTTTAGTTGATGCAATAATGCAGGGTAGCTATAATAGGAACTTAGTGCATATATAGTGCAAACCCATTTCAAGTATTACGTCCCTGGGTTGACAGTCAAATGAACTCCATCTATGGAGATAGCAACTTCATAGAGTGAATGTCCAAACTTTGGGTTGAGACTTTAACTATAGTTATTATTCCTATTGTTGGACCAAACATTTTTGGCGCCATTGCCAGGGACGGTGTCAAACTAAGAACCTGTTATGGTTATTATCTTCTTAGTTTTTGGTTTAGTTGTTTTTGATAGACCTAATTGTTAAGTAATTTCTATGAACCTGCATGCATAGGCAAAGAAGAGATTCTCAAGGTAGATTCCTCCCCAGTCATCCTAATCATGTAGGAATTGACCCCCTAGATGTAAATCCTTTTTCTAAAATTTATCAAAACCCAAAAAATTTGAACCATCCTGAATCTGAATTTCCTAAGAACAACCTCCATTTTCTCTTTGGACCTCCAGAAGAAGAACATCATCTAGTGAATTCTCCCAAAATCCCAATGCAAGGAAATCCACCTCCTGGTGGGAATAATCCACCCCCACCTTTGGAACCAACATTTGAGTTTCCTATCTCTGATCAACATGATAATGCTAATCTCAAGAACATTATAGCTTCTTTCGTCCCTAAATTCTATGGATTAGTGATAGAGGACCTAGACACATTCTTGTTTAAGTTCGATGTTCTCTATAGGAGTTTTGATTATACTACAGATGCCCATAGACTCAAAATATTCCCTACCACTTTGAAAGAATCATCTTTAAGATGGTTTATGAGTCTAGGAAGTAGCACAATCACTACATGGGATGAGATGAAACAATTGTTTCTCACAAAATACAAGGATTATTTTAGAGGCACTGATCGCCATAGGGATAATATTTTTAGAATGACACAGAAAGAAGATGTGAGCCTTGAAGATTATCTGGAGAGGTTTCTTTTCAATGTCAAAAAGTCCAAGCATAGCACCCTAAATGAAGATTCTCTCAAGTTGATATTTTTGAGAGGAATCAGTGATGAATGCACTGATGCTTTGAATCTTATGGGAGGAGGTGACATAACACAATCCACATGGAATGACACTGGAAAAATTTGTCAGAAGTATTCCAGATCTTCTTCTAAGAAAAATAGGCGTTTCAAGCCAGGAGTTTCTTCATCAACATTTGGTAATGGAGTTTCTAGAATGAAACTTAGCCATTTGTTGAAGGACATTAAGGAGGATATCATTAATAATATGGCTACTCAATAGGACACACTCTCAACTAAGAGGAAGCATGAAGAAGCTGATGTAGTTCTTGCAGAATTCTGCCCTCATTGTAGACAAAGGAAAAGAGACTACAGATGTAAAATGGTTGCAAATCTTGAAGTTCATGACTTCAAGACAATACAAGGTGATGATGAACAAGTTTTCTATGTTGCTCAAAGAAGGCCAAATTTTCCAAGACAAGGTATGCCCCCTGATCCACTTTCTTTTTCTAGTTATAGTGGAAATTCCTATGTACCAAATAATCAATGGAAATCTCCATATTCTCAAAATTTTGGTAGTTATCCAAATTGGTATGGTCCTCAAGGCCAAGGGCAGCATTTTGCCAGTCAGAATCTACAATGGCAGTAGCCACAACAAAACTAGTCTCCCCCTCAGGGACAATGGCAACAATCTCAAGGAAATTGGCAACCTGCTCCTCAATGGAGAGGGAGTCAGCCATGGATAAATCAGTCTTTTGGATATCGACAGCCTATGCAGCAGCCACAACCATCTACAATAATGCCTCCCCCTATAGCCACTACTGTTCCACATAAACCCACACAGTTGCTACTCAACCAATATTGAATCCTAATAGAAAATCTCAGCAACAACAACAAGTTTATTAAGCTGATCCTAATCAATACCCAACCTATTCTCTATCTATAAGTGATATTCACCCCAGATCTGGGACAACTTTGCCTGATCTATCCCCTACAGTTATAACTGAAATACCCAAAGAACAATAAATCTCTAGTCCAATAGTCTCAATACCTCAAAATCAACAACTACTTCCATTTCCTTAGAGGCTACAAGAAAAAGAGATTCTTCCAGAATAAGAACAAAGTTTTGATATTATAGATCAACTGAAACATGCATGTGTTAAAATCCCATTGTTACAAGCTATAAAGGATGTCCTTGTATACAATAAGGCACTTAGGGAAGCATGTCTAAAGAAGACTAGCAGAAAGAAAAAAGATCCACAAACATTGTATGTAATGGGTCAATTGGCTGATATTATGTTAGGAAAAGTTTCAATTCCTAAGTATGCTGATCCTGGTAGCCCTGTTGTGAATATAGTCATCAATGACACTCAGACAAAGAATGCTTTGATAGATTTGGGAGCAACCATTAATGTTATGACAAGGGATATTATGGAATGGCTTGAAATAACTAGTCTCAGACCTACACTTATAGTCCTACAGCTTGTTGATGGTCCTATAGTTTGACCTGATGGTATGATTGAAGATATAGTTGTTGCTTCGAATTCTTGGAATACCTTGTAGACTTTATGATCCTGTCTCCCAAGGCCACATTGGGAGGATATCCAGTGATCTTGAGAAGACCTTGGCTTTCTATAGCTGATGCATATATTGGATGTTGGTCAGGGGATATGACTATCTCAGATGGAAACAGTACCAAAACATTAGCTCTATATTCTCCTGAGCCGCCCCAATTTGATCAACAACAAGCCGTTTGGCCTAATTTGGGAGAAGAATTTGAAGAAGGAGTTGAGTCTATCAATCACCTTATGATGATTAATAGAGGACCATGCATCCAACTTCATGATGATGACTCGATTCTTTATAAAATTCTGACAAATGAGTTAAGGCAAGAGCAATAGTCATAGGAGTTAGTACCAAATATTTCAGAATCAGACTTTCTTGCAGCCACTGATATATTGCATACTCTGTTGCCGTAGAAAGTCTACACTTATCATTTTTCTGATGTATCTCATATTCATCTTACTATCAAAGTGGAAGTTGATTCAAACAAATATTTGAATATCAATAGGAATCTTACAGAAACTCAAAGAGTAGCACTTGTGGACTTGCTCAAATGTCATAAACATGCTTTTGCATGGGATTACAAGGATATGCATGGAATTGATACTATAGTTTGTACCCACCGTATCTACATAAAAGAAGACTATAGACCACTTAGACAACCATAGAGAAGAATCAACCCTGCATTAAGAGATATAGTTAAAGAACAATTGCAAAAAATGTTAAATGCTGGATTTATCTATCCTATTTCGGATAGTCAATGGGCATCACCTTTAGTGATAGTTCCCAAGAAAGGAGGAAAATGGAGAGTATGTGTTGATTATAGAGCTTTGAACTTGGCAACCAGGAAGGATCATTTTCCATTACCATTTGTGGATTAGGTATTAGACTCTTTGGTAGGGAAACAATATTTCTCATTTCTTGATGGATTCAGTGGCTACAACTAGATTCAAATTGCCCCAGAGGATCAAGAAAAGACTAAATTTAATTTCCATTAGAGAACATATTCATATTCTGTTCTTCCTTTTGGATTATGCAATGCTCTAGCTACTTTTCAAAGAGCAGTGATAAGCATATTCTCAAATATTTCTTAGGATACCATGGAAATTTATATGGATGATTTTACAACCTATGGTTCATAATTTGAAGAAGCATTGGAGAACCTGAAGAAAGTTTTGGAATGGTGTGAAGGATATAATTTATCATTGAATATTCAAAAGTGCTTCATGATGATGCATGAAGGTATAGTTCTTGGTCATCATATCTCTATAAATGGAATACAAGTTGACCTAACAAAAATAGAAGTTATTCAAAATATCACCGCACTGGTAAAGCAAAAAGATGTCAGAAGTTTTCTTGGTCATGCTTGATATTATAGGAGGTTTATCAAAGATTTCAACAAAATTGCAATCCCTCTATATTCTCTTTTGACCACGGATATGGAATTTAAATGGACTTTCTCATGCAATGAAGCTTTCTTGAAGCTCAAACAAGCTTTGACCCAAGCACCACTTCTTAAAGGTCCAAACTGGTCCTTACCATTTCACATTCACACAAATGCATCTGATTATGCCATAGGAGCAGTCTTAGGATAAAAGATTGATAATTTGGAGAGTGCAATTTATTATATCAGCAAGAACATGCAGGGGCCTAAGCTAAATTACACAGTCATTGAAAAGGAAAAGTTAGAAGTTATATATGCACCCAACAATTTTAGGCATTGTATAACATGATATCTGATATTTGTGCATACTGATCATACTGCAATCAGATATCTCATGAAAAAACCTTCAATTACAGGAAGATTGGCTCGCTGGTTACTTTTGATGCAGGAATTTGATATCACAGTTATTGAAAAACCAAGAAAGTCCAATATGGTTGTATATTATCTTTCTAGGCTTCAATTGCAGGATGATCCTACAACCATAAATAATGCTTTTTCAGATGAACATTTATTCCTTATACAGGAACACACTCCCTAGTATGTTGATATTGCCAATTATTTAGCTGCTAATAAAATGCCAATTCATTTCTCTCCTAAAGAAAGAAGGTTGTTGGTTGAGAAAAGCTTTAAATTCTCATGGATTGTTGATTGTTTATTCTATACTGGACCTAACCAAGTCATGAGAAGATGTGTTAGAGAGGATAAAATATATGATATCCTACATGCATGTCATAATGAACCATGTGGAGGACATTTTGTTGCTAAGAGAACAACACTTAAAATATTGAGCATATGATATTATTGGCTAACATTATATAAGGATGCAACGCAATATACAAGGAAATGTAATAGATGCCAGTGCATGGGTAGGCCTACTAGATCTGATGAGATGCCATTATATCCATAGATATTAGTTGCACCATTTGATAAATGGGGATTATATTTTGTTGGGCCAATTGATCCCCCTTCCAATGGAAAATCTTATATTCTGGTATGTACTGATTATGTAATCAAATGGGTGGAAGCACGAGCTATGATACATGCAAGAGATAATAAAGTAGCTGAGTTTCTCTATGAAGAAATATTTACTAGGTATGGAGTTCCAAGAGAAATTTTTTCTGACCAAGGACCACAGTTTGCTTCCACATTGATTGCAGCAATGGTCAATGAATATAATATAAGGCACAACAAGTCTACCCCATACCATCCACAAGAAAATGGACAAGTAGAAGTCACAAATAAGGATCTAGAAGCCATTCTTACTAAAATAATAGCTGTTCATAAAAAAGATTGGTCTCAAAGACTTCCAGAAGCCATTTGGGCATATAGAACAACATGGAAAAAACCAATTGGTTTTACACCTTTTGAAATGGTGAATAGAAAAGAAGCAATGATGCCTATTGAGTTTGAACACAAAACTCTAAGAACAACTCTACAATTGAATATGACACTTTCTGAGGTACAAAAAGACTGTATTCAACAATTGAATGCTTTAGATGAGTTGAGAAAAATGGTTGTCCAACAAATAGAACTTACTCAAAATCAAAGAGCTAAATGGCATGATAAGTACATAAAGGAGAAGAAATTTCAAGCAGGTGACTGGGCACTACTGTATGATTCTCGATATAAGGATACTATGGGAAACCTACAAACCAGATGGTTAGGCCCATATGAGATAGAAGAAGTTTTAAAAAATGGAGCAGTTCGCTTGACCACTATTGATCCAGTTCGATTTAAGCTTTTAGTAAATGGTCACCGACTATGCCTCTATCATAAGCCTGCAACCAAAGAACAATTCCTGCAGCAATTCACCAATAAAGATCAAATATCAGTTCCTATAGCTTCTACAAGGAACGTTCCTAACACTCCATAATTCTTCAAGCATCATTTCATAAAGATATTTCCATGTCTTATAGAAATATTATTCTCCATAAATAATTTTTTTCCATCCACGTCATCCCGCTTCATTTCTTTATCTATCATTTCATTCACGCCACATCATTTCATTTCACCATTCTTTTGGCTAACCGTTTCATGCAACAATTATTTGCACAACTGCAGGTATGTACATATATATATATATTTTATTAATTATGCATTTATTATTTTACTATGATTATTGCCTATTTCAAATCCATGTACACTTCCCTATATCCTTTCCGCATGTGTGGACACGTTCCAAAATAAGTTGGGTGGGGGGGTGTTTTATGGTCTGATTTCCAAGATTAGTAATTATCCGTCCTTTTTAGTAACTTGATTTTATTGCCTACCATCATTCTTTTTAATGAGATTATTTTTGGCATGAGCAAGTAATGAATTCTACCGCCAAAATTGGAAGTAATTAAGGAAGGAATTTTCAAGCAAATATTTTCAGTCTGCAGATTACTTCAGGTCCTCATTCTCAGCTGCGGAAATTATTTCATGAGCTGAGATAGTTATGGGTGGAGATCCTATCTACCATGAACTAGTAATCCATGATGCGTTTCTATAGGATGCCCTGTGTGAGCATTATTTCCAGCTGCATGGTTGGATTGATTACTTTTTGAAAATAACAGATTATAATGAGGAAATTGCTTCCGAGTTCATGCATTCATTCAATCAAGGGGATTTTTTTGTCAAAGGATTAAGGGTTATTGCTACAGAACAACGAATAGATGAAGTTATTGGGTTGCTGTAGGAAGGAGAACTATTTCCTGAATCAAAGGATGCAAGAAGCACCAGAGCAAAATTTATGCAACCCACAAATGGACCTCTAATGGTGGACAAGTAGGGAACTAGACGGGTATCTCTTCTAGAAGAATGTCCCCAGGTGGCATTGTATATAATGAAATACATTACCTGCGATGGAAGGTATTCAAATTTACATTAAGTCCATTTCAAATTGCTTAGTCATTTATGGCATGGCCGAAGGGTAAGTGCTCCAAATTTCTATAACACCTTATTTCCATAAGTGCCAAAGAAACACAGAAGAATGGAAATCATTTTATCAGTCATCATGGTTTGATTAAATTGTTGGTAGACCGTTCTCTTAGGGATGTTTCTCAAATGGTATGGGGGGTATTTGAAGATATGCTGCAATTTAGGGTTGAAGATGCTCTTGTTGCAGATGAATTAGTAGCTCAAGAGGAGGATATAGGAGAGCCCTCGTCTCCTATAATTTCTATAGGAAATGAACTTCCCGTTGCCAAAGAAGCTTTGATTGTGATAGAGGAAGAGATGGTGAAAACAAACATTGTGCAACCTTCCACTTATTTCCAAAGAGGAGCGACATCTTCTAAAAGAAAAGGGAAATAATTAGAAACAATTGATGTAGAAGATGAAATTATGGTTCAGTCACAAGCAACACAGGTTTCTCCTGCAGCCAAGAGGCATAAGCCGAAGGGAAATACTCTTACAACAAAGCCTCTAGTAGAAACTGTTCCTGCAGCTACTCCAATGGTATATGCAAGAAGGACTCATAGTAGTACACAAAAATTTTGTCCAACAGGTGATGCAAGAGAGGTTATTTCAGTTGAAACATCAGAAGAGTAACGTGGGAGTCCAACAGAGGTTAAAATCCAGGAAGAACATGGTGTTGACAGACTTTCAAGTTTGGCATATGTGGCACAACAATTTGAAGAACATGTTCAAGAAATTCCATGCCCTAAGGTAACAACTATCAGACCTCCATCATCTCTCACTAATTGGTCTATTGCATTAACATTTTATAGGCAGTGGGAGATAGAGAGGGCTATGTTACAAGGAATTATTGATAAGAAACAAAGGGAAATTGAAAGGAGGGATGATAAGATTGAAGAATTGGAAGCTAAGATTGATACAATTACCAGTATGGTCCCTGAATTAATGCAATGTAGGGCTCCACCAAGAGTTTATGCTTTGCATCTAAAGGAGGGGTATTTAAGTTTTAAGCTAAACCACATTATTAGAGACTTTAGCCCTTCTTTAGACACCCTGAAAGAATTTTATGATGCTTATCAAACCTCTGCAATAGCTGTTAAAAACTTATTGTGTGAATTCTACTTGCATAGCTATGTCGTGACTTCTAATAGTGAGTGGAATCCCTTGTTATACATCGGTGATATCCACATAAAAGCATTAATGCAATGGGTGCAAAATGAAATTAGCATGGGAACTCAGGCCAAAGCATATAAGAATCTTGAATTTTATTATCCATTGCCACTTAGGATTGAAGCCAAAGACCCAAGGGTTCTTTATTATGGTTGGCAGAAGATATTAGCAAGGCCATATGTAAGGAGTCAGGTATTACCAATGAGGGAAGAAATATTCCAAGCATATGGACACTTGATTGACAATGAAAGTGCAACTGCAATTGACTGCCTAATTCAACGTTGGAATAATTTGCCAAAGGAATTAAAATAGGTCGAACCTCATTCATTGCCAAATTTTCATGCAGCTATACAAAGAGCCCCTAAATACATCCATTTGGGTAGGATGAAAAACAATGACTGGCTACCCTTGATCTTTCAGCCCCTTATCCTCATGTGGCCATTGTTGGGATGCAGGATTATAGACAAACCCTACGAGGTAGCTATAGAAGAAGCCAAATGGACCAGACTAGAAAAGATGAAGGGATTTTATTGGAATTTGGTTTCAGGAGGGACAGGTCAAGGAACTATTGGTGACTTAAGAGCTAGTACCCGAATAAAAAACTTTCCTCTTGATGGAGTATCAACAAGACACTAAGCTGGGGCACATGATGAGCTGAGATATTAGCTCCTTTTATTGCTAGAACTCATAAGTTTTTTGTCATGTTTTGATTTATATGATAGGATGGTAATGACATATTAAATTTTGACTATATGCCTTTCAGATGTTAACTGAACCCATTAAATCATGTTTTGTCTTCGCAGTTATTCCTATAGCCATGCGATTTATTCCTGTTTCCATACGGATTGTCATAGGCGATATCATGTGTGAAATTAATAGATGTTTTGATTAATTAAAATAGATATGGATATGCTTGTATGTTCTCTCTTTTGAATTGTGGGAATAAATGAGATGTTGCGGATAAGGTTCTCTTGTCACGCAAATTGCAATTTGAGATATTCAAGGAGGCGACTAAAAGTTCAAATCAACGAAGAGGACAATGAGCGTAAGGAATGGAAGAGGAGAAGTAGGCGTGCAAGACTCATTTATGTCTGACTCTAGTGGGCATCAATCTTGTAAATACCGCCATGCCATTTTTTTGGCTGTGGTTTGGTTTAGATCCACATTTTTAGTGGCTTAACTCTGTCTGTTCTCCTTCATGAATGTTATCTGCCTCTTCTCATCAGTGTGATCTTAATTGTAGGAAGTTATTGTTTTCTTTTAAATAAGTTTCTTTGTCTCTTTTCCGAGGTTAGAAAGAAAGGAGAAGGAAAAAGAGCAAAAAGATTTAGAAATAAAGTTGTAGAGTGTTTTGAGTTTCTTTTGATTCTGAATAATGTATTGACTTTTGAGAAACAATGAATAAAGATATGTTATTCTGAGCACTTAGAATTATTTTGGAAGCCTAGAAGCACTCAGCCAAGGGAACCCACTTGGTGAATGTTCCTATGCCTTTGTTAAATTTAGTTTTCTTCTTTCGCTATAGTAGACATCCTTGCATTGACTGTTCCTGCAGCCATTGGAAATAGATCCATTGACTGTTCTTGTAGCCAAAGAAAACATAGTGATTCCTGTTTGGCAGCTTTAGACTTAGTATTTCTTGAGTGAAATTTATGTTAATGCAGAGTTTTTTCCTATAGTCATTAGTTGTTTTAATTCTTGCTTACTTTTCTTGCATAAGATTTTAGCTGCTGCAGTAATGTAGGGTAGCTATCACAGGAACTTAGTGCATATATAGCGTAGACCCATTTCAAGTATTATGTCCTTAGGTTGACAATCAAATGAACTCCAACTATGGAGATAGTAACTTAATAGAGTGAATGTCTAAACTTTAGGTTGAGACTTTAACTATAGTTATTATTCCTATTGTTGGACCGAACAATTACTATGGAAGTTTAGTTTTGGGGAGGTTTATTACTAAATTGAGACAAGAAGGTAAATGGAGAGGGATAAAAAATGCTCCAAATATGGAATCTACCACTCATCAACAATTTGCTGATGACATTCTACTATTTTTTGAAGCATCATTAAGTGAGGCAAGATGTGTCAAGAAAAGACTAGATAAATATTATATAGTTTTGGGGTAAAAAGTACATTGGAACAAATGCCGAGATATTTTTCTTCAATACAAGTATTAACAAACAAAGAGAAATTTCTAGAATTTTGGAGATTAAATCTGTGACTCTTCCTGGAAGATTCCTAGGCACCCCACTCTTATCTGGTGCTAACAAATCAACTCTTTAGAATAGATTGGTAGATAGTTGTTTCAAAAAGCTAGAGGGATGGAAAAGAAAATGGCTCATGATAGCAGGATGGATATTCAAGCTTAAAATGGTGATAACGGTTGTCCCAATATTTGAAATGATGTGTTTAAAGATACCAAGGAAGGTGGTGAAAACTATTAATCAAAATATGAGGAATTTTTTTTTGGAATGGTAAGAATAAGCAAGATAAAATTCCATTACTGGCATGGGATTCATAGTGTAAACCTAAGGAAGCTAGGGGTGTAGGATTGAGAAATTGGAGCTTGATGAATGAAGCTATGCATGACAAGCTTGTATGGAACATGTAATCAAAACCAAATCATAAGTGGGTCCGAATTATAAGGAACAAATATATTGATAATGGTTAGAATGAACAAATCCTCACTATACAAAATCCTCCTAAAGAATATATAAATTGGAACTTTATTGTCTCTTGTTGGAATGCAGTAACTAATCATGGCACATGACAACTTGGCAATGGTGAGCATGCAGAATTTTGGTAGGATTCATGGGAAGGATACAAATCTTTAGTAGATGACCAAGGATGGGAAATTATTAAACAAGTCATAGAAGAGAAGTGGGGTCAAAAGGTGTGTGATTTTGTGAGATTCTACTCAGAGAAATGGAAATGGAAGAAGGCACATAAACTTGATCTACCATCCTAGTAGGAGGAAACTTTCAAGAGATTACTACAGAGTAGGAAGATAGTGTTTTTATGGGGAAAAGATGAAATAATTTGGTGTGGGGAAAAGAATGGAAAATACTCAGTTAAAGTTGGTTATCAACTGCTAGAACAGAACCTTGCAGGGGAGACATGGAATCATAAACTATTTTGGAATAGATGCTACCTCCCTAAGGCATGAAACTTTGCATGGCTTGCAATAAAAGGGCGAATATTAACAGGAGAATGGCTTTGCAAATTAGGTTTGCACAAACCTATTTAATGCTAGTTATGTCAAGAAGTTGAAAAAATGTTGGATCACCTTATTTTACATTGTAAATACACCTCATATTGCTAGCATTTCCTATTGCAAAGAATGAATTGGAAAATCCCCTTGCCTCTCAAATTAAAAGAGCTTTTTCTTAGTTGGAATATGGAAAGAACGAGATTTGTATATGGTGCAGGAGCACCTACCTATGAAGGAATGATCCAAAGACAAGATGATTTTATATTAGTTTAAGATGAATGTAATAAGACCCTATGGTTCCTTTGTATTTCACTATCTTAGGAGTGTGACAAGTTTGTCCATGTATGGGTCAAATTGTCACCTAGGGTCTTGTAGAGCAAATTGAGTCAATAAGGGTCACAATGGTCTAAATTGAGGGATCAAGTGGCCAAAGGTTTATTTGAGTCATTTTTTATGTTTTAAAATAAAATTTAATAATTTTGGGGGAATATGATAGTCAAGAGTCTAAGTTGGTTGAATAATGCAAAAATTGTCATATTGTCAATTTGCTGTCATGACAATTTTGCACTTTTTGTAAGTTGTGATTTTCCAACAGTCTGTTCAGTTTGAAAAATGGTTGGAGGAGGTTGTGTTAGTTTGGGGTGACACCTTTAAGGACCCCAAACACCAAAAGATGTAAGTTGTTTGATTTTGGTTGATTTGGAAAAGAAATTGAAGCATCAAAACTGTTTGAAACTTGGAAAACCGTCTAATTTCTGTTGATTGCATATTGAAGGTGGATTGGAAATAATGATCATCACCTAGATCCTGAAACTATATCATTTTAGATTTTTTTTGCATTTGGTGTGATGTCTTAAAGTGATCATTGCCCCATTCTACAAGCAAATCTCTACCAGGTAGTCTAAAACCCTCAAACCCCTAGGGTTTGACTGCAATAATGGGTTTTGGCCTAGGAACCCTTAACTGAAAAATATGTCATTATAGGAGATGATAGGCCACTGTGTCATATGTCAGTTCCAAAATCCATTAAGAGGACACAACAGGGCGACGAGGATGGAGAGCTAACCCTAGGTCTAACATCTCTATGTGACAAACCAACTTGATGAGTGTAGTGCATGAGAATTGAGTGGCAGAACATTGGAAAGGGGTCTGAATATTATAGAAGAGTACTTTGGAGGTTTACATAACATTTCATGGTTAGTGATGTTCACCAATTAGGAGAACCAAACAAGTTTGTGGAAGGTGTCCAGTCAAATAGGCCTAATAGTCCTATTAAGTCTGTTAGTGCAGTATAGGTTAGGATATCTACAAGTTAGTTTGGTACTAGAAACTGAGATATAGTTGAAAGCTCCCAAATGGGTATCTGAAAATATAATTTGTTTTCCTAGATCCTCAAGGTGTCAAAAGTTATTACCCAATTCCTTCAAATGGAAGCCTAATTGCAACTAGGTCTGTTTATGGGCAAGTGAGTCAAAATTGGTGTTCTGATGGGTCTAAACCATGAAATCTTATTTCATTTGTGTTAAGGTTTTGTGAGAACACCCCTCTAAGGGTTGTTGTATTGAATTGGTCAAGTGGGCTATTCAAACCCCTAAAGCCTAGTAGGAGCCCACATATGAATGCAAGGGTGTGTATAGTCACACAAGACTTGAGAAGTGTTAGTTGTTTTTAAGGGGACGTATTGGAGACTTTGAGTCTTCCAAGGTGTTGTTCAGTGTATTTTGAACCATTTTTTTGTCTTGGTGTTGTGTAAGGATCTTTGGAAGTAGGAATTTGGTTGAGTTTGTGAGGCTTAGAGGTTGGTTGGTTCAAGGTTATCCTTCTAGTCTGTTGCATCCTCATCAGTATATTCATGCATTTTGTATATAGGACCCTATACGATATTTATTTAGAAAGTTTGGAAAGAACAAAATAGGAAAAGATTTTAGGATAAAGAGGAGCCCATTCAACACCCATAAACTCATCTAGAAATTGTTATTATGAAATAGTAAATGCTTCGACATATGGGGATAACTTTAAAAAACATGCTTTCAATATGGAAGACAAAATATTAAAATCTTAATGGGTGTTACTGAAATTTTGGTTTCATAATGGGCTTTAGAGGGTTGGTCCTACTCTAATAGAAAATGAAGTAGTACTATGGCAAAAACCGGATCAAGGGTGGACTAAAATCAATTTTGATGGAGCATCAAAAGGCAATACTAGTTCTTCGGGTGTAGGTTGTGTCACACAGAAATAATATGGTATAATATTACAAATTGGTGCTAAAAAATTAAAGGATGACATAAATAATGAAGTAGAAGTGCAAATAACTCTCCTTGCAATTATTCTTACTAGCCAACTTTCAGTATCAAAATTGTATTTAGAAGGAGATTCATGTATTATAGTTAATGCAATCTCATTCGGATAGGCTGAAAATTGGAAACTTAACAAATTTATTGAGCTAATTAATAAGTGCTTCATAAATTTCAAGTTTTCAAAATATAACATATTAAGAGAGAAGGCAATATAATTGCACATAGGGCATCAAATTGGTGCTATGGGTTGAATGAAATTGATAAAATTTATTGATGGGATGACATGAGCGAGGTACCATTTGAAATTGGCGAAGTGGATATGGGTTGCATGGGGTAGGAGAGAATGTGTTGATATTTGTAAGGAGGTGATTTGACACTATGGACACCATGCCGGTTCAAGGAAATTGTTGATGCAGAAAATTGTCGACTGAGAAAAGGCAAGGAAAAAGGAAAAAATTGAACTGGTAATAGATCATGATGATTTTTGGGTTGGTTTCTATTGATGGATATATCTTGTGTATGTTTTAGAAATTCAAAACTAATATAGGACTTTGATGGTACTATAGTGAGTAGAGGCTAAGAATCATAGTTAGTTGGTCTATGAAGTGGATATCACTTATGGGTATGTGCAGGATCATGGTGTGCCAAAACAAACCCTTAAGTGGCAGTGAAATTTCAAAAAATCAGAGTTATGCAACTTGACATGAAAATTTGAATAAGTTGTGAACATTATTTTAAAAATATGTAAGAAGAGAATCTATAGAAAATTGAATGTAGTTTCTAAGATACTTGTTTTTTGGAAAAAAAACCCTATTTGATGAAAATTTCAAATTTCAATGTAGTGGTACTAAAATTTCAGGAAAAATATAAGAAGTAGGCGTATGTCTGACCACCCTAATCACAATCAAATCATAATTATTTTTTATAAGATTTATAATATAAGTATTAGAATCATGTCCAGATGTGACACATATTTGTTTTTAATTTTTTATAAAGTAAATAATTATTTATGAATTTTTTACTACAGATTTTTAGAAATTTAGAAACTCCTACATTTGACTACCTTAACTTGGTCAAAACCTTATGAAATTCATTTTTAAAATTTTTTTTCCCTATAGTAGATGAAGCATAGGATGTGACAGACATTTTGGAATTAAAAAAAAAATACCGTGTGAAAGTTATGAGTGTTTTTCAATCAGTCTATCAATCAGGATTTTTGTCAGAATTCAATAAGAAAATAAATAATAAATATTTATTAAAGTCGAAATAAGAAAAGCCTTATATTGTTGGAAATATGAGAACATCCTTAAAAAACCCTTTTTTGTTTTATCAAATTTGTCTATAAAAAAAGTCGTCAGCCACCAGTGTAAAGTCTGGAAAATCAAGGAATACTGAAAAACACATTTTTTAGTTGACTTTCCAGGCTTGTCACTTCCAAGCCAAATCCCAAAGCATTCCCGAGCCAAAATTTGAAATTTGTAAAACAAAAATTGGATATCCGATATAATCAGATATCCAGTACAATCGGATATCTGATTATATTGGATATCCAATTTTAATAAGTAAATTCAATAACTAAATTTGCACATAATTAATCTATTGTTTATTAATATATAATATATTAATACAATATATTAATTTATAAATAAATTAGTATATGATATTAGGGAGAGGGAGAGAGAGAGAGGGGATATATATATATATATATATATATATATAGAGAGAGAGAGAGAGAGAGAGAGAGAGAGAGAGAGAGAGAGTTTAGGGGAGAGAGAGGGAGGGGGAAGGGAGAGAGAGATAGAGAGAGGGAGCGAAAATGGTCGTATTGTGTCATAAGGGGTCATATTGTGTCCTATGACCCATTAGGACACCATATGACCCCTTAGGTGTCAATTTTTTGTAGGCAATATTGGCATTACTTTTTATATTGTAATAATGGTTCATCTTGCCACCTCATGACACACTATGATCCCTTATGCCACCATATGGTGTCGTTAGAGGTCATATGGTGTCCTAAGGGGTCGTGGGATACCATATGGCTCCTAAGGACAACATATGACCCCTTATGACACCATATTGGGTCGTTATGGGTCCTATGGTGTCCTAAGTGGTCATATTGTGTCCTATGAACCCTTAGGACACCATATGACCCCTTACAACACCTGTGTCATCATGGGTCATATTGTGTCCTAAGGAATCATATTGTGTCATATGACCCCTTTAAGACACCATATGACCCCTTAGGACACATTATGACCCTTGACGATGTTGAGCATCAAATCTGAAGTAAGTAAAATATCTTGATTTGTGGGATTAAATCATAGAAGCCATCTATCTTTGGAAGAAATCATCATTTTCATTGATACCATAATAACCCATAAGTTATCGAGCAAGTGTAATGACATCCTATAGAAATATCTGAATTCAGATGGTATCGATGAGACCTAGTGATGTCTCATCGATATAGAAGGGCTATCGAAGAAAGGGAACACCGATGAACTATAGAAAGGACTCACTGAAAGCAATGATTCCATCGACAGAGGATATCGAAGAAAGAAGAGATGGTTTTCATCGACGGGAAAAAGTTTTTGAGGAAACAATACCATCGATGTAACATGAAGGAGACTTAGCGAAAGAAACGTTCTTATCGAGAGAATGATATCATTCAGACAAAAGGAAGATACATCGATAAAAGATATCGATAAGGATATGAGTTTCGAGGAAGCTAAAAGGCATGTTACCGATATGCGTGATTTTGCCGATGCAACTTTATCGATGAAGATTACTAATGAGCTCATCGATGAAAGATGATAGCGGAAGCAAGTCATCAAAGTAAAGAAGGCTTCGATGAGATGATAGACTCATTCATCGACGGGGTGTAGTGATGTCGATGGAAAAGGTGTTTCGATGGAAAGATAAAGGAAGTCACTGAAGCCCAAGGTTTCTTCGACATGAAACCCGATGGACATCAGATATATATCGATGAGGAGACAACCATAATAACCGAATGCAACATTTCGATGAAGGGAGAAAATACCTAATCGAAGTAATATTCGAAACAAAGAGATCGATGGACTAAAAAAATAAATGATCAAAAGAAATATTCTCATCGAAATGATTATTGATTGCCGCAAAAATCAGAAATGAATCCCAGGGGAGGTCACATCGCTATTAAATTCAAACGTGTGCCCAAGTAACCATTGTTAAAACCACCATTATTAACTGATTAAATACGCCATAAGTAATGAATCGACACCAATGGACACATCATTAAGGAATTCACAGGCAACAAACTAGAAGCAGAAATTGGGCGAATTCACAGATAAAGCTCAGTGATTCCAAGTAAGTTATCTACGCATAGAACCCCTTTGTAAATTCAAATGGAATCATCAACTAAGGCTAGTAACACCAGAAAGGGAAAGGAACCTCTTGCTGCAGAAGAAAAACCCAAGAGACAGAAAAGGGAAGGGTGTTCTTTGGCCCAGGACCTGATTGACCAGTGGCCATCATCCAGTCTAAGGTCCAAAAAGATTAGAGTTGATGAGGAAGGCTTGGAGGACCAGTTTGAGGATCTTGGAGACATATGGATAGAGTTGAGGGGGTATGAATTATTCATATATGGGTACAATAGAAGAGTTTCCCCTCAACCTATCAACAATTTATGGCGATTGAACTTAGTTAGGCTATTTGTGGCCAATGTCTTCGTGAATGTGGAGCTCATGAAGGCATTGGCAAACAACTATGACACTAAAACCAGAACCATATATAACTATATGGGTGAGCCAATTCTTGCAATTACAAAAGAGGTTATTGACACTGTGTTTGAATTGGACTGGGGGTTCGAAGAATTGATTGACCTCAAGAAATTGACAAGTGAATATTTTAACCTAGAGCACATTTACAAAACATGGAGATTCCCCATACATAGACCTAGAAATGCAAGGTCCTTAGTGCCACTAGGTCAAGATGACAAGGCCCCCTATGATGTCAACTCTTTCCAACCATTCTTCAAATATACTTATTACTATGTTGCTCAAGTTCTAGGGATAAAAGCCCATCCTTTGATGGATATTGCAGCCATGGTCATTTGTGCCGATTTGCAGTCTAACGACCCCCACTTTTTTGATTTTGCTGCTTATTTGGTTGAAGTTTTGAATCATGGGTTAGAAAAGTTAAAAGGGGATGTCGTTAACATGCATTTCAAACATTATTCCTAGCTTATGCATATGCTATTATATATGGGCCAAGATGAAGGATTATGGCCAGAAGAGTTATGTGTCAAGACATATGACAATGCTGGGATGAGAAAAACAATGCAGCTATGGGTTTCTTCATGGGACCAGAGGAATGTGAATAATCAATATTGGCACTTTGAGGAGTTCTTTGTCAAGCCATTATATAAAATATTGGGTTGCCCGTGTGATCATGCCCTTGCACCAGAGATTCAAAGATTCTTGAGACCAAAATATTTTGCTAAAGATTCCTCAATTGAACACAATTGGGGAGATTGGTATTGTTTTTCAGACTGCACACAAGTAAGGGTATACGAGTTTGAAGGGAGACCATACCTATTGCCACTTATAGTCCCTAACAAAGTGGCTTGTTTGGATATTGTGAGGCAACTGTCAATAGTGAGTACAGAATATCTGACAAGCCATGGGAAACAATCAATTGTACCTGGGTTGTTAGTCTTTTCAGATTTCATTGTGAAAAGTTCCAAGAGCTATAGATTGCTACAAACAAAGTTGGATTATTATGGCATGGCTATGGGGGATCCAAGGCCCAATTTTGATCCTGAAGGATACATAAGGACAACCCGATCATCACAAAAGCTGAAGGATGGAGAGCATAAATCTTACTTGCCAGATGATCTCATTAAGAACATTGGCAGAGAAGAGGCTAGAGCAAAGAGAATAAAGTTTGAGAAAGTAATGCAGGCTTAAAAATGGAAGTTTTTCAAAAGGAAAATGGATGAGAATGTATTACAAAGGATTGATGACCCATTGGAGTTAGCCAACAAGCTCATGGAGCATGAATTGGAAATACTTGAAGGAGTTCCACCTCATGTCTTTGGGGAGTATATTGATACTATCAGAAGTACATAACCTTTAGCTCATATGTTTCCTACTTCCATATCTGGCATTGTTCCATTCACTCCTCGAGAGGATTACTCTCCTGGTTATACAATGGATACACAAATAGACTTGACAATAGGACAATTGAATGTCTGAAAAGTTGCTGATATCAGATTCCTGGAGCATGAGGATTTCATTGTTGACAATGACTTTATTGCTTCCAAAGAGTTTACTTTATTCCTCTATCAGCATAAAGGATCGCAGATCAGAAACAACATGAAAGATAATAATGTAGAACAACAAGTTCAAAAGATACAAGAGGAGATGGATCTCATGATGAAAGAAATGACACCTGAAAAGGGGAGACAATCGCTGAAGGAGGCTGGTGTGTTATTGTACTCTAGATGGGACATGAAATCTGCCCTGTTGTTTGATGGATTCCTTAAGAAATAGGATCCAAATAAGCAAATGATGCTGGATGAGATTGATAAACTCTTCAGGGGGTCAGGATATGATCTAGATCAAAAGGCTCTTCTATAGTGGGCTATCTATCCCAAAGATAAAAGACCTATATTGGTTGATACAAAAGATGCTTTTGGAATCTGATGGTACAACAAGTTGGAAAGACTGACCCTAGGATCACTACCAAAATAAATTTGGATGTCGCTAAACTGAACCAGGATCAAATAGAGTTTCTTGTTAGAGAGAACTCTACATACAAAAGCCTATCTGAAAAGGTCGATGAAGAAAACCAAAGGCTGCAAGCGAGATTACTTTAGATTGATATAGGCACTAGTCAAACAAGGATGACATACAATGTTGACAAAGATGCTATGGATGCTTTGACAGATGCAATATATTGGAGGAGCAGGGCCAAAAAGTCATCTCGGCGAGTAGAAAAGATGCAAAAAAGGATGGACAAGTTAATTCTTGAGATCATTGAACATAGATTCAGGAATATGTTGCAAGTTACAGAGCACTATTGGAATAGATACAATGGAACAACCAAAGCTTTGAAAGAGCACGAAAGGCTCAGGTCACAGTTGCAGGACATGATGAATGATACCAGTTTGATGAATCCAGGTAAGAGAGCTGAAGGTGAAGCCTATTTGAAATCTCATGATGAGTTTGCAGATCAATTGAGAGGAGAACTTCAAAAGTTGGACGATGGGAATACCCCTAGGGTGCCCTCTTTTTATAGTGATGGTGAGTTGGTGTCGTTAGAGCAGTGGAAACAAGAGTTCGTTAATGAGAAGAATCAAGCAGTGGCAGAGTTGGATTGAGACAAAGACTTGTCGCCTTATGTGAATCATATTCTATCCAATTTTTTTTTCTGACAGAAAATGAAATGAGAAAGCTAAACAATGATATCATAATGTATAAAGATGACAAGTACATTGAGCACATAGGGGTTCTGAATTTGTTTATCTTCCAGTTTGTTAACAAAAGTGATTAGTTAATAGTTATGTAATGAAAAGCCACAATGCTTGGTGAAAATGTATAGTCTCATATAAATGAGAGAACTCTTGTAATATGGGGGATCATTAGAAAAAAGGAGTAGATTATAGCCTCAGGCTTACCATTGTACTACTTTGGCGAATATATATAATATAATTAGTCGTTTTACTTTGCGTATATGTTGTGGATTACTGCATTTTCTGTAGGCAGTTGCTTATGATATTACCTAAAGGAGATAAGGTTATTTGTATTCTTCCAGTAAAATTCTGTGTTTCATATTTTAGTTTTTGATCAAAAAGATTTACTTGCGAATTGTAATTGTTCCCTGTAATTCTTCCTTGGATGGTCTCTTAAAGTTAGGGTTAAATTCATTCAGGTAGTTTACAATATAGACATTGAATTAGAGCTCATAAGAAATAGTAACTGACAGAATCATCGAGAGGGGGTGGGTTTAAAAATTGTCTCATAAGTTTACACAATAAGTCCTAAAGAAATATAAACTCTGTAGCCCAAATAGAAAAGAAAGGCACTGGTCACCTATAAAATACAACTCATTATTTCATACTTTCACATTAAAAGTAATAGGAGTAGCTGAGTAGGAAGTTTAGAATAAATTAGCAATAGTGTATATATACAAATTTTAAGCACAAAGATCAAATAGTTTCTACAACAACAATCTTGAACTCATCTGCTATATCTCCATCCTAGGAATTTATGCCATTCTGAGATAGGAGGAAGTCAGATCAAGATACTTAATCTCCTATAAAAGGGTACTAGTCATTGAAAACAACTAGTGAGTAGGTATACCCACCTAGGTCCTGCAGAGCCTAAAGTGAGAGAGTTAGTAATCAAATAGGTTCACTCTATAAGTTGGCTAGATCAATTGGAGGGTTTGAGCATAGGAGTTGGCATTTCCTTAGAACTTTTCTAATCTATTGATTTGGGACCCAACAGATTGACAACTCTGCTGGGGAACATTCATTTAAAAAGTACTCTACTGTGGGAAAGAACTCATATACAAAATACAATTTCCTTTCAAGAAGAAAGGTGGCGACTCTGAGATAAGAAATTTTATGTATGGAAGAAGGTCAATAACACAAGGCCACCCCATAATCCAATCAAACTTTGACTAGAAAAGAAGTAAAAGAAATTCAAAAAAGAAATCAGTAGACAATCCGATGGAACCTAAAAATGATTTCATAAATGGGAAGTATAATTAGTATTATTCTGAAAACCATTCACATCCAGCCCTGAGTAAACAGAATTATACAGTTCCCACATACCCTAGAAATGAGGACTTGGCAGTTGTGGATAGAGCGTGGAAAGGGAAGTTCCCTCCCGGCTTTGAGAATCACCATCCAAATTCAAGGACAGGAGCTTCAAGTTCCTTAGGCTCAAGCAAGATGGATGCATCAGACCGTATGGCAGACTTGATGAAACAAATGATGGAAGCAGCCATTGAAATGAAAGATGAGGGAAGAGTACAAGAATGTGTAGAATTATGTGCTAAATTGGGTATGAATATCAATGAATATGATATTGATCATGACTTGGAAAGATACAGGGCGAGATGTGAACATGCAGCCTAAGGATCAAATAGAGGGAGAAGCAATACAGATAAAACGAATGCAAAAAACAATACTTACAAGGTGTCTGAAAACCCTCTATATGATCCTAGGCGAAATGACCTTCCGTATAATAATATACCTCCTGAGCACCAACACAGTCACTTCAACAACTTCCCATACCCCAATTTACCTCCTGAATATCAACATAACCAATTCAATGCCTTTACATATCAAAACCACTTTCAACCACAAATCCAATTTCCTCCTAGTAATAGTAATATGAGACTGAATTATGGAAACTTCTTCCAAGGTGGATATGGGTTAATGAATACAGAACACATCAGGTAGTTTGACTTTTTAGGGATGATGGTGTATCCTCATCCTATTCCTAATGAAATTAGGACTGCAATATCAAAATTCATTGGAAGTAATGCCATCTCAGGAGAAGCACATTGTAAATCCTTTGACACAGTCATGGAGGATTTTTGTCTTCCATATGAGGATGTCAAGATGAAGTTGTTCATGCAATCATTGATAGAGGATGCATGAGATTGGTTTAGAGCATTGCCGAATTTTTCAGTAAATAGCCTTACAGAATTCAAAAGACTTTTTCTTGAGCAATACAGAGATCACAATAGCCCTGAGTTTGCGTTACATGAGATCATAAGCATCAAGAAGGATCCAAATGAAGTAGTGGCCGATTTCAATAAGAGATTTAACAGAGTTATGAATAAAATCCCTAATAGAATAAAACCATTTCCTGAAGTGAGCATCTTGTACTACATGAATGCCTTTGACAGTAAAACAAACTATGAGCTCAGAACAAAAAATCATACAACTCTTCAAGGAGTCATGAAAGTGGCCATAACTATAGAAAATAACAGAAAAGCAGCTGGAACTATAGGAAGAAGGGAGGATGCAAGGTTGTTCAATCCAAAGGCCCCTAGACAAAGAAAGGATGATGACAAGTTGGACAAGGTGCTGAATGTCCTCAAGGATTTGTCTGTCAAGGTAAATAAGACAAAGAAACAACAATTCTATCGCAATGATAGGCCCAGATTGCATGATATGCCTTATAATACCACATGGAAGGATGGGAAGCCAGTGGACAAGAACCCAAAAGAAGGTAACCAAATACTAGATCCTTTGAGAAAAGTGGTGAACCAGGTAGTTAATGAAGATATATGGTGCTTAGCGTGTGATATGCCTCATTCTCCTTACCAATGCACGGTGATAATGAAGTTGTAGGGAAGAGAGGAAGAATGTGAAAAATATGCAGATGATCATGCAATAAACTTATTGTCCTTTGAGGAATATGACTCATTTGAGGGGAGTGAAGGAAATGATATAAATTCTAGGCGGATTAATCAGCAGTGCTGTATGCAACAAATATTCTCGGATGAGGAAGATGAAGTCAAGCTGAGGACCCCTACTAAAGAAGAACGAGAGAGAATTACTACAGCTGTTGTTGAACAAGCCAAAAGGACTTATATGCTAAGGAACAAAACCATAAACCCTGAACAAGGCAAACCATCAGGCATGTTCATAAAGGAGAGTAATAAAACATCTAAACCGATAACTAAGCCAAGTAAGACTTAGGAAGAGAATATAAAGTTAACTAAGGAAAAGGAGTTGCAGGTTTCTAGGATGTAAAAGGGTGAAAAGGACAAGACAATGAACGCTTCAATATTGCCTGTTACAACGTCATTCAATATTGATAACACCTTGACACAGATGAAGGTCTTTGTTTCATTACTCAAGATGATGAAGCTCCCAGAGTATCGAGAGAAAACTTTGAAGGTGATCAATGGTGTATCTAAGGAAAAGACCAAAGAACATAAATAGACTGGCCAAAACAGTAACACTGAGAGTGACCCTATTCCAACCATATACTTAGGGTCAAAAATAACAAAAAATCCTTCTCAAGTAGACCCATTCTATTTAACTTTGATTATCAATAACAAGATGATAAAGAATTGCATGATTGATTTGGGAGCTGCTAAAAATGTTATGCCCGTAGGAGTCATGAAGGAACTTGGAATGGCAGTGGACACAAATTTTGGTAAATGTTATGCTATGGATAACCTCTCCGTCCCAGTGGTTGGTGTCATGAAGGATATTGAATTCAAATTAGCAGCATGTCCAGAAACATCTTATAAAACAAACATCACTATGGTTGATGTTCCTCCTAATTGAAGTTTTGAATCATGAGTTAGAAAAGTTAAAAGGGGATGCCATTAACGTGCATTTCAAGCATTATTCCTAGCTTATGCATATGCTATTATATATGGGCCAAGATGAAGGATTATGGCCAGAAGAGTTATGTGTCAGGACGTATGACAATACTAGGATGAGAAAACCAGTGCGGCTATGGGTTTCTTCATGGGACCAGAGGTATGCGAATAATCAATATTGGCACTTTGAGGAGTTCTTTGTCAAGCCATTATATAAACTGTTGGGTTGCCCATGTGATCATGCCCTTGCACTAGAGATTCAAAGATTCTTGAGACCAAAAGATTTAGCTGAAGATTTCTCAATTGAACACAATTGGGGAGATTGGTATTGTTTTTCAGACTGCACATAAGTAAGGGTATAGAGGTTTGAAGGGAGACCATACCTATTGCCACTTATAGTCCCTAACAAAGTGGCTTGTCTAGAGATTGTGAGGCAACTGCCAATAGTGAGTATAGAACATCTGACAAGCCATGGGAAACAATCAATTGTACCTGGGTTGTTAGTCTTTTCAGATGTCATTGTGAAAAGTTCCAAGAGCTATAGCTTGCTACAGACAAAGTTGGATTATTATGGCATAAATCTTACTTGTCGGATGATCTCATTAAGAACATTGGCAGAGAAGAGGCCAGAGCAAAGAGAATAAAGTTTGAGAAAGTAATACAGGCTTATAAATGGAAGCTTTTCAGAAGGAAAATGGATGAGAATGTATTACAAAGAATTGATGACCCATTGGAGTTAGCCAACAAGCTCATGGAGCAAGAATTGGAAATACTTGAAGGAGTTCCACCTCATGTCTTTGAGGAGTATATTGATACTATCAGAAGTGCAGAACCTTTAGCTCATATGTCTCCTACTTCCACATCTGGCATTGTTCCATTCACTCCTCGAGAGGATTACCCTCCTGGTTATACAGAGGATACATAGATAGACTTGACAACAAGAGAATTGAATGTCCAAGAATTTGCTGATATCAGATTCCTAAAGCACGAGGATTTCATTGCTGACAGTGACTTTATTGCTTCCAAAGAGTTTATTGCATTCCTCTATCAACATAAAGGATCACAGATCAGAAACAACATGAAAGATAATAATGAAGAATAGCAAGTTCAAAAGCTACAAGAAGAGATGGATCTCGTGATGAAAGAAATGACACTTGAAAAGGGGAGACAATTACTGAAGGAGGCTGGTGTGTTATTGTACTCTGGATGAGACATGAAATCCGCCCTGTTGTTTGATGGATTCCTTAAGAAATAGGATCCAAATAAGAAGATGATGCCAAATGAGACTGATAAACTCTTTAGGGGGTCAGGATATGATCCAGATCAAAAGGCTCTTCTATAGTGGGCTATCTATCCCAAAGATAAAAGACCTATATTGGTTGATACAGAAGAAGCTTTCTGACATCTGATGGTACAACAGGTTGGAAAGACTGACCCTAGGATCACTGCCAAACTAAATTTGGATGTCGCTAAACTGAACCAGGATCAAATAGAGTTTCTTGTCAGACAGAAATCTACGTACAAAAGACTATATGAAAAGGCCGATGAAGAAAAACAAAGGCTGCAAGCGAGATTACTTTAGATTGATACAGGCACCAGTCAAATAGGGATGACATACAGTGTTGATAGAGATGTTATGGATGCTTTGACAGATGCAATATATTGGAGGAGTAGGGCCAAAAAGTCATCTCGGCAAGTAGAAAAGATATAGAAAATGATGGAAAAGTTAATTATTGAGATCGTTGAACATAGATTTAGGAATATGTTTCAGGTTGCAGAGCACTACTGGAATACATACACTGGAACAACCAAAGCTTTGAAAGAGCACGAAAGGCTTAGGTCATGGTTGCAGGACATGATGACTGATACCAGTTTGATGAATCCAGGTAAGAGAGTTGAAGGTGAAGCCTATTTGAAATCCCATGATGAGTTTGCAGATCAATTGAGAGGAGAACTTCAAAAGTTGGATGATGGGAATACCCCTAGGGTGCCCTCTTTTTATAGTGATGGTGAGTTGGTGTCATTAGAGTAGTGGAAAAAAGAGTTCGTTAATGAGAAGAATCGAGTAGTGGAAGAGTTGGATCGAGACAAAGACTTGTCGCCTTATGTGAATCATATTCTATCCAATTTTTTTTTCTGACAGAAAACGAAATGAGAAAGCTAAACAATGATATCATAATGTATAAAGATGGCAAGTACATTGAGCACATAGGGGTTCTGAATTTGTTTATCTTCCAGTTTGTTAACAAAAGTGATTAGTTAATAGTTATGTAATGAAAAGCCACAATGCTTGGTGAAAATGTATAGTATCATATAAATGAGAGAACTCTTGTAATATGGGGGATCATTAGAAAAAAGGAGTAGATTATAGCCTCAGGCTTACCATTGTACTACTTTGGCGAATATATATAATATAATCAGTCATTTTACTTTGCGTATATGTTGTGGATTACTGCATTTTCTGTAGGCAGTTGCTTATGATATTACCTAAAGGAGATAAGGTTATTTGTATTCTTCCAGTAAAATTTTGTGTTTCATATTGTAGTTTTTGATCAAAAAGATTTACTTGCGAATTGTAATTGTTCCCTGTAATTCTTCCTTGGATGGTCTCTTAAAGTTAGGGTTAAATTCATTCAGGTAGTTTACAATATAGACATTGAAGTAGAGCTCATAAGAAACAGTAACTGACAGACTCATTGAGAGGGGGGGTTTAAAAATTGTCTCATAAGTTTACAAAATAAGTCCTAAAGAAATATAAAGACTCTGTAGCCCAAATAGCAAAGAAAGGCACTGGTCACCTATAAAATACAACTCATTATTTCATACTTTCACATTAAAAGTAATAGGAGTAGCTGAGTAGGAAGTTTAGAATAAATTAGCAATAATGTATAGATACAAATTTCAAGCACAAAGATCAAATAGTTTCTACAACAACAATTTGAACTCATCTGCTATATCTCCATCCTAGGAATTTATGCCATTCTGAGATAGGAGGAAGTCAGACCAGGATACTTAATCTTCTATAAAATGGCACTAGTCATTGAAAATAACTAGTGAGTAGGTATACCCACCTAGGTCCTGCAGAGCCTAAAGTGAGAGAGTTAGTAATCAAATAGGTTCACTCTATAAGCTGGCCAGATCAATTGGAGGGTTTGAGCATAGGAGTTGGCATTTCCTTAGAACCTGTCCAATCTGTTGAATTGGGACCTAACAGATGACTCTATACGGTGTCGTTATGGGTCATACGACCCCTTATGACACCATATGGTGTCATTAGGGGTCATATGGTGTCGTAAGGGGTCATGGGACACCATATGACCCCTTATGACACCATATTTGGTCGTTATGGGTCCTATGGTGTCCTCAAGGGCCATATTGTTTCCTAAGACCCCTTATGATACCATATAACCCCTTAAGACACCAAATTATGTTGTTATGGATCATATTGTCTCCTAAGGGGTCATATTGTCTTCTAAGGGGTCATATTGTGCTATATGACCCCTTTAAGACACCATATGACCTCTTAAGACACAATACGACCCTTTACAACTCTATACAATGTCGTTATGGGTCATATGACCCCTTATGACACCATATGGTGTCGTTAGGGGTCATATGGTGTCCTAAGGGGTCATGAGACACCATATGACCCCTAAGGACAATATAGGACCCCTTATGACACCATATTGGGTCGTTATGGGTCCTATGGTGTCCTAAAGGGTCATATTGTGTCTTATGACCCCTTAGGACATCATATAACCCCTTAAGACACCAAATTATGTCATTATGGATCATATTGTGCCCTAAGGGGTCATATTGTGCAATATGACCCCTTTAAGACACCACATGACCCCTTAGGACACAATATGACCCTTTACGACTCTATATGGTGTCGTTATGGGTCATATGACCTCTTATGACAACATATTGTGTTGTTAGGGGTCATATGGTGTCCTAAGGGGTCATGGGACACCATATGACCCCTAAGGATAACATATGACCCCTTATGACATCATATTAGGTCATTATGGGTCCTATGGTATCCTAAGGGGTCATATTATTTCCTGTGACCCCTTAGGACACCATATAACCCCTTATGACACAATATTAGGTCATTATGGGTCCTATGGTATCCTAAGGGGTCATATTATTTCCTACGACCCCTTAGGACACCATATAACCCCTTAAGACACCAAATTGTGTCTTTATGGATCATATTGTGTCCTAAGGGGTCATATTGTGTCATATGACCCCTTTAAGACACCATATGACCCGTTAGGATAGAATATGACCCTTTACGACTCTATACGGTATCATTATGGGTCATATGACCCCTTATGACACCATATGGTGTTGTTAGGGGTCATATGGTATCCTAAGGGGTTATGGGACACCATATGACCCCTAAGGACAACATATGACCCCTTATGACACCATATTGGGTCGTTATGGGTCCTATGGTGTCCTAAGGGGTCATATTATGTCCTACGACCCCTTAGGACACCATATGACCCCTTACGACACCAAATTGTGTCGTCATGGGTCATATTATGTCTTAAGGGGTCATATTGTGTCTTAAGGGGTCATATTGTGTCATATGACCCCTTTAAGACACCATATGACCCCTTAGGACACAATATGATCCCTTGGGACACAATATGACCCCTTACAACTCTATACAATGTCATTATGGGTCATATGACCCCTTATGACACCATATGGTATCATTAGGGGTCATATGGTGTCCTAAGGGGTCATGGGATACCATATGACCCCTAAGGACAACATATGACCCCTTATGACACCATAAGGGGCCATATTGTGTCCTACGACCCCTTATGACACCATATGCCTTTCTATGGTGTCCTAAGGGGTCATATTGTGTCCTAAGACCCCTTAGGACACCATAATATCTCTCTCCCCCTCTCACCTAATCCATCTCTCTCTCCCCCTTTCCCCTAATCTCTCTCTCTCCCCCTTAATCTATGTCACCCTCCCCCCTCTCTCCCATAATCTCTCTCTCTTTCCCCTCTCCCATAATATTTCTCTCTCCCCCTACCCCCTCCCCCCTCTCTCTCTCTCTTCTCTCTCTCTCCCCTCTCCCCTAATATTTCTCTCTTTCCCCCTACCCCTCCCTCTCTCTCTCTCTATCTCTCTCTCTCTCTCTCCTAATCTTTCTCTCTCCCCCTTTCCTCTAATCTCTCTCCCTCTCCCCTAATCTCTCTCTCTCTAAAATATGAGTACTGAAATTGGATATCGGATGTCATCAGATATCCAATTTCTGCCACTGCCATTAATGTGGCAACAGTAAAAATAGGCGTCAACGAGAATAATTTTTGGGACCACAAATTTATACATTAAAATCAGATATCCGATTATATATCAGATATCTGATTTTTGTAAATAAAAAAGAGCCTCGTGGGCCATTTTGTGGATTCCAACGGCCCACATTCTTCACATACTATTTTCTGTCGACAATCATAGGTTTTCAAATAGGTTGAGACAAATTTGTGTTTTTGAGAGATTCTTAAAGTCAAATCGTACATTGCCAATCATTTAGGAGCATCTTTGTGGAGTAAATGGGGAGTAGTAGTCATCAAAAGTCTAATGCAAAAGAACAATTTCAAATGACCAAATTGAAGTGTATAGAGAAAGAGATAGAGAAGGTCATAGGAGGAGAAGACAAGGTATGTTAAATATTGCTAATGTTACTTCAAGTGAAGAGGAAATTGAATTTAAAAATGTTGAACAAGTTATTGAAAATAAAAATGTAGATTTTGAAAGTGAAAATGTTGAAAGTGATAATGAAAATGCTCAACATGACGCGAGAATGGAAAGTGAAAATTTGGGAGCTGAAAATGAAGGTGTCCATAATTTTTCATGTAAATATTAAATTTTTTGACATTGGAGGTGAAAATGTAGAAAAGTTTGACATAGGAGGTGAACATGTGGAAAATTTTGACATTGGAGGTGAAAATGTGGAAAACTTTGACATTGAAGGTGGAATTGCTCAACCAAGTGAACAATATGTAACACCTAATTACTTCAGAAATGAAGACCCTCTAATGGATGAAAGACAAATTCCAAATCCCAGACCTTCAACGACCCCAAAATGGTTACTTGAAATTGATGAGAACATTATTGCGAATCTTGAAGGCAAGAGGTCAACAAGAACCATTCGATTGTGGGCTACACAACTTTTCGGCCAAAATTTTAGCAATAAGACATTGACTGAGCAATGCCAAATTTTTATTCAATTGCTAAAGATGATAAAGATGAGACCATTGCTTAAAAAATTAAAGATTCATATGAATAAGAAGATGGAGAGAAATTCTATTATTGCCAAAAATCTATTTGATGCTCTCAATTCTGTTGGAAAGAATACCAAGGAAAGAGATAAGAGAGCCACTTGAAGAGTGATTACAACCTCCTTAGTAAGCCATCAATTGAGGAAGGCTCATTAAATGAGACAAACTTGTTTTGATTTGAACATAAACCGTAAAACTTTGGATTTAGCACTTGCACGAAGACAAAGACTTGATGATCCACTTCAACATGATACATGAGATTTTGGTGGGAGGCTGCAATGTGTTGATAGAAAGTTGACTAACAATGTGAAGGAGGAGATTCAACAATTTTGGCACTCTAATTCTAGAGTATCACCCAATGTAAAGGACGTTTTGAAATTAAGAATCAACAACCGAGACCGCACACCGCATCCCAAACATTTCTTGGAATCAAGCCAAACAATGTTGTACAATTTGTTTTGTGAAGTACATCCAACTTTGCAAATATCACAAAGGGCCTTTGAATCTTTGAAGCCATTTTATTGTGTACCTCTTAAGATTCATAATACTTGTTGCAAGTACCATGTGGAGTTTTCACTGTACCATGAACTTTTATACCATATTCATTCTTGATGAATAATGATGAACAACAATACCCTAATCAGTACTGAGAGGAGGGGGTCAATCAGTATAGACAAAAACCTTCTCAACAACTTATCAAGTTAAAACAATACCAACTGGTTGTCTTCATCACTGAATTTAACCATGGCAATACTGGTTAAACACAGTAAGACTTCAGACAATCATAAACTGATAAGTCTAATTACTTCAAATACATTCAATACTTGATAAAAACTTCACCCATAAACATATGCATGTGGTATACTAGTAATACCATAACCTATTAGCTTTGCATGCATAATCACTAAAATACAAAATACTTAATCATCACATGAAAAATGCACAACTCGTGACACATAGATTTTTCATGTGGAAACCCAAATGGGAAAAACCACGGTGGGGATGAATACCCACAAGCTTGTTTTGAACTCTTTTGAAGCTCGCTCTGTTAGGAGCCTAGTCTGGTTAAAGACTTTACAATAAGGTTTTGTTAGGAACAGATCCTGTTAAAGATCACCCTGTTAAAGGTTACCTCGCTAGAGGGTTCGAAGAACTCAATGATCTTGAGTCACCTGGTTAAAGGATTTACAATAAGCTTGTTAAAGCTACCCAATAAAGGAATTTTCCAACTGTTGAAATGGTTAGAAGACAATAGGTAAAACTCTGATATGATAACAACACTACATGCCAAGGTAGATCCTTTTCAGTTCCTCTCTTTTGCAATCACACTCTACAGTTTTCCTCTTACTGGTCTGGCAAGTATCTCAACACTTGGATACACACACAACATTTTCTAACAACAAACAATAACAAACATCATCGACCTTATAGACAACAATTAGGTCGGTAGCATAAACCCTAAACCCTAAGCATTTAGGTTTACAATACAAGTGGTCCAATCCTGGCTGTCCAAACACATTGCATAGAGAAATAAAATCTCAAATAGATCACAAGACAATCTGCATCATTCATTCTTCACCACATATGGGAATCAATAACCCATCACGCTCTCTTCTCATACCACCAAGAAGAATGTTCATTCCCAAGGTTGACATTTAATGCAATCGATCTTCAAATGAAAGATCCTTAAGGAAATCCTTCACGCATACAAAACTGAAGTGGCACCTCGATCTCATTTACATCTCTTAGCTAACTCATCATAGAATGTCTTCAATTGCATCGCACAAGCTGGATTGCCAAACTGGAAACCCTAGAGTTGAGACTACCAACCGGTAGTCACACTTAGTGAAACCCCGAGACCGGTTCACCGTCTTCTTCCAATATACATATCGGTTCACTTTAACTTATTGACATCAATGACAACATACATTATCATCATATCATCATGCCAGTTCATCATATGCCAACAATATCCAACAATTCTACGATGCATACTAATGAGATGTTGCGGGAGTGTGGTTCAATGCTATTTCCGAGATCATCAAGAGACTTGCAAGACCTATTTTTATGCCCTAGAGATGATGGATGCTATTTCTATAGAAATGATTGTTTGAATGAGAAGTTCTCACAATGTGGTGAGTTGTCAAAGTTTGTTTCATGTTTTCATGAGGGCAGCAAACACGAGTTTGGAAAGAATTATGTTGAGGAAAAAAGGTATGAGACAGTGAAATATAATTTGAAGAGTGGAGGTGAAGGTTCTAGATGCGAATTAGTCTCAAAAGAAGTGAGTGTTGATTTTTTTTGAGTTCTTGCATGAGAAAGATATTGCAATTGATCAACATATCATATGGTCAGATAACTGCATGGGTCAATTCAAGAATGCTTGTATGTTTTATTGGTTGAGTAGAATGCATGTAGAGAGGCATATACCTCATATTTGGTATTCTTTTGAGGTAGGGCATGGGAAGGGGGAGCATTATGGAGAAGGTGCATGTTTGAAGAGAGCTCTAGTTAAGGAGCAATTAAGTATTTCAGATGCAAATTTATCTGATGTACGTTCTATTGTTGATTGGTGTAGTTCAACATTGTCACATGGAGGTACTCTTGATTCAATAGTGACCAGATTCTTTTGATTGGTTGAGGAGGGCACAGTGGGATACAGATTGGATTGTCAAGCAATTAAAGATTCTTTAAAGATGCATTCATTTCTCAGCTCAGATACAAGTACATGGACCATTTGGACACGAGCGTTGGCTTTTTTTTGTCAGAGTTGTGTTCGGTGTGATTGGGATTAGTGCTAGTCAAGTGAGTGGGTTGATACGTGGGTTCCCCAATATCTAACTCCTTTATCTCAAACAATATCCTTGTCAAACGATGACATGGAAAGTTCACTTGAGTATGAGCATCTATCAGATCTTGTACAACCAAGACATGTTTTTACAGTTGTTGCGCCACAAGGGAATGAAGAGAGATCGTAATATTGGTTGGCACGATGTGTACATGGAAAACATAAACTAACACAATCAGTGACAGATGATGATGGGTTCACATGTCCTACAAGTTTAGTTGTTGTTGTGGGAACTTGGTTGCGAACATAAATGATTAGAAAGAATGGCATACCTGGATTTGAAGACTATGAGAAACACAAAACCATTCTCATGTATTCACACCTTATTATAGCTATAAATGTCAAGTTGTTGAAGCATCAAGCAAAACCGAAGACCAAAGAACTATGGATAGTGATTACTGCTGATCATGAAGCAATACTGGATACTCTTAAGCAAAGAGATGACCCTTCAGGCATACTTGAGTAGTAGGTCTTTAATGGCGCCTTATTTTTTTTTATCATGCATTTCATTTCAAATAATGATCATAAAACCTTAATGTTCAAGTTCGTTATGTGTATATTAAGGATGTGTTCAAAATGCAAGTCTATTGATGAATATTACATGGTTTTTACATGCACATAGCGAGTACACTCGATATAATTTGAAGGGACGTATTTTTGCAACACAACTTATTATCATGCATTTGATGAGCTTTACAATTTTTGTTATTAGACAACACTATTTGACAATTTTTGATGATATAATTATCGCAAAACCTTTATGCTCATGCAGGGCTTTTTGATGATATAAACACTATCACATTATGATTTTTGTGTCAACATAGTGGGTTTTCTCGATATAATTCGAAGGGACGTATTTTTATGATATATAATCCCACCTTTTCATTTATTATCATGCATTTCGGTTGAAATGATTATCATAAAGCCTTTATGTTCATGCATGCATTTTATGTGTAGACTAACAACTTTTAAAAATATAGGTTCATGCTAGATCATTCACCATTGACTAGTTTACTCTTGGTGATGGTACATATTCCTTTGTGCATTAATAAGATTAAATTTTGTGCATAAACACTAAGTCCCTCACTTTGCCAATGTGATTAAATTTTGTAAACTTTCACACACTATGTCAAGTGAATGTATTGCCATTTAGAAATGACAATATCTACCATCGTCTTCAACCATGTAGAGAAATGCAGTGAGAAGGGCTTTAATCAACATGTGTCTTTCTTCAAAGTTATACTTGTAGACTTTGCAGAGAAAATGGTAAGTTTTATAATTATACAATCTTGTACGTCTTAAAAAAGTTTCAAATGATCTATTTATAATTTGACAAAATAATTTGTATTAAGTGTTATAATTTGTTTCTTGTAGCACATTCATTATGCATAAAAAGGTTGCTTATTTCAGTCTTCATTTATATGCAGGCATTGTTGTATGCAAGCTTTTCTCTTATGACATGAGGATATCTGATGCGGATGAAGTGGGATGTTGTATTTGTATATGCATGTGAACTGATGTAACTTTGTTATGATGATATACGATGTCCACGAGCAAACTGGTTTAGTTATATTGATAATATACAATGTATCTGTACATGAATAATGATGAAAAATCATGTTTGCATATTCATTCATGGATGTCACATGCAAGTGTAATGGTAATTATGTGTATACAATAGATGGAAATATTGATGATCATTATGTGTCTACAGTGTAATGCTTGTTTATCTATATTTTTTCATTGAATGAGACTAACGAATTTTTCGCCAACTAAAGAAATGTTGCCCGAATAAAACCGTAGGGAAAATTGAAAAATTGAAATAGGATTTTGTAGGGACCCCTCTCATGGTCCCATAGGTTCAAACAAATTGTTTGCAAGTGCCATGGATTCTGAGTTAGGGCCCGTCAAAGTTTGAAATTTTTTAGCACTTAGGGTGCTCAAGGGGCAACCCTGGTAGGGTATGACCCTGAGCATTTGACCGAGTGGGGAGGGGAATAGGAGCATGTATAGGGTAATAATGCCAAAATGGACATGTCGAAACTGACGGTTCATTATCACGATGAGAAGAATGAGAAATTGGCCATGCGACAACATTCAATTGAATGAGACTGACGATTTTTTTGCCAACTGAAAAAATGTTGCCCTAATAAAACCATAGGGAAACTTGAAAAAATGAGATAGGATTTTCTAGGGACCCCTCTCGTGGCCTCGTAGGTTAAAACAAATCATTTGCATGTGCCATGGATTTTGAGTTAGGGCATGTCAAAGTTTGACAATTTTTAGCACTAAGGGTGCTCAAGGGACGATGCCGGTAGGGTATGACCCCGAGCGTTTGACCGATTGCGGGGGGGAAATAGGAGCATGCATAGGGGAATAATGCCTAACTAGACATGTCCAAATAGATGTTTCGTTATCACAACAAGCAGAACGAGAAATTCGCCATGCGACAACATTCGATTGATTGAGACTCACGATTTTTTCGCCAACTGAAAAAATGCTACCCTAATAAAAGAATAGGGAAAATTCAAAACCTGAGATAGGATTTTGTAGGGACTCCTCTCGTCACCCTGTAGGTTTAAATAGATTGTTTGCAGGTGCCGCAGATTCCGAGTTAGGGCCTATCAAAGTTTAAAATTTTTTAGCACTTAGGATGCTCAAGGGATGACATCGGTAGGGTGTGACCTCGAGCGTTCGACCGAATGGGGGGGGGGGGTGAAAAATAGGAGCATGCATAGGGTAATAATTCCTAAATAGACATGTTGGAACCAGCGGTTCGTTATCATGACGAGCAAAACGAGAAATTGGCCATGCGACAACATTTGATTAAATGAGACTGACAATTTTTTTGCCAACTGAAAAAATACTGTCCTAATAAAACCGTACGAAAAATTAAAAAATTGAGACATGATTTTGTAGGAACCCCTCTCATGGACTTGTAGGTTCAAACAGAGTGTTTGCAAGTCCCACAGATTCTAAGTTAGGGCCCGTCAAAGTTTGACAATTTTTAGCACTTAGGGTGTTCAAGGGATGACATCGGTAGGGTATGACTCTGAGTGTTCGAACGAGGTGGGGGGGGGGGGGGAGAATAGGAGAATGCATTGAGTAATAATGCCTAACTGGACATGTCAGAATTGACGGTTCATTATCACAACGAGCATAATGAGAAATTGACCACGCGACAACATTCGATTGAATGAGACTGACGATGTTTTCACCAACTAAGAAAATGGTACCCTAATAAAACCATAGGGAAACTTGAAAAACCGAGATAAAATTTCATAGGGACCCCTCTCATGGCCCCGTAGGTTCAAATGAATTATTTCCAGGTGCCACAGATTCTGAGTTAGGGCCCGTCAAAGTTTGACAATTTTTAGCACTTAGGGTGCTCAAGGGACGACGCCAGTAGGGTATGACATTGAGCATTCGATTGAGTGGGGAGGGAATAAAGCATGCATAGGGTAATAATGCCTAACTAGATATGTCATAACCGATGGTTCATTATCACGATGAGCAAAATGAGAAATTGGCCATGTGACAACATTCGATTGAATGAGAGTGATAATTTTTTTGCCAACTAAAAATGCTGCCCTAATAAAACCATAAGGATAATTGAAAAAATGAGATAGAATTTTTTAGGAACACCTCTCGTGGCCCTATAGGTTCAAATAGATCATTTGCAGGTGCCACGGAATTCGAGTTAGAGCTCGTCAAAGTTTGACAAGTTTTAGCACTTAGGGTGGTCAAGGGACGATGCCGTTAGGGTATGACCTCGAGCGTTTGACTAAGTGAGGAGGGGGGGGGGGGCGAAATAGGAGCATGCATAGGGTAATAATGCCTAACTAGACATTTTGGAACTGATGGTTCGTTATCACGACGAGTAGAACAAGAAATTGGCCACGCGACAACATTTGATTGAATGAGATTGACGAGTTTTTCACCAACTGAAAAAATGTTGCCTTAATAAAAACCTAGGGAAGCTTGAAAAACCAATATAGGATTTTGTAGGGACCCCTCTTGTGGACCCATAGGTTCAAACAGATCATTTGCAGGTGCCATGGATTCTGAGTTAGGGCTTGTCAAAGTTTGACAATTTTTAGCACTTAGGGTTCTCAAGGGACCACGCTGGTAGGGTATGACCTCGAGCATTCGACCGAGGGGGGGGGGGGGGGAATAGGAGCATGCATAGGGTAATAATGCCTAACTGGACACTTTGGAATCGATGGTTCATTATCACGATGATAAGAACAAGAAATTGGGCATGCGACAACATTCAATTGAATGAGTGATGATTTTTTTGCCAACTGAAAAAATGTTGCCCTAAGAAAAGCATAGGAAAATTTGAAAAACTGAGATAGGATTTTGTAGGGACCCCTCTCATGGCTCTGTAGGTTAAAACAGATTTTTCGCAAGTGCCATGGATTTTGAGTTAGGGCTCGTCAAAGTTTGACAATTTTTAGCACTTAGGGTGCTCAAGGGACGACGCTTGTAGGGTATGACCCTGAGCGTTTGACCGAGTGGGGGGGGGGGGGGTGTAAAATAGGGGCATGCATAGGATAGTAATGCCTAACTGGGCATGTCGAAACCTACGGTTCATTATCACAATGAGTAGAACGAGAAATTGGCCATGCGACAACATTCGATTGAATGAGACTGGCGATTCTTTTGCCTACTGAAAAAAAAGCTGCCCTAATAAAAATGTAGGGAAACTTTATGATCGAGGGGGATCAAACATTGGACATTGATCCTAAGCTATTATATAATATGTAATATAAATTATTATATTATGATCGAGGGCGATCAAACATTGGATAAAAATGTAGGTTAATAGAATCTCACCACAAAAGAGAGACATTGTGCTCCCCAGTGATGGTTTGTATACTCTTTATGATCGACGTGAGGGGATCAAACATTGGGTTCAGGCGAGGGATCCTATGATAGACATCTGCAATCTCCCTCAATTGGTTCAAATTTTGTGCAATTAAATCCTGAATTGAGGGGGGTTTGGCAAAGGAGGGTTTTGTGCAGGAGGGTTTGGTTGTTGCGGTTGTGGTTGATCAATTTTTTCATTGTTATCCCCAATTTTTAACCTAATTGAATGTAAACAATTGAATTTAGTTAACAAAGTTGAACAATTTTGTATTTGACTTAAAAAACCTAGTTTTCATGAAAAAAAAACATATTTTGAATGAAAAAACAAATAAACATTGAAAAAAATGCCAAAATTTGAATGAAAATGATGAAAAACAATAAAAATGCTACCTTTTAATGGATTATTTTGCAAATTTGGGTCACAAAATTGGATATCGGGTCCAACCGGATATCGGATTTAAAAAAAATTGCCCAGCCCATGGGTGAAAAATAATTCATGAGCTATCACAGTCCACTTATATTGTCTCAAAAAATTGGATATCCGATAAAATCTGATATCAGGTTTTTAAAGTTAAATTATTTTAAAATAAAATTATATTATATAATATAATATAATAATTTATAATATAATATAATATAATATAATATAATATAATATAATATAATATTATATTATATTATATAATACAATATTATATTATATATTATGTATTATATAATATATAATATACTATAAATTATATAATATATAATATACTATAAATTATATAATATATAATATATTATAGATTATATATTATATAATATATTATAATAATATATTATATAATATATAATATAATAATTTATATAATATAATAATATATTATATATTTCATATTATATAATATATAATTTATTTTTTAATTTAAAATTACCTATAAAAATCAGATATCCGATTTTATTCAATATCCAATTTGCTTAGGTGCTTACCATGACAAGGTTTAGTGACACCCAACCCAAGCAAAAAGTCAACACGGATTTTTCATGTTTTTAGGCAAGTGGAAAAGGCTATTTTTTTCACATCGCCACTTTTTGGCCCCCCATGATCCTGCACTAACCCTTATAGTTAAAGATTATTTATGGGTCAAGAAGATATGATAGTTGGATGTGTCATGGATATGCCAAATTTTGTAATTTGATTATGTATCTTTTTTATTATCAATATAAACAATTAAAATTTTATTGATTAAAAAAAAATTGTAATTATTATATGCTATCTTTTAATATTATAAATCCTCATATACAATAAAAATGTAGATGAGACAAAGATTACTCAAGTGAGGCACATAACCTAGAATTACACATTAAGCATGCTCAAATCTATACATAGTGAATGAATTTGGGACCCCAAAATAAACATAGATTATGAAATTCACACCAACACAATCTTAGATCCAACATGACATCCAAACTATTACAATGGCAGAGGTGTAATTTTTAAACCAAAGGCAATTTATAAGTTAGGTCCTCATTAAAGAGATCTACAATTATAAATTCATATCTATCTAATTATCATTATGCTTCTTCACATTTATTTTTCAAAATAACAATGATAATGATTTAAACTATTGCATTTTCTAAATTAGCCTAACACAATTTTAAAGAAAGTTTATCTTCCTTCACATTTATATAATTTAATCTACATGTAATTATTATGTTTTAGCTAGCCATAACATATAAAATTATTTTCAAGAAATTATTATAGAAAAAAAATGTAACTCAAATCATTTGGGAACGTATAATCTAAAATTTTTTATAGATAAATATACTAATTTTATTTTATTAATTAATACTTTCTTTTCATTTTTTAAATCATAACAAATCAAACAAATAGAATATTTTTAAATCTTACATTATTGAATTAAAATAAAATGTGGTGATTTAGCATAATTCATTAATAGTACAACAATAGTTTTTCAACAATTTGAAGATAAACATTAATATATAAATGTGAGATTTCTATGATGGTAGAGGTTGGCTAGCTAAAAAGAATTTGGTCATTGTTAAGGCTCTAGATGGTTGATAGCTAGGTACTTGATGTCCTGCTCCTCTTACAGTTGCAAAAATCAAGCCTTTGTAAATCACACTATAACCCCCAACATCAATATCTCCATTCATCCATGGATACCATTTTGTCTCTATTGGGAGATTTAATGCATTAATGGAATATCTTGTACCAGTCACTGGGACTATTGAATCCACATCTCCACTGCAACCAAAGTATATAGCATTAAATTACAAATTCCAAATTATATTTTTAATAATATTTTCAAAAAAATGATTTTCTGCCTTATAATACCTATATACTAGTATTCTCAATCCCGATGCAATCATTCTTCGATAGATTGGGAGCATAGTGGTTGCATAGGTACCATACCATAGTACATCACTGTTTATAGAAAAATATTAGCATGTTATATTTTAGATGTTAGTCTTCTACGTCATACACCTAAGAAAAAAAAATTAAGTTTATCTTCAACTTAATGAGTCTCATATATAATCATACCTACACATATCCCATGCAAATGGTAAGCTTGTCACATTTGCATGAAGAGCTCTTTGCACTTCATGTGTGTTGAGATATGTAAGTACATAACTAGGACTACATGGATCAAATCCATATAATCCATCCATAGATATAACATCCTACAATAGAAATGATTTATCATGTGTTAATTATTTCTCAAAATTTATAATATGATCTAGCATTGCTACATTAAAAAATTATGTAAAAACATTCTTCAAAAATGTATACTTGAGAATAGTTTTCTTACAGTTGTAGTAGACAATGTCCATATGGGATTTGGATGGGATGGGCAAAGTGGTGCATATATATTATATGGGTTTATCACTTTAGTTAACTTAAATTTGAAGTGGAATGTGTCGCTATTAGATCGAAAGCTTGAATTAGATCCCTTGCATCGTTTATATTCATATTCTTCATCTGACATCAAAGCATGTGACCATGCATAATCTACCACCCCACAATCATCTGTCTCATCATTCATTAAACCATTCCCAATCTACATAAACATAACCATTCAATAAGTTCTTAAAGATGTAAAATTCGTAAATATATTAAAATTGACAATACTTTTCAATGAGGACATACATATTATGAATTATACTCATTAAAAAAATTATAGTTATACTCATTTAAAAAATTTTGTTAGTGTATATATATAGTGATCAAGATCAAAAAATATAAGCTTTCAATAATAGCACAATAAATACACTTTTTTTTCTCAACAAAATGGAACGACAATATTAAGATAAATAATAGAATAATTTAACATTTTAAAAAGATTTTGTTTCAAAAAATAGATCATTTATAATCCTTAAAATTTTTAATGCTTGAAATATTCAAAAATTAAAAGTATATAAATATTGTTAACAACAAATTAAAACAATTAGCATTAACATAAGCTATTCAAAATAAAAATATATTTATAAAGAAAATGGATAGATTTATCAAAAAATCATTGCAACAAGAAATTTTCATTATTATTATTGTAATGATTAAATTTATATATCTTTAATTTTTCTTCATAGTTTAGATTTATTTTAATTAGTTTAATTTTATATAATAAAGTGTATGTAAATAATGTGATTTTTGTTAAGAATTGACATATAATCATATTTATTTTCCCTCATTCTTAAGAATTAGATTCATATTTTATTATATAGCAAATTTTCTATCTTTGAAAAGATATCCACCTCTATTTGTATTCATTCCTAGAAATCAATTATATTATCTAACTTGACCAATTTCATATCTTTATGATCTAGAATTTGCGGAAGTGGTCTAGATCACTTGTGACAATGACCTTTGATATTTTGAAACTACTTGTTATCTCTCCAAAATATAGCAAATTTTCTATCTTTGAAAAGATATCCACCTTTATTTGCACTCATTTCTAGAATTCAATTATATTATCTAACTTGACCAATTTCATATCTTTATGATCTAGAATTTGCGGAAGTGGTCTAGATCACTTATGAGAATGACCTTTGATATTTTGAAACTACTTGTTATCTCTCTAAAATATAGAAAATTTTCTATCTTTGAAAAGATATCCACCTCTATTTGCACTCATTCCTAGAAATCAATTATATTATCTAACTTGACCAATTTCATATCTTTATGATCTAGAATTTGCAGAAGTGGTCTAGATCACTTGTGAGAATGACCTTTGATATTTTGAAACTACTTGTTATCTCTCCAGAATATAGCAAATTTTCTATCTTTGAAAAGATATCCACCTCTATTGGCACTCATTCCTAGAAATCAATTATATTTTCTAACTTGACCAATTTTATATCTTTATGATCTAGAATTTGCGGAAGTGGTCTAGATCACTTGTGAGAATGACCTTTCATATCTTGAAACTACTTGTTATCTCTCCACTTAAGCATCATTGACAATTTGAAGTGAAAAATGTTTTATTTGCTCTTTTGGAATTGTACTAATCCTAATTCATTTAATCATCTAATGATTCTATGAAAAGATCATCACCTATGCACATCAAAGAGCTTAAAAATAATTATCTAGTGACATAAATATTGAATTAATATGTTAAATCATACAACATGACTCCTTCTTGTCTTTGATTATTGGTCAATGTCATTGAATTCTCACCCTTATGAGATTGAAACAAGAAAAGAATTATTCCTATTATATGAAAACTCTTGAATTGTAGAACCGAGTTTATATACAGGTTCAAAAGCATAAGTAGATATTTTTCAATATTGAAAACTGTATAAGTTAAATTCAAATGAACATTCTAGATTTACATTTGCTAGGTTGATATCATAGTTATGTATGACATATATATTTATAAGTATAATATAATTAATAATACATTATTTTTATTGAGTCCAAAACATTTACCAATCTTTTTAATTCACATGAAAAATAAATTACACTTGACAAAGTCTATTTCTAGAATAAATATTTAAATTTATTTTAATTATTTAAATATTAAATACTGATTATTTATTTCTAATACATTCGTTTATCCCTACTGGCTGAATTGAATAACCCAAGATTTATGTAAAGGATTTAATTATAAATTGGAAAGTTAATATAAAACAAAATGCATCTATGAAAAAAAATCCAATAAAAGATATATTTTGGAGGGCTCATTGACTAATGTAAGAATTTGTATATGTTGAGGAAACACACCATAACTCCCTTGAGATTTAGAAAAGATGTCCGTGAGTAGTTGTTCTTAAGTATTGTATCAGCCAATTCAGGTATATAAAAACCTGCATACAAAAGAAGAGAATGAGAAATATTATTTTTGTTTAAAACTGATTTGAAAGTTAATAGTTTCTAAGATTTTATTGAATTTGAATCGTTTCAAATGAACAATCATAAATGAAGTCCTCTTCAATGTAAGACCTCAATATCATAAGAAAAAAATTTAGGTATGATGAACGATCTTGATATGATCTATTCTTTATCAAAAGATTTCAACCCTAAAACTTTTAACTCTATATCAATTAACTAACAATTCTGTAGATTTGATTTAAACCTCTGAAGTAAAAATAGTATTTTAATAATTTTTTCCCACCTGAATATCACATAGTTGAAAGACTTACCAGCGTAGCTTTCCCCTGCAATATAGAATTCTCTGTTCTTATATTGTGGAAACCTTTCAAACCAATTCAGTAGAAACGTGTACGAATCCACAGCTACAGTTTTAACCCATCACATCAAAAGCATACTTTTCATCAGCAAAATTGAAACAAATTTTCTACAAGTAAACTGTGATGCATTCAGGCCTATAACAAAATCAAACCAAAATACCAGTGTTCTCATCAGTGCCATTTTTATAATCATCACTGGTATTTGAGTATGAAAACCCAACCCCGGCAGGTGATTCCAGAAACAAGGTGTTCGCCACTGCGAAAAGGATAGATTGAAATGAAAGTTAATAAGAAACATCAATTGTGAAGAGAAAAACTAAAGGTGGGTGGGCATAGAAAAGAAAAGGAGACCTTGGTTCCACGCATAGGGATTACTAGAAAGAGTGGCGTTATCAGGCTGAACGCGGAAGGGTCCAAGCTCAGTCATTGCTCCCACTCCAAACGATGAGCATCCTGGCCCTGAAATCACACACCATTATAACTATTAGTTTTGCAGAATGAAAGGATTATTCCAGGATATGAAGATTGAAGGGTAAGCCAATAATACCTCCATTGAGCCAGAGGAGGAGAGGCTTAGTAGTTGGGTCTTGGGTTGCCTCTGCAAAATAGTAGAAGAGAGCTCTGCCCGCATGTGCATCTACTGTAACATATCCCGAATACTGTGCAAACGTTACATTTGATGGCTGACCGGGCAGAGAAGTTATCTTGTCATTCTCCTGCAATCCGTCTTGAGGATAAATGTGATCGAAGTTAACAGAAGGAGCCGTCCATTCATGAGTTGGGCTTTCCACAGCAGATCTCTTCCTCTCCAAAAATTCTGAGAGAACTTGCTGCTGACTGCGCTGGTGAGAAGGATCGACCAATAGCGCGAAAGGAAAGATTAAGAGGAGGGTTATGATATTTTTCATTTTGAATGGATGATGAAACTCAGATGGGCTGAGCAGCAAGAGAAATTGATTTATATTCTCTAGATTTAAAATGTTATGTATGTGATTTAAGGTTGGCCTGAATGAATAATTGAGATTGAACAGCTTGCGGGCTATGTCGATGCGGAGCAAACAATGCAAAAGGACGGCAGCGGCCTTGTTCTATCGCCATATACAGGGACTCAATATAATTCGGCTCTATGTTGTATCGCCATTTTGTCCCACTTAGTTCTATGGGCTAGGGTTTATTTTATCGCCTGCGTGGAAACCCACATTTGGTAGTTATTTTGTTCTTTTCACTGTTTTCTATTCAGTGATTTCATTGTTTTTTAAATTCGCCAGTTGGTTCTTAGTATGAGAGTTTTCTTGGTTTGCATGATCTTTATTTGGATGATTAAAAAGTTAAAATAAATAATCGGACTACATAATATTATTAAAATGAGAGAGATATCAATAAATTTTTTGTATATATTAAGAGAAGTAATATATAGATTATTCAAGGATATAGACTTAGTTATCAAACAAGTCACAGGAACATCTGTTGTTAAGAATATGAGGATGAAATCATATAGGAATATGAGGATGAAATCATATTGACATAGAGTGTGGGATTTATCATAGGAATTTGAAGATTTGAATATCTAGTTGGTTTCTAGATTCAAAAATATTAAAGTGGACTAGATGGGTTTAAGTGGATGTCAAACTAATCTAATAGAAGAAATATTCTTTTTTAGTTAAAGAAGCAACAAATAAGGGTGTTGACTCTATTACAAACAAAGCCCCAAGGGTAGAGTTACATATGCTATAAACAAACCTCTTGCAACAACACAAGCCTTACCAGACTACTTACAACAACACATGCCATTAACAAACCTCTTATATCAGCGTAGGTCATTAACATACCACTTACAACAACACGAGTCATATAATATTTGAACTAGGGTGTTGATGGAAGAAATGTTGGCAGAAACCTTATGGTAAGGAATACACGTGGTCCCTATTTTTATAGTTTTATTTGACTAATTTTCCTCTAATATCATGGAGATATCACTACATTCACTTATTGAAGAATAACCAAGGCCTTGATATTAGGGATTTCTAAAATGCCTTGGTCATGCAACCCTAATCCTCTTCCATCATATTGTAGGCTTTGACATATTTTGTTTGTACAATGGGGTAATTTTTAAAAATAAAGATGTTAACCCATCTTTATGTAGTTGGAAACTATCCGTATTTACTAATTTCTCATCTATGAGAAATCCTACTTTGACAAAAGTATCTATAATCTTAGTTTAAAGGAATTTGTGGCTTTCTCCTTATGCATGCTTGTATCCTCTTAATAATAAGTGATGTCAATGGGATCCATGGTAACTTATTTATCTTCTTATTTGATGTGATTCATGTCCTTTTCTTGGTTATGATGTCCAAGGGAGTCAAGTGTCTCATGTTAGAAAATGAAAGTCATTAATAAATGATAAATAAAAAGTGAATAATTAGGATGAAATTAAAAAGTAAAAGTAAAATAACTTGATAATACAAAAGAAAGAAATAAAAGCTTACTTATATTTTTAGAATCTCATTGTAAACCTGAAAAAATAATGATGTTGATATTCTTTGTTTGGAATGTGGATGCTAAATCTTTGTTGTTCATTGATTTTCAGAATGGAATTACATAAAATGTTGGATTATATCATTTGAAATGATGAAGAAAATGATGTATTTATAAATTTAGTAGATGAAGATAAGACTGATTACAAAGAATAATAAACCTAATGATAGAAAAAGTTTTATAGTTATATGGAGACAAAAATAAGCATAACTACCTTAATTGTCTCCATTACCTTTTGTTGTGCAATACAACTAATCGCCTTCTATAAAATGTCATGAATATTCACCGGTTGCAAAAGAATAGTCCTTTGTCAATGCCATGCCTCCCAGACACAACTTCTATATAATTTTGTGCAGAGAACTTTCCTATGCTTGCTAGCAGCCATGTTAGTCCCACGCCTACTCTGATACCATGTTAAAAATGGTAGAGGAAATAGAGAAAACAAGATTAAACCATTATTGTCAAAAAAAAACAAAAAACTTTGATATCATTGGTTTCATTGGGATTCAATAGGATATAATTAGATGATAATACATTATAGTGCAATGGCTTTTTAAAGCCTTATTTTCCCTTATGAAAACTGGCTATGGGAATAACTTCCTAGAAACTAACCAACCTAATTTTATTAATTACTTAATTATTAACCTAAAAGTATACTAATTAATGTAAAACTCCAAAGTTACCACTTAAGAACTATACAATAGTTTGATCAACTAACTATATAGCCACATATCAATAATGTAATACACTAACAGAGTAGTGGAATGGAATCTCCATAAAAAAAAGTCACATCTGAGAAAGATTATCTCCTAGCAAGATTTTCTTCTATGAATATTATCTGCAAAAAGAAGTAATCCATGTGAAATAAGAATATTCTAGAAGAAGGAATATTTTAAAAATATTCTACAATAACATATGCACATTACTAAATGCTACAATTTAATTTAAATTTGAGATCATTCACCAAACTTAAATATGTATCATAATAGACACATATTTATATACATTTAATTGTATCATATCTATCTCTATGCATCTTATAATATGCACTTAATTTATTGCACCACGCTTACCTAGACATTTTTAAAAAAAATTATTCCTAGTAAACTTTTTAACATGACTGGTGACGCTAGCACAACACACTCTCCGGCTCCACGTGAACTCTTTTGACCTAGGGCTATGAACCAGTGAGGTCACAAATGGGGAACCTCATCCCCACACTTCACTTGTTCAAATCCGCGAGCACAATGGTTCAACAAAGGAACAAGGCCTTGTGAGCACAACGACCCAACAAGGATTTGAACCTTGGTGGCCACTTCACCAACGAAGTGTTTAAACTGCAACACTACATGTCTGAAGAAACACTTACCTAGACACTCATTTCCAACTTAGATCCTATTTATCTACAATCGTAATTTCCTTTCTTTAGATATAAGGATCACCCCTACTCATGTTCAAATTAACTGAGATACATTATCAAAACCCATATCCAATTTCAGCTAGCCTCACCTAATTTGATATCCAAATTGAGATAATTAAATAGACGTTTTCATTATTTTAGCCATCTAATTGTTTATTTAGGCATTATTGTTTCCATACAACATGTATTTTATTTTTTACATTATCTCTCATTCTATAATAATTCATCAAATAATTGAGATAAAAATAATTTAATTTGGTACATTTAATGTGATATTTGTTAATGAGGGAAAACCTTTAGGAATTTGATGACATAAACAAACAATAATAATTAAATATTATATGAATGAATTATGATTACTATTTAAATAGGGATGTAAATACTCTACAAGGAATTTCAATATTGAGCCACAAGTGCTTATATATATGATAAGCTACTAATATATGTGAATGTATACATATGTAGTATACATCTCCACCACATAAGAAAAACACAAATCAATTGATACAATAACAACGTACCCTAGTAGATATCTACCTATGTAATTTTTTCCTAGATGCATACTAATATAATAAACTAATTAACTAAGTATATAAAAAAGCACCAACATTAAATGGAGTAACTTTTTTATGCATTATTTTAGGATTCTTGTCTACTATATTTGGTCTTTTACATAAAATTCTATGGTTGATGTAGATGAACATGCTCCATTGTGATATAATTATAATTATTATAAGCTATCTTTCAATATTACCAATCCTCATATACAATATAATACTAGAAGAGTATTCAAGTGAGACATGACTTATAATTACACATTAAGCAAGCTCAAATCTACAAGAGAATAAATTTGGGACCCGAAAAATAAACATAGATTTTGAAATTCACACCAACTCAATCTTAAGTCCAACAAGAAACCTAAAAAATTATTAAAATGATAGATAGGTCTAATTGTTAACCCAAGAGAAATTTAAAAGTTAAGTCGACATTAAAGATTAACAATTATAAATTCATATCTAGCTAATTATCATTATGCTTCCTTACATTTATATTCCAAAATAACAAGTATAATGATTTAAACTATGATTTCTAACTAAGAGTAATAAATCTACATTATTTTTTATTGAATTGATTGCATTTGCTAAATTAGGCTAACATAATCTTAAAAAAAGTTTATCTTCCTTCACATTTATATAATTCCATCTACATGTCATTGTTACTTTTTAGCTAGCCATAACATAGAAAATTATTTTAAAGAAATTATTATAGAGAAAAAATATAACTCAAATTATTTTCACAGAATCTAACAAAAAGTGATAGATAAATGTATTAATCTTATTTATAATTTAATATTTTCTTTTTCATTTTTAAAATTATAGTAAATCAAACAAATAGAATATTTTTAAATTAAAATAAAATTTGACGATTTAACAAAATTTATTAATAGTAACAATAGTTTTTCAACAATTTGAAGAGAAACATTAATATCTAAATGTGGGATTTCTATGATGGTAGAGGTTGGCCAGCTAAAAAGGATTTGGTCATTGTCAAGGCTCTAGATGGTTGATAATTAGGTACTTGATGTCCTGCTCCTCTTACAGTTGCAAAAATCAAGCCTTTGTAAATCACACTATAACCTCCAACATCAATATCTCCATTCATCCATGGATACCATTTTGTCTCAATTGGAAGCTTTAATGCATTAATAGAATATCTTGTACCAGTCACTGGGACTACTGAATCCACATCTCCACTGCAACCAGAGTATATAATATTATATTACAAAATCTAAATTATATTCCTAATAATATTTTTTTTTAAATGTGTTTCTCCCTTATAATACCTATATACTAGTATTCTCACTCCTGATGTAATCATTCTTCGATAGATTGGGAGCATAGTGGTTGCATAGGTACTATACCATAGTACATCACTGTTCAGAGGAAAATATTAGCATATTATATTTTGGATGTTAGTCTTCTATGTTATAAACCTAAGATAAAAAAATCTTATCTTCACTTTATGGAGTCTCATATATAATTATACCTGCACATATCCCACACAAATGGTAAGCTTGTCACATTTGCATGAAGAGCTCTTCGCACTTCATGTGTGTTGAGATATGTAATTACATAACCAGGACTACATGGATCAAATCCATATAATCCATCCATAGATATAACATCCTACAATAGATATTATTTATCATATGTGTATTATTTCTCAAAATTTATAATATGATCTAACATTACTACACTACAAAAAAATATGAAAAAAATATTGTTAAGAATAGCTTTCTTACAGTTGTAGTAGATGATGTCCATGTGGAATCTGGATTGGATGGGAAAATTGGTGCATATATATCATATGGGTTTATCACTTTAGTTGACTTAAATTTTGAGTGGAATGTGTCGCTATAAGATAGGAATCTTGAATTAGATCCCTTACATCGTTTATCTTCATATTCTTCATCTGACATCAAAGCATATGACCATGCATAATCTACCAACCCGCAGTCATTTGTCTCATCATTCGTTAATCCATTCCCAATCTATATAAACATAACTATTCAATACTTAAGATGTAAAATTCATAGATATATTAAAATTTATAATATTTTCTTATGATGACATACATAAATTATGAATTATACTAATTAATTTTTATAGATATACTCATTTAAAAAAAAACTTGTTAGTGTATATATATAGTGATTAAGATAGAAAAATACAAGCTTCCAATAATAACACAATAAATACGCTTCTTCTTTTTTTAGATAAAATAGAATTTTTTTTTTTATGATAAATAATAGAACAATTTAACATTTTTAAAAGATTTTTTATCAAATAATAGATCATTTACAATCATTAATACTTTTAATGCTTGAAATATTGAGAATAAAAATATATAAATATTATTAACATCAAATTAAAACATTTACACTAACAAAAGGCATTCAAAATAAAAATGTATTTACAAAGAAAATGGATAGATTTATCAAAACATCATCCCAATAGAAAATTGTCTTTATTACTTTTAGTATATTATAATACACTAAAAATTATATACCATGTAATTTTTCTTAATAATTAGATTTATTTTACTTAGTTCAATTTTATATAATAACATGTAAATAGTATGAGTTTTGTTAAGAATTTACATATAATCAATTTATAATCATATTTATTTTCCCTCATTCTTAAGAATTAGATCCATCCTTTATTATAGCCCATTTTATATCTTTAGAAAGATATCCACCTATATTTGGACTCATTCCTAGGAATCAATTATAATATCTAATTTGACCCATTTCATATCTTTACCAAGATCCATAATTTAGTTGTGAGAATGACCTTTTATTTTACCAAGATCCATAATTTACTTGTGAGAATGACCTTTTATTTTGGAACTACTTGTTTTCTCTCCACTTAAGCATCATTAACAATTTGAAGGGAAAAATATTTTATTTGCCACTTTGGATTTCTATTAATCCTAATTCGTTTAATCATCTAATGAATCTATGAAAAGATCATCACCTATACACATCAAAGAGATTAAAAAATAATTATCTAGTGACATAAATATTGAATTAATATTTTAGATCATATAGCATGACTCCTTGTTGTCTTTGATTATAGTTCAATGTCATTGAACTATCACATCTATGAAGTTGAAGCAAGGGAAGAATTATTCCTATTATATGAAAACTCTTGATTATAGAACCATGTTTCTATATATGTTCAAAAGCATAAGTAGATATTTTTTAATATTGAAAATTGTATAAGTTAAATTCAAACAGATATATTTGATTTACAATTGCTAGGTTGATTTCATAGTTATGTTTGATATATCTATATTTATAAGTATAATATAATTAATAATACGATACTTTTATTGATTCTGAAAATTTACCCATCTTTTTAAGTCACACAAAAAATAAATTAATCACGCTTGACAAAGTCTATTTTTAGATTAGAACTTAAAACTAAATATTTTTGATTTATTTTAATTATTTAAATGTTAAATATTGATTGTTTATTTTTAATACATTCAGTTATCCATACTTGTTTAATTGAATAACCCAAGATTTATGTAAAGGATTTAATTCTAAAATAGAAATTTAATCATAAAACATATGAATAAAAAAAAATCCAATAACAGATATATTTTGAAGGGCTCATAAACTAATTTAAGAATTTGTATATGTAAAGGAACACACCAGAACTCCTTTGAGATTTAGAAAAGATGTACGTGAGTTGTTGTTCTTAAGAATTGTATCAGCCAATTCAGGTATATAAAAACCTGCATACAAAAGAAGAGAATGAGATAATATTATTTATGTTTAATAGATTTTTAAGGTTTTACTGAAGTTCAATTATTCTAAATGAACCATCATTAATGAAGTCTTCTTCAGTATAAGGCCTAAAAAAACATTAGATATCATGAACGATAATTCAAAAGATACCTTCAATCCTTGATTCTTAATCCAAAAGATTTCAAACTAAAACTTGTAATTCTATATCAATTAACTAACAATTCTGCCTCGGTAGGAAAAATGGCTTTGAATACTACAGAGTTGAAAGACTTACCAGCATAGCTTTCCCTTGCAATATAGAATTCTCTGTTCTTATATTGCGGAAACCTTTCAAGCCAATTCAGTAGAAACGTGTACGAATCCACAGCTACAGTTTTAACCCATCACATCAAAAGCATACTTTTCATCAGTAATATTGAAACAAATTTTCTAGAAGTAAACTATGATGCATTCACGCTTATAACAAAACCAAACCAAAATACTAGTGTTCTCATCAGTGCCATTTTTATAATCATCACTGGTATTTGAGTATGAATACCCAACCCCAGCAGGTGATTCCAAAAACAAGGTGTTCGCCACTGCCAAAAGATAGATTGAAATGAAAGTTAATAAGAAACCATCAATTGTGAAAAGAAAAAATAAAGATGGGTGGGTATAGAAAAGAAAAGAAGACCTTGGTTCCACGCATAGGGATTACTAGTAAGAGTGGCGCCATCTGACTGAACGCGAAAGGATCCAAGCTCCGTCATTGCCCCAAATCCAAACGATGAGCATCCTGGCCCTGAAATCACACACCATTTTAATTATTAGCTTTGCAGAATGAAAGGATTATTCCATGATATGATGATTGAAGGGTAAGATAATAATACCTCCATTGAGCCACAATAGGAGAGGCTTAGTAGATGGGTCTTGGGCAGCTTCTGCAAAATAGTAGAACAGAGCTCTGCCCGCCTTTGAATCCACTGTCACATATCCCGAATACTGTGCAAACGTTACATTTGATGGCTGACCGGGCAGAGAAATTATCTTGTCATTCTCCTGCAATCCGTCTTGAGGATAAATGTGATCCAAGTTAACAGAAGGAGCCTTCCATTCATGAGTTGGGCTTTCCACAGAAGATCTCTTCCTCTCCAAAAATTCTGAGAGAACTTGCTGCTGACTTCGCTGGTGAGAAGGATCGACCAATAACGCGAAAAGTAAGATTAAGAGGAGGGTTATGAGATTTTTAATTTTTAATGGATGATGAAACTCAGATGATAGCTGAGCAGCAAGAGAGCGTGTTATAAATAGAGGTGATTATGAATAATTGAGATTGAACAGCTTGTAGGCTACGTCGATGCGGAGCAAACAATGCAATTCATTGTAAGCAAAAGGATGACAGCAGCCTTGTTTTATCGCCAAATACACGGACTGAATATAATCCGACTCTATGTTGTATCGCCATCTTCTCCACCATGTTATATTGGTCAATACGGTAAATTCTTTTTTGATTTTTTCACTTTTTTCTATTGAGTGATTTGAATGAGAGAGTTATCAAGGAAATTCACAGAATGATTGGTATATATTAAAAGATGTAATATATAGATATTCAAGGATATAGAATTAGTTATCAAACAAGTGAAAGGAACATTCGTTGTTAAGAATATGAGGATGAGATCCTATTGATATAGAGGGTGGGATCTATTATAGGGATTTGAAGTTTTGAACATTTAGTTGGTTTCTAGATTCAAAAATATAGAAGATTGGATGGTTTTAAGTGGATGTCAAACTAATTCAATAAAAGATCTATTATTTTTTATTATGAGGTTGTTGACCCCATTACAAGCAAAAACCCAAGGATAGAGTTACATATGTCATAAACAAACCTCTTACAACAACATGCCACATACAACACATGCTATTAACGAACCCCTTACACCAATATAGGTCATTCACATAGCACTTAAAACAACATGAGTCATATAATATATTGAACTAGAGTATTGATGGAAGAAATGCTCGCAACAACCTTATAGTAAGGAATACACATGGTCCCTGTTTTCATGGTTTTATTGGACTATTTTCCTCTAATATCATGGAGATATCACTACATTCATTGAGTGAAGAATAACTGTGGTCTTGATATCAAGGATTTTCCTCAACCTCTACTGGTTCTAAAATGCCTTGGTCATGCAACCCTAATCCTCTTCTATCATATTGCATGCTTTGACATATTTTGTTTGTACGATTGGGTAATTTTTTAAAATAAGGATGTTAACCCATCCTTATGTAGTTGGAAACTATCAATATTTACTAATTTCTCATCTATGACAAAGCCTACTTTGACAAAAGTTAACAGAAGGAGCCGTCCATTCACGAGTTGGGCTTTCCACTGCAGATCTCTTCCTCTCCAAAATTTTTGAGAGAACTTGTTGCTAACTACGCTGGTGAGAAGGATCGAACAATAGTACGAAAAGTAAGATGAAGAGGAGGGTTATGAGATTTTTCATTTTGAATGGATGATGAAACTCAGATGGGCTGAGCAACAAAAGAGCATGTTATAATTGAGATTGAACAGCTTGCAGGCTACGTCGATGCGGAGAAAACAATGCAATTCATTGTAAGCAAAAGGATGACAGCGGCCTTGTTTTATCGCCAAATACACGGACTTAATATAGTTCGACTCTATGTTGTATCGCCTTCTTCTCCACCGTGTTTTATTGGTCAATTCGGTAAATTCTTTTTTGATTTTTTCACTGGTTTCTATTGAGTGATCTTAACGAGAGAGTTATCAAGGAAATTGGCATATATTACTAGTATACTTATATTTAAAAAAGGAAAGTACTTTGAATTAAATTATGGAAGTGTCCCCATCATGCATAGTTTGGGAAATTTGGAAATAAAGGAATCGTAGGCTATTTGAAGACAAAGCCAGAAGGCTTGAATCGATCCTAAATTCAATAGAAACGGGAATTGTGGATACAATAAACTACAAAATAGCTTTCTCATTGGAACCGCCCAAAATTTTCTCTTCTTGGGATGAAAGCATAAGGAAAAATTGGCAGAGAATTAGGATTCCACCCTCTTTTGGGCAAAAATCCAACTCTAGAAAGGAAGCTACCTGGACCCCTCCAAAGCTCGGTTGGCTAAAATTAAATTTTGATGGTACCTCTAAAGGCAACCCAGGTCCCTCAGGCATAGGATATGTAATCAGAGATCACTCAGGATCAATCATAGGGAAAATGGCAAAGCCGATTCCACCGGACACTAACAATATAGCAGAATTCAAAGCCTTACAACTAGGACTGATGGATTGCATTAAGCATGGTTTAAGAAACATCACAGTGGAGGGAGACTTAGAGATAGCAATCAATGTAATCAAAAGGGAAAAATCCCCAAATTGGTGGCTACAGGCAATTTTAGACAATATAACAAAAAATATGGCAAATTTGGAGCATTATGAAGCAAAACATATCTTCAGAGAAACAAATTCAGTAGCAGATGCCCTCTCTAAATCAACATCATAGAGAACTTTTCTCCGTTGGTGGGACCAGGGAGTCCGGTAGCTTGGACAAGTAGAACAAGTCAAAACAGCAGGAATGTGTCCCTTGGGTTTGTTGAGTACAAGGGAAGGATTCAATATAAGTGAGTAGACCCAGTAGAGGCTCTCCTCCTTAATTAAAGATGATGTCTATCTTAGGTGCCCAAGTTGGGGAACGGCTACTCTTTTTTGAATTCAAATCTACACCTTATTTCGGCAATAAAGCGGGCCTGGTCACAGTGATGTCATCCTAATGCACTCTGAAATCAAGCCTTTCCTTTTCCGCTTCTCAAAATCCAGCTGGTGAGAGCCATCATTTCGAGCTCAAGGAATGCGTTGTCGGCAGGACAATCATCATATCAGAGCTAGGGAGATTTGGCATGTCCGGGATAAATATACTTCACCACCTTTGCAGGTGAATTTAGTGCATGCAACCCCTGATAATTAGGCATTAAAGAGAGTTCTCGCTAGGCTTTACTTAGCGTATACTGCAAGCCATTATTATTTCTTAACCTACAAAAAATCATTTCAAAGATTAATCTGATTCAATCCTTCTCTTGCCGAAGCCTCTGCAATTGTCAATCATGTTTGGTGAGGAACCGTATGGGTTTATCATGAGTGTTTATCCAAGGCCTACTTCTTGCTTCGGAGCAGAGACTCCTATTTCTCTCATGGCCTCAAGGTGCCAAGTATCGTTCAAAAGAATAATAGACTTGAGGTTGAAGCGACTCCTACTCCACACAGAGCCTTCAGTCATCTTGGCGGTTAAAATGATGCTGGGTAGCGGGCATTTGAATAGGGAGGAGTATCCTTGAGATAACACAAGCATATCATCCAAGTTCGTCGCCTCTTTGATGGACTTGAAACTGGCCAAACAAGTCGTATGGAGCCTTACTAAGAAGTTATTCCTAGAGGAAACCTTACAAGAATTCCAAGAAATTCTTAACAAGACACTTCATGAATCTGGAGCCCCTCGGCCAAGTGAAAGAATTTTGTTCAACGTTCATGGGGAGCTAATAAAGTATTACCCCTTCCTACTAGACTTGAAAGGTAAGGAACTGGACAAACATAGGGCATTTGCTGGAGTGGGGCTCAGATACCTCAAGTGGCATTTCATGGGTGAAAATCTAGAAGACTTGGGCAGAGAGGAAGAACTCATCTTATTTGCAAGGTTAAACGTAATCCTGCCTCCTAAATTCCAAGAAGAGGAACCCTAGGCCGAATAGGGTAGAAGAGGTGGTGCTAGAAGGGTGGGTCGTGGGTCCGGTCACGGCTGAGGCCGACCTCCATGCAGAGCTCGAGGAAGAGGCAGAACTTCGACTCCTCTAGTCGTGCCCCTTGATGAAACTTGAAAGCTAGGTTTTATATTCTGGTTATGTTTTTAGACATTTCGATGCTTATAGCTGGACACTGGTCTTTGTTAAATTTTTGGCTATAAAATTATGGTAAAAATCTCTGTTAATCTTGCAGTTGAGAACCTACTACTTAAACTTATTATAGTTAATATGATCTTCGATGTCATAAACTTGATAGTTTTTTGGAATGATAGAAGATGATGCATAGGGTTTTTTGTTTGCCTTGAAATTTTATTCTCAAAAATGGTGAGAATGGTTTCAATAGCATACAACAAGTTTTTGATCCTACATCAGTCATGTATGTTTATATTGTATTTAACTAAAATCAATATATGGACTTGGCTCTGCCTTTACTGATAAAAAAAATAAAAATGTAAAATATGTTGAGAGATCTGTAAAATAAATGTTCTTCTAAAATACTAAACATCAAGAATACAAATCCATTAAAGTCTTGCATGCAAAAATCTGTGAATCTAGTTGGAGACAAGTGGTGAGGGTTCTATTTTATTTGGAGTAATAAAATAACACCTCCACAAAAGCTGAAACATGGCATATTTTATGCATTTACCTGTCATTTGCATGTCAAATTGTTTCAGAAATGGATTTTTGTTTATGGACATTTTGATGTCATTGTAGATGCCTCTTGACATAAAAAGAAGTAATATATAGATATTCAAGGATATAGACTTAACTATCAAAAAAGTCAAAGGAACATCTGTTGTTAAGAATATGATGATGAGATAGAGTGTGGGATATATCATAGGGATATGAAGATTTGAATATTCAGTTGGTTTCTAGATTCAAAATTATTGAAGTGGATTGGATGGCTTTTAAGTGGATGTCAAATTAATCCAATAAAAGATCTATTGTTTTTTATTAAAGAGGCAACAAAGGAGGTTGTTGACCCTATTACAAACAAATTTCCAAGGGCAGAGTTACATAGGCTATAAACAAACCTCTTGCAGCAACACAAGCCTTATAAGACCCCTTACAACAACACAGGTCATTAACATAACACTTACAACATATTGAACTAGGGTGTTGATGAAAGAAATATTGACAGCATTATGGTAAGGAATACACATGGTTCCATTTTTTATGGTTTTATTGGACTATTTTCCTCTAATATCATGGAGATATCACTAGATTCATTGATTGAAGAATAAATAATGCCTTGATATCAGGAATTTTCCTCAACCTATACTGGTTCTAAAATGCCTTGGTCATGCAACCCTAATCCTCTTATGCGATCTTGTATGCTTTGACATATTCTATTTGCACAATGGGGTAATTTTTTTTAAATAAAGATGTTAACCCATCATTGTGTAGTTGGAAATTAATAAGCTATAGGTTTTCTGGAATTAGATTGTGTTTTCTTTTGATGCAAAAAAGACAACACAATTTAATTCCAGAAAACCTACAACTTATTATAATGGATTGTGGAAATCTGATATCATTAGTTGGAAATTATCAATATTTACTAATTTCTCATCTACGAGAAAGCCTACCTTGACAAAAGTAGATAGTCTTAGTTTAAAGGATATTGTGGCATTTTCCTTATACATGCTTGTTTCCTATTAACAATTAGTGATGTCAATGGGATCCATGTCAACTTCTTTATTTTCTTACTTGATGTGATTCATGTCATTTTCTTGGTTATGATCTATGCGTCCAAGGGGAGCAATTGTCTCATGTTAGAAAATGGAAGCCATTAATAAATGATAAATGATAGGTGAATAATTAGTATGAAATTAAAAAGTAATTTAGTAAAATAACTTGATAATACAAAAGAAAGAAATAAAATCCTACTTCTATTCTTAGAATCTCACTGTAAACTTGAAAATATAATGATGTTGACATTCTTTGTTTGGAATTTGTGGACACTAAATCTTTGTTGTCGATTGATTTTCAGAATGGAATTACATAAAATGTTGGAATGTGTAATTTGAAATGATGAGGAAAATGATGCATTTATAAATTTAGTAGATAAAGATAAGAATGCTTACCTAACTTAATTGAACAATAATGGTTTCAATTCAACAAAAACTAGAAATTTGCCAATTTTAGGATGTAAGGGGATAATACTAGATTATTTATTTATTTTATAGATAAATTTACACTTCAAGTTTCTATTTGCAATTTGAAAGGAAGAGGAAATTTGTTCTAAATAGAAGCAAGATTAACTTGATGAAGAAGATTATGTTTCTAAATATAGACTAAATTAACTAACTAGATGAATAAAGAAACTTTAAGTTTCCTAATGATGACTAAAGAGGTAACAATAGAAGTTATTTGAAAAATAAAAATTAGATCATATTTAATTGAATAATAAAATATTATTTTAATTAAATAGAAAAGTAAAAAATAAAAGTTATTAATAATGATGTGAGAAATGAATAAATGATTAGTAAACCATAAATGGTAGTTGATGGATAATAAATAATAATTAGGAGCAATAACTTTAGAGTCCAAATTTGAAATTAAACTAAATGTATATAATTTATGATTATGATTTAAATTATTCTTTAGTTTTGTTTTGATTGAGGGGAAAACAGGTTTTGAGGGGATTTGAACCACATAATAGACAACTGCCAAAAGATACAACAATGAAGAGCCTATCAACAAATAACTAGCTAAAACTACAGAAGGCCAAAGCCAAATACAAGAACAAGGGTTTTTATAAGGCTCCCTTAACCTTCATCAGATACCAAGGGTTTTGTCAGGCACCCATAGTCTTCACAAACACCATATAATAGCTAATAGCTATACAATCACAATTTGGAAACATTGGGTTTTGAAAGGCTCCCCTAACCTTCAACTTGGGTTTTAAACTAGCTCCCAAAACCATTATGAACCCCACTATGGGCAGAATGTAATTCACAGATTTCATCTCCAAAAGAAAAAAATGGGAGAAGAAAGCAAAATTGCTATCAACATCTCCCATGCACCCAAATATCTGAGCTTCATCTACTCCCCAATAGCACTTCCAAGCATATTTAGAAGCATTTGACTCCACCTCAATAGGAGAGAGGTCACCTCCAGAAGCATCCATCTCCCCCTCCATAGAAGACAGGGCCACCTCAATAGGAATAACCAGAGATACCCCAAGATGAAGAAAATAGAGCATAATGATCATAGCCATGGAACAAAGAAAGAGAGGGACAAAAAATACCTCATCATATGGAGACCCAGGAGTTAGAAAACATAAACATGAAAGAGGAGGCCCCAAAAATAGAATAAATAAAGGTTTTAACAAGACTCCCTTAACCTTCCTCTGAGACAAGAGAACAGGGGAATTCGCCAGGATGTCAAAAATAAAAACCACCGAAGGGATTTAAACAGGCTCCCCAAACCAAAAGCTCTAGGTTTTAACATGGCTCCCAAAACCATGAAAAAAAACCCAAAGAAACCTCCAGCCAAATGCAAGAAGGTAGAGGATAAGTGAAAACCACAGAATCCCCAACAACTCTCCAAGTAGAATAGGAAGAAAGCTCCTCCATCGAGGGAAAACAACCACACAAAATAGCTCCCAGCATCTACTCAAAATAGAACACATCTCCACCTCAATAGAAAAATTTGCAAACAACCCATGAGAAAGAAAACATAGAGAGAATGCAGGATAGCGAAGAAAGTCTAGACCAACAATAGCCGAGAAGGCGCTGAATCAAAGCTCTCTAAGATCTCTGGCATCTAGCACACCCAAGAAAGTCCAAGATCTAGGTAGGAAGAAACAAGGAACAACCAACAAGAAGACCCTCGAACCAAAACAGGGGTGCCAAACAACCAAGCCAAACCTAAGGCACATGCCTAGAACAACACCCACAAAATGAACCGCACCAAAACACACAATGTCCACCAGAGAAGCAACCCTCAAGGTCTAGAAAGAGAGCCTCCATAGATAGGACACAAAGGACGAGACACAAAAGAAAAGAGGATTTGACACCTCATAGACCCTCCTGCGCAACCCAAGATGCCACTCCACTCCGAGAATAGACCAACCCCCATGCCAAACAAGGGATCTGGAGTCAATTAAAGCCTCCAAACAACCATCCGAGACAGGGTTAGAAACATTACCATCATCGAGGGAAGCCATTGTCGCCCAACACGCACCACTGCATGCAAAACACCAGGCCAAGCAAGAAGTGACCCAACCCATAGGCCAAGACAAGGAACTTGGACCACCTAAAGGACTACTCCAACCATCTCCATCTCCATTTGATTCATCTTCACCTTCATCAACGACCCTACCTGCAGAAACCCTAGCCTCGCTCCCTCCTCTCCCACCGCTCTCCATCTCTGATGTCATGTGCTTGTGTTTTTTATTCTTAAGTTTTGTTTAAATCATATTCTTCCTGTATTTTCTTATAAAATTTGTGGTAACCTTTAACATTCATTAAGAATAATATGAATATGCTTATGCTTTATTAAGTTGAAACATACATTTAAATATCTTAATACACATTCCTTTCTTTCAAGCTTTTATATTTTTTAATTCTATAAGTTATAAACCCTAATACCTTAAATAAAATTAATTTATAAATTATTTGTAACTATTTCAAAAGTTATTTTAAGATTAATTTTTAATAAGGGTCCTCACCTTAAAAGAGAGGATGCATTTTCATCCAAAAACTATAATTATTTGATAAATTATTATTTTTCTTCTAAAAAAATGTAATGTTAAAATTTGCATTTAACAACGTCATTTGTCATTCATTTTTTACACATTTTGAAAAAATATCTTTACATATGCAAATTATTATTTTATTAAGATAAGCCTTGTTTTTGACAGGGCTCAAACCTTATTACAAATGAAGGAGGGTAGCAAAGGGGTATCCGAGTAAAGAAAAAAGGACCAAAATAGCAAAACCAACTAATCAAAAGGATAGAAACATAGAATGAAACAAAATTAAACAACAAAAATTGGTAGAACCAACTCACCGATAGGATAAGACTTTTGTAAAGAGACTGAAAAAATAAATAAATAAAATAAAATATAAAATAAAAAATCAATTACAATCAAAGTTGGGGCCCAAATTCAACCCCAATGGAACATTCTTTGAGGGAGGAACCATTGAACTAATTTTTTTTCTTTCAAATAACAATTATCTAGGAAGAATCAATTTGCAATTAGTACCCTTTAGAGCAGGGGAGGAAACACCCACTGCAAAACAAATGGAATAATTCCAACCTTGACAAGAACCTGGTTTGGAGGGGGAGACATCACAAAATGGAGACTAAATATCTGGTACCATCGAAGGGAGCGTAGAGCTATCCAAGTCCCCAGATGTAGGGGCAATAGGAGTAACTACTAGCACAGATGAACTAGCCTAAGAAACAAGTGAAGGAGGCACTAAATCAATGGAGTTATATGAGTCATCATTCAAAGAATCAAGAAAGATCGTACATTTGTGATGGTCAAAGTTCTTCCATTAGGTGGAGGAAAACCAAAGACGAGACCCATGGGGATAAGTGGAAGCTAAATTTCTTGTGGTGAAATAGCATTTGAGTAGAATAAAATAGCCTAATAGTCAACTATTTGAGTCCAAGGCCACTTACCCTCCTACAAAATAATATTTTCCAATAACATATTTGAAAGATCAATGCCAATCAATTTTTAAATGACACAATTTTGTGTGAATTTGAGATCATTCTCCTAAATCTTACCTATCATAAAATCAATTTGTAAAGCCTTTGCAACTCTTCTTAAGGTTTTTTTTTCAATAAGTGGGCCCCTCCTTATAGAAGATATATTTTCATCCTAAAACTATCAATACTTGACAAAGTACTTACCAATTTTCTTTCCAAAAAGTGTAATGGTACAAAATTTGCATACCCATACCATTTCTCATTCACTTTTTGCCCATTTTAAAAAAATATCTTTACTTATATACATAGTTAAATGATTTTTTTTTTTGTGAATTTGAGATGATTCCGCTAAATTTTAGCTATCATAATACACAAATTTATAGACATTTACTTACCCCACATCCATCTCTGTGCATCTTATAATATACCCTTCACTTATTGCACCACACATACTTAGATATTTGTTTCTCACCTAGATCATACTAATCTATCATCCTAATTAATTCATTTGGATATAAGAATGACCCCTATTCATGTTCAACTCAACCTAGATTGCTTTTCACATTTAAAATTTAATTTTAGCTAATCTCCTTATTTCAAAATCAATCGTGAGATAATTAAACACATTTTTAGATAATTTGAGCTATATGTTTGTATTTATAGGTTTTGGCATTCATTTAACATGTTTCATCTCTCTTACATTCTCTCTCATCTTAGAAACATTCATGGAACAATTGATATAAAATATATTATTTTAGTGCATTAAATATAATATTTATCACGGGGAAAAACCTTCCAGAATTCGATGACATAAACAAGTCATAATAGAAAGAGAACAATTAAATATTATAGAGATGCAATATGAGTCTATTCCACATTAAACATAATCAATTCAAAATTCATAGAGATTATTATCATTATCCTTGTTCAGTTTATCTTTCCATGATAACAAGTATAATTATTTTATTTTGACTATTCATAACTATCATTAATAAATCTTAGTTTTTTTAATTGATTACATTTACCTGATTATCCTAGGTTAATCTTAGGAAAATTTGATTTCCCTTTGTAATTATATAATTTCATCTAGATGTCATTATTATTATTTAGATAAATATAAAATATAAATTTATTTCAAAAAATAAATATTACAAAGAAGAAACATTTAACTCACATCATTTTCATATAATATAATAACACTTGATAGATGAATATAGTAATTCATTTTATATTTTTTAAATCTTTTCTATCCAATTTTTTAACTCATAGCAAATCAAATATTTACATACTTTTTAAATCTCAAAATTTCAAATTAGAGTTAAAAATTAATGGAATACCATCTTTAACAAACTTTACTAATAGTAAAATATTGACAATAGTTATTAAATTATTTAAACAACAATAGTAATATCTAACCATGGGATTGCTACGATGGTAGAGGCTTGTTAGCTAAAAAGGATTTGATCATGGTTAGGGCTCTCGATGGTTGATAGCTAGGTACTTCATGTCCTGCTCCTCTTACAATTGCAAATATCAAGCCTTTGTAAATTACACTATAACCCCCCACATCGATATCTCCATTCATCCATTGATACCATTCTTTCTCAATTGGAAGCTTTAATGCATTAATGGAATATCTTGTACTAGTCACTAGGACCCTTGCATCCACATCACCACTGCAACCAATGTGTAAGCTATTAGCTACTTCACAATTCAAAATATATTATTAATAATATTTTCCAAAATAATGGGTTTCTCCCTTATAATACCTGTAGACTAGTATTCTCAATCCCAACATCATGAGTTTTTGATATATTGGCAGCATTGTGGTTGCAGAGGTGTTGTAAAATAGATTTATTTCAAAACTGTTTGAAGAAAAAGGTGAGAAAGTTATAGTTTAGATGATGAGTTTCTATGTCATAAACGTAAGATCAAATACGTATATTTAATTGAAGGAGTCTCATATATAATCATACTTGCATTCATCCCATGCATCAGGCAAGCTCGTCACATTTGCATGAAGAGCACTTTGCACTACATGTCTATTAAGATATGTTTGTACATAGCCAGGAGTACATGGATCAAATCCATCTAATCCATCCATAGATGCATCAACCTGCAATAGAGACAATCTAGCAATTCTTTAGATCTTGTAAACTTTATCATATGACCCAATATCACTACACTTCAAAAAACAAATGCTAAAATATTCTAGGGAAAACATGAATCTACTTAAGCACATTTATTTCTTACAGTGAAAGCAGAAGATCTTAAAGTTGAATATTTCCATATGGGGTCAGGATGAGAAGGACAAAGTGGTGCATATATATTATATGGGTTTATGTCTCCCCCATCCGATTTTGATTGAGAGTGAACTGTGCGACTTTGACTTTGATAGTCTGAATCAGATGGAATACAGCGCTCATCTTCATACTCTTCATCTGACATTAATGCATGTGACCACATATAGTCAGTCACACCGCAATCATCTGTCTCGTCATTTATTAGTCCATTTCCAACCTATATAAACACAAATTTTGAATAAATAAATATTTCTAATTCAATTTATGAAATAAATATATATTATTTACATCATTTATCTATAAAGACATTCATGACATGTAAAAGAAAGAAAAATAATATTATTATCAATAATAAAATAATGAAATATTTGTAAAAATATGATATCAAACTTATCTTTGAGAAAAAAAAACTTATACAATTCTGAAATTAAAATCATGAAAAAATTGTTTGATGTATAATATATTTTGATACATAATTACAAATGTAAAAAACAAAATAAATATATAATTCTTCAAATTTAAATGATAACTAATATTTTAATTAAATATATATATGTTGAATTATAAATTGAACGATCATACACATCGTTCGTAGCATATAATAGTTCAAAAAATTGTAAAAGCAGGTAAAAGAATCGCACCATAACTCCTTTGAGATTTATAAAAGATGTTCGAGAGTTGTTGTTCTTAAGAATCGTGTCTGCCAATTCAGGTACATAAAAGCCTGCACAAAAGAAAGAGTAGACATGTATTTATTATTTATTATTCATGTGTATTAAGATATCAGAGAGTTGAAAGACTTACCAGCGTAGCTTTCCCCTGCGATATAGAATTCTCTGTTCTTATATTGCGGAAACCTTTCAAACCAATTCAGTAGAAACGTGTACGAATCTCGAGCTATAGTATTTACCCATCACATCAACAGCGTATATTTAATTATTAGTAAAATTCAAACAGATAATTCTCTCTAAATAAATTGGTATGCATTCTTGTTTATAACAAAACTCAGACCAAAATACCAGTGATGTCATCATTGGAGTTATCATAATCAGAGCTGGTGTTTGAGTATGAAAATCCAACCCCCGCAGGTGATTCCAAAAACAGGGTGTTCGCCACTATCAAAAAATGGATTGAAATGGAAGTTAATAAGAAACATCAATGGTGAATAGAAAAAAAGAATGGTGGGTGGGTATAGAAAAGAAAAGAAAAGAATACCTTTGTTCCACGCATAGGGATTACTATAAAGAGTCGCTCCATCGGGCTTAACACGGAAAGGTCCAAGCTCAGTCATTGCTCCCACTCCAAACGATGAGCATCCTGGCCCTGAAATCACACACCATTTTAATTATTAGCTTTGCAGAATGAAAGGATTATTCCATGGTATGAAGATTGAAGGGTAAGGTAATAATACCTCCATTGAGCCAGAGGAGGAGAGGCTTAGTAGATGGGTCTTGGGTAGCCTCTGTAAAATAGTAGAATAGAGCTCTGCCCGCCTTTGAATCCACCGTCACATAGCCCGAATACTGTGCAAACGTTACATTTGATGGCTGGCCGGGCAGAGAAGTTATCTTGTCATTCTCCTGCAATCCTTTTTGAGCGTAAATGTGATCGAAGTTAATGGAAGGAGGCGTCCATTTTTGGGGCTGCTTTTCCACAGCAGACCTCCTTCTGGCCAAAAATTGTGAGAGAGCTCGATGCCGACTGAACTGGTGAGAAGGGTCGACCAGAAGCGCGAAAAGTAAGATTAACAGGAGTGTTCTGAGATTTTTCATTTTGAATGGATGATGAAATTCAGATTGGCTGACCAGCAAGAGAGCGTGGTACAAATAGAGGTGATAATGATGAGAGTTGCTTTGGTTGGTACGTTGATGCGGAGCAAACAATGCAATTGCAGGCCAAAAGCCTTGTTCAATCGTCTAGTGATCATCGGACTAAGAAGATGTCAAAACTATTGTTCTCTTATCACTTTGTACGGTACGTCTTATTTATGTGCCAGTTCTAATATTTAATTTAAAAATCAGAATATAATTGTATTCTGATTTTAAATTAACTATTAAATAAGAAAAAATGTCTTATAACGCTTCCTTTTGATGCTTGTATAGATAATTCTTCGTGAAAGTCTCTTCATGGTTTGATTCTTTTCATTTGGCCAATAAGTTCTCTATCATAAGAATTTTCATGGTTTGAATATTTTCTATTTGGATGATCAAAAATATGTATGAAAAATTAATTATTAAATAAGAAAAACTATCTTATCAGGCTTCCTTTTGATGTTTTTATAGACAATTCTTCGTGAAAGCCCTTTTTTGTTAGTGTTTTCTCTTCATGATTTGATTCTTTTCATTTAGTCAATATGTTCTCTATCATGAGAATTTTCATGGTTTGAATATTTTTTATTTGAATGATAAAAAATATGTATGAAAAATAAATTATTAAATAAGAAAACTGTCTTATCGGGCTTCTCTTTGATGCTTGTATAGACAATTCTTTGTGAAAGCTCCTTTTTGAGTGTTTTTTCTTCATGGTTTGATTCTTTTCATTTGGGGCGATAAGTTCTCTATCATGAGAATTTTTATGGTTTGACTATTTTTTATTTGGATGATCAAAAATATGTATGAATGATGATATGAATAAGTGAGGACCACTCATTATTTGATTAAATATATTTATGCATGATGATGTGAACAAGTGAGGACCACCTATTATTTGATATATCAATCATCTTATACATTTGTAAAATATTAATGAATGATGATATAGACAAGTGAGGATTACTTTTTATTTGGATCATGACTAAAAATATTAATGGAATATAAACTAGTGATGACTAATCATTTGTGAATTAGGGGAGAGGGTCTTAGAGTGGAGCACCCTAACTTTGTGCCTCCTAAAATATGCCCTAGATATTTCAAATTTCTTTCAATTTTGTATAGTTGCTTACTTGTCAAGTCCCCTACTTAAAAAAATCGGTTTCGTGTCCACATGGTCAAGTACTATGTCACATCACATGTCTTTTTTGCTAAGATGTCCAAAATGGTCCCAAAAAGAAATAAGACCCATAGTTGTGCTCTAAGTATCTTTTAGGGATAAGTATTGATATGACACTTTTTGTCCTCCACTATTGTAATGTTCAGTCTAGTTTGATACAATTATTTATTTATTTATTTAGTAATGTTTTGATATGCAAATACAACCATAATAGTTATGCAAATACATAAATAACTTGTAGCTCTTCGAATAGATTAAACTCATGGAACTCAAATTAAACACTATAAATAATTTTAAGAATTTATGACATATCCCCAAAAAGCAGTTTTCTTCACCAATCTGACAACATTTATATTAGAAAGAGATTACATAACAATTTCTTACATACCTAGAATAGTTGTGCTGGAAAATGAGTTTTTTCATTACAAATATCAACAATAATCTGCACCAAACCCTAGGTGCTCACAACAACAACCCAACAATAGTACAGTTGGAACTAAATAGTCACAACAGGTAAAGAAACATTCAACAACAACAGATTTGAACCCTCAATAACCCAACCACTCCACTTCAAAACCCTACGTCCAACAAAATCTGAAATAAATGCTTAAAATAGGACAACATTAGCGAGTAAAGAAAGGCCCAGCAAGTACATGGTTACAACAACAAATAAAATCTTAATCGAGATTCCTCAATTGCCTTTCTACAGTCTCCAAAAGGTTGCCAATCAAATCCTCTAGCTGCAAGTTTTAATCTCTTTGAAGCACAATGTTTTCCTGGATGAAAAAACCCAATGTATTCTTGAGACTATGTCTCTCAACAGTGTGAAGAATGTTATTCAAGAGGATTCCTATCCTCAAGAACCTCTGAGAAATTATCTGCAGCAAATAGACTCACAAATTCAAGCTTGCTAAAAATGAACTCTTAAGAGTCATTTATAACTTTCCTATGAGAGCTCACACACTTTTCCAACCAATTTGGGATAGATAGATATAATTTTATTTTTAATATTCAAGTCTCTGAGTACTTCTAGTGAAAGGCAGCTTTTAATTTTTAAATAACTTTTCCTTTTACTTTTAAGTTCCTGCATTAATAAAGTTAAATATTTAATTTAACATTATAACTTAACTTTATTGTTAAATAAATTAATAATCGTAAGCGATTATTAAAATCTTCAGTCAAAATCAACACTAACATCAATAAGATATTATTCATGAGTTCTCTATCGTCCAAACCTGGACCACCTGACTTACTATAAATAGTAAGTATCCCAAAAGCACACCAAAACACCTCAGAATCGCTTGCAACTAAAACTGTTTAGGCTAGATATCCTCAAGATCCCTTGAATGTCCTAGTTAGCCTACCGGACCATGGATAAATAGGCTAACAACAACCTCAAACAACATGTGCTAAAAAGGGGACATTACAGTTCGCCCTTCCCAAAATTGCTTGTCTTGAAGCAATTCCAATGCAGCCCCAAGATCACTATGCTAAACCAAACTGAAACTGAGTATGATCCCAGGGTCCCAAGTCAACTTAGGAGATCTATAGAACCAACCACTAAAAGTATTGCCCTATTGGATGCCAACACAAGAGACCTCCTAATAACAACTAGTAAGTAGAACAATCAAATACTGCACCATCTCTGTCAACTCCCCAAGAAACTGGTCTTCAAAAAAACTAAACTGGAACACCATGGAAGTAAACCCCAGTGAGGAAACATTGGCCTCCTCATCCTCAATTGTTGAACTATAAACCCAATTGATCCCAAAGTTCCTAATCAATCTCAAAAGGGAACCACCATGTTGACGTTGCGCCACTTTGATACAACCAATATACCGCAACATCCTACGAAGCAACTGGCTTCTCCATGAAATCCAAACCATAAGGCTATTATACACCTACAATATGAAATGAATATCTCTCATCCAAAATCCAAATGTTGTTGTCTCATCAATGCTCCAATGGTCAAAACTAAAAGTATAATCCTCTTGATGCCAAACCACATACTTAGTTGTATTTAACAATGCAAATGCTGAAAACTGGTTTCTCCAATCTAAAAATTGGCTTTCTTGAAGTATTCCATTCATGCACCTTTGCCAATCCAACCATCTCACCAGATCCAAGTTGTCTCTCATGAAACAATGAATAACATCTTTTACATCAAATAACATTCTTGATGGGAACTTATCAATGTCAACTCTATGAGTTAGCATATCCACTAAGGTAGGAAATTGAAAAGATTCATTAAGATGGGTTGCCCATGCAACCTTATTATGCTCACCTACAACCATTTCTATCTCTGAATGTACCAACCACCAAAGCTTATAACACCATTTGGTTGTGTTGATCATGTGATTAAATTCCCAAAATAAAACTAGAACCACCAAACTTAAACACATAGAATTAAACATGCAACTGAAATCCCATCTTTGATGCAAAATTGAAGTCTGAAAATTGGAATGATTCATACCTCATTTTGTCATCTCCAAAATCTGCATTCTCTTTTTCCTCAAAGTTGCTAGGACAAATTATAGCAGCAGTACTAATTCTGGGAATCTGATTGTTGATTACCTCAAGAGTGCTTTTGTTGTCATGGACTACTAAATTATCATCCACACCCAACTCTTGGTTGCTATAGAGACTACCCTGTTCATACAAATTCATACAATTTCCTGTTAATATCACCATAAGGTCTGAAAATTTTACAATCAACTTCATAGGACAACTATTAATCATTGATGAGTAAGTTGGTAACCAATGAATCAAATCTGAAAATACTCCCATCTTTTGCTGCACATTGCTTCTTGAAGTAACATTCCCTTAAATGATAAGCCATGCATTATGAAATTGCATTACCTTTTCAAGAGGTGACCTATTAGTTCCCATCAATAGTTCTTCAAGTAAATGGCTCCAATGCATATACAATCCTCTAAATAGTACAAGACCTTTACAGACCTTGTGTCTTTCCAAAATGCCAAGCAATGATTTCTTAATAAAATAAGGAACAACAAGTCTGTTGTAGAATGACATACCCTAAAAGTAGCTTGAGACCACAAAACCATCTTCTTGAACATTTGTAAAATGATATTCCAAGCCCACATCATTCACAAAGGATTTTTTCATTACCCTTTTATTATCGAGCACATTAAAAGACAATATATTGTTGTTGCCATTCATGGAAACTTCATTTCCTTCATCTTTTTTAATGCTATCTTCATACACACCTTTTTTAAAATTTGGATGCTCATTATGAGCTACTAATCCATCAAAAGTATCATCCTAAAAACCACCTAATTTTTTTTTTAAATCAACTAGCTTATGGTGGCAAACTATATCATCCCGAGAACATTGTCCAACAACATTCATGAGTTCAACTTCTTGTTGTTCCTACTAGTCTTCGTCAGCATATTGTATCTCCTTAGGATAGAATATGTTGGAATCCTTATTCTTTATTTCATCCTTACCGACATGGATTCCTACAACAATTTGTATGATTTCCCTAGCCCTATTTGTACCTTGTTCCATAGGAGTGGTTGCAATAGATGACCGATTTACTAATTTAGCTGACGCAGAATGTGCCAAACTCAATTCCAAACCAAGTTCATCAATTTGATTTTCTTCTTCTTGTAGGGCCACTTGAGTAATCTCCAAGTAATTCTTTGTATTCATAAGCTCATAGGTAAGATTTGCAACTTCTTCATCTTTCGTTCCCAATGCATCAAAATATATTTCAACAAGATTGAGGAGATGGTCTCGATCTAAGTGAAGATGTAAATAATCTGATTTCATTTTCTTCATAGCTTCCTTAATCACCTGTAAGTGAGAAGGTTCTTCTTCAAGTCCCTTTTTTCTTCTCTCAAGTTGGATCTTCCAAAGATGATCTTCAACCATCTTATGAGTATTATCAAAATGTGATAATGCTGCAACAATCTTATTCTCATTAACCTTCAATTGGTTCTCCAATGTATGTGACTTACTAGGCTTATGAACTCCATCTGCTTCACATGATGAATTATATGATTAGCCTTGGAGAACTTGACTCTCATAATCAATTGACTCTATGATATCTTCTTTGCACACTTGCTGATTAGACTTTGGGGCAGCGCTAGGCCCAAACATAAAATCATCATTATCATCATTTGGTGCCAAAACAAAAATAGGTTCATCCAATTTAACTTCCTCATTGGTTAGTGTCATTCACTTTTCATATAAAGAAGGTTGAACAACATTAGGAGCACATTTAGTGTCATCAAAAGTACCTATCATCTCACCAGTTTTGTCAAGCCTAACCTCCAAGTTTCCCACACAAAAAATAATTCAATCCATACCTGAAGAAAAATTGATTCTTCATTGATTTATTGAACATCATTGTACCCATTTTTGATATAAGGACATGAAGACCCTACTTCATCCTCATTTTTACAAGCATCAAGCCCATCTGAAGCAATTTCTTCTTTCCCAAACTTTCCTTTTGTGCCTTTTTCTTCTACTAACACCTTAACCATTTCCCTTGTACATACATGTAAAGATGTAAAACATTCTAATTTCAATAATAAAATGTAATACTATTTATTCTTAAATAAATTCATAATTCCTTAAATAAGTCTATTAACTTCCTCTATTTCATCCTTAGTTATACATGATCATTTCCAATGATATCATTATAAACACGAGATTGCTATAAGGAGATATAGATTCTTTATTCAATAAGAAAATGTAGTAATATTTCAATCATATCTACATACAATACTTAGGCCTTTCTAATGCCTTAAGAAAATATAAAGTAAAGAATGAGATGTGTCCTTTGGTCTGCAATCCAATCTATCTTCAATGCAATCTTTAGAATGAAGACGAGAACAACATTCGGGTGCTTTTTCCATCCAACCTTGAAGCTTACACTTCCTCGGAATTCTTGGTCAATCAAGAATACCCAACCCTGCACGAATTGCTTAGCAAAAACAATTTGATAGACAAGATGGAATCTGGTGCATGCCTGGAAAGATAGATGCATTTTCTATTTTCTAATTCCATTAAGAAACAAGCAAGATCAATCAAGGATATGGTAAAGAGCATAAATAAACCCATCTATTTCAATTGTCAATTAGTTACTCGGTTGAGTATAATGCCATGCATAGCAGTAAAATATAGTTTTGAAAAGAAAACTATTCTCTCTATGATTTCATATTCGGCACCCATCCTGAAAGGTAACCTTCCCAAAAATAGAAGCATATCTAGCTTTTCTAATGTTCACATGAAACTTAGAATAAATATATAGAAGACAATCTTTTATTTTTCAATTCTAGCTTCCTATTTCTCGCATAATAAAAATTCAATGTTAAAGAATACAATCTTTCATTAAATAGAAATAGAAGGAAACAATCTTTCGTTTACAACCAATTATATCTGGCAAGAAAACAATCTTTCATGGACAAACAAATATATATCCGAAAAGAGAGCAATTTTTCACTTCTATCTTTTCAAGTAAATCAAAGACAAGACTTAAATTAATAAGGTGTAGCACATGTATGTATGTATATTTACATATAAACGAATAGATTATGAGTACACATTCTTTCTTCAAATAACATATAAAATTGACACTAACATGTGTTTTCTATGATTTACGAATTAAACTATCTAAATTCAATATTTTTTTTACAACGAGTATTAAGTATGACGACATTTCATAATGAACATACCTATATGGCTTCTTCAAATGGAATTTCAAAATAAATTCTCATGTCTTCTAATGCATAAACTAATTCAAAGTTTAACTCTTTCTTCATTACTGATCTAAAATAAATATTTCTCAAGATAATTCTATTCTTATTCTATAAATATATAATAAACTATTGCTCGATTAAGAGCCTACCTCTGAAATTCGACGCCAAAACTGTGATGTTCAACACTAATTCTTCTTCTAAATTTGACCGCAATACTTCTAGATTTCCAATGCTTTTCTTCCTCTATGTTTTACAATTCATTTTGATGTGTTCTTTTCATCTCCATTCTCTGTTCTATCATCTCTATTCTTTATTCTATCATCTCTATTCTCTATTTTTCCATCTATATTTTCTGCATTTTTCTCCCTCATGTTTTCCTCCAAAACTAACAGTTTATATATATAGTGATCAAATCTATATTAATTCCTATTTTTGAGCAAATCTATCATAGTGGTGGACTGATTTATTGGTATCTAAGTGACACCACACATTGTTTAACTGCAATATCATAGTCCTAAATGGTTTCGAACACTTATGTGTTCTCTAGGAAATGATATTCATTATCTACTATGTGACACCAAACTGCTCATGTCGTTAAGTTCATTATTACTGGTGTTATTATGTGGCTAGGCAGTTCCTTAGTTGATATTACTATCGACTCCCATTGCTATCAATGCAGCTTGTTAGCTTCCCATGCACCACCATTGGTATGTGGATTAGTTTGCATGTCATGTGATGCTTATTCTAACGGTTTTCAGCCACGTCAATTAGTCCATATTCAAATTGAACTCTAAGTTTTGTTTGCAGCATGGTCAACTACTACTAATTTCACTTTGCAATAGTTTCTAGTCTCTACGATGTCGAGTCGACTTCTTTCAAAGTCTCTATGATGCCAAGTCGACTTCCCTCATATCATGCATGGTTTGTCGACTATGACTTACAGTGATAACCCCCCACCATAACGGATAGATTGCTTTCAAATAAGTCGCTATCATGCATATATTTATATTTATATATATATAAATAAATAATGATTTATCATAAAACAAAATAATTTAATTTTAACAATATATTTACATATATAATAATTACGTATATATATGTGTGTGTGTGTGTGTGTGTGGGTGTGGGTGTGTGTGTGTGTGTGTATGATCTAATTATTATTCGAACTCATATACATATATAATACGTATAATTACATATATCTAAATATAACTATAGTGATAAATCAATTCAAATTTAATTATTATTAATTTTTTTTCAAAACATCATATAATTCATATACATATATATATATATGTGTATATACTTGTATATGTATATCCTTATATACACATATAAATATATATGTTTATAAACATCATTATCATAAATCAAGAAGTGGAAATATAAGCGTGATATTTAATCCATTTCACAAGATGCACATACAAACATAAAAATACATGTACAAATATTTAAATCAATCTATCAATTAAAACTACTCATTCCAAATTCATCATCCCTATTTAAACAAACACTCAAATAAAGTCATTTAAATCCTTCATCTTTACAAGATGCAGATTATAAATTCTAATATGGTGTGTGAGATTCCCATCTATTCTAGCGAAGTCCAAAAACTAAAACAACTCTACCTGAACCCTGTTATCGCCTTCATCTGCATTCACCTGCTCCTTCATTCACTTGCACTTGATTGCTCATTAGAAACGACGATCCCCAATTTCACAAAATAATACTGATTATTCAATTACATTTACATAAATAACATAATGTAAATCTTTTCATTGCATTTGAATTCCTATTTCATTATCATCTATTTCACTAAAAATTCCATTTCCATCTCTTTTCAATTTCATAAATAAAATGAGCATCATTTTCAAAATAAGTAATTATAGATAAATATGGTTCGTGACATCCTTCCCCACTTGGAAGAGACATTGTCTCGATGTCTTATTATCTATCAATAAGCACATAGTATTTCAACATCATAGAATATTAACCATATATCATAGTCTCAAATCAAAACATAAATAATAACAATAGCATCCATGCTATCCAAGTTCACAACATGTAAATAAAATCAGAGTACCAAGGTATCTCATGAACTAAGTAAATACTACTCTAAGAAAACAAATGAGGAAAATGACAATCAATCATCTCAACATCCTCCCATGTAGCACTATCCTTAGAATATTGGTCCCACTGGACCTTATACTAAATGATATCTCTTCTACTTAGCTTCATGCTATGTTGATTTAGGATTCAGATGGGCTCCACTAGTGCCATCTCTGGATCCTGTACCTGTAAAGATTGACAATCAAGAATATGAGATGCATTGGGATGAAAAGGTTTCAATAAAGAAACATGGAAAACATTATGGATTCGTGCTAGAGAAGGTGGTAAATATAATCTATAAGCGACTGGATTAATAACTTCCTGCACATCAAAGAGTCCCACATATCTTGGTGCCAACTTTGATGATTTCCCAAATGAGATAGAGCTCTTATGAGGCTTGAACCTCAAAAAGACTTTATCTCCTGCAACAAACTTTCTGAAAGTCCCGTTTCTATTAGCATCTAGGTTTTCTGTCTATCGGCTACCTCTTTCAATCTTGTCTTGATCAACTTCACCTGCTCATCTATTTCCTTGAGCAAATCAAGACCAATAATGATCCTATCTTTCATTCTATCCCAACTAATGGGTGTGCGATACTTTCATCCATAGAGTGCCTCAAAAGGTGTCATCCTTAAGGATGCGTGAAAAGAGTTGTTACATGCAAACTCAAGCAAAGGCAAATACTCCTCCCAATTGTACTATTGATCCATATAGTACATCCGTAGAAGATCATCCACAACCTAATTAACCCTTTCCGTTTGGCCATCAATCTGAGGATGATACGTTGAAATAAAGTTCAGTCTGGTTCCCAAAGATGCATTCAATGTTGACCAAAATCTAGATGTCATCCTAGTATCCCTAGATCTGAAATAATGGTTTCTGGTACACCATACAATCCGAATATTTCTTGCACAAATTTCGTTGCAAGAATAAATGATCCATCCTTGAGGTTTCCATGTATGAAATGTGCAACTTTTATCAATTTATCCACAACTACTAAGATGGTATCATGCTTGTTTTTTCTTATAGGTAATCCTCGAATAAAATCCATAATGATTACTTGCCACTTATACTCTAGTATGACATGTTGAAACAAAAGTCCTGCAGGATGAACATTCTCAAATTTCACTTCCTGACATTCCAAACATTGTGCCACATACTCAATCACTTCTTTCCTGAGTTTAAGCCAAAAATACAAAGATCTCAATTAAGCTACCATCTTTGTCACTCGAGGATGTCCTGAATAAGGTGTATTGTGCACCTCATGCAATATTAATTTCTTTAAGTCTCTACCTTCAGGAATATACATCCTTCCTTGGTATGTCAAAATACCATTAGGTTCCAACTCATATCCATCAAATCGGTGATCTGAAGGATCTAGTCCCAAGGCTTGCTCAACCCTTAGGTAATGCTCATCTTCAAAAAGATTTTGCAACACTTGCGGTTTCAAGTTTGACCTTGTAGTAACCATAGCACATAGATGTTTTCTTCTGTTGAGAGCATCTGCTACCCTATTTTCCTTTCCTTTGATATATTCAATACCAAAATCATACTCACTTATGAATTCAAGCCACCTTCTCTGTCTTGCATTAAGGTTAGGTTGTGTAAAGATATATTTCAGTCCCAAGTGGTTTGTCTTCAGCTCAAATGGCTTCCCTAAAAGGTAATGCCTCCACATTTGTAATGCACGAACAATAGCTAAAAGCTCCAAGTCATGTGGTGCATAGTTCAATTCATATTGCTTTAGGTTCTTAGACTCGAAAGAAACCACCTTTCCTTCCTGCATTAACACTACTCCTACACCTTCACCCGAGGCATCTGTAATCACTTTGAAGTGTCCATTAGGATCTGGTACAGTCAAGACTGGTGTTGTTCTCAATTTCTGCTTCAAAAGTTGAAATGCCTCTTCGCACTTCTCAGTCCATTCAAATTTCTTTCCCTTCTTCTGAAGATAAGTAATAGGTGTTGCTATCTTTGAAAAACCTTCCACATACTTCCTGTAATACCCTGCAAGACCCATAAAAAATATGACCTTTGTAACACTCTGACGTGTTGGCCAATCTACAATTTCCTTTGTCTTTGTAGGATCAACTGAAATTCCTTTAGCAGGATATAACATGACCTAAGTAGTGCACCTATTTCTGAAAGAAAGCACACTTTGAAAACTTTCCAAAAAGGTTCTGATCCCTTAATCATTGCAAAACTATCCTTAATCGCTCCTTGTGTTCCTCTTCATTCTTGGAATAAATTAATATGTCATCAATGAATATAAGCACAAAATCATCCAGATAATCTCTAAAAATGTTGTTCATAAGGTTCATGAATGCTGTTGGGCCATTGGTTAAACCAAAAGGTACGACCGTGAACTCATAGTGTCCATACCGAGTTCAAAATTTTGTCTTAGGAATATCCTCATCCTTAATCCTTAGCTGTTTGTCCTAACCCTAGTTAAACCAAAATGTAAGGACCCACTTGTCCTAACCCTAGTTAAACCAAACTTAAACTCACTGTTTTAATTAAAAAAATAAATTAACCATTATTGCACATGCAAAAGCAATGATTATCAACATGCAAGTAATAGATAAGTAACTGAACAACCATGCAACTCATAAATAACATGTAGGAATTAAATGTGCATGCGAACAATAACAATCTAAAATTTCGCATGAGGTCCAATAGAATGCAAACCATAATTAGTTACGATGTTGAGTTACGTGTGCGCATGAGTAGCGTAAATCATATGCATGAAATTATTACGATTAAAATTAACATGCAAAAACTCATAATTAAATAATCTACCAGATAATTAAATATGACCATGCATGCATGCGTAAATGAAAACTAATCTAAGAAAGTAAATCATGCATGTTAGTGGGTTAGTATGTTAGTAGCCTTTTTTCTTCTTTTCTTTTGTTAGTTACATTGCATGGCGACTTCCTGTCGCTTCACATCAGGTTACCTTATAGGTCCTTTTTCATAACTTCTACATGCAAGCATTCTAGTCTTTACAATGAAATAAAATATACATCTTTAATTATTACATAAAATTTTATCTGGAATCTCTGACTTTCTCTATCTCCGGATGTGTCACCTCTGTTTGACCTGGATAACCTCCTCTCACAAACCGGATGACAGACATATGACCCAGGCGTTTTATCCGCCCAACCAAATGAAGCATAAGCTTCCTGGTGCTCTTGATAAGCTCCCGTCCCTCACGACGAAGTATCCTAGCAAGCCGGTACCAACTGGTAGTAAAGGAATCTTGTGCAATCATGTAGAACTAACAACCCATCTTGGTTGAACTAACTACATGTGTTATGGTAGGGAGAAAAATAAATAAATATGATGGCCATCATTACCCTATTGGGGAGGTGAAGAAAATCACCCTTCCCTAGTTAGCCCATAAACAAGCACTCTCGTTCCATAATCATCCCTCATAGACAGAAAAATAATTAACCCTCCGTGGATTAATGTCAGAATAATATTATTATATGTTTTCTTTATAAATTTTTATAAATTTTCCCTTTACAATATAATTTCCTCAAATCAAAATTAAATTTTAATATTTTCAATAATTCTAAATTAAGAATCTCTATTTAAGTTAATATAATATTTAAAATCAATTCCTAATATATATTTATTAATATTTTTATTGCTTTTATTCTTTTCTTAAAAATTCTTAAATCAATATTGAAGTTAGAATTTACCACTATCAAGACTTTTCAAATATAGTCATAATGTTTCAGTCATTTCTTAAAAACCCAGATTCCAATTTCTCTGAAATTTTCACAGTAATAAAAAATGTTTAAAACACAAAAACCTAGCAAATTTCCTCAAAACCCAGTTTCCACTTTTAAAGATACATCGAGAAGATGACATTGACAACACAACTGACATATCAAACAAACAAGCATTAAATCCACAATATCCAATTTTTAAAGAAAAAGGATCAAATTAAGACTCAAATTAAATATGAAAAATAAATGAACCTGGCTGTGAGAAAGAAGAATCCCAGGTGTTTCCCAAATTTCAGACAATCTCTTCAATCTACCTTGTCGACTTCATAGCAATCACACGAATCAAGAAGCTCAAAAAGAATTGGAATGATCAAATAAGAGATTTATCCCTATATTTATAAATATTAAATTCTCTAAAAATAAAATTTAACTGATTGCATGATTAAGTTCTAAAAATAAAACCAAATTTTTAATTATAAAATGCATGATTAGAACTCACAAAATAATTCTTAAATTAAATCACAAATTTGTTAGCATGATTTTAAAGATTTAGTTTTAAAGAAAATAATCTACTAATTTAATTATTTAGTTTTCATCATTACTTGCATGTCGTCTATATTTTTAGCACATTATTTTCCCTAAATTTAGTATCTTACTATTTACTCATGCATTGTATCTTGCATGTCGAAAATATAATTTATAATCTTGATTATACATATAAAATTATTTTATTAATTAATATTTTAATAAATTCCTTGAATTAATCCCCCTTTTTTTTAAAATTAGTCCTCTAATTATTTACAAGATTTTATCTCTTTAAATAGCTTTTATTTATTTTATAATTTAATTATCAAATAACTTATATTTTTTTTAATTACTCACTTTTAAATAATTATATTATAATTAATTTCTAGCTTGATTGTAATATTAAATACTTGTATGTTTAATAATTTATCCTTACTATTATTTTATTTTTATTTTAATAATTTCATTTTATATTAAACTCCCTAATTTAATTTACTATTTGCTTATCTAATTGGGTACTTTGCACAAGGTTCCAATACTTAGGTTGCTACTAGCGAGCTAGAAAAACCCCTCCTCGGTCATATGTTTGCCTTCGACGATTAACCTGCAATATACTCCAACTCAACAAAAGGTCATCAAATCACAATAATAAAATGCATTATTCATATTATCAGGTTTAAAATCTAATTAAAGCATTAATATCATTAATGATCATAATTGAAAATAATAATTCATCACCATTAAATAATGATATTATAAAATAACTAACCATCATTAATGTCATTAAACCACAAAATACCATCTAACATCATGAAAAAGCTAATCAAATAATTACATATAAAATGTCAACAATATAAGTATCTGGCACAGTAAAGTAAATCTAACTAGGGTCTAAGTCGGGTTGTGACAGAAGAGGTCAACAAGAACCGTTCGATTGTGGGCTACACAAGTTTTCGGCCAAAATTTTAGCAATAAGACATTGACCAAGCAATGCCAACTTTTTATTCAATTGCTAAAGATGATATTGATGAGACCATTGCTAAACAAATAGAAGATTTGTATGAACAAGAAGATGGAGATAAATTCTATAATTGCCAAAAATATATTTGATGCTCTCAATTCTATTGGAAAGAATACCAAGGAAAGAGATAAGAGAGCCGCTCGAAGAGTGATTACAACCTCCTTCGTAAGCCATCAATTGAGGAAGGCTCATTAAATGAGACTAACTTGTGTTGATTTGAACATAAACCGTAAAACCTTGGATAAAGAACTTGCATGAAGACAAAGACTTGACGATCCACTTCAACATGATACATGGGCTTTTGGTGGGAGGCTTCCATGTGTTGATAGAGAGTTGACTAAATATGTGAAGGAGGAGATTCAACAATTTTGGCACTCTAATTCTAGAGTATCACCCAATGTAAAGGACGTTTTGAAATTAAAAATCAACAATTGAGACCGCATACCACATTCCAAACATTTCTTGGAATCAAGCCAAACAATGTTGTACAATTTTTTTTGTGAAGTACATCCAACTTTGCAAATATCACAAAGGGCCTTTGAATCTTTGAAGCCATTTTATTGTGTACCTCTTAAGATTCGTAATACTTGTTGCAAGTACTATGTGGAGTTTTCAATGTACCATGAACTTTTATGCCATATTCATTCTACGATGCATACTAATGAGATGTTGCAAGAGTTTGGTGCAATGCTATTTCCGAGAACATAAAGAGACTTGCAAGATCTATTTTTATGCCCTAGAGATGATGGATGTTATTTCTATAGAAATGATTGTTTGAATGAGAAGTGCTCACAATGTGGTGAGTTGTCAAAGTTTGTTTCATGTTTTCATGAGGGCAGCGAACACGAGTTTGGAAATAATTATGTTGAGAGAAAAAGATATGAGACAGTGAAATATACTTTGAAGAGTGGAGGTGAAGGTTCTAGATGCAAATTAGTCTCAAGAGAAGTGAGTGTTGTTGATTTTTTTTGAGTTCTTGCTTGAGAAAGATATTGCAATCGATCGACATATCATATGGTCAGATAATTGTACGGGTCAATTCAAGAATGCCCGTATGTTTTATTGGTTGAGTAGAATGCATGTAGAGAGGTGTATACCTCATATTTGGTGTTTTTTTTAGGTAGGGCATGGGAAGGGGGAGCACAATGGAGCAGGTGCATGTTTGAAAAGAGCTCTAGTTAAGGAGCAATTGAGGATTTTAGGTGCAAATTTCTTTGATGTACGTTAGATATTGTTGATTGGTGTAGTTCAACATTGTCACATGGAGGTACTCTTGATTCAGCAGTGACCAGATTCTTTTGATTGGTTGAGAAGGGCACAGTGGGATACAAATTGGATTGTCAAACAATTAAAGATTCTTTAAAGATGCATTCATTTCTTAGCTTAGATACAAGTAGATGGACCATTTGGACACGAGCGTTGGCTTGTTTTTGTCAGAGTTGTGTTCGGTGTGGTTGGGATTAGTGTGAGTCAAGTGAGTGGGTTGATACGTGGGTTCCCCAATAACTAACTCCTTTATCTCAAACAATATCCTTGTCAAACAATGACATGAAAAGTTCACTTGAGTATGACTGTCTATCAGATCTTGTATAGCTAGGACATGTTTTTATAGTTGTTGCACCGCAAGGGAATGAAGAGAGATCAGAATATTGGTTGGCATGATGTGTACATGGAAAACATAAGCTAACACAACCAGTGACAGATGATGATGGGTTCACATATCCTACAAGTTCAGTTGTTGTTGTGGGAACTTGGTTGCGAACATACATGATTAGAAAGAATGACATACCTGGATTTGAAGACTATGAGAAACACAAAACCATTCTCATGTATTCACACCTTATTATAGCTACAAATGTCAAGTTGTTGAAGCATCAAGAAAAATTGAAGACCAAAGAACTATGGACAGTGACTACTGTTGATCATGAAGCAATACTAGATACTCTTAAGCAAAGAGATGACCCTTCAGGCATACTTGAGTAGTAGGTCTTTAATGGTGCCTTATTTTTTTTTATCATGCATTTCATTTCAAACAATGATCATAAAACCTTACTGTTCAAGTTTGTTACGTGTATATTAAAAGGATGTTTTCAAAATGCAGGTCTATTGATGAACCTTTTTTTGGCAACATGGTTTTTGCATGCACATAGCCGGTACACTAGATATAATTTGAAGGGACGCATTTTTGCAACACGACTTATTATCATGCATTTGATGAGATTTACAATTTTTGTTATTAGACAACACTATTTGACAATTTTTGATGATATAATTATCGCAAAACCTTTATGCTTATGCAGGTCTTTTTGATGATATAAACACTATCACATTATGTTTTTTGCGTCAACATAGTGGGTTCTCTCGATATAATTCAAAGGGACATATTTTTATGGTATATAATCCCACCTTTTCATTTATTATCATGCATTTCAATTGAAGTGATTATCACAAAGCCTTTATGTTCATGCATGCATTTTATGTGTAGACTAACAGTTCTTAAAAATACAGGTTCATGCTAGATCATTCGTCATTGACTAGTTTACTCTTGGTGATGGTACATATTCCTTTGTGCATTAATGAGATTAAATTTTGTGCATAAACACTAAGTCCCTCACTTTGTCAATGTGATTAAATTTTGTAAACTTTCACACACTATGTCAAGTGAATGTATTGCCATTTAGAAATGACAATATCTACCACCATCTTCAACCATGTAGAGAAATGCAGTGAGAAGGGCTTTAATCAACATGCATCTTTCTTCAAAGTTATACTTTAGAATTTGCAGAGAAAATGGTAAGTTTCATAATTATATAATCTTGTATGTCTTAAAAATGTTTCAAATGTTCTATTTATAATTTGACAAAATAATTTGTGTTAAGTGTTATAATTTGTTTCTTGTAGCACATTCATTCCGCATAAAAAGGTTGCTTATTTTGGTCTTCATTTATATGCAGACATTGTTGTACGTAAGATTTTCTCTTAGGACATGAGGATATCTGATGCAGATGAAGTGGGATGTTGTATTTGTATATGCATGTGAACTAATGTAACATTGTTATGATGATATACAATGTCCACGAGCAAAATGGTTTAGTTATATTGATGATATACAATGTATATGTACATGAGTACATTGGTGTAGTTGTATTGATAATGATGAAAAATCATGTTTGCATATTCGTTCATGGATGTCACATGCAAGTGTAATGGTAATTATGTGTATACAATAGATGGAAATATTGATGATCATTATGTGTCTATAGTGTAATGCTTGTTTATCTATATTTTTTCATTGAATGAGACTTAATGGATTTTTCGCCAACTGAAAAAATGTTGCTCGAATAAAACCATAGGGAAACTTGAAAAACCAAAATAGGATTTTGTATGGACCCCTCTCATGGCCCCATAGGTTCAAACAAATAATTTTCAAGTGACATGGATTCCGAGTTAGGGTCCCTCAAAGTTTGACAATTTTTAGCACTTGGGGTGCTCAAGGGACGACCCTGAGTGTTCAACCGAGGAGGGGGGGGGGGGGGGGGTGAATAGGAGCATGTATAGGGTAATAATGCCAAAATGGACATGTTGGAACTGACGCTGCATTATCACGATGAGAAGAACGAGAAATTGGCCACACGACAACATTCAGTTGAATGAGACTGACAATTTTTTTGCCAACTAAAAAAATGTTTCCCTAATAAAACCATAGGGAAACTTGAAAAATCGAGATAGGATTTTGTAGGGAGCCCTCTCGTGGCCCTATAGGTTAAAACAGATCATTTGCAGGTGCCACAGATTTTGAGTTAGGACCCGTCAAAGTTTGATAATTTTTAGTACTTAGGGTGCTCAAGGGACGATGCCGGTAGGGTATGACCCCGAGCGTTCGACCGAGTTGGGGGGGGGGAATAGGAGCATGCATAGGGTAATAATGCCTAACTAGACATGTCCAAACTGACATTTCGTTATCACGACAAGTAGAACGAGAAATTGGCCATGTGACAACATTCGATTGAATGAGACTAACGATTTTTTCGCCAACTGAAAAAATGCTACCCTAATAAAACCATAGGGAAACTTGAAAAAATGAGATAGGCTTTTGTAGGGACCCCTCTCGTCACCCCGTAAGTTTAAACAGATTGTTTACAGGTGCCATAGATTCCGAGTTAGGGCCCATCAAAATTTGACAATTTTTAGCACTTAGGATGCTCAAGGGACGACATCGGTAGGGTATGACCCCAAGCGTTCGATTGAGTTGGAGGGGGGGTGAAAAATAGGAGCATGCATAGGGTAATAATGCCTAGCTAGACATGTTGGAACCAACGGTTTGTTATCACAACGAGCAAAATGAGAAATTGGCCACGCGACAACATTTGATTAAATGAGTGATGATTTTTTTACCAACTGAAAAATATTGTCCTAATAAAACCGTAGGGAAAATTGAAAAATCGAGACAGGATTTTGTAGGAACCCCTCTCATGGACTTGTGGGTTCAAACAAAGCATTTGCAGGTGCCACAGATTTCAAGCTAGGGCTCGTCAAAGTTTGACAATTTTTAGCACATAGGGTGCTCAAGGGATGACATTGGTAGGGTATGACCCCGAGTGTTCGACCGAGTGGGGGTGGGGGGATAGGAGAATGCATAGGGTAATAATGCCTAGCTGGACATGTCAGAATTGATGGTTTGTTATCATGACAAGCATAACAAGAAATTGACCACGCGACAACATTCGATTGAATGAGACTGATGATTTTTTTGCCAACTGAAAAAATGCTACCCTAATAAAACCATAGGGAAAATTGAAAAAACAAGATACACTTTTGTAGGGACCCCTCTCGTGACCCCTAGGTTCAAACGAATTGTTTCCAGGTGCCACGGATTCTGAGTTAGGGGCTGTCAAAGTTTGACAATTTTTAGCACTTAAGGTGCTCAAGGGAGGATGCCGGTAGGGTATGACATTGAGCTTTCAACTAAGTGGGAGGGGAATAGGAGAATGCATAGGGTAATAATGCCTAACTTGACATGTCATAACTAACGGTTCATTATCACGACGAGCAAAACGAGAAATTGGCCACGCGACAACATTCGATTGAATGAGAGTGATGATCTTTTTACCAACTAAAAAATGCTGCCCTAATAAAACCACAGGGGAAATTGAAAAAATGAGATAGGATTTTTTAGGAATGCCTCTCATGGCCCCATAGGTTCAAACAAATAGTTTGCAGGTGCCACGGATTCCAAGTTAGGGCCCGTCAAAGTTTGACAAGTTTTAGCACTTAGGGTGGTCAAGAGACAACATCGTTAAGGTATGACCCCGAGCATTTGATCGAGTGGGGGTGGAATAGGAGCATGCATAGGGTAATAATTCCTAACTAGACATGTTAGAACTGATGGTTCATTATCACGACGAGTAGAACAAGAAATTGGCCACGCGACAACATTCGATTGAATGAGACTGACGATTTGTTTGCCAACTGAAAAAATGTTGCCCTAATAAAAACCTAGGGAAAATGGAAAAACCAATATAGGATTTTGTAGGGACCCCTCTTGTGGACCCTTAGGTTCAAAATGATCATTTGCAGGTGCCACGGATTCTAAGTTAGGGCCTATCAAAGTTTGACATTTTTTAGCACTTAGGGTTCTCAAGGGACGACGCTGGTAGGTTATGACCTCGAGCATTTGACCGAGTTGGGGGAGTGGGCCGAGAATAGGAGCATGCATAGGGTAATAATGCTTAACTAGACATGTTGGAATCGATGGTTCACTATCATGACGAGAAGAACGAGAAATTGGCCATGTGACAACATTCGATTGAATGAGACTAACGATTTTTTTGCCAACTGAAAAAATGCTGCCCTAATAAAACTATAGGAAAAATTGAAAAACTGAGATAGGATTTTGTAGGGACCCCTCTCATGGCCCCATAGGTTAAAATAGATCGTTCGCAGGTGCCATGGATTTTGAGTTAGGGCCCGTCAAAGTTTGACAATTTTTAGCACTTAGGGTGCTCAAGGGATGACGCCTGTAGGGTATGACCCCGAGCATTCGACCGAGTGGGGGGGTAAAATAAGAGCATGCATAGGGTATTAATGCCTAACGGGACATGTTGGAACCTACGGTTTGTTACCACAATGAGTAGAACAAGAAATTGGCCATGCAACAACATTCGATTGAATGAGACTGACAATTTTTTTGCCAACTGAAAAAATGCTGCCCTAATAAAAACGTAGGGAAATTTTATGATCGACGGGGATCAAACATTGGGTATTGATCCTAAGCTATCATATAATATGTAATATAAATTTTTATATTATGATCGAGGGGGATCAAACATTGGATTAAAACATAGGTTAATAGAATCTCACCACAAACAAGAGACATTATGCTCCTTAGTGACGGTTTGTATACTCTTTATGATCGACGTGAGGGGATCAAACATTGGGTTCAGGCAAGGGATCCTACGATAGACATCTGCAATCCCCCTCAATTGGTTAAAATTTTGTGCAATTAAATCTTGAATTGAGGGGGGTTTGGCAAAGGAGGGTTTTGTGCAGGAGGGTTTGGTTGTTGTGGTTGTGGTTGATCAATGTTTTCATTTTTATCCCCCATTTTTAATCTAATTGAATGTAAACAATTGAATTTAGTTAACAAAGTTGAACAATTTTGTATTTGACTTAAAAAAACCTAGTTTTTATGGAAAAAACCATATTTTGAATGAAAAAATAAATAAACATTAAAAAAAATGCCAAAATTTGAATGAAAATGATGAAAAACAATAAAATCCTACCTTTTAATGGAGCTTTTTGCAAATTTGGGTCACAAAATTGGATATCGGGTCCAATTGGATATCAGATTTTAAAAAAATCACACAGCCCATTGGTGAAAAATAATTCACGAGCTATCACAGTCCACTTATATTGTCTCAGAAAATCGAATATCTGATAAAATTCGATATCGGGTTTTTATAGTTAAATTATTGTAAAATAAAATTATATTATATTATATATATAATATAATATTGTATTATATAATACAATATAATATTATATAATATATAATACAATATTATATTATATAATATAGTATAATATAATATAATAATATATAATATTATAATATATTATATGATATAATATTGTATTATATGATATTATATTATATTATATAATATAATATTGTATTATATGATATTATATTATATAATATAATATAATATAATATTGTATTATATATAGTATAAAATAATATTGTATTATATATAATATAATATAATATTGTATTATATATTATATAATATTATATTGTATTATATAATATAATATATAATATATAATATAATATAATATGTATTATATAATATATAATATGTATTATATAATATATAATATGTATTATATAATATATAATATTATATTATATTATATTATATATTATATAATATAGAATTATATAATATATTATTATATTATATAATATAAATTATAGTATAATATAATACATAATATATAATATGTATTATTATTGTATTATTTATAATAATATATTATATATTATATATTATATAATATGTAATATAATATAATAATATATTATATAATACGTATTATAAAATATATAATGTAATATAATAATATATTATATATTACATATTATATAATATATAATATATTATTATATATTATATAATATATAATTTATTTTTTAATTTAAAATTACCTATAAAAATCAGATATCTGATATTCTCGGATATCCAATTTTATTCGATATCCGATTTGCTTAGGTTTTTACCATGCCAAGGTGTACTAACACCCAGGCCAAGCAAAAAGTCAACACGGATTTTCATGTTTTTAGGCAAGTGGAAAAGGCTATTTTTTTCACATCGCCACTTTTTGGCCCCCCATGATCCTACACTAACCCTTATAGTTAAAGACTATTTATGGGTCAAGAAGATATGATAGTTGAATGTGTCATGGATATGCCAAATTTTATAATTTGATTATGTATCTTTTTTATTATCAATATAAACAATTAAAATTTTATTGATTAAAAAAAAATGTAATTATTATATGCTATCTTTTAATATTATAAATCCTGATATACAATAAAAATGTAATGGAGACAAAGATTACTCAAGTGAGGCACATAACCTAGAATTACACATTAAGCAAGCTCAAATCTATACATAGTGAATGAATTTGGGACCCAAAAATAAACATAGATTATGAAATTCACACCAACCCAATCTTAGATCCAACATGACATCCAAACTACTACAATGATAGAGGTGTAATTTTTAAACCAAAGGCAATTTAGAAGTTAGGTCCACATTAAAGAGATCAACAATTATAAATTCATATCTATCTAATTATCATTATGCTTCTTCACATTTATTTTTCAAAATAACAATGATAATGATTTAAACTATTACATTTGCTAAATTAGCCTAACATAATCTTAAGGAAAGTTTATCTCCCTTCACATTTATATAATTTAATCTACATGTAATTATTATTATTTAGCTAGCCATAACATATAAAACTATTTTCAAGAATTTATTATAGAAAAAAAATGTAACTCAAATCATTCATGAACATATAATCTAAAAAATTTTATAGATAAATATACTAATTCTATTTTATTATTTAATACTTTCTTTTCATTTTTTAAATCATAACAAATCAAACCAAAAAGAATATTTTTAAATCTTACATCATTGAATTAAAATAAAATGTGGTGATTTAGTATAATTTATTAATAGTACAACAATAGTTTTTCAACAATTCGAAGAGAAACATTAATATATAAATGTGAGATTTCTATGATGGTAGAGGTTGGCCAGCTAAAAAGGATTTGGTCATTGTTAAGGCTCTAGATGGTTGATAGCTAGGTACTTGATGTCCTGCTCCTCTTACAGTTGCAAAAATCAAGCCTTTGTAAATCACACTATAACCCCCAACATCAATATCTCCATTCATCCATGGATACCATTTTGTCTCTATTGGGAGATTTAATGCATTAATGGAATATCTTGTACCAGTCACTGGGACTATTGAATCTACATCTCCACTGCAACCAATGTATATAGCATTAAATTACAAATTCCAAATTTTATTTTTAATAATATTTTCAAAAAAATGAGTTTCTGCCTTATAATACCTGTATACTAGTATTCTCACTCCCGATGCAATCATTCTTCGATAGATTGGGAGCATAGTGGTTGCATAGGTACCATACCATAGTACATCACTGTTTATAGAAAACAAATAGCATGTTATATTTTAGATGTTAGTCTTCTACATCATACACCGAAGATAAAAAAATTAAGCTTATCTTCAACTTAATGAGTCTCATATATAATCATACCTACACATATCCCATGCAAATGGTAAGCTTGTCACATTTGCATGAAGAGCTCTTTGCACTTCATGTGTGTTGAGATATGTAAGTACATAACTAGGACTACATGGATCAAATCCATATAATCCTTCCATAGACATAACACCCTACAATAGAAATGATTTATCATGTGTTAATTATTTCTCAAAATTTATAATATGATCTAGCATTACTACATTAAAAAAATTATTTAAAAACATTCTTCAAAAATGTATACTTAAGAATAGTTTTCTTACAGTCGTAGTAGACAATGTCCATATGGGATCTGGATGGGATGGGCAAAGTGGTGCATATATATTATATGGGTTTATCACTTTAGTTAACTTAAATTTGAAGTGGAATGTGTCGCTATTAGATCGAAAGCTTGAATTAGATCCCTTGCATCGTTTATATTCATATTCTTCATCTGACATCAAAGCATGTGACCATGCATAATCTACCACCCCACAATCATCTGTCTCGTCATTCATTAAACCATTCCCAATCTACATAAACATAACCATTCAATAAGTTCTTAAAGATGTAAAATTTGTAAATATATTAAAATTGACAATACTTTTTAATGAGGAATACATATTATGAATTATACTCATTAAAAAATTATAGTTATACTCATTTAAAAAAAATAGTTAGTGTATATATAGTGATCAAGATTGAAAAATATAAGGTTTCAATAATAACACAATAAATACACTTTTTTTTCTCAACAAAATGGAACGACAATATTAAGATAAATAATAGAATAATTTAACATTTTAAAAAGATTTTGTTTCAAAAAATAGATCATTTATAATCCTTAAAAATTTTAATGCTTGAAATATTCAAAAATTAAAAGTATATAAATATTGTTAACAACAAATTAAAACAATTAGCATTAACATAAGGTATTCAAAATAAAAAAAATATTTATAAAGAAAATGGATAGATTTATCAAAAAATCATTGCAACAAGAAATTTTCATTATTATTATTGTAATGATTAAATTTATATATCTTTAATTTTTCTTAATAATTTAGATTTGTTTTAATTAGTTTAATTTTATATGATAAAGTGTATGTAAATAATGTGATTTTTGTTAAGAATTGACATATAATCATATTTATTTTCCCTCATTCTTAAGAATTAGATTCATATTTTATTATATAGCAAATTTTCTATCTTTGAAAAGATATCCACCTCTATTTGCACTCATTCCTAGAAATCAATTATATTATCTAACTTGACCAATTTCATATCTTTATGATCTAGAATTTGCCGAAGTGGTCTACATCACTTGTGAGAATGACCTTTGATATTTTGAAACTACTTGTTATCTCTCCAAAATATAGCAAATTTTCTATCTTTGAAAAGATATCCACCTCTATTTGCACTCATTCCTAGAAATCAATTATATTATCTAACTTTACCAATTTCATATCTTTATGATCTAGAATTTGCGGAAGTGGTTTAGATCACTTGTGAGAATGACCTTTGATATTTTGAAACTACTTGTTATCTCTCCACTTAAGCATCATTGACAATTTGAAGTGAAAAATGTTTTATTTGCTCTTTTGGGATTGTATTAATTCTAATTCATTTAATCATCTAATGATTCTATGAAAAGATCATCACCTATGCACATCAAAGAGCTTAAAAATAACTATCTAGTGACATAAATATTGAATTAATAAGTCAAATCATACAACATGACTCCTTCTTGTCTTTGATTATTGTTCAATGTCATTGAATTCTCACTCTTATGAGATTGAAACAAGAGAAGAATTATTCCTATTATATGAAAACTCTTGAATTGTAGAACCAAGTTTATATATAGGTTCAAAAGCATAAGTAGATATTTTTCAATATTGAAAACTATATAAGTTAAATTCAAATAGACATTCTAGATTTACATTTGCTAGGTTGATATCATAGTTATGTATGACATATATATTTATAAATATAATATAATTAATAATACATTATTTTTATTGATTCCAAAACATTTACCAATCTTTTTAATTCACATGAAAAATAAATTACACTTGACAAAGTCTATTTCTAGAATAAATATTTAAATTTATTTTAATTATTTAAATATTAAATACTGATTATTTATTTCTAATACATTCATTTATCCCTACTGGCTGAATTGAATAACCCAAGATTTATGTAAAGGATTTAATTATAAATTGGAAAGTTAATCATAAAACAAAATGCATCTATGAAAAAAAATCCAATAAAAGATATAGTTTGGAGGGCTCATTGACTAATGTAAGAATTTGTATATGTAGAGGAAACACACCATAACTCCCTTGAGATTAAGAAAAGATGTCCGTGAGTAGTTGTTCTTAAGTATTGTATCAGCCAATTCAGGTATATAAAAACCTGCATACAAAAGAAGAGAATGAGAAATATTAAGAAATATTATTTTTGTTTAAAACTGATTTGAAAGTTAATAGATTCTAAGATTTTATTGAATTTAAATCGTTTCAAATGAACAATCATAAATGAAATCCTCTTCAATGTAAGACCTCAATATCATAAGAAAAAAAGTTAGGTATGATGAACGATCTTGATATGATCTAATCTATTCTTCATCAAAAGATTTCAACCCTAAAACTTTTAACTCTATATCAATTAACTAACAATTCTGTAGATTTGATTTAAACCTCTGAAGTAAAAATAGTATTTTAATAATTCTTTCCCACCTGAATACCTCATAGTTGAAAGACTTACCAGCGTAGCTTTCCCCTGCAATATAGAATTCTCTGTTCTTATATTGTGGAAACCTTTCAAACCAATTCAGTAGAAACGTGTACGAATCCACAGCTACAGTTTTAACCCATCACATCAAAAGCATACTTTTCATCAGTAAAATTGAAACAAATTTTCTACAAGTAAACTGTGATGCATTCAGGCCTATAACAAAATCAAACCAAAATACCAGTGTTTTCATCAGTGCCATTTTTATAATCATCACTGGTATTTGAGTATGAAAACCCAACCCCGGCAGGTGATTCCAAAAACAAGGTGTTCGCCACTGCGAAAAGGATAGATTGAAATGAAAGTTAATAAGAAACATCAATTGTGAAGAGAAAAACTAAAGGTGGGTGGGTATAGAAAAGAAAAGGAGACCTTGGTTCCACGCATAGGGATTACTAGAAAGAGTGGCGTTATCAGGCTGAACGCGGAAGGGTCCAAGCTCAGTCATTGCTCCCACTCCAAACGATGAGCATCCTGGCCCTGAAATCACACACCATTATAACTATTAGTTTTGCAGAATGAAAGGATTATTCCAGGATATGAAGATTGAAGGGTAAGCCAATAATACCTCCATTGAGCCAGAGGAGGAGAGGTTTAGTAGTTGGGTCTTGTGTTGCCTCTGCAAAATAGTAGAACAGAGCTCTGCCCGCCTGTGCATCTACTGTAACATATCCCGAATACTGTGCAAACGTTACATTTGATGGCTGACCGGGCAGAGAAGTTATCTTGTCATTCTCCTGCAATCCGTCTTGAGGATAAATGTGATCGAAGTTAACAGAAGGAGCCGTCCATTCATGAGTTGGGCTTTCCACAGCAGATCTCTTCCTTTCCAAAAATTCTGAGAGAACTTGCTGCTGACTGCGCTGGTGAGAAGGATCGACCAATAGCGCGAAAGGAAAGATTAAGAGGAGGGTTATGATATTTTTCATTTTGAATGGATGATGAAACTCAGATGGGCTGAGCAGCAAGAGAAATTGATTGACATTCTCTAGATTTAAAATGTTATGTATGTGATTTAAGGCTGGCCTGAATGAACAATTGAGATTGAACAGCTTGCAGGCTATGTCGATGCGGAGCAAACAATGCAAAAGGACGGCAGCGGCCTTGTTCTATCGCCATATACAGGGACTCAATATAATTCGGCTCTATGTTGTATCGCCATTTTGTCCCACTTAGTTCTATGGGCTAGGGTTTATTTTATCGCCTGCGTGGAAACCCACATTTGGTAGTTATTTTGTTCTTTTCACTGTTTTCTATTCAGTGATTTCATTGTTTTTTTAATTCGCCAGTTGGTTCTTAGTATGAGAGTTTTCTTGGTTTGCATGATCTTTATTTGGATGATTAAAAAGTTAAAATAAATAATCGGACTACATAATATTATTAAAATGAGAGAGATATCAATAAATTTTTTGTATATATTAAGAGAAGTAATATATAGATTATTCAAGGATATAGACTTAGTTATCAAACAAGTCAAAGGAACATCTGTTGTTAAGAATATGAGGATGAAATCATATTGACATAGAGTGTGGGATTTATCATAGGAATTTGAAGATTTGAATATCTAGTTGGTTTCTAGATTCAAAAATATTAAAGTGGACTAGATGGGTTTAAGTGGATGTCAAACTAATCTAATAGAAGAAATATTCTTTTTTAGTTAAAGAAGCAACAAATAAGGGTGTCGACTCTATTACAAACAAAGCCCCAAGGGTAGAGTTACATATGCTATAAACAAACCTCTTGCAACAACACAAGCCTTACCAGACTACTTACAACAACACATGCCATTAACAAACCTCTTATATCAACGTAGGTCATTAACATACCACTTACAACAACACGAGTCATATAATATTTGAACTAGGGTGTTGATGGAAGAAATGTTGGCAGAAACCTTATGGTAAGGAATACACGTGGTCCCTATTTTTATGGTTTTATTTGACTAATTTTCCTCTAATATCATGGAGATATCACTACATTCACTTATTGAAGAATAACCAAGGCCTTGATATTAGGGATTTCTAAAATGCCTTGGTCATGCAACCCTAATCCTCTTCCATCATATTGTATGCTTTGACATATTTTGTTTGTACGATGGGGTAATTTTTAAAAATAAAGAAAATAAAGATGTTAACCCATCTTTATGTAGTTGGAAACTATCCGTATTTACTAATTTCTCATCTATGAGAAATCCTACTTTGACAAAAGTATCTATAATCTTAGTTTAAAGGAATTTGTGGCTTTCTCCTTATGCATGCTTGTATCCTCTTAATAATAAGTGATGTCAATGGGATCCATGGTAACTTATTTATCTTCTTATTTGATGTGATTCATGTCCTTTTCTTGGTTATGATGTCCAAGGGAGTCAAGTGTCCCATGTTAGAAAATGAAAGTCATTAATAAATGATAAATAAAAAGTGAATAATTAGGATGAAATTAAAAACTAAAAGTAAAATAACTTGATAATACAAAAGAAAGAAATAAAAGCTTACTTATATTTTTAGAATCTCATTGTAAACCTGAAAAAATAATGATGTTGATATTCTTTGTTTGGATTGTGGATGCTAAATCTTTGTTGTTCATTGATTTTCAGAATGGAATTACATAAAATGTTGGATTATATCATTTGAAATGATGAAGAAAATGATGTATTTATAAATTTAGTAGATGAAGATAAGACTGATTACAAAGAATAATAAACCTAATGATAGAAAAAGTTTTATAGTTATATGGAGACAAAAATAAGCATAACTACCTTAATTGTCTCCATTACCTTTTGTTGTGCAATACAACTAATCGCCTTCTATAAAATGTCATGAATATTCATCGGTTGCAAAAGAATAGTCCTTTGTCAATGCCATGCCTCCCAGACACAACTTCTATATAATTTTGTGCAGAGAACTTTCCTATGCTTGCTAGCAGCCATGTTAGTCCCACGCCTACTCTGATACCATGTTAAAAATGGTAGAGGAAATAGAGAAAACAAGATTAAACCATTATTGTCAAAAAAAAACAAAAAAAACTTTGATATCATTGGTTTCATTGGGATTCAATAAGATATAATTAGATGATAATACATTATAGTGCAATGGCTTTTTAAAGCCTTATTTTCCCTTATGAAAACTGGCTATGGGAATAACTTCCTAGAAACTAACCAACCTAATTTTATTAATTACTTAATTATTAACCTAAAAGTATACTAATTAATGTAAAACTCCAAAGTTACCACTTAAGAACTATACAATAGTTTGATCAACTAACTATATAGCCACATATCAATAGTGTAATACACTAACAGAGTAGTGGAATGGGATCTCCATAAAAAAAAGTCACATCTGAGAAAGATTATCTCCTAGCAAGATTTTCTTCTATGAATATTATCTGCAAAAAGAAGTAATCCATGTGAAATAAGAATATTCTAGAAGAAGGAATATTTTAAAAATATTCTACAATAACATATGCACATTACTAAATGATACAATTTAATTTAAATTTGAGATCATTCACCAAACTTAAATATGTATCATAATAGACACATATTTATATACATTTAATTGCATCATATCTATCTCTATGCATCTTATAATATGTGCTTAATTTATTGCACCACGCTTACCTAGACATTTTTAAAAAAAATTATTCCTAGTAAACTTTTTAACGTGACTGGTGACGCTAGCACAACACACTCTCGGGCTCCACGTGAACTCTTTTGACCCAGGGCTATGAATCGGTGAGGTCACAAATGGGGAACCTCGTCCCCACACTTCACTTGTTCAAATCCGCGAGCACAATGGTTCAACAAAGGAACAAGGCCTTGTGAGCACAACGACCCAACAAGGATTTGAACCTTGGTGGCCACTTCACCAACGAAGTGTTTAAACTGCAACACTACATGTCTGAAGAAACGCTTACCTAGACACTCATTTCCAAATTAGATCCTATTTATCTACAATCGTAATTTCTTTTTTTTAGATATAAGGATCACCCCTACTCATGTTCAAATTAACTGAGATGCATTTTCAAAACCCATATCCAATTTCAGCTAGCCTCACCTAATTTGATATCCAAATTGAGATAATTAAATAGACGTTTTCATTATTTAAGCCATCTAATTGTTTATTTAGGCATTATTTGTTTCCATACAACATGTATTTTATTTTTTACATTATCTCTCATTCTATAATAATTCATCAAATAATTGATATAAAAATAATTTAATTTGGTACATTTAATGTGATATTTGTTAATGAGGGAAAACCTTTAGGAATTTGATGACATAAACAAACAATAATAATTAAATATTATATAAATGAATTATGATTACTATTTAAAGAGGGATGTAAATACTCTACAAGGAATTTCAATATTGAGCCACAAGTGCTTATATATATGATAAGCTACTAATATATGTGAATGTATACATATGTAGTATACATCTCCACCACATAAGAAAAACACAAATCAATTGATACAATAACAATGTACCCTAGTAGATATCTACCTATGTAATTTTTTCCTAGATGCATACTAATATAATAATCTAATTAACTAAGTATATAAAAAAGCACCAACATAAAATGGAGTAACTTTTTTATGCATTATTTTAGGATTCTTGTATACTATATTTGGTCTTTTACATAAAATTCTATGGTTGATGTAGATGAACATGCTCCATTGTGATATAATTATAATTATTATAAGCTATATTTCAATATTACCAATCCTCATGTACAATATAATACTAGAAGAGTATTCAAGTGAGACATGACTTATACTTACACATCAAGCAAGCTCAAATCTACAAGAGAATAAATTTGGGACCTGGAAAATAAACATAGATTTTGAAATTCACACCAACTCAATCTTAAGGCCAACAAGAAACCTAAAAAATTATTAAAAAGATAGATAGGTCTAATTGTTAACCCAAGAGAAATTTAAAAGTTAAGTTGACATTAAAGATTAACAATTATAAATTCATATCTAGCTAATTATCATTATGCTTCCTTACATTTATATTCCAAAAGAACAAGTATAATGATTTAAACTATGATTTCTAACTAAGAGTAATAAATCTACATTATTTTTTATTGAATTGATTGCATTTGCTAAATTAGGCTAACATAATCTTAAAAAAAGTTTATCTTCCTTCACATTTATATAATTCCATCTACATGTCATTGTTACTTTTTAGCTAGCCATAACATATAAAATTATTTTAAAGAAATTATTATAGAGAAAAAATATAACTCAAATTATTTTCATAGAATCTAACAAAAAGTGATAGATAAATGTATTAATCTTATTTATAATTTAATATTTTCTTTTTCATTTTTAAAATTATAGTAAATCAAACAAATAGAATATTTTTAAATTAAAATAAAATTTGATGATTTAACAAAATTTATTAATAGTAACAATAGTTTTTCAACAATTTGAAGAGAAACAATAATATCTAAATGTGGGATTTCTATGATGGTAGAGGTTGGCCAGCTAAAAAGGATTTGGTCATTGTCAAGGCTCTAGATGGTTGATAATTAGGTACTTGATGTCCTGCTCCTCTTACAGTTGCAAAAATCAAGCCTTTGTAAATCACACTATAACCTCCAACATCAATATCTCCATTCATCCATGGATACCATTTTGTCTCAATTGAAAGCTTTAATGCATTAATAGAATATCTTGTACCAGTCATTGGGACTACTAAATCCACATCTCCACTGCAACCAGAGTATATAATATTATATTACAAAATCCAAATTATATTCCTAATAATATTTTTTTTTAAATGTGTTTCTCCCTTATAATACCTATATACTAGTATTCTCACTCCCGATGTAATCATTCTTCGATAGATTGGGAGCATAGTGGTTGCATAGGGAGGAAAATATTAGCATATTATATTTTGGATGTTAGTCTTCTATGTTATAAACCTAAGATAAAAAAATCTTATCTTCACTTTATGGAGTCTCATATATAATTATACCTGCACATATCCCACACAAATGGTAAGCTTGTCACATTTGCATGAAGAGCTCTTTGCACTTCATGTGTGTTGAGATATGTAATTACATAACCAGGACTACATGGATCAAATCCATATAATCCATCCATAGATATAACATCCTACAATAGATATTATTTATCATATGTGTATTATTTCTCAAAATTTATAATATGATCTAACTTACTACACTACAAAAAAATATGAAAAAAATATTGTTAAGAATAGCTTTCTAACAGTTGTAGTAGATGATGTCCATGTGGAATCTGGATTGGATGGGCAAATTGGTGCATATATATCATATGGGTTTATCACTTTAGTTGACTTAAATTTTGAGTGGAATGTGTCGCTATAAGATAGGAATCTTGAATTAGATCCCTTACATCGTTTATCTTCATATTCTTCATCTGACATCAAAGCATATGACCATGCATAATCTACCAACCCGCAGTCATTTGTCTCATCATTTGTTAATCCATTCCCAATCTATATAAACATAACTATTCAATAAGTTCTTAAGATGTAAAATTCATAGATATATTAAAATTTATAATATTTTCTTATGATGACATACATAAATTATGAATTATACTAATTAATTTTTTTTATAGATATACTCATTTAAAAAAAAACTTGTTAGTGTATATATATAGTGATTAAGATTGAAAAATACAAGCTTCCAATAATAACACAATAAATACGCTTCTTCTTTTTTCAGATAAAATGGAATTTTTTTTTTTATGATAAATAATAGAACAATTTAACATTTTTAAAAGATTTTTTATCAAATAATAGATCATTTACAATCATTAATACTTTTAATGCTTGAAATATTGAGAATAAAAAATATATAAATATTATTAACATCAAATTAAAACATTTACACTAACAAAAGGCATTCAAAATAAAAATGTATTTACAAAGAAAATGGATAGATTTATCAAAACATCATCCCAATAGAAAATTGTCTTTATTACTTTTAGTATATTATAATACACTAAAAATTATATACCATGTAATTTTTCTTAATAATTAGATTTATTTTACTTAGTTTAATTTTATATAATAACATGTAAATAGTATGAATTTTGTTAAGAATTTACATATGATCAATTTATAATCATATTTATTTTCCCTCATTCTTAAGAATTAGATCCATCCTTTATTATAGCCCATTTTATATCTTTAGAAAGATATCCACCTATATTTGGACTCATTCCTAGGAATCAATTATATTATCTAATTTGACCCATTTCATATCTTTACCAAGATCCATAATTTAGTTGTGAGAATGACCTTTTATTTTACCAAGATCCATAATTTACTTGTGAGAATGACCTTTTATTTTGGAACTACTTGTTTTCTCTCCACTTAAGCATCATTGACAATTTGAAGGGAAAAATATTTTATTTGCCACTTTGGATTTCTATTAATCCTAATTCATTTAATCATCTAGTGAATCTATGAAAAGATCATCATCTATACACATCAAAGAGATTAAAAAATAATTATCTAGTGACATAAATATTGAATTAATATTTTAGATCATATAGCATGACTCCTTGTTGTCTTTCATTATAGTTCAATGTCATTGAACTATCACATCTATGAAGTTGAAGCAAGGGAAGAATTATTCCTATTATATGAAAACTCTTGATTATAGAACCATGTTTCTATATATGTTCAAAAGCATAAGTAGATATTTTTTAATATTGAAAATTGTATAAGTTAAATTCAAACAGATATATTTGATTTACAATTGCTAGGTTGATTTCATAGTTATGTTTGATATATCTATATTTATAAGTATAATATAATTAATAATACGATACTTTTATTGATTCCGAAAATTTACCCATCTTTTTAAGTCACACAAAAAATAAATTAATCACGCTTGACAAAGTCTATTTTTAGATTAGAACTTAAAACTAAATATTTTTGATTTATTTTAATTATTTAAATGTAAAATATTGATTGTTTATTTTTAATACATTCAGTTATCCATACTTGTTTAATTGAATAACCCAAGATTTATGTAAAGGATTTAATTCTAAAATAGAAATTTAATCATAAAATATATGAATAAAAAAAAATCCAATAACAGATATATTTTGAAGGGCTCATAAACTAATTTAAGAATTTGTATATGTAAAGGAACACACCAGAACTCCTTTGAGATTTAGATAAGATGTACGTGAGTTGTTGTTCTTAAGAATTGTATCAGTCAATTCAGGTATATAAAAACCTGCATACAAAAGAAGAGAATGAGATAATATTATTTATGTTTAATAGATTTTTAAGGTTTTACTGAAGTTCAATTATTCTAAATGAACCATCATTACTGAAGTCTTCTTCAGTATAAGGCCTAAAAAAAACATTAGATATCATGAACGATAATTCAAAAGATACCTTCAATACTTGATTCTTAATCCAAAAGATTTCAAACTAAAACTTGTAATTCTATATCAATTAACTAACAATTCTGCCTCGGCAGGAAAAATGGCTTTGAATACTACAGAGTTGAAAGACTTACTAGCGTAGCTTTCCCCTGCAATATAGAATTATCTATTCTTATATTGCGGAAACCTTTCAAGCCAATTCAGTAGAAACGTGTATGAATCCACAGCTACAGTTTTAACCCATCACATCAAAAGCATACTTTTCATCCGTAATATTGAAACAAATTTTCTAGAAGTAAACTGTGATGCATTCACGCTTATAAAAAAACCAAACCAAAATACCAGTATTCTCATTAGTGCCATTTTTATAATCATCACTGGTATTTGAGTATGAATACCCAACCCCAGCAGGTGATTCCAAAAACAAGGTGTTCGCCACTGCCAAAAGATAGATTGAAATGAAAGTTAATAAGAAACCATCAATTGTGAAAAGAAAAAATAAAGATGGGTGGGTATAGAAAAGAAAAGAAGACCTTGGTTCCACGCATAGGGATTACTAGTAAGAGTGGCGCCATCTGACTGAACGTGAAAGGGTCCAAGCTCTGTCATTGCCCCAAATCCAAACGATGAGCATCCTGGCCCTGAAATCACACACCATTTTAATTATTAGCTTTGCAGAATGAAAGGATTATTCCATGATATGATGATTGAAGGGTAAGATAATAATACCTCCATTGAGCCACAGTAGGAGAGGCTTAGTAGATGGGTCTTGGGCAGCTTCTGCAAAATAGTAGAACAGAGCTCTGCCCGCCTTTGAATCCACTGTCACATATCCTAAATACTATGCAAACGTTACATTTGATGGCTGACCGGGCAGAGAAGTTATCTTGTCATTCTCCTGCAATCCGTCTTGAGGATAAATGTGATCCAAGTTAACAGAAGGAGCCTTCCATTCATGAGTTGGGCTTTCCACAGAAGATCTCTTCCTCTCCAAAAATTCTGAGAGAACTTGCTGCTGACTTCGCTGGTGAGAAGGATCGACCAATAACGCGAAAAGTAAGATTAAGAGGAGGGTTATGAGATTTTTAATTTTTAATGGATGATGAAACTCAGACGGGCTGAGCAGCAAGAGAGCGTGTTATAAATAGAGGTGATTATGAATAATTGAGATTGAACAGCTTGCAGGCTACGTCGATGCGGAGCAAACAATGCAATTCATTGTAAGCAAAAGGACGATAGCAGCCTTGTTTTATCGCCAAATACACGGACTGAATATAATCCGACTCTATGTTGTATCGCCATCTTCTCCACCGTGTTTTATTGGTCAATACGGTAAATTGTTTTTTGATTTTTTCACTGGTTTCTATTGAGTGATTTGAGTGAGAGAGTTATCAAGGAAATTCACAGAATGATTGGTATATATTAAAAGATGTAATATATAGATATTCAAGGATATAGAATTAGTTATCAAACAAGTGAAAGGAACATTCATTGTTAAGAATATGAGGATGAGCTACTATTGATATAGAGGGTGGGATCTATTATAGGGATTTGAAGTTTTGAACATTTAGTTGGTTTCTAGATTCAAAAATATAGAAGATTGGATGGTTTTAAGTGGATGTCAAACTAATTCAATAAAAGATCTATTATTTTTTATTATGAGGTTGTTGACCCCATTACAAGCAAAAACCCAAGGATAGAGTTACATATGTCATAAACAAACCTCTTACAACAACAGAAAACTTAACATGCCACATACAACACATGCTATTAACGAACCCCTTACACCAATATAGGTCATTAACATAGCACTTAAAACAACATGAGTCATATAATATATTGAACTAGAGAATTGATGGAAGAAATGCTCGCAACAACCTTATAGTAAGGAATACACATGGTCCCTGTTTTCATGGTTTTATTGGACTATTTTCCTCTAATATCATGGAGATATCACTACATTCATTGATTGAAGAATAACTGTGGTCTTGATATCAAGGATTTTCCTCAACCTCTACTGGTTCTAAAATGCCTTGGTCATGCAACCCTAATCCTCTTCTATCATATTGCATGCTTCGACATATTTTGTTTGTACGATGGGGTAATTTTTTAAAATAAGGATGTTAACCCATCCTTATGTAGTTGGAAACTATCAATATTTACTAATTTGTCATCTATGACAAAGCCTACTTTGACAAAAGTTAACAGAAGGAGCCGTCCATTCACGAGTTGGGCTTTCCACTGCAGATCTCTTCCTGTCCAAAATTTTTGAGAGAACTTGCTGCTGACTGCGCTGGTGAGAAGGATCGAACAATAGTGTGAAAAGTAAGATGAAGAGGAGGGTTATGAGATTTTTCATTTTGAATGGATGATGAAACTCAGATGGGCTGAGCAGCAAAAGAGCGTGTTATAATTGAGATTGAACAGCTTGCAGGCTACGTCGATGCGGAGCAAACAATGCAATTCATTGTAAGCAAAAGGATGACAGTGGCCTTGTTTTATCGCCAAATACACGGACTTAATATAGTTCGACTCTATGTTGTATCGCCTTCTTCTCCACTGTGTTTTATTGGTCAATTAGGTAAATTCTTTTTTGATTTTTTCATTGGTTTCTATTGAGTGATCTGAATGAGAGAGTTATCAAGGAAATTGGCATATTACTAGTATACTTATATTTAAAAAAGGAAAGTATTTTGAATTAAATTATGGAAGTGTCCCCATCATGCCTAGTTTGGGAAATTTGGAAATAAAGGAATCGTAGGCTATTTGAAGACAAAGCCAAAAGGCTTGAATCGATCCTAAATTCAATAGAAACGAGAATTGTGGATACAATAAACTACAAAATAGCTTTCTCATTGGAACCACCCAAAATTTTCTCTTCTTGGGATGAAAGCATAAGGAAAAATTGGCAGAGAATTAGGATTCCTCCCTCTTTTGGGAAAAAATCCAACTCTAGAAAGGAAGCTACTTGGACCCCTCCAAAGCTCGGTTGGCTAAAATTAAATTTTGATGGTACCTCTAAAGGCAACCCAGTCCCCTCAGGCATAGGATATGTAATTAGAGATCACTCAGGATCAATCATAGGGAAAATGGCAAAGCCGATTCCATCGGACACTAACAATATAGCAGAATTCAAAGCCTTACAACTAGGACTGATGGATTGCATTAAGCATGGTTTAAGAAACATCACAGTGGAGGGAGACTCAGAGATAGCAATCAATGCAATCAAAAGGGAAAAAACCCCAAATTGGTGGCTACAGGCAATTTTAGACAATATAACAAAAAATATGGCAAATTTGGAGCATTATGAAGCAAAACATATCTTCAGAGCAGCAAATTTAGTAGCAGATGCCCTCTCTAAATTAACATCACAGAGAAATTTTATCCATTGGTGGGACCAGGGAGTCCGGTAGCTTGGACAAGTAGAACAGGTCAAAGCAGCAGGAATGTGTCCCTTGGGTTTGTTGAGTACAAGGGAGGGATTCAATATAAGTGAGTAGACCCAGTAGAGGCTCTCCTCCTTAATTAAAGATGACATCTATCTTAGGTGCCCAAGTTGGGGAACGGCTACTCTTTTTTGAATTCAAATCTACACCTTATTTCAGCAATAAAGCAGGCCCGGTCACAGTGATGTCATCCTAATGCACTCTCAAATCAAGCCTTTCCTTTTTCGCTTCTCAAAATCCAGCTGGTGAGAGCTGTCATTTCGAGCTCAAGGAATGGATTGTCGGCAGGACAATCATCATATCAGAGCCAGGGAGATTTGGCATGTCCGGGATAAATATACTTCGCCACCTTTGCAGGTGAATTTAATGCAAGCAACTCCTCATAATTAGGCATTAAAGAGAGTTCCCACTAGGCTTTACTTAGCATATACTGCAAGCCATTATTATTTCTTAACCTGCCAAAAATCATTTCAAAGATTAATCTGATTCAATCCTTCCCTTGCCCGAAGAATAATAGACTTGAGGCTGAAGTGACTCCTACTCCACATAGAGCCTTTAGTCATCTTGGTGGTTAAAATGATGCTGGGTAGCGTGCATTTGAATAGGGAGGAGTATCCTTGAGATAACACAAGCATATCATCCAAGTTCGTCGCCTCTTTGATGGACTTGAAACTGGCCAAACAAGTCGTATGGAGCCTTACTAAGAAGTTATTCCTAGAGGAAACCTTACAAGAATTCCAAGAAATTCTTAACAAGGCGCTTCATGAATCTGGAGCCCCTCGGCCAAGTGAAAGAATTTTGTTCAACGTTCATGGGGAGCTAATAAAGTATTACCCCTTCCTGCTAGACTTGAAAGGTAAGGAATTGGACAAACATAGGGCATTTGCTGGATTGGGGCTCAGATACCTCAAGTGGCGTTTCATGGGTGAAAATCCAGAAGACTTGGGCAGAGAGGAAGAACTCATCTTATTTGCAAGGTCAAACGTAATCCTGCCTCCTAAATTCCAAGAAGAGGAACCCCAGGCCGAGCAGGGTAAAAGAGGTGGTGCCAGAAGGGTGGGTCGTGGGTCCGGTCATGGCTGAGGCCGACCTCCATGCAAAGGTCGAGGAAGAGGCAGAACTTCGACTCCTCTAGTCGTGCCCCTTGATGAAACTTGAAAGCTAGGTTTTATATTCTGGTTATGTTTTTAGACATTTCGATGCTTATAGCTAGACACTGGTCTTTGTTAAATTTTTGGCTATAAAATTATGGTAAAAATCTCTGTTAATCTTGTAGTTGAGAACCTACTACTTGAACTTATTATAGTTAATATGATCTTCAATGTCATAAAGTTGATAGTTTTTTGGAATGACAGAAGATGATGCATAGGGTTTTTTGTTTGCCTTGAAATTTTATTCTCAAAAATGCTGAGAATGGTTTCAATAGCATACAACAAGTTTTTGATCCTACATCAGTCATGTATGTTTATATTGTATTTAACTAAAATCAATATATGGACTTGGCTCTGCCTTTACTGATTTAAAAAAATAAAATGTAAAATATGTTGAGAGATTTGTAAAATAAATGTTCTTCTAAAATACTAAACATTAAGAATACAAATCCATTAAAGTCCTGCATGCAAAAATCTGTGAATCTAGTTGGAGACAAGTGGCAAGGGTTCTATTTTATTTGGAGTAATAAAATAAAACCTCCACAAAAGCTGAAACATGGCATATTTTATGCATTTACCTGTCATTTGCATGTCAAATTGTTTCAGAAATGGATTTTTGTTTATGGACATTTTGATGTCATTGTAGATGCCTCTTGACATAAAAAGAAGTAATATATAGATATTCAAGGATATAGACTTAGCTATCAAAAAAGTCAAAGGAACATCTGTTGTTAAGAATATGATGATGAGATAGAGTGTGGGATCTATCATAGGGATATGAAGACTTGAATATTCAGTTGGTTTCTAGATTCAAAATTATTGAAGTGGATTGGATGGCTTTTAAGTGGATGTCAAATTAATCCAATAAAAGATCTATTGTTTTTTATTAAAGAGGCAACAAAGGAGGTTGTTGACCCTATTACAAACAAATTTCCAAGGGCAGAGTTACATAGGCTATAAACAAACCTCTTGCAACAACACAAGCCTTATAAGACCCCTTACAACAACACAGGTCATTAACATAACACTTACAACATATTGAACTAGGGTGTTGATGAAAGAAATATTGGCAGCATTATGGTAAGGAATACACATGGTTCCATTTTTTATGGTTTTATTGGACTATTTTCCTCTAATATCATGGAGATATCACTAGATTCATTGATTGAAGAATAACTAATGCCTTGATATCAGGAATTTTCCTCAACCTGTACTAGTTCTAAAATGCCTTGGTCATGCAACCCTAATCCTCTTATGCGATCTTGTATGCTTTGACATATTCTATTTGCACAATGGGGTAATTTTTTTAAAATAAAGATGTTAACCCATCTTTGTGTAGTTGGAAATTAATAAGCTGTAGGTTTTCTAGAATAAGATTGTGTTTTCTTTTGATGCAAAAAAGACAACTCAATTTAATTCCAGAAAACCTACAACTTATTATAATGGATTGTGGAAATCTGATATCATTAGTTGGAAATTATCAATATTTACTAATTTCTCATCTACGAGAAAGCCTACTTTGACAAAAGTAGATAGTCTTAGTTTAAAGGATATTGTGGCATTTTCCTTATACATGCTTGTTTCCTATTAACAATTAGTGATGTCAATGGGATCTATGTCGACTTCTTTATTTTCTTGATGTGATTCATGTCATTTTCTTGGTTATGATCTATGCGTCCAAGGGGGGCAATTGTCTCATGTTAGAAAATGGAAGCCATTAATAAATGATAAATGATAGGTGAATAATTAGTATGAAATTAAAAAGTAATTTAGTAAAATAACTTGATAATACAAAAGAAAGAAATAAAATCCTACTTCTATTCTTAGAATCTCACTGTAAACTTGAAAATATAATGATGTTGACATTCTTTGTTTGGAATTTGTGGACGCTAAATCTTTGTTGTCGATTGATTTTGAGAATGGAATTACATAAAATGTTGGAATGTGTAATTTGAAATGATGAGGAAAATGATGCATTTATAAATTTAGTAGATAAAGATAAGAATGCTTACCTAACTTAATTGAACAATAATGGTTTCAATTCAAAAACTAGAAATTTGCCAATTTTAGGATGTAAGGGGATAATACTAGATTATTTATTTATTTTATAGATAAATTTACACTTCAAGTTTCTATTTGCAATTTGAAAGGAAGAGGAAATTTGTTCTAAATAGAAGCAAGATTAACTTGATGAAGAAGATTAAGTTTCTAAATATAGACTAAATTAACTGACTAGATGAATAAAGAAACTTTAAGTTTCCTAATGATGACTAAAGAGGTAACAATAGAAGTTATTTGAAAAATAAAAATTAGCTCATATTTAATTGAATAATAAAATATTATTTTAATTAAATAGAAAAGTAAAAAATAAAAGTTATTAATAATGATGTGAGAAATGAATAAATGATTAGTAAATCATAAATGGTAGTTGATGCATAATAAATAATAATAAGAACTAATTTTTTTTCTTTCAAATAACAATTATCTAGGAAGAATCAATTTGCAATTAGTACCCTTTAGAGTAGGGGAGGAAACACCCACTGCAAAACAAATGGAATAATTCCAACCTTGACAAGAACCTGGTTTGGAGGGGGAGACATCACAAAATGGAGACTAAATATCTGGTACCATCGAAGGGAGCGTAGAGCTATCCAAGTCCCCAGATGTAGGGGCAATAGGAGTAACTACTAGCATAGATGAACTAGCCTAAGAAACAAGTGAAGGAGGCACTAAATCAATGGAGTTATATGAGTCATCATTCAAAGAATCAAGAAAGATCGTACATTTGTGATGGTCAAAGTTCTTCCATTAGGTGGAGGAAAACCAAAGACGAGACCCATGGGGATAAGTGGAAGCTAAATTTCTTGTGGTGAAATAGCATTTGAGTAGAATAAAATAGCCTAATAGTCAACTATTTGAGTCCAAGGCCACTTACCCTCCTACAAAATAATATTTTCCAATAACATATTTGAAAGATCAATGCCAATCAATTATTAAATGACACAATTTTGTGTGAATTTGAGATCATTCTCCTAAATCTTACCTATCATAAAATCAATTTGTAAAGCCTTTGCAACTCTTCTTAAGGTTTTTTTTTCAATAAGTGGGCCCCTCCTTATAGAAGATATATTTTCATCCTGAAACTATCAATACTTGACAAAGTACTTACCAATTTTCTTTCCAAAAAGTGTAATGGTACAAAATTTGCATACCCATACCATTTCTCATTCACTTTTTGCCCATTTTAAAAAAATATCTTTACTTATATACATAGTTAAATGATTTTTTTTTTTGTGAATTTGAGATGATTCCGCTAAATTTTAGCTATCATAATACACAAATTTATAGACATTTACTTACCCCACATCCATCTCTGTGCATCTTATAATATACCCTTCACTTATTGCACCACACATACTTAGATATTTGTTTCTCACCTAGATCATACTAATCTATCATCCTAATTAATTCATTTGGATATAAGAATGACCCCTATTCATGTTCAACTCAACCTAGATTGCTTTTCACATTTAAAATTTAATTTTAGCTAATCTCCTTATTTCAAAATCAATCGTGAGATAATTAAACACATTTTTAGATAATTTGAGCTATATGTTTGTATTTATAGGTTTTGGCATTCATTTAACATGTTTCATCTCTCTTACATTCTCTCTCATCTTAGAAACATTCATGGAACAATTGATATAAAATATATTATTTTAGTGCATTAAATATAATATTTATCACGGGGAAAAACCTTCCAGAATTCGATGACATAAACAAGTCATAATAGAAAGAGAACAATTAAATATTATAGAGATGCAATATGAGTCTATTCCACATTAAACATAATCAATTCAAAATTCATAGAGATTATTATCATTATCCTTGTTCAGTTTATCTTTCCATGATAACAAGCATAATTATTTTATTTTGACTATTCATAACTATCATTAATAAATCTTAGTTTTTTTAATTGATTACATTTACCTGATTATCCTAGGTTAATCTTAGGAAAATTTGATTTCCCTTTGTAATTATATAATTTCATCTAGATGTCATTATTATTATTTAGATAAATATAAAATATAAATTTATTTCAAAAAATAAATATTACAAAGAAGAAACATTTAACTCACATCATTTTCATATAATATAATAACACTTGATAGATGAATATAGTAATTCATTTTATATTTTTTAAATCTTTTCTATCCAATTTTTTAACTCATAGCAAATCAAATATTTACATACTTTTTAAATCTCAAAATTTCAAATTAGAGTTAAAAATTAATGGAATACCATCTTTAACAAACTTTACTAATAGTAAAATATTGACAATAGTTATTAAATTATTTAAACAACAATAGTAATATCTAACCATGGGATTGCTACGATGGTAGAGGCTTGTTAGCTAAAAAGGATTTGATCATGGTTAGGGCTCTCGATGGTTGATAGCTAGGTACTTCATGTCCTGCTCCTCTTACAGTTGCAAATATCAAGCCTTTGTAAATTACACTATAACCCCCCACATCGATATCTCCATTCATCCATTGATACCATTCTTTCTCAATTGGAAGCTTTAATGCATTAATGGAATATCTTGTACTAGTCACTGGGACCCTTGCATCCACATCACCACTGCAACCAAAGTGTAAGCTATTAGCTACTTCACAATTCAAAATATATTATTAATAATATTTTCCAAAATAATGGGTTTCTCCCTTATAATACCTGTAGACTAGTATTCTCAATCCCAACATCATGAGTTTTTGATATATTGGCAGCATTGTGGTTGCAGAGGTGTTGTAAAATAGATTTATTTCAAAACTGTTTGAAGAAAAAGGTGAGAAAGTTATAGTTTAGATGATGAGTTTCTATGTCATAAACGTAAGATCAAATACGTATATTTAATTGAAGGAGTCTCATATATAATCATACTTGCATTCATCCCATGCATCAGGCAAGCTCGTCACATTTGCATGAAGAGCACTTTGCACTACATGTCTATTAAGATATGTTTGTACATAGCCAGGAGTACATGGATCAAATCCATCTAATCCATCCATAGATGCATCAACCTGCAATAGAGACAATCTAGCAATTCTTTAGATCTTGTAAACTTTATCATATGACCCAATATCACTACACTTCAAAAAACAAATGCTAAAATATTCTAGGGAAAACATGAATCTACTTAAGCACATTTATTTCTTACAGTGAAAGCAGAAGATCTTAAAGTTGAATATTTCCATATGGGGTCAGGATGAGAAGGACAAAGTGGTGCATATATATTATATGGGTTTATGTCTCCCCCATCCGATTTTGATTGAGAGTGAACTGTGCGACTTTGACTTTGATAGTCTGAATCAGATGGAATACAGCGCTCATCTTCATACTCTTCATCTGACATTAATGCATGTGACCACATATAGTCAGTCACACCGCAATCATCTGTCTCGTCATTTATTAGTCCATTTCCAACCTATATAAACACAAATTTTGAATAAATAAATATTTCTAATTCAATTTATGAAATAAATATATATTATTTACATCATTTATCTATAAAGACATTCATGACATGTAAAAGAAAGAAAAATAATATTATTATCAATAATAAAATAATGAAATATTTGTAAAAATATGATATCAAACTTATCTTTGAGAAAAAAAAACTTATACAATTCTGAAATTAAAATCATGAAAAAATTGTTTGATGTATAATATATTTTGATACATAATTACAAATGTAAAAAACAAAATAAATATATAATTCTTCAAATTTAAATGATAACTAATATTTTAATTAAATATATATATGTTGAATTATAAATTGAACGATCATACACATCGTTCGTAGCATATAATAGTTCAAAAAATTGTAAAAGCAGGTAAAAGAATCGCACCATAACTCCTTTGAGATTTATAAAAGATGTTCGAGAGTTGTTGTTCTTAAGAATCGTGTCTGCCAATTCAGGTACATAAAAGCCTGCACAAAAGAAAGAGTAGACATGTATTTATTATTTATTATTCATGTGTATTAAGATATCAGAGAGTTGAAAGACTTACCAGCGTAGCTTTCCCCTGCGATATAGAATTCTCTGTTCTTATATTGCGGAAACCTTTCAAACCAATTCAGTAGAAACGTGTACGAATCTCGAGCTATAGTATTTACCCATCACATCAACAGCGTATATTTAATTATTAGTAAAATTCAAACAGATAATTCTCTCTAAATAAATTGGTATGCATTCTTGTTTATAACAAAACTCAGACCAAAATACCAGTGATGTCATCATTGGAGTTATCATAATCAGAGCTGGTGTTTGAGTATGAAAATCCAACCCCCGCAGGTGATTCCAAAAACAGGGTGTTCGCCACTATCAAAAAATGGATTGAAATGGAAGTTAATAAGAAACATCAATGGTGAATAGAAAAAAAGAATGGTGGGTGGGTATAGAAAAGAAAAGAAAAGAATACCTTTGTTCCACGCATAGGGATTACTATAAAGAGTCGCTCCATCGGGCTTAACACGGAAAGGTCCAAGCTCAGTCATTGCTCCCACTCCAAACGATGAGCATCCTGGCCCTGAAATCACACACCATTTTAATTATTAGCTTTGCAGAATGAAAGGATTATTCCATGGTATGAAGATTGAAGGGTAAGGTAATAATACCTCCATTGAGCCAGAGGAGGAGAGGCTTAGTAGATGGGTCTTGGGTAGCCTCTGTAAAATAGTAGAATAGAGCTCTGCCCGCCTTTGAATCCACCGTCACATAGCCCGAATACTGTGCAAACGTTACATTTGATGGCTGGCCGGGCAGAGAAGTTATCTTGTCATTCTCCTGCAATCCTTTTTGAGCGTAAATGTGATCGAAGTTAATGGAAGGAGGCGTCCATTTTTGGGGCTGCTTTTCCACAGCAGACCTCCTTCTGGCCAAAAATTGTGAGAGAGCTCGATGCCGACTGAACTGGTGAGAAGGGTCGACCAGAAGCGCGAAAAGTAAGATTAACAGGAGTGTTCTGAGATTTTTCATTTTGAATGGATGATGAAATTCAGATTGGCTGACCAGCAAGAGAGCGTGGTACAAATAGAGGTGATAATGATGAGAGTTGCTTTGGTTGGTACGTTGATGCGGAGCAAACAATGCAATTGCAGGCCAAAAGCCTTGTTCAATCGTCTAGTGATCATCGGACTAAGAAGATGTCAAAACTATTGTTCTCTTATCACTTTGTACGGTACGTCTTATTTATGTGCCAGTTCTAATATTTAATTTAAAAATCAGAATATAATTGTATTCTGATTTTAAATTAACTATTAAATAAGAAAAAATGTCTTATAACGCTTCCTTTTGATGCTTGTATAGATAATTCTTCGTGAAAGTCTCTTCATGGTTTGATTCTTTTCATTTGGCCAATAAGTTCTCTATCATAAGAATTTTCATGGTTTGAATATTTTCTATTTGGATGATCAAAAATATGTATGAAAAATTAATTATTAAATAAGAAAAACTATCTTATCAGGCTTCCTTTTGATGTTTTTATAGACAATTCTTCGTGAAAGCCCTTTTTTGTTAGTGTTTTCTCTTCATGATTTGATTCTTTTCATTTAGTCAATATGTTCTCTATCATGAGAATTTTCATGGTTTGAATATTTTTTATTTGAATGATAAAAAATATGTATGAAAAATAAATTATTAAATAAGAAAACTGTCTTATCGGGCTTCTCTTTGATGCTTGTATAGACAATTCTTTGTGAAAGCTCCTTTTTGAGTGTTTTTTCTTCATGGTTTGATTCTTTTCATTTGGGGCGATAAGTTCTCTATCATGAGAATTTTTATGGTTTGACTATTTTTTATTTGGATGATCAAAAATATGTATGAATGATGATATGAATAAGTGAGGACCACTCATTATTTGATTAAATATATTTATGCATGATGATGTGAACAAGTGAGGACCACCTATTATTTGATATATCAATCATCTTATACATTTGTAAAATATTAATGAATGATGATATAGACAAGTGAGGATTACTTTTTATTTGGATCATGACTAAAAATATTAATGGAATATAAACTAGTGATGACTAATCATTTGTGAATTAGGGGAGAGGGTCTTAGAGTGGAGCACCCTAACTTTGTGCCTCCTAAAATATGCCCTAGATATTTCAAATTTCTTTCAATTTTGTATAGTTGCTTACTTGTCAAGTCCCCTACTTAAAAAAATCGGTTTCGTGTCCACATGGTCAAGTACTATGTCACATCACATGTCTTTTTTGCTAAGATGTCCAAAATGGTCCCAAAAAGAAATAAGACCCATAGTTGTGCTCTAAGTATCTTTTAGGGATAAGTATTGATATGACACTTTTTGTCCTCCACTATTGTAATGTTCAGTCTAGTTTGATACAATTATTTATTTATTTATTTAGTAATGTTTTGATATGCAAATACAACCATAATAGTTATGCAAATACATAAATAACTTGTAGCTCTTCGAATAGATTAAACTCATGGAACTCAAATTAAACACTATAAATAATTTTAAGAATTTATGACATATCCCCAAAAAGCAGTTTTCTTCACCAATCTGACAACATTTATATTAGAAAGAGATTACATAACAATTTCTTACATACCTAGAATAGTTGTGCTGGAAAATGAGTTTTTTCATTACAAATATCAACAATAATCTGCACCAAACCCTAGGTGCTCACAACAACAACCCAACAATAGTACAGTTGGAACTAAATAGTCACAACAGGTAAAGAAACATTCAACAACAACAGATTTGAACCCTCAATAACCCAACCACTCCACTTCAAAACCCTACGTCCAACAAAATCTGAAATAAATGCTTAAAATAGGACAACATTAGCGAGTAAAGAAAGGCCCAGCAAGTACATGGTTACAACAACAAATAAAATCTTAATCGAGATTCCTCAATTGCCTTTCTACAGTCTCCAAAAGGTTGCCAATCAAATCCTCTAGCTGCAAGTTTTAATCTCTTTGAAGCACAATGTTTTCCTGGATGAAAAAACCCAATGTATTCTTGAGACTATGTCTCTCAACAGTGTGAAGAATGTTATTCAAGAGGATTCCTATCCTCAAGAACCTCTGAGAAATTATCTGCAGCAAATAGACTCACAAATTCAAGCTTGCTAAAAATGAACTCTTAAGAGTCATTTATAACTTTCCTATGAGAGCTCACACACTTTTCCAACCAATTTGGGATAGATAGATATAATTTTATTTTTAATATTCAAGTCTCTGAGTACTTCTAGTGAAAGGCAGCTTTTAATTTTTAAATAACTTTTCCTTTTACTTTTAAGTTCCTGCATTAATAAAGTTAAATATTTAATTTAACATTATAACTTAACTTTATTGTTAAATAAATTAATAATCGTAAGCGATTATTAAAATCTTCAGTCAAAATCAACACTAACATCAATAAGATATTATTCATGAGTTCTCTATCGTCCAAACCTGGACCACCTGACTTACTATAAATAGTAAGTATCCCAAAAGCACACCAAAACACCTCAGAATCGCTTGCAACTAAAACTGTTTAGGCTAGATATCCTCAAGATCCCTTGAATGTCCTAGTTAGCCTACCGGACCATGGATAAATAGGCTAACAACAACCTCAAACAACATGTGCTAAAAAGGGGACATTACAGTTCGCCCTTCCCAAAATTGCTTGTCTTGAAGCAATTCCAATGCAGCCCCAAGATCACTATGCTAAACCAAACTGAAACTGAGTATGATCCCAGGGTCCCAAGTCAACTTAGGAGATCTATAGAACCAACCACTAAAAGTATTGCCCTATTGGATGCCAACACAAGAGACCTCCTAATAACAACTAGTAAGTAGAACAATCAAATACTGCACCATCTCTGTCAACTCCCCAAGAAACTGGTCTTCAAAAAAACTAAACTGGAACACCATGGAAGTAAACCCCAGTGAGGAAACATTGGCCTCCTCATCCTCAATTGTTGAACTATAAACCCAATTGATCCCAAAGTTCCTAATCAATCTCAAAAGGGAACCACCATGTTGACGTTGCGCCACTTTGATACAACCAATATACCGCAACATCCTACGAAGCAACTGGCTTCTCCATGAAATCCAAACCATAAGGCTATTATACACCTACAATATGAAATGAATATCTCTCATCCAAAATCCAAATGTTGTTGTCTCATCAATGCTCCAATGGTCAAAACTAAAAGTATAATCCTCTTGATGCCAAACCACATACTTAGTTGTATTTAACAATGCAAATGCTGAAAACTGGTTTCTCCAATCTAAAAATTGGCTTTCTTGAAGTATTCCATTCATGCACCTTTGCCAATCCAACCATCTCACCAGATCCAAGTTGTCTCTCATGAAACAATGAATAACATCTTTTACATCAAATAACATTCTTGATGGGAACTTATCAATGTCAACTCTATGAGTTAGCATATCCACTAAGGTAGGAAATTGAAAAGATTCATTAAGATGGGTTGCCCATGCAACCTTATTATGCTCACCTACAACCATTTCTATCTCTGAATGTACCAACCACCAAAGCTTATAACACCATTTGGTTGTGTTGATCATGTGATTAAATTCCCAAAATAAAACTAGAACCACCAAACTTAAACACATAGAATTAAACATGCAACTGAAATCCCATCTTTGATGCAAAATTGAAGTCTGAAAATTGGAATGATTCATACCTCATTTTGTCATCTCCAAAATCTGCATTCTCTTTTTCCTCAAAGTTGCTAGGACAAATTATAGCAGCAGTACTAATTCTGGGAATCTGATTGTTGATTACCTCAAGAGTGCTTTTGTTGTCATGGACTACTAAATTATCATCCACACCCAACTCTTGGTTGCTATAGAGACTACCCTGTTCATACAAATTCATACAATTTCCTGTTAATATCACCATAAGGTCTGAAAATTTTACAATCAACTTCATAGGACAACTATTAATCATTGATGAGTAAGTTGGTAACCAATGAATCAAATCTGAAAATACTCCCATCTTTTGCTGCACATTGCTTCTTGAAGTAACATTCCCTTAAATGATAAGCCATGCATTATGAAATTGCATTACCTTTTCAAGAGGTGACCTATTAGTTCCCATCAATAGTTCTTCAAGTAAATGGCTCCAATGCATATACAATCCTCTAAATAGTACAAGACCTTTACAGACCTTGTGTCTTTCCAAAATGCCAAGCAATGATTTCTTAATAAAATAAGGAACAACAAGTCTGTTGTAGAATGACATACCCTAAAAGTAGCTTGAGACCACAAAACCATCTTCTTGAACATTTGTAAAATGATATTCCAAGCCCACATCATTCACAAAGGATTTTTTCATTACCCTTTTATTATCGAGCACATTAAAAGACAATATATTGTTGTTGCCATTCATGGAAACTTCATTTCCTTCATCTTTTTTAATGCTATCTTCATACACACCTTTTTTAAAATTTGGATGCTCATTATGAGCTACTAATCCATCAAAAGTATCATCCTAAAAACCACCTAATTTTTTTTTTAAATCAACTAGCTTATGGTGGCAAACTATATCATCCCGAGAACATTGTCCAACAACATTCATGAGTTCAACTTCTTGTTGTTCCTACTAGTCTTCGTCAGCATATTGTATCTCCTTAGGATAGAATATGTTGGAATCCTTATTCTTTATTTCATCCTTACCGACATGGATTCCTACAACAATTTGTATGATTTCCCTAGCCCTATTTGTACCTTGTTCCATAGGAGTGGTTGCAATAGATGACCGATTTACTAATTTAGCTGACGCAGAATGTGCCAAACTCAATTCCAAACCAAGTTCATCAATTTGATTTTCTTCTTCTTGTAGGGCCACTTGAGTAATCTCCAAGTAATTCTTTGTATTCATAAGCTCATAGGTAAGATTTGCAACTTCTTCATCTTTCGTTCCCAATGCATCAAAATATATTTCAACAAGATTGAGGAGATGGTCTCGATCTAAGTGAAGATGTAAATAATCTGATTTCATTTTCTTCATAGCTTCCTTAATCACCTGTAAGTGAGAAGGTTCTTCTTCAAGTCCCTTTTTTCTTCTCTCAAGTTGGATCTTCCAAAGATGATCTTCAACCATCTTATGAGTATTATCAAAATGTGATAATGCTGCAACAATCTTATTCTCATTAACCTTCAATTGGTTCTCCAATGTATGTGACTTACTAGGCTTATGAACTCCATCTGCTTCACATGATGAATTATATGATTAGCCTTGGAGAACTTGACTCTCATAATCAATTGACTCTATGATATCTTCTTTGCACACTTGCTGATTAGACTTTGGGGCAGCGCTAGGCCCAAACATAAAATCATCATTATCATCATTTGGTGCCAAAACAAAAATAGGTTCATCCAATTTAACTTCCTCATTGGTTAGTGTCATTCACTTTTCATATAAAGAAGGTTGAACAACATTAGGAGCACATTTAGTGTCATCAAAAGTACCTATCATCTCACCAGTTTTGTCAAGCCTAACCTCCAAGTTTCCCACACAAAAAATAATTCAATCCATACCTGAAGAAAAATTGATTCTTCATTGATTTATTGAACATCATTGTACCCATTTTTGATATAAGGACATGAAGACCCTACTTCATCCTCATTTTTACAAGCATCAAGCCCATCTGAAGCAATTTCTTCTTTCCCAAACTTTCCTTTTGTGCCTTTTTCTTCTACTAACACCTTAACCATTTCCCTTGTACATACATGTAAAGATGTAAAACATTCTAATTTCAATAATAAAATGTAATACTATTTATTCTTAAATAAATTCATAATTCCTTAAATAAGTCTATTAACTTCCTCTATTTCATCCTTAGTTATACATGATCATTTCCAATGATATCATTATAAACACGAGATTGCTATAAGGAGATATAGATTCTTTATTCAATAAGAAAATGTAGTAATATTTCAATCATATCTACATACAATACTTAGGCCTTTCTAATGCCTTAAGAAAATATAAAGTAAAGAATGAGATGTGTCCTTTGGTCTGCAATCCAATCTATCTTCAATGCAATCTTTAGAATGAAGACGAGAACAACATTCGGGTGCTTTTTCCATCCAACCTTGAAGCTTACACTTCCTCGGAATTCTTGGTCAATCAAGAATACCCAACCCTGCACGAATTGCTTAGCAAAAACAATTTGATAGACAAGATGGAATCTGGTGCATGCCTGGAAAGATAGATGCATTTTCTATTTTCTAATTCCATTAAGAAACAAGCAAGATCAATCAAGGATATGGTAAAGAGCATAAATAAACCCATCTATTTCAATTGTCAATTAGTTACTCGGTTGAGTATAATGCCATGCATAGCAGTAAAATATAGTTTTGAAAAGAAAACTATTCTCTCTATGATTTCATATTCGGCACCCATCCTGAAAGGTAACCTTCCCAAAAATAGAAGCATATCTAGCTTTTCTAATGTTCACATGAAACTTAGAATAAATATATAGAAGACAATCTTTTATTTTTCAATTCTAGCTTCCTATTTCTCGCATAATAAAAATTCAATGTTAAAGAATACAATCTTTCATTAAATAGAAATAGAAGGAAACAATCTTTCGTTTACAACCAATTATATCTGGCAAGAAAACAATCTTTCATGGACAAACAAATATATATCCGAAAAGAGAGCAATTTTTCACTTCTATCTTTTCAAGTAAATCAAAGACAAGACTTAAATTAATAAGGTGTAGCACATGTATGTATGTATATTTACATATAAACGAATAGATTATGAGTACACATTCTTTCTTCAAATAACATATAAAATTGACACTAACATGTGTTTTCTATGATTTACGAATTAAACTATCTAAATTCAATATTTTTTTTACAACGAGTATTAAGTATGACGACATTTCATAATGAACATACCTATATGGCTTCTTCAAATGGAATTTCAAAATAAATTCTCATGTCTTCTAATGCATAAACTAATTCAAAGTTTAACTCTTTCTTCATTACTGATCTAAAATAAATATTTCTCAAGATAATTCTATTCTTATTCTATAAATATATAATAAACTATTGCTCGATTAAGAGCCTACCTCTGAAATTCGACGCCAAAACTGTGATGTTCAACACTAATTCTTCTTCTAAATTTGACCGCAATACTTCTAGATTTCCAATGCTTTTCTTCCTCTATGTTTTACAATTCATTTTGATGTGTTCTTTTCATCTCCATTCTCTGTTCTATCATCTCTATTCTTTATTCTATCATCTCTATTCTCTATTTTTCCATCTATATTTTCTGCATTTTTCTCCCTCATGTTTTCCTCCAAAACTAACAGTTTATATATATAGTGATCAAATCTATATTAATTCCTATTTTTGAGCAAATCTATCATAGTGGTGGACTGATTTATTGGTATCTAAGTGACACCACACATTGTTTAACTGCAATATCATAGTCCTAAATGGTTTCGAACACTTATGTGTTCTCTAGGAAATGATATTCATTATCTACTATGTGACACCAAACTGCTCATGTCGTTAAGTTCATTATTACTGGTGTTATTATGTGGCTAGGCAGTTCCTTAGTTGATATTACTATCGACTCCCATTGCTATCAATGCAGCTTGTTAGCTTCCCATGCACCACCATTGGTATGTGGATTAGTTTGCATGTCATGTGATGCTTATTCTAACGGTTTTCAGCCACGTCAATTAGTCCATATTCAAATTGAACTCTAAGTTTTGTTTGCAGCATGGTCAACTAATACTAATTTCACTTTGCAATAGTTTCTAGTCTCTACGATGTCGAGTCGACTTCTTTCAAAGTCTCTATGATGCCAAGTCGACTTCCCTCATATCATGCATGGTTTGTCGACTATGACTTACAGTGATAACCCCCCACCATAACGGATAGATTGCTTTCAAATAAGTCGCTATCATGCATATATTTATATTTATATATATATAAATAAATAATGATTTATCATAAAACAAAATAATTTAATTTTAACAATATATTTACATATATAATAATTACGTATATATATGTGTGTGTGTGTGTGTGTGTGGGTGTGGGTGTGTGTGTGTGTGTGTATGATCTAATTATTATTCGAACTCATATACATATATAATACGTATAATTACATATATCTAAATATAACTATAGTGATAAATCAATTCAAATTTAATTATTATTAATTTTTTTTCAAAACATCATATAATTCATATACATATATATATATATGTGTATATACTTGTATATGTATATCCTTATATACACATATAAATATATATGTTTATAAACATCATTATCATAAATCAAGAAGTGGAAATATAAGCGTGATATTTAATCCATTTCACAAGATGCACATACAAACATAAAAATACATGTACAAATATTTAAATCAATCTATCAATTAAAACTACTCATTCCAAATTCATCATCCCTATTTAAACAAACACTCAAATAAAGTCATTTAAATCCTTCATCTTTACAAGATGCAGATTATAAATTCTAATATGGTGTGTGAGATTCCCATCTATTCTAGCGAAGTCCAAAAACTAAAACAACTCTACCTGAACCCTGTTATCGCCTTCATCTGCATTCACCTGCTCCTTCATTCACTTGCACTTGATTGCTCATTAGAAACGACGATCCCCAATTTCACAAAATAATACTGATTATTCAATTACATTTACATAAATAACATAATGTAAATCTTTTCATTGCATTTGAATTCCTATTTCATTATCATCTATTTCACTAAAAATTCCATTTCCATCTCTTTTCAATTTCATAAATAAAATGAGCATCATTTTCAAAATAAGTAATTATAGATAAATATGGTTCGTGACATCCTTCCCCACTTGGAAGAGACATTGTCTCGATGTCTTATTATCTATCAATAAGCACATAGTATTTCAACATCATAGAATATTAACCATATATCATAGTCTCAAATCAAAACATAAATAATAACAATAGCATCCATGCTATCCAAGTTCACAACATGTAAATAAAATCAGAGTACCAAGGTATCTCATGAACTAAGTAAATACTACTCTAAGAAAACAAATGAGGAAAATGACAATCAATCATCTCAACATCCTCCCATGTAGCACTATCCTTAGAATATTGGTCCCACTGGACCTTATACTAAATGATATCTCTTCTACTTAGCTTCATGCTATGTTGATTTAGGATTCAGATGGGCTCCACTAGTGCCATCTCTGGATCCTGTACCTGTAAAGATTGACAATCAAGAATATGAGATGCATTGGGATGAAAAGGTTTCAATAAAGAAACATGGAAAACATTATGGATTCGTGCTAGAGAAGGTGGTAAATATAATCTATAAGCGACTGGATTAATAACTTCCTGCACATCAAAGAGTCCCACATATCTTGGTGCCAACTTTGATGATTTCCCAAATGAGATAGAGCTCTTATGAGGCTTGAACCTCAAAAAGACTTTATCTCCTGCAACAAACTTTCTGAAAGTCCCGTTTCTATTAGCATCTAGGTTTTCTGTCTATCGGCTACCTCTTTCAATCTTGTCTTGATCAACTTCACCTGCTCATCTATTTCCTTGAGCAAATCAAGACCAATAATGATCCTATCTTTCATTCTATCCCAACTAATGGGTGTGCGATACTTTCATCCATAGAGTGCCTCAAAAGGTGTCATCCTTAAGGATGCGTGAAAAGAGTTGTTACATGCAAACTCAAGCAAAGGCAAATACTCCTCCCAATTGTACTATTGATCCATATAGTACATCCGTAGAAGATCATCCACAACCTAATTAACCCTTTCCGTTTGGCCATCAATCTGAGGATGATACGTTGAAATAAAGTTCAGTCTGGTTCCCAAAGATGCATTCAATGTTGACCAAAATCTAGATGTCATCCTAGTATCCCTAGATCTGAAATAATGGTTTCTGGTACACCATACAATCCGAATATTTCTTGCACAAATTTCGTTGCAAGAATAAATGATCCATCCTTGAGGTTTCCATGTATGAAATGTGCAACTTTTATCAATTTATCCACAACTACTAAGATGGTATCATGCTTGTTTTTTCCTATAGGTAATCCTCGGATAAAATCCATAATGATTACTTGCCACTTATACTCTATTATGACATGTTGAAACAAAAGTCCTGCAGGATGAACATTCTCAAATTTCACTTCTTGACATTCCAAACATTGTGCCACATACTCAATCACTACTTTCCTGAGTTTAAGCCAAAAATACAAAGATCTCAATTAAGCTACCATCTTTGTCACTCGAGGATGTCCTGAATAAGGTGTATTGTGCACCTCATGCAATATTAATTTCTTTAAGTCTCTACCTTCAGGAATATACATCCTTCCTTGGTATGTCAAAATACCATTAGGTTCCAACTCATATCCATCAAATCGGTGATCTGAAGGATCTAGTCCCAAGGCTTGCTCAACCCTTAGGTAATGCTCATCTTCAAAAAGATTTTGCAACACTTGCGGTTTCAAGTTTGACCTTGTAGTAACCATAGCACATAGATGTTTTCTTCTGTTGAGAGCATCTGCTACCCTATTTTCCTTTCCTTTTATATATTCAATACCAAAATCATACTCACTTATGAATTCAAGCCACCTTCTCTGTCTTGCATTAAGGTTAGGTTGTGTAAAGATATATTTCAGTCCCAAGTGGTTTGTCTTCAGCTCAAATGGCTTCCCTAAAAGGTAATGCCTCCACATTTGTAATGCATGAACAATAGCTAAAAGCTCCAAGTCATGTGGTGCATAGTTCAATTCATATTGCTTTAGTTTCTTAGACTCAAAAGAAACCACCTTTCCTTCCTGCATTAACACTACTCCTACACCTTCACCCGAGGCATCTGTAATCACTGTGAAGTGTCCATTAGGATCTGGTACAGTCAAGACTGGTGTTGTTGTCAACTTCTGCTTCAAAAGTTGAAATGCCTCTTCGCACTTCTCAGTCCATTCAAATTTCTTTCCCTTCTTCTGAAGATAAGTAATAGGTGTTGCTATCTTTGAAAAACCTTCCACATACTTCCTGTAATACCCTGCAAGACCCATCAAAAATATGACCTCTGTAACACTCTAAGGTGTTGGCCAATCTACAATTTCCTTTATCTTTGTAGGATCAATTGAAATTCCTTTAGCAGGATATAACATGACCTAACTAGTGCACCTATTTCTAAAAGAAAGCACACTTTGAAAACTTTCCAAAAAGTTTCTGATCCCTTAATCGTTGCAAAACTATCCTTAAGTGCTTCTTGTGTTCCTCTTCATTCTTGGAATAAATTAATATGTCATCAATGAATATAAGCACAAAATCATCCAGATAATCTCTAAAAATGTTGTTCATAAGGTTCATGAATGCTGTTGGGCCAGTGGTTAAACCAAAAGGTACGACCGTGAACTCATAGTGTCCATACCGAGTTCAAAATTTTGTCTTAGGAATATCCTCATCCTTAATCCTTAGCTGTTTGTAACTTGATCGAAGATCTATCTTAGAGAATACTGTAGCTCCTTTCATTTGGTCAAATAACTCATCTATCCTAGGCAAAGGATATCTATTATTAATGGCTACCTTGTTTAGCATCCTGTAGTCAATACATAATCTCAAGGTACCATGTTTCTTCTTCACGAAGATTACTAGTGCACCCCATGGGGATACACTAGGTCTTATGAAACCTTGCCTAAGCAATTCCTTCAATTCAGCCTTAAGCTCATACAATTCTGTGGTAGTCATTCTATATGGAGCCTTGGATTATGGCTCAGATATAGGTAAGAGTTCTATAGAGAAGTCAAATTCCCTTTTTGGTGGTAACTTAGTAAGGTCTTCTGGAAAAACATCCAAAAAATCTCTAAGAAATGGATAATCATTAGGGCTCTTCTTGGCATTATCCACGTCACTTACAATGACAGTAAAGATGGAACATCCCTTCCTTTGGGATTTCTTGAGTTGCATAGCTAAGATGTGTCTCAATTCAAGAGACCTTTGAGATCCAAAATTCTCAACTGGATTTCCAAAATCATCTATACAACTAACAACCTTACTCTCACAGCTTACTACAACTTTGTGCTTAGTTAACCAATTGATACCTAAGATTACATAATACGATCCTAGTGGTGCCACATATAGATTAACCTGAGTTTGGAAACTAGGAAGCTCTAAATCACTACAAAATAGACATGAATCTGCCCTCTTTTCTGCTTGATTTCCATATTGAACCATCCATGCATTTGACATATAACCAGGTCTAATAAATAATCTAGAAACTACTTTAGGATCAATAAAGCATTCAGTAGCTCCTATATCTATCAAAATAGAAACTAATTGACCAAAAAGCTTACCCATCATTTGGATAGGTGAAGCTTGTAAATCAGCCTGAAGGTTGTCAACCGTTGCATAAATCTGATGTTGTGAAGCTCCTTGTTGATTTCCTCCTCTTTGAGAAGTGGTACGTTATGGATAGTTTGAAGCATAATGATTTCCCCCACAGTTGTAACATCCATCTTTAGGTCTTGGGTGTCCACCAGATCTATTCATGTCAAAGTTCTACCTAGTATTGGGATTAGTGAAGTTGGTGTTACTATTTACTTTCTTGTTTTGATCCTGGTTCACTCTTCCTTTCTCTTGAGTGTGAGGTCCTCTTTTCAGATTCCTTATCTATAGGTTTCCCTTCTGATGATCACTATTTTGAAAACTCCTATTCCCAAAACCTGGTTTGGTATATTCACATTCTTTCATAAATTTGCCAACTATTGCAACTTTTATTCCTATTTAGTTGCTTTCTCAAAAACTCCATCCATAGTCAATGGATTATGAATATCCACTTCTGCTCCAATGCGAGTCCTCAAACCCAAGATGAATTTATGAATGCGGAATCATTCATCCATCTGGTACTGTGGAACATACTTTAGGAGGTTGGTGAACTTCTCCCAGTATTTAGTAACTGTCAAACCACCTTGCCTCAGATTTTGGAATTTAGTCATCTTCTTGTCGAAGAATAACTGAGGAAACCACCTCTTCCTAAATGATTGCAGAAATAGTTCCCAAGTAATATCACCAGGCTGTAACTTTTTCTCATATTTCTCATTGTCCCACCATCTCACAACTTCTCTAGTAAGCTGATAAGTAGCCCATACTGTTTTAATTTCATTGGACATGTTACGAAGTTCAAAATACTTCTCCATCTCAATTACCCAAGCTTCAACACGATCACCAATGGTCTTACCATAGAACTTCGGTGGGAATATCCTTTTCAAGTCTTTGGCTAAGTCCCCTTCAATCCTAGCTTGATAATCAGGTTGTTCCTCAGCTCCAGGAATTTCATTTCAAACCTCACCAACCCTTCAAACTTCTTGTTCAATTCCATCCATCCTAGCATTCTGTCGATTCAAAAGATCAAGAACCTAGTCAAGTCTTTCATTCCCATTGCTTGATCCAGCTCTAGTAGTTCTAGAACCCATTGCAATTAAACAATTCATGTATCAAGGAGTATTTCTTTAGCGTAATTGTCATAGGCCTTAGTGTTTCAAACCTAGCACTCTGATACCAAAATGTACAGACGTAAAACATTCTAATTTCAATAATAAAATGTAATACTCTTTATTCTTAAATAAACTCATAATTCCTTAAATAAGTCTATTTACTTCCACTATTTCATCCTTAGTTCTAAATGATCATTTCCAATGATATCATTATAAACACGAGATTTCTATAAGGAGATATAGATTCTTTATTCAATAAGAAAATGTAGTAATATTTCAATCATATCTACATACAATACTTAGGCCTTTCTAATGTCTTAAGAAAATATAAAGTAAAGAATGAGATGTGTCCCTTGGTCTGCAATCCAAACTATCTTCAATGCAATCTTTAGAATGAAGAGGAGAACAAGATTCAGGTGCTTTTTCCACCCAACCTTGAAGCTTACACTTCCTCAGAATTCTTGGTCAATCAAGAATACCTGACCCTGCACGAATTGCTTAGCAAAATGAATTCAATAGACAAGATGGAATCTGGTGCATGCCTGGAATGATACACATATTTTCTATTTTCTAATTCCATTAAGAAACAAACAAGATCAATCAAGGATGTGGTAAAGAGCATAAATAAACCCATCTATTTCAATGGTCAATTAGTTACTTGGTCGAGTATAATACCATGCATAGCAATAAAATATAGTTTTGAAAAGCAAACTATTCTCTCTGTGATTCCACATTCGGCACTCATCCCGGAAGGTAACTTTCCCACAAACACAAGAATATGTAGCTTTTCTAATGTTCATATGAAACTTAGTATAAATATATAGAAGACAACCTTTCAATTTTCAATCCTAGCTTCCTATTTCTCGCATGACAAAAATACAATGTTAAAGAATACAATCTTTCATTAAATAGAAATAGAAGGAAACAATCTTTCATGGACAAACAAATATATATCTGAAAAGAGAGAAATATTTCACTTCTATCTTTTCAAGTAAATCAAAGACAATAATTAAATTAAGAAGGTGTAACACATGTATGTATGTATATTTACATATAAACAAATAGAATATGAGTACACTTTCTTTCTTCAAATAACATATTAAAATTGACACTAACATGTGTTTTCTATGATTTACGAATTCAACTATCTAAATTCAGTAATTTTTTTACAATGAGTATATTAAGTAAGACGACATTTCATAATGCACATACCTATATGGCTTCTTCAAATAAAATTTTAAAATAAATTATCATGTCTTCTAATGAATAAACTAATTCAAAGTTTAACTCTTTCTTTATTAGTGATCTAAAATAAATATTTCTCAAGATAATTCTATTCTTATTCTATAAATATATAATAAACTATTGCTCGATTAAGAGCCTACCTCTGAAATTCGACGCCAAAACTATGATGTTCAACACTAATTCTTCTTCTAAGTCTGACCGCAACACTTCTAGATTTCCAATACTTTTCTTTCTCTATGTTTTACAATTCCTTTTGTTGTGTTGTTTTCATCTTCATTCTCTGTTCTATCATCTATATTGTTTATTCTATTTTTCATCTATATTTTTTGCATATTTCTCCCTCGTGTTTTCCTCCAAAACCAACAGTCTATATATATAGTGATGAAATCTATATTAATTCCTATTTTTGAGCCAATCTCTCATAGTGGTGGATTGATTTATTGGTATCTAAGTGACACCACACATTTTTTAATTGCAACATCACAGTCCTAAATGGTTTCGAACACTTATGTGTTCTCCATGCAATGATATTCATTATCTACTATGTGACACCAAACTACTCAAGTCATTAAGTTCATTATTACAGATGTTATTATGTGGCTAGGCAATTTATTAGTCGATATTACTATCGACTCCCACTGCTATCAATGTAGTTTGTTAGCTTCCCATGCACTGTCATTGGTATGTGGATTAGTTTGCATGCCATGCGATGCTTATTCTAACGGTTTTCAGCCACGTCGATCAGTCCATATTCAACTTGATCTCTAAGTTTTGTTTGCAGCATGGTTGACTAATACTGATTTCACTTTACAATAGTTTCTAGTCTCTACAATGCCAAGTCGACTTCCCTCATATCATGCATGGTTTGTCGATTATGAATTGCAGTGATAACCCGCCACCATATTGAATAGATTGCTTTCAAATAAGTCACTATCATGCACATATATATATATATATATATACATATGTGTATATCATAAAACAAAATAATTTAATCTCAACAATATATTTATATATATATGTATGTGTGTGTGTGTGTGTGTGTGTGTGTGTGTGTGTGTGTGTGTGTGTGATCGTATTATTATTCAAACTCATATATATATATATATATATCATAAAACAAAATAATTTAATCTCAACAATATATTTATATATATGTGTGTGTGTGTGTGTGTGTGTGTGTGTGTGTGTGTGTGTGATCGAATTATTATTCAAACTCATATACATATATAATACGTATAATTATATATATTTAAATATAACTATAGTGATAAATCAATTCAAATTTAATTATCTTTTTCTTTTCTTTTCAAAACACCATATAATTCATATATGTATATATATGTGTATATACTTGTATATGTATATCCTTATATACACATATAGATATATATATGTTTATAAACATCATTATCATAAATCAAGAAGTTGAAATATAAGCACGATATTAATCCATTTCACAAGATGCACATACAAACATCAAAATACATGTACAAATATTTAAATCAATCTATCAATAAAAACTACTCATTCCAAATTCATCATTCCTGTTTAAACAAGCACTCAAATAAAGTCATTTAAATCCTCCATCTTTACAAGATGCAGATTATAAATTCTAATATGGTGTGTGAGATTCCCATCTATTCTAGCGAAGTCCAAGAGCTAAAAACAACTCTACTTGAACCATGTTCTTGCCTTCATCCGCATTCACTTGTTCCTACATTCACTTCCACTCAATTTCTCATTAGCACTGTCGATCCCCAGTTTCACAAAAATAATACTGGTTATTCAATTACATTTACATAAATAATGTAATGTAAATCTTTTCATTGCATTTGAATTCCTATTTCATTATCATCTATTTCACTAAAAATTTCATTTCCATTTCTTTTCAATTTTATAAATAAAATAAGCATCATTTTCAAAATAAGTAATTATAGATAAATATGGTTCGTGACAATACGTGATTGGGCTCCCAAACCTCTTTGCAAGAAAATCAAAGATTTTGTCTCTGCAATTCATTCTTACTGACATCCCAAATTTTTTCACTGGAAGAGTCATTTTTTTTAACTTATAATTTCTTTTTGAAGATGGATCTAAACCAGCTAGGATGCTCATGCAAGTAATTTAAGTGATCCAAACACTCACTATAACTTTTTTGCACATGTTTATACTCCTCATTCTATCTTTCACATCTATGCTTCAATTCAATCAATTCTTCTTCAAAATTCTTCATCTTCCTGAATGATAATACAAAACAACTTGTTGCACTGATTAAAAAGTTCTAATAATGATCTTTTTAGGGATAATTATTGATATGATACTTTTTGTGCTCCGCTATTATAATGTCCAGTCTAGTTTGATACAATTTTTTTTTTCTTATTTTTTGAGTAATGATTTGATATACTGTTTTCTAGTCCATTCAACCATAATAGTTATGCAGATACATAAATAACTTGTAGCTCTTTGAATACAGTAAACTCATGAAAATTAGAAGAAACACTCTAAATAATTTCCAAAATTTATGACATACCCCCAAAAATAGCTTCCTTCACCAATCTAGCAACATTTATATTAGAAAGAGATTACATAACAATTTCTTACATACCCAGAATAGTTGTACTGGAAAATGAGGTTTTCGTTACAAATATCAACAATAATTATGCATCAAACCTTAGGTGCTCACAACACCAACCCAACAATAGTACAACTAGAACTAAATAGTCACAGTAGTAAAGAAACATTCAACAACAGATTCAAACCCTCAATAAACCAGCCACTCCACTCCAAAACCCTACATCTAGTAAAATCTAAAATAAATGCTTAAAATGGGATGACTTCAACAAGTACAAAAAGGCCTAGCAAGTGTGGTTACAACAAAAAATTAAATCTTAATCGAGCTTCTTCAATCGCCTTTCTACAGTCTCCAAAAGGTTGCCAATCAAATCCTCTATGTTACATCCCATTTTGACATTACTAAATTTACTTTTACCTATTTTTGTTAAAATATTGTAAGCACATTAATATGCTTTGAATATATTTGGGAATTAGATGAATGAATGTGCAATCATTCTTATATCTTGAATATTTTAAAATCTATTATATGATGTTTTAATAACAACTAACTACTGTTGTAATGTGTTGAGTTGGATGCAGGAAATGTGCGATCCTCCAAGGGGAGGAAGAGTATCACTCAAGAGAGGAATTTGTTTTGGTAATATTAATATATGTGTCTTATTGAGCTATGACACACTCACAACCTAGTTGGTTAAGATGAGTTAGATTGGTTGGGTAGCTATTAGATGCCTTTTGTCAATTTGATTATTTTTAGTGAAGTATCACAATATTTGGGTTGTTTATCCTTGATTGAAATGTTTGATTGAATCCTTCATAGGATTAACCCTTGTGCTTTCATGTTGATGAATGTATATGTATCGACTGAATAGTATTGATTTTGTCAGATTATAGTTTATATGTGTTCATTATATATAATCATTTTATTAGTTCTTGCCTGCAGGAAACTATAGTGGAGGCTATTATGGTTAACAACAGAGACAACCAATCATATTTAGTTTTGATTTAAATATTTTCATGTTTCCTTTGTTCCTGCTGGGTAATAATGTGAATAATTTACATGAATTATTATCCTCAAGTTTTTTGGCATTGGCATATTGGATACAATCACGGTTTGCAGGGGTTGGCAGGGCTTTGTGTGGTTCTCAACAAGAAAGAACACACATCTCCAGAGGCTGCAGGGCCATCACAGCAGAGTCCCTGACTTGCTTGAAACAGATGGCGACTGCGAAAAAACTTGCAAAGGTCAGATCTAGGGGAAATCAAGTACGAGCACGAGGGACAAAAGTTGAAGACAGATGGCTAGTAGGGTTTTCTTTTTGGGCATGTAGGCCAGAGGAATAGTGTAAAACAAATTTTATAAAGGCATGTTACATTTTTTTAAAAATTTAGCGATTCTGGAGCACGACATGGCCTTCTTTTCCCCTTCAGAGATCCTGCAGCGAAATCTACTCTGTTCCAGCAAATGTTTGTTATTTTAATCTTAATCCTCGTCTTTTATAGAGCCCCGTTGAGCAAAATGTATGTGTGTATTTTTTTTTGTCATTGCAGGCATCGATTCCATTGTTGAAATTTTTAAAAAAGGTTGTCATTTTTGTCTGTGTCTTTACAAATGTCAATGTCATTTTTTTGTCTCTGTCTGTTTGACTAAATCCATAACTTAGATGCGGATTGTATCTTTCCTAGGCTTGTTGGTAAACGTTGGAGATTCTATGATCTTCTGTCATGCTAACTGCAGTAACTTTTTGCTATAATCCTCCCTGACAATTCCAAAACAGGTGCTTTGGAACAAAGCACGGGAGATCCACAAAAAATATTGTCAGGCGTGGTATTACCATTATTTACCTCATCTCTGAAAACTGCATATATCAGACACAGATATGCAATTTCATCATTCAACAAAAGTTGGCTTTCAAGCAATATTACATTAGGTCATGCACGAACCTCTCCCTCAACCCTGTGTTTTGAACCAAAGGAACCAAATCAAATTATAAAACAAAAGCTTGCATCCCTTCTTGAAATATCATAAGTATGGTCTACAAGGTGATTTAAGATGATGTAATATTTATTAACTTTTAAACAGAATTTTTTCCCTGAACCCCAGGTACTCAACAGAGATGGGTATTTAATCTTCTAGCAGGCTTAAATATATTTCCTAATTTTTTCCTTATTATTTACCATAATTGCTCTGGCTGCTTTGTAGTATGTGGCTTTCTGGATAAATATTTTCTCACTTATACCGATTAAATATGACGCATGAATCTCACCGCTCTAAAACATTTAATATTTTTTCTGGCATGCTTTGAGCTTTAATTTCGGTTTTAGAAGTATATTCATATGAAACTCAACAAACAAAATTAACGATATTGTACTGATCAATGCAATGGCACTCGGATTCATTGGTTCATACTCTCAACAGTATTTGTATTTAATTTTCCTGTCCAACTTATCTAATTCTTGCATAAAATGACTGGAAAATTCTGGATGGTCCCTTTTTTTTTCCACCTTATGGCTTTGAGAGATTTATAAATTAGAAAACAGAATGTATGTCTTAATCCTTTCTTGTTTCTGTACATGAACATTTTGAATTCTAGAAGTAAACATGCATAGCTTGTTTTTAAACTAGCAGTCATTTATGAAATAATTTGTTGATGTGTTTAATTTTACTCTATACATAGACCTTACAAACTACAAAGCAACTGACAACCGTGTAGGGAGTATTTTGATAGTTGTGAGAGTTGTATGGTGAGTTGGTAGTGCTACTTTCATAGTGTCTTGCAATTCCCTTAGCCTTTAATCAGACAAAGTAATTATTAGAACCAATAGAACAATAGAATACAAATTCTCAACTAGTATAATTCTATCTACACAACGATTACATTATATACTCTCCTAAATAAATTGCTTTGTGAATATTACAGAATGTATGAAAAGAGATTGGAACATGAAAAAATACTTTGCCTAGACAAATGCTCGTTTTCAAGGTAATGCCATATACCCCAATTTCCTTTCTGTATGTTGCAATTGGTATACACGACTGTTTGTGATAGTATATACTATATCCTATGCTTCTTATGATAGTGATTGTCATTGTTCCTTATGACTACATTTTTTGCTTCCCTCTGATGTTTTTGCACATGCTTTACAATTTTTAATCATGCATACACTGATATTTTGTCAATAGGACCATTCTCATGCTCTTCTAAATAAAGTTCTTCACTCTATTCATTCCTTGAATACATGTATCATATTGCTTGTGTGTTTTAAAGATCTCCATGACTATCCACTTTCCCTTGTGCAAGCTCATTGCCCCTTTGTGCACAAAGTCACTGTAACACCTTGCTCTCCTCACATTTTGAAGATGTACCCTAAATTCTCTTAGAAATTTGTTGCAAAATAGTAACAAGGCAAAAGTCAAAATATCTGCTGAGATTATTCCATTTTGTTGTCATTTTATGAAATAATATAATTCAACATGTTTCTTTGATCTTTCTTTTGATTTTCTACCACAAGCCTTTGGTCCTCTCCTTCCAATACATTATGCGTATAAAGTTGAATTTTCTTAGCTCAGTTTAGTAAGAACCTACAATGTTCACTTTAATTGCATGGCGTGATAGTTTAACTACTTGGCCATTCTTTTGTGCGCTGATAATGTAGCCACTGACCACAACGCATAGCAGTCAAACTAAAACTTTGACTGCTAAGTCATTTTTGTTCACTCAAAATCATTGTGGTAGATGTAGACCGGATAACACTACTGAAAAAGGGGCTGCACATATTTATTACCATCCACAAATTTTAATAATATGCTCATTTTCTAGGTTCAAAACAACAAGAAATTGAACCAGGTATCCACCAAACTTGAGCCCTTGACATACATCTAAAACGTTTATTGAGAAAAGTTGTGCATATAGCAAATGCAAATTGTATGTTAGCAATGAAAGACCGAGCATTTTCCCTTTGTGACAACACATTATTGAAATTTGAAAACACTAGTCTGCAAATATTGAAGACATTTTTTAATTTTTTTGCCTTCTCTATGCTTCAATATTTTGTGTACATGTCCACAAGAGCATTTCCAACTATAATATCTAACAAAAATACCCCTTACATTATACTTCAATATATATCCATACTTTCTCCCAAAACTTTTAGTTTCACTATTATGCATTACAATTAGCAGCTACCCTATGCTAAACAACAGTGAACACAACTAAAAATGAGCATTGTGGGCTGCAATCTAATTAGCCACTGCAGCCAACATATAGAGTAATAATCATATTCAATGAGATGCTTTTTCACTCTTTCAAGTGGTCAAACAATTTACAGGCACCCACATGCTTCTAGCAAATACAAATTATTAACAGGTGATAAATGAGTGTACTTTTTTGCCTTGTGAAAACACATTCTTGAGATTACAGATTTGCAATAACTGAAGATATGTAGATTAGTCTTCAGGGAGATATCGTGTAGTAAGCAAGAATGTGTGCAGTGTCAGGTTATGAACTATGCAATATGCCTTGCGAGGTACCAAAATTTAAAGTAGATAGTTCTATGTCATACAAATCATGCTCCAAAGTTGCAACCCTTAGTAAGTAGCAAAATTGTAACGCTTCAAGAGCAGCGTGCCTTGTTGAACAGTTCATCGAGTACAAGGGTTTGTTCCCACTTTCCAATTGTCCATGGCCGTGCATCTATCAAGGTTAAAAGCTAATTGCAGTCAAAAGCTCATAAGAGTCATACTGCTCAATACTTTCTCAATCAAGGGTACCTCCTATAAACCTATACTTTGTGTACTTATTAAACTTCCCTTAGCTGATTCAAGCTATATTAATTGTTTTGAATATTTTTATTGGTTACAAGTATTTATCGTGCTTGAACCTCAATCCATAGCCATACCAAGTCCTCATGGGGGTAAATGCAAACATGCATAAAATTACCTCACCATGAGCCCACTAATGTTATCCAGAAAATGACCAGTCTATCAAATTATACTTAATAGAGAAGAAATTAACTGTAATTGTTCCCTGCCCTTGGAACTAAACATCAAGCAACTGAAAACCTATTACAATCTTGTTGACATTGTAAACTTGTGGCTGCCCAATTTGTGTGGGATAAACAGTGTATACTTTTAGACAAAGCTGTTAATTTCTAACATCATGTCCTCTACAATATTCTGACAGCGTATTTCCTCTATTTTAAGTATCTATATTTTAGATCTAGAATTGACATTGCTATTTTGGATGCCCTTTGATTTGTTGAAGATTATAGCTGCGATAGAGATCTAAAGATGCATATCTCCTTTCTTTCAATGTCTCCTATTTATTTCATATGGCTACCTTCTATTTGTCCCCATCTTGGTGATTTCAGTTACCTCTTTACCGCTTCTTTGGCATCTGTTTCTTTCAATATTATTGGCTTTTCCGATTGCTATGGTGGCTATCGGTGAATTCTTTATGGTGGTTGTCAGTGAGTCTTCTAGGTGGATGTCGGTGGGTTATCTATCTTCTTCCGTTACCATTTTTCATGAGTTATTGCGGGAGTGTAACCAGTTCTTTGGCAGAAATGTCTCTTAGCATTTCTGTGATAGCTTCTTGTATCGACGTCTCCTAAAAGATTATGCATTCTGTACATTATATATATATGTATGTATTCTTCTTGATGCTGAGTGCTTTCTCTTTTGGCAATATATATGTATTTATGTTTCATGCAGGTGGTGGATAGTTATTTGTATACTTTATCTTCAGTCACGTGTTATTCTTTTGAGTATTTTGCTAAATTCGAATTCTGATATTTTTGGCATTCATTATTTTATGGAGAACAATTGATGTGTATATCATTAGTTATCATTCTGTCAAGGAGTTGTATCTGATAAGAAAGTGATTCAGACTTTATGATAGTCAAGTGAAGCTTTCTATATATGTATTGATCATTTGAAGTTTTTCAATAAAGAGATTACTTTTGCGGGTTGGGTTTTTCACCCTCAGGTGGAGGGTTTTCGTAGGATAAGGACTTGTGTATTTGTGTTTCTCTTAGTTTATGTTCTCAGTTTGTTCTTATATTCTGGTTCAAATTTAACATGGTATCAAAGTGGGTCTAGAAGATCGATCCATAACCAGAATTTTAAGTTCTTTATTTCTCTCAGTTGTTTGCCTAAGTCATTCATTATGGTGAACAGATTGAAAGTAGAAGATAGACTAGATGGTTCATCAAATTTCTCTTCTTGAAAATTTAGAATTTTGATTACTCTAGAAGAGAATGATCTCCTTGACTATGTCTCAAAAGATGTAGAAGAACCTTTTGTTGATGTAGCTGATACAGAGAAAGTTCAATGGAGAAAGAACAAGACCATGGCTAAGAAAATTTAGATTGATTTTGTTAAGGATCATCTAGTTCCTATCATCTCTAAGTTGGATTCAACTAAGGAAATGTTTCAAACTCTAAAGGATCTCTATGAATTCAACAATACTAGCAGAGCTTTAGCCCTTGGGTGTCAACTGTTGCATGTGAAAATGTCTAGAGGAGAATTTGTTACTTCTTATTTCATGAAGATTTCTGAGTTAAAAGATCAGCTCAGTGCAATTGGAGATACTTTTTCTGATAAAGACTTGTTTATGTTAGCTATGAATGGACTTCCCATCTCCTGGGAATCCTTCATTCAAGGCATTAGTGGAAGAGATGATCTTCCTAAATTTGATAGGTTGAGGGCAGATTGCATTCAGGAAGAATGTAGATAAGAAGCAAGAGGTTATGGTCGCAAATCTCATCGTGATTAATTTTGCTGATAAAGACCTGGTTATGTTAGCTATGAATGGACTTCCCATCTCCTGGGAATCCTTCATTCAAGACATTAGTGGAAGAGATGATCTTCCTAAATTTGATAGGTTGAGAATAGATTGCATTCAGGAAGAATGTAGACAAGAAGCAAGAGGTTATGGTCGCAAATCTCATCATGAAGATGATCATGTGCTTGTTGCCCATGCATCTAAGGGGAAAGGAAAGAAAGGCAACTTCAAAAGATTCAAAAACAAGAATGACGAGTCAGCCCCTATTGCCAAGAAAAAGTGGAAGGACCTTTCTAGAATTCAGTGTTTTAGGTGTGACAAATTTGGTCACTTTGCTCATGATTGTGTTTTAAAATCTAAGACTCAAGCAACTGTTGCAAATGTTGAGAATCCTTCTCCTCAAAGAGAGTCAAGTGAAAATTCTGAAGGATTCTTATTTATTTCTACACTTTATAATAATATTCCTACTAACAGTGATATGTGATTGATAGATAGTGGAGCATCTCATCATATCATTGGTTATCGTGAACACCTTTCTAAATTGAAAGAAAAAGACTCTTATCTTCAAGTTATTATCGATGATGATGCATGCTATTTTGTGAAGGGTGTTGGTTTTACTTCTTTTCAGTTGGACTCTAGTATTCCTCATCATTTAAGTGATATTCTATTTGTTCTTGGTATTAGGAGGAATCTAATTTCTATTTCTACATTAGAAGACAAAGGTTATCATGTTGCTTTTGCTAATGGAAACGTACTTGCATAGAAGAAGAACTCAAGTATTCAATCAAATCGTGTTATTGGTGTTTGTCATGACAGTCTTTATAAAATTTTAGCTCATATCATTCAAGTCTTAGCTCATGATTCCTCAAGTTCAAGTGAGTTGTGGCATAAGAGATTTGTCATTTGAATTTCAAAACTTTGTCTGCAATGGAGAATCTTTTTAATGGTCTTCCAAAGTTGAATCAAAATCATGAAGTTTGTTTGCAAGGGTTGTGCTTTAGGTAAGAACATTTAGAGCACTTTTTATAGTAGTGAAAGTAGGGCAAAGGATGCTCTAGAATTAATTCATTCTGATTTATGTGGACCTATGTCAGTTGCTTCTCTTAGTGGTTTTTGGTATTATGTCACCTTCATTGATGATTTTTCACGTGTAAGTGTTGGATTTACTTTCTTAAGCGTAAAGATTCTGATGAAGTGCTATCCAGATTTAAAGAGTTCAAAGCTCTAGTTGAAAATTTATCTAGCAAGAAAATAAATTTTTTTAGATTTGATAATGGAGGAGAATATGTTTTTGGTGTTTTTCATAACTTTTGTGTTGAAGCTAGGATTAAGAGAGAGTTTTGTGTCCCTTATAATCCTCAAAAAAATAGTGTGGCTAAAAGGAATAATAGGATAATTGTTGAAGCAGCAAAGATTGCGATTCATGACCAAAGTCTTCAAACATTTCTTTGGGCCGAGGCTTGCAAGATAGAAGTTCACATTCATAATCGTAGTCCTCATTAGATTCTAAACAACTTGACTCCAGAAGAAGCCTTTACAAATGTCAAACCAAATGTAAGTTATTTCAAAATCTTTGGATGCCCTGTTTATATTCATGTTCCTAAAGAGAAAAGATCTAAATTAGAACCTTCAGGCAAGAGAGGCATCTTTGTTGGTTATAGTGATTCTTCAAAAGCATATAGAATTTACATTCTTGGACAAAAATAAATTGAGATCAACGGGGATGTTTCTTTTGATGAAGATGTAGCTTGCATGAAATTGAAAGAATCTAGCATAGAAGCTAATAAAGAAGATTTTGAGCACCCTCAAGATTTATATACAACTAATCTGAATCCATCTTCAAACATTCAGAGGGAGTTTACAGATTTAGAAGATCCTATTGATTCAGCTGATCCAATTGATCCAGTTGACTCTATAGTTACATCAACAGGTCCCAGTATTAGTTAAGCTAACAAGAAAAGACCTTTGTGGGCTAGACATACTATGGAAGATGCTAAAAAATATGCAGCCCCTCTTGGTACTTTCAAAGAAAGCAAAAGACCTCACAATTTTGTTGTGTTGGTATTATGGATGTGTTGCATTAGTTTTGTCATTGATGTCAACACTTATCCTTCTGGAGAACTTTGGTTATGTTGAACCGGCACATTGTGTTCACTGACATGTTCAGTGACTTAAGCACAATCACCGGTATATTGTTCACTAGCACTGAGGATGACTTGTTATCATCTGGAGATCACTTGATTATGTCGAAGACATGGTTTGGATACTTGATTTTGGTATTTTGGTTGATGGTCTAATCGGGTTGACATATTTGTTGTTACTGGAAAATTGGTCTAGGTTATGGACCGGTATGCATTATCTATTCTAGATCAGCATGACACGTTATGGAGATGATTTATTAATTGGCTATTGTTGTAAATGTATTGAGCCGACATGATGCATAGCATCTTGACTTATTTATAATTGATTTTATTGTAATATTCTTAGTGAGCCGACCTACACATTTGGTCTTAGGTTTTGGTATATATGTAAGATCTCAATTGATGAGATGTAAGTAGATGGTATATGGTATGTAAGGTTATGGTATTGTAACATGGTATGTGCAAATATTGAAGATCATATGAGCAGACCATAGAGAAGGTTCAAGGAAGGTTTGAAGGTGATTATCACAGCTTAATCGGTACTGAATCCAGCATTGGAGATGCTACTTTGAGAAGTACATTATTATTAGATTTAACCATCCAATTCTAGTCAGTGTGACTCCAATTTTTTGATTGAGCAGTGAGCTCTAGGCAGTTGGCCTTTATGCATGTGCATACCCCATTTGTATACACATACTATCTGTAGTAGTATCATCTGATTGTGGGTAAGGTTTCCCACCATGGTTTTTCTCCTTACAGGGTTTCCATGTACAAATCTCTATGTTATGTGTTGTGGATGTTGTTTCTTTTTCTGTTTTATGCATTAAGTTTCACCAATATTGATATTAACTGTTAATCTATCTACCGACATTAAGTTTGGTTTACTAGTATTAAGTATCAAGTTTGATTAATTTGTATTTGGGTTGTAATTCATGGTCAACTGATTCACCCCCCCCCCTCTCAGTTGCCTCCCGAGTCCTAACAATTGGTATCAGATCTTAGTCCTCTTTTTGTGGAAGCCTAACAGCTTGAGGAGATCCTATGGCGGCTAACATTTTCAGGAAGGACAATCTGAAACTTGATGGAACTAACTATGGTATATGGAAGATCAGAACGGAGACACATCTGAATTGTATTGGAAGAGACATATGGGATGTTACAAAGAATGGCTATGTTGGTCCTACACCGAATCAACCTAATCCACCAACATTGGGTAAAGATCAAGAAAATAATTGCAAAGCAAGAGAAGCACTTTTGAGCGCATAATTAGATCAGCAAATCATGGGATTATCAGACCGATCTACTGCTAAAGCTATTTGGGATAAATTGGAGACACTGAATGAAGGAGATACCACTATCAAAATTGCAAAACTGGAATGCTTCCAGGCCAGGTATGAAAATTTGAAAATGAAAGAAGATGAAAGAAATTCTGCTTTCACGAAAAGAGTTAATGAAATTGTTTTGGGAATACAATGTTGTGGAGGATCCTTAAGTGAAGATGAAATTATTTTTTTTAGTTTTAAGAGTATTGCCACCAGCATACAAAATGAAAGTAACTGCTATTAATGAGTTGAGAACAATGCCTAATACATCAGTATCTAGAGATACCTTGGTTGGAAAACTTTCAGCATTTGAGCTTGAGAAATTTGATCATGTTGCTACAATTAAAATAGATTTGGCCTTCAAAGCATCATCATCATCATCTGACAAATCTAATTGGAAATCACTTTATGCAAGAGAACTTGAAGATATCAGAAGGGAAAATGAAGAACTAGAAGAACTTGAAACACTATTTGCAAGGAAAATGCCTAAAGGTCCAGTTGGAAGTAAGTATGAAGGTAAAGCACCATTTAAATGTTTTAACTGCAATAAAGTTGGTCATATGGCATCTAGATGTCCTGACAGACATGCAAGATTGAGAGAGGAAGCTAAAAGAACATACAAGCCTAACCCTGAATATCAAAGATACAGATTTAAGAAGAATATAGATAAATCATGTTACTATGCTGATGAAGGAGTTACTGATGATTCTGATGAAGAATCGATAGATAATGGATGTGATTTTGTTGCAATAAAAGAAGATCAACCGACACCTATTGTTCCACTGGTAGAGCAGGCCCTGGCAGTTAAAATTGAAGAAAAAGATGAATGGATCATAGATTCTGAATGTTCACATCATATGACTGGTGATAAAAGTAAATTCTTATCTTTTTAGGAATATAGTGGAGGTCTAGTAAGATTTGGGGATGATAAATCTTGTTTGATCAAAGGAAAAAGCATTATATCTTTGGATGGTAAGCACAATACTGACAATGTTTATTATGTTGAAGGTTTGAAGCATAATCTTTTGAGTGTTGGTCAATTAGTTGAAAAGGGTTTTCAGTTATAATTCAAGAATGGTAAATGCAAAATCATGAATAGAACTAGTTTGGAGATTGCAACAGGTAATCAGACTAAAGGTAATATCTTTCATTTGAATAACAGTGAAAATACATGCTTGATTGCACATATTGATGAAAGTTGGTTATGGCATGAGAGACTTTGTCATATAAATTTTGATTGCATTGTAAAGATCAGTTCAACTAAGGCAGTAAGGGATTTACCTAAGATTGTGAAACCTCATAATCTGGTATGTAAAGAATGTCAAATGGGAAAGCAAGTTAGAACAATTTCTAATAGTATTTATGAGAAATCCAATAATGTTCTTGATTTAATCCATACTGACTTGTGTGGTGCGGAAAGAACAAGAAGTCTACAGGGAGATAGATACTTTATGCTAATCATTGATGATTATTCTAGAATGTGTTGGGTTACTTTTCTCAGGAAGAAATCAGAAGCTTTTGGAAAATTCAATCTATTCAAGGCAATGGTAGAGAATGAAACTGGTAAGAAAATCAAATGTTTGAGATTAGATCAAGGAAGAGAATTTACATCTAAGGAGTTCAATACATTTTGTGAAGTGAATGGAATCAGAAGATAACTGTCAGCACCCCAGACACCTCAACAAAATGGAATTGTGGAAAGGAAGAACAAAACAATTCTGGATGTAGCTAGAAGCATGATATTGGAAGAAAATCTACCTCATGTGTACTAGAGAGAAGCAGTGAATACAACGATTTACACTTTTAACAGAGTTCACATCAAAGGTGAAATCGGTAAGACCCCTTATGAACTATGGTTTGGTAATATTCCTATTCTTAAATATTTAGAATATTTGGAAGCAAATGTTATATTAGGAGAGATGAGTATATTGGTAAATTTGATCCTAGAAGTGATGAAGGAATATTTCGTGGTAATTCATCTAAGAGAAAGGCATATAGATGTTTTAATAAAAGATTGCAAAAAATCATTGAGAGTGCTAATGTGAAGATAGATGAACAATTTAGAGGAAATTCAAGGTCTGTAGTTCTGAACAGGCAATTGAGATGATCATAAATGAACCTATACAGAGTGCACCGGTATAGAGTGTGGATCCAATCACACCGGCATCATCAGAGAATTCCACAGTGACTGAAGAACAGTAGCACGTGAATAAACCCAGGTATATAAGATTGAATCACTCAGAAAATCAGATAATTGGGAATACGTATCAAGGAGTTATGACAAGAGGAAGACTAGAAAATGAAGAGGTATGTTTAATTTCTCAAATTGAATCGGCATCTGTTATTGAAGCTTGTCAAGATGAACATTGGATTAAAGCAATGGAACATGAACTAGAACAAATTGAAAAGAATAATACATGTACATTAGTTCCCCGACCTAAAGACAAAAATGTAATTAGAACTAAATGGGTATTCAGAAATAGGCTTAATGAAGATGGTAAGGTAATCAGGAACAAAGCAAGATTAGTGTGTAAAAGATATTCACAAAAAGAGGGAATTGATTATAATGAAACCTTTGCACCGGTAGCTAGAATTGAGATAGTCAGATTATTTCTTGCATTTGCAGCTCACAAAAACTATAAAGTATGTCAGATGGATGTAAAATGTGCATTTCTGAATGGTGATTTTGAAGAGGAAGTTTACATTGAACAACTTGATGGATTTTCACTGACAGATAATGAAGATATGGTTTGCAGATTAAGGAAAGCTTTGTATGCTAGATTAGACAAATATCTTTTGAAGCTTGGATACACTAAAGGTAATGCTGACAACAACTTATATTTCAAAGTGACTAATGATGACATCTTGGTTATTGAAGTTTTTGTTGATGATATCATTTTTGGAGGAGAAGATGGATTGTGTAAAGACTACTAATAAGATGCAGGAAGAATTTGAAATCTCTATGATTGGGGAGATAAAATTCTTTTTAAGATTGCAGCTTTCACAGACTGATAAAGGTATATTCATATGTCAAACAAAATACTTGAAGGAACTATTGAAGAAATTTGGTATGGAAAACTCCAAACCGGTAAGTACTCCTATGACTACAACTGACAAATTGACATTGAAGGATGATTCAGCTCCTGTTAATCTGACAAGATACAAATCTATGATTGGAGGTTTACTGTATTTGACACAAACAAGACCTGATATAATGAATGCAATATGTATTGTTTCAAGATTTCAGAGTAATCCTAAAGAAAATCATGAATCAGCAGTAAAAAGGATTTTCCGGTATCTACAAGGCACAACAAATCTTGGTTTATGGTATCCTAAAGATGAAAATTTTGATTTATGTGCATACATCGATGCAAATTGGGTAGGAGATGTAGATGACAGAAAAAGCACCACAAGCGAAGCATTCTTTCTTGGTAGTAGATTGATTTCATGGTTGAGCAAGAAACAGAGTTGTACATCATTATCAACAGCAGAATCAGAATATGTTGCAGCAACAACTAATTGTACTCAGATATTATGGATTAAGAAAATGTTGAAGGACATCAAGGTAAAATGCAAAGAACCTATAATCATTTATTGTGATAATTCAGCAGCAATTGATATATCAAAGAATTCGATATTCCACTCTAAGACTAAACATGTTTCTATCAAATATAATTTTCTGAAAGAGAATGTTGAAGCAAAATAAGTAAGATTGGTTTATGTGAATACTAAAGAGAAGGTTGCAGATATCTTTACTAAGCCTTTGCCTAAGGAAATTTTTGAATATCTCAGAGAGCAGCTTGGGGTAATACCCTCACCGATAGAGACTTAGAAGGTTGAAGATTGGCATCAAGCCGACAGAAATAACAAAGAAACATTTTTTCAACTTTGATGAAGGAGAGCTACTTCTCAAGGGGAGAAGTTGGTTATTGTAATTGGTTGTATGTTTTGGTATTTATATTTCTTTGGCATTTGATGTCAAAGGGGGAGAGATATCTATGGAAAAACTTTGTATTTAGGAAACATTATCCTAGGGGGAGAGATATATACTCTCTGCATTTTAATTTTAATTTCTGGTTTTGATCTATTCTGGAGATTGTTGGTTTTTGGTTTTTGGCATTCTGTTTTGGCACTTAGATGTTTTTCCAACTTGTATTGCCATCAATGCCAAAGGGGGAGATTGTTGGTATTATGGATGTGTTGCATTATTTTTTTCATTGATGTCAACACTTATCCTTTTGGAGATCTTTGGTTATGATGAGCCAACACATTGTGTTCACCGGCATGTTCAGTGACTTATGCACAATCACCGGTATATTGTTCACCAGCAGGTTATATTGTTCACTGACATTGAGGATGACTTGTTATCATCTGGAGATCACTTGGTTATGTCAAAGACATGGTTTGGATACTTGGTTTTGGTGTTTTGGTTAATGGTCTAATCGGGTTGACATATTTGTTGTTACCGGTAAACTGGTCTAGGTTATGGACCGATATGCATTATCTATTCCAGATCAACACGACACATTATGGAGATGATTTATTAATTGGATATTGTTGTAAATGTATTGAGTCGACATGATGCATCGCATCTTGACTTATTTGTAATTGATTTTATTATAATATTCTTAGTGAGCTAACCTACACATTTGGTCTTAGGTTTTGGTATATATGTAAGATCTCAATTGATGAGATGTAAGAGGATGGTATATGGTATTTAAGGTTATGGTAATGTAACATGGTATGTGTGAATATTGAAGATCATATGAGCAAACCATAGAGAAGGTTCAAGGAAGGTTTGAAGGTGATTATCACAGCTTAACCGGTACTAAATCCAACATTGGAGATGCTACTTTGAACAGTACATTATCATTGGATTTAACCATCCAATTGTAGTCAATGTGACTCCCATTTTGTGATTGAGCAATGAGCTCTAGGCGGTTGGCTTTTTTGCATGTGCAGACCCCATTTATATACACATACTATCTGTAGTAGTATCAGCTGATTGTGGGTAAGGCTTCCCACCATGGTTTTTCCCCTTATAGGGTTTCCACATACAAATCTTTGTTTTATGTGTGGTGGACGTTGTTTCTTTTTTTGTTTTATGCATTAAGTTTCACCGGTATTGATATTAACTATTAATCTGTTAACCGACATTAAGTTTGGTTTACCGGTATTAAGTATCAAATTTGATTAAGTTGTATTTGGGTTGTAATTTATGGTCAACTGATTTAACCCCCCCCCCCCCTCAGTTGCCTCCTGAGTCCTAACATGTTGGTTATGTATCTTTGATAAGTCATATTTTAGCATTTGAGCCTTCAGATGTTGAAGAGGCTTTAAATCAGCAAGTGTGGAAGGATGCCATGATAGAGGAATATCAATCTATTATGAAAAATGATGTATGGGAAATTGTTCCAAGAACTAAAAACAAATCAGTGGTTTCTTCTAAGTGGCTATTCAAAATCAAACATGCAGCTGATGGGAGTAGAGAAAAGTACAAGGCCAAATTTGTAGCTAGAGGTTTTTCCCAAAAGGAAGGTATAGATTTTGAAGAAACCTTTGCACCTGTAGCACGTTACACTTCTATCAAGACTATTATAGCTATTGTAGTTGTTAAGGGTTGGAAAATTCATCAAATGGAAGTGAAAACAACCTTCTTCAATGGTAAATTGAAGAGGAGGTTTACATTGAGTAGCCAGAGGTCTTTGTTATTCATAATAGAGACTCACATGTATGCAGACTGAAAAAAGACCGTATATGGTCTTAAACAAGCCCCTCGTGCTTGGTATGAGAGGATTTATCACTATCTCTTGAGCTTAGGTTTTCTGAAGAATGATGTTGATCCAAATTTATACTTCAAGGTATGTGATGACAAGATGTTGATTTTAGTGCTATATGTTGATGATGATCTCATTGTTAAATGCAAGGAGTTAGCTTCAGAATTTGAAATGAAAGATCTTGGCTTGTTAAATTATTTTCTTGGACTTGAAATATGGAAAAGACCCAATGAAATCATATTAAGTCAAGGAAAATATGTAATTGATATTTTAAAAAGATTTGACATGTTAGAGTGTAAGTCTATGGTGATGCCTATGGAGGTAAATCTGAAAAAAATTACATGATGATGTAGCAAATTCAGATTTAGTTGATCCTAATATGTACAGGCAATTAATTGGCTCTTTAATGTACTTAATTAACATAAGGCCCGATATATGCTATGCAGTTAACACCTTGAGTCAGTTCATGTATGAACCAAGACATATTCACCTTATGGAAGCCAAACACAAATTGAGATATGTACGCGGTACAATTGGATTTGGCTTAAAACCTTCTTCTTGTGTAGATATGAAATTGTTGGGGTTTACAGATTCAGATTGGGCAAGTTGTGTGCCTGATAGGAAAAGCACTTCAGGTTGCTATTTTAGCCTAGGTTCAGCTATGATTACCTAGTGAAACAAGAAACAATCTTGTGTTGCTCAGAGTACAGCTGAAGCAGAATATGTTGCAGCCTATGTGCCTGCAAGAGAAGTTGTGTGGCTTCATAAATTACTTGCAGGCTTGTTTGAGCAGCCTTTGGAACCTACTGTGATTATGTGTGATAATCAAAGCTGTGTGAAGCTTTCAGTTAATCTAGTGTTTCATGAAAGAACCAAACATGTGAAAATTAAATTTTACTTGAGAGACATGGTTCAACAAAAAGTAGTTGAACTCAAGTATATTTCTACAGATGAGCAAACAACAGAGCAGGCATTCTCACCAAGCCGCTTCCGAGAGTGAAGTTCTGTTACTTCTGAGATAAGTTTGACATTGAGGAGAATGAAGCTCTTGTTGAGAGAGAGTCTCAGCTTTATTGATTCTTTGCTTATTATTAATGAGTTCTTCTCTATGAGAGAAGTTTGAGGTGAAATCCCTTGATTAATGAGTTCTTCTTTGTGAGAGAAGTTCGAGGTGAAATCCCTTGATTAATGAGTCTTCTCTGCAAGAGAAGTTTGAGGTGAAATCCCTTGATTAATGAGTTCTTCTCTGCGAGAGAAGTTCGAGGTGAAATCCCTTGATCCACCCTCTGGGAGTAGCTATGGTGGAAGTCATGTGTATGACTTTATGATTTTTATTTGTTTTCATTCACCCTCTAGGAGTAGCTATGGTGAATATTGTTATGCTAAGATAATAGTTTTATTTAATAAAATATGCGATGAGACTCCATTGACTTTCTTTGGTTGCAGCTGTATGTACGGGTAAGTGCACCAAGATGGTGAACAGAAAAGTGGCCACATGAACAAAAAAATAAAAAATTTCATAACCTGTGCGTGTTCTGGAAATTCTAAAATGTGCTAGGCTTGTTAACACCAAGCCTAGCCAAATACAATTAAAAAAACAAAAAGTTCCTCAAAACCCATACATTATATTTTATAATAAAAAATCAAAAGTTCCTCAAAACCCATACTAGTTTTGAGGAACATTATATTTTATAATAAAAAATCAAAAGTTCCTCAAAACCCATACTGGTTTTGAGGAACATTAAATTCTATAATAAAAAATCGAAGAGTTCCTATGGGTTTTGAGGAACATTATACTTTTTAGAAACCCGTGGGTTGTGCAAAACTAGAAGTTTTTGTCTTAGTTTTGCATAACCCATATAGGGGAGAGAGAGAGAGAGAGAGAGTAGGGAGTAGGAAGAGAGGGATAGAATAGGATAAGGAGAGGGGGAGGGAGAGAGAGTTAGAGATAGAGAGAGAAGGGGATAGGAAGATAGGGAGAGATAGGGAAATAAAGAGAAGGGAGAGAGAGAGAGAGTAGGATAAGGAGAGGGGGATGGAGGGAGAGGGAGAGGGGGAGATTAGGAAAAGGAGAGGGGGAGAGGGAGAGGGAGGGAGATTGGGAAAAGGAGAGAGAGAGAGAGAGAGAGAGAGAGAGAGAGAGAGAGAGAGAGAGAGAATAGGATAAGGAGAGGGGGAGACGTTGAGAGATTTAGAGATAGAGAGAGAAGGGGATAGGAAGAGAGAGAGAGAGAGAGAGAGAGAGAGAGAGAGAGAGAGAGAGAGTAGGATAAGGAGAGGGGGATGGAGGGAGAGGGGAGAGGGAGAGGGAGAGGGAGAGATGGAGATTAGGAAAAGGAGAGAGAGAGAGAGAGAGAGAGAGAGAGAGAATAGGATAAGGAGAGGGGGAGGGAGGGAGATTGGGAAAAGGAGAGTGGGAGTGGGAGAGAGAGTTAGATATATAGAGAGAAGAGGATAGAAAGAGAGGGAGAGAGAGTTAGAGATATAGAGAGAAGGGGATAGGAATAAAGAGAGAGAGAGAGAGAGAGAGAGAGAGAGAGAGAGAGAGAGATTGGGAAAAGGAGAGGGGGAGAGGGACAGGGAGAGAGGGATAATCAGAAAAGAAAAGGGGGAGATTGGGAAAAGGAGAGAGAGAGAGAGAGAGAGAGAGAGTAGGGGGAGAGGGGGTAAGAGAGAGAATAGGGGATAGGAAGAGAGGGAGAGAATAGGGTAAAGAGAGAGAGAGATAATAGGATAAGGAGGGGGAGGGAGGGAGATTGGGAAAAGGAGAGTGGGAGTAGGAGTAGGAGAGAGAGTTAGAGATATAGATAGAAGGGGATAGGAAGAGAGGGAGAGAGAGTTAGAGATATAGAGAGAAGGGGATAGGAAGAGAGAGAGAGAGAGAGAGAGAGAGAGAGAGAGAGAGAGATTGGGAAAAGGAGAGGGAGAGGGAGAGGGAGAGAGAGGGATAACCAGAAAAAGCAAAGGGGGAGAGAGAGAGAGAGAGGGAGAGAGAGAGAGAGAGAGAGAGAGAGAGAGAGAGAGAGAGAGAGAATAGGATAAGGAGAGGGGGATGGAGGGAGAGGAAGATTAGGAAAAGGAGGGGGAGAGAGAGGGAGAGGGAGATTGGGAAAAGGAGAGGGGGAGAGGGAGAGAGAGGGAGATTGAGAAAAGGAGGGAGAGGGAGAGAGAGAGAGAGAGAGAGAGAGAGAGAGAGAGAGAGAGAGAATAGGATAAGGAGAGGGGGAGGTTGGGAGATTGGGATAAGGAGAGGGGGAGAGGGAGAGAAGGAGATTTGAGAGAGAGAGAGAGAGAGAGAGAGAGAATAGGATAAGGAGAGGGGGAGGGAGATTGGGAAAAGGAGAGTAGGAGAGGGAGATTGGTAAAAGGGGAGAGAGAGAGAGAGAGAGAGAGAGAGAGAGAGAGAGAGAGAGAGAGAGTAGGGGGAGGGGTAAGAGAGAGAATAGGAGATAGGAAGAGAGGGAGAGAATAGGATAAGGAGAGGGGGAGGGAGAGAGAGGGGGAGAGAGAGGAGGTTGGGAGAGACGAAGAGGGAGGGTAGAGATGGAGAGGGAGAGAGAGAGGATAAGGAGAGGGGGAGGGGGAGGGAGGGAGATTGGGAAAAGGGGAGAGAGAGAGAGAGAGAATAGGATAAGATAATGAGAGGGGGAGGGAGAGGGGGGAGAAGGAGAGGGAGGGGGGAGAGAAAGAGAGAGAATGGGGAGAGGGTGAGAATAGGATAGGATAATATGAGAGAGAGAGAGAGAGAGAGAGAGAGGAGGAGAGGGTGAGAGACGAGGTAGAGAGAGAATGAGAAAGAGAAAAGGGTGAGAGACTTGACACAGAGAAGTGTGAGGGGGAGAGAGATGAGATAGAACTCAAGGAGGATAATTAGGGCTCAAAATAGACAAATATGGTGATGAGGAAGGAAGACGAGAGAGAGAGAGGAAAAGAAGGGTGATGTGCATGTATACAAACACACACACACACACACACACACACACATATATATATATATAAACACATATTATATATGTATGTCTGTACATATGTGTAGTAAATGCTAAGTTTACAAGCATACATTATTATGTCTTCATAACCCGTACGAGTTTTGTGAAACACAAAATAATGGTTTTAGTTCTACATAACCCGTACGGGTTATGTATAACTATGAATAGTACTTTCTGTTTTTCAAAACCCGTGCGGGTTATGAAGAACTGTGAATAGTAGTTTTTGTTTTTTAAAACCCATACGGGTTTTGGCTTGGTAAGAGGGTTGGAAAACGATCCTAAGGCTTGCAAGCCCATTTTCTCCCCATTTTTGTCCCTTTACATGTTTTTCATCTTCCAACATGATTTCTCAACTTTCTCATCATAAGGTTTACAAATGATCAAGTGGGTATCTCTAAAATTACCACCATAATCTCACACGTCTTCTCAATTTTCTAACCATATAATTTTTTCTATTTTTGGACAACATTAGCATAGTAAACTTTAATTTTCTTTACCAGTGCCTTGACAGTCCTCACATACATATGTCTACCATTTTTTTAATAACTTTTGATATACTTGACCAAATTCAAAGTAAATTACTTATTATTGTTCTACACTAGATTCTATACACTTAAAAAAAAAAAAAGTCATTTTCGATCATTTTCACAAGAGAGAGAGAGAGAGGGGGGGGGAGGGGGAGGGAGGGAGATTGGGAAAAGGGGAGAGAGAGAGAGAGAGAGGGGGGGGGGGGAGGAGGGAGGGAGATTGGGAAAAGGAGAGAGAGAGAGAGAGAGAGAGAGAGAGAGAGAGAATGGGATAGGGAGAGAGAGCAAGAGAAGGAGTGGGTGAGAGACTCAGTAGAGAGAGAAGTGTGAGGGGGAGAGAGATGAGATAGAACTCAAGGAGGATAATTAGGACTCAAAATAGACAAATACAGTGATGGGGAATGAAGACGAGAGAGAGAGGAAAAGAAGGGAGACATGCATGTATACAAAGATATATACATATATCTATATTAATATATGTATATATAATTATAGATATGCATATATACATACATAAACACATATTATATACGTATTTCTGTACATATGTGTAGTAAATGCTAAGTTTACAAGCATACATTATTATGTCTTCATAACCCTACGGGTTTTGTGAAACACAAAATAATGGTTTTAGTTCTATATAACTGGTACGGGTTATGTAGAACTATGAATAGTACTTTTTGTTTTTCAAAACCCATGCGGGTTATGAAGAACTGTGAATAGTACCTTTTTTTTTTTCAAAACCCATGCGGGTTATGAAGAACTATGAATAGTGCTTTTTGTTTTTCAAAACCCGTGCGGGTTTTAGCTTGGTAAGAGGGTTGGAAAACGATCCTAAGGCTTGCAAGCCCATTAACCCCCATTTTTGTCCCTTTACATGTTTTTTCATCTTCCAACATGATTTATTGACTTTCTCATCATCAGGTTTACAAATGATCAAGTGGGTATCTCTAAAATTACCACCATAATCTCACACGTCTTCTCAGTTTTCTGATCATATAATTTTTTCTATTTTTGGACAATATTAGCATAGTAAACTTTAATTTTCTTTACTAGTGCCTTGACAGTCCTCACAGACATATGTCTACCATTTTTTTAATAACTTTTGATATACTTGATCAAATTCAAAGTAAATTACTTATTATTGTTCTACAATAGATTCTATACACTTTTAAACAAAAAGTTTTCATTTTTGATTATTTTGATGCAAGTTATGCCCAACGCATGAACAGGTACCAAATTTTCAGGATACAGTCACTTCAAAAAGTCATAAAAAAAAATACTCAATGGAAAATTACAAAAAAATACACAACTTCTATACCTCACTCTTACCTATCATCATACCAAAGGGTTTTTCAAACTAGTAAATCTAACTATATATTTTGTGCAGCACACGAAAACAACTATGTTATATTTTTCTGAAAAAATCAGGAATAGTTTTTCGTGCGTGAAAGGTTTGACCCTCTTAATCTTATCCAATTTTTAAAAGCTTTAGTAGTTTAGAAACTAGATTCAGAGAACTACAATTCTTATTATTATCTCAACTCCTAGTTTTTAGTGCATGACCTTCAAATATCTCTTTGAATTTCAGGTTTACATGTTTTTAGAAGAAAAAAAGTGGCCACTTATACCCCCTTTTTGTTCACCATCTTGGTGCACTTACCCGTACATATCATGAGATGACAAAATGAAGATCTCTCTCTTGCTAAGAGGCAATGTTGAAGATTATAGCTGCGATAGAGATCTAAAGATGCATATCTCCTTTCTTTCAATGTCTCCTATTTATTTCATATGGCTACCTTCTATTTGTCTTCGTCTTGGTGATTTCAGTTACCTCTTTGTCGCTTCTTTGGCATTTGTTTCTTTCAATATCATTGGCTTTTCCAATTGCTATGGTGGTTGTCTGTGAATTATTTATGGTGGTTGTCGGTGTCTTCTAGGTGGATGTCGGTGGCCTATCTATCTTCTTTCGTTACCATTTTTCATGAGTTATTGCGGGAGTGTAACTGGTTCTTTGGCGGAAATATCTCTTGGCATTTCTATCATAGCATCTTGTATTGACGTCTCCTAAAAGATTATGCATTTTGTACAGAATATATATATGTATTCTTCTTGATGCTAAGTGCTCTCTCTTTCAGCAATATATATGTATTTCTGTTTCATGCAGGTGGTGGATAGTTATTTGTATACTTCATCTTCAGTCACGTGTTATGCTTTTCAGTATTTTGCTAAGTCCGAATTCTGAGATTTTTGGCATTCATTTTTTTATGGAGAACAATTGATGTGTATATCATTAGTTATCATTTTGTCAAGGAGTTGTATTTGATAAGAAAGTGATTCAGACTTTGTGATAGTCAATTGAAGCTTTCTATATATGTATTGATCATTTGAAGTTTTTTAATAAAGAGATTACTTTTGTGGGCTGGGTTTTTCTCCCTCAAGTGGAGGGTTTTCCTAGGATAATAACTTGTGTATTTGTGGTTCTCTTAGTTTCTATTCTCAGTTTGTTCTTATATTCTGGTTCAAATTTAACACGATTGCCAACCAATGCAAACTCACTACCATTTTTTTTGTAACTTCAATCCTTTTTTATGATATGAATGTACATTTCTTCTTCTAATTGCAATGCCATTCCTTGAACCACTGTTTTCCTTTACGGTTTGTTCTTTATTGATTTGACATTGAAGTCTTTGACCTTTTTAAATCGTAACATCCTATTTGGAAGTAGGTATTCTTATACTCTGCTTTTTTTTATGAACACTCTTGGCTCTCGTGTTATGTTGTTTTGACAATCTTTTAGATCCCTACAACAATTGACTGCCACCTCTTTTTATTGTAGACTTTCATTTATGTTTGATAGACTATGATTGGAAACTTGCTTGATCCACTATCCTTTTCATATGGTTGTCTCTTCAAGGCTTACCCAAATCCCTTAAAAAAGTATCTCTCCCTACAATGTCTTGTGTCCTTCCTTGCCCTACATAGTAGAATTAACAATCATAAGAATGCCATCCTCTCCAACAAAATCAATTGTAGTTTGACAACCTGCCTAGTTATAATTAAAAATAAACTATACCTCAACTTATTTCTATTTTAGCTAATCTTCATGTTGTTAATTTTGCAGGCTTTTTAATACAAAATCTCTAAGCAGGTAGGAAGGCAATAGAAAAGCTCCAAACAACCACAAATCCTACTGATTCAAAAAAACCGAATGAAATTACAAAGTTAATTATCATTGTACTGGTTTGACCAGTTTTCTCTTCAAAATGTATAGCATAGTTAATAAAAAAACAACATTTTGCAAATATACGTCAATATATATCTCCTTCTACTTTGTATTGCCATCTTATGTTAAATCAGTTGACAATCTCATCATAAAATGTATGTTTTTTTTTTTTATAAGCATGTTTTGTATGCTTGTTACATGGATATTGCACATACTAATATATCTCCTCTTTCCTAGTGACTGCTATTTGCAGTTAATTGTCTATAGTAATGATCTATTTCATCTGACTACTGCTTTGCCACTCCAAATAACCACATTCCCTGTCTACCAATGCTTGGTAGGAACTACGCTGCTTGCAACTCTTGTTGTTATCAGTCTACATGTTTATTCTCCATGTTGCAAGATGTTTCGGTCTGCACCCCATTCACCTCAACCTCTACGTGGAAGGAGGAGTGCATTTAGGAAGGGGTGCCCACCATGGAGGGTGACACACCCTAAATCTAAGGAGGGTGGTGGGGTGATAACACCACCACCTCTCCCTTTTTTATTTACAAGGGAAGTGCTATGTATTAAACACACAATACACATCATTCCACTTTGCTAGGGATAAATATAAAGGGATCGATACTTTGACCAAAACATTGACCCAATTAAGACTTGGTCAATAAGTGTATGGTAATTAGGTGGAAGTTGATATTGATTAGGAATGGGAATAGATCAAATAGGCATTGACCTAGTTATTAAGGAAACACTTTTATTCATGGGAAGTTTGTAATAAGTGTTCCTAATATAAGGAAGACTTATTCGAATTGTGTAGGATGATTGGAGTTAGAAGTCTAATGGTTTAGGTAATTAATTAATGATAATTAATCATTTTAATATAGTAAATAGATGAGTCATAGTATCATTTTTATGAACTATTATGTGTCAATCATCGAGCTAGAAAGTAGCCACACAATCATAGTGGTGTCATTTTGCATGTGAATTGTGGCAACCTAGTGAGCTTAATTATAGCCTTAGTTTTCTCATATTTTTAGTTCAAATAGATGAGTGAGCTTGGAGGTTATTCACTCATTCCCATTTTTCCATTTCCATTCTCATTCATCATTCTCAATTCCATTTAGTTAGTCTCATTGCTTAGAGCTCATATTTGTTGAAGAGTAGTGTTAGTGTGAGGAAGAATTAGAGGAATATTTTGTAGTAGGATTTGGAGAATTGTATTCCACTCCATTCCATCCCATCTCATTTGTCTCATTTCTTAGAGCTCATATCATCTCTTGCATTTTTCTCTCATTCCATCTCAGTTATCCATCTCCATAATATTTTCCATTGCTTATCATTCTTTGTTTCAAAGTTCTTCATTGAGAGAAGAAGATAATTCAACAATTGTTAGGAAGTGGGCTAGATGCTATTGGGGAAATCTTGGGAATGTTTGCGTTAGTGGATACGTTCTGAAGCTAGTGTCAATGGAGGAAGGATTTGGTAATGTATGGTAGATATAATCCAGGAATGAGTATTTTACCTCTTTTTTATATTGATATGTTATAAATAGATTATGATATTGTGCAGGCTCAATTGAAGCCATGATAGGAATTGTGCACTTGAAGTTCATGTATTCTTGTGTGATGGAAATTTATAATCTTACTATTAGATTCATGTATATGATTAATTATGATTTATTAAAGAAATGATTGAAATGGAGATACTTATAGGATATACATTCCAGGGTTGATAGAAACTCAATAATCCTTATGATTAGATATACATTATATATGCAATAGCTAAGATAGAGCTAATCTATGATATGTATCTATAGTACATAGGACTGAATGATTTGGTTAATCCTAGGGATAGGAAATCCTTGGATGGTAATAAACCTAGATAGTTATTCCATTGTTTAACCTTATGAGAAAGGTGTGTATCTATAGTATATAGGAAGGAATGAGTTGGTAATCTAGGGTTAGATTAACCAGGGTTGGGAGTAACCTAAATGTTTCCTATTAGAACTCATGGGATAAATATGAGATAACTAAATGGTCAGTTTACCAAATAGAGAAATGAAGTGGGTGGACATATGGTTGTCACTCAAAGTACTGGGTGTGAATTCTTAGGCCTAAGTAGTGTAGGTTGCCACTGTCTACACTATCAGTTCACTGTGATCCAAGTTTACATACTAGGCAAGGAATTTCATACACATAGTTTGTAGCCTATGTATGGTATCTCTAGTTATATAGGACACAATACTATGCTCATAAGGCTATATTATATTGTGAGGTTACCAAACCAAACTCTTCGTCAAAGGGTCGGGCCGCTTCAGTTAGAAGAGGCACAAGGGACTGCTAAGTTTTGGTTGGATGAAAAAGTGCTTGAGTGATTCTCTTCCTCATGCAAATGGTGACCGATATTTGAGGATGTATGCCAGGAGGGACATATGGACCACTATGTTTTTCTTATGTACTATTTAAAGCTCAGTTGAAGCTTTATTTGTAATCAAATATTCCTAAAGAAAATGGAAGTTTGAAAAGGATATTGTAAATGCATTTATAATTTTATGAATATGACATTGTATATGTTTCATGTTGAATGAAAATGAAAAGTGATTTACTTCAATTATTTATCTTGAATTGAAAAGGAAAAGAAAAATTTATTATTGGTATTTTGGCAAAGTATTTATTTGGATATTTCCTTAATACAAATGACAAAGATAAACAATCACTTGCACATCCACACACAAAAATAACTAGGGTTATTGGATATTGCCTTAATAGGTAACCACATGACAAAGGTTATTGCTCTTTTGTAGAGAAAAGATTATAGGTTGGATTAATTGGGCCAATACACTATCTCCCACAACCTCATTTAGGATTATTTAGGCACACTTTGACTTGTGAAACCAAGTGGAGTCGATGCCCTATACCTGCAACCTTGTATCACAAATGCACGCATATACAAATATAACATATGCAACCTGTACACACACATCGGTTAAGGGAAATCATGACATCATATGTCTCTCCTAAGAGAGTGATAAGACATCATCCCCTCACACCATAATCAAGAACACACATATAATACATGAATTCAATCTCAATGCATTTCAACTATCATAATCAATCTCATCTTGATATCTAACTAAATTTGTTAGAACATGTGTTAGTATCAATAAAACAGTATGCATCACCTATTCATTTCTTATTCATAAAGGGATATAATCAAAATCCATTGCAACATAAACATTAACATGGCATATATCAACTTAACATCATAGAAAAGTCTCATAAGGATAAACGATCATCCATACCTAACAAGACCACTAGAATTAGGGTTAGCACCTAATATCACCTCACAAGTAGTAAACATGGAAGAGGCATCACACATAAACCTAGCTTCAAAATTATTCTAGAACATAGAAACATCATCAAAGTAATGATAATGAATCTACCAATGTTAAAGAGAATATTAAGATAAAAAATAAAACAAGACACAAGGTCAACCTATTGTCAAATGATACAATTTCATGTGAATTTGAGATCATTCCCCTAACTTTTACCAAACATAAAATCAATTTGTAAATTATTTGTAACTAAAGTGGTGGGAGAGCGGGAACAATGGAGCGATTGGTTAGAATTCAAATGGAGCAAGAGTTGGAAGATTGGATGATGAAGGTTCTGGAGGTTCCCACATGATTTCCACCATGGGAGAAATGAAATCTAAAGCTTCTGATGACAGTCTCAATGGGACTTGGGAAGGGGGAACCTTGCTAGTACCACCAAAAGAAAAAGCTGACTCTACTATTTTACCTTGTGGCGAGGAGGGTCCCACGAAGTTTGTAGAGAATCTTAGGAAACCGGGATCTCTAAACTGCAACAAAAAATGGTCTACTTTGTTTAGGTCAAAAGTCAAAGGCAAGGCTATTGCGCCTGTTCCCCATAAAGTGGACCCGGTGTCTAGTTCTTGTTCCATTTCTATCCCAGATTGTATCGTGGAAAGGAATATGGCTAATCTGGGCTCTATCCTGGTTGGTAAGTTTATTGGCCCTTGCCCTTATATTGAAGCTATTAGGGATTGGCTATCCCAAAAATTGAAGGGAAAGGGCCAGATTGATGTGGTGGTCATGTCCAATGGTTTTTTCTCCTTCTCCTTTGCCTGTGAGGAGAACCTTCGATCTGTTTTAGCGGGTGATCCCTAGATGTTAGGCAAATCATTGTTGGCTCTCAAGAAATGGGAACCAGGCTTTAACCTGAAGGAATGAGAATGTAATGAGGCCCCTATCTGGGTGTGGATACCAAGTTTTCCTATGGAGTTTTGGGGTGAATAAATCTTTGCTGGGATTGTTGCATGATTTTGTGAGCTCCTTTTAGTGACCCAATGACCTCTGCAAAGAGGTGCTTGGTGTATGCCAGAATCTGTATGAATGTTAAACAATCTGCTAATCTACCAAACGAGATTGACCTATTCTCAAAACTAGGCATATGGGTTCAGAAAGTAGAGTATGAATCTATTCCCTTTGCTTGCTTCCATTATTAAAAAGTTGGTCATTGGGCCAGAGACTGCCCTTCTAAGCCTAAGCCTAAGAGGACCTAGAAGAAGAAAGATGAGACAAAGGGGGTGGATTTTGTGGAGTCCCTGCCCTTGGTCCCCCCCATGTATGGATGGAGTGAATAATGTCTCGTGTGTTAAGGATGGACCAAATCCAAATCTTTTAAACCTGGATCCCTTGAATGAGGTGGGGGGGATGCAGGGGGAAGTTTGAAGCCTGAGGAGATTTCTTGTGGGGATGAGTCTATGATGGAGGTTCATAGGGAACCAAATCCTTCCATCCACCTTCTTGTTGAAGTTGGGAACTCATTGGATTCAAACATTCTCGATGAAGTGACCCAGGTTGATGATAATCCAAATCCGTTTATTGAGGTTAAAGCTAAGCACATAAAAAAGAACTCCCCAAATGGTCATTTCTTAACACTGGTTTCTAGTGGTGTTAAGACTAGAAACAGAGAAAAGGCAGTTTGTGGATCTGATTTGAGGGCAATGGGGAGGCCTCCCAACGTGATTAGCAAAGACAAGCATAGTCGGGCTTCCATTACTGATGGAGTCCAAATAACACTACAGGACATGGGGATTGGTTCTCCCCATCTAGTCAAATGAAATTCATCTCATGGAATATTAGGGGATTGAATCATCCCCACAGACATAATCTTCTATCCAACATGGTTAGAGATCGCAAGTCGGATATATGTCTTGTTCAAGAAACCAAAATGCCTGGTTGTAGAGTAGAAAAGATCAAATTGGTTGTTTTTGGAGAGTGCGGAATTCATTTTGTTGATGGTGATCGGGCTTCTAGTGGTATTTCCACCTTGTGGAATCCTAGATGACTTTTGGGTAACGTTTTCTTTACCTCTCCTAATCACAATGCCACTAGATTTACTAGTAAATTTGATGGGTAATCTTGGATCATATCTAATATCTATGCCCCAAATGGGAAAAATGCCTTGGTCCTCTATCATTAATGCTAGAATGGATTTCCCAAATGAGAAATGGATTATATTGGGGGATTTTAATACCCCATTATCTAGTATGGAAAAGGCTAGTGGGATGCTTGTTTCAGATGAAAGTAGGCAGGACTTGGCGGATATGATTAATTCTCTGGGTTTGTTAGACCTTGATCTCCTTCAAGCTAAATTCACTTGGTCCAATAGAAGAAGTGGGGGGGATCTCATCCAAGTCAGACTGGACAGAGGTATTATTTCTCCTCAGTGGATCCGTGATGCTTCTTGTAGATTAAATGCGTTATCCAGAATTGGATCTAATCATTTCCTGATTTGTCTAAGTATATCCCCTTTGACTGGGAGGAGGGCCTTCCCCTTCAAGTTTGAGAAGATGTGGCTTTTAGCTCCGAAAATTCATGATAATATTTCTAAATGGTGGAATGTTGACATTCAGGGAACTGCGATGTTTAGAGTGGCTAAGAAACTAGCCAATGTCAAGTCCAATATCCAACTCTAGAATAAAGCATCCTTCGACAATATTTTTTCAGATAAAAGAGAAGCTCAAGAAAGATTTGGATGATTTCTAGTATCAAATTTAAGATGTGGGGTATGATCTTGTGGTTATGGACAAATAAGTTGAGTTACTTACCAAGATTCATGATATCATCTCTAAGGAGGAGGAATTTTGGAAGCAGAGGTCCAGAGCTTTATGGCTCAAATCTGGTGACAGAAACACAATTTTTTTTCATATGAAAACCCTCAAACATAGGGCTTCAAACAGAATCAATAAAATTTTGGTGGATCATTGTTGGATTGATAAGCAGGAGGAGTTGAACCAGGAAGCCATTAGATATTTTTTTGCTCTTCTTTTAGATGATGGCCCTCTTGATGTTAATGCTCAAGATGAGATCCTGTGGGAGTTTAACAGTACTATCTCCCAGGACATGAATAAGGAGATAAACAGAATCCCATCTCATGATGAGGTTAGAGCTGCGGTCTTCTCCTTTGAAGGTAATAAAGTTCCTATCCCTAATGGCTTCCCTATGTTCTTTTTTTAATCCTTTTGGCAGATTATTGGTTCGGATGTTGTAGATGCTACAAGAGAGTTCTTTGGTTCTATATCGCTTTATAAGGAACTGAATGCCACCTTTTTTGTCCTAATCCCTAAGAAACCTGATGTCAGATTCTTTCAGGACTTTAGAACCATTAGTTTATGTAACTCGATCTATAAAACCTTTACCAAGATCATTGTGTTTAGGCTTAAAAAAATTTTGCCCTCTTTGATTTTGAATCATCAAAATGCTTTTGTTCTTGGTAGACAGATTTTGGATTCTATTATTGTTGTTCATGATAATATCCACTCTTTATCTATCAATAAGAAGTCGAGATTCTTGTTGAAGTTGGATCTCCTCAAGGCTTATGATCATGTCAATTGGAACTTTTTGTTTAAAGTGCTTTAATCCTTTGGTTTTGGTAACCATTTCATCCAACTTGTCAATAAGTGTGTTACCACTCCCAAATTTTTAGTTTTGGTCAATGGTTTGGCATCTAGTTTCTTCTCAACATCAAGGGGTATTAGATAGGGGGACCCTCTCTCCCCATTTCTCTTTATTATGATGAGTGAACCTTTCAGCAAAATTATCCAAAGAGATATCAGGAAGAGCAATCTGATGGATTTATGACCTTCTTCCCAAGCTACTATTTTCTCCCACCAACAATTTGTTGGTGATATGTTGTTGATGGGGGAAAGTTCAATTAAAGAAGCAAATTATATTAAAGCAAATGAAGATTGTCAATACTTTGGGCTGCAAGATGGGTGTTCTCCCTAATTCGTATTTGGGTCTTCCCTTATGCATGGAACCTGCCTCAGACTCCTTTTGGTCTAGTCTGATTGATAGATTTCAAATGAAGTTGGTTGGCTGGAAAGGTGCTTTGTTAAGGCAAGTGAGTAAACTTTAGTTAATTAAGGCAATGCTTCATAATGTTCCCGTCTATGCTATGAGTCTCTTTAAAATCCTAGCCAAATTTGCTGATAGAATGGAAATAATATAGAAGCACTTCCTATGGTTGGGTACTGAATCCAAGAGTAGGCTTCATTTGGTCGCCTGGGATTAGGTTTGTTTTCCCAAAAATAGGGGAGGCCTGGATATCAGACATTTGAGATACTTCAACAGAGCTTTAATGGCTAAGCAGCTATGGAGATGTTTAAAGGAGAACAATTAATGGATTGATATTTTCAAGGACAAATACCAAATTCATGGTTTCCAAAGAATGCTGGAAAATTATACCCTCCCAACTTCAGTCTCTGATCTTTGGAACAAATTCTTCAGATCCACTCCCATTATCTCTCAGGGAAGTCGATGGGTTCTGGAAAATGGCAGAGATATAAGTTTTTGGGATGATTGGTGGATAGGAGAGGGACCGTTGTCTAATTCAGTGTGGGTTTCACAATTCAAAGAGAAATGCATTAATCTGATTGGAACTTGGGTTGCAAATTATATTAGTAATGGAGTTTGGGTGGACCTCAAAAGATTGGATTCTTCTTTGTCTCCTTTGCATTCTTGGTTGAACTTGATCATCATTCTATCCTCTCTGGTGGAAGATGTGGTCATATGGAATGATTCTACCTTTGGGCATTTTTTGGTGGCACATGCTTTCAGAATCATCACTAGGTCTTTTTCTCCTCCCCCATTTTGGGTTGGAGTTTCGAATAAACTCTTAATTCCTAAAGTTAATATATTCTTCAAGTTATTCATTCAAAACAAGATATCTACCATTGATAATCTCTGTAAACGTGGGATCCCCATCACTAATAGATGTTTTTTATGTAAAGAAGAAGCTAAAAATGTTGATCATCTACTGTTACACTGCTCCTATGTTAGGGACATTTGGGCCTTCTTTCTCAATCTGTGGAATATTAATTGGATCCCCCCTGATTCTATACATAACTTCTGGTACCAATGGAAGTGCCCATATGGCAACCATGCGATTGGTATTTTATGGAACTTATCCTTACCTCACATTGCTTGGGGTTTGTGGAACGAAAAAAATAATAGGGTTTTCAGAGATATGGAGTCCAATGCTCTTGTTGTGGCTATCAAAATAAGGAATGCTATTAAGGAAAACTTTCTTAATTACCATCCTGGTAGGAAAAATGATCCTCCACTTGAGTCTAGCAAGGAGGAATGGGATACTATCAAGTGGTGGCAGATATGCTGGAATATATCTATCCATGTCTATAAAATTAAACATACCAGAGAGAATGTTTCTTGGAATCTGCCCCTTCCGGGGTGGATCAAAATTAATATCAAGGGGGTAGCCAAAGGGAATCCTGTGTTGGCTGGCTATGGGGGAGTGGCAAGGAACCATTTAGGTTTGTTGGTATTTGTGGTGGCACTCCCTTTGGGCACCCAGACTAACCATTTCGTGGAGGCCAGTGTCACCTACATAGGACTACACATGGCAAACAAGGAGGGGTTCAGATGGGTATGGCTGGAAAGTGACTCGCTTACCATTGTCAAATGCATTAAGGGATGTAAGAAGCCTAGCTGGACTATTTCAAACTTAATCAAGGACTGCCTTGAAATGATTGCCAGTTTGGAGGATTTCAAGATCTCGCACATTTTTTGGGAAGGAAACAAAGGGTATGTGCACAAAGATGGTGGTCAGAAAAGTGGACACCACCTATAAAAACATGAAAAAACAAGCAGCACATACACGGTATTAAAATTTGAAATCACCACGTACATGCTTAGGTTCATTGTTCTTGAGCCTAAAGAAAGATACCTCGTATGTGGTGTTTTTAGGAAAGTGAGTGTGTACACCTTGTTTTCAGGAAAGTGAGCGCATATGCGGTTTTAAGTCCTAAAAAACTACGTACATGATACTTGTCAAAAAATGTTTTTAAAAAAATGACTGGGTCTTATTTTACCCATGATCGTGACGTTTTTTCCTCTATTTTCTCCATGAAACCATGATCGACCTGCCACATTTCTCCACCAAACATTGTGGATCAAGGTTAGTTTTGATTAATTTTTGTCTTCCTTTCTCATTTATTCAATGGTTTTTACATTTTGAATTTAATTTTTTTTATTTTGATTAGATTTTTTTATTTTTTGTTTCAAAAACTAGATTCTGATAATCCACAACAACAACAAGATGCACCTCCTGAAAACCCCAAACAAAACCCACAAGATACACCTCCAGTTCCTCCTTTTGATTGTACACCTGAAACATAGGAGCAATTTATTAATTAGTTAGGACAAAACACATCTAAACTAAATAGAATGATTAATAAATTGAAAAATATGAGCTTCAGCATCATAAATCCCTCGCCACTAGCCTAGAAACATTAGCTAGTGGTGCCATAATTGTTTCCACACAAATTACAAAATGGGGAAACTTTAGGGATATGTGTCGTCAATACTATGTTAGTGGGTTATCATACAAGGGAGTGAAAAACAAAAATAATAGTAAACAACAAATATGTGCCCTTTTTGTTTATCCTAAAACTAGTCAATCGTTACCTCTTAATGCAAAAAGGTTTCCCATACATTGGTGTACCAATGTGTAGATGAAGAAACTTTTTGGCAAAGGTGGTGGGTGGTCTTTGATGATCAACCTTGTAATAATTATGAGGTGCCATTGCATTTTTTAAGAAAAGTATATTGTGAGTTTGTCCTCAATGTGTGGCAAAACTATTTTGACATGAGAGAGTTCCATGGTATCAGGCTGTCCCAATAGAGCTGAAAGAGTCGATGGAGCTACAGACTCTTCAGGCAGCCACAACATTGACTAGTTGCATCATCTAGCATGGGACACAGTTAGCACACCCTCTTATACTGGATGATGAGCCATTAGTTGCTCCAAGTGGTGAGAGAGAGCCCATTCAACATGTGTGTGTCAGCTGCTCGGGGATATGCACAGGGACGGATGATGAGGCCGCTGCAAATGAATCCACATCTCATTCATGCACGATTTGTGGGAGTAGATGTTAGATCTACACGGTTGAGGATGTGGTGCTGACAAAAGGAGTTGATGGACATGGTGTTTGACCATCAGCCACAGACACAAGTGTGCTGATTTGAATTCATAGCATTTTATTTACTAGTCACTTTAAATTTATAATTACATAAATGAATTTTTATTTATACATCGATTTAAGTTGATACAAATAATATGCATTTCAGGATGCAGCAGCAGTATCCCATACTCCTCCCATAGTTACTACAACTACAACTTTGATGCCTAAGGTATAAATTTTGTAATATGTTAAAATAGAATAATACAATTTGAATTCAAAAAAATTACAAGATATACTAACTATCTTTAATGATTGGGCCAATTTTTCGTTTGTAGGTGTTGACAGGGGACCAAATGTCCCAGATTGATGACATCATGCTCTCAGTGATCGATTTTGGCCTACAAGGCTATATAGTATCATATTTTATACACCCTTTTTTATGCATTGTTTTGATGGAATATGCAAGTCATTTCATTTTAGATTTTTAAAATTATGTTTAATATATTATTTTTACTAATATCTCATGTTGATTTTGTTTTTTTAGGGTACCCCCTCCATGTCTAGGCCTTGTCCTAAGCAAAATAATTCCTTGAAGATGCCAAAACGTGGGAAGAAGGTAATTGAACACATTTTTAGTTGTACAATTGTTTGAAAATGTTGAAATTGTCTTAGTTGGGATTTGTAGATTGATTAGTGTTTTTTTGTCTATTTTACATGTACATCGGCCATTGAGCTATGTGGATTTGTTGAATGCACCTGATTCACTCATGGATCAAGAGAGGGCAAAGGTATGTATCTCTACTTTATTTTCTTGATTTCATGATTATATGCACGTGTACATCTGAACTTGTGATAAATTATAATCTTATAATTTTTTCATATAGGAAATATCCATAGTTGCTTCATCAATGCAAGCCCTCCTTCGTGCACTGGAGAAGCATCTCGGGATCCAGTACACTTTTGTTTGATATATCACATTAATTGTTTTTAACCTACAATACTTATCATTATATTAATTGTATTTAATCTTTTATCATTTTTGTATAGGTAATAACGACAATTTCTCCATCGATGGTGAGCCATCCTCAATCCATTGGAGAAGCATCTCAGGCACATGTACATCATTGTTCTCTATATTATAGCTTTTAAGTGTTTTTGATGTATTTATATGAGTACATTGTATTAATTGTACATTTAATCTGCAATAGCCCCCTTCGCGGTTCGGCCATAACATGGATCCTTTTAAGTATGTCTTCAAGAAAACTCCTAAGACTGACAAGGAGAGGAGAGTGAAGACATTAGATATGAGATCACCCAATGAGGTAATCTACATTTCAATTGCAAAGAAATTATATTTAAATACATAGTTATGTTGTTAATTATGAACTATTTTCTACAAAAGAATTCTAACTTGGCTTTTGAATTATGGTTTTGCAGCCATCTATAGAACTGCGTACTCCATCGAAGAGGCTCAATTTTGATGATCCACCACAAGTTTAGGATCATATAGTGTTAGTTGTGGTCATAGAATGACTAATACATGTAGATATATTCTACATTTTTATTGTATATCGATTTGGACATGGCATATGCCACATTTTTGTAATACTTGTATTGACTTGGCATATATATATATATATATATATATTGATATTCGATCCAATAAATGTGTACCGAGTTCATTATTGTGTATTTGTTGTATTTTGTGGCTGCCCTTTTATAAAGTTAATTGATCATTTGCCAATTTAATCAACAATATGAATATAAACAACAAAAATTTATGATATAAAACATTGCAATCGTGGAATATGATTTGATAAAAATCTTAAAATGTTGAATTAATCCTACAAAACTCCTTGTATTCAGTTCATTATTGTGTATTCATTGTATTTGGTGGCTGCCCTTTTATAAATTTAAATGAATATTTGCCTATGTAATCAATAATATGAATATAAACAACAATATGTGTGTGGTGCGAGAGCACCCTCATGCTCGCAATGGTCAAATTTTGGATCTCGTGTTTGCGATCATTTGAATCAAAGATGTTAAAGCTGCTCAATTATTGTCAAAGTTGTCAAAGTTTGGCCTCATTTGGATAAAAGATGTAAAAGTTTCTTAGTTGTTGTCAAAGTTGCTCACTTGTCAAAGTTGTCAAAGTTGCAAGATAGGACAGAATTTATCTGGTTCATTGTGTGCACAAATCGACATCACGGGAATGTCTGGGTGGGCAGTTTTACACTAAGCATGCTCTTCTCATGCATCCCAAAGTGTCGAAATGTTGAGAGTCATACCCTATCGATGCGATCTCTCAAGTGCCCCGAGTCCAAAAAATTGTCAAACTTTGATAGATTGTTTCTTCCAATCCAGGACAAATATGATCAATCTGTTTAAATCTACGGGGTTGCATGAGGCTCCTTTACAATGGCCTATCTCAATTTTTGACGACTCAGAGCCATTTTCAATTGGTAGCATTTTTTCGCCTACTGCAAAAATCATCAGTTGCATGCAAGGCAAAGTCGCAAGATAGGCTAGAATTGATTTGGTTTGTCATGTGCACCAACCAATGTCACAAGCACATTTAGGTGGGAAGGTTTACACTATGCATGCTCCTCTTGTGCATCCCAAAGCATCGGAACGTCGAGACTCATACCCTACCGACATGATCTCTCAAGTGCCCTGAGTCCAAAAAATTGTCAAACTTTGATAGATTATTTCTTTCAATCCAGGACACATATGATTGATCTATTTGAACCTATGGGGTTGCATGAGGATCCTCTAAAATGGCCTATCATGGTTTTTGATGACTCGTAGTCATTTTCAATTGGTAGCATTTTCGCCTACTGCAAAAATCATCAGTTGCATGCAATGCAAAGTTGCAAGATAGACTAGAATTGATTCGGTTTGTCATGTGCAAAAACTGATGTCACAAGCACATCTGGGTGGGCAGTTTTATGCTAGGCATTCTCCTCTCATGCATCCCAAAGCATCTAAACGTTGAGAGTCATACCCTACTTGCATGATCTCTCAAGTGCCCTGAGTCCAAAAAATTGTCAAACTTTGATGAACTGTTTCTTCCAATCCATGACATATATGATCAATCCATTTAAACCTATGGGGTTATGTGAGGCTCCTCTACAATGGCCTATCTCAATTTCTGACGACTCAGAGCCATTTTCAATTGGTAGCATTTTTTCGCCTACTGCAAAAACCGCCAGTTGCATGCAATGCAAAGTTGCAAGATAGGCTAGAATTGATTTGGTTTGTTGTGTGCACAAATCGACATCACAAGTGTGTCTGGGTGGGTAGGTTTATGCTAGGCATTCTCCTATCATGCATCCCAAAGCGTTGGAATGTCGAGAGTCATACCCTACCAACGGGATCTCTCAAGTGCCCTAAGTCTAAAAAATTGTCAAACTTTGACAGAATGTATCTTCCAATCCTGGATACATATGATCAATCCATTTGTACTTGTGGGGTCATCTGAGGCTCCTCTACAATATCCTATCTTGGTTTTTGACAACTTGGAGCCATTTTCAATTGGTAGCATTTTTCGCTTGCAGCAAAAATCATCAGTTGCATGCAATGCAAAGTTGCAAGATAGGCTAGAATTGATTCGGTTCATCTTTTGCACAAACATAAATCCCAAGCGCATCTGGGTGGGTAGGTTTATGCTAGGCATGCTCCTCTCATGAATCCCAAAGCATCAGAACGTCGAGAGTCATACCCTACCGACACGATCTCTCAAGTGCCCTGAATCGAAAAAATTGTCAAACTTTGATGGACTGTTTCTTCCAATCTAGGACACATATGATCGATATTTTTGAACCTATGGGGCTACATGAGGCTCCTCTATAATGACCTATCTTGTTTTTTGATGACTCAGAGCCATTTTCAGTTGGTAGCATTTTTTTGTCTACTGCAAAAACTATCAATTGCATGCAATGCAAAGTTGCAAGATAGGCTAGAATTGGTTCGATTCATCCTATGTACAAACCGACATCACAAGTGCGCCCGGGTGGGGAGGTTTATTCTAGGCATGCTCCTCTTGTACATCCCAAAGCACTGGAACATCGAGAGTCATACCCTACCAGCGCAATCTTTCAAGTGCCATGAGTCCAAAAAATTATCAAACTTTGACAAACTATTTCTTCCAATCCAGGACACATATGATCAATCTATATGAACCCATGGCTTCAAGTGAGGCTCCTCTACAATGGCATATCTCACTTTTGATGACTCAGAGCCATTTTCAATTGGTAGCATTTTTTGCCTACTGCAAAAACCATCAGTTGCATGCAATGCAAAGTTGCAAGATAGGCTAGAATTGATTCGGTTTGTCATGTACAAAAACCAACATCACAAGCACATCTAGGTGGGTAGTTTTATGCTAGGCATGCTCCTCTCATACATCCCAAAGTGTCTGAACATCGAGAGTCATACCCTACCTACGTGATCTCTCAAGTGCCCTGAGTCCAAAAAATTGACAAACTTTGACGGATTGTTTCTTCCAATCCACGTCATATATGATCAATCTATTTAAACCTATGGGGTTGCGTGAGGCTCCTCTACAATGGCCTATCTCTATTTCTGACGACTCAGAGCCATTTTCAATTGGTAGCATTTTTTCGCCTGCTGAAAAAACTGCCAATTGCATGCAATGCAAAGTTGCAAGATAGGCTAGAATTGATTCGGTTCGTTGTGTGCACAAACCAACGTCATGAGTGCATTCAGGTAGGTAGGTTTATGCTAGGCATGCTCCTATTGTGCATCCCAAAGTGTCAGAACATCGAGAGTCATACCATACCAACGGGATCTCTCAAGTGCCCTAAGTCTAAAAAATTGCCAAACTTTGACAGAATGTTTCTTCCAATCCAGGACACATATGATTGATCCGTTTGAACTTGTGGTGTCACGTGAGGATCCTCTAAAATGGCCTATCTCAGTTTTTGACAACTCAGAGCCATTTTCAATTGGTAGCATTTTTTGCCTACAACAAAAACCATTAGTTGCCTACAACAAAAACCATTAGTTGCATGCAATGCAAAATTGCAAGATAGGCTAGAATTGATTTGGTTCATCCTGTCCATAAACCGACAACACAAGCATGTCTGGGTGGGTAGGTTTATGCTAGGAATTCTCCTCTTGTGAATCCCAAAGAGTCAGAATGTCGATTCATACCCTACAGACGTGATCTCTCAAGTGCCCTGAATCCAAAAAAATCCAAACTTTGACGGACTGTTTCTTCCAATATAGGACACATATGATCGATATGTTTGATCCTGTGGGGTCATGTGAGGCTCCTCTATAATGGCGTATCTCAGTTTTTGATGACTCGAAGCCATTTTCAGTTGTTAGCATTTTTTCGCCTGCTGTAAAAATTGTCAATTGCATACAATGCAAAGTTGCAAGATAGGCTAGAATTGGTTCGATTCATCTTGTGCACAAACCAACATCACGAGCACATCCTGGTGGGTAGGTTAATTCTAGGAATGATCCTCTCTTACATCCCAAATCACTGAAACGTCGAGAGTCATACCCTACCAGCGTGATCTCTCAAGTGCCATGAGTCCAAAAAATTATCAAACTTTGACGGACTATTTCTTCCAATCTAGGACACATATGATCAATCCATTTGAACCTGTGGGGTCGAGTGAGGCTCCTCTACAATGGTATATCTCCATTTTTTATGACTCATAGCCATTTTCAATTGGTAGCATTATTTTGCCTGCTACAAAAACTGTTAGTTGCGTGCAATGCAAAGTTGCAAGATAGGCTAGAATTGATTTGGTTCGTCGTGTGCACAAACCAACATCACGAGCGTGTCCGGTTGGGCAGGTTTATGCTAGGAATTCTCCTCTCGTGCATCCCAAAGCACCAAAACGTCGAGAGTCATACCCTACCGGCGCGATCTTTGCAGTGCCTTGAGTCCAAAAAATTCTCAAACTTTTACGGACTATTTCTTCCAATCCAGGACACATATGATCAATCCATTTGAACCTATGGGGTTGTATGAGGCTCCTCTACATTGGCCTATCATTTTTTCTGACGACTCAGAGCCATTTTCAATTGGTAGCATTTTTTCGCCTACTGCAAAAATCGTTAGTTGCATGCAATGCAAAGTTGCAAGATAGGGTAGATTTTATTTGGTTCGTCTTGTGCACAAACTGACATCACGAATGTGTCCGGGTGGACATTTTTACGCCAGGCATGCTCCTCTCTTGCATCCCAAAGCGTTGGAACGTCGAGAGTCATACCCTATTGATGCGATGTAGATGTTGCTTGAAAACTTTTTTGATAATTTTTGCTCAAATTGTATCTCGACTCAATCTATGACTGCTATGACCCGATAATGACTCAAATAATTATCCATGATTATACAAGAATCAAGAATTCTCATGATTGACCTTATCAATAAAGGTCATGATTGACCTTATCACATCACATAAACTCATAACATAGTCACAAAATATAGACACAAAAAATAGTCATAAAACATTGTCACATATTATTCAAAAATTTTCCTCTAAATATGGTCAAATCAGTTCTTGGCTATTTGAATATACAAAAAAATGTCTTACAAATCATCTCATGGGATTTTAGACAAAATTTGGCATTACAATATGTGCGATTCAGCTCGTCGCCATTTTAATATACAAAATTTGGTATCTAAATATGTACAAATTAGCTCATTCCCATTTAAATATACAAAATCATGCCCCTAAACATGTACAAATTATCTCATGGACATTTATATATACAAACAATAAATATAGAACAATTCATCGATGATATATACAAAATTCTCAAAATCATTCTACTCTGAACCGTAGAATCAATCAAGTGAGCCTTCAGGATTGGCTCTAACCCGTATTGTGTCAAGTATTGCCTCATGGTCAAATTCATGAACTTTCCATAAAATATTGTTATGAGGTCTACCACAATACTTCATCAAATGAATATTTGTTGCAACAACAAGGTTAGAGAAATGAAGAATATGTCTATGTGTTTCTATCATGAACCATATTTATCTGTAATTATTTATTAGGAAAATAATGCTTATTTTTCATTTATGAAATTGAAATGAAATGGAAATGGAATTTTTAGTGAAATAGATGATAATGAAATAGGAAATTCAATGCAATGAAATGATTTGCATTACGTAATTTATGTAAATGCAATTGAATGATCAATATTTTTTTATTATGAATTTGGGATCATCATTGCTAATGAGCAATTGAGTGCAAGTGAATGTAGGAATAGGTAAACCCAAATGAAGGTGAGAACATGGTTCAGGTAGAGTTTTTTTAGCTCTTGGACTTCGGGAATCTCACACACCACATTATAATTTATAATCTGCATCTTGCAAAGATAGATGATTTAAATGACTTTATTTGACTGTTTGTTTAAATTAGAATGATGAATTTGGTATACGTAGTCTTAAGGGTATGTGCACAAAGATGGTGATCAGAAAAGTGGACACCACCCAAAAAACATGGAATAACAAGCAGCGCATACGCGATCCTAAAATTTGAATTCACAGCGTATGCGCTTAGGTTTGTTCTTCCCGAGCCTAGAGAAGGTAGCTGCTTTTAGGAAAATGAGCGCGTACGTGCTACACCTAAGAAAATGAGCATGTATGCACTACTTATAGGAAAATGAGCACGTACGCTCTAATAATCCCAAGGTAACCACATACATAGTGCCTATTAAAAAAGGTTTTTTAAAAAAAACTGGGTGTCATTTACCCATGAATAGCGTGTTTTTACTTCATTTTTTCTTTATTTTCTCTCCTAAACTACGAACGGGGTGCTATATTTCTCCTCTAGACTATGGGTCAAGGTTAGTTTTTGTTTATTTTTGTCTTTCTTTCCCATTTGTTCAATTTGTTTTACATTTTAAATTTAATTTCATTAATTTTGATTAGGTTTTTTCATTTTTTGTTTCAAAAACCAGATTCTTCTAATCCACAACAAGAACAACCAAATGCACCTCCTGAAAACCCACAAGAACAACCAAATCCACCTCCTAAAAACCCACAAGAACAACCAAATCCACCTCCTAAAAACCCACAAGATACACCCCCAATTCCTTCTTTTGACCGCACACCCGAAACACACGAGCAATTAATTAATTAGTTAGGACAAAATACATCTAAATCAATAGACTGATTGTTAAATTGAGAACATCCAAACTTGAGCATCATCAATCCCTCATCACTAGCCTAGAAACATTAGCTAGTGGTGCCATAGCTGTTTCCACACAAATTACCAAATGGGGAAGCTTTAGGGATAGGCGTCGTCAATTCTATGTCGATGGGCTATCATACGAGGGAGTAAAAAACAAATATGTGCCCTTTTCATTGATCCCAAAACTGGTTAGTCATTACCTCTTAATGCAAAGAGGTTTCCCATACATTGGTGTACCAATGTGCAGATGAAGAATCATTTTTGGCAGAGGTGGTGGATGGTCTTTGATGATCCACCTTGTAATAATTATGAGGTGCCATTATATTTTTTGAAAAAAGTATATTGTGAGTTTGTGCTCAATGTGCGCCCAAACTATTTTATCATGAGAGGTGGTGGCTCTGCCCAAGATAGACATGGAACCCGTAGAGGATTACCCGCGGAGAGTCGCCACCCCCTAGCACCCAAACCCAAGGTGCATCAGGCTATCCTAGTAGAGCTGAAAGATTCGATGGAGCTACAGAATCTTTGGGTGGCCACAATGTTAACTGGTGCCATCATCCAGCATGGGACATCATTAGCACACCCTATTGTATTGGATGATGAGCCATTAGGTGGTGACAGAGAGACCATCCAACATATGCGTGTCAATTGCTCGAGGATATTCTCAGGGATAGATGATGCAGTCAGTGCAAATGGATCCTCATCTCATCTATGCACGATTTGTGGGAGTAGATGTCAGCCCCGCACGACTGAGGATTTCGTGCTGACAGATGAGTTGATGGACATGGTGTTTGCCCATGAGTGACAGACACAGATGTGTTGATTTGAATTCATAGCATTTTATTTATCAGTCACTTTAAATTTGTAATTACATAAATGAATTTTCATTTATATATCGATTTAAATTGAGACAAATAATATGCATTTCAGGATGCAGCAGTGGTATCCCATACTCCTCCCCTAGTTACTATAGCTGCAACTTCGATGCTTAAGGTATAAATTTTGTAACATGTTAAAATAGAATAGTAAACTTTGAATTCAAAAAAATACAAGATATACTAATTATCTTTAATGCTTGGTCCAATTTTTGGTTTGTAGGTGTTGATAGGGGACCAAATGTCCCAAATTGATGACATCACGCTCTCAGCGATCAATTTTGGCCTACAAGGCTATACGGTATCATATTTTGTACAACCCATTTTATGTATTGTTTTGATGGAATATGCAAGTCATTTCATTTTAGATTTTTAAAATTATGTTTAATTTATTATCTGTACTAATATCTCATGTTAATTTTATTTTTTTAGGGTACCCCCTCCACATCTAGGGCTTGTCCTAAGAAAAAGAATTCCTCGAAGACGCCAAAATGTGGGAAGAAGGTAATTGAACACATTTTTAGTTGAACAATTGTTTGAAAATGTTGAAATCAAGTATTAGTTGGGGTTTGTAGATTGATTAGTGTTTTTTGTCTATTTTACATGTACAGTGGCCATTGAGCTATGTGGATTTGTTGAATGCACCTGATTCACCCATGGATCAAGAGAGGGTGGAGGTATGTATCTCTACTTTATTTTCTTGATTTCATGATTATATGCACGCGTACATGTGAATTTATGATATATTATAATCTTATAATTTTTTCATACAGAAAATATCCATACCTATTTCATCAATGGCAAACCCTCCTCTGTGCACTGGAGAAGCATCTCAGGATCTAGTACACTTTTGTTTGATATGTAAAATTAATTGTTTTTAATCTTCAATACTTATCATTATATTAATTGTATTTAATCTTTGAACATTTTTTGTATAGGTCATAGCGACAGTTTCTCCATCGATGGTGAGCCATCCTCAGTCCATTGGAGAAGCATCGTAGGCACAAGTACGTCATTGTTCTCTATATTATAGCTTTTAAGTGTTTTTGATATATTTATGTTAGTAAATTGTATTAATTGTACATTTAATCTACAATAGACCCCTTCGCGGTATGGCCATAACGTGGATCCATTTAAGTATGTCTTCAAGAAAACTCCTAAGAGTGACAAGAAGAGGAGAGCGAAGACATTAGCTCCTAGATCAGCTAATGAGGTAGTCTACATTTCAATTGCAAAGGAATTATAGTTAAATACATAGTTATGTTGTTAATTGTGAACTATTTTCTACAAAACAATTCTAACTTGGCTTTTGAATTGTGGTTTTGCAGCCATCTACAAAGCCGCGTACTGCATCGAAGAGGCTTGATTTTGATGATCGACCACAAGTTTAGGATCATATATTGTTAGTTTTGGTTATAGAATGACCAATACATGTAGATCTATTCTACATTTTTATTGTATATCCATTTGGACATGGCATATGCCACATTTTTGTAATACTTGTATTGACTTGGCAGACATGCCTTATATATATATATATATATATATATATATATATATATATATATATATATATATATATATATATATATATATATATATATATATATATATATATATATATATATATATATATTCGATCCAATAAATGTGTACTGAGTTCATTATTTAGTATTCGTTGTATTTTGTGGTTGTCCTTTTATAAATTTAATTGATCATTTGCCTATGTAATCAACAATATGAATATAAACAAGAAAAATATATGATATAAAACATTGCAATCGTGGAATATGATTTAATAAAATTTCTAAAATGTTTAATTAACCCTACAAAACTCCTTGTATGTTCATTATTATGTCTTCACCGTATTTGGTGGCTGCCCTTTTATAAATTTAAATGAATATTTGCATATGTAATCAACAATATGAATATAAACAACAAAAATCAACGATATGAATATAAACAACAATATGTGTTTGGTGCAAGAGGATCCTCACGTTCGCAATGGTCAGATTTTGGTCTTCGTGTGCACAAAATGACATCGTGAGTGTGTCCAGGTGGGTATTTTTATGCTAGGCATGCCCCTGTTGTGCATTCCAAAGCACCAAAACGTCGAGAGTCATACCATACCGATGCGATCTCTTAAGTACCCTGAGCCCAAAAAATTGTCAAAATTTGATGGACTGTTTCTTAAAATCCGGGACACATATGGTCGATCCGTTTGAACCCATGGGGTTGTGTGAGGCTCCTCTACAATGGCTTATCTTGGTTTTTGACGACTCGGAGCCATTTTCAATTGGTAGCATTTTTTTGTCTGCTGCAAAAACTGTCAGTTGCATGCAATACAAAGTTGCAAGATTGGCTAGAATTGATTCAGTTCATCGTGTGCACAAACCGATGTCATGAGAGTGTCTAGGTGGGAAGTTTTACGCTAGGCATGCCCCTCTTGTGCATCTCAAAGTGTCAGAACATTGAGAGTCATACCGTACCGGGGCGATCTCTTAAGTGCCCTGAGTCCAAAAAAATGTCAAAATTTGACGGACTGTTTCTTCAAATGCAGGATACATATGGTCGATTTGTTTGAACTCGTGGGGTCGCGTGAGGCTCATCTACAATGCCCTATCTCAATTTTTGATGACTCGGAGCTATTTTCAATTGGTAGCATTTTGTTGCCTACTGAAAAATTGTCAATTGCATGCAATGCAAAGTTGCAAGATTGCCTAGGATTGATTCAGTTTGTCGTGTGCACAAATCGATGTCACTAGGAAGGGAGAAGGGGAGAGAGAGAGAGAGAGAGAGAGAGAGAGAGGGGAGGGAGAGGAAGAGATATCAAATCCAGGACACAGTATGACCCTTAGAACACAATATGAACCCTAACAACATCTAAGGGGTCATAGGGTGTCCTAAGGGGTCATATGACACTATATTATCCCTTAGCACACCATAGGACCTATAAAGACACCAAATAGTGTCCTAAGGGGTCATAGAACACCATATGACCCTTTAGAACACCATATGGTGTTGTTATGGGCCATTGGTGTCCTGAGGGGTCATATGGCATCCTATGACCCCTTAGGACACCATATGGTGTTGTTATGGGTCATATGGTGTCTTAAGGGGTTATATGGTGTCCTAAGGGGTCACAAGACACCATATGACCTTGAAAAAGCAAGTGTAAGAGCTTGACCTAACCCTAAGAGTACTACCTAAGTTCTAAAACATATGATGTTATTAAATTTGCAAGGTTATATGACTGATATCGATTGTGACTATAGGAATTACACACTTGATTTATTTCATGGGTATGTACTATTCCAGGCTGTTTGACAAGTGATGATCATCATATACTACCACTGCCATGCATACAACATACTTTAATTTCTTTAGGTGACAAGCATTATGTAACAACATGGGAACTCTCGCATACCCACCACTATCATTCTCCAGGACATCATTTGTGTTACTCTCCCTCTTTCTTTTCCTACCAATTATTTCCTTCTAAAAAACATATTGCAGGTACTCTGACTCATCATGTTGCTTTATTGACACTATTTTCCACATCTGCTTTGCTCATTAAAAACACATTCGAGAATAATATTGGTGTAGGTTTCCTTGTTTGTCACGATAATACACTTGTGGTTCAATTTCAAACCCTATTCGTCCTATTCAATACACACACACAAATCCATCAGTCAATTTTCTTAGGAGAGCATACATGATAAAAATCAAAGAGGAAGTTGCAAACAAGAAATAAATTCACTTACTTCTATAGAAGTGTAGACATAGTTGCAGTGGGGTATGGAGGGAGGGAGGGAGAGAAGAAGAGAAAGAGGGATGGGGTATGGAGGAAGGGAGAAGGGGAGAGAGAGAGAGAGAGGGATGGGGTAAGGAGGAAGGGATAAGGGGGGAGAGGGAGGAATGCGGTATGGAGGAAGGGAGAAGGGGAGAGAGGGAGGGAGAGAGAGAGGGATGGGGTATGGAGGAAGGGAGAAGGGGAGAGAGGGAGAGGGAGAGAGAGGGGGAGAGAGAGAGAGAGGCACCTTGTATGCATTTGAGAGGGGGAGACAATACACTTACATGTGTATATATATACTTAATATATTATATATTATTATATACATATATATATATATAAATATTATATATTATATGTATATACACATATTATATATACAATATCATATTATACACAGATTATATATTACATATATTATATGTATATACACATATTATATATATAATATCATATTATAAAATAGCGTGTATGCGCTGTTTATAATAAAAGGAGCACATACGCGCTTCTTACACCATAAGTAGCCCATATGCACTTTTTAAACCATAAGTACCCCATACGCGCTTTTGACTGTTTAGGCTTAGAAATAGGCTTGAATGACAAAGCTACAATTTGGAAGTTTGATTTCCCTCCATTTCTCTCATTTTTTATGTGTTTTATTTTATCAACTTGGTTTATCGAATTTGTCATCATTAGGTTTACACTTCATCAAGTGGGTATTTCTAAAATTGCCACCATATTTTCACACATCTTCTGAGCTTTCTAACCATATAATTTTTTTTCAATTTGAACAACAATAACATATTATTATTGAATTTCTTTTACTAGTTTGTCCATAGTTCTCATAGACATAGGTGCACATTTTTTGAATAACTTTTGATATACTTATCCAAATTTAAAAAACTTTATATATTATTGTATTGCACTTGATTATTTACAATTTTAAAAAAAAAATGTGTTTTCGATTTGTTTAGTGCAACTTATGCTTCGCGCATGAACATGTGCCTAATTTTCAGGATGTGCTCGATTGGAAAAAACATAAAAAAACAATTACTCAACAAAGAATTACAACAAAATACACATCTTCTATTGCTCACTCTTAAATATCTTTTTGCCAAAGGATTTTTCAAAATACTAAATCTAACTATGACTTTTTTGATGCGCACGTTAGACACTATGTTATGTTTTTCAGAAAAAATGAGGGTGATTTTTTTGTGCGTGAAGGATTTAACCCCCTTAATATTATCCAATTTTTAAAAAATTTAGTAGTTTGGAAACTACCTAGATTCATAGTACTACAATATTTGTTTTTTGATTATCTTCATATCTTGAGTGGATGACTTTCAAATTTTGCCTCCAAGTTCAGGTTCACCTAATTTCAAAAAAAAAAAAAAAGTGTCCACTTATACCCCCCTTTTTTACCACCATCTTTGTGCACTTACCCTTAATTGACATTTCTTTGATTTGAGGAAAGATTGATTTGAATATTTTAAAAAGATTATACGTGTATTTTGATGATTGAATGTGCATTTTGTGTCCAGATAATGTATAAATTTCATAATGAAATATTATGCTTATATTTCTACTTTTTGATTTCTAGATAATGACACACATATATAAACATATATAAATGTGTATATGAAATACACACACACACACACACACACACACACATATACATATGTATATGATTTATATAATGTTTAAAAAAAGAAAAGATAATTAAATTTGAATTGATTTATCACTATATATATATATATATATATGAGTTCGAATAATAATTGATCATATACATATAAATACGTACGTAATTATTATATATGTAAATTCATTGTTTATATATATATATATATATATATATATACATACACATATATATATATGCATATATATATATATATACATATACATACATATATATATACATACATACATATATATATGTAAGAGGGAGTCAATATTAATATCGACCATGCAAACAAAAAGACACTTGGTGGTTGAATAGAATACAGACTGGTTGACGTGGTTAAAACCATTGAGATAAATATTGCATGACATGCGAACTATTTCACGTGCCAACAGTGATGCATGGGTGGAAAATTAAAACGGTGTATGGAAGGGAGGGAGTTGGTAATACTATCAACTACCCACTCAAATCTCCACCTTTGCATGCTTTCAATTTTCCATATAACATGGCATGAACAAATAGTAACGTGGGTGACCATTCCACATGATAACCAATAATAATAAACTTAAACAATATGTGCAGTTCGAATTGCCACATGCAAGCAATATAACAGAGTTCGAATTCAATTAAGACTATTACTATGACAATGACAAATAAAGGTGTCAGATTTTAACTCAGATAATAGTCCATACTCTGAGAGATTGGCCCAAAATAGGAAGAAATATAGATTAGATCAGCATATATAGACTATTGATTTTGGAGAAAACACAACAACAACGACACACAGTCAAAAAAGGAAGAAGAATATACAAAAAAAAAAAGAGAAGAATTGAGAAGACAGTATTGGAAAATATAGAAGAAATATATAGAGAATCGGTGAGGATGGAATAGAGAAAAAGGATAGTGAATAGAGAAGAGAGGTGAAATAATAGAGAGGAGAGAACTCAAGGGATTAAACAACATAGAGGAGGAAAAACATTGGATATCTAGATGTAATGCAAATAGATTTGGAGAAGATTATCATTGATCATATCAAACTTGGGTCAAATTTCAAAGGTAGGCTCTTAAATGAGCAACATTTGGTTTTATTATTAGAGAACAAGAATAGAATTATCTTGAAATTTTAATGCTTAAGATCAATAGTAAAGAAAAGAGTTCTATTTCTGAATAGTTTATTGCTTTAAAAGTCATAATGAATATATGAAATTTCGTTTGAAAAGCCATATAGGTATTCATTGTTTATATATATGTATATGTATATATATATATATGTATCTGTATATATAAATACACATATACATATATATATATATACATATACATACATATACATATACATATATATATATACATATACATATATATATATATATACATATACATGTATATGTATATATATATATATATATATATATGTATATGTATATGTATGTATATGTATATATATGTATATACATTATATATATATATATATATACATATGTATGTATATATATATACATATGTATGTATATATATATACATATGTATGTATATGTATATACATATATATATGTATATACATATACATACATATGTATATACATATATATATATATATATATATATATATAATTATAATCATGGAAAGTGATTTATTTAAAGGCAACCTAACCGATATGGTGGCGGATTTATTAAAGTGAAGACACAGTCAATGAAACCATGCATGTTATGAGGGAAGTCGACATAAGTGAAGTCAACTTGGCATAACACTAAGACTTGGAAACTTTTTGCAAGGAAAATGGTATTAATATCGAACTCATGGAAAATGATGAGTTAAGAGGGAGTCAATATTAATATCGACCATGCAAACAAATATACACTTGTGGTTGAATAGAATATGTACTGGTGAACGTGGTTAAAACTGTTGAGATAAATATTGCATGGCATGCAAATTATTCCACATGCCAATGGTAATGCATGGGTGGCAAATTAAAACGTTGTATGGAAGGGAGGGAGTCAGTATTACTATCGACTACCCACTCAAATCTCCACCTTCGCATGTTTTCAATTTGCCATATAACGTGGGTGACCAGTCCACATGATAACCAATAATAATAAACTTAAACGATATGTGTAGTTCGAATTGCCACATGCAAGCAATATAACAAAGTTCAAATTCAATTAAGACTATTACTATGACAATGGCAAATAGAGGTGTCATATTTTAACTCAGATAACAGTCCACCACTCTGAGAGATTGGCCCAAAAATAGGAAGAAATATAGATTAGATCAACTTATATAGACTGTTGATTTTGGAGAAAACACAACAACAATGACACATAGTCAAAAAATGAAGAAGAATATACACAAAAAATACAGAGAAGAATTGAGAAGACGGTATTGGAAAATATAGACGAAATATACAAAGAATTGGTGAGGATAGAATAGAGAAAAAGGATAGTGAATAGAAAAGAGAGGTCAAAGAATAGAGAAGAGAGGTGAAAGAATATAGAGGAGAGAACTCAAGGGATTAAACAACATAGAGGAGGAAAAGCATTGGATATCTAGACGTATTGCAGATAGATTTGGAGAAGATTATCATTGATCATATCAGACTTGGGTCAAATTTCAGAGGTATGCTCTTAAACGAGCAACATTTTGTTTTATTATTAGAGAACAAGAATAGAATTATCTTGAGATTTTAATGCTTAAGATCAATGGTAAAGAAAAGAGTTTTATTTCTGAATAGTTTATTGCTTTAAAAGTCATAATGAATATATGAAATTTCGTTTGAAAAGCCATATAGGTATGTACAAATTAGAATTATCAATTTAGATCATGGAAAACATCTGTTGGAAACAAATTTGATAAAAGAAGTAGATAGACAAAAACATGTGGAAAAATAGAAAACTTATGCACTCTAAACTTAGAAATTTGAAACCATAAGATGCATGATTACACTATTTGGATTTTATGAGAAAAGATAAAAGAATGTGTACTCGTAATTTCTATTTCTGAATTTTACTTTATCTATATGCTAAATATGCATACATGTGTTACACCTTCGTATTTTAATTCTTATTCTTGTTTTAATTGAAAAGATAGAAGTGAAAGATTGTTTTCTTATTAGATGCAATTGGTTGTAAATGAAAGATTGTTTCTTCTACACCTCTTAAATAAAAGATTGTTTTCTTTAAAGATTGTAATTTTATCATGCGAGAAATGGGAAGCTAGACTTGAGAAATGAAAGATTGTCTTCTATGTACTTCTCATAATTTCATATGAATACTAGAAAAGTTAGATTTGTTTGTGTTTGTGGGAAAGTTACCTTTCGGGATGGGTGTCGGATGTGGAATTATAGAGAATAGTTTGCTTTTACAAACTATATTTTATTGCTATGCATGGCATTATAGTCGGTCGAGTAACTTATTGACCATTGAAATAGATGGATATATTTTATGTTCTGTACCATATCCTTGATTGATCTTTCTTGTTTCCAAATGGAATTAGAAAATTGAAAATGCATGTATCATTCTAGGCACGCACCAGATTCCATCTTGTCTATCGAATTCTTTTTGCTAAGTAATTCATGCAGGGTCGAGTATTCTTGATTGACCAAGAATTCTGGGGAAGTTTAACCTTCAGGTTGGGTGGAAAAAGCACCTAACTCTTGCTCTCATCTCCATTCTAAAGATTGCATTGAAGATGATTTTGGATTGTAGATCAATGGACATATCTCATCCTTTACTTTATGTTTTTCTTGTTATATGAACTTAAGGAATTGAAAAGTCCTAAGTAATGTATGTAGATATGAGTGAGATAATACTTACATTTTCCTATTGAATAAAGAATCTTTATCTCTTTATAGAAATCTTGTGTATGTTATGATATCAAAGGAATGATCATTTAGAGTTAAGAAGGGAATAATGGAAGAAAATAGACTTATTAAAGGAATTATGAGTTTATTTGAGAATAAAGAGTATTTCATTTATAATTGAATTTAGAACGTTTTACGTCTTTATAGTTTCAAAGTCCTTGAACAACCAAACATCAAAATTCTTGATAGGGTATCTCCTAAGCTATGTTCCTGTCACGACAAAAAACCCTATTGGGTACTCAATACCCTCTCCGTCAATGATTATGGTTGTCAATTTTCTTTTAGGCTCAACACAAAGACACAAATAGTAATATGTTCCTTCTTCATTGTTCTCTTCTGCAACAACTGCATACACATGACCTGCATTTTATAAAGTGACAATTAATACCAAAAATAAAGTGTGATGTACAACAAAATGAACCAAAAAGAATACTTGCAAAAAAATTAACTCAAAAAATCACCTGAATCCACTAAGTCGGATACATTGTCAAAATCTACTGATGTCTCCATCTAGCTCAATTGTAGTGCTTTGGGAATTTGATATGTATCAATGGGAACCAATGGTCTACAAGACCATTTGTCAACCCACTCTTGTGATTCACATTCTTCCCACAAACAATACATGCATGAAGAGAAAAAACATACCATCTCTCGCGTATAAATTACTAGTGAACTTGCATTTGAACTCATAAATGAGTGCATGTCACTCGATCTTGCAACTGCACAACAATCTAGATAGTTTTCAATGTTAGATTAAGTGATCAACCAAAAATATTTATGAACCATTGATGTACCTGGATTACCTGGACCCATCATAGAGTTACACCATCACACAATTGTTTCTGCATCTATCAACTCAGCACCACCTTCGTACTTCAATTCTTCTCTAGCTAGGGCTCTTTTTACACATGCTCCTGCACCATCATGCTCTCCCTTACTATGTCCAGCCTCAGTGAAATTCCAAAAATGTTGTACACCACTTGTCATATGCATCCTTTCCAACCAATAAAACATCCTTGCATTCTGGAATTGTGCGGTGCAATTATCAAACCATATTAAGTGTCGGTTGTATTGTATGTTTCTTTCCTTTAAATTGTCATAGAAAACTTTAAAGAATCCTTGTACACACTCCGATGAATGAGTAAGATCATCAATTATGTAGAAGTGATACTCTCTTACAACCTTTATATCCTCCTCTGTGCTATCATCTGCATGCATGAATGTTATGTGTACAAAAATAGAAACTTGCGTAGAATGATAATACATAGATTGCACTTCATTTTGAGGTTGTAGTGTATAATTTTCAGTAAAATCAACAATAGAGACAATGGTGCCAAGAGTAAATGTGTCCTTACATAACTTGAATTTCTCATCTAACCATCGAGCTCTATGTGTATGCATTATGTACTCATAAACTAGTTTCTCTTGAAACAATTTTATAAATTCAGCTACACATATATCATTTTTCACTAACTCACATCTCTTCAAATCTTTTCCATCTTTAACTCCATATGTGACTGTCTTGTATTTTCCAAAAGAAACTAGTTTCCTACCAATTTCATGTGTACTCTCCAAATGTACACATCTTGGTAAATGTTGCAAACCACCATATAACACAACAACCTTCCAAACAAGGCATCTTATAATAAATACAACCATCATGTCAATTATATAGCACACTTGAAATAAATTCTCTTACCGACTTAAGAGGTGCTTGTATATTGGATTCCTACAAAACATCATTAGTGTGCAAAGTAGAACAAATATGACGAAAAATATCATAGTGCATGGAAAATTCAATATGCATCCTACAACAACACGTGGTGCATACATGATTACTATTAATATAAAAAGGTTTTGCCATCTCAAAAAATCTTTGAGAAATTCTTGTTTGAGGAAATTTTTTAAGGAATCTTTCATAAAATTTTGTTTGAGTCATATCCAAATAGTGTTTGGCATGTGGCTCACAATTTGTAGACCTGATTCACCTTCTAACAACATCTATTTGGTTTTGGGAAACTCTTGTGTTTTCATGCCAAAAAAATTCAATTAATGTTCTTAGTGCATCAACAACAACCTTGTCTTTGCGTGGTAGTCTACTCGAGAATGCCCAAAGAGAATTATTGTTAGGTTCCTCTATTTTTTCTCGCCTCTGTAATGCTTTACTTAATGTTGTTCTACTAACATTTAATGACGTACTTGTTTTTCTTATCAAATGATCTTTTTTTAATTTTCTTGTGCATTATGGTTGATGCAATGACATGTCGAGTAACATTAGAATCTTTAGTACGTGATTTTGAACCAATAGCTTTATATGCATCAAATAGATTTCCAATAATAGTTCTTTCACAGTTACTTTCGGATGATCTTAGGCCTAGAATTTTCATTGTCTCTCTAAAATTCAAATTTTTAATCATTTGAACAATTAATTGACATCTTGCGATTTGATTTAAGTTTTCAAAATAGTTTTGCCATATTATTTTAACCATTCTCCTACAAGTTCGTTCATTCATTTTATTGGGCATTGGCTTCAATATATTCTCATCAATGTCAATTGGATACTTTGGTTTCCTACGATTGATTCTAGGAGGTGTTAACATCAGTGCATTGTGTGCATTGTGTACATTCAATTCATCAAATGAAGCAGTGTATGTTCATCATTTAATTGATTATTCAATGTGGTCTCTTCCTAAATTGTATTAGGTTCATATGGTAAATCAAATGTCTCTTCTTCAATTGCATTAGGTGCATTATGTTCGTTTGGTAAATCGAATTAAGATGTTGAGGATGACATACTGTCTTGTCCCATTGTTCTTATGTCATGTAATTTCTTCATGTGTTGCCTTTGTATTTCATTTTCAGTCTATCGCTGTTCTATCGTTCCTCACTTGTTCTTTCCCATGATTGATATCGGTTGTCCTAAATAGAATCATATTACAAGGTGGCTGCAAGAAGTTGAGTCCCACTTTTGGGCAAAAAGTGGAAGTATTTTCTCTGTTTTTCAAATTTTATGTCGATTGATGTCAAAATTTGATGCACTTAGAGATTGAATCTCAAAAAACTTTAGTAATAGAAAATGTAGTGCTCAGAGTCTACTTTTCAAATATGTAATTTATTTTAATACCCACATGGTAGAAATTCCTTTTTAGTAGGCATGTTTAAAAACTAGTTTTTCAAAATGCCTGTTTTAGGACCATACCACGCATGTGTACTACCACCCTTTTTTAATGCAAATAAATGATTTTTTGCAAATCCTTCTAGGAAATGATACCTAAGACACTAAATATTGATGAGAATATTTTTGCTTATTTTTTTATTGAATATATTTTTCTTTATTAATTTTTAATAGACAATAAAGTATATTTTCAAAACATCGGTGTACGACCACCATAATTTGATGAAAATTTCATATTTTTTAATTTTATTTTTTTTAATGTTCAAAAGAATTGTATGTAGATTGATGCCATATAATTTATTTTTCTAAAATCCTAAAAACCAAAAAGTTATTAAAGTTTTAGTGAACCTTGGTATTTTAGGTTTAGGTTCCACTTTTGATTAATAAATAATACAAAAATAGTAAAAGTAAGCTTATCACTATAAAATTTACATTTCTGAAATCAGGACGCTGAAAACTCTAATGGGTTTTCATTTCGTCAAAAAATTCAATCAAAAAGGCCCTCAAAAATTTAGGCCAAGGTAGAAATCTATGTCGTTTTACCTTAGTCATTTTTTTGGAGGTCCAAGCATAGGCTTGGTGAGACCAAGCCTATCCCGAAGCAAAAAGAAAAGCTAAGGAATTTTTCCCGCCCCTAATTTTAAAAAATGGGCGCCCGTTTTTTGAATTTTAAAAACGGGCGCCCATTTTTTGCCCATTTTTTAAATTCAAAAAAAGGGCACCCGTTTCGCCCTGTACCATTGAAAGCGAAACAGGCACCCATTTTCAAAAATGGGCACCCATTTTATTCAATAACGGGTGCCCGTTTCTGAAAAGATCCGTTGGGCCAGAATCTGGCCCACAAGCAAAAATCCCAATGATTAAATGATTTTTCAATCATTGGTTGATAGGTACGATCTGCAAAGAGAATGCTTTAATTAATCATTCTCTTTGTTTGTCTTATTATCGATTTGGTAAGGAGATTTATTCGAATTCAAATTTTGGTGTCGCCATGGGATCAAATCAACGCAGGAAGAGGCAAAGGAAGGTTCTGACAATTGAGGAGATTGCAGCAAATAGGGAGGAGGCAATGTGTCAACGAGAGAGAAGATCAAGAATGAGACAAGGAGCTTCAAGTTCCACAATCATTTTAGAAGAGGAGAACATCAATGAGACCATAAATGCTGACGAAGGAAACACAATAAAACCATTTAATTCAGGTGCATCTTCTAATCCATTATTGGATACATGTATGTCTTCACAGCCCTATATTTTTTCTCATGAAGAAATTGGTGATTTAGTAGAAGCAGGTTACTTATTAAATGAAATTCTAATTGAAAATAAAACCCCAAATGAAATTAGAAGTCAAGTTGAAAGTGAAATTGAAATCCAAATTGAAACCCCAAATGAAACTAGATCTCAACTTGAAACTGAAATTGAAACCAAATTTGAAACTCCAAATGAAATTGAAAATCCACCTACAACTAAAACCAATAATGTGTATGTAGACATGGAAACACCAATTGAAAATGAAACATGTTTGAATGATAATCAAATGAATGAAAATTTTGAAATTAAAAGTGATGTACTAGACAACCTTCTTGGCTTGGTTTCATGGAGACAGATTATGACACATTCAAATAGATTGTTTAGACATTTTTTTTATAATAAGAAATTTGGGTTTCAATGTCAATTAATGGTACAACTAATTAAAATGACTAAAATGTGAAAAGTGATGAAGAAGTTAGGCTTTTATGTCAAACCCAAGAAGAAGGAGGAGTCTTTAAAACAAGTTGTATCGACTATTGCTAGTGCCTTTGATACAATTGGAAAGAAAAGTCATTCTAAAGATAAAAATGCGGCACAATGGGCAATAACAACAGCTTTAGTAAGCCAAAGAATTTATAATAAAAGAATGATGAGTAACATAAGTGGATATCTTAATATTCATCGCAAAACTTTGTCAAGAGCTGTAAAAAGAAGAGTTAATTTTGAAAGTGATCCGACAAACAAATTGTGGACTTTTAGTGGTAGACTACCAAGGTCTGATATGAAACTTACTGGTGAAGTCAAAAATTTGATCAAATAATTCTGGCACGATAATACGAGAGTATCACCTAATGTTAGAGATGTTCTTAAATTAAGAGTTGGGTCAAAAATTCATGATCCACATCTAAAACACCTATTGGACATGACTCAAACTGAATTGTATAAAAAAAATTTGGATGATAAGGTGTCGACTATTAGCATTTGGCAAAGGTCTTTTGAAAAGTGTAAACCTTGGTATGTTCGAATTAACAAGGAAAGAGTCACATGTTGTTGCAAAACTCATGTTCATTTTCGCTACCATTATGATGTATTTCGATATATACGTGTTACCATGCATAGTAATGGAATGTTCCAAGAATGTGGTATAAATATACCACTTGAAACTATAAAGGAGTTTATTTCAAGTTTGTTTTGCAACCCACTAAATGAACAAAATTTTCTTTTCAATGCATGTGTTTCTGGTATATGTGATATATGTGGCAATCTTGCATTGTTGGATGAATGTTTGCATGAAAATATTTCAAATGATTTTGGACAGCAATTAATTGATGTTAAAAGATTTAAAACTATTGAGTATCCACTGAAGGATGGAAAGGTTGGAAAATGATGCGATCTAATCACTGAAAAAGTTAGTGTTCATGCATTTATGAATGAATTCAAGAGTAACATCATACCTAAATATGTTAAACACACTCAAAATGCTTGATGGCTCGATGGTCAGTTTTGAATATGTAAGGATACATTTCCTGCTGGTAGTATACTTTCGGTTGTTGACTTTGTAGAGAACTACACGCTTGCACCACAAGATGAGGTACAATCACAATACTACAATTCAGTGCAGGTATCAATTTTTGTCCATATAGTCTATAGGCATGCACCAGATAGTACACAAGAGGTTCGCAAAATTTTGAGAGAGTACCATTTCTATATGAGTGATAATAAATTACACTCATCTGAGTTTGTCTAGTTTTGCTTCAAGACCTTTTTTCAGAATTTGAGGGAGAGAGAAATTCAAATGACACAACATATAATATTGTCTGATAATTGCACAGGGAAATTCAAGAATGCTAGAATGTTTTATTTGTTGAGTAGGAATCATAAGAAAACTAACATCAAACACATTTGGAGTTTTTTTGAGGCTGGACATGGGAAAGGAGAACATGACGGTGCCGGTGCATGTGTTAAGAGAGCCCTTTGCAGAGAGCAACTCAAATTCAAGGAAAAGGCTAAATTTAAAAATGCAAGTGCAATTGTGGATTGGTGTAGTACAAATTTATCCACGAGATCAAGTCAGAACTCTACAATTAGACGTTTCTTCTGGCTAGTTAAAGAGGAGAATATCCTTCCAAGATATGATTGTGATACAATAAATGGGTCAGCTAGATGGCATTCATTTAAGAGTTCTAATTCTAACACTTGGACTATATGGACTAGAGAGCTTGCATGTTTTTGTCAATTTTGTGTTGCAGGTGAATGGGAAGAATGTGAGAATACGGAGTGGGTCAAAGAATGTCAACACAAATCCTTAACACCTACTGAGACACAATATGAAGATGTTAGAAGAAATGAAGACCCTGATCATGCATTTGCATCAGAAGATTATGATCGTGTTTCAGACCTCATACAACCTGGTAATTTAATTCAATTTATTGTTTATAACTTTAAATTATATATTTTTATGTATTGTCATAGAATTTATGATTACATATTTGAATGATAAATTCTAACAAGTTTTATTTCTACACATTGTACTTAAATTTGTTTTATAGGACATGTGTATGTTGTTGTTGCACCTGAGGATAATGATGAGCAAGTTGAGTATTGGCTAGCTAGATGTGTAGAACCTAAGAAAAAGTTGATATGTGATCAAGTAGATGATGATAGTTTTCAGTATCCAGTTGGGTCTGTTGTGGTGGTTGGTACATGGCTATGCAAATACTTAACAAGAAGGAATGGCTTACCAGCTTATGAAGACTACCAATCAGAAAAGAAGATTATAAACTATTCTCATTTGGTGGTGGCAACAAACATCAAATTAGAAAGATACAAAGGTAGACCTGCTAATAAGGTATTGTGGACACTTTCAGTAGAAGAGCATGAGGCAATCATAGACACATTGCAGAAGAGAGAGGATGCAAATGGTACATTAGGTTGAATCAAATTTATATGCATGTAAGTTTGTGTTACTTGTGTGAACTCTTTTATATTTAATCATGATAATTGTTTTTCTTTGTCCCTTTAACATTGTATTTGTCTACATTTGATACAACTTTGGTTTCATAAACAACATTGTATTAGTTATCTTCTTCTTAATGTTATTTTGTGCACATTGTAATTGTGTTACAATTGAATTCTAATTTTTTATGATATATTTATTTTATTGTAATCTCTTCATAGATTAATTGTAAGTTCAAAGATGGAATTATATCTTAAATATGACCTGACTCTATATTTATCATTGTATGACAAATCTATATTTATAGTGTACTTTTTTATTTTAGTACCATGAAGTCCATGCTTTTCATACCACTACTATCCGCACTAATAAACCATCAATACACTAGTAAAGAAGTGTGGTCAACTTAAGAGGAAAGTCGATACTATGTTTGTAGCTTCCTAATAATTTGGTTAGCCTTAGTTCCATCAATCTATTGGATTCCTCTATGAGATTCATTTATAATTAATAATCCTTTTATATAATCATGATAATCATGATTCCTCTATGAGATTCATTTATAATTAATAAGTCGATACTTGTGTGAACTCTTTTAAATATTTAATCATGATAATTGTTTTTCTTTGTCCCTTTAACATTGTATTTGTCTACATTTGATACAATTTTGGTTTCATAAACAATATTGTATTAGTTATCTTATTCTTAATGTTATTTTGTGCACATTGAATTATAAATTGTTACACTATAAGATGATCAATCACAATGTTAATATATAAAGTCATAAATAGATCACATAACAAGTCATAAATAAAAAGTCCTATATAAAATCACATAACAATTCCTGATGACATAATAACAAGTCTTGAAATAATAATTTAATAAGGAAATGACATTAAAACAAGTCCAATAACAAAACAATGTATCACATATATAATCACTACAGTGCGCCAAATCACATAACACGACCTGATATCATAATAGCAAGGAAATGACATAATAAAAAGTCCTATATATAATCACATAATAACAAGTCTCGGGATAACATAACAAGTGTCATCATAAAAAATCCACAATACAATAACATGACATGATCTAAAATATACAATCTACGAACTCACGTGCATCTCATTTGTAGTCCTCTTCACTCCATGTGAAGGTGGCTGAGATGAATCATCCTATTGCACGTGGTCCTGAGATGCACCATCTTGTGTCTGTACAATATCAGTGTCTCCACCCTCCTGTTCAGTATCAGTGACTCCACCCTCCTGTGCAGTATCAGTGTCTGCACCCTCCTGTACATTATTAAAAGATTTTACATGAGAAGAAGTTACTTGCATAATTCACTTATAAAGTAATTAAATACTAAAAAATTTAAAATAAATTACTATATGACTATGCTCTACAATGCCCTCACTAGTGCGTGGAGGTCCAATATCATGAACAAGAAAAGTGGTCATAGCCAAGTCCTACAAAAAAAATCATTGTACATCAATTTTGATAATCCCTATAAAAGCCAGGTACACAGTATAAATAAATTAGAAATTATTTTTGTAATCATCATGCCTCAAATGATAATGTCGATGGTTGCATCTGGCTCAACCCCATCGCCATACCAATATTGGTAGTGGTGTGGACCTGAACAACATATATAAAGCATGAATCAAACTTGTATATATACATAAATTATAAAGTATATATATATAGACGACAAGATTATCATAGAAAAGCATACATGTGATGCAGGCAAAGTAACTGATGGTCGAAGGCGTACATGTGATGCTCCATCAAACAATCCAGAAGCCTACAATTGCAAAAAATAACGAACATGAATCAAAGTTGTACTTAAATTACTAATCATGTAAACACTTCAAATTAATGGATGAAAAACATACTAGTTGTATATGAGGCTGAGTCTCAATGGTCCATGGGTCACGTGAAGAACTACCCACCTCGGTGCTATATGAAGCACCCTACAAAATTGAAAAAACATATCATATGTAAATCATTACATTAAAAAATTTATTGTTTATTTTAAATGTACATATCAATACAATGTATCTAGATGAAAGTGCATACCATAAATGGGGCACCAACATCTCTAGGTATTGAGGTAACATGCTGTCGGTTCCTTAATGATGTGGTATGATCCATCCTCTGATCAGAAAAAATTGACTCATGTTATGGTTCATATGTGTATATATAAGGAATTTAATATTGCACTGTAAATTATACAAATAAATTTGTACCTCTGTAGGCTGATCATCGTCTGCCCACAGAAGATCAACATATGAAGAGACGGCATCAGCATGTGCAACCTCCTCAGTATCATCATAAGCACCATGGGTAGCATCAGTATCATCAAAATCACCATCTCCTCCAGGGGCAACCTCACTCTATGGACCCCTACATACATCCCCACAGCTCGTGCAAACATGTGCTAAGAAGGGGGCAGCCCTCACCTCCCGTAATTGCTGTACCAAATTGCCCAACAGGGCACTCAATGAACCTAGAGAAGAATCCACTGCTCGATGATGGGCAGGTGTTGGAACAATTGGTGATGGAAGAGGAACCAATGGATCATCGTGCACACGGTTTCTAACCCTGTCACTCAATTTTGCTCCTGGCCTATCCTGGGGCATGCCTCTCCCAACCCCCTGAAATGATCTAATATCAAAGTAATTGGGATTTTTGCCCAATTCAAATTCTGCCCATAATTTCTTCAAAAAATACATTGGGACCTCATGATTGGAGTGTGGTGGATGGTCAAAGACCATCCACCACTGCTCCCAAAAGTGGCTAGCAATGCCCGGGTGCCTACACCATCGAATAGAGATCTGTGGCTTCTTCGGATCTATCTCTTCACCTGTCTTAGGGTTCACAAAATATTTTTTCAAATCTATTTTTGTTATTTTTAAGTCATTAACTTGTTTGTATGTGAGGCCATCAATATAAAATGCATGCAATCCCTCACGCCAACTATGATTGCTATCTAGCTCGCTATCTAATGCCTGCACAAACTGTACAATGCCTTGCATACTATCTGCAATGCATAACAACTGAGGTGGTGGATGAGGCTCACGCCTAATAGTATCAATATCTCTAATCAAAGAATCAATATTTGTCCTAATTGTTTGTCTCAATTGATCAGGTGGAGGTGGAGGTGGAGGCGGTACTAGACCTAATAGCTCATTTATCTCAAACTCATCCATCATGTGAAAATAATCTGCATATATATACAAACATGAAAATTTAAAATTACAATTACAAACATGAAAATTTACAATTACAATTACAATTACAAACATGAAAATTTACAAACTTGAAAATTTACAATTACAAACTATTTAATTTACATTTTACCTTCCAAAAAAACTTATAATTAAATACAATTTAGCAACTTAAAGATAAAAAAAGGAAACTCACATATAGATCTATAATATTATTAATAGGTGGGTAATAATAAGCATCATTTAAGAAATATTATCCACTTAAATCAAAGTATAAGAAGAATTCTACAAAATAAAACATCATAATGCCCATGCAACTCAAACAATACTTTTTAACATCTAAAGATGAATTAACTTATAAGTTCCATCAAAATCATAAAAACAATCATAAGTTATATCTATGAACTTGTCAATACATGTACTACTTTGTTGTGTTCTTTTCTAGAATCATTGGATGATTTAAGTGAATAAATGACCATTTTTTGTGATTTCACATTCTAGTCGTTTACTTGGACATCTTGGCACTTGAAAATGACCGTCTTACATGAGATGAATTTGTTTGATATGTTTTATGTGTATTGATTTTATTGATCTTTTAAGGTTTTATTTGAGGAGGTATCATAGGTTTCTCTATTCATCCTTTTGTGGTAAAATTAGAAAGGGATAACTATGATTCTTTTGTAAAATGGTATCTTGATAAGTTTTAAGGTGGTGTAATCATTTTCCTTTTATGTATGGAGTCATACCTAAACTAGAAACACTAGAAATTATATAATCTTGTTGTAACATCATTGACCATGTAGGAGTGATTTGATCTAACTTATCAAGATCATGATTCTATGTGTATTGCATTGGATATTGATTTCCCCCACACACTTTGGAATAGACTTTAGGAGATCCATGGAGACCCTCATATCTCTCCATTCCTAGAGGATCCTATTGTAGATTGTTTCATTCCATTTGTACTAGATGAAGATCACATACCCTTCGATGGTGATACTTAAGAGGAAATTTATTATATCATATTAAATAATTTATTTACTTAAGATCAAATTTTATTTACATATTAAATAATTTTCAAAATATATTTTAATTATGTACATCAATTATATCAATTAGAATAAACATTTGGTAATGAAATACAAGCAATTATCATAAAAAAATTTAGAATCAATTCATTCTAAATGTAAAATGATACATACACATATAAATATATAATCAATTTTTTAATTTAATATATACTTGGCAAAATAAATTTATATAGACGTGTAAACTTTTAAGGAATTTAGTGGGGTTTATATAATGAAACCTATCCAAGAAAATTTGTCATATATTAGAATACATAACTCATCTAAATTAGATTATATGGGATAACTATGATTCTTTTGTAAAATGGTTTCTTTATTGATTATTTGGTCGCAATTATTAATCTAAATATTTCATCATTAATAAAAACTAGTATATAATATAATTTGTAAATGTTTAATTAATATTATTACTAGAAATATATTATTATTATGTATATTATTAATGTTGTTTTATATATAATAAATTAATAATAATTAAAACTAATGAATGCATACTTAAATGATTAAAACTAATTCTTTTCCAAGAATCTAATTAGATATAAAAGAAAACTATTGAGTGACGAAGGTAATTGACAAGCCTATAATTAGGTATTGCGATTTGAATTTACTCAAACATATCAAATCTAACGGGGTTGATAGGACAAATTCATCACTTCAAAAATTGAAAATCCAATTCAATTGAATAGTTTGGTATGCATCTAGCTCGGCATATTTTTTCTTTTGTTATTAATGAAAATAATAAAACCATTTTAGTTATGGATATTTCCATGTCAACCTTGTCTACAACACTTATAATGCATATCTCACAATTTTTAGTTTGAAAATTAAATGTAATGGCCAATAATACTTACTACAACTTATGGGGCATTGGGGTTCTTTCAAGAGTGTTTTATGTAAGGAAATTAGTGAGATTATGATCATCCTTTTGTGCAATGTGAATATGCAAAAATAATATGGAATTCATTTTTGCAAAGATGGGGGATTGAATGGACGATGCCACACAATCTCCCTAATATTTTGGACTACTTGAAATTTAATATGTCTAGTCCTATCTTGTGGTTCATTTGGAATTAAACTCCTATCATCATCATTTAGCCTATCTAGCTAGAAAGGAACATGCAAGTTTTCAAGGATAACGAAAGAGTAGTTAGTACAAAATGGGATGTAGTGGAGAGGTCTCTTTGGTCGAACTTGGTAGTGTTCATATTAAGATGATTAGGAAGTAAAGAGGAAGAGATGGCTTGGGTGGATGCTTGGCTGAATTTTAGGTGGCATGGTGGGCCAACAATAGAGGTTGATTGGGTGACCAATCTAGGTGTGGGGTAGAAGGATAAGGATGGGTTTTTTGATGTGAAGCAATTATAAAAGGAACATTAATCCATGGTGTCCAACTCAATTGCTTAGGACATGAAAATGTTAAAATTTCTGACACTAAATATAGCCACCATTACGAATGCTTAAGATGGTTGATAACATAAATGTTTAGGGTTTTAATTAAAGATTATAATTTAGGGTTTAGGGTGTAGGGTTTAGGGTTAATCAACCAAGATAGTCAAATTTCTCCTAGGACTTGTTTGTTTTTTTCTATTTAGGGTTTAGTGTTTGTTTTTCTGTTCAGGGTTTATTGTCTATTTTTTATGTCTAATGTTTATTGTTCGTTTACATTTTTGTTTTTTGTTTTTTTCCTACAGTTTTTACTATTCATGTTTTTTGCAATATTTGAAAACTAAAAACTATTTTAAACATGAAATAAAATAAAATAAAAGACGATTTTCAAACTTTAAAACATAAAAATAAAAAAATAACAATACATTAACATTTTTTAATGAAAAATAATATAAATAAATAAAATAGAATATAAAAAATAAAACTAAATACCTGAAAGGAGGTAAAAATGGTCTAGGGGGTCAGCTGGGTTGAAAAAAACAAGTACCCATGCTCCTCAGAGACACCTACCTGTTTTTCAAACAGTAAAAATGATAGAAAATGGTTAAAAAAAAAATTAAATACATTTTAAAAACAGGCACCCTTTTTTTTCAAATCGGGCACCTGATTTGAAATAAACGAGCGCCCATTTAGCTTCGGGCACCCGTTGCTAAACAAGCACCCGTTTAGCTTCGGGCACCCGTTGCTAAACAGGCGCCCGTTTCTTTATGGCTCGGGCACCCGAAGCTAAACGAGTGCCCGATTTGTAAAAATCAGGCACCCGTTTCTAGCAGGTTCATTTCCCAACCTGCGGACTTCTGTGGGATTGGGACCCAACTTTATGCGTTTACCCTACTTATATATGTAAACACAAGTTCATAAATAATCAAATAACCATAAATATGCATCTTATCATTATTTTTTTGAATCAAAACTATTAAACAATCACAATAATATTGACAAAACTAATAAGAACAAGAATTCAATCATTTGAAATCATGCAAAAACAAAAAATTCACTTACTTCTATGTATAAAATAGTGACAGAAGTGAAGACACGGTTGTAGTGGCACCTTCAATGACCTCAAAAACTTCTTTTGAGGCCTTTGAGGCTCTTGGTTAAATAAAACTATGTCTAAGTATCGTGTACACAGTATATTAATAACCGCGTACGCGCTGTTAGTCCCTAAATTATTGGCAAGCTCAATGTTTTTTTTTTTAACCCTATACGTGCTCTTAGGCCTTAAAAATGTTATGGCAGGGCAGCGAACTAATAGGCTCAGTACCTGGTATGTGTTATTTGTAGTAAAGAAAATTTGAAGGAAAAGGGAGGGAGGAAGAGGGAGAGGGGGGGGAGAGGGAGAGAGAGAGAGAGGGAGAGAGGGAGAGGGGGAGAGAGGGAGAGAGAAAGAGTGGGGAGGGAGAGAAGAAGAGAGAGGGATGGGGTATGGAGGAAGGGAGAAGGGCGGAGAGAGAGAGAGAGAGGGGGGGATGGGATATGGAGGAAGGGAGAAGGAGAGAGAGAGGGGGGAATGGGATATGGAGGAAGGGAGGGAGAGCGGGAGGGAGAGTGGGAGGGAGAGAGAGAGAGAGAGAGAGAGAGAGAGAGAGAGAGAGAGAGAGAGAGAGAGAGAGAGATGCACAATGGGTTTTGTACACCGAGTCAAATGCTAAGTCTATCAAGGAAATCATAGCCTCTCGAGCTCAAACTATGGACCTTGGGATTATTAGGTCTACTATTCATCCAAATGGTGACCACTACATGGCAGACCTAATTGTAATACAACAATATAAAGAAAGGGAGATAAAGGGGGTAGGGATAGAGAAAGAGTGGGGAGGCAGAGAAGAAGAGAGAGAGGGATGAGTATGGAGGAAGGGAGAATGGGAGAGAGAGGTAGAGGGAGGGAGAGAGAGGGAGGGAGATGGAGAGAGAGAGAGAGGTGGGGGAGAGAGGGAGACAATACACATACATACAAACATATGTGTGTATATATACTTAATATATTATATATTATATATTATTATATACATATATATTTTATATATTATATGTATATACACATATTATATATACAATATCATATTATACATATTATACACACTCCTAAATTTTAAACAAAAGTAGCATGTACGCATTGTTTTAGCTTTATTACCGCATATGCGTTGTTTTTAGTAAAGACAACGCGTGTGTGCTTCTTATACCATAGGTAACCCTTACGTGCTTTTTACTGTTTAGGCTTGGAAATTGGTCTGGATGACAAAGCTATGGGTTGGAAGTTTGATTTCCCTCCATTTCCCTTCTTTTTGACATGTTTTATTTTATCAACTTGGTTTCTCGACTTTGTCATCATCAGGTTTGCACTTCATCAAGTGGGTATTTCTAAAATTACCACCATATTTTCAGCCATCTTCTAAGCTTTCTAAACATATAATTTTTTTAAAATTTGAACAACAATAACATATTATTATTGAATTTCTTTACCAGTGTCTCCATAGTTGTCACAGACATACATGTACCATTTTTTTAATAACTTTTGATCTACTTATCCAAATTTAAAAAACTTTATATATTATTGTAGTGCACTTGATTCTTTACAATTTAAAAAATAAAAATAAAAATTAGTGCAAGTTATGCTTTGCGCACGAATAGGTACCTAATTTTTAGGATGTGATCGATTTTAAAAATCATAAAAAATAAAATACTCAACAAAAAATTACAAAAAAGTACACAACTTCTAGTGATCACTCTTAGCTATCTTTTTGCCAAAGGATTTGTCAAAATAAAAAATCTAACTATGACTTTTTTGATGCGCACATCAGATACTGTGTTATGTTTTTCAGAAAAAATCAGGGTCTATTTTTTCGTGTACGAAGGATTTGACCCCCTTAATTTTATCCAATTTTGAAAATTTTTAGTAGTTTGGAAACTAGGTTCAAAGTACTACAATATTTGTTTTTCGATTATCTTCATATCTTGAGTGGATGACTTTCAAATTTTGCCTCCAAGTTCAGGTTCACCTGATTTCTGAAAAAAAAAGTGTCCACTTATACCCCCCTTTATTACCACCATCTTTGTGCACTTAACCCAAACCGGCGGATCATTTGGCCAACTTGGTGATTGATAACATGGTGGTTAAATGGTGGAGAGGAAGGGAAACTTTCCCAAAAACTCTGTGCGACCTGGCAAAAAATGATGTCAAGATCTTCGGCCTTTCCAATGAATTTAATGATGAAATATTATGATGGGATGTGAGTTGTTGGGGTGGTATTTCAAATTACTACCACTTTGAGAAGTTCTAGAGCTTTTAGTCTGGCCTATTTATGGTTTTGTTTCCTCCTGGTTTTTCTAGAGTATTGTTGTTGGAATTGCACGAGCTACAAAATGGGAGGTGAAAAGAATAGGTTTGAACCCACGACCTATGATAAGTGGCAGAAGAATAAGGAGGTTTGGGAAGAAATTTCTGACGGTGGGATGGTTCGCTTTTTGGAGAGACTGCATGGTCATTCTGCCATTGTTACGGAAAGCTTTGTCAAAGGTTGGAATAAGGGTGTGTTGGCTGCTTTCGGTGCGGAGTTTCAAGTTGACAAAACCCTGGTTGCCACTGTTACTGGTCTGAATATGAAAGGAAGGAAATTCTATAGAGACAGGAAGTCAGGTGAGGAGGCTATCGCTGTCTTTTATGACAAGGAAAAGGAATGACAGAGGGTTACGAAAATGGCGGATGATGGCTATAACAAGAAAGAGTTGATTTCCCTCTGGGCTAATATGGCAGAATTCATCATGAGGTACATCACCCTAGATGGTAGATATGCTAGCATTTTCTCGCATCATTTTACTATCTTAAATCATTTTATGCATGGTAGAATTATTTTCATCCCCTTCTACTTGGTTTCATCCTTGGAGAATAGTTTACTTAAACATTTTGAAAACTAGGATAAGCTTGTGATTCATGAAGGGCTTATCTTGTTGATTATGGAATACACCCAAGCTCATGAAGTGAAACCCTCCCCCAAGGATAAAATCCACATTTCCTCCTCTAACCCTGATTTCAATTTGTTTGTGACACGGAGATGGATGAGGATGACAATGGTACTGCCATGGATTGGCGTGACATCAAGGATACAGAGGATCCTAAGGATAGACCAAAGAAAGAAGGGGAGCTTATGGTGACCCCAATAACTAAGAGTAGTAGAAAAACCAATCCTACAAGGTGGGCAGCAAGTAAGTTCAAATCTAGCAGCAGGAAAATGCAAGACCTAGAGCCCCCCACCAAAAAGAAAACAAAATTAACCAAATCCAGTGGGTCCAAAGTATTGGACCACAATATTAGGTTGGACATCCCGATAAATGTGGATAATGAGAAAAAAGGCTTTGTGAATAAGGAAAATGAAAGCGAGAAAAAAGAGGAGAAGTTGCTGGGAAACCTGTTTTTGGAGGTTACTAGAAGTCAGGAGAACTACTGGAAGTGGGTGGATAAGGAAATTGGATCCCTAAAAGATGGGATTAAGGAAATTATTGAAACTTTCATAGAATCCCTTGGGCCCAGTAAAACTGAGAAGATCATGAGCATGATCCAGAAGATATCTCAGATTCTCAGGATGTTGAAACTATGAAGGTCGTCCATGAGAGCAAAATTAAAAAGCAGGAAGAGTATGTTAGTGATATCAAGGAAAGCCTAAACAATCTGGTGGAAATCAGCAGGGAGGCAATGAATAATAGTGCTAATGGTTTGGAGAAAATTAATTCCATGATGGCCGACTATAGAACTAGATCCATCGCCAGTGATCCTCCCTTGGGGGAAAAGAAGAAAAAGAATGCCTCGGAGGGTGGACAGAGTGCTGCTGGTGGGAAGACTAGCTCGGGTCCTTGCACTAGAACCAAGAGCCGGAGCCACGAGTAGGGGACCTCCTGATTCATCATGGAGGATTTGGAACCTCCAAATTCATCGAAAAAATATTGAATTGGTGCACTCTCTTAGTTGAGTGATCTGCCCTATTTTTTTGGCTCTGTTGGTTTTGTTTTTTTGGAATTCGGTCTGTGTGGGGTTTGTCCCCTATTTTTCTTAGGCTTTTTATCTGGTTGGCTATTGGCCTTGGTCTGTAATACTCTAGGTTTCATGTCCCTATAAAACCTGTTTATCTTTATCAAAAACTATTCTTAAGGTTTTTCTTTTTAATAAGGGGCCCCTCCTTCTATGTTTAGAGGATGTATTTTCATCCTAAAACTATCAATACTTGTCAAAGTATCAATTTTATTTCAAAAAAATGTAATGGCAAAATTTTGATACCCATACCATTTCTCATACATTTTTTGCTTATTTTGAAAAAAAATGTTCACTTATAGACATTGTTAAATGATACAGTTCATATAAATTTTGAAATGATTCCTCAAAATTTTAGCTATCATAATTTACACATATTTATACACATTTACTTAACCGATATCCATCATTATGCATCTTATAATATGGCATTCACTTATTGCACCACACATACTTGGATGTTTATTTTTCACCTAGACCATATTAATCTACCATCCTAATTAATTTATTTTGATACAAGGTTGACCCCTATTCCTGTTCAACTCAATCTTAATGCATTTTCCCATTTTAAATTTAATTTTAGCTAATCTCACCTATTTCAATATCCATTACGAGATAATTAAACATATTTTTACGTGATTTGAGCTATATGTTTGTATTTATAGGCATTTGTTGGCATTCATTTAACATGTATTGTCTCTCTAACATTCTCTCTCATCCTAGAAACATTCATGGAGTAATTGATATAAAAAACTTTAGTTTAGTGCATTAAATGTAATATTTATCAATGGGGCAAACCTTCCAAAATGTGATGAGATAAAGATGTCATAATATAAAATGAACAATTAATATAGAAATGCAATATGAACCAAGTCCACATTAGACATAAATAATTCAAAATTCATAGAGATAATTACCATTATCCTTCTTCACTTTAGTTTTCTAAGATAACAAGCATAATTATTTAATTGATTTTTCAAAACTATCATTAATAAATCTTAGTTTTCATTAATTGATTACATTTAACTAATTATCCTAGGTTAATCTTAGGAAAATTTATTTTCCCTTTACAATTATATAATTTCATCTAGATGTCAAATTATTATCATTTAGCTAAATATAACTTATTATTTTAGTTAAAAAAAATAATTATAGAGAAGAAATGTTTAACTCACATCATTTTCATATAATCTAATAAAACTTAATTGATCAATGTAGTAATATTTTTATAGTTTTTTCTCTCCAAGTTTTGACTCATAACAAATCAAATAAATAAAATATTTTCAAATCTTCAATTTTTAAATAAAGAAAAATTAATGGAATACCATCTTTAACAAACTTTTCTAATAGTAAAAAATTAATAATAGTTATTAAATAATTTAAACAACAATGGTAATGTATAAATATGGGATTGCTACGATGGTAGAGGCTTGTTAGCTAAAAAGTATTTGGTCATGGTCAAGGCTCTAGATGGTTGATAGCTAGGTACTTCATGTCCCGCTCCTCTTACAGTTGCAAATATCAAGCCTTTGTAAATGACACTATAACCCCCCACTTCAATATCTCCATTCATCCATGGATACCATTCTTTCTCAATTGGAAGCTTTAATGCATTAATAGAATATCGTGTACCAGTCACTGGGACTGATGCATCTACATCGCCACTGCAACAAAAGTGTATGTCATTAGCTAACACAATCCAAAATATATTATTAGTAACATTTTCCAAAATAATGTGTTTATCCCTTGTAATACCTGTAGACTAGTATTCTCAGTCTTGATGTCATCATTCTTTGATATATTGGGAGCATTGTGATTACAGAGATGTTGTAATTTTTATTTATTTCAAAACTGTTTAAGAAAAAGATGATAAAATTATAGTTTAGATGATGATTTTCTATGTCATAAACCTAATATCAAATAAATATATTTAATCCAAGTAGTCTCATATATAATCATACTTGCACTCATCCCATGCATAAGGCAAGCTTGTCACATTTGCATGCAGAGCATTTTGCACTACATGCGTGTTAAGATATGTTTGTACATAAGCAGGAGTACATGGATCAAATCCATCTAATCCATCCATAGATGCATCAATCTGCAATAGAGACAATCTAACAATTCTTTATATTTTGTAAACTTTATCATATGAACCAACATTACTACTATTCAAAAAACAATATGCTGAAATATTCTTGAGAAAACACGAGTCTACTTAATGACATTTATTTCTTACAGTGAAAGTAGAAGATCCTAAAGTTGAATATTTCCATATGGGGTTAGGATGGGAAGGACAAAGTGGTGCATATATATTATAGATGTTTATCTCTCCCCAATCTGATTTTGGTTGTGACTGAATTGTGCGACTTTGAGTTTGATAGCTTGAATTAGATGCAATACAACGCTCATTTGCATAGTCTTCGTCTGACATTAATGCGTGTGACCATAGATAGTCAACCATCCCGCAATGATCCATCTCAAAGTTCATTAATCCATTTCCAATCTATATCAACATAAATTTTGATTTGTTAAATATTTCTAATGATTTGTGAATATATATCATTTATAGTAGAAGGAAAAAAATACTATTATCAATAATAAAACAATAAAATATTTTTTTAAATATGATATCAAACTTATCGAAAAAAAACAACAACAACAAATTACACAATTCTGAAATTAAAATCATAAAAATATTCTATAATGTATACTAAAACAATCAACTGTCCAAAATACATTTTAAATAAATAAATAATTCTTCAAATTTAAATGGTAACTAATATTTTTTAAATACATAAAATTATAAATTGATCAACAGTATATATCTATATATATATATATATATACACTTCGCTTGTAGCATATAGCACTTTGAGAAATTGTAAAAGCAGGTAGAGGAATCGCACCATAACTCCTTTGAGATTTACAAAAGGCGTTTGAGAGTTATTGTTCTTAAGAATTGTGTCTGCCAATTCAGGGACATAAAACCCTGCACAAAAAAAAGTGCACAAGTATTTATTGTTTATTATTCTTGTGTATTCAGATATCAGAGAGTTGAACGACTTACCAGCGTAGCTTTCTCCTTTATTATTCTTGTGTATTCAGATATCAGAGAGTTGAACGACTTACCAGCGTAGCTTTCTCCTGCGATATAGAATTCTCTGTTCTTATATTGCGGAAACCTTTCAAACCAATTCAGTAGAAATGTGTACGCATCTCTAGCTGTAGGTTTTACCCATCACATGATCAACAACATATTTTTCAATACTAAAATTGAATCAAAATTTCTCTAAATAAACTGGTATATATGCATTTATGCTTACAACAAACTCAATTCAAAATACCAGTGTTTAAATCATTGGCGTTATCATAATCAGAGGTGGTATTTGAGTAAGAAAATCCAACACCGGCAGGTGAATCCAAAAACAAGGTGTTCGCCACTGCCAAAAGATAGATTGAAATGAAAGTTAAAAGAAATCATCAATTGTGAAAAGAAAAAATAAAGATGGGAGGGTATAGAAAAGAAAAGAAAACCTTGGTTCCACGCATAGGGATTACTAGTAAGAGTGGTGTTATCACGCTGAACGCGAAAGGGTCCAAGCTCTGTCATTGCCCAAAATCCAAACGATGAGCATCCTGGTCCTGAAATCACACACCATTATCACTATTAGCTTTGCAGAATAAAGGATTGTTCCATGATATGAAGATTGAAGAGTAAGCCCATAATACCTCCATTGAGCCAGAGGAGGAGAGGTTTAGAAGATGGGTCTTGGGTAGCTTCTGCAAAATAGTAAAAGAGAGCTCTGCCAGCCTTTGAATCCACCGTGACATATCCTGAATACTGTGCAAACGTTACATTTGATGGCTGGCCGGGCAGAGAAGTTATCTTGTCATTCTCCTGCAATCCATCTTGAGGATAAATGTGATCGAAGTTAACAGAAGGAGCAATCCATTCATGCGTTGGGCTTTCCACTGCAGATCTCCTTCTGGCCAAAAATTGTGAGAGAGCTCGATGCCGACTGAACTGGTGAGAATGATCGACCAATAGCGCGAAAAGTAAGATTAACAGGAGGGCTATGAGATTTTTCATTTTGAATGCATGATGAAACTCAGATTGTCTGACCAGGAAGAGAGCGTGGTATAAATAGAGGTGATAATGAGTATTGAGATTGAAGAGCTGAGAGTTGCTTTGGTTGCTACGTTGATGCGGAGAAAACAATGCAATTGCAGACCAAACGTCTAGTGATTATCTCCAAATACACGGACTTAAAAAACAAAGTATATAGAGTTTTGTTCTCTTATCATTTGTACGGTACGGGTTATTTATGTGCCATTTTTTCTTGGAAATGACTATTCAGTTCTTAGCATCTTTATATATCATAATTTTGTATTGGTGTAGTCTAGAGGGTAGATTGTCGTTGCCATTCTCCTGAAAGCTCACATTCTGTAGTTATTGTTTTATTTTTGTTCACTTTTTTCTCTTCATGGTTTGACTCTCTTCATTTGGTTTGATAGATTATTTATCATGAGAATTTTCTTGTTTTGACTATTTTTACTTTGAATGACTAAATATGTACAAATAATGGTATGAATAAGTGATGGTTGTTCATTCGAACCTTCTTATTTTGTCCTTGCTCTTTTTCATCTGCAATTTTCTACAAATTTTGGGTTTTAAGGTTCAAGTTGAGGACAAAATGGAATCAATTTAATAAACTCAGTTGCATGATTATAGCCTCGAAAACAGATTTCCATCAAGTGTATATATATAGAGAGAGAGAGAGAGAGAATTTAATTAAACATAGGTTTTCCACCAAAAAATCAAGTTCGACATTCTACACATAGAAAAATAGTAGATTACCAATAAAAATTCTAACAAATGCATATCCAATTTATATCGATGTCCTTGATCCAACAAAAAAAAAAGTTGAATTCCGATACATACAAAAAAGTTATGTTCCTAATAGTATACCTATGGCTAAATTGTAATTGGTTTGACTTCAAAACATATTTAAAAATATATTCAATAAAATATTATGAAAGAAAATGCATGCCTTAGATATCGTAGTTATAAATCTAATTTCGAAAAAGTCATAATTTTATCCTTCATAGACAAAAAGTTGTGGTTTATAGTACACATCACTTTTCAAAAATGGTGTTTACTGTTAAAAGTTATTTATCAAAGGAGATAGAAAAATAAATGCAATTTGATTCCATAGTTAAAAAATTATATATTTAGAATCTATACACGAAATGTCACAAATCAATAGTTTGTACATCATCTTCAAATTCCTCACTGTTTTGCAGCTATAGGTGTTGAAAAGTGAAGATTTAAAGCTATGAGATTTCCACAATCCATTTTGTATTCTAGTGTATTTTTTCTAGATTCGATTGTGTGTATTTTTTTTCCATCAACGTTTCGAATCACACTCTGTGATTCATCATCAGGATGAAAAGAATTCCCAAGACATGAAAGATGTTGAGTTGCAGATTTGAGACAAAATATAAAGAGGAGAGGAGTGGGGGAGGGCACGAGGAACAAGGAGAGAGGAAAGAGAAAAAAAGAAAAAAAGTGAAGATTTAGTTCAATATGTTCATTTCAATGTCAAGTTTAGCAAAAACGTGTAACCCACTATTGTGGGATCACCCTAGCGTTTAGCTTTAGCTGGAAGCTAATTATGTCTATATTGTATTGGAGTTCCTTGTTGGCCCCTTCCTTGGCTATCCTTGTTAGAACTCAAGGTGTTTGTTTAAGGTAATGGGGTCCTTTGCAAAACCCATCGGTCATGAAAAGGTAGTCTTTATTCAGTGTAGGAACCCTTGTTTCTAGCTAGTTTGAACTGCTTTGGTCAAAAGCTTTTTTATTTTGAACATTAGTCTTACTTCTTGTGAGACTCATTGCTCTCACCTTCTTAGAGATTTTTCTTTTTTCTTTTTTTCTTATTTATTTTTTCTTGTAGATGAATTGTAATGGGTTCAGGCACTTTCTCACGCTTACCTAATAAAATAATCCTCATTTTTTAATATACAAATCATATGTTTCGAAAGAGAACAAATTGTCATCTTTATCATTTATTGATCCTAAATAAAAACTCTATAGGTCTAACAACTTAAAGTGTGTTATCCAAATTGTACTTTTTGTACCACTGAAGTGGTGAATCATAAATAAATATATTTAGTTTACAAGATAAAAATTAGATTGTTTGTGTCAAATTTTATTTTTGATAAATGTTCAAATAAATTATGTGTGTATCAACTTTTTACAACTCAAGAATCCTAAAGAATTGTTTATTTATTTGAGACATATAATGTGTTTTTCAACCTCATATTTTGATAAATGATCAACTATATAAAAAGCATGAGGTAAATAAAAAAACTTATCTATTCTACAATTTAAAAATTGTAAAATATGCTTTTTTAGCATACATTTAATAATCTACAATAAAAAGTTGTTAAAAAATAATCTTTCTCAACCTAAATTTTTTATAAACATGGGATGCATGTGTTGAATAGAGGTTTCCATTGATGTCAAAAGGAAGTTGTCTCAGTAAGAAATTGTTGGACAAATGTTCTCAGTGGCATTGTAGTCATGTTGCTTACCCCTTAGGTATTTGAATAGTTGGAGATTTGTGTCACTATCATTATCATGTCAGAGCATTTTAAAAGATGATAGCCTTTTGCAATCCCATTGATTGATATGAATACAAAATTTTATAAGTTTGTTTTGAAAACTTGGTCGCAGTTACCCAGTCTATATTCTTGCTATGGTAACTTGCGAAGAGCTACATTTGCTAACAGTTGAGAATTGAGACTTGTAGTTGGATTGGAGAGCATGCCTACAGAATTTTGTCTTGAACTATAGAAAGGAGATTGTTGGCATTTCAATAAGGATATTGAGAAGGTAGTTGGAGATTATTGATATAATTGAGAAAGGATGATTACTGTCTTAATAATATTATTTTGTCATTGATGTCAAGAAATTGATTTCCTGATTCAGTGTGATGTTGCCATATCTTGAGAAATATGTTTTGATGAGTATTAAGAGGTCAATAAGTGACACAGAAAGAATGTGATAATGAAGGGGAATAATAAGTTATTCAATGGGCAACTATTACCGAGTTAGACAATGATGAGATCATGTTGTTTTGATTGTTTTGATATCCTACACATGTTGTTCATTATAATTTTAATACTATACTATGTCACCAAGCAAAGAATCTAGTTGGTAAACCCTAAGATTATCGATATCGATTAAAGAAGGCAGAATGTCTACCGAGTGAAGTTCAGTATTAACCGAGTAACAACTGAGTTATAATAGATCGCATTGGATGAATAAAAGCATTATTTAATGAAGAATGTTGATGAGCTGGAGATGATCAGATGATTAGTATGTCGTGCAAGAAGTTTGTTGAGGATCTACGACATCGAAAATACAAGAGGAAGATCTACAGCGTAGATTGAACCACAATAACCTAGCACAAGTTCCAAGGAAGTAATGCAAGTTCCAAGGCGAGGTAAAAAAATTTCAGATCAAAGGATACATTGAACCTAGTCAAGTTTGATGATCTGCTGGCTAAGATTGATCATGGGAAATGTGATCAAGGAGATTAAGCAGTTGGAAATTGTTTATAAATAAGGAATTGTTGATGAACAATGTATGCAGGCAAATGTATGCACAATGATGCTACAGTAATGTTTACCGAGCACAGAAGCTTGAAGATCTGATTGAAGAACAGATTGAGAAGCCCAACAAGCCCAACAAGGGACTAGATAAGTCTTATGACAAGATTGTTTTGAGCAAATAGAATTTGCTTTACCATTTCAGATGTGAAGTTGCAGATATATTTTATTACTGTTATTTATTTTGTAAGTGATAGGAAATCTCTTAACCGAGTGGACTTAACAGTCTTATTTGTAAACCCTCTAGCAAGGTAACATTCTAAATGAGTGTTTGAAATCCTTTGACAAGGTCACTTCTAACAAAGTGCAAGACTCTAACAAGTCTGAGGGAAATCCCTTAACCGGGTCACATATAGCAATGTGTTTGTAATATTTAATAGGATTAAGCTTTTAACCGAGCATACTCTAGAAGGGTATATTTCTTAGTGGGTCCGAAATCCCACAGTGGTTTTTCCCTATTTGGGTTTCCACGTTAAATCTGGTGTTAAATGTGTTATGATGTTTTAAGTATATCTATTTATGAGTATTGAATGATTTACAGTCATAGTTGCATATCAGTAAAGGCTACCGAGGTTTAATCTGTTGAATATATTGAAGATTAAGTTTTTATGATTCACCCCCCCCCCCCCCTCTCATCTTAACTAACAATTGGCATCAGAGCTTTACAGTTTGATCTATGTCTAGTATTTCTAAAATTCTGGTGTGGCAAAGGAGATTGTTTATTTCACCATTTTGTTACTATGTTGCTAGTAAACTTGGTCTGTGTTCTAGAATGATGAGGTAACTATTTTGAGTATATACTAGCAAAAATATAGGCTGGATGATCCTTATGAGCAACTTGATCCTCAATAAGATCTACACAATGTATTTCCATGTATGGAGTTGTAAGTGAGTTTTTGGTTAATACATGTTGCACATATGATGTGACCAACTTGCAAATAGAGCGTAGTATTTGTTTATGCTAGAAATTATGCATTGATAATATTTTGGACTTCCTTAATCTTCCTTGATAAGTGTGTGGAATTTTCGTGTGTGTTGATGTGTGTATGGGCTAATTAGGACCTATCCTATTACACGTTTCATGAAGGAAAGTCATGTGGCTGAATTGTAATTGTAAATTATAGTTATGAGACATATATGTGAGCATCCTAAATTTATTTCATGTGTGTAGTAGTGAAGATATTAATGTACTTCTTAGTATACAAATTCATATTATGTGATCTGAATATTGAGACAAAGTTGATTTTCTGATTCAAGGTTGTCATTATTAAAAGATCTGATGCAGCCATAATGAGTAAAAACCATCAAAAGAGTCAATCAACTTATGCAGCGAGGGAGACACAGCAAAAGCAGCAAGAAAACATAACAAATTCACATAAAAAAATCATATTAAACCTATAAAACTTCTGAAAATTATTCAACAATCATTATATTATCATCAAGGAACATCCAGTAATCAATCGATTACATGTAGGCTTCAAGCTAGATACTATCCAACCAAGACTCTAAGAATCAACCGGATCACAACATGTGAATCTCAATCCTTATTCTAAGTTCTACTTCCTCTCCCCTATAAATGATTACCTAAAATCATATTTATACCCACCATAACACATTTGGGTCGGCCTCATAAGATTACATTCACCAATGCAGGAAAATGAAACGTGTAATTAGGTCAGCCCTAAGAATTAGATAAATCTTTTCAAAAAATAACAACCAAGTGATGCGGTTCAACAAGAAGGTCGGCCACATACTGAAGAACATTGGAAAAGACACAAAATGAATCCACATGCCAAGAATCGCACCGGTGATAAAGGAAGACCAATCGGTAATCACAATAACTGCCTTGAGAACCTAGAAATAGCCAACTAGAAGCGATAACTGACTGGAAAAGCACCCATATAAACTAGAAATCTAGAATCAACCACATGAAACCACCAGGAAGTCGAAAACAAGATCTGCCACAAAGCAAAAGCAACTTGCAGTGCCAACCGGCAAGAACACAAAAAACTGCACAAAGAACAAAACAAGAACAAAACTAAAAGGAAATATTTTTGGTTGATGCAAGATTGCCCATCAATCGGGGATGATCCTACATCAGACAACCCAGGTAGAAAAAGATGTTCCATGAGAGGCAACTCGTGAATATCTAAAAGTATTCGGAATGAAGATTTCATGCTCATTTTTTATCCAGACATCTTCTTTGTCTGCCAACCTCTGCTTTGGCTCTTCAGGTGCCTCAACCGGTTCCTCTAACCTCTGACCCCCATTATTTCTATTTCCTTGCTTCTGATCAGCACAATGTCTTTGTTTCTACAGCTGTGATTTGGTTCTACCACAAGACTTTATCCGATTAGTTACCATCAGCTCTTTATCACCCAGTTCCACCTGTCCATCAGGCTAAACTATAAGATCCTTATGCAAACTCATGTCATCCTCTAGAATAACCTCTACAACTAGTTCTATCATATATTTCTTCAAATCCTCCAGTATAACTTTTACAACTGGTTCTATCAATCTTTCTGGTTTAGCCCCTATCATCGGTTTCTCAGTAGTGCAACTTCTATCAGGACTCAGTTTCTTCACCTCCTTCTCTTTCTCCTTTAAAGAAATCAATGTGAACTTTTTCCCATCCTTTTCAATAGTAACCAGGTTTCTTCTACAATCATTAATAGCTCCTCTATCATACTACCAAGGTTTTCCAAACAAGACATGACAAACACTCATTGACACAATATCACCTAAAACTTCATCTCTGAAAGGCCCAATATTGAAACTCACCAAACACTACTCCTTTATCTCTATCTTTTGATCATCTTGTGACCAACTCACCTCATAAGGACAAGGATCCTTAAGCCTCTTCAACCCAAGCTTCACAACCATCTCCTCAGATACTAAATTATTAGTGCTTCTACTATCTACAATGACCTTGCAACACTTACCACCTAATTTACACACAGTCTAGAAAAGACTCCTCCTCTAAGTAGATCTGGTATCCTTTCTTCTGAACATAAGGGATTCTCCTTTCTCTGGTGCATAGTCAGATCTGGTACCATCACCTTCTAGTTCCTCACTAGGCACACAACTTCTTGTCATTCCTTGCTTACATTCATAGGATCTATGTCTGGTTTCTCCACACTTGAAGCATTTGCTAGGAAATTCTCTAGCGGTACTGCTGCTACCTTTACTTGATGTCTTCTGCTCTGGTTCTTTACTCCACTTAGGTTTTGACTCCTCTTCATCAACCGGTTTCTTCATATTATCGCTCATCTTGATTTTCTCCTTTCCCTTATTCTAGTTGTCTTCTCCTCACTTTCTCCTTAGCCTTCAAAGCATACTAGTAAGCTTCTTCAACTGTGGAAATCTTCAACATACTCATCTCATCTCAAATGTTTAAAACAAGTCCATTGATGTACCTTGCCACCTTTTCTATATCCATCTCTCTATGTCCAGATCTGATTACCACCTTGTAGAATTCCTCAGTATATTCCTTCATAGTCATGTCTCTCTGTTTCAGGTTCTGCAACTTCTTGAACAACTCCAATTCATAGTCTCTCGGTATGGACTTGGCCTTCAATCTTGCAACTATCTGTCTCCACCAGGTGATCTTCAATTCACTATTCTCCACTTTGTCTTTCTACAACTCTTTCCACCATAAGGCAGCATGCCCTTTCAACTTGGTCTATGCCAACTAGACTCTCTGCAGGTCCTTGACATCCTCTACCTCAAAGTAGTCCTCCAACTCTTTGATCCAATCGATCAGATCCTCTAGGTTCAACATTCTGGAAAATTTAGAAACCTCAACTTTATGCACTTTACTTCCTTGAGCCACTACTTTTAGGAATCTTTCCTCTCTCTCAACTTTCGGTCCTTCAACGTCTTCAAGCTCTTCACCACTTCCTCATATTCATCCTCAAAATCAGGGTTTCTTTGTAAACTAGCCAAAGCATTCTGGATTTCATTCCTCACTTCATTCTTGAAGTCTTCCATCATCTGTTCTACCCTTCGGGGGTTTGTTCTCCTCAGTGGCATCTCTTCTTCCACTCTGGTGAATTGCCTCATCTCGGTCATCTGACTACCGGTTTCAATTGCCTCCCTGAGGTGATCTATTGAATACACACTCAGCCTACCTCCAATCGATGATCTATCCACCTAAAGGAATGTCTCAATGTTCGCAAATGATTCTTCCACCAGTCAATCCATAACCAACTCTGATACCACTTGATGTAGCCATAGCCGGTAAAAACCCTCAAAAGAGTCAACTGGCTAATGCAGCGAGGGAGACACAGTGAAAGCAATAAGAAAACATAACAAATTCACAAAAACAAATCATATTAAAGCCATAGAAATTTTGGCAATCATCTTGCAATCATTATATTATCATCAAGGAACATCCAGTAATTAACCAATTACATGCAGGCTTCAAGCCAGATACTATCCAACTGGGACTCTAAGAATCAACTGGATCACAACATGAGAATCTTTTTGGTGTATATAATTATTCATCTTGGATATTATTACACTTTACTTAAGTTTACTTAGGAAATTCATTTCATAGTAGTTTGGGTATGATACACTTGGGTGTTTGTGTCACATTGGGATAGTGTGTGTAGGATAATTTCCATCTTTTATGGTGTTGATCCTGTTACTACTCTATCATATCCACTTATTGTGGAGTGATAATTCTACCTTCGTTGGGTGATCCACCTCATGTGGAATATTTTATTGTTTCTCCTACCTACCACACCTATTTCCTACCTACCCTTGTTTCTTATTGAGCCACATGTCATGTTGTGTGCTCACATATCCATATAGCCTTGCCTATATAAGCAGGCTCAGCTACATTGTTTGTACGGGCAACGATTGAACGATTGATGATCCAGTTGATCAGTATTTTCTTAATAGAATATAATTTATTCCTATCATCTATTTTGTCTCTCTTATTTGTACTTTCCATTTCCTCTAGATCTTGAAAAAATCTCACATGGTATCAGAGCCATTAGAGTGTCATTGGTTTGCCAATTGAGAGAAATTTGATGCTATTTGGGGTTTTCATTTTGGAGCTTTCTATTGTAGGTTATTATTGAAGATTCATGGGTCAAATATGAGGCCACCATTGGATTGAGGAGGTCCAAGAAAGTCAGTTTTGCCCTTTGTTTCATCCAAATCGGACTTCAGAGGCCAAATCTAGAGGCATTTGAAGTTTGAAGCACCGACAGAAATTTTTTCAAAAATTATAATTTTGCAGTAAATTTTCAAATATAGATATCTCACTCATCCAGACTCCTTTTTTCGAGCAATTTTTTTTGTTTTGGGGTAGAATTTTGTGATCTATACAGTGGTGCAAAATGTTTTTGATTTTCGGTTACAAGTTTTTCTGAAATCATGAATTCCCGATTTTTACAACTTTGGAGGCTTCATTCGGGCTCATATGGACTCCTTTTCAGGTGCTGTTTTTTTTAAAGTGCATAATTTTTTGTCTAATTTCATAATCTGCCATTTTTTTGTAATGATTTTGAGTAGAAATTGTACTTTTAGTATTTGGTCATTTTTTGGCCTATTTTGTACTTGTATTTTGCTTGGATCTCAGTTTAGATCACTAGTAGTATTTGTTGAAGTCTCTTATATCTCATTTTGAGAAGTTGTAAAATTGAAATTAGAAGTCCACCTTGCTTTGTTTTGCAAGTGGTCTATTGTACACGCACTAAGTATAAAGTGCCAAATCATGATTTTTTTTGGGGGGGGGGTCTCTTGATTGAGTAATATTTTTTTGGGGGGGGTGGTGTCTTGTGTGATGGAAAAAGTACTAACTCGTTATATTGATGGAAATATTGTTGCTCCCACTAATCGTAAGACTGATCTAGCTAGTCACTTGGATTAGCTCACTAAAAATGTCATTTCAATTAGTACCTTAAGAAAGTATATATCAAAGGATCTCATTTTTCATATTGAGAAATGTACTCTAATCAAGGATGCTTGGCAAAAGTTTCAAGACTTGTATGGTAAAGTTGATGAGATTAGGGGATATCAGATTGATAGTAATCTCACCATGTAAGATCCCAATAACTTTGATACTATACAAGATTATGTAACTAAGGAAAAAGAGTTGAGGGCACAACTCAAGGATTGTGGCATTGATAAGAAGGATACTAAATTGATCTTCAATTTGATTGGCGAGATTCATCCTCTTCCAAGAGGGATAATTCACCAAAGAGAGAGAGACCTACTTGTGCCTATTCTAAAAAGTTTGGTCATGAGGAGCGTTGTTGCCATTCTAAGAAGATTGATGAGCTCACACATATCCTCAAAAAGCATAACATTGATTTGCCTAATGTCTATAAGAAGGATGATTCATCAACTTCTACTTGCTCACAATCAAAAGCGAAAGGGAAAGAATTCATGGATTCTGCAAGTGGGAAGACTCACTCTTTTGGGACAAGAAAAGGAAAATCTCTTTATGCTTCATATGGTATCTTTGTAGTCTATGTTCTCTACATTTGAGCCTTGCACCATGCCGCAGATTTTGATGGGCAGTCATACATACATGGATGTGATTGAAAAAGGATCTATTTCCATTGGGGATAACTCCTTCAATGATGTGTTACAGTGTGTACCCCATTTGACAAACAATCTCCTTTCCATCTATCAAATTACACATGGTGCAACTAAGAGAATTGTGGAGTTCACACCTGAGTCAGTTTTTATTACAGACTTGGAGACTATAGCTATCATTGTGACAGGGATGGTTGATCATGTATCTCGGTTATACTCCTTTTCAGATATTGTTGATGAGGATGATTTCACATATGATGATTCTACACATGATGATCACACTTCTTGTGATGATTCATATTTTGAGGAGAACTTTGGGTACTTGAATTTGGGGATTCTCACATGTGACCCCATTCTTGAGCCTTCTATTCCATCTCCTCCTATTGATATCACATCACCTATTGCACCTGATGCTACAAATAGTGCGACAGTTTTGCCTTCATGTGATTCAGTGCCACAAGATATTTCATGTCTTCCAGCTTCAGTTTCATGGGATGAGTACTTGACAGACATTGCAGGTTTGTTTGTGGAATCCTACATTGCATATTTGGGAGACATAATTGATGATATTCATCTTCTCTTTGATGAAGATGATCCTTCTTTGATTGTTGCGAGGGAACACTCTGACCCTCTTGTTCATTCTCTACATGATCATTCTTTCGAGGTTGACATGATTGTGGATACTTATGTACTACAGTTGGAGGAGGTCTCTTTATGTTTAAAGGAGACATGTGAGTCTTTGTCTATTGTTCTACATTCTTCTCCACTAGATATTGGAGTGCCCTTTTTAGCAGTGTGGAGCAGTTTACCACCTGTGGAGGGGGTATCTTTCAACATCGACATGGGGACACTTGAGCAGTTTTTAGAGATTTCTTTCATCATGAGTTTTTTTCATACATCTTCCCTTCATGTTTGGGGAAACTTCATGGATACACCTTTGGTTTTGCTTCTTCCCAAGGGGAGGAATGTTGTTCGACGTTTGTGGAGCAGTTTCTTCATTCATTCTCAAGCTTCTATCATTAGTGCAGATTCTACATTGAGGGGGGGATTCCTAGCTTCTCTTCTTCTCTCATATGGGGGGGACTTTTTACTCACATGGGGTTTTGCTCCTCACATACTTCTATGAGAGTTCTCCTATATAGCTTTCATCTCTTTTTGGGGGAGGTTTTTTTCCCATTGGGTTTTTCTCTCTTTCCCTTCTTTGTGAGAGATTTCATTGTATTGGTTTATTTTCATTTGCATTTGTACATGGGTACCTAACATGGCCTCGTAGCCAGGACCCATCTTGCATTGCTTAGTTGCATTGTAGACTTAAGTGCATTCCCCTAAGTTGCACTTAAGGGGGGGTGTTGGTGTAAATAATTATTCATCCTGGATATTATTACACTTTACTTAAGTTTACTTAAGAAATGCATTTCATAGTAGTTTGGGTATGAGACACTTGGTTGTTTGTGCCACATTGGGATAGTGTGTGTAGGAGAATTTCCACCTTTTATGGTGTTGATCTTTTTACTACTCTATCATATCCACTTATTGTGGAGTGATAATTCCACCTTCGATGGGTGATCTACCTCATGTGGAATATTTTATTGTTTCTCCTACCTACCCTTGTTTCTTATTGAGCCACATGTCATGTTTGTGTGCTCACATATCCATATAGCCTTGCCTATCTAAGCAGGCTCATCTACATTGTTTGTACGAGCAACGATTAAATGATTGATGATCTAGTTGATCAGTATTTTCTTAATAGAATACAGTTTATTCCTATCATCTATTTTGTCTCTCTTATTTGTGCTTTCCATTGCCTCTAGATTTTGGAAAAATCTCACAAATCTCAATCCTTATTTTGAGTTCTACTTCCTCTCCCCTACAAATTATTGCCTAACATCATATTTATACCTGCCAAAACACATCCAGGTCGGCCTCATAAGATTGCATTCACCAATGCAAGAAAATGAAATGTCTAATTAGGTTGACCTTAAGAATTAGATAAATCTTTCTGGAAAATAACAACCAAGTGATGCAGTTCAATAAGAAGGTTGGCCACACACCAAAGAACATCGGACAAGACCCAAAATGAATCCACATGCCAAGAATCGCACCCATAATGAAGGAAGACCAACCAGTAAGCACAAGAACTGCCCCGGGAACCCAGGAATAGCCAATCGAAAGCGATAACTGACCAGAAAATCACCCAAATGAACTAGAAATCTAGAATCAACCACATGAAACTGCCAAGAAACTGAAAACAAGATCTGCCATGAAGAACAAGCAACTACCGGTGTCAACCGACAAGAACACAAAAAATTGCACAAAGAACAAAACAAGAACAAAACTGAAAGGAAATATTTTTGGTTGATGCAAGATTGCCCATCGACCAGGGATGCCCCTACATCAAGATCTTAAGTATCAGAGGAGATTGAGTTGAAGTTGATCAAAGGCAAGTTGTATTTTGAAGGGTCTAACACTATATCATTCATATTGTTGATATTGAGGTCCTAGCTATTTAGTTATTTCTTAGATCTAAGTATTTGAGATTGGTGTCTATAGTGGGTTTGTGTTCACAATATATAAGGGGATTGTTGCCTCCAGTAGGTTCATGCCTACTCTATATATGTTAGTCGTTTGGTATTTGGGAGGCTAGATTTGGGCAATAGATCCAAGAAGCTAGTTTTACTATGGTTTTTTCCATCTCGAATTCTCAAGATATATATGGTGTTCATTTTGTGAATGTGTGTTGATCTACATGTTGTTTGCTGCATTATTGGGATACTTAAGTGGATCTGATTTAGAGATTTTAATTGAAAAATTATTTTTGGTAATTGATGTTGAGAATTAAGTGAAAATTAAATAGATTGATTCATCCACCTCTTAGTGTATTGTTTGCCCTTCAATTGGTATAAGAGCAAGGTTCCTTGGATAAAGCTTAAAAAATTTGAGGTAGATCCAAAATGGCATACTCAACTACTTTAAAAGGCTCATCTACAAATCACACTCCACTACTTGATGGCTTTAGGTTTCAAAGCTTGGCAATCTACGATAAATGGATATGTGTTTCCAGATAGTCCCCGAAGGGGTGTGGTTGGTAAAAAATCTTGTGAAAACAATGCTAGAGCCAAAATTTCTATCATTTGTGGTTTGACTAAATTCGAATTTATAAAGGTAATTTTATGTAGGGCATCCAAAGAAATTTGGGCCAAATTACACACAATTTATGAAGGATATAGGAAGGTTAAAGAAAAAAAAAAATTTGTACATGTAGAGCTCAATTTGAAGGCTTAAAGATGAAGGGGGATGAAAATTTTTTTGCATTCCTTCTCCAAATTTATGAGATAGTTTGCTCCATTAGAAGACTAGGTGAAGAGCTCAATGAAGCACGTGTTGCACGAAAAAAGATTCTTAGATCCCCACTGACAAGATTCTTTCCCAAAGTCATTTCTATTGAAGAATATAAAGATTTGAACAAACTAACAATGGATGAATTACATGGATCTCTAACTACTTTTAAGATGAGACTAGAAAGTAAAAAATATATTTCAAAAGAGACACTTTCAAGGCATCTAAAAAGGAAGATGAGTCAAACTTTGATGATCAATCAAATATAGAAGTTGCTAATTTTGTCTAAAGATTGAAAAAAGGTTATGACAAGTTAAAAGGTAAGTTGCCTTTTAAATATTTCAATTATGGAGAAATAGGACATTTCATGGCTAAGTGTCCCTAAAAGGATTTCAATAGTGAAAGTCAAAATAATGGAAAAATGTATTTCAACAAGAAGTTAAACAAGAATTGGAAAAAATAATTTGTGAATGAGGATAGTGGATCAAATAATATAGAAAAAGATCAAAATACAACCACAAATAGTGATAAGAAAGCCCTATTCATGGCATTGGAGACACTAGATGATAATACTGGAATGGAAACAAATGATGAAGGAGATGATGGTTATGTAGTAAAAGAGATACTTTTCCCTAAGATAAAAGGACTAAAGAAGAGGTTACTTGAAGAAGTGAATAACTCTAATAAATTATCTCAAAACTTGGAAAAATTAGAGAAAATAGTAATTGAGCTAAAAATTAAAATATATAAGAAGAAGAAAAAATTGAAGATGTTTTGACAAAAAAATAGCAAAATGAAGACAAGGACAAGGAGAATATATAAGTAGAAATTGTAGAATTAATAAAAGATATTGACAAAGAAAAAACTTAGTTGAAGATGAAGTTTGAGAAGAGTACTAAAATGTTGGATCAAATTATTAGAAGTTAGAGATCACCACACGTAAAAACTGATATAGGCTTTACTGAGCAACAAAAAGAGAAAAGTGTAGAGCAGTATGTGAGGCTACAAGTAGTGAATACAAAATAGAAAGGGTTCATAAGTTTAAAAAAAAAACAAGCTGTGACAACCAAAGAGAGAAATAATATGGAGAATGGTTTCATTCAAGTGAGGAGGTAGAATAAAAGATTCAGAAGGCAAGCACGAAGAGGATAAGGATTTAATACTAGGTTAAATTATTATTTTTTTATTATTTTTTTAATTGCAATAATTTTTGTGATAAGACAATGATTTGTAGAAGAGGTCTACTTAGAAGAAATCTTTTTTCAACAAAAAAATCGATTTGCTCCATTATTTTATTTTAATATCATTTGTCATAAGTGCAACTTTCATCACATTGCAAGAAATTGTAGAAGCCAATTTATGAATATTTTTGTATCAAAGAACAAAGGGAACAAACCTATAAGACAAAATGATATTTTTGATAAGGTTTTGAAGAAGAAACTAGAAGAGAAGAATCTTTAGAAGTCTTTGGTAGCCTACACAACCTTTCATGCACAAAAGGAGAAGAATTTATGGATCATTGATAGTAGATTCTCAAGTCACATGACTGGAGATAAATGCAAGTTCATCAACCTCAAAAAGTATGATTGAGGAGATGTACTATTATGCCCTACATAACACACCCCAACTTTTCACTTGCTAAGTTGGGCCCCCCCATCATTTCTATTTCCTATGGTACATTGGGTCCCATAGGTTTTGTTGTCCCAAGACTTCAAACCCTAGGGAACTTCAAGAATTATCCTGACCTCCTATTCTAGTTTGCATCCCCTCCCCCACTTTGTTGTTGTTTTGATGTTTTGCTAGGATTTGGAGTCCCACATGGATGAAAGGACTTTCATCCTCCCATCTACATCAGGCTCGATTTTATTCTTTGGCTTGCTTTATCTAGCTGAGACTTCGGGTCCCATAGGGATGTTTCAGCCAAAGTCCAAACACTCTTCATGGTCCCACATCCCCAAACTTGTTGGTTTGTTGGCACATTGTTGGACTCCATTCCTTTGTTGTGTTGCCTTCATATATCGTCACGTCAATGCTATTTTTATTTTCTATACGTCCCTTTTCATTATCTATGCTTCATCATCTTTGTGTGTTATGGCTTAGTCATCGCTTTAAAGGTCTAAAAAATACTAATAATTTGAAAAAGTGACCTTCAAAACAAATAAGAATAAAAAAAAAATCCTAAAATCGAATAAATTTGAAAAATAAATAAAAGAAGAAAATATCTTTGCAAAAGCACAAAAATAATTGAATAAATTACCAAAATACAAAAAAAATTTAAAAACTAAAAAAAATTGTTTAAAATAAAAAATATTTTATTTAAGTAATATATTTTAAAAATATTTTAAAGTTTAAAATAAATTCTATATTAATAATTTAGCTATATTTGAAATTGAATTTTATTGAAATTTGAATTCCATTTAAGCTTCAATGTATTTAGAATATTGATGTAAAACTTAATTTAAATTTTAAATCTTTAGGATATTTTTAATAATTTTCTAATAAATTATATCGATTGTAAATTCAAATTTTAATTTTAACTTTATTTAAATTTTGATTATTTTAAAATTTGAATTTTATTTAAATTTTGATTTTTATCAAAGTTAATTTCAAGTTAAATTTTAAAGTTTTATAAGGTTTAAAAAAATATAAATTGAAATTAGTTTTAAAAATTAGAAGATTAATTAAATTTAAAAAAAATTATTTGTTTTCAAATATTCAAGGTTTAAAGTTTTTATTTTAAAAGAGTGATGAAGTCCTTGAGAACTTTGGATCTCGAAGGTACATGAAGACAAGCCCTATTCACAACAAATCCCCAAAACCTGAAGTCCGAAGATCCAAGTATTTTAAAATGAGAGGGAGATATAAAGTCCCTTCAAGTTCTCTAGACCCAAAGGAAAGAAAAAACAAAATTTTAAAACCCAACGCAATCAAAGCCCGAAACCCCAAGGCATTCATAATTCTAGAAACCCAAAGTAAAGGACGAAATCCTCAAGGACTTCAAATCTGAGACTTGAAGGGCTCAAATCCCCTTAGTTCCAAACCCAAAATGTGCATAAAGAAAGAAAGGTGCCTTTGAGACTTTAGTTCTCAGAGGTTCATGTGCATATAAATCTCAAAGTTCCAAAAATTCTAAGGTATGGTTAAGTGTTGAAGACCCAAAATACAAAATCATAAACTTGCCAATGAAATGATGCCCCATATGATCATCAATGCGGTTTCTATGTAGCCTCAATTGCAATAAAGAGAAAATCCATATTTTAGTGTAGATGAACTACTTGGATCGTAAGTAGTCTTCACAACCCAAGGATCTTGACTTTATGCCTTTACCTTCATTCCTTTGTGCCCTTTGAATTCCTATTTGTTCTCCCATGCCCATAGCCCACCAAGCCACCTTCTTCTTCCCTGAGTGATTTGCATGCCCCTTTCCAAGTCTCACATAAATGAATTATATAACCTTTTAAGATGTTGTTCCAAACAATCACACCCTTTCAAATCTCACCTTTAAATACACTTCAATAAATATAATTATTCTTCTCTTTTATAGAGAGTTTTTCATAAACATTGTTTATTAACCTCTATTTAAACCAAAGCATTATAATATCCTTTATTTTTTATTTCTCTTTTCAATTCAAAAAGGATATTTCATAACTTTATTCTCCCTTGGGAAAAAAGTTCCATAACAGGTATAGCTACATCAACCATCAAGTTTATCCAACCTCATCATGACCTAACTACAGAGACCTTGGAGTCATCAATATTTTGATGCTGGTTACTTTTCAAGAGAGGTGGTATATGCATTTATGTTCTACCTGCCTATTAGCGAGTGTGTCAAAACACCTGTCATATGTTACCCTTGGTAACAATTTTGTTGCCCGGATTTCCAAAAAGGGCACCTTGAGTCTTGATGGTGGCAAGACAAAAACCTATAATGTTTTGTATGTAGAAGGTTTGAAACATAATGGTATATGCTAGGAAGATATAATTAGAAGTCGAATCCTATTGCATGCTACCACAGTGGAGCAAGGAGGAGTCACTAGATGTCTTTAGGAGTCAAGTCCCTTCATGGAAAAATATATGTAATGAATTTCAATGATATGTGGTATATATATGAGAGATAAGATAGAAACATAACAAAGAGTAAGACCTAACTTTTGTTTGTTGCTATAATATAGTTTAAGGAGATTTAAGGGTCTACCATAAATTTCGATTTCTTTTATTGTGCCAAAGATCCTCGGCTATAGATCTTGATACTATACAAATCCATCTCCCTTTCTAACAAACATCATGATATGACATGGTCATTACAACTTAATTAGGCACAATATGGGTCAAAAGGTAGCAAAAAATAAATAAATAAATATTAAAAATATAAAAGATAAAAAAAATGCCAATAAACACAACAATGTTATTTTATATCAAGGTGTGAAAAGAGTATAGAACAGATGTAGATTATGTCTATTATTTTGCAAGGAAACATCTCATATAAGAAAAGTGTTTTGTTTTGAGAACAAAAACTTGTATAAGACAAATGTTTCGTTTCAATCTATGAAAAATATACGACATAAGACAAGTGATGAAATAAGAACATATGTTCATGATTGAAAATAACTATTTGACTATATATTATCTAGGTTAATGTCGATTTCTAATATTTTAAATCATTGAAATTGCATGTTTTAAGTGCGATATTTGATGATTCATAGTGTGTGTCTATGTTTGAATGTTAATCAAATTAAAATTTGATTAATGGATCGATGATGATGCTAATGGAATTTTTTTTTATATAGAAACAATGCATCCCAAAAATAATGTGAGGAATTAGAAATACATGTCTCGGTGATGATACAATTTGACTATAATGGACCAAAGTTTAAAATAAGTGTAGGAACAAAGCCAATGAATGCTTTGGATGATGCACTAGATTGCATTGATTAGGATTGTTGTGATTGGAAAGATAACTCTTAGGATTAGATGGATTGTGGGAGAATTTTGTATTGGTGAACCCAATTGGGTTTGAGGATTAAAAACGATGACAAAGGAAAGCCAAGTCTTGGGATAAAAATTATGGGACATGAGGACCATTTGATAGATGATTTAGGATGTATTATCCAAGTACTATTTCATGTAGAAATAATATGTTTTCTCTAAGATATGGGATTTGGATATTCCTTTGTAGGTAATAGCATGATGTTTGATGGTGCTTAGACAAAAAATGGAAATGTAAAGAGCTTTCCAAAGCATGTTTAATTTAGATAGATTCATTTCAATAAATAGTTGTTGCCAAGATATAATGGACTTGTGAAGTAGGATTTTTGGATTTTATGAAAAATATTGGCTTAAGATGGGCGATTGTAGATGTGGAGGAATTATTTGGCATGAGATTAGGATTTTATATTTTTTAAATTTATGATTGTGGATGTTTGAGATTACATTTTGGAGTATGTTGTGTTTGGAATCAAAACTTTCATATACCTTATATGGTAAGATCAATGACTATTCTAAATAGAGCTAGAAAAATATTAAATGTAGGCAACCTCTTTTCTTGTGGATTCACATTTTTATTCACTATTGAATTTAGATTATTTTCTCTGCTTAATCCAACTTTCCTTGGATCCATTTTAACTTCATGTTTCCACTTGAAATTATAGATTTAATGACTTGATTAAAAGTAAAATGTTGTCACGCATTTATAAAGGAAAAAGTAAAAATTAGTCCAACTTTTTAACTTCAAACATTAAAGTTACATATACTAAAATATTTATTTATTAGTGCATTTTATATTTGTACTTTAAAAAAAATTATTGAATATTATTTTTTTCATAAAATTGAAACCATAATTTTGTTGTTGATAAATGTTGAAAAATGAAATTACATGTGATATCACTCTTTAAATAACTTCAATTTTATATTTTTTCTTTCAATTTCTTTTTGTGTATTTATAATTTAAAAATTTAGTGCATTATTTATTTTCTTCTAATTTTGATAATAAAAAAAAATTAAGTAAGAGTCAAGTCCACATTAGAACTAATCAATTCAAAATCTATATAGATAATTAGCATTATCCTTCTTCACATTTAGTTTTCTGAAATAACAAATATAAGTATTTAATTGATTATTTTCAACTATCATTTTTATAAAATAAAATAAAAAAACTAGTAAGGTCACAAATAGGGGACCTCAGCCCCATTTATATATTCAACAATAGCACCCCATATCACAAAATGCCAATATGGGCCATTATCCCTATCATTAATAAATCTTTGTTTTATTAAATTTGCCTAAATATATAAATTTATTACATTTGCCTAAATATCCTAAATGATTTAACTAACTCCAACTTATAAATTTATTTTAAAGAAACTATTAATAGAGAAGAAACATAATTTGCATTATTTTCATATAATTTAAAACTTGATAGATGAATGTAGTAATTTATTTTATATTTTTATTAATAGTTTTCAATTTTTAGACTTAAAACAAATCAAATAAACACAATATTTTAAAATTTCATATATGTAAATCAAAGTCTAAATTTAACCAAATACCTTTTTTAACAAATTGTACTAATAGTAATAATAGTTATTAAATAATTTGAATAACAAAATTAACATCTAAATGTGGGATTGCTATGATGGTAGAGGCTTGTTAGCCAAAAAGAATTTGGCCATAGTCAAGGCTCTAGATGGTTGATAGCTAGGCACTTCATGTCCGGCTCCTCTAACAGTTGCAAATATCAAACCTTTGTAAATCACACTAAAACCCCCCACATTAATATCTCCATCCATCCATGGATACCATTCTTTCTCAATTGAAAGCTTTAATACATTAATAGAATATCTTGTGCTAGTCACTGGGACTATTGAATCCACATCACCACTGCAACAAAAGTATATACTATTAGCTACCATAATCCAAATTATATTTCTAATAATATATTCCAAAATAATGTGTCTCTCCCTTATAATACCTGAACACCAGTATTCTCAATCCTGATGTTATCATTCTTTGATATATTGGAACCACCGTTGTTGTAGATCTGTCGTATACTAAATTTATTGGAATACTGTTTGAAGAAAAAGATGAGAAAATTATAGTTTAGATAATGATTTTCACTCATAAACCTAACATAAAATAAGCATATTTAATTCAAGGAGCCTCACATATAATCATACCTGCATTCCTCCCATGGATAAGGTAATCCTGTCACATTTGCATGAAGAGCACTTTGCACTGCATGTGTGTTAAGATATGTTTGTGCGTAACCAGGAGTACATGGATCAAATCCATCTATAGATGCATCCTGCAATAGGGGCAATCTAGCATTTTTAAATATTTTGTAAATGATCTAACATTACTATATTTAAAATAAACTATCTTAAAAGATTCTAGAAAAAACATGAATATACTTAAGTAGATTTATTTCTTACAGTAAAAGTAGATCTTAAAGTATTGCTCCATATGGGGTCAGGATGGGAAGGACAAAGTGGTGCATATATGTTATAGGGGTTTATCTCTCCCCCATCAGAAATTAAACGAGAAGGAAGTGTATGACTTTGAGTTTGATGTCTTGAATTAGATGCACTACAACGCTCATTTGCATAGTCTTCATCTGACATTAATGCATGAGACCACTTATAATCAACCACACCACAACTATCTGTCTCGTCGTTTATTAGTCCATTTCCAATCTATATAAACACAAATTTTGATGTAAGAATATTTCTGTATTGAAAAAAATAACAGAGAATATATTTATACACTTCTCTTCTGGCATGGAGCAGATCAAGAAATTGTAAAAGCAGGTAGAGGAATCGCACCATAACCCCTTTGAGATTTATAAAAGATGTCTGAGAGTTGTTATTCTTAAGAATCGTGTCTGTCAATTCAGGGATATAGTACCCTGCACAGAATAGGGTACACAAGTATTTATTGTTTATTTTTTCTGTATTTGGATATCAGAGAGATTTGTAAGACTTACCAGCATAGCTTTCCCCTGCGATATAGAATTCTCTGTTCTTATATTGCGGAAACCTTTCAAACCAATTCAGTAGAAACGTGTACGAATCCACAGCTACAGTTGTTACCCATCACATCAAAACCATTTTTTTCATTACTAAAATTGACACAAAATTTCTCTAGACAAATTGGTACCCATGCATTCATGCTTATAAGAAAACTCATGAGACCAAAATACCAGTGTTGTTATCGCTGGATTTCTCATAATCAGAGGTGGTATTTGAGTATGAATACCCAACCCCAGCAGGTGATTCCAAAAACAAGAGGTTCGCCACTGTAAAAAAATGGATTGAATGAAAGTTAATTTAAGAAACATCAATTGTTAACTGAAAAAATAAATGTGGGTGGGCATAGAAAAGAAAATTAGACCTTGGTTCCACGCATAGGGATTACTATAAAGAGTGGCTCCATCAGGCTTAACACGAAAGGGTCCAAGCTCAGTCATTGCACCCACTCCAAACGATGAGCATCCTGGCCCTGAAATCTCACACCATTATTACAATTAGATTTTGCAGAATGAAGGATTATCCCATGATATGACGATTGAAGGGTAAGCCATTAATACCTCCATTAAGCCAGAGGAGGAGAGGCTTAGTAGATGGGTCTTTGTCAGCCTCTGCAAAATAGTAAAACAAAGCTCTTCCTGCCTTTGAATCCACTGTCACATAGCCCGAATACTGTGCAAAAGTTACATTTGCTGGCTGGCCGGGCAGAGAAGGTATCTTGTCATTCTCCTGCAATCCGTCTTGAGAGTAAATGTGATCCAAGTTAATGGAAGGAGGCGTCCATTTTTGGGGCTGCCCAGACCTCCTTTTCTCCCAAAATTGTGAGAAAACTCGATGGCGGCTGACCTGGTGAGAAGGATCCACTAATAGAACGAAAACTAAGATTAAGAATAGGGTTATGAAGTTTTTCATTTTGATTGGATGATGAAACTCAGATTGGCTGATCAGGAAGAGAGCGTGATATAAATAGAGGTGAATATGAGTGAGTGAGATTGAACAGCTGACAGTTGCTTTGGTTGGATTAACGAATGATGGTATGAAGTAACATATTGAATGTAGTCCATTTATGCTGTATAGAAACTTGCTTGTAAGAAGTCACAATGAGTAGCTGTAGAAAGTAAGATTTTTTTAATGCAGATCATTTTAACTTAAAAAAATTAGAAACTTTGCATTTTGAATGGCAGTTTTAAGTGATTGTTTTTTAAATAGAAATTTGTAATATTACTAATGTTTTTTGTTTTGTTTTTAGAAACATATATCTGTGTTTGTAACATATAGCCTAATTCAAATCCGATAGTATTTTCAATAAATAGAATGTTACAATAAATATTTATAAATTATAAAATTAAATATTATTAAAAAAAATTGTTTTTCATGTGCTAATTTTGTATACATTTTATTGTCGTATTAATTAACTGGCACATGCACTTCAATGAGGTGCAATGGTTATGCCAATAGAAAGGTATAATATAGCAATATTTTGAAGGGAAGGGGTAAAAACTACAAGTGTCATAAGTATGTTATGATAAATGGTTCAACAACATTATTTTAGCAAATAGTGGAGGGCAATTGAGTTTAAAGGCGTGTGATTATTAAGGACATTAATTTCTATATTCAACATTTAAGTGTGAATTTTTTTTTATTCATCTAGCTAAATACATTCTATCTTCTTGAACTACAAACGATTATTATATAAATAAATTGTGTGATAAGTTGGGGAGGATATTTAGGGTCAAAGAATCAAACTACCCTTATAAAAAACCCAAAGTAGCGATAGTGTGCTTCTTTTAAATGGCATTGGTTATTTTATATGGAATGATAGTTTATATATAATACATTTATTGGTGCTTCATGTCAAGTTTTTTTGTCATGTATATGTCATTTGTCTTTTAGACCCAAAGAACAAAAGCAATATGTTTCCTTCATATGGTTGAGTGGACTGCAGTTGGTGTCATTGATTGATATGTATGCTTGGATTTTGATATTGCCTCCTTGTAGCTCATTTTGCAATGGATCAGAATAGATACCTACAAAAGAGGAGCTTGTAACAATGGTATTGATGTTCAAAGAATAGTTGGGAGAGATGTGGGCGAGAAAGGAGTATTAGTATAAGACAAAGAATGTGCTTCACAATATATGAGAATAATTACCTTAAGATTTTTATTGTTGTGGGTTGAGGTCGTCTCCTTATAGTTGATTTTGGCAATTACGTAGACTACATTCCGCAAAAGGGGAATTTATAATTATGGAGTTGATATGCCATAAATAACTATGAGAAATCTGAGAGAGAAATACCTAAGAGTTGCATACCTTGATTTCTCAAACAGAGAGTTGGTGTAGTCGAGCTTCCTCTTTCTTCCTTATAATTGTATATGCATTAGTTTGCATTTTGGAGTACCTCTCAAATGAGAATGTTGGTTGAATGTGTAGGTCATTTAATGACTTGACTCTAGATATGGTTGTGAATGTTAGCCCCTACCTCTCCACTTTTCCTATATCAATTGTTGCTCTTTGTAGTATTAGGCCTTGGGATTTGTATATGGGTATAGCCCATGCCATTGTGAGGGGCATCTATCTACAACTACCTGCTATTAGTATACTTTTGGGGTCATCTCGGTTCCATGGTGGCCCAATATAATTATCAATCCTTACTACAACATACATTGGGATATCAGGTGGCTTGGAACCACTGTTGTAAACAATTTCAATTACTTCACCAAGAGCTCCATTTACAAGGCCTTCTTGTGTCCATATATTGGCTATGAGCATGACATGTTGACCTCTACAAATTAGTATAGTTTGTTTCTCAATTTGTTCATCACTGGTTCCATTTTCTATTGTGCTCATGGTGCTTGTCACAAAACTTAATGCAACTAGACGATTCAACAATTTTAGCATTCTTCGATTGTGTACCTTGACCAAATCATTAGTAGCATACAGGTGCATCGAGTTTTCAAATTGTTCCTTTTTCACTTGGGGCAAGTTTCTTGTTTATTAATGTCATCAAGAGTTGCCAATCTTCTTTCTTTGGTTATGCTTTACGTATGTTTTGCAACAATTGCCAAAATTGTGTCTATATTGTAGATTAACCTTGTTGTTGAAACATTTTTTGTAGTGTGACGATTATCGTAGATTGGTTCCACAATGTTTTAGCACTTGAATGTGATGTGTAGATAGGCTTGTCCAAAACTGGCAGTAGTTATGCGAGGTCACCAACCAATATTATAATACCCCACTGAAGCATAGATGTTACCTCTGGGGAAATGCCTCACATAGTCTACTATCTATTTTTAGTAGTAGTTTTGGCCCAATGAAGCTCATTTCATCAATGAGGATGTATCTTGTGTCCTTCAACTCTTCCTGGAATGTTGTCAATTCTTGTCCTTGCAATGGTTGCATTTCTTTGATAGGAATTCTAAGAGTTGAATGTGTAGTTGATGCATGTACATTGAATGCAGAGACTCTTGTAGGAGCTAGTGTGAGAAATTGGCTTTTTTGTTGTGGTCTCTTACTTTTGAGTGCATTTCTTATGCAGGCGATTAAGTAGGATTTACCTATACCCGTTGTTCCTTGAATAATCATGTGCAGTGGCTGAGCAAAGGGAAGCTTACTATGGTTTGTAATTATCGCGAGTGCTACTTTTTGCTTCACTGACAATGTATAGCTTGGAATTTGCACAATGGCACTATGATCAGTTTGTCGTAGATGCCATTTAATTATTCCAAAACCAAGTTTCTTAATTAAAAATATATTCTTTCATATCTAAATTCAATATGGTAAAATAGAAACAATAGAGTGGAAGTACAATAAACAATTGTTGTTTGTTCCTAGTTACATGCACCAGGTAAATCATATAGGTTGGCATATTGTTCACTATTTCAGTACTCTTGTTTTGAATGATAAATTCAGTGGCTACTATTTCCTATTTCATATTTTAATCATTGTTTTAATTATTATTTTAATCATTTTTTTATTATTATTATTGTTGTTTAATAAAGTGTTGTATATTAAACCTAACAAAATCTTATACAATCAAATGATATAGGACTGAATATGCACATTTACACTAATATATATTTTAATCATGTTTTATCTACCTATATTGTTTGACTAAGTGTAGAACACTCAAGGTAACAATATCCTAAAGAATCAATTAGTATAAGAGTTAATTTATACATTGACACTCAAACATATATTTCAATGGCATGTTTTTTGCTATATTGCATCATTACTATTACTATTTATAAGGTTTATCTATTTGTTTAAAAAATGTAGCTCAACATTATATTCCCAAAAAGGAAACATAAAAGTCACACCAAGTTATATTTAATTAAATTAGTATTATAATGAGTACTTTGTACAATTGCATTATGATCGATATGTCGTAGATATCATATAAGTATTCCAAAATAGTGAATCTTACAAAAAAAATGTATTGTCTAATTTCATATTCGTATGTACACTTTACTACTTCACTTGAGTGCGAACACAAAAGGGACCAATATTCATCATTGTGCTCCTTTCATTTCGCACTAAATTGTCTTTGTTGCATTATAATGAAATTTTTAATTTTTAAATGATATTTAGAAATGGTTAATTAATCTACCTAATGGTTTAACTCTTTTTAAGATTTGTTTAAGTTCACTATAAAACTATTTAAAAATTAATAAAATAAGTTTTTTTGAATGATCACATTTTCTTTTATCTTTCAAGCTTGTAACAAAGAAATAAATGTAAATACTAACATCAAGTTAAATTAATATTTCTAAAATTCATTAAGTAGCCTTTATATACTCATTTTTTAAATTGTTTATATTTTATATTACATAAACAATTATAATTTTTAACAAGTCTTATCTTTAACAACATAGTCAACAATAATTGCCCATTAATGGGCTTGATCGGGTTAAACCAATAGATCATGGAAAGAGAGAGGCAAAGTGGATTCCCTCTGAATTAGGATGGGCAAAGATTAATTTTGATGGTGCATCTAGGGGTAACCTGGGACTGTCGAGTGCAGTGCAGGGTGGGTGTGTGGCAGAGGATTACCAAGGCATAAGAGTGGAAGTAGGGTGGGAACGGTTACCAAATGGGTCAAACAATGAAGCCGAGGCAAAAGCGGTTGTGCTTGCAATTCAACTAGAAAAAATATTAGGGGTGACCAAGCTCAACTTGGAAGGGGATTCCCAAGTGATAGTTAATTCTATCATCTGTGGCAACTCTCTCTGCTGGAGAGTAAACTGAGACATTGAAGACATCGCGTTGATTATTGCACATTTCAAAGATTTCAAGATATCACACGTATTCTGAAGTGGCAATGCGGAGGCTGACAGATGCATGAATGAAGCATTGGAGATGGGGTTAGGTGATACAAGAATTATAGTGTATGAGTATGATAGGCGTCCTAATGTATCATGTTTGCCGTTTATACCTGTTAAACTAGAGGTGGTGAGTAATTAATGAAGGTGGTCGATAGAATTTGGCGGTAGTATGGGGTGGCAGACAGAAGATCTCTTCAAATCCTCTGCCTTGCATTAAGACTTCTTGGACAGGGTGGTAGAGATTTTCTCTATGGCTAGATGTGGAGGTAGATGAACAAGGTGGTACATGCATTAAAGACACAACGTAGGAGAATGTTTCAAGCATAATTGGATGAAGATATGCATTAAATGCGAAAGTTATCATGTTTAGTAAGTTAAGTTTGTTCATAGAATAATGGGCATAGTGAAGAGAGTCATTTGGAAAGGCGACACAGGGAGTGTAGGTTGCACGAATGCTTTATGCAACCATGGAGCCGAACTTTTCACTCAAGGCGTCATGTCCAATGGTAGAATTTTGGAGTGCCATTTCTGATGAGCACCTCTCAATTGTCTTCAGGTTTGAAGACCAGGAATTTCTAAACAGAGTTAAGATAGTTCTCGATGAAGAATACATGTGGGGGGAGTATAAATACTGCACAAATGTGGATATTGTGTCTATGTTTGTTGCATGGGCTTTTGAGTTGGTTGGGGTCGATAGAGTTCATTGGGTGGTTACAAACAGTGTGAAGGAGGACTGTAGGGGTGGATTGGAGAGCTTCATCTAGGTGGCGCGGGATGGAGAAGGTTTCATGTGCCCAAGCAGAGTGTGGCTACACTCTAGTGAATTTTGACCTCCATTGTGCCCTTTTCTATTGTGAAGTGTGAATTGCAATAAGGAAGTTCGAAGAGCATCGACACAAATTGGTATGCATGGAGTGCAGGAGTATATTCAAGCATGGGTAAGTATAGAAATTCAGAGGGAACTGTCCAGAAATCGGTTCCCTCCAATGCCATGAGAAAGGGGGGAGAATCTAGTTTAGGCTCTTCCCCAAAAAAGAAGAGAGGGCAGCCAAGAGGATCCAAGAAAAACCCAGGTGGTACAGCGATGTGGATTGACTTCCCCCTGGAAGCACATGATGACCACGAAGATGGAGAGGACCTGCAAGGGTGCGACATCGCAGGAAGTGCCAAAGGCAAGGAAATTGTGGTGGTCAGTGAACCACTATAGTTTCTTTTTGTTGTGTTGATATTGTATGTTTCGACGGGCTTTGTATGTTTTGACAAACTTAGGATGATATGGCTTGTATATGCAAATGGTTAGGAGGATGGTTTTTTTGGTTTAGAACAGCTGTATATGTGTGAAACTTTGATGAATATAACTATTTTGAAAAATTAATATAATGAAACAATTACCGATCGAAAAAAATATAGTCAACAATAAACTTTATATATAATATATATTTTTTTGTTTCTATTTTATTTATCAAAGTTTCTATTGGACATTTGAAATCCATAAAGTATGTGCAATGCTATTTCAATGGTTTGTTTTTTTCATATATTGCGTCATTACTATTACTATTTATAAGGTTTATCTATTTGATTAAAATATGTAGCTCAACATTATATTCACATTAAGGAAACACAAAAGTCACACCAAGTTATATTTAGTTAAATTAGTATTATAATGAGTACTCCGTACCAGGCCTGGAATTTGATGGTCACCCCTACCTGTCATATGAATTTTTGATGACATTTTAGTCATTTCAATGCCTTTCATTTGACATTTTAAGAAAAATATTAACTGTCAAAAAATATAAAATCAATGCACATCTTTGTTGGGAAGAAATGAAAATCATTATCTTAATGAGAAAATAACGATAAATTAGTAATATATGCAAAAATCTTAAATTTACTAAATAAGTTTCTAAATTAATACAATAATATATATTATATATTAACATTAAATGATAATCAACTAATAATTACTAATTTAGTAATAATAAACATTTAAATTTTAAAATTATATATATTATGACAAGTTTCTATAACAATCTTATTAAATATATTTAAAAAATTAAATTGACTAAGTTTCTAAATTCATATATAAAAAAATAGAATATATTGTTAAAATTCATATTAAAATATTTTATCAATTATATTCTATCATTTCAATTATGACAAGTTTCTAAATTCATATAAAAAAAATAAAACTATTCTAAAAAATCATATTAAAATATTATAAAATTAGAAACAACTACATCTTCCATATTCTAAATAAATTTGTATTTTTATAATAAACATTCTAAACTAATATATATATATATTACCTATTATATTTTTTTACGGTTTATTTATAATTTGAAGTGTGATCTATACGGTTTTAGAAAAAAATAGCATGTCAATGCATACGTTCTACTAATTTTTTAAGCTGTCAAATACGGTTCAAAAATGAAAAAATGGCCATTTTGCCTGTCAAATTCTAGGACTGTCCGTACAATGACTCTACGATCAATATGTCATAGATATCATATAAGTATTCCAAAACCATGATTCTTACAAAAAAATGTATAGTTTAAATATCATATTTATATGTACACTTTACTTGAGTGCGAACACAAAAGGGATCAATATTCATCATTATGCTCCTTTCATTTGGCACTAAATTGTCTTTGTTGCATTATAATTGAAATTTTCAATTTTAAAATGATATTTAGAAATGGTTAATTAATCTATTTCTTGAATGATCACATTTTATTTTATCTTTCAAGTTTGTAACAAAGATATAAATATAAATACTAATATCACTAAATTAATATTTATAAAATTAATTAACCTTTATGTATTTCCCATTTTTTAAATTTTTTATATTTTATATTACATAAACGATTATAATTTTTAACAAGTCTTGTCTTTAACAATATCTAGTCAACAATAAACTTTATATATAATACAAATTTTTTTGTTTCTATTTGATTTGTCAGAGTTTCTATTTGACATTTCAAATTCATAAAGTATATGCAATGCAATAAATGATTGTAGGTCTTATTCCTACAACAATCTAATGCATATCTAAACTTATTATAACTGTAAACTATATCCATCTTATGTCTCAACTACCATATCCAATTGACCAATAATATTTTCTTGTTAACACTATGACCATGCCATTCTATCAACATTTTCATGTTTTAGCTTTGCCTCCTTAAAACACATCTAACAAATCTTCTTTGAATTTTCCAAGTTATCTTTCTATTATTATATTATAAACTTAAACCATTTGTCTTTCCATTATTCTATTAGAAACTTATATATTATAAAATTATTTTCTAATATTGATTTTAGAAGTTGACATGGATTATGTGCAGTTCAAAGATCTTCTTCATTTCTATAAAAATTGAAATGATTTTTTTCTTGATTTTTTTGTAATTAAATTACTTAAAATAATTTGAGATTACACTACAAATTTATTTCTATATTTATAAATATCAATGTAGTAACAATATTTTTTTCCAAAATCTATATAAGATTTCTTTTTCTTAGATATTTCTATAAAATTTGAAATGAATTTTTCTTGATGTTTTTATAATTAAATTACTTATAAATTGAAATTATGTCACAACTCTCTTTCTATATATTTACAAATATCAATATAATAACTATTATATATATAACATTTCTTTTCCTCTTTTTTAACTATTATATATGATCTTTTATAAAATAACAATACAAAATAAAAAATTATATTTATAACTAAATAATAATAATATCAACATAATAAAATAATAATAATAAATTATTGAAAAAATTAACCATATATACTAACATTTAAAGAATGCAATAATTAAATAATATATCATGTAGAAGTTTCTTATCTTAGTATGGTAATGAATTTAGGAATGTTTCTAATTATGCTAATTGAGTTAGCAATGTTTGTAATGGAAGTGTGTTTGTAAATCAAAATGTCAATTTTTATTTTGAAAATCATTTAAATGTACAATTAAAAATACAACTTTCTACTTTCCACCTAAGCACAATGCCCTTCAAGTAAGTTTTTATATCAGAAAAATGACCACTGGAAAATGGTGTGAGACTTGATGTTTCTGGTGGCATTCTGAAGAATTTTTACTAACATTTAAAGAATGCAAAAATAATATAATAAGAAAAAAAATTAATATAATAGATAGAAGTTTTTTATCTTAGGTATGGTAATGAATTTAGGAATGTTTCTAATTATGCTAATTGACTTAGAAATGTTTGTAATAGAAGTGTGTTTGTAAATCAAAATGTCAATTTTTATTTTGAAAAAATCATTTAAAGCTACAATTAAAAATACACTTGTCTACTTTCCACCTAAGAACAATGCCCTTCAAGTAAGTTTCTATATCAGAAAAGTTTTTTAAAAATGACCACTAGAAAACAACGCGAGACTTGATGTTTCTCGTGGCATTCTCAAGAAGAATAGCCTATCAACTAAAATTTTAAAAAAAATTATTATATTATAATTTATATTTAATTAATAAATAGAGTCAAATATGCAACCCTATGTTTGCATAGACAAAAGCCTATCATTGTGTGGTTAGGGTTCTCCATGTGAATATAATTAATTCGTGAATTATAATGTGTTCTTTTTATATATTTACAAATGCAATGGAAGAGAATTGCAAGTATTTTTAAAAATAATCAATAAGATTAGTTCATGCAAGCTAGGGTAAAATCTAAAATATTAGTTCTTGCCATAGGCATAGATGGCAAGGGCATTATTTAACTAGTTACAAATCAAAATTGAAAAAAATTCCTATCAAAAAATTATTAATATTTATTAAAGTATAGATGCAAAAAATTTAATTATGAATATTAAGAAAATTAATTATCTTCAAATTAATTGGTTCTTAAACTTTAGGCGACTTGAAGAACTTTCTATTTTGAATATTTTTTAAAGATTGCAAAATCTTTTTATGCTTTCTTCCTAGCTCAAAATAGTTTCCAATTTTAATCAAGAAAAATAGTTTTTTCAAAAAATACTAAAATAATGAGTTTTAATTGTTTGGAAAATACTAATATTTTTTGCACTTATTAGTACTTGCCTAGGGAATACTATTGCATTCACTACTTTATTCAATTATTTTGCACCAATCAAAAGTGAATATTATTTTTTGGTGTTATAGGAGTAAATTTTTAGGGATGATAGATTTTTTAGGTTTTTCTAGATTTCTTTGTATTTTAAAAACTGAAATGTCTATTTTAAATAGTTTTTTTCATTTTTTATCATTTATAATATTGTAAATAAAATATTTTTTTTAAATAAACATATAAATTTTAATAATTATTTTTTATTTCAATATATAGATAATAAATTTTTTTTAAATAAAAATATAAATTTTAATAATTATTTTTTATCTCAATATATAGATAATAAATTTTTTTAAAATAAAAATATAAATTTTAATAATTATTTTTTATCTCAATATATAGATAATAAAACAAATTATAAGGATTTTTAGTTTAAATGAAATTAAATTAAAAATTAAACTTAATTATTATATGTATTCTTTATGATTATATTTTATATATTTTTTGAAATCATTCTATTTTTTAATACCGTTGAAAATCATAATTATTTTAATTATTTTAATATATACAAAATAATTTAATAACTTTTAGTCAAAATATTGTGAGATGGCTCCGCAAAATTTCGCCCAAACCACGACAAGTGGTAAATAGTATCCTGCGATCAAGAAATCGCATCCAGCTATGAAAATCGTCCTTTGCCCTAAAAATATCTAGGGGTCAAAGCGGATATCCCTAAGGCATGCTAATTCATTTTCTCATAATGCTCACAAAAACAAGGTGGGTTCAGTGAATAGATTTGAAGCCCTTTCATCTATGCAATCTTGCGCTACAAGAGTAAATTTGATCCCGTTAACTCTGAATCAAATTTGCAAGGATGCAGCTAGGGTTCCATGTGGCCCCTTAATTAGCCAAAATAAATCTAAATTTACAAATAACAAGGATATCTCTGCATCTGCAGTAGTAGATACTGATTGGTCGGCGAAACAAAGGAACCCTAGATCGGCACTGGAAAACCACAAGGACCACTCGGCAAGGAAGGAAAAATGGTGGCCACCACAAGAACCAACTCGATTTACTACAAATTCTATTGCCACTGGTGCAAATAGGGTTAAACTTGGGGAAAAAAGGTTGCATGGGGAGTCTTTGCCAAATCCATCAATAGCCCTTCCTCAGGCTTTTAACTCAGCTAACAAGTCTCAAAATCATAATAGCGAGAAGCAAGTCAGTTCCCATACTAGCTCTGGTTAGAACACAATTATCATAAGTAACCAGTACACAAATGATATCTGGGAGGATTACAAAAGATGAGTTCTCTTTGGCAAATGGTGCGGTTTCAATGCCTCCACCCAGGATATTATCCAGTGGTTGATCTCCACAACCAAAGGGAAGGTAAGTATCACAACCCTAGAAGACAATTATATGTTTATTCATTGCAAATCATCTATATTAAGGGATAAATTACTAAATTTTCAACCTATTTTCTTTCAAGGTTACTGTTTCTCCTTTTTTAAATGGCAACCAAATTTTTCCCCTAAGATTTTTGAAGATCATTCTGTCCCAAGGTGGGTAGAACTACCTAACCTCCCAATAGAGCTTATTCATGATCATTGCCTTGTCATAATAGGTGAATTACTTGGGGGTTTTGAAGGATTAGATGAAAATTTCAGAGATTCTGCAACCATCAGGATGATTGTCAAATTGCCAATCAAAACTGTTAACATTGACCCTATTAAAATTATAACAAATAATTCTTTGTATTGGATTAAACCGAAATTATTTAAAGGCAGAGTGGTCTCAAAAGAAGTTATCCTTCCAGATCTCACTCTACCCAACCCTAAACTGGGAAATAGAAGTCCAGCTTTACTCCCTAAGGATAAGATTGTCCTAACTCTCAATCCTGAAGGAGGAGGCTTCACCATAAATACTTTGATAAAGGCTACCACAAATAATTTGGACCTGAGTAGGAGAACAATAGATAGGAAGGATAAGGTAACCCTAATTCAGGAATTAGAGGAAGGGGAAATTGCCTACGATGAGGGTGGCATATTTGAGACACCCTCACTTATGGATATAGATCCCCCTGTCCCTCTCATCGAAGAGCTTACCCTCATGGATTGGTGCAAGCAGGGTTCTCCCAGGGAGAATTCAGACATGACATTTAATGGAGGGGTTATTGGCAAGGTAGATGGCATGGACTGCCTGCCTTCTGTTTTGAGCGATAAAGCCTACCCGGTATCACAACTTAGTGACCCCCTAAATATAGAAACAATTGAAATAGAAAATAGGATCATCTTAGATTATGTGGGAAATGAAACAATTAATGATCTGATGGATACTTTCATAGATGAAATTGTTGATGATGAGGAACTAGCATATCAAAAAAGGCTTCTTATGCTAGGTCTCTTGAAGAAAGATATTATGTTGGATGCAGTTCAAAAGGTTATGGGGATCCTGGAATTAGAAAAGGAACTAGAAAAAGGCAACCTTGGATTAGCCAAAACCATATAAGATATTGGTTCCCCTGAATGCACCAAAGAAATTGAAAGAAGAGGTAGTATACCCCTATCAAAGTTACTCAATCTGGCAGGAAAGGCAGAAGGCCAAACTAAATTAACAAATATTGTTTATGCAGGGAAGGGGAAGATCCTTCCCAAGGAGAAATGAGGCTCTTCACGTGGAATGTTAGGGGCTTGAATACCCCTAATAAGCAGCGAATCATAAAACATTGCATAACAAAATTTAGCCCATAGTTAATTTTATTACAAGAAACAAAACTAAATAAGGAGGATTGGATTTAGAAGCATTTAACAAAAAATTAGGGATAAGAGAAGTAGTGGGGATCCCAGCCATGGGGGTGTCTAGAGGATTAGTAGTAATCTGGGACCCTAGGGCAGTCTCCTATGAGTCAATACATAGGTCTCCCAACTGGTTGTGCGGCAGGGTTAATATTAACAAGAGAAATTTAAAATTCCTCCTAATAAATGTATATGGGCACATTCAGAACAAGGACAAAAAGAAAATCTGGGCTGAAATCGAGCAATTCCTTACTTCGGTGTCGGATCAGTTTAGTATTATAGGAGGGTATTTCAATGCCATAGCAGATCCTCTGGAAAAATGGGGGGGGCATGAAAAAAGTCTCCCAGGCCACCATAGATTTTATAGAATGGATAATAAATAGTAATCTAATGGAAATCAAAACTGAAATGAACTCCTTTACTTGGAATAGTAGGAGAAAAGGATTATGCAATATTGCAGAAAAATTGGACAGATTTTTCTTACGGGGAAATTTGGCCAACATTCCAAACTCTTTTGAAGCAAATATCCTACCATTATTTGGATCAGACCACTTCCCAATCCAGCTCAACATCTTAGAAGTCATCCCTTCTACCCGAAGCCCATTTAGATTTGAGCTAATGTGGCTAAGAGATGAGAATATCTTAAAGTTAATAGAAAAATGGTGGAAGGAAGCTGAAGAAACAGGTTCCAAATCCTTCCAAGTAGTTGCCAAATTAAAAATAATAAAACAAAATTTAATAGCATGGAATAAGAATAATTTCGGAAATATCTTAAGCAAAAAAATTGAAATAGAAGTAGCTTTAAAGGAAATAAATGAAGAGGTTGTTAGGAAGGGCATGGACAACTACCTCTACCTTAAAGAAAGATCCCTATTAACAGAGTATGAAGAAATTTTGGCCAGAGAAGAAATTTTCTGGAAACAAAAGTCAAGGGAATTCTGGCTAGAATTAGGGGATAGGAATACCAAATTCTTCCACAATAGTACCAAGCATAAAAGAATAATAAATAAAATCAACAACTTTAAGACTCAATCTGATAATCTGAGCAACAATTGGGAGGTCATTTCCAAAGAAGCAATTGATTACTTTAGCATCATCTTTAACAACCTGGACGGATCAAGATTAGCCTCTAGGAACTAGGTCCTCAATTGTATCCCAAAGCTAATAAACAAAGAGCAGAATCAGTTTCTAAATGCAAAATTCACTAAGGAAGAGATTGAGAGAGCACTTTTTCAGATGAACCCAGACAAAGCCCCTGGACCTGATGGTTTCCCAGCTTCCTTCTACCAACAATGTTGGAACTTCATTGGTGATGAGATCACTGATACATTAGAAGGAATAAGAATTTCTAGTAAAATACTAAAGGAGCTAAACAATACATTTATAGCCCTAATACCAAAAAAAGACAAAGTTGAGTGCTTTGAAGACTTTAGACCAATAGCCCTCTGTAACACATTATACAAACTACTAACAAAAACAATTGCAAATAGATTACATAAGTTTCTTTCCCAACTGATCAATGAGGAACAGACTGGGTTCGTGCCAGGTCGCTCAATCTATGATGGTATCATCATTGCCCAAGAAGAAATTCACTCAGTACAGACTAATAAAGAATCAAGTATGCTAATTAAGTTAGACATTAAAAAATCCTACGACAAGGTAGATTGGTACTTCTTATATATGCAAATGCCTTGAAGCCTTTGGCTTTGCAAAACAATGGATCAACCATATTTACGAATGCATTTCCACACCTAGAATGTCAATTGTTGTAAATGGATCTCCTGTGGGTTTTTTTGCTATCTCTAGAGGGCTCAGGCAAGGGAACCCTATATCTCCCTTTCTCTTCATTCTAATGGTTGAATCCCTTGGAAGATTTTTTAATAGGGCCAGGGAACAATCGTCTATCCAGGGCATCAAAATTACTAGTGGACTTTAAGCCACCTCACACCAACAATTTGTAGATGATACTATGCTCTTTGGACATAGTGATATGCTAGAAGCCAAGTCTATCAAGAAAACTCTTGACACCTACTCAATGGCTTCTGGCCAAGAAATCAATACCCTGAAATCAAATATATTCTTCTTCAACATAGAAGAAAAACTAGTAAATAAAATAAGCAACATCCTCAAATTTAACAAAGGCAACCTACCCTGCAAATACCTAGGTATACCCTTGGATAAGGGATGTATATCCTTGAATTTATGGGACCAAACTCTAACAAAAATTATAAAAGAGAATAGATACATGGAAGGGAAGATGGTTGTCCTCAGTGGGCAAGGCAACTATGATAAAATTAGTTTTATCTGCCATGCCCATATACCAACTCTCCTATATTGACCTACCTATATCAAAAAAGAAGGAACTGAACAAACATCTAAGGACCTTCTTTTGGCAAGGAGCTAATGAAAAATTCAGAATGCCCCTGGTACCTAGGATAAAATCTGTAAAACCAAAAGAAAAAGGGGGGTTGGGATTAAAAGACATGATTCTTCAAAGTAAAGCTCTAGGGGCAAAGCTGGTATGGAGAATGTATAATAACCCCCATTTAAAGTGGGCAAAATTACTTTATAAAAAATACCTCCAAAATTCTGATCCAATCAGCATCTTTAGAATCTCTTCTCCCCCCCTAAGGGATCAAGGATTTAGAATTTCATGATGAACTGCAAGGAAATCATATCTAGTAAGCCTACTTGGAATATAGGGAATGGAGAGAAAGCATTAGTTTGGAAGGATTCTTGGGGAGGCTACCCTACTATTAGTAGAGAACATAAATTCGATATTGCCATATCAATATTGGAGAGTCGGTGGGGAGATAAGGTTTCATACTATATAGAGGAAATCTCGATCGATGGCATTAAAAACTGGAAGTGGAAATCCTTAGGAAACTTAGATCTCCTACCTAATGAGTTAAAAGTTCTAGAAGACACATTGGCTTCAAGAATAATCTCCTTTAGTCAAAAGGAGGATGGTTTAGCATGGGATGGATCTAACAAAAGGTAACTATAGCACAAGAGAAGGATACAATAATCTCATCAGAAAAGGACAAACCAAAGATACAAACATCCCACTAAAACTATGCTAGATAAAATATGTCTTCCCAAAGATGGGTTGTTTGCCTGGCTGGCACTTCAGGATTGAATCTTGATAGCTTCCGCATTCAGGAGAATCGGTTTTGAGGGACCTAGCAGATGCCCTCTCTATGAGAAGATGGAGGAAACTACCAACCATCTATTATTGACCTATGAATACTCCCACAATTGTTGGGGTTGGCTTAAAATGCAGTTGCATTGGTACGCCCCCATCCCAGACTCAATCCTAGCCATGTTCCAAGCATGTCCAATCAAAAACAAAAGATGCTTATATAAGGGTTTATGGGTTTCAGCTCCTCCATTATTAATTTGGAAGATCTGGAAAGAAAGGAATAGGAGGATCTTTAAAGATTGCAAGATGGACTGGCCTCAACTAACAAACAAGGTTGAGGCTGCCATAATTGAATTAATCAACTATCAATCTATGAAGGGTCAGAAAAATTTGGAGATGACTGAATGGGATGGAGAAATGAGACTAAAATGGATTGGTTTGAAAATTCCCCCATATGTTGGAGATGGGTCATCCATCAACCTACAAAAATGAAAGGAGTGCAAGTGGTTCCCCCCTAAAGATGGCTGGTTTAAGCTACACTTTGATGGGGCTTCTAGAGGGAATCCTGGTATTTCGGGTATCAGATGTTGTATACACAATTCAAAAGGGGAGGAAATTACAGCCCTAGCCTCACCAATGGGTATAAGCTCCAACAATGAAGCGAAGCTAAGAGCCCTGCATGAAGGTATAAAATTATACAAAATCCTGAAAATAGGAAAAATCAACATAGAAGGGGACTCGGCTATCATTATTAATGCCCTTAGAAAAGGAAATATGCCTAATTGGAAACTTAAGGGTATCCTTTCAAACATCATGATTGATATTTTGTCCTTGGATGAAATCACCTTTAACCATATTTATAGAGAAGGCAACTCCAGAGCGGATCAACTAGCAAATAAAGGTGTGGATGGTTTCTCCTCCATCAACATCATGCCAGGACACTCTGATTACCCCTGATGTATCCACCATATTCAAATTTTAGATAGAATTACAACCTTTAAACTTAATTTTCCTTTTTAAACTTAGAAGGGGTTTGGAAAATCATCCTCATTAACTCTTAAAAGTTAGCCTTATCCTAAGGTTCGACCGTATCTAGTGGATTAACTTGGAGTTCCCCTCCCCTTTATTCGAAAATGCCTAACACATAAATCAAATGATTAAGGGGCGAGCATAAGTACTAGAATGTAATTACTACCTTGATCTTTAATGATTACACGAATATGTGAACAACAAGATAGATCTGTCATATCAATAATTTTAAATCTTAATTGCCCCGACATATCACCCAAAATCTTAAGTAAAATGAGCTAAGTGTCATGTAATCATTACTTCCTATCCTCGGTTTTGCTAAGATATCGATTCTCCCCTTATTTAATAAGAGCCCTCAGACCGGCCTTCCCAACTTACTTAGGCTTATCAAAAGTGAATTCCAGCCATGGATACCCTGGTTAGATTGATAAGTGTTAAAAGACAGATGGTCTTCTGCGAAGTGATCACGAAGGATAGGCTGAGAAGGATTATTCGTCTCCCTCATGAGGTGGTGATTTATGTCATCGAAAGAGTTCTAGGGCATGAATATCTCAATAATGAGGACCGCACTAGGGCCAACTAGGATATAGCGGCCATGTTCCTAGTTGTGACAACGTATTTTGAGAAGGACAAAGAGGTCACAGCTGCCCTATGCAAATGTCTTCAAAGCAACCATTATGGGGGAGATGGAGAGGGTTCTTGTCAATATCAGTGATGAACTAACCATCCCAAGGCCTAAGCATTATGAAATCTTGATCATTAACAATAACCCGGTGCCCAGGAAGCATATTCTGGTTATTGAAGACCCAACTGCGCCTTCAATGCCAAAACTGATGAAATCCATAGGAGCCTTGTGTTCCTCTTCTACCTTTTTCACCTTCACACTCCAAGCAAGGACTCCTGGTTTGAAGATTACCCGAGCCTGCAGGGTATTGAGCTGGATGGGGAGCCTGTTAGCTCAGACTCCCAAGGACAAGAGGATTAACTCACTGCACTGCCTCCTTGAAGACCCATAATTTTGTTTGATCTGGTGATATTGGTTTCCACCACCCTGATGTTACTTTGCTATACAACTCCTTTCTTTGGTATGGTCTAGGATATAGTATAGTTGATACAGAGGTCTCTCTAACCTATTAGCCTCCGCTAAGTAATATGGGCAAGACATGCTTCGTTGGTTATTATTTTTTGTTGTATCTGCTACATTTTCAATTTTGATTGGGCAGTAAAGATATCTATGGTATCCAGACCTTTATAATTAATCGAACTGTGTTTTTTTGGTAGGAATAATATCCCATTGGATTAAGACTAAAAATTGTATAGAATGGGGTTTATATGAAAGATGAAATACAAGAATTATATACATATGAAGTTATATGCTCTGTATTGGTCACTTGTGGATGAATGGATTATGAATCATAGCTAAAATTTTATAATTCTCCTAGTTTTGGGATGAATCGCTGGAATTATGTGACCTGACTGAAGCATTTTCTGATTATCACCATGACATCTGCTATCATATGGCGGTCCATTTCAATGTGTTGCTTGATTTCAGACTAACATATGTTGACATGGTAATTTAAGATGTTTGCAGACTTTTCAAGTGCATGGTGTTGTGTTTTCTAGGGTGGTTGGTATGTTTTGCAGGGCAAGGATACCAGGAGGGAATGATAGTATCTTTCAAGCCTCAACCCAGGATCTATATCAGAGATAAAATATAAAGCTTCTAGAATTTTCATAAATTCCACAGCATCTGTATAATTTTTACGTTCATATTTCAATGGCAATATTGCCAAGCAATGTAAGGTAGAAATATCATCATAAGATTCTATACATTTTTCTAGGAAGTCAATCTTCGTTGGGCTAGACTAGAGGTTTTCTTGCCTTGATTCTTTCCTACCAATGCCTACACTAAACCGAGATGTAAAATACTTTAAATCAATAAAAAAAAATTGGCCCTTGGCCTATTACCTATCAAAGAAAACAAAAAAAAATTTAATAACTTTTAGTCATAAATTTAAATATTTCTCATTAAGTTATTTAAAAAATGTCTATTTTCACTTTTATAATTATTAATAGTTAATTTATTAAAACTAATTATAATAAATATTACATAAATATAACAATGATATAATATTATACTTCAAATTAGTAATTATATTTAAGATTAATTTAATTATTATAATTATAATTATATAAAAAAATTAAATTAAATTAGGATTATGCTTTTGAGAAAAATATATATTATATTATAATTATTATGTTGAAGAATTCCCTATATGAAGTGAACCATCTACTTATTGAAATCAATGGCTTAAAATTGGGGATAAGAATAAAGACTATAGAATTAATCATTTAAATTTATATTAATTTTTAAAAAGAGATCTTTTATAATTAAAAATAAAAATATATACATTTTAATATTATTTATTAGGAGTTAATTTTTCATTAATTTTAAAATTTATTTTAATTATTTATGTCTTTTTATAATAAATAAAAATTATTATGATTTAATCTACAATTATTTGTCTTATTAATTTTTATTTTTTTCGATAAAAGTGGGCGAGCCACTAAACTATATTCTATTTATATTGAATTTTGATACAAATGGGTTCAAAGGGCATACCGACAGGAAAGAACCCGCAAGAAAACCTCCGATTGTGGCCCAAAAAGCAAAAAATTAAAAAACCCCATATACCCAATTACATATCTGATTTTGATCACCCTCCCATTACATGGCTTTCAAAGATATACATTTAATTATCCATATGACCCAAAAACATGAGAGAAAAACCATCCAGCCCATGAGATATGATCTGTAAAAGAGGTTCGTAGAATCAAGGCTTCCCAGGCTCGCCAAAATTTGAACATATCAACCGATCAGAACCCTGCATCAAAAAGACATCAACCCACAGATATCTGCAAAACATAGTTAAATCTAAAACCAAGAACTTGAGCTCTCAACAGGGGGCTCTCTATCCATGCTCGAAGGAGGGATGGTTTGCAAGGGAAATTCCAGCCATGGAGGAGCTGATGCCAAAAAACCAAAAGATAGCAAAGAATGTAAACCCATAAGCACCACCAGTGCTTTATCCACAAACTATGAGGGAACCGATTCTAGCAAGGTTTCAAAAGCATTCAAAGTGTCCCCCAATTTTTCGCATAATAACCCCATTCTCAACTCAAACAATAAAACCCCACACCTCCCATTATACAATAGATCAGAACGAGGAAGAAAGCCCCCATAATAAAAAGAGCCCAGCTCAAAATGATAATTATCCAATGCAGACCTAACAAGCTCCTAGGAGAAAATCGAGGGAGGGATAAACGCATGAACCAAGAGTTGGAGTAATTATGATAAAATAATTATATTTTGAATTAAAATATTTATTTTCTTACTATTTTATTTTCGTGTTATCTTTTTTAATTAGATATTCTATTATTGCTTTATTTTTTTTTATTCTTCTACTTCTTTTAAGGGTTGATTTTTAATTAAGTTAAAAATGTATTCTAATTATTTGTGTTTTTTAATGGAATTACAAAGAATAATTAAAAGATATTAGAATTTATACATTTTATCTTATTTAAATTTTATTTATTATAGAATAATTATATTTGAATTTTATTCTAATATATATAATAAATAAATTTTAACTTAGCACCTAAATTAAATGTTTAGAGCAAGAGAGAAAGAAAGAGTAACTAACTTTTGATTGCTCATTTACTGCCAATAATTTAAGGATATCATATGTCTTTGGGGAGTTATGTTGATGGTAGCATTTCATTTGATTATTATCTCCATCTCCATCTCTCTCATTTATCTATATCTCCTTACCTCTCCCTATATCTCTCTCTTTTCCCTTTTTATCCTTCCCACTCTATCTAGCTCTCTATATCTCCCTCTCTCTATCCATCTCTATCTCTCCTTCTCACTCCCTCTTTTTATATCTCTCTACTTCTAGATCATCTCTCTCCCTCTCCCTCTCCCCCTCTCTCTATTTTTTTGTATATCTTTCTTCCTCTTTATATCTATCCATATATATATATTTTACTCACACACATTTTTCATACTCCCTCCTTATCTTTATATCTATATCTCTCTCACTCACACACACACTCCAGCTCCTATTTCTCCCTCCCTATCTCTATTCTATCTCATTATCTCTAGATACTATACACTCCTCTTCATCTCTCTCACAGTCTCCATATCCATCTCTACCTCTCCATTTATCACTTCCTATATCTTTATATTTCTCTCTCTATCTCCCTCTCTCTAATTCCCACCATATTTCTATCTCTATTTCTTTCTCTCCCCCTTTTTATCTCCTATATCTCCCTCTTGATCACCCACTCTATATTTTACAAGTTATATTTACTCTCTAGATCCTTTCTATTTCTTTATCTATCTCTTTATATCCTTATATATCGCTCATATCCCTCTTTCTATCTTATCTCTCTCTCTATCTCACCATTGCTCCCTCTTTTTATATTTCTCTATTTCTGCTCTCTAATGTATATACACACACTCCATGTTTCTCCCTATCTCTCTATATCTCTCTATCTCTATCTTTCCCCCTCTTTATCTCTCTCCCTCTCTCTAAATTCTTAAACTTTCTCTCTCTATTATTTGTCTTTGTCAACTCCTTTCTCTCACTCTTACCCCCACTTTCTCTTATTCGCTCCAATATCTCTTGCACAATATATATATTTTTATATTTCTCTCTATCTCTTTTCGACTCATCTATCTATCACTTTCTATACATATCTCTCTCTATCTCTCTATATCCCTCTCTCTTTATCTCTATTTTCCTCTATCTATATCAATTTCCCCCACTCTCTCTCTGTGGGTCATCCCTCTCTTTATCTTATCCTCCTCTCTATTTCCCACCATCTCTCCCTCCCCCTATTTATCTCTTTATCTCTACCTCTCTCCCTTTTTCTTCCTGTATATCTCTATATTTCTCTCTTTCTCTTCCAATATATATCTATGTTCCTTATTTCTTTCACCCTCTCTCTAGCTATATTTGTCTATTTATTTATCTCTCTCCCTCTTCCCCTCTCTATATATCTCTAACTCTCTAGTTCTATCTCACTATATATATATCATCTCTCCCTCTTCCTTTATATCTCTCTATCTCTTCCTCTTTGTATCTCCCTCTCTATCTCATCTCTTTCTCTTTCTATCTTTATCTCCCCCTCTCCCTTGCTATATCTTTTTTTCCCTCCTCTTTTTCTCTATCTTCATCTCTACCTCTATCTTCATCTCTCCCCCTAATCTCTAGACATGCCTCCTATCCTTCCATCTCTCTCTTATTCTCCCTCTTTTTGGACCTCTATATCCTTATCTCTTTTCCTCTCTATATCTATCTCTCCCTATCACTTCTTTCATATATCCCTTTATATCTATCTCTCCCTATCACTTCTTTCATATGTCCCTCTATCTCTATCTCTCTATACCACTATATCTTTCCCTCTCTCTATATAACTTCCTATCTCTATCTTTATCTTTCCATATCTTTATATCTCTCCAACTATTTATTTTTCTCTTCCATATCTATATATTCCTCTCCCATCTCTCTCTATCTCTCTCATATCTCTCTCCTTCTCTCCATCTTCCTCTCCCCATTCTCCATCTCTATCTTTGACTACAACTATATCTTCATCTTCTTCTCTATCTCTATCTCTATCTAACCTCTCCCTCACTCTTACCCCTCTATATATCCCTCTTTCTAGCCCTATCTCAACCTCACTCTTGCACTCGCTCTATTGCAAAGATAATATGAGCATGTTGCTAATAAAACTTGATCATCTTCTCAATTCAAAGGTTTCATTTCAGTTATGATTGAATCCTTGTAAGTGGATGCATAGTTTATTTTAAGCTACCACCTCTCAATTAAGTCCTTTGTTGTACAAACAACATCATGGCAACAACTTGATCTCATGCACTACACAAATTTATCCAAAAAATAGACTATATTTTTCCCAATTGACCCTCCACACCTCTTTGGCATACCCATTGCACACCAAAGTGCAATTACTAGTTTATTTTATTTTATTAAAATAAAAGTTGCAGTTAATATTACATAAATATAATTATTCTAATATAATTTTAAAATAACAATGAAAAAATTATAATAATTAAAAATTCAAATATTTTTATTATAATTCAAAATTATAATAATTAAAAATTAGAACAAATATTTTTATTACAATACTATGATGGCAAGTACTTGCCACTACATGGCACTTGTTAGTACTTGCCCTTAGCCTAGTACCATTGCATTCACTTGATCATTATTTTTGTTTTCAAAATAAGCATGGTTTTTATAAAGTTGGGGTTTATATTTTTAAAATAAAAACTAATTATCTACAATATGACTGGATGAAAAAAAAATTATGTTATAGGAGAAAATTTATAGGAATGATAGATTTTATAGGATTTTTTAAATATTTCTTTATATTTAAAAGTAAATGCCTATTTTAACTAACTTTTTTCAATTTTTATTGATAATCTTGTAAATAAGGTGAATTTTCTCTATAAATATATGTAAAATATAATTATTTTTTATTTTTTTATTTTTGAAAATATAAGTAATAAAATCAATTAACTATTGTATAGGGATTTGATTCACACCATTTAAATAAAATAAAATAAAATTTAAATAAATACTTAAACTATTTCATTACAAGCATTACACAACAAATACTTCTATTAAAATAAAGTAAATGCATGTATCTTTTATAATTATAATTTTGTATAAAAAAAATTTGGAATCACAAACGAATGTGAAAACCTTAATAAAAACAAGTCATTTAATTTGACGTACAAATTTGTCAATTAAAAAAAAATTGTATTTAATTTTTCTTTTATTATTATTAGATTTTATAATTTGTTGATGTAGAGTTTTTATTTATTAATATTTAAATTCCAAATTTTATTATGTATTCATAAGTTTGTAACTATAAAATTAAAAGGACTACAAACCTTAACTACTCCTCCATACAGTAAACCACCACATCAGTATCTAACACATTGCAACATTCCCCATATCAACTGGCTTCCCTATTTATAAAACCATGAAATATACCTCGAGATCATTACTACAATTGGTCATTCATACAAAATTAAAAAATATCAACAAAATTAGAGACACATATATATAGATATTGTTAGTCCCAACCAGTGCTGAGAGGGGAGGGGTGAATCGACACTTAATCAAAATTTCACAAATTAACTTTTATATTAAATCTTCATTCATCTAAGATCCAACAATATACTTAATCACTAAATACAAATATGCAAGCATGAAAAGTTGGCAGTGACACCAAGGAGTTATCTCGTCGAAACCCAATAGGGAGAACACCACGGTGTGAGTAGAAACTCATGAAATTTGCATTCTTCTGGAGTACGCTCGGTTAAGAGCCATCCCTATTAGGAGATTACAAAGACACTGTTAGGTGCCACCCGGTTAAGAGATTTTGATCAAGGCTGGTTAGTGCCTTTACCCTGTTAAAGGTATCCTGGCTAGAGGACTTAGAACATCAGCTAAGATGTTACCCAGTTATGGGATTTTACAATAGGGACCTATTAAAGTCCTCCTAGTTAAAGGATTTATATTGCAATAGTTAGAAAGCAACAAATGGATGATCTACTGAATTAGCTACTAATAGCTTGATCAAATCTTAATATGCATCTCATTGAATACACACCGGTTGTGTCTTCTCTATACAACATCAGTTTCCTTCTCACACCTTCGTCTCTTCGCTCAGTTGGTTACCTATCTCTTGGTACTGCACTCTGTCGGTCCTCTGACCTTTGGCTCTGCACTCAGTCGGTTCTCTTTCCTTCATCGTTGCACTCATAAGGTTCTTTGTCCTTTAGCTCTGCACTCAGTCGGTTCTCTATCTGTCAACTCTGCACTTAGTCAATCTTCCTCACACACACTCAATTGTGCTAATACCACTTAGCACTTCCTCTCACTCTGCTCTTCACCTTGGATCGCCTTCAACAAGATTTCCTTGTTTCAACTTTCACAATCAAAAATTTCAAAAGGAGATCCATAACTCTATATATTTTTTGTCAACACCTACAGGCATATCCTCAATCAGATCAATCAAGGATTTTGGAAGATTTCGAATTCAAATTCTCCCGTTCTTTCTCTGTGCACCTTTCAACAATTTTGCCAAGTGTTCAACTAGTTCTTCCACGGTATCTCCCAAGGATAGAAACCTTTGAGTCATGTTCAGTCAAATAAATGCAAACTAGAGAATCCGCATGTAATCATGCTTGACTGCATGATAACTGATAGTTAACTTTACCAACCAATAATTTGGCATAGACACAAGCTTACCAACTCATTCTTTGCCACTACAACTAAATGACCAATCACTACTCTGAGATTTATGGTGATCGTCTGTCTTCCTTCTATCATACCAGTGTACCAGTATGTAACTACGCTTCTTACTTTACCAGTTCATTCTTTGGTTGCTGGTTTGTTGTGCTAGCATCATGCTTCTCCCTTGTTTGCTAGTGAGTTACCAGTTGGTTGGAGCAAACAAGTTTCCTTGCCTGAGTCACCTTTTGTGAGTTCACCACCACCAGAGTGACTGATCTTTCTGAGTGATAGATCGGTTGACTTAAAATATCTTTCCTTGAGCTGAAGTAACCTTTGGTCATTCAATACCAATATTGTTTCCATTCATTATTGCTTACGAAACAGCAACACCACTCTACCTATACCACTTCACCTGTTAGTGTCTTCACCAATCAGTGTTGGACATCAATGACAAACCTTAGCAAATATACCAGTTTTCTAGATTGACCAGTTTTTTCATTGCCAACAATCCAACAATCTCCCCCTTTGGCATTGATGGCAAACACTTCAAACTTTGGCTAATTAGATGCATGCTTCTTCATCTCTATAATAGTCCAGTCATTCTGCCCTAAGTAAAGAATATCTCCCCCTGCCACTGATATTTGCCAATGCTCAAACACTCTAAACATATCTCCCCCTTTGACAGCAATGCCAAAGAGTCCATTCTGAACACTTACAAGACTGCTCCCCCTAACCAAAGTAGTCCACACTCATCAATCTAGTTTTTTTTATTTGAAAAAACTTGAAATTATACCAGATTGATGTAGAACCCTATTTGCTTACTATACTAAATGGAGGGGCATAACCCCCAACTTACCTCTGAGATAGTCAAAGGTGTCCTTCTGTAGTGGCTTGGTGAATATATCAGCCACCTACTCTTTTGTTGGTATGTACTCTAACACCACTTACTTTTATTGAACTTGTTCCCTTAGATAGTGATATTTGATGGCTATATGCTTTGTTTTGGAGTGCATCACTGAGTTCTTAGATATGTCAAGGGCACTGGTTTTGTCACAATGAATCACTACCAGTCCAACCACTTTTTCTTAAATTGCTTCCAGCAGTTGCTTGATCCAAACTATCTGTGTGCAGTTAATTGCAGTAGCTACATACTCGGCCTCAGCTATAGATTGAGATATGCAGTTTTGTTTCTTACTTATCCAAGATACAATCATTTCTTTGAGAAAGAATGCTCCTCCACTGGTGCTCTTCCTATCATCGATATTTCCAACCCCATCTAAATCAATGAAGACACTTAGACTAAAGTCTCCTTTGTGTGGATACCAAAGGCCATACTCATCAGTCCCTTTTAGGTATCTAAATATTATTTTGACTACCATCATGTGAGTTTCTTTTGGATCTGCAAAAAATCTGGCAACCAAGCCAACAGCTTGTGCTATGTTTGGTCTGCTATGTACAACATACTGTAATTTACCGATCATGGATCGGTAAAGTGTCTCATTCACTTCTACAGCCTCATCATATTTAGATAGCTTACAACTTGTAACCATTGGAGTTCCAACTGGTTTGCAATCCTCCATTCCAAAAGTCTTAAGAATTTCTCTAATGTACTTAGTCTAACTAATAAAGATGCCATTTTTTAACTGAGAGACTTGTAGGCCAATAAAGAACTTAATCTTACCAATCATGACATCTCAAACTCTTGCTGCATTTGTCTTGCAAAGCTCCTGCTCATCTCATCATCTCCCCCAAAGATGATGTCATCCACAAAGATCTCAGTAGTTAGGTGTTTTCCTTCAGTTCTACTCTTCAAATACAGGTTACTATTATAACTGGTTCTTTTCAACCCAATGCTTAGCAAATATGAGTGTAACCTCTCATACTAAGCTCTTGGTGCTTGTTTTAGCCCATGCAGGGCTTTCTACAACCTGAATACCATATTTCCCCCATCTTCAAATGCAAACCCTTCTGGTTACTCTATGTATACCTCTTCCTCTAACATACCATTTAAGAATGTCGATTTGACATCCATTTGGTATACTTTAAACCTTTTATAAGCAGCATAGGCCAGCTGTATTCTGACCCCTTCCAGTTTGGCTACCGGTGTGAAGGTTTCTCCATAGTCCAAACCTTCTTCTTGAGCATAGCCCTTATAGACCAATCTTTCCTTGTTTCTTATTACCTTACCGGTTTCATCCATCTTATTTTTGAACACCCACTTTGTGCCTATTACATTTTTATTTTCCGGTTTGGGTACTCAAGTCCATGTATCATTTTTCTCTATTTATTCTGGTTCTTCTTTCATTTCTCTAACCCATTCATCATCTTTCAGAGCCTCCTTTGTTGTTTTGGGCTCAAAAATGGAGAGCATACACTCATTCTCTCTTGCTCTTCTTATGGTTAGAACTTTTGTATCCTTATCACCAATGATATCTTCTGCAGAGTGATTGTTTCTGAAATATTTAGCCAATACTAGTTCACTCCTTGGAACTTCTTCTACCGGTTGTCTAGGTTCTATCTCACAGGCTTCTTCATTGGCTGCTTCAATAGGATCTTCTTCAGTAGGTTCCACTGGTACATTGTACTCAAACCCTTTATAGTCCTCTAGTTCACTCTTACTGTCTTGTTCATTTTTCTTAAAGTGCTCATCTACTCTGACATTTGCACTTTCCACAATCTTACCGGTCCTTTTTTTTAGACACCAGTATGCCTTTCTCTTTGTTGAGTAACCTAAGAAGGTTCCCTCATCACTCTTGGGATCAAATTTTCCAGTGTACTCGTCTCTTTTGATGTAGCACCTGCTTCCAAATACTTTGAAATAGCAAACATTAGGTGAGTAACCACTTCATAATTCATAAGGATTTTTGTTTGTCCCCTTCTTTACCTATATCTGGTTCAGAGTGTATATAGGAGTGCTTATTGCTTCTCTCTAGAAGGTATGTGGGATATCCTTTTGTATCATTAGAGTTCTGGCACAATCAATGAGAGTTTTGTTTCTTCTTTCAGCAACTCCATTCTATAGAGGAGTTCTGGGTGCAGACATTTGTCTCATGATTCCCTGTTCCTCACAGTAGTTCATGAACTCTTGAGAGGTGAACTCTCCTCCTCTTTCTGATCTTAGGCACTTCAGATTCTTACCAGTTCCTCTTTCTACTTGAGCCTTAAACACTTTAAACATGTGAAAAGCTTCTGATTTTTCTTTTAAAAATATAGTCCACATCATTCTAGAGAAGTCATCCACAAATAACATAAAATACTGGTCTCCATAGAATCTCTCGGTTCTCATGGGACCACATAGGTCTATGTGAACTAAGTCCAGCACACTTTCAGATGAGAAATTTTTACTGCTGAAGATGGACACGGTTAACTTCCCTAGTTGACACTCTTTGCACATAGCATTTTCAGGTTTTACCATGTCAGGAATACCTCTTACAGATTTTTCCTTACTGATTTTAACTATGCTATCAAAATTAACATGACACAATATTTTGTGCCATAACTATCTTCCTTCTACCTTAGCCACTAAACAATTACCTATGGTGGTGTCTAGATGAAACAAATTGCCTCTTGACTGTTTACCAGTGGCAATTAAACTTCCAGATCTATCATTTATTTTACATATCCCTTTATTGAATTCTAACTGGTATCCTTTATTGTTAAGTTGTGCAACACTTAACAAGCTATACTTTACTCCTTCTACCCAAAAGACATCATCACAATTTGTCCTATCATTCAAGGCTATAGACCCCTTACCTCTTACTACACATGGGGCATCATTTCCGAACCTCATTGTTCCTCCATTGCAATCCTCCATGCTGAGGAATTTTCTTCTGTCACCAATCATATGATGAGTGCAGCCAATGTTGATCACCCATTCTCCACACTGGTTTGTGCTAGAAATCAATGCCATATCTCCTTCCTCTATTTTGTCCTCTTTGACTACCACAAAAGAAATGCCATCTTCATCAGATCTCTTTGATTCTTCATCAATGACTCCTTTTGCAAGATAACATTCCTTCTTTCTCTTGTCCCTGTAACTTCTAAAATTATCCTTCTTGTCTCTATTATTGTTAGGACATCTTGAAGCAATATGACCTATCTTATTATAGGAGAATCACTTTAAGGGTAATTTACCTTTGTATTTACCTTTACCTCTTGGCAATCTTCTTACCAGTAGAGCTTCAATTTTTTCTTTCTCATGTTCCTCAAAGAGTAGATTGTCATTCTCATGAGAATGACTGGTTCTAGTAGTAGATCTACTACCAGTTTCTTTCCTTCTCCTTGTGGTTTCATGCATCATGGATGCTTTGAAAGAAGCATCAATCTTTGGTATGATGTTGTCAAAATTGCTCAACTCAAAAGTAGTCAACTTACCGATCATTGAGTCAAGAGTTACACTGACTATTCCCAAGGATCTAATCTCCTAGATAGAAGAGACCCTTATGGCATATTGTGGTAGCAGAGTTCTCAGGATTTTGCTAACCACATCATCCTCCTCGAGTTTTCCTCCTACACTTTTAATGGAGTTTACTACATCTTTTATCCTCTTACTATACCGCTCTATGTTTTCACTTTCCTTCATTCTCATCTCATCATATTTTCCTCTTAGGTTGTCTACTTTGGCCTTTTAAACATGGGGATCTCCCCCATAGACTGTCTTTAGCTTATTCCATATTTGAAAAGTTGTTTTCAAATCTTGCACTTCAGAAAATTCATTATCTGAAAGTGTGCTAACAATCATATCCATAGCAGCAGTATTATCTTGCCTTTCCTTGATCTATTCCGGAGTAAGAGTCCCTGTAGGTTCATTGTATTCTGTGATCACATGATTCCAGTAGTGTTCACCTAGGGATTTTAAATAGAGTTTCATTATTCGACACCATAAGATGTAGTTCTCCTTAGAGAACTTAGTACCCTCCTTATGCATCATATTTGATCTTTCCCTAAGCCGGTTAAGCTTCTTTTGATTCTAGGGACCTAGGCTTTGATACCAATTGTTAATCCCAATCGGTGTTGAGAGGGGAGGTGTGAATCAACACTTAATCAAAATTTCACAAATTAACTTTTATCTTAAATCTTCATTCATCTAAGATCCAACAATATACTTAATCACTGAATACAAATATGCAAGAATGAAAAGTTGACAGTGACACCAAGGAGTTATCTCATGGAAACCCAATAGGAATAAAACCATGGTGTGAGTAGAAACTCACAAAATTTGCACTCTTCTAGAGTACGCCTGGTTAAGAGCCATCCCTATTAGGAGATTACAAAGACATTGTTAGGTGCCACCCGGTTAAGGGATTTTGATCAAGGCTGGTTAGTGCCTTTGCCCTGTTAAAGGTAGTCTAGTTAGAGGACTTAAAACATCAGCTAAGATGTTACCCGGTTAAGGGATTTTATAATATGGACATGTTAAACTCCACCCAATTAAGGGATTTATGTTGCAGTTGTTAGAAAGCAATAGTTGGATGATTTTCTGAATTAGCTACTGATAGCTTGATCAGAACTCAATATGCATCTCACTAGATACACACTGGTTGTGTCTTCTCTGCACAACATCAGTTTCCTTCTCACACCTTCAGCTCTTCACTCAACCGGTCACCTATCCCTCGACACTGCACTTTGTCAGTCCTCTGACCTTCCGCTCTACACTTTATTGGTTCTCTTTCCTTCGACTCTGCACTCAGCTAGTTCTCTTTTCTTCAGCTCTACACTCAGTCAGTTCTCTATCCTTCAACTCTGCACTCAGTCAGTTCTCTGTTTGTCGACTCTGCACTTAGTCGATCTTCCTCACACACACTCAACTCTGCTAACACCACTTAGCACTTCCTCTCACTCTGCTCTTCACCTTGGATCGCCTTCAACAATATTTCCTTGTTTCAACTTTCACGATCAAAACTTTCAAAAGGAGCTCCAGAACTCTTTATACATTTTCTGTCAACACCTACAGGCATATCCTCAATCAGATCAATCAAGGATTTCAAAAGATTTCAAATTCAAATTCTCCTGCTCTTTCTGTGTGCACCTTTTAACAATTCCGCCAAGTGTTCAACCAATTCTTCCATGGCATCTCCCAAGGATAGAAACCTCTAAGTCATGTTCAGTCAAATAAATGTGAACTAGAGAATCCGCATGTAATCATGCTTGACTACATGATAACTGATAGTTAACTTTACCAACAAATGATTTGGCATAGACACAAGCTTACCAACTCATTCTTTGCCACCACAACTAAATGGCCGATCACTGCTCCAAGATTTATGGTGATTGTTTGTCTTCCTTCTGTCATATCAGTGTACTGGTATGTAACTGCACTTCTTACTTTACCTATTCATTCTTTGACTGTCGGTTTGTTGTGCTAGCATGTTTCTCCCCTGTTTGCCAGTGAGTTACCGGTTGGTTGGAGCAAACAAGTTTCCTTGCCCGAGTCACCTTTTGTGACTTCACCACCACCAGAGTGACCAATCTTTCTGAGTGATAGATTGATTGACTTAATTTATCTTTCCTTGAGCTGAAGTAACCTTTCATCATTCAATACCAATGTTGTTTCCATTCACTATTGCTTACGGAACAACAACACCACTCTACCTATACCATTTTACCAGTTAGTGTCTTCACCACTAAGTGTTGGACATCAAGGACAAACCTTAGCACATACTAGTTTTCTAGATTGACCAGCTTTATCAATTCCAACAATCCAACAGATACTATAAAAAACCTAAAATGTATCCCCAAAATTTTCCCATTTCCCTTACAAACTATTTTTTGGCTGCCTTGAGGGGTCCATTGACCCTTTAAAATTCAAGTTTGAACTTCACATCAGCTTTCCCTTTCCTCTCCTTTATCATTCTAGCACCATCTCATTCCAATCTCTATTCATGGAGATAATCTTTCAAAGCCTCCAACCAATACGGGATTCAACTTTCCTTTCATCCATATCACTCGATTCATTCCACCAAATGAAAGGTTGAAGTGGTGGATTTTGGTCTCTAATTTTCAACCAGTCACCCTATGCTGCCATGAGACCTTCACCTAGACACACCCACTCCAGAATTAGCCTCAAACCAAAATTCCACTCCTCATCCACACATTCCTTTAGGACCTACTGAACATCCTCCTTGCTTCCCAACTCCAACTCCCATGACATAAGTAGTGAATTGATATCGATTCTCTATTCTCATAAATTCTTTCCCAAACAAGATGTCCAAAATCTACAGAAATAGAGGATCATCATGCTTGAAAATGCTCTATAGTCTCTTCTTCAAGATTTGACCCAAAAATGCCAATTGCTACTTAGTAGTAACCAGGGTAAAATTCGCCTCCATCCCACATGGTGTGTGCACCAAGATGGTGTGCAAAAAATTGGACACACATTTTAAAAAACCAAGAAAAAACACAAAACGTGCATGAGGTATTTCAAATTTAAAAAAATCATATGCGTTTAGGCTCGTTTTTCCAAGCCTAATCGAAGATAAACTGTGTATAGGGTTTAAAGTATACTAACCATGTACACGCTTTACAAACTAAAACCACGTAAGTGGTTTTATTTTGTAAACCACATACACATTTGTTTGTCAATAAAATTTAAATTAGTAATATGGACTTCTATGCAATTAATTTAATTAGCATTCCATTAGGTTTTTCGGTAGGATATATACATAAAATATAACAATGTATATATTGTCAGGATGTTTGAGAGTATTTACAGATCTCTGAGAGTTATAATGCAGATTCTAGTTTTTTGAGTATTCTTATAAATTTTAGACAATCAAATTTCAATAATCAACATGCTCGTATCAACATTATCTCTTTCGTCTCTTCCCTACATTTCCCATCTCTCTTCCTTAACCCCTACCTTTTTGTCTCTTAGGCCTCTCCCTCTCTTAGATATCTCTCCCTCTCTTTCTCATCTCCCTCACCCTCTTTCTCATCTCCCTCACCCTCTTTCTCTCTTTTGTCCATCCCTCTTTCTCTCCCTCTCTCAAATATCTCTATCTCTCACTCTGTCCCTCTCTTCGGTGTCTCTCTCTCCCATGCTCTCCCTCTCCCTCCCCCTCCCTTTCTCTTCCTTTGTCAAGTATTTCTTTCCCTTTAACTCTCTTTCTCTATCCCCCTCTTTCTTCATTTCTCTTTCTCTCAAGTCTCTGTCCTTCTCCCTATCAAGTCTCTAGCTATCAACCTTTATCTATCTATCTCTCTCTCCTCTTATATCAAGTGTCTCTCTCTTTCATTATTTTTCTCTCTTACTCTCTTTCCCTCTCTTTCTCTCCCATTCTTTCTCTCTTAAATCTATCTACCTCTCTACCTCTATATTTCTATCTCACTCTCCTCCTTTGTTAAGCATATCTCTTTCCCAGTCTCTCCCTACCTCCCCCCCCCCCTCTCTCTCTCTCTCTCTCTCTCTCTCTCTCTCTCTCTCTCTCTCTCTCTCACATCCTCTATCTCTCTATCTCACTCTCCCCTTCTCTTGGGTGTATCTCTCTCTCTCATTCTCTCCCTCTCTCCTCCCCCTCCCTCTCTCCCTTTCTCATTACCTCTCTTTCTCTCTCTCCCTCTCTCCATGTTTTTACACCTCTCTCTCTCTAGTATCTTTTACTTCCTTCCATCCCTCCCTCCCTCTCACTCAGACTCTCTCTATCTCTCACCCTCTCTTTCTCTCTCTCTCACCTTCCCTCCCTCTACCTCTTAGGTCTCTATCTCACCTTTCCTCCCTCCACCTCTTAGGTCTCTCTTTCTCTCTCAATCCCTCCATCCACCTCTTAGATCTCTCTATATCTCCCCCTCTCTTATGTGTCTATCCCATTCTCTCTCTCACTCTAAGTCCCCTTCTCTGTGTTACCCTCTATCTCTATCTCTCCATCTCTCTCTCTCTCTCTCTCTCTCTCTCTCTCTCTCTCTCTCTCTCTCTCTCTCTCTCTCCCTCTCCTTTTCTCAATCTCCCTCCCTCTCTCTCTTCATCTCCCTCTCCCCCTCTCCTTTTCCTAATCTCCCTCTCTCTCCCTCTCCTTATCCATCCCTCTCTCTCTCTCTCTCTCTCTCTCTCTCTCTCTCTCTCTCTCTCTCTCCTTTTCCCAATCTCCCTCTCTCTCACTCTCCCTCTCCCCCTCTCCTTTTCCTAATCTCTCTCTCTCTCCCTCTCCATTTATCCTAATCTCTCTCTCTCTCCTTTTCCCAACCTGCCTCTCTCTCACTCTCCCTCTCCCCCTCTCCTTTTCCTAGTCATAATGTAGATTCTTGATTTTAAGAGATCTTATAATTTTTCAGACTTAGTCAAATTTCAGTAATCATTGGGTTTATATCATCATTCACTTGCTATCTCTCTATCTCACAATCTTTGTCTCCCCTAAGCTCTAGACCTATCTATTTTCCTATCTCTCCCCTTCTCTCTTCACCTCTTTCTATCTCACTCTCTCCTCTCTCTCCAAGCTCTAGATCTTATAATTTCTCAAACATAATCGAATTTTAGTAATCACTAAGCGCTCTCTCTCTCTCTCTCTCTCTCTCTCTCTCTCTCTCTCTCTCTCTCTCTCTCTCTCTCTCTCTCTCTCTCCCCTCTCAATCTCCTCCTCTCTTAGGTGTATTTGTCTCCCATTCCCTCCCTCTCCTCCCCCTCCCTCCCTCTATAGGGTCATATGGTATCTTAGGGATCCATGCATGTGTCCTAAGGGGTCATAGGTGTCTTATAACCCTTTAGGACACCATATGACCCATAACAACACATAAGGGGTCATAGAACACCATATGACCCATAATGACACCAAATGGTGTCCTAAGGGGTCATAGAACACCATATGACCTCTTAGGACACCATACAACCCATAACGACATCATATGGAGTCCTAAGGGATCATATGGCATCCTAAGGGGTCGTAGGACACCATATGACCCCTTAGGACACCATATAACCCTCAACGACACCATATGGTATCCTAAGGGGTCATATGGTGTCCTAGGGGTCATAGGACACTATGTGATACATAATGACACCATATGACCCTTAGAACACAATATGACCCCTAACGACACCTAAGGGGTCATATGGTGTCCTAAAGGGTCATAGGACACCATATGATTTCTTAGCACACCATAGGACCTATAACAACACCATAGGACCTATAACAACACCATATGACCCCTCAGGACATCAAATGGTGTCCTAAGGGGTCATATGACATCCTATGACCCCTTGGGACACCATATGGTGTCATTATAGGTTGTATGGTGTCTTAAGGGGTCATATGGTGTCCTAAGGGGTCATAGGACACCATAGGACCTCTTAGGAAACAATATGACCCCTAACAACACCTAAAGGATCATATGGTGTCCTAAGGGGTCATAAGACACTATATGGACCCTTAGGACACCATACAACCCATAACGACACCATATGGAGCCCTAATGGATCATATGGTGTCCTAAGAGGTCATAGAACATGATAAGACCCCTTAGGACACCATATGACCCATAACGACACCTAAGGGGTCATATGGAGTCCTAAAGGGTCATAGGACACCATATGACCCCTTAGTACACCATATGACCCATAACGACACCAAATGGTATCCTAACGGTTTATAGAACACTATATGATCTCTTATGATACCATATGACTCATAATGACACCGTATGGAGTCCTAAGGGGTCATATGGTGTCCTAAGGGGCCGTATGGTGTCCTAAAGGGTCGTAGGAGACCATATAACCCTAACAACACATAAGGGGTCGTATCATGTCCAAAGGAGTCATGGGACACCATATGAACCCTTAAGACACCATTTGACCCATAACGACACCATATGGAGTCCTAAGGGATCTTATGGTGTCCTAAGGGGTCATAAGATACCATATAACCCTTTAGGACCCCTAACAACACCACATGGTGTCCTAAGGGGTCATAGGACCCCATATGACCCCTTAGGACACCATATGACACATAACAACACCATATGGTGTCTTAAGGGGTCATATGGTATCCTAAGGGTCATAGGACACCATATGACCCCTTAGGACATAATATGACCCCTAACGACACCTAAGGGGTCATATGGTGTCCTAAGAGATCATAGAACACCATATGACCCCTTAGGACATAATATAACCCATAACAACACCATATGGTGTCCTAAGGGGTCATATGGTGTCTTGACGGGTTGTAGGACACCATATGACCCCTTAGGACAACATATGGTCTATATCTCTTTCTCTCTAACTCTTTTTACCTCTCTCCCTATCAACCCCCTTCTCCCTCTCACCCTCTATCTCTATCTCTCTCACTCCCCCTCTCTTAGGTGTCTCTCTCTCATTATCTCCCTCTCTCTCTCTCTCTCCCCCTACCCCTCCTTTTCCCTTTCTCTATCTCTCTCCCTCTCTCTTAGGTGTCTCTCTCACAATATTTCCATTCTATCTATTCTTTCCCTCTTTCCCTCCCTCCCCATCCCTCTCTCTCACCTCTCTCCCTCCCCTTCCTCTCTCACTCTCTCTCTCTCTCACTCCTCTCTCCCTCTCTCTTAAGTGTCTCTCTCTCCCATTATTTCCATTCTCTCTCTCTCTCTCTCTCTCTCTCTCTCTCTCTCTCTCTTAGGTGTCTCTTTCTTCCATTCTCTCTCTCTATTTTCTCAACTATCTCTCTCTCTCTCTCTCTCTCTCTCTCTCTCTCTCTCTCTCTCTCACACACACACACACACACACACACACAAATGGGAGTAATGTTTGAAATGGATGTTAACCATGTCACCTTTCAGTTTTTCAATCCCATGGTTTATAGTGTGTGCTAGGAAAGTGGCATAATCAAACATTCTAGGGTCTCTACATTGAATATCTCCACTAATAACCATGACGACAATGTCCATAAGCGGAGAAGCTTCTACACCTAAAACTCATGCTGCACAATAGTATGTATATTTAAAATAGGGTGGAATAAACTAACATCAAATGGAGCTTTCTCATTGTCTATAAACAGAACAACAGACCCTCCTGACCTTGGCATGTGTGGAGGAAGCCTCCATCGCTTGTAGTTATATTCCATATTGAAGTATTCTCATGTGAGTTTTCTCATATCAATGTTATCTTCACATCCCCAATCCAATTTGAACACTTTCTCAATATAGGCTTTAGTGATGTATATCAAGGGATCACCCATGTAATCATAGATGGTTTTTGTCTTAGGATCATACCTATCTACCACTACTTTTATCAATTCTATTCTTACAAAGACATTTGGGACTACAAGTCACCCTAGATTCAATTTCTATAGGTTACAGGTTGGCTCTACTGTGGACCTCCTCACATAACTCAAGATAAAATTTCATGGCTATGGATTTATGTCCAAATATCTCCTAGGTCTTCAAATTTATCTTCTAATCCCTCATCATCTGACTTGATTTTCTTTGAATGACGACTTGAAGCAGGGAATTGGTCTAGTAAGTCTTGGTCTAGAGGTCTCCCATCTTTCTTTTGTTGCTTAGTTTTATTCTCTTCCCTAATTTCCTGGGTTGGGGGGTCTTTGGTTTTTTTGGCCCTAGGTTTCTTAGATGACGATGCCTCCATTTTAGATATAATGTTGAAAGAACGAGGATTGGGAGAGCACTTACTTGTTTTGCAGAGAAAAACCACTTCCAGAAACTCTTGCAGAGTCACTCGGCTCTTGATTGCTTTGATCTCCTCTCTTCTAACAAATTTATCAGACAATTATGGTCATTCTTTCAGTTGAGTTCATCTATTACGTGCAATGGTCATAAAGGAGCTTGATTTGAATTTATGATGAAATGACTTGTTTAGATTTGTCTGAGATTTCATGGCATAATAATTAAGATTTCATCTTTTTGAGGTTTATTTCTATCAGTGAATCATCATGAATTTTCATTTCTATTACCCCGCCTTTACTTTTGTTTCGATGAAACATATTGCTTCGGCCATCCACTTATCATTTTCATCGATGTCTTCTTTTCATCAAAAGATCTTATTTTCGATGAAGCTCCTTCTTTTCAAATGAAACTTGTTTTCAATGAAACTCACCTTGTCGCCACAAGGTCTAGCAACTTCTTCGACACCCCTTTTTCATCGAATGCCATGGTTTCGATGAAACATATTACTTCTTTTTTGATGAGACAATCGGTCTCGCTAATAGTTTTTTAAGTCACATCGATACTTTCCTTCCATTGAAAGACATGGTTTTGATGGAATCAACCTTTCTTTCCTTGATGCGTAGGTTTCAATAAAACTATCGGTTTCATCAAGATTATTTCAAGCTTTGTCGATGCCTTCTTTTCACCGATAGTTGTTTCTTTTGATGAGTTTTTTGCGTCTTTTATTGAAATGGGAAATATCAAAGTATAATCAGGGAGTTGGTTCTTTTGATGAAATGTGATATTTTGATGAAGGTTTTTTCTTTTCGGTCAAGGGTTCAATTTGATCGATCTACAAATCTTTGACAATTTTTGATGGAAGGCTAGGTTGGTTTCTTAGAAATTTCAAAGGTAAAATGATTTATTTTTAAGAAAACTTTTGTAGCTTCATCCTTTTTTCAAAAAATAAAAAATTTTGGTGATGATAATTCATAGGATTGAAATTTTGGTTATAATAGCGACTCTGTCTAGGGATGAAGGCATTATACAGATGGCTACAAGAATTCAGAAGCTCTGGTAAAATTCACTGTACTAAGTGAGAAAGTGGTATATATACAATGGAATGGAGGATGAATCCTAATCTACTGTGCATGGAAGTAAACCTTCTTCTTAAGAGAAGAAGTTCTTCAAGAATTGTCCATGCACTGGCAATTCCTTATTTTCTCATGTAACATTTTGTAGAAAATAAGTCTTCCCCTGCCTTTTCTACAATAACATAAGGCCCAATCCAGAGGGATTCAAATTTCCCATGCTTTCCTTTGTCCTGGTTTATTGCATTCCACATCAAAACCCAATCCCCAATCTTAATTTTTTTCTCTCTTGCTTTTTTATCATACAACCTCTTCATTTGTTGTTGTGCTTTAACATTTTGCTTTTGTGACTCCACCTTGATCTCATCTAGTTCAGTTAATTGCTCAAATCTCTCTTGTATGGGATCTGACACATCGATTCCCTCTTCAACTACAAATTTGTGGACTGGTAAAACATTTTCAAGAGGTAACCTAGCTCGCTTGCCATATACCAATTCAAATGGAGATTTGCCTATGGATTTTTTATTGTGATCATGTCTGCCCATAGTGATAAACTTAATTTTGAATCCCGCGGTATTTTATTCTGTTCCAACATGTTCTTAATGATTTTAAGGATATTCTTATTGCTAGGCTCATCTTGCCCATTGGCCTATGTATGGTAAGGGGAAGAATATGATACTTTTATTCCATAGTCTTCACAGAAGGTTGTAAATTCTTCAGATCTAAAACACATGCCATTATTAGCAATAATCCTCATTGTGACTCCAAACCTGGTAACAATATTTTCTAGAAGAAATTTGATCACCACTTTACTAGTGGCTTGTCTTGTAGGGATTGCTTCTACCCATTTAGTAAGATAGTTTGTGGCTACTAGTATCCACATATGACCCCCACTTGATTTGTCGATTATCTCTCCTATAAAATCCAATCCCCATTGTTGGAAAGTTTCCTCAACCTACATAGGTCTTAATGGAAGTTCCCCTTGATATTTCATCTTCCCTAAAAAATTTTGGCAAGCTTCACACTTTCTGAAATATTTATAGGAATTATTGAAGATGTTAGGCCAGTAATATCCAAACCTTAATATCTTATGGGCAGTAGTCTTAGCAGAAAAGTGGCCTCCACAAACCTCACCATGCATCTCTTGTAGTACCTTCTCAGATTGGGCTTCATCTAAACAAAGCAGTAATATCCCATCTCTATTTTTCTAATACAAATCCCCATTTACTATCACATGTTTAGAAGCATGCAGTTTCAAAGTCCTTTTTTGGTTGTCATTCATTTCATCAGGAATTTCAAATTCTTGAGGTAGAAAACAATGTCCTTATACCAGGTTGTTTGGTCAATGCTAAGATTAATCTCTTCCTATCTTATTTCATTCACCGGTGCATCTTTTGTATCTACCTTGGTCATTAATTTAGCCAAACCTTGCCCCTTTATAACTTTTGTTATCTTGAGATCAATGTTGAATTCTTGAATCTAATTTATCTATCGACACCTTCTTCCTATTACTTCAGTTTGCCTAAAAATATCCTTCACTGTTGCATTTGGGAAGTATGCTATTACTTATGCTCCAACCAAATACGGTCAAAAGTGCTTCACTGCTTTGACAAAAGCATAGGCCTACTTCTCATTTATGCCATATCTTACTTCAGTAGGGGATAATGATTTATCAAAATAAGCAATAGGCTGCTCACAACTGTCCTTGTTCTTTTGCAACATTACTGCAGCTACAGTATGAAAGGATGAAAATGAGAAAATCAAAAAGGGTTTAGTGAAATCTAGGGATATCAGTACTTGAGCTTTAGTTATGGCTCTTTTTATTCTATAAATGCATCTAATGCTTCAATATTCCAATCTATCTTAACTCCCTTCCTCAACATTTGAACTATTGTTTTCACAATATCAACAAAATTAAAAATGAACCTTCTAACAAAGTTTATTTATCCCAAGAACAATTGGATGGCCTTGACAGTCCTAGGTACAGGGACCTCATTAATAGTAATCACCCTCTTAGGGTCAATCTTTACCCCATCTTTAGACACTATGTGTCCCAAGAGTTTTCCCTCTTCCACTCCAAAGTGACATTTCTTAGGGTTCAGTGATATTCCATATTCCAAAGCCTTCATGAATATTTTCTCCAGACGATTGCAATGGTCTTCAAAAATTTTAGAGTAGGCAGTGAGATCATCTTGGTATACAACCATAATGACATCAATCAGCTCTGCAAATTCTACATCCATTGCTCTTTGGAGAGTAGCTCCTGCATTAGTTAGTCCAAATGGAATCCTTGCATATACATAAGTGCCCCAAGGTGTGGTAAAGGCAGTCTTAAATTGTTCTGATTCTTTCACTTTCAGTTGATTATAGCCAAAGAAATCATCCATCATTAACAATAATTCACATCCTATCACCTTCTGCAGTAGTGCATCCATATTTGGTAACAGTTAATTATCTTCTAAAGAAAAGATATTCAAATTTCAGAATTCTACACATAACCTTATATCTGCATTCTTCTTCTTGACTGGCACCAAGTTGGATACCAAAGTAGAATATCTACAAGGTTCAATTATCACTGCTTCTCTCAATTTGATGACTTCCTCACGCATCTTAGGTAGCAGAGTAGGATTTATGGGTCTCCATTTTTGTCTGAATGGCTTAGCATCTAGTTTGAGTGGTATCTCATGCTCGAACAAATCTTCTCTATATGCTTTGAGATCATCATAAAACCATGCAAACACATGTCTATACTTTCTGAGTAGGGCAACCAATTTTTCTCTCATTCTAGGAGTAAGCCTTTTACCAATGTAAACGTATCTTGGGGACTTCTGATTATCCAAATTAATCTTTTCAATATCATCTTCTTTAACTAGGACTACCTTTGTTTCCGTCTTATCTTGCACATCAAATGTTCTTTTCAATGCCACCAAACACCTAGGTAATTTATTTGTTTTTAATTGTACTATTTTCGGCCTAAACAGTGTTTCTTTTCCATCAGTCTTCTCAACAAAGTCATTACAATTGATGGCTTGGGTTTCATACTAATCTACGCATTGCAAGAACCTTAAAAAGTCATAATCATCTTGGAATATCTAACAATTATACAATTTGTCAAGAATAGAAGGTCTAATTTTTATCCCACCAATATTCCACTCAATGTCATATCATTCTCCTTTAGGACAATGTTCGCCAAGAAATCTGCCATTATGTTCTTTGATCTATCAACCCAACTTATCTGGAAGGCATCAAAGAACTCCACTGTGATCCATACTACATTTCTATATTGTTTTAGCCTATCATGTTTAGAGGCATACCTTTTTCTTACTTGGGATATTACTAATTCAAAGTCGCCAAACACACTAAGTATTTTGATACCATGTTTAAGTTCTAGATTTAATCATGTAAGCAAAACTTCATATTCAACAGTGTTATTTGTACACTCAAACATCCATTTGAAAGAATACTTGAACGTTTCTCCACTTGGGGAGATGAAAAATACTCCTACTCCACTTCCTTCCTTACTACATGATCCATCAAAATAAATTTTTCATATCTGATCCTCGATTTTGTGGGCACAAACCTCTATGGGGGTTGGGTCCTTTGTTTCAGGTTTCACCAACTGGACCGTGAAGTTATCCATGTCTGACTGGAGGAAACATATTGTTTCTCTAGAATCAATGTTCTCTATAATGTAAGAGGATTGAGGCTCTCTATCAATCTTGACTTCATGTACATTGACTGGTATAGTTACATATGACAAGCCTAACTAGACATGTCCTCCTATCAAGTTTGACCATTGCCTGGACAACAACATCCCATAATTGGGAGGACCATCTACCACTATGATATATGTCTTCTACGTGGCTTCAGGGCATGCAACGATCTTGAATTCTACATCGTTCATAATGCCCACCACTAGGACAGACCTATTGTCCATGGCGTAACATCTACCATAGGTGGTATCTACTTCTATCTAAAATTCCCTCATGACTCCCACTGGTGTGACATTTATGGCTGCCCCTAAATCTATCATGCAATTCTTTACCATTTTATTGTTGATCACTAGGGTTAAGTAAAAAGTATCCACTTGTGAAGGACTTTATGTTATCGTCGTTCCTAGGTATATTGCAGGGGCTGTATCATCCTCACTGCTTTTAGCTTGATCTGGACACTCTTGCTCTTTGCATACTTCTTTTGGGATATCAGTTATCAACTTCAAGGTTTTCTCCCTATCCTTGGGAAATTTCATCATCTCTAACAAAGGAACAGAGACTTTCATCTGGGTCAAGATGTTGATAATTTCAAATGATGATGTACTAGGCCTTGGCATAATCTTCATTGCTTCTGGTTTTTCCACCTTCTCATTCTTTGAAGGTTTTGTTAGTTCGATATTGGCCCCTTTTGGTTTTGCCTTTTCTTCTCGGGTTTTATTCGACTTATCTGATGTCTTGGATGTCTTATTTCCTTCCTTTATAAACATCCCTGAAGTGTTGCCTTGTTCTAGATTCACAACTCTATTTCGCAAATTGTAGTTCATTTTTGCTTGCTCAACTACAGCAATGGTGATTGCCCTCCTTTCTTCTTTTGTAGGCATTTTGAGTCTTTCTTTTGAATCACTAGTGCCATCATCTTCCTCATCTAAGAATACCTACTGCATATAACTTTTCTGATTAATCCTTTGAGAGTTCAAGTCATACTCCCCTTCATCTTCGGATGAATTGGATCTCCCATATATTCCTCATATCTTTCTTCCTCTGCATGTAATTTCTTGGCCACCTCACATTGTACTAGAGAGTGAGGCATATCACATGCCAAGCACCATAGGTTGTCATCTATCATATGGTTACTAGGCTTCCTCAAAGGATCAGGGGGTGGCTATTGTGTATTATCTTTCTAACTATTTTCTATAGGTTTACCTTCTTTCCATGTAGTGTTGTAAGGCATTTCATGCAATCTTGGCCTATCATGATGGAAAAATTGATGTTTGTTTAGTTTGCTCACTTTCATGGATAAATATTTTACAGACCTCAATAATTTATCGAACTTATCTTCTTCTTTATTCTATTTTGGAGCCTTTGTGTTATACAGTCTCACATCATCTCTCTTTCCAACCCTTCCAACAACTTTTCTATTGTTTTTGGTGGTAATGGAAGCCTTCATAACTTCTTGTAATATTACAAGATTTCTTGATCTAGGCTCATAATTTGTTTTACTATCAAAGGTATTTATATAGTAAAGGATACTCACTTCGGTCATAGGCTTCATTCTATTTGGGAGCTTTTTCAAGACTTTATTGAATCTCTTGTTGAAATTCACCATAGTTTCATTATGTTCTTTTCTGATAGTCATTATTTCATGCAATGCAAATTCAAGGTTGTTATAATCTCCATACTATTCTAGGAAAAGTCTCTTAAATTCTACAAGACTACTTATTGAAGCATCTAGCAATGCTCTAAACCGTTCTCTCACATCTTCAGTTAACAACTGCATAAATAGCTTCATCTTGACATCCTCAAGAGGGAATCCAAAGTCTTCCATAATTGTATCAAAAGCACCACAGTGTCCTTCCCCTGTAATAGCATTATTCCTTGTAAATTTTGGTATTGCAGTTCTTAGTTCATTTGAAATGGGATGTGGATACCCTATTACACTTGAGAAATAAAATTGTCTGATATGTTCTGCATTAATTTGTCCATAACCTCCCTAGAGATAATTCCCACAATTTTGAGTTTGGTTCATACCATTATAGGGATAGGTAAAGGAGGCTACTTGATTATATTAGGGTTGATAATGAGTTTAATGGGTGAATTGATTATATGGGTTATATGGTTGTTTAGGATGGGGTTGGTTATACAAATTGTTTTGAGGAGGGTTTTGAGTAGTGTTTTGATGGTGGGCAAAATGATTCAATTTGTGATTTTGGTCACATCCTTGATATAAAGGATTTTCATATGCTTTGAGATTCTGACCTCCATGGTTTGTCCCCGGTACAATAGTTTCCCTTTGAGGAGGCCTTCGGGATAAACTTTCTCTCACTCCTTCTCTATTATGTCTCTTTAAATCATGGGTTAAGTCATCTTCATCAAGTTTTCTACCTAGCCTGGCACAAGCATCCAAGGCTTCTTTTATTATCCCCAGATTTTTTATTTCCATAGCTGTGTCCATAACTTGCCTTCCTAGTCCCTCAAATCATCCTAGTAATTCATTCAGGCCTCCTGAACTCATGGAATTCATTCTTGAGTTTCTTGATCTTGAGCTAGGGGATCCAGAAGGGAAACTAGGAGGAGTATTAAAACTTTCATGTGGATAAACTCTAGGCTTCTATTTTTGTGCTTTATCTACAACAGTCAAATCCATGGCTTCTCCTCCTTCACCAACTGAAAATATATCTTTTTGTATATTTCTAGATGGGTTTGGAACACTTTCCTTTTCATTTCTATAGTGATTGTATCGTTCATCAAGGAATACATTTCTAGGCCCCATTGTATCATCTTGTGAGTTTTTCTTTTGATTATTTTTACTTCTTTTCTGGTTAAATTCTAGTTGTATGATGGGATGGCCCTATGTCAAAGACCTCCTTCCATACATACAAATAAGTTTCCTTATTTCATATTAATATTTTTTACTATTTTCTTATGAGTTTTATCCCATAGCAGAGTCCTTTCTTTCTTTGTTCCCTAGCAGAGTCGCCAATCTGTAGATTCTCAAATCAATAAATTGGATAAGTTCTAAGGAAATACCAACTCCTATCTTCAAACTCTCCAATTGATTTGACAAACTTAAGGAGTGAACCAATTAGGTTGCTAACTCCCTCACTTTAGGCTCTGCAGGACCTAGACGGGTATACCTACTCACTAGTTACCCTTCAACTAATGATTTTTATAGAAGACTTAATGTATTATCTTATATTTGCTCCCTATCTTAGAATGACATAGAGTCCCAACATAGAGTGCTTTGATGAGTTCAAGATTGTTGTTGTGGAAGCTATTCAATCTTTGAACTAATTACCAGGATTTATGTTTGCTACTCTTATTTCTTCTAGATGTCCTAATTTCTCCTAATGATCTTAGTTTACTCCTAACTCTCTACCTATTTTATTTATCCTACTATCTAAATTAAATCACAAAATGGCAAAGTAAGGTATTATTTTGAATTAAATGATCGGTACATTTCCTTCTATTGGGCCACAGAGTCTATACTTCTTAGGATCTTATATATAACTCCTATGGGATAGTTTTTAAACCCACCCTTATGACAGATCTGTCAGTTATCATGTTCTCTAGCACCTGTTAACTGACTCATCTTATCATAGTTTTCTTAATTGACTTTAACCCTTATTCCAAGATATCAATCAAGCAAGAAATACAGGGGAAAAATTTATGTTTCACAAAAAATTCTTATTTTCCAAACTAAGAATAATAACAATCAATTCTTAACACTAAGAGTATTAAAGTAACTTTATCTATTCAAGATAAAACCACGAGAGAAAAAATTACTAAAATAACATATTCCACATCACATGTAGAGGAAATGCAGAGGCTTGTATTGATTAAATTTTTGAACATGCGAAATAACCTTTCTCCGAGATCATCTCATAATATTACAAAATTCCTCTCATACTTATATGAGAGCCAGACAGTTTCAAAATGAAAGGGTGTATCCCTTTGAAAGTCATTAACCAACTAAATGTCTTTCCTATTGTAATTGAACATAAAAAAGTTTAACATCCCCAGATGATTAATGTACTCATCATCCTTATAGAAACCAACATCCTTACTCCATCTCTTCATATCGTACTCCAACTGGGAAAACTCATATATCAACTAATTGACATGGCATGCCAAGTCTTCTTCTCTGTCTAGCTTCTCATTTTCCCGGTCTAGGATGCTTGTTAACTCAGATTGCCATTGTTTTAGTGACACAAGGTTTCCATCATGAATAACAAAAGGCATTCGGGGTGTGTTGGCATTTTCCAATAATTGAATATCATTATTTAGCTCTTTACCAAACCTATGATGTGCTTCCATGAATGCATTCCCTTCACTCTTTTCTTCTGCAGTCATTGATCCATGCTTGTCCATTACTTCCTACAAGCGCTCTTGTAATCTCATATGTTCATTGAGAGCCTTTATGGTGCCTACGTATGTCTTCCATAAATTGGTTGAGTATGTCATTATATCCCCGAACCTATGGTTCACCACATCATCCGCAAGTTTGTTGGTTTTCTTTCTTTCTCCTTCGATTTGTTTCACCAATTTCTCATTCTTCATCCACCAGTCAGTATCATCCTGTAAGGCTTCAATGACCCTATGTTCTGTCCCAAATGAGGATTCCTCAATCTCAGTGATACTGGGTACTAATTCTAGTTGTAGTGCTATCTCTTGCCAATTCTAATTTTCTACTTGCACTTTTTCATATAGATCTTTGAATGTATGATTTTCTCTGACCAAGTACTCAATCTGGTCCTTGTTTAGCTTGGCCACATCCAAGTTTAATTGTGTAGTTATCCTTGGGTCTGTCTTCCCCACCTGTTGGATCATAAGGTGCCCAAAAGCTTCATCAGTGTATACCAGGAGTAGTCTCTTATTTCTAGGGTATAAGACTCATAATAGAAAAGCCTTTTGATCTGGATCATATCCCGAACCAAAGAATATCCTATCAATCTCAGCTAGCAAAATCTATTTTTCCTGGTGCTGTTTTCTCAAGAAACTATCGAACAAGAGAGTAGACTTCATCTCCCACCTTGGATAAATAATTACACCTGCATCTTTGAATAACTGCCTCCCCCTTTTATGGGTCATTTATTTCATCTCTTTATTGTTGTCCTCTTGTAGCAGTTACAAAGTTTCCTCCTCATTTCTCTCACATGCTTGTTGTCTCATCATCCTTCCCTTGTATTGACATAAGAAAGTGTTGAGGTATGGTGTATGGATGAACTCCTGATCTGATATGAACTCTTCATGTTCCAAGATCCTGGTGTCATCAACCTCTTCCACATGATATTGGCCCATATCAAGATCTATTTGTTTCTCATATCCAAACCCAAGTGGGAACATATTGTCTTGTGAATCAAAAGGAACATATTTAGCAGTTGATTAGGGAGATAAATGTGCAATAGCTTTAGTTTCCCTTACACTTTTAGGCCTATCTTTGAAACCATATTGTGGAACATTATCTAAAATCTCCAACTCATGCAGTAACAATTTGTCATCTATGGCTACTGGGTCATTAATCTCCTCCAAAATTTTCTCATTAATCTTCCCTCTGCTAACCTTCCACTCATAGGCCTTGGCAATTCTACCATAAGTTGCCATTTTCTTCATATCCTCTTCTCTTTTCATATTCCCGATAAAGTCATCAATCATCATGGGGGTATGCTCCCTGACTTTTAGCTTTTCTAATGCCCTAGCTCTTTGTATGTATCCTTCCTGATCAAAGTCGGGTCCTTGATCCCCTTCCACCAAGTGATAGTATTTTAACTTATTTTGCAATAGATTATAACTTTTTGAATTCTTAACAATAAAATTTGAAAATGCTAACAATCCAGGCACTATTGACTGCTTCCCATGATCTGTGAGATGTCTTGCACTGGCTTGAGACAATTGTCTAATAATTTCCAGGTAAGCAACCCTATTTGGTACTATCATTGGGAGAAAATAGGGTTTTCCCTCGAATCCATATACCCTAATCTATATATAATCTAAAAAGTAATATCAATCTCCCCAATTATGGGTTATTTGGCTTTGTTCACCAAATTCTTTAGGTCTTAAGAATCTCTTGACCTGTGGAGATTGTTTATGGTAAAAATGGAAACAACAATATTGAAAGACTAAATGAATTCAACCACAAAACCCTAGCCTAACAACAACAAATATCCACCATAACATATAAAGATTACCTAAGACAATGCAAATCAAATGAAATCACAAAGATTATACCATCACATGTCCAATAGGGTTTGGATCTCCATTCTTCCTATCTCCATTGATCTTGCTTGATATATTTGCTCTCAGATTTTATGTGTGCACAAGACCTCAACAAAGAACGGAAATGTGGTTGCGAGTAGGCTTGATCGCATATGAAAGTTCGAAAGCTTTGATTAGATTAGAATGATTAGGGTTGATAATGAAGGAAGCATCATCTTATATAGAAGACACTATAAGAAATGGAGGGATAAGATTGAGAGGTGTAAAAGATAAATGGTCGGCTAGGATTAGAGGGTAGGTAGAGAAAATAAGAAAATAATGAGAGGGTAGGTAGTGTAGGAATTAAGAGATGACTGACATGTGTCATGGGTAGAAAAGGCTAATGAATTAATTAAATAAATAAAGATTCACTTAATTAATAGAGGAAGTGGGATCAATTAAATAAATAAAAGTATTTATTTAATTTAGGAAAGGACAATTTAAATAAATAAAAGTATTTATTTAAATGAGAAATAAGGCTAGAAGAGGATAAATGAATTAATTAAAAAAATAAAGATTTATTTAATTAATAGAAGAATTAGGCTAAAAATAATTAAATAAATAAAAGTATTTATTTAATTAGACAAGACAATTTTAGGTGTCTACATTTTTCCCCTCTTTGAGACAATGCAGCTTGTTGTGTTGTTTCAAAGAAGATAAGATGAACTAATACAAAGTTGCCCCAAGATGGGAATGATATGCCCCCTTGAGAGATTGGATGAAAATGTCTGAAAAGATCGCAGACAATCTCTCGATAAGAAAGAAAGGCTAGAATGGACTAACCAGATGGAGTGATAGAGTCACATAATAAAGAAGACTGAATAGGGCTAGGGCTAGGGCTAGGCTATTCTATAAGATAGACTACGAGGGGAAAAAATCCTCATTCTCATCCACACATCCAAGAGATCAAAGTGTAGAGAGAGAAGAGAGCAGTCAGCAGTCAACAGCGATGGCATTGGTGCATAGATTCGATCGCGTTCGTCGATTTCAAAGGCCAGCAGATGTAGGAGAGCCGGTAAGTACCTCAAAAACCTTCTTGTACTTTGGTGCATTAAATGTTGTCATAAATGCATGCTAGGTAGGTAATAAATGCGCTTTAGGTATGTCAAGCGGGGGGGGGGAAATGTTGAGGTGCGTCTACGTTGGTGCCAGGAGCGTCTAGGTAGGATAGGCGCATCTATGTTTGTGTCAGGCACATCTATGAATGCAGCAGCATCTATGTCTTGCAAGAGAATTTATGTAGGACAGGCGCATCTATGTCGAGCAGAGGCATGTCTCTCTGATTCAGGCGTGTCTATGTAGAGCAGGCGTGTATGTGCAGTATGTAAGCGCGTATGTAGAGCAGGCGTGTATGTGCAGTATGTAAGCAGTTCTGTGATGAACATACGATGTCGATTGGATAAGCTACTGAGAGGATACACTCAAGAAGGTCCTCTAGGGAAGACTAGAATAGCAGATTGGGCTAGGATTGACAATTCTATGATAGAACATATGTTGCCAATTAGGAAACTACTCAAGAGGATACACTCAAGTAGAGGTCCTAGGATAGGATCAAAGCAGCACTTTGTGATGAACAGGGAATGCTACTAGGATAAAAAAGTAGTACTTTGTGATGAACAGGGAGTACTAAAAAGAGAAATACTTTGTGATGAATAGGGAATGCCACTAGGATAGAAAGGTAGTACTTTGTGATGAACAGGGAGTACTAAAAAGAGAAGCACTTTGTGATGAACAGGGAATGCCACTAGGATAAGAAAGCAGTACTTTGTGATGAACATGGAGTACTACAAAGAGAAACACTTTGTGATGAACAGCGAATTCTACTAGGATAGAGTGCCATATGATAGATATAAGCACTAGGATAAAAAGCAACACTTTGTGATGAACAGGGAATGCCACTAGGATTGACACAGTTGATTTGCTTGACTGCAGGAGGACCTACCGATGCTGGAGTCATGGGAGAGATTCCCTTTGACTCAGAGTTTGCAAGCAGAGATGACACTCAAGGAGAGAGCAGCAGTTCAGGCTATGGGCCTGTGACATATTCTGTATGTGCCTGAGTTTCAGGCAAACATAAGATTGCTGACTACATTAGTTGAGAGATGGCACTCAGAGACATGCATGTTTCATTTGTCGATGGGTGAGATGACAGTCACCTTGGAGGATGTATATAGGATACTGAGTATACCGATCGATGGGGAGTTAGTTCCTTATGATCGAGACGGAGACAAGGATACACTGAGATGAGTGTTTCGGGATCCAAGACTGGAGATGAGGGCAGGACACGTGGCTTGGGATACCATGACACAGACAGGATTAGCGCTACCAGCGGTGTTAGTAGGAGTGTTCAATGGGTTCCTATGTCCTGATAGGGCGACACGAGGGTTGGCAGTGGGATGGGGGAGTACACTGGAGACATTGGTGACAGAGCACACCAGGTTTGCATGGGGACCGTGTCTGCTGGCACACTTGTATTATGAGCTGCATCAGTTTGTATATCATGGATCAGCAGGATTAGGATGCGGAGTGACCTTGTTGCAGGTATGGGCATATGAGCATCTGTCGGTTACATGACCAATACATTTCAGAGGCAGAGGACATGGGCACAGTTATGTACATTTATATGATATGATTACATCATAGCCATAGATTGGGAGACTGGAGTATTGGCATTGGGTTATGGATGAGATTGACAGTGTGGTATGGAGGCCGTATCGGGACTGTGAGGAGTGGGAGGATGATGCAGTGGAGCTGCCATTTGTATTCTGGAGTAGGTATCTGATTGGTCAGACACCATATATTATTGAGCAGTAGTTGGTAGATAGGGTGGGCAGATAGTTCGGTAGGATACAGCGGATGCCACAGAGGTCAAGGATGTATGCACGGACGGTGAGAGATCAGGTGCATTTGGGACCATTATTGTCTACCTCATATTCTGCTATTTTATTAGTGCAAGGAAATGATAATCAATATGATTTTAGAATGGAATCTCCTTGAGGTGTGATGAAAAGGATGCCAGCGCCTGCACCATGTTGTGTGTATGAGCCATCAAAGTACAATTTCCAAGGCTTCATGTGTGATACCATCAAGATGGATTCATCTAGAAATTGTGAAGTTAGAGGAGCATCATCTATCATGGGAGCATCTGCTAACTGATCTACAATAGCTTGTCCTTTTATTTCTTTTCTATCCACATATTCAATGTCTAATTCACTCAAGAGCATCACCCATTTGGCTAGTCGACCAGTGAGCGTTACTTTATTGAGAAGGTACTTCAATGGATCAATCCTTGTGACCAACTTAGTTTTATGAGTTAGCATGTAGTGTTGTAATTTTTGGGAAGCAAAGACCATAGCGAGACACGCACGCTCAATTGGTGTGTAGTTAATCTCATAGCCTACCAAAGTACAATTGATGTAGTAGACTGCCTTTTCTTTGCCCTCAGCATCTTGTTGCACTAAGAGTGCCCCCAGTGCTATTGATGTAGCTGATATGTAAAGTAATAGGGGTTGATCTAGAACTTGTGGCATCAAGACTAGTGGATTCAGAAGATAATCTTTGAGTATCTGAAAATCTTGTTGACAGTTATCATCCCATTTAAATTTGATGTTTTTGTGTAGCAAGTGCTAAAAAGGATGACATTTATCTGCAAGTTCTACTATGAATCTTCATATGGACTGGAGTCTCTCTTGCAAAGATCTAAGTTGACTGATATTTCTCAATGGTTGCATCTCTAGGATTGCCTTGACTTTTGCTGGATCTGCTTCAATTCCTCTTTTTGAGACAATGAATCCTAGGAGCTTCCCGGAGGTTACTCCAAAGACACATTTCTTGGGGTTTAATCTCACTTTGTATTTTTCCAGCCGATCAAAAATGACTGAAAGTATGTCTAAATGTGTAGCTCCATTTATTGATTTTCCCAAGAGGTCATCAACATAGTCTTCTACAGTAAATTGCATGAGATCGTGAAAGATAGTAGTCATGGCTCTTTGATATGTAGCGCCTACATTCTTTAGCCCGAAGGGCATGACATTCCAGCAAAAAGTTCCCCAAGGACAAGTAATTGTTGTTTTGTGCTGATCCTCAGATGTGATTTTTATTTGATTATAGCCACAGAATCCATCCATTAAAGATAACATCGCATGACCTGTTGTGAGATCTACGATCAGGTCAATATTTGGCAATGGAAAATCATCCTTAGGACAATCTTTGTTGATGTCTCTGAAATATGTGCATATTCTAATGCTACGATCTGGCTTAATGATAGGTACTAAGTTGGAGATCCATTCAGGATAATCAATTGAGCATATGAATCCGACATCCAATAATTTTTCAAGCTCTACCTTGACTAATAATGCCACTTGTGGATGCATCTTTCTTAATTTCTATTTTACTGGTTTTTCCCCCGGTTTAACTGTCAAATGATGCATTACTAAATCTAGATCCAGTCCAGGCATATCAGCATATGACCATGCAAAATTGATTTGTCGCTCTGTGAAGAAACTTATGAACTTTGGTCTCTCTATCTCTGTCAAATATTGTGCCAGGAATATGTTATGTGGAATTTCTTTTGTACCAATGTTTGTTTTGATGGTCTCCTCTACTAACATAGATGATTTTTCTTCATACGATGCCGGGAGAATGCTAAGCCTTCCATTTTTGGGTGCCTCAGAGAGGTTTTCACCCTCAGATACGTCCTTTCTTTTTACTTTTTTGGGGTCAAATAGTGCCACAATGTGGTTTTCACCATAAGACCCATGATTTCTTTTTATTTTTACATTTTTACAACTGGAAGGCCCAACACCCTCACCAAAATATACCATGTTGTTTAGTTCTATAGTGTATCATGCCTTATGGTCCCCAAGCAGAAGATCATCTCGTATGCCTAGATAGTCAATAAAGGCTTCATCATTTTGGAATGTGTCAAACTGTACAGGTCCTTCATGGTCCCAGTCAATAAGTTGGTGGTGAACAAGGGGAAGGCCTTCAATGTTTTCAAAGTCAGCAGGAGTGAGGGTGAAGATGCAGTTATATTCAGGTATGTCGAGGTAGTTGTCGAGGTCATCATTGGCACTCTCCTCATCTATCTTGATCATGAACGAGTACAAATTGTCATCACTAAAAGCGCATTCAGGGACGGCTGTCCTCATTCTTTGTGATTTTGACCCAGAACCTAGAGGCAACGACTGTGTGGGATCCTCAAGGGTTATTTCTTGACCAACTTTGAATTTTCTATAAAATTCCTCTTCTTTTGTGGGTTCACCTAGTTTTCTGAATGTCTCGGTGAGTTCATAGTCACTGGAGGATTTGTCTGAACCCCATTCCCATTCATTAGAGTAAGTGGAATAGTGGTTCTCTTGTTGATCTCTAGAAGCCTTGATTTGTAATGCTTCTTCTACCTTTCGAGCACTTACCTTGGAAGATATGAAACCAAGCCCTTTTGAGGACTCTTTTTTAAATGTCAATTCTAGTTGCAAAGGTTGGATGATACCTTCCTTTCTTAATCTGAGAGGACTTTTACCATCATACCCAGACTTTTGTAGGATCTTGAATCCTTTGCCATATTTTTCACATGGTATGCTGATGTGATCTTGTGTACCATCTTCAAGGTCTCTATAAAGCATTTTGTATAAGTTTTCTTTTTCCATTTCACCCCACTTTTGGAAGATAGTAGGATCCCATTTGAGTGTAATGATAGATACCTACTTAGAAGGATGTGGTCGTCCATATTCTTTTGGTGAACTCATAACTTGTTGTAGGCACATGGTTTGATTCAAGGTGTATTCACCCATGCCTTTGTCCTGATATTTCCCTTTAAGCTCACCTTGCTTTGATGTTGAAGGTTTTAATGATTCAGGGTCAATGTATGCAGAAGAAGGGATAGCTTCTCTATTACTTGGAATGATTGTCTCAATTTTTGGTCTCAAGTTATTGCAATATTTAAATGGATTAGGATCACCATTAATTGTTACTTCAACTCCATTGTGAGGAAACTTAATCCATTGGTGGTATGTAGATGGGACTACCCTCATCTCATGAATCCAAGGACATCCTAGCAATATGTTGTATGTGAGATCCAGGTCTAGGACTTGATAAACCACATCCTTTGTAATTGGCCCAACTCTGAGGGGCAAGGTGACTATGCTCTTGGATGAACTCTCTTCATCATCATATGCATTGATGGTAATTTTGTTTGAATGTAAGGGAATGTGGAACAGAAAGGCATCCCACCATGGCTTGAAACTAGTCCACATTTAGATTAGTGGGGACGGAAGTGTCTCTCAGAGTTTTGTCAAGAATGGCTTTATGTGCAGGGTGTATGTGTAAAATCTCAAGGATTGAGATAAGCGTGGGTGTCTTCCCTAACTATTCTAAAAGGTCATACTCAGGTTTAGTTGATGAGGTGTTTTTAGCTAGAGCACCTTTAAAAGTGAATTTACTTCAATGAGTTGCAACATTACATTCAGAGGTAGGTTCAGAAGAAGATCCAATGCCTTTCAAGACAACCTTGGGTCTTTGGGTAGAATTCTCAGGTGTTTTGTCCTTGATGATAATGGTAGAGACATAATTGTCCATTGAAATGTGATTGACAGTTGAATCATAGTTATAGGATGCTCTGGTATAGTTGGTACGGTCATCTGTGGCTTTGGCTTTTCCCTTGTCATGTTTTGGGAATGTTTCTTTAAACATTTCATGTTCTTGATTGGATGAGTGTCCCTCGATCTCAATGTCACCTCTATCAATAAAATCTTGTATGATGTTCTTCAGTCGATGACAGTTTCCTGTTTTATGACCCTTGTGATATTCACAATATTCATCACCATTCCACCAATTTGGTTTGACCTTTGGCTCATATGGAGGCAAATTTGGAATTGTGATTATCTTGTTTGCTACTAGCTTCTTGAAAGCTGACTCAAGTGGTTCTCCCAATGGGGTATACTTCCTTTGTGATTTTGAAGTTGTTTGAGTATTCACCTAATTGTTTGTAGAGCTTGATCTAGAAAAAATGATTTTGGGTCGTACTGTATTGGGATCAACAACACCATCATTGACTGTGTTCTTGTTTTTATTCCAGAATCTTGGCTTGTCTTTTCCTTTAAAGTCCTCTCTATTTTCTTTGAATATTTTGACGAAGCCTTGCTCAATTAGGACTTTCTTTGTTGCTAATCCTTTTTCAATGATGTCCTTGAAGATGGAAAAACAAGCTTTTCTTAGGTCATAACCAATGTCTTTGTTAAAATTCTGGGTGAACATCTCTACCATTTGTTTTTGTGGAATTTCACAATAGCATCTGCTGGCTAGATTCCTCCATCTTTGTAAAAATGATGAAAAAGACTCTCCATCCCTTTTTTTGGTGTTGCACAAAGTAGTGACTGATATGTCTGTCTCTATGTTGTATGAGAAATGTTGGATAAATGCCTCTGCTAAGTCACTCCATGACTTAATTCTAGGTGGGAGCTGGGAGAACCATTCTATAGATTGATCACCTAATCTCTGTGGGAATAATCTAATCAAATATGTCTCTTATGCTGCTACCTCAATGCAAGCTGTGAAAAATTGTCTTATATGTGCCTTAGGATCACCTTTTCCTCTGTACTTATCAAACTTAGATGTCACAAAGTGTGTAGGAAAAGGAGGCATCAGAATGCTTTTGTCAAATGGATAGGGACATATGTCTCTCATTGTATAAGCTAGTTTCGATGTATTTATGTCCTCCATTTTCTTTTGTAAGTCCTTAATTTGCTACTCCAAATTGTTCTTAGGTGGAGACTTGTTACTACTTATCAAATTGCCATTAGTTTAATATACAAAGTCATTCTATATTCTAGTCAGTTAATATTACCGAATCATGCAGTCGGTACACACAGAGAAGTTGATATGTACAATCTAGTCGGTTACAGAAGGAAAATAGTCACAAAGCCTAGTATACACCAAGCTGTCTACTGAGTGATATTTCATGTCTACCGAGCAGTAAAGATAATACATCGAGTTGATATACACCGAGTGAAACATGTTACCAGATTCATTGAACCTAGACACACATATGAAAACGTGTTACAAGATCGAGGCACACAGAACCGTTATCACATTGGAAATTGCACATACAGATTTTGTATATTTTTGAGGTCATCTAACCAATGAAATATTTTGCATGGTTATTTATTCGAGAAATCATGTTTGTAAGATCGAAGCAATGAATCAGATCACCGACTTAAGAAGTCTATTTATACAGCATGAATTTAGGGTTAGAAAAAGAGATGTGAATGTGAGAAATGTGTGTGCATGTGCATATGAAGCAAGACTTATGTGATACATGAGAAATCACAAGGCATTATGACTGTTATAGAGACACAGAGGTCACTGAGAAGGTTATTAGAGAACAGTCGAGGAACAAAGTAAACAGAAGGGTTTACCGAGTTACTTTATGAGTTACCGAGGTATGCTATAGGCAAGGTAATCTTATTTTGAGCAGATAGAATCTGCTACGGCATTTCAGATGTAAAGTTGCAGATATTTGTATTGATTCTATTGTAATATTTTGAAGTTGTAAGAGAAACCTTTAACAGTGTAAAAGACTCTAACCAAGTCTATAAATTGTAAATCCTTTAACCAGGTGCTACACTTATATAGTGTTGTAAAATCCTTTAGCAAGGTAGATCTAACTAATCTTAATACTCCTAACAGGGTAAGCTATCAGAAATAGCTAAATGTAGCTCTAACCGAGCACTCTTTATTATTGCAGTAGTGAAGTTGTGGGTGCCATCCCCACCGCATTTTTTCTCTCTAACCAAGAGTTTCTATGTGACCAAAATATATGTGTTATGGAGTGAATCATGTATGAATGTTATCAGTTGATTATAGTTTTGTTTTATGTTACTGCACTATTCTGTTTATGTATAACAGTAAGGTTTTTACAAAAGAAAAATTTTGGAGTACTGATTCACCCCTCCCCTCTCAGTACATTAGCTTTCCATATTGGGCCTAATAATTGGTATCAGAGCTTGAATCTTGGAAAAGGGTTTAACTACCTAAAGAGAAAGATCTTATCAATGGAAGGCTATAAACAATCTCGGAGGATTGTGTATCTACAAGAAGAGCTAGATAATGCAAATCAAGTGATTGTTGACATGCAAAGGCAAATGCAAAAATCTCTGAAAGTAAGGAGAAGATAATTTGATGACTTGCAGGATTCTCAAGAGTTAGTGGAACAAATCGAGACATCATCTGACAATAGTATATCTGAAGAAACTGAAGAAATGATTGGAATGTTGAAAGAAAAGAACAAAGCATTGGCTGATCAACTAAAAGCAATGAAAAGAGAACATGAACATTTCAGTACACAGATGACTGAAAATCTAGATGCATTAAGGATAGCCGAGGATAAAGCAAGAGATCTACAAAGAGAGAAACAACAACTTGAAGTCTTAGTATCTGATAAGAATGATGAAATCATAAGGCTAACTGGTATTCAACAAAATCTGACAAATCAACTAGGTTATACACATCATGAAGCAAATCTGAAAGATGATGAGAATCAAGCATTGAAACTTGAAGTATCAAGGTTGAGCAATGAACTTGAAATAGAAAAGAAATCCAAGGAAACACTAAAGAAGAGTTATGAAGCATCAAAGATGTTGGATGAGCAACTGAACACAAGACGACCCTACAAAGAAGGAGGACTCGATTACAAAGGAAAAGACTCTACCGAGAAGGGAATCTGCACTACCGAGAGAGGAGAATCATCAAAACAAGCTGGAAAAAGGAATAACATCAAAAGGAAGAAGCCTACTTGCTACTACTATGGAAATCAAGGTCATACTGCCAATATGTGTCAAATCAGAAAAGGTAAGCAACTAAATACCACTAAGACCAATGGTTATTGTTACAATTGCAATAAATATGGTCACACATCTAATCAATGTAGGACAAAGTCTGTTAACAATTATCAGAAGGCAAAATTCAAGGGGTTTTGCAAAAACTGCAATAGATATGGACATAGTAACGAGAAGTGTTGGTTTAAGCAAAAGAACCACATATGGTCTGCACACCGAGAAAATACTAGAGGTTACCGAACTCACACAGACCCTTACCAACAATATTATGCAGTACCATGGGATTACAATACAAGGATATGGTGTGAATTTTGTGGAAGATATGGACATATAAGTGCCAACTGCTTTATAAGGTTTGGAATGAATAACCGAAGATCATGGAAAAATCCTGGTATGGCATGTTTTCATTGTCACAAAGCTGGACATTTAGCTAGAGATTGCAGAGATCAACCTAGAGAAGACACTGAGGAAATAAAAGAGAAATTAAAGATGATTTGGAGAAAGAAGGAAATTGTGTCAAATGAAGATAGCACCTTACCTACCGAGTTAGCTGCTCCCACTCCAAATTAATCAGTAAAGGTATGAAGGGACTGCATTCTCACAAGGTTAAATCTTAAAACAGTTCCTATCTAAGTATGTACTGAATTCAAAATCTGCATAGTAAGATGTAGGAGTAAGTTTGAAATTTTAACAAAATTTTTGAAGCACTTTACAGGAAAACTGTTAAGTCGGTGAATTCAGGAAGCCTGTCAAGTCGGTGTATGAAGGAAATCTGGTTACTTGGTTAAAGCAAAAAAAAGGGAAAGAAAGTTAAGTAAACCAAGTGCATTTAATGTCTTTGACCTAACTTGCACGGAGCCCGATAAGGTATTTTTGAGTACTTAAAAGGTTTTTCGTGGTCATTTTCATTCACCAAGTTTTTGAGAAGCAGAGCAAAGCGAATCAAGGCGATCAAACCATCTTCAAAGCAAAATCCAAGGTATTTACATCGAATCTCATCGCATTGCTAAGCTAGTTTACTGAACTCATTAAGTTGTTATCTACCGTGTGTTAAGTTCTCAAACCCTAAGGTTCCTGTGTCAATCTTTATCTAAAATAAAAAATGGCATCTAAGATCCAAGACCCCATTGTTGTCACCAATGTAGAAAAGCCCTCACTAAAATACTCTATGACTCCCAAAATTGCATCTGAACCGGATGACAAGACTTCTTTTTCACTCATCCCGGATCGAGTCTTGTTAGTTGAGGATGTGAGATTCTTCACAAAATGTCGTGTTGAAGAACTCAGTCATGTTGAGATCAAGGATGCATATGATGAATTGTGCATAGATGGTAAAATGGATAACAAGTATGAGCATATCAAAATCAAGGGATTGACTAAAGCCCTAACCTATCCCCATGTGTTCAAACCCCAATAGGTCAAGTTTCAAGAGCAACCGTTTAAGATCACTAAAGAAATCATTCATCTGATGACCGGTTACCCTATCTATGATCATGCCCGAGCACAGAAAATAATATCATAGAAGGAATTGATCAGTTTGACTGGAGTTGAATCGGATTACAGAGGTCTGAAGTTGAACAATGTTACTGATCCTGAACTCAAATTCGCCATCAGAGTAATTGGTTACTGTTTCTTCCAATCAGCAAGGGAAAATAGTGTACCCTGTGTAGCAGTGGACTTAGCATACAAAATTGTTAAGAAAGGCATGAAAGTTGACTTGTGTGAAGTGTTACTGAAGAACTTGTTTGAAAATCTGAACACAATCAGGAAGCCAAAGAAGAACAACTCGGCAAACATGCTAAAATTTGGATCACTACTTGTGTGTATGTTTTTCTACTTTGAGAAGTTTTTTCCAATAGTCAGTAAAGTTGTTTGGGAACTACACCAACCAATCACCCATCAAATCAATGACTTCATCAAGAAGTTAGGTGATAACTTTAATGGTATAATGGATGATTACTTCAACAAGTTCTAAGAGAAAATGCATAACAGGTACCGGATTCCACCACAGCTGGTAGAAAAATACAAAGATGAAATATGTTTTGAGGTAGACACCGATTACTGCTATGTGAATGTTGTGGAACCGAGGACTCAACCTTTGTCACCTATGGGTTACGAGATTGATTTTGATATCACTCAATAGCAAATCGATGCCTATCTGTCATTGCCAAGGCATACTACCGAGCTGAGGTATGGAACCTATGAAGAAAGGAAAGAAAAAGTAAAAATGAGCATTGTAGTACCTAAGGCTACAAGAAAAGATACAAAGATGATTAAGGCATTAACTGAGAAATTTGGAGAAGAGTCTTCCTCCACACTTGTCAAAGGAGTTCTAGCCATCACCGAAGATGAGACAGAAGCCCAAGAAGTAGCCATAACACTTAGCACTGAATTGCCTAAGGGAAAAGTGTTGAAAAGAAAGAAATAGGACACTTCAATGGCTCTACCAACCCCTCCAACAAAGAGACCTAACACGAGGGCATCTGCTGCATCACCGAGTAAGAAACAAAAGACTGTTGCCATTCCTGAGGTAACTAGAACTTACAAGAAATCTACTCGGAGACTCATTTTGCCAAAAGAGTCGAGTGATACCAAATCTGAAGATGCAAATAAATTTCAGATTGTGAAAAGCAAGAAGGTAGATGTACATAGTGTAGAAAATTTTTGTAATAATCTAAAGGAATATGGTGGATTTGGTGGATTCAGATTTGTTAAATATGAATCCAGATCAGCTGATGAAAAGAGGCAAATTGAAGAAGCTATCATTTGTACACTTCTCAAATTCCAAGTGGTACCATTAGAAGTATGTAATTCTATTCCTAAGGAATTATATGCACATATTAAAACCAGATGGTAATATGCCCTAGACTCGGAGAAACAAATCAGAGAAAGAAGTTTGGTGCATCTCTTTCCTGATATGTCGGTTGATGAAATAAAAGAACATCTGACAAATAGCCAAACTCAATTTACAGTAAAATAGAAGGCCTTGAAATTGATGAATGGCCTGTATATAGAGGTAGAGAAGGAAACAAAGGAGCAATGGAAGACCATCTTTCGAAGAAAGAATGCTGGTGAACAATCTACAGTGGAAATAGTCGACGTCACCGACCAAGATCCTGATGTCACCGAGCAAGACCCTGCAGACACCATTCAAATAGATGAAGATATCATGGATGCAGAGGCACCTGAACAAGAAATGATAGAAGGCAATGCTTATGCAAAACTTGTCTCAAGTGAATCTATTTTGGAACAAGTTCAGCCTTACCCACCGATCAATCAACCTGCTGCAATCGAAGCTCCTCAGGCTATAGGAGAAGGCACCGAAGGTCAAAAGTCTATAGTAGAAGGTACTTCACAAGAACCAACCTCTCAAGCACCTTCTAGCATGGAAAATGTTACAGCTGAGACACCAAGAACCGAGACACCAAAGGACACTACCGAGGCTAAAGAAACCGACAAAAGTGTTGTCTCTATCGAGCAACCTACCGAGGGTCCTCAAGCCTCTCAAGCTATAGTAGTGGTTCACCCGGTGAAAGGTAAAGAAAAGAAATTGAAAAAGCATAGTTTCAAAATTGATTTATCAAAACCGATAGTGTTGCCCAATGTAGACATCTCCAAACTGAAAGGGCAAGCACTCAATGAATTTGGTGAACTATGCAAAGCAAAGACTGAACAGGAGAAGCAACTGGCCATACAGAGGAAGAATAAAGTACTTCAGAAGGTAAAAACCTTACTATCAGATATGCTACCCTCAGCTACAGTATCAACCAATGCAGCCATCCATATTCAATTGGATGAACTCCTCAATCAGATTGAGACATCTAGAGTAGATGCATCCGAATACTTGAGCAAACTAAAAGACAAGGAGCTAACTGCTAAAATGATAGAGGAAGTACAGAAATCAATTGTTGTTGGCAAGGTAAAACTTGTCAAATTTATTGTTGAGTTGTCCCCTCAACTCAAGCACATTCTTTCATTATTTCAGAAACTCTGCACATTTTCTTTATTTCTTAAGGACATTAAGAATAAAACATAAGCAATTGAGAAAGAGATCACCGATCTCTCAAATAAGTTGACCCCCGAGTCAAATTCAGTTCAGAACTTTTATACTAAGCTCCAACAACTCATGGCTCAACAATTGGAATTGAGGAATGAAGAACACAAGATCGGGATGGACATAATGACACTTCAAACATTATTCCTTCCTCATCTTTCATCCATTCAAGAATAGCTAAACTGAGCCACCTCTCTCTCTACTACAAAAGAAGGAAGCACTTTAGATGGCTTAATTTCATTATTGGCTGATATTAATGCACAGAATTCTTTAATGGACAGTGTCAAGGATGCACTTTCTGTCACCCTCACCGATGCCCAGACAAAGTACAAATCCATCTTTGATCAGTTGCCCCCTCCCAATGGTAACTAAATTTTGATGTTTGTCAAAAAGGGGGAGTATATCAGAGTATATCTTCAGGAGTGTATAGTATTCAAAGAATCAAACAACCAGAGTGTAGTATACAGGGGGAGTATACCGAGCAGAGAATGAGTAGAATATGCAGAGTATACCGAGCAGTGAACCGAGCATGAACAGAGGAAAGAACAGTGATTACAGAGTTTTGTACAGCATATTGATAAGGGGAGTATATTTAATTATACTATTTCAATGACTAATGTATATACTGCATGTTTAGTCAATTTTGTAATGTATACAGATTTTTGAGTAATGACTTTGAAAGTAGTTTTGTCAAACATCTCAACTAATGTCAAAAGGGGAGATTGTTACTACTTATCAAATTGCCATTATTTTTATATACAAAGTCATTCTATATTCTAGTCAGTTAATATTACCGAATCATGTAGTCGGTACACACAGAGAAGTCGGTATGTACAGTCTAGTCGGTTATAGAAGGAAAACAATCACAAAGCCCAGTATACACCGAGCTATCTATCAAGTGATATTTCATGTCTACCGAGCAGTAAAGATAATACACCGAATTGATATACACCGAGTGAAACTTGTTACCAGATTCATTGAACCTGGACACACATATGAAAACGTGTTACAAGATAGAGGCACACAGAACTATTATCACATTGGAAATTGCACATACAGATTTTGTATAATTTTGAGTTCATCTAACCAATGAAATATTTTGCATGGTTATTTATTCGAGAAATCATGTTTGTAAGATCGAAGCAATGAATCGGATCACCGACTTAAGAAGTCTATTTATACAGCATGAATTTAGGGTTAGAAAAAGAGATGTGAATGTGAGAAATGTGTGTGCATGTGCATATGAAGCAAGACTTATGTGATACATGAGAAATCACAAGGCATTATGACTGTTATAGAGACACAGAGGTCACTGAGAAGGTTATCAGAGAATAGTCAAGGAACAGAGTAAACAGAAGGGTTTACCGAGTTACTTTATGAGTTACCGAGGTATGCTATAGGCAAGGTAATCTTATTTTGAGCACATAGAATCTACTACAGCATTTCAGATGTAAAGTTGCAAATATTTGTATTGATTCTATTGTAATATTTTGAAGTTGTAAGAGAAACCTTTAACAGGGTAAAAGACTCTAACCAAGTCTATAAATTGTAAATCCTTTAACCAGGTGCTACACTTATATAGTGTTGTAAAATCCTTTAGCAAGGTAGATCTAACTAATCTTAATACTCCTAATAGGGTAAGCTATCAAAAATAGCTAAATGTAGCTCTAACCAAGCACTCTTTATTATTGCAGTAGTGAAGGTGTGGGTGCCATCCCCACCGCATTTTTTCTCTCTAACCAAGAGTTTCTATGTGACCAAAATATATGTGTTATGGAGTGAATCATGTATGAATGTTATCAGTTGATTATAGTTTTGTTTTATGTTACTGCACTATTTTGTTTATGTATAACAGTAAGGTTATTACAAAAGAAAAATTTTGGAGTACTGATTCACCCCTCCCCTCTCAGTACATTAGCTTTCCATATTGGGCCTAAAAAGACCGACTTCTTGGACCATACCCCATGCCTAAACCACCAGGTGGAGGTAGAGCATACTGCATATATGGGTGATATTGATCATACACATGGTGATATGGAGGAGTTTTATAATGATGTTGCATATAGGAACCACCTGGTATAAAGTCATAATGAGGAATGGAATATCTACTTTGTCCATGTACACCATACTCCACAGGCATGTCATGAGTTTGTTCTAGTGTGTTGCTTCTAAATTTAATGTGGGGTTTTCTTGTGTCCAAATTTTGAGCATCCCTTTGAATATCCAATTGCTTTGGTGGTTGGTCCTTAGCATTGGTATGTGATTGAGTATATTTTTCTGCATAAGACTTCTATAATGGTCTACGAAGGTGAGTGTCATATGCTTGACCATGTGTATGTGGGACCTCAAGTTTTTGAAACAAAGATGATGGTGACTCGGGCACAAAATGTGGTCCTCCATTGCCTCCACTATTAGGCCTCCTTTGATCCATGTTGAGGTGAGGTTGTTGCAAAGGTTGATTTTCCATTATTTGAGACGTAAAAATCATGAGGGATCTTGGCTCCACTTTGTGCCATCACTTGTAAAAAATATTGTCTATCTCTCCTCATTATTTCCTCAACCAATCGATTAAAACGGGGATCCATAATGGAGTCTTCCACTTTTGTTGAATGTATGGAAAAGTTGTCCATATTGTCATTGTGTGTATCATTTTTGTTTGTAGTGTCCATGTTCTCAACATTTGGAATGTTTATATAGGCATCCATGTCAGGTAATGTGGTATGATCAGAATTGAAAAAGACATCATTGTCATACTCATAGGTACTCATGTTTGCAGACTCTTGAGCCTCTTTAGCTTCTCTCCTAGATTTTTGGGAATGGGTTTCAACCATGAACTAGGTCTTGACCAAGATGTGTGAGACTAGATGAAACTAGAAAGAGCATGGAAGAGCAATAGTTGGATGGAATGTAAATGCATTTGAGGTGTACTTGCAATGTCCAAAGTGAAAGACCAAGTATGTATGTAGTAGAGTAGGTGTGGCTTCCAGAGAGATGATAGTTTCTCTTGATGAGGTAAGTTGACCTTGACTTTAAGTAAGACCAAATGAGACCCAAAGGTGATAGACCTTGATGAGGGAACACTTAGCAAAATGTTGTTGTATGTACCGTGTTGACAAAGTAAGATGAGGACAAGCAAGTGACCTTTTGACTCAAGTTTAGACAAATGTGAATGTAATGCAAGGTGTAAAGAAATGATGGACTTTGTGAGAACCATAAATAGGCTGAATTCTAGATGAAAATATGGAGAGATAACCTAGGAAGCTCAATAAGTCTGAAACTGACTACTCTTGTTTGCTGGACTGTCAATTTTTCCAATTCTGAACACAGACATGCCTGTATACTTCACAGACGCGGCTAAATGACACAGACGTGGTTGAACACTGCACAGACGCGTTTCTGAGATTTTTTTGTGAATGCAATTTTTCTTAAGAGAACACAGACGTGTTTCTGCTCTTCACAAAACTGGCTAAATGACACAGACATGATTCTATCAGACATAGATGTGTTTCTGAAAACTGAGTGCAATTTTTCCAATTTGTAAAGTTGTTTGTTGTGACCAAATCTAAATTTGTGACTATTTTTCCATGACAAGAGGACACAATGTTGATGAGGACTCAATGTTTGCAAGTGTTTAGACTCAAAATGACTCAAAGAAAAGTGTGTTGTTTGATGTAAAATGTTTTGCATACACTTGAAGACACAAAAGACACAATGTTTTAATGTTTGATCTTGAATGTTTGAATGTTCAAAATAAGATAAGCACAATTCTTATGGCTGGCCAAGACAATAGTTGTTGATCCCACATGGGGTTTCTCCTGAGGCTACGCCATTCAGAGTGGATACTTAGATGCTTGACCCCACTGGATCCACCCTCAGCACTCACTTCTCTGGGGTGGCCAAGCATCAGTCCCCACAAAAACTCCCCATGGTGAACTTTGTATCTCTACTAAGAATCGTATGTGTGTGGGCCACTCCAGTGGTCCGACCTCTTGCCCCAACAACTAGAAGGATTTTGGCTTTCTAAAACAAAAAGGTGCTAGTAAGGGCATCCGCTCATGTAGCCATACATGCGGCACTTTCAGCTCTGTAAATATAGAAGGCTCTTAGCCGGTAGGGGTTAAGCCCTACAACTGATCAAATAAATTTGATCAAACAGGTTTATGGGGAGACATAGTGTCGGTATGAACTAATCAAAACATGTTACCCATGGCTTTCACCATGGATACAGTTATTTATAGTGGTTTAGAAGAGGATGTCTTTTCCTCGCTACCACTTGGGTCATCCTCTCCTCACTAGTAGTCCTAATGACCACACGGGGAGATAGGCCCTCTAGAGATTAAACAAAAAGAGCCTATTGCTCAAGACACAAAAGACACTGGTTCAATTTTAGTGCACCAATTGAAGTGTTTGGTAATCTATGAAAACAAGGCACACAATAAAGATCAAAAGAAAACCCTTATCAAGATCCTGCAACAAAGATTTGTTAGTAGTTTGGGTTGTTTCAAATGATTACCCCTTCCTGCAAGCACACAAGTTAGGTAAATTTTAGATCCAAAAAGACTTTGTGAAATAGGGGCCTTCGACAAAACGATTTGCTTTCAAGACAAGCTGCACCAATTTTGTTCACTAGATCAGAAGATGTTAGCTCGAAATAAACTAGATCTGAAATCCAAATGATGAAATAAAGCCTCAAAACTGGATCAAAAACTGAAAATACAAAATCTGAGACACAAACGTGGTTAAACCTAACGCAAACACAATATAAAATCGCAAACGCATCTAAATTTGTCACAGATGCACCTAGATCACACAGACGTGGGTCCTGAATGTAGACGCGACTGAGAGATTCATAGATGTGGTTTGAAATCATAGACGCAACCCTGCATTCTGCAAAATAAGATAAAATGATGTTGAATGCAAATGCGATTATGAAGATCACATACATGGAATAAAAGAAAAAACACGATTACAAGATGCGCAGACGCAGAAATGTCAAAAGTTGTCAGAAACGTCAGATCTGTAACTTCAAAAACACAAAATCTGCAACAAAAAAATGTTAAATGCAAAAGGGACAAAGGTCCCATCGGGCGTGCCAAAATGTTTATGGTAAAAATGGAAACAACAATATTGAAAGACTAAATGAATTCAACTACAAAACCCTAGCCTAACAACAACAAAGATCCACCATAACATATGAAGATTACCTAAGATAATGCAAATCAAATGAAATCACAAAGATTATACCATCACATGTCCAATAGGGTTTGGATCTCCATTCTTCCTATCTCCATTGATCTTGCTTGATATATTTTCTCTCAGATTTTATGTGTGCACAAGAGCTCAACAAAGAACGGAAATGTGGTTGCAAGTAGGCTTGATCGCATATGAAAGTTCAAAAGTGTCGATTAGATTAGAATGATTAGGGTTGATAATGAAGGAAGCATCCTCTTATATAGAAGACACTATAAGAAATTGAGGGATAATATTGAGAGGTGTAAAAGATAAATGGTCGGCTAGGATTAGCGGGTAGGTAGAGAAAATAAGAAAATAATGAGAGGGTAGGTAGTGTAGGAATTAAGAGATGAATGACATGTGTCATGGGTAGAAAAGGCTAATGAATTAATTAAATAAATAAAGATTCATTTAATTAATAGAGGAAGTGGGATCAATTAAATAAATAAAAGTATTTATTTAATTTAGGAAAGGACAATTTAAATAAATAAAAGTATTTATTTAAATGAGAAATAAGGCTAGAAGAGGATAAATGAATTAATTAAATAAATAAAGATTTATTTAATTAATAGAATAATTAGGCTAAAAATAATTAAATAAATAAAATTATTTATTTAATTAGACAAGACAATTTTAGGTGTCTACAGAGATAACGAAAAATCACAAGGGTATCCTGGCACTTTGTGCAAAGGCTTAACAAAGAACTCTTCAAAATGCATGTATTGACTGTTGTTGTATCTTTGGTCCCAGGTTGACAACCACAACTGAACTGCCCTATGGACTTCGACCTTATCATACTCTCTGACACAGAGATCTTTAGCCCATAACCCCATCTCTTGTCCAGCATAAAGAAACATGTGTACCAGATGGGATTAATGTTTGAAATGGATGTTAACCATGTCACCTTTCAGTTTTTCAAGCCCATGGTTTATAGTGTCCACTAGGAAAGTTGCATTATCAAACATTCTGGGGTCTCTAAACTAAATGTCTGCACTGATAACCATGGCGACAATTCCCATAAGGGGAGAAGATTCTACACCTGGAACTTGTGATGCACAATAGTATGTATATTTAAAATATGCGTAGAACAAATTGACATCAAATGGAGCTTTCTCATTGTCTATAAATGGGACAACAGAACCTCCTGACCTTGGCCTGTATGGAGGAAGCCTCCATCGCTTGTATATATGTTCCATATTGAAGTATTCTCATGTAAGTTTTCTCATATCAATGTTATCTTCACATCCCTAATCCAATTCAAACACTTTCTCAATATAGGCTTTAGTTATGTATATCAAGGGATCACCCATGTAATCATAGATGGTTTTTGTCTTAGGATCATACCTATCTACCACTTCTTTTATCAATTCTACGCTTACAAAGACATTTTGGACTGCAAGCTGCCCTAGATTCAATTTCCATAGGTTACAGATTGGCTCTACTGTGGACCTCCTCACATAACTAAAGATAAAAATTTCATGGCCTTGGAATCATGTCCAAATATCTCCTAGGTCTTTGAATTTATCTTCTAATCCCTCATCATCTGACTTGATTTTATTTAAATGATGACTTGAAGCAAGGAATTGGTCTATTTAGTCTTGGTCTAGAGGTCTCCCTTCTTTCTTTTTTCGCTTAGGTTTATTCTCTTCCCTAATTTCCTAAGGTTGGGGGTCTTTGGTTTTTTTGGCCTTGGATTTCTTAGATGACGATGCCTCCATTTTAGATATAATGTTGAAAGAGCGAGGATTGGGAGAGCACTTACTTGTTTTGAAGAGAAAAATCACTTGCAGAACCTCTTGCAGAGTCACTCAGCTCTTGATCGCTTCAAGCTCCTCTCTCCTGATGAATTTATCATACAATTATGGTCATTCTATCAGTTGAGTTCATCTGTTACAAGCAACGGTCATAAAGGAGCCTAATTTGAATTTATGACGACATGAATTGTTTAGATTTGCATGAGATTTCATGGCAAAATAATTAAGCTTTCATCTTTTTGAGGTTTGTTTCTATCAGTGAATCATCATGAGTTTTCATCGCTATTACCCTACCTTTGCTTTGGTTTTGATGAAACATATTGCTTCATCCATCTACTTATCATTTTCATTGATGCCTTCTTTTCATCAAAAGATATTATTTCTATTAAGCTCCTTCTTTTCCAATGAAACTTGTTTTTGGTGAAACTCACCCTTTCGCCACAAGGTCTAGCAGCTTCTTCAACACCCCTTTTTTATCGAAAGGCACAGTTTTGATGAAACATATTACTTATTTTTCAATGTCCAGACTTTGATGAGACAATCGGTCTTGTTAATAGTTTTTTAAGTCACTAATGCTTTCCTTCCATCGAAAGACATGGTTTCGATGGAATCATTATTTCTTTCCTCGATGCATAGGTTTCGATGAAACTATCAGTTTCAACAAGATACTTTCAAGCTTTGTCAATGCCTTCTTTTCACCGATGGTTGTTTTTTTTTATGAGTTTGTCGCATCTTTTATGGAAATGGGAAATATGAAAGTATACTCAGGGAATCGGTTCTTTTAATGAAATGTGATATTTCGATGAAGGTTTTTTCTATTCAGTCGAGGGTTCAATTTGATTGATATACAAAGCTTTGACAATTTTCGATGGAAGGCTAGGTTGGTTTCTTATAAATTTCAAAGGTAAAATGATTTCTTTTTAAGAAAACTTTTGTAGCTTCATCCGTTTTAAAAAAAATACAAAAGTTTGGTGATGACAATTCATAGGATTGAATTTTTTGTTATAACAGGAGGAAGGGAGGAGTTGAGAGAGAGTTGAAGTGAGAGAGATGGAGGAAGGGAGGGGTTGAGGGAAGGAGAGGGGGAGAAAGAGATTTCAAGTGAGAGAGAGGGAGGGAGGAAGGTAGGACTCTCTACTTTTGTCTTTCTCAGTCTGTCCATCCTTCCTTCCCTATCTATTTTTCTTTATCTCACACTCTTAAAAATCCCTCTCCTTCTCTCTACCTACCACTCTTTTCATCCCTTACTACTTTTAACTCACCTAAATCTCTACATCCTTACCTTCATACTCTCTCTCACTCTCTCTCTATCTCTCTCTCTCTCTCTCTCTCTCTCTCTCTCTCTCTCTCTCTCTCTCTCTCTCTCTCTCTCTCTCTCTCTCTCTCTCTTTATTTATCTAGGTATTTAGATAAATATTTAAAGGGGGGAGTGCAAAAAGGTAGGTAGATTATGTAGATAATAAGAACTTAGTGATTTTTGAAACTTGATTATGTTTGAGAAATTATAATATCTCAAGCTTGGAGAGAGAGGAGAGAGTGAGATAGAGAGAGGTGAAAAGATGATGAGAGAGATAGGAAAATAGATAGGTCTAGAGATTAGGGGAGACAAATAGTGTGAGATAGAGAGATAGCAAGTGAATGATGATACAAGCCAACTGATTACTGAAATATGACTAAGTTTAAAAAATTATAGGATCTCCTAAAATCTAGAATCTTCATTATGACTCCTAGAGATGTGAAACCACTCTCAAACATCCTAACAATATATACATAAAATATAACTTAAAGTATAACTTATACTTAAATGTTATGTTATATATATATATATATCCTACTAAAAAACCTAATGCAATGCTAAATGAACTTCATATAAGTCTATATTACTAATCTAACTTTATTAATTTGAACCTCATACACAGTTTGTCTTCTTAAAACCTCATACACAGTTTTGTTTATTAAAACCTCGTACATGTTTCATATTCAAAATACCCCATATACGGTTTTGTTTATTAAAAATACCCCATATGTGGTTTAGTTTATTTAGGCTTGTGAATAGTCTTTGATGACAAAGTTGCAGATTGGAAGTTTGATTCCCCTCCATTTCCCTCCTTTTTTACGTGTTTTATTTTATCAACTTGGTTTCTCGACTTTGTCATCATTAGGTTTACAATTCATCAACTAGGTATTTTTAAAATTGCCAACATGTTTTCACCCATCTTCTAAGCTTTCTAACCATATAATGTTTTAAAATTTTGATCAACAATAATATATTATTCTTGAATTTCTTTTAGCAGTGTCTCCATAGTTCTCAGAGACATATGTGTACCATTTTTTTAATAACTTTTGATCTACTTATCCAAATTTTAAAAAAATTATATATTATTGTAATGCACTTGATTCTTTACAATTTAAAAAAAAATGTGTTCTCGATTGTTTTGGTGCAAGTTATGCTTCACACATGAATAGGTACCTGATATTTTAGGATGTGCTCGATTCAAAAAATCCTGAAAAAAAATACTCAACAAAAAATACACAACTTCTAGTTCTCACTCTTAACTATCTTTCTACCAAAGGATTTGTCAAAATAATAAATCTAACTATGACTTTTTTGATGCACACGTCAAACACTTTGTTATGTTTTTCATAAAAAATCAGGATCTATTTTTCGTGCATGAAGGATTTGACCCCCTTAATCGTATCCAATTTTTTTTTTAAATTAGTAGTTTGGAAGCTAGATTTAGATTAATATAATCTTTGTTCTTTGAGTATCTTCATATCTTGAGTGGATGACTCTCAACTTTCTCCTCCAAGTTCAGGTGTACCTGATTTCAAAGAAAAAAAAAGTGTCCAATTATACCCCTGTTTTTGTACACCATCTTGGTGCACTTACTCTGAAACGCTTCACCACCAAACCTTTGCATGCCACCTTACACCAATTTCAAATAGTTGTGCAATAAAAATGGCCAAAATGCCTTTAAAACATAATGCTCGTCCCATCGCATATAAACTACACACCTTTCCATTATGGTTGCTACTGTTTGTGGTATATAACCCATCACTATTAATCAAGTTGGATCTCTTAGAGATCCTTCCAATAAAATTTTGTTTACTCCTCCATCAATGACAACACCCACTTCGACAACCTATTCAACACCATATTTTCATTTCTCAACACCCAAGTAATTTTAAAATCCTTAAAAGTTATTAAAATTTCTCTTATAATTTTAACATTTTTATTTAATTTCCACATTGGAATTTCACCCCTAATAATGGAATTGATAACAATTAGAGAATTTCCCTCCCAATGCAATTGTGATATTGATAATTTTTTGGCCATCTTGACTACTAATAAAGCCACTTGCATTTTGACTTCATTGTTTGTACTTTCATTCAATCTTTTAGCTCCGATTGCCAAAATATTTTTATTCCAATCTCTCGCCACAAAGCTTACACATAAAAGGGTTTAGATTCTTTCTTGACGCCCTGTCAAATTTGAATTTCACCCATCCTACATCTGGAATCAACAACTTCCTTCCCCTTGGAATTCAGATCAATAAATTTAAATAAATAGTTGTAAAATTTCAATATAGATGGAAGAATAGTGAAAATAAATTAAAACTAGGATGCAAGTAAACTTGGTGTAAAAGTGCAAAATTAAATTATCTTATGGAAATGAAAAGTAAATAAAATTTAGATATTAAGCACAGCTAAACCTCCAAATTTTTGACAAAAATTAATTCCACTCCCTTCTTTTTTTTCTCTCTCTCAAAAGAAAGAAACAACCTACCACTAACCTTATATTAGATACATGTACTTTGTTCTACAGCAATATTTAACAATATCTTTTCAAAAAAAATTCAAACCCTCTTTAATATCATCATAATCATAACATAACAATTTTCTACCTTTTTGTTTGCTCTTGCATTTTAAAAACCCAAGACATTGAGACTCTAGCAATGCATGCAAACTCGGTGGTCCATTTATGTTGTAAACTTTCCTATATCTATACTAATATATAGCATGTTGCTTACACATATCTCTGTAAGTATTTGGTATCCTATACTATTATAACAAAATAGTCACTAATGTTTGGCAAGAACTTTGCTGCACTGCAGCCTTGTTTTGCAAAAGAACAATCTTAGAAATAAATCAACTTGAATTTATTATCTCTAAGGAAAAATCTTAGAGATAATAAGGGCCTAAATCAATCCAAGTGTTTACAATTACTAGTCAAAATTTGAAGACAAATTAGAGAAAATGTCTTAGACTTGGAATACGGATACTATTCGTTGAATCCCCACTTGGATTTCTTCATATACTGAAAGAAAGAGAACAAAAAGATATTTTGGAGGCACTAGCTCACCCTTGCTCCACACACACTTCTTGGGCACACGAAAATCTCATACCACGAAGATCTGAACATCTTATGAACTGAGGGATATTTGTCTCAATAGTGGATAGTATGAATTGACATGGTTTTGGAGTTCTAACCTCCTGCACCAACAAGTATAAAAGTTTTTGAGCCACTAAAAACATTGGTTTGTAGTGAATAAACTTTAGAGGAACCTGGTGTCTACCCATGTGGTGGTGACTCACTTAAGAGGTTATCCATTGGTGTAGATGCACATCACCAAGTAGTTGTATCTTTCACCTCTTTTTAATTTATATAGCAGGCTGAAAAAGTACCACTTGGGTCATTCCCTCTTACCTAGCCTTAATGGCTTCTTGGGAGGTAGACCTTCTAATAAAAATAAAGATTTAAGTGTCACTAACACTTTTCCCTTGCACCTAGGACCACAAAAGCTAAGGGAGAGGATAATGTGTATTAGCAATAGGTCCACCCACATGGACAAATGTGTCAAACATAGAATATAGAGGTTCATTCACTTATGAAATTGAAGTATTTTCTAAGAGAAGACACATGATTCATTATAATATAAATTATTTGCAAATGCACCCCTCTTTGGCAGTCCTACAACACACAAGTTAACATTTATGTTGTGGGATCTTTGACAAGTGATAAAACTGCATAAACATTAGCAAATTCTATTCAAACAACAAACATTAGCAGAGTAACAACAAAATAAGAAAAAATTAATTTGGGAAAATGATAGAATATAAAACACAGAATGATCTCGCCATTACATAGAGAAATCTCATCATTCTTACCTACAAACCCACTATTTCTCTAATGAAATTAATTTTACAAAAAATAGAAAACACAGAAAAGAGAAAACCAATTATTTCTTAAAGAAATACCACTATTTCCATCTTCAAACCCACTATTTCAGTGGTGATTAATTTTTGGAAAAAATGTTCACAAAACCTGAAACTTAAAAACCTAGAAAATTTATACCTACCACAAGATGGCAGGAACGCGTTCCTGCTATTTCTTCTATCAAACCCACCATTTTTGTAAGCAATCCTGGTGTGTTTTAAAATGAAAAATAGATTAAAACAGACCTTTGTCGAAGGGGAAATCTACCTATATTCTCACATTTTTTTCCTACAAGTGTCAAAATTCTATATTCTCACATTTTTTTCCTACACATGAAAAACAACAAAAAAGGTGAGATTGGACTTGCAAAGTAGGTCCCACCGAGCATGCTAGAAATGTGTGCATGAAAATGTGAGCAAAAGAATGATTAAAAGATATATAACAATCTAACTCCACAATCAACAATTAAAACACTCAAGATTGGATGATAAAAGAAGGCTAATAGATAATTAATGAGCAAGAAATTTCAAACGTAATAGCTCCTTTTGATGAGGATTTGTCTTTCAATTTGGTTCAATGTGTGCTTGTTATGTGATAGATGCTCGATTTCTCTCCATGATGGTAAATGCAAGATCAATATTAAGATAAAATGGGATGCAAGGATGTAAATTAAAATGGATATGGATGTGCAAAAGGTGAGAAAATAGTTTTGCATTATGATGGTATGAAAATGAAGGTGTATGGATTGTGAAGGAAAATGAGAGGATTAAATAGGCTAGAATAGGAGATGAGGAGGCATGAAAATGAAAGTGGATGGATTGTGAAGGAAAATGAGGGGATTAAATAGGCTAGAATGGGAGATGAGGAGGCATGAAAATGAGACACCTGTCCCTAAGAAGGGCAAGTGTCATGGATGGAAATGACATGTGTCCTTAAGAAAGACTAGTGTCATGGGGAGGGATGGCATGTGTTCTTGAGGACATATTCCTATTTGGGAGAGAGATTCCCAAAAAGAAAGGTTCCAATCCAAATATGTAGATATTCTCAAATGTCAAGGTAATTAGGATATTTTCTCAAATTTTAGGAAATTTCACCAAATTCTAGGAAATTTAGGATATTTTGAGAATGTGCACACATATGGTGAGGGAAAGAGGATAAGGTTGACTAAACTTGTGGTTAGCTAGGTTGGTTAGGCTAGAAGAAGAGTTAAATAAGGGTTAGAGTTAGGAGACATGTGGGAAAATAGAATTAATTAATTTAATCAATTAATTCTATGAGGGAATTAAGAGGAAAAGTCAAATTGAATTAAATAATCAAATTATGTATTTGATATATTTAATAGAAGAAATGGTCAAATTTAATTAATTAATTGAATTATGATTATCAAATAATTAATTAAAAAGAGGATTATAACGTAATTAATAAAATTAATTAGCTAGGAGTAAGAAATCCTAATTAATAAAATAATGCATAATTATTTAATTAAAGGCGCTCAAGATAAATAAATCCATTTTATTAAATTAATCAAATTTAGGGGTACACACACACAGAGGCATACATATATATGTACATATATGCCCAATAGTGCTATTTTGTGTAGATCGATAATAGCCCATGTGGGATCCTCACAACTCCATTGTATGCATTTCCAAATAAATTTAACTGTCAATGTCAAAATGCATTCAAAAAAGACACATTTAAACTACCAATCAATTGATCCATTGTAAACTTTCCAAAATTTTGTAAATGTCAATGGCATAATGCCTACATAACATTCATATTCAAAGAACAACTACTTACTATCTGTTAGGCCTTGCCTAAAAAAACAAACATAGACACTTCATGTTTCAATGTTACTTTGGGATATTTTAAGTTTGATTTGAATAATATGGACATTGGTTTATGAACTTATCTTGATGACGTTTATGGATGGATGTAGAATAATATAATAATATTTTTTAATTTTTATATATGTAAGGTAAAAATGATCGTACTATGTAACTTAGTCAATATGTAAAACTAACTTAAAATGAGTAAATATTTTTAAATGGATAGAATATAGTGATCATGCCTATGGTGAATGAAGTGAATGGAAATGTTTCACATCTAGCAATAATTGTATGTTATAAGGACTATGATTACTTTTCGTGTTGGACAATGGGTTGACCTCTATGGATATTTTGTGAGAATTTGGATCTTGTCTAACTTGCTAATAGCGTGAGTGATTTGTGTTCAAATTGATGAATCCTTTGTCAATAAATTCCTAGCAACATGCTCAAATAATCAAGCAAAGAGGTATGTTTTTTATTAAGATAAACAGATTTTACAGGGACCTAAAACCCAAAGTTGGAGAGAGATACAAAAAATTAAACAGACATTACCCGGTCTAGAAACAATGGCAAAACAACCATAGAAACAGGGGCCATGCCCACACAACAAAAACACAAAAACCACTAAACCAGAGATTGCATCAACTCTGAATTTTTTTGGATCATACTCTTGTTGATTTCCTTGAGCTTTTCCATGATGAACCTAGAGGTACTCTTTTCCTGGTTCCTACTCCTCATCCTCGTGTAGGGGACAGTAGTGACCTGTGATCCTGTACCTTGCAAGTTTGGCTCCTGGATTTTCTTCTTCTATTTGGTGTTTGAGGGTGGGATACTAGTGATGGGTTGGGCTCTTTTGGTCCTCAATCATCACATTGACCCTTTTAAGGCCCTCAACACTTTTATTCATGGCTTCCCTACTAATATCAACTAGATTCCATAGGTTGCCCTTAATCTCTTCCAAGCTTATTTTGAAATGACCAAACCTTGATTCATGATCCTTTTTCATGATCTTTACATCTTCTGTAAGTTTATGTGTCATTTGAATAAGCTTGTAATTTTTTCTTGGCTTGGGCATCTCAGTAAAAGTGTCAATGATGCCCTTAATTCCTTCCTTCAGCATGTTGATCTCCTTGTTGACCCAAAGAAAGCAATATTCATGGATTTTAATAGAATTTTTAAGGAGAATATCAAAATCAATCTTTTTTAGTATCCCTATGTTCCCCCTATTCAACCTTAATGGGGATGTCAATATTTATTTCCAACTCCTTTCCCTTGGCTTCTCCTATCTTTCCTAATTTGGAATTTTTTCATATTCAGTGGGCCAAAACCATGTAGATTAGGGTTAGGGAATTTATACTTATGGGTATCCCATCTAAGGTGCTTGTTTCTTCTACTGCTACTAGTGCCAGGTGTAATAATTTGTGGGGGACCCTCCTCTTGAGAGGGATAGTAGTCTAAGCAAAGAGGTATATTAATTAGATCTTGTAGCATCATAAAAATGCAACACTTGCAATTTTGACCACATCTTAAGCCCTCACCTATGCAACTGCATCTCCCTACTTGATTGAGACCCTCTCTAAACCTTAGGACCCTTTCCAGGCCCCAAAGTAGGGCAGGATAGGGGTGTGGTGCCCCTGTCCCCCCCTCTTTAGGTGGCCCTAAGATAGGTGCATCCGACCCTTGAGCCCAGTTTTCTTTTCGGGTTTTAATCTCCCCGATGTCGGTCTTTGGTGAAATGAATTAATTCTCCTAGGCTAGTATAAAAGGGAGTTAGTCCTCTCATTTGCATATATAGAATTTCAAGAGGAAGGCCTTCATTATCATCATCAAGCATTCAAGTCTTCAAGCATCCATCAAGTTCTCTTCTTTACGTGTCTTCTTCATTCATCCATTGGAGAAACATTACAACATTCATTTGCAAGCATGTGTGTGTGTTAGGGTTTTGTCATGTTACATGTCATTTCATGCAACATTTATGATTACATTCAAGAAGCAAAGCAACCATCATCAACAAATTGTAGATCTACAAGGTATACATTTCCATCATTTACATTTAAGCATTTGCAATTACTTTCTTTTAAGGTTGATTCCTCAACCGGAGTTTGACTGAGGCAAACCCCTATCCACAACCCTTCTTCCCTTCTTTTTCATCTGTAGGTTGTAGGTGTGCAATTGTAATTGCAGGTTTGGACTTCATTTGCAGAGATGGAAAAACCCTTTTCGACGCGCAGATTTTTCGAATGACCAAGTACACTTTCAACCTGGTCTGGGTGACTTTTCTCCAAATTTGTAGGGTAGATCTATATCAGTTTAAATATCTCAGATCCAAAGTTACAGCATGATCTTGAACCGATAGCTCCTCATTTCATCCCTTTTGTATCCCTTTTCTACATAGTCAATAAGTCAACTCTTCTACTCACAAAAGAGGGCAAATTGCATTCCAACCCTTACAATCCACTTGGTATTCACATCCTTATTTCCCTTGGGTTTGGATCTAGTGGATTCAAGCCCCTCTTTTGAATCTAAAGTATCTCCCAAGTGAAAACCATCCTAGTGGTTTCCTTTCCCTCTCCTAGGTGGGGAACCACTAGGATCCAATTTTCCACTTTACATTTTGGTGAACCCGATGTCCTTACACCTTAATTCTGAATTCTTATGGATAGATTTGAATAATTGCATTTTGAACTTCAAAATTTCATTTCCAAGTTTGATATTTTTGCAAATTTTAGAGGTTAATTGCATAAAAACCCTAATTTTTCATTTTGAAGAAATTAAGCATGTGAAGTGTAACATTTTCATTACTTATTTTAAAAGTGTTCTTTATTTCAAAATTACAATTCAAATCTGTCTTTTCATTCTGAAAATTAAGTGGTTAAAAATCAAAACCCTAATTTTTAAGAATCTCCTATTTCGACCTTTGACTGGTAGTTTGACTAATCTAGACATTTCCAAATCAACTTTTTTTTGGATTCCGCAATAAAATCATAATTTCTATAATCCCTGAAAAAATTGGAAAAAGTTGGTTGGACCAGGTACACTTTGCACTTGGTCCCTGGCTTTTTTCTTGAAATTTAGGGAGTAAGATTTGACTGTATTTTCTGCTTAAATCCAGAAAATTGGCATACTTTATCTATTTTTACACCCCTTAAGGTTGAATACAAATTCAAATTTCAACACTTTTAACTTTTAAATTAATTTTTATAAAAAGGTCCTAATTTTAGATCTTCTTTTCAAGTAAATTAAGATTTTAATTAAGAGACTTTCAATTGCAATCAATGCATTAGATTTATTTTCCATTTCACATATGATTACATTATTTTTAACATATATTTATTACAATCATGTGTTTGATAATGGCTTCTTTAATTTCATGTTGCTTCTTTTCATTATACCACTTTGTCATATTGTGTTTTTAGGATTTCAAAGTCATTTCCTTTTCAAATTGATCTCAAAGCTTTCATGTATCATTTTTGTTGTATTATGGTGATGTTATTAACAAAATGCATTTCATATGTTAATCACCTCAAGGCTTTTTTAGATCCCAATCTTAGAGATCCTAATTATTGCACCTCTCCTAGGGTATCTTGCATGAACAATATGAGAGCTACTATATCAACCAATGATATTTTTGAAAAAGATCAATAATTGGAAAGCAACATGGGCCCATCTTCTTCTCATACACATACCCTTGAGCAAGGGGGGGGAAAATCAAAATATTAACATTCTTACATCTTTAGACCCTCCTTATTCTCCTAGGACCTATCTTCAACCTCAAAATATATGTAGAGAGGATGATGTTATGCATTTTATTCATGATCTTTCCCCTCACATAGAAATAAGTAAAGATGATCCTTTCAATGATGAAGATGTTCACTCCCAATCTCCCAAAAAGGATAAGTCTAATAAAGAAAAGTCGATTATCCTTTCACATGGTATTCCTTCTTCATCTACAAATCCTTTTATTCCCCCTTACACATCAGATTTCAAACAAATTCATGATCCTATTCCCAAAACTACTTATCTTCAACATTCTTATAGTCGTGGCTTTCACATCATAACAAAACAAGGTTTTAGAGGACAAGGACTTGGGAAATTTGACCAAGGAATTTTTGTCCCTATAAACCCTCCCACACAAGCTACTATAGAATGCCTAGGAAATGAGACATCTCTCTCTATGGATGAACTCCTTAGGCTCCAAAAATTTAAAAACTATCTCCAAAGGCAACAAATCAAAAGAGCCCACAAGAATGCTTCTTCTTCAAAACGTCCTTTTTGCTCATTTCATCAAACCCACGATCACAATGCTGATGATTGTCCTAATTTTCAAAAATCTATTCAAGACGACATATACAGTGGCAAAATTAAAATCATGGATGATCATCCTTCTAATAATTCTTCTCCTTCATGTCAAGAAAATGAATTAAAACACATTTATCATCTTGATAGACTAGCTACAAGAATCTATTGGATATTGAAATATGATAAGAACATTTCCTTTCCTCCTAAAAACCAAAACAAAAATATTAAGCAAGTGAAAGGAGAGGATTATTGCATTTTTCATGATTCATATTCACATTCTCTTGGGAAATATCATGCATTTAAGAAATTTGTTCAAAATCAATATGATCATGCATGAATTTGTCTTACAATAGATCTAGCCATCTTCCTTGACATAGACATAGTGCCTTAGCACTTCTTTTTTCTCCATGTTTCTCTTCACCTTATGACATAAGTAGCCAACTTAATTGGGGGGCTCTTTTATGGTGGTATTATTTCAATTTTAAATACTTTGGGGTAGCAACATTAAATTCATTCTCTTTCTTCCTTCTATGGGTTTATCTCTATCTTTGTGCATTATTCATTATTAGATATCCTTCCTTGCATAAAGTCATTCTTATATGAGCATATAATTATTCTTTGGTTTTCCTCTTTGCTTGAAGAGGAGCATCTTTAATGAGTAATTCACTTCTTCTATTGTCTTCATTCTTTGGGAAAACTTACCTCTCCTATGGTTTCAGTTATTCAAAAGTATGATATGCCCCTAGCATGCAATGGTCTCCTATGAAGTACATGTCCCTTCCTTGAGAGGATTTATTCCATTAGGAGGGCATATCGCTTGAAAATGATCACCATTAGAAGATGTGTAATGCTTCTCCTTCTCCTTCTCACTTGGGGGGCAAGGATTTCACTCCTTTCTATTTCTTTCTATCTCATTTATCATTATTCACTTTAGGGGATGCATTTTTCATATGTGATTATCATTTCTGACAATGGTATGTTCTTATGACTAATCCCTCTTGTGATGATTTTTCTCTCTTCTCTTAGAATATTACCACTTCTTGAGACATGTATTTTGCATCTACTAATATATTTTCTTGCATGTTTTAATGTAAGTTAATTATGCATTTGCTTATGTTTAGTCTCTCTCTAGAAGATTGTGTAAGCTCTTATCATTGTTCCTACACTTGGGGGGCAATGATTTCTCTTTCTCTCTTTCTCTAAGGATCCACTCTTTCCTATGTTGTGGATAGTGTGAATTTCATTACTTAATGTCATTCCTTGTGTGCAATCGTTGTTGTTTTCTCAAGGGTTCACTCTTATACAAGAGGTGTAAGTCCTTGACTACAACCTCTTTCACACTTGGTTAAGTACATCTATAATAAATTCACCCATCCCCATTGGGATAAAAGTTATTCATCCTTCATCAAGAATCTCTTTCACCTAGCAACAGGAGGAAGGATTGAATTCTTGTTCTCTTATGCGCTTCATTCTAGAAGATGTTATATTTGTCTAAGACAACTCCTCTTGGAGGTAGATGTCTTTTGAACAAAGATCTCTTCTCCTCCGAGGATCTCCTTTACACTTATAACAGGATATCTCTTTTCAACTATCTTATCACTGTTTAAAGAGCATTCCCTCTCTTGCTTGGATTTATGACATTATTGCATAAAGGATATCTTCTCGATGTCGAAGGAAGGTATCCTTGTTCTAATTTCCTTAAGATATCAACATTGAACAACATCTTAAGGGGGGGCACTGACACTTCTCCTTTTATACTATATTTCTCTGATGCATTGTGTCTCTTGTATAGTGAGTCATTCTCAGAACCATAGGGCAGCCTCTTAGAGAGAGATGTCACCACTTTTCTTTTGTACAGTGGGTCATTCTCAGAAATAGAGGGCAGCCTCTTAGAGCGAGATGTCACAAATTTTCTTTTGTACAATGGGTCATTCTCAAAACCAAAGGGCAGCCTCTTAGAGAAAGATGTCGCCACTTTTTCTCTTATACAAGGTGATTATTCTCGGAACCAGAGCATAGTATCTTAGAGAGAGATCTCACACCTTTCTTGACATTTGTACTATACATATTATATAGGTTGTATCATACTCAGGCATAGACTCGTATGAGGTGCTTCGAACCTCACTTGCACACATGCGCATGAGGTTGAGTGGAACTAACGACGTTCTCACCCTCCTCCCTTACATGTATAACCTAGACAAAATATGGGGCCTAGTTTTCCATGTCCTCTTTTCTCCATGGACCACCTAATTCTAGGGGTGAGATGTCTATGGTTCCTTTCATTCACCTTTCTTCTCATGGATCACCAAAGTGTGTATTCATGTTCTCTCTCTCCTTCCTCTCATGAGCTCATAGTTTTACTATTGATGGTTTGTGAATGATGTCATATTTTCTCTTTCATGTGATTATTGGTGTTTATGTGATGGCATTCGTCTTTGTGTTTCAATTAGTTGTTGAGATATTTGAGTATCCAGGTCTCTTTGGTTAGTTGATGTGTGGTCTTGTATTTTGGTTTCTATCGTATGTCTTTTCTGCTTTGTCTTGTTTTGTTTGTCTTATTCTTTTTGTTTTGTGTGCTCTTGCATATGTTTGAGCGAGTTAAGATCCTAATATTGGGGGCTTTTGTTCCTCAAGATTAGTGATGTCTTACACTCCTTGTGGTATTGCTCTACATCTCTCATCTATTTCTTCTTCTTTACCGATAGTATTGGCGTAAGCCATACTCCTACTAAAGTGGGGGCTAAATGTAGCATCATAAAATTGCAACCCTTGCAAATTTGACCACATCTTAAGCCCTCACCTATGCAATTGCATCTCCCTACTTGATTGAGACCCCTCTTTGCACCTTCATTCTGAGCTTCCTCCCATCTCAAGCCTGATATCACCTCAAGACCCTATCAAGGCCCCAAAATAGGGGAGGACAGGGGCGTGGCACCCCTATCCCCCCCTCTTTAGGTGGCCCTAAGATAGGTCCATCTAACCCTTGAACCCGGTTTTCTTTTCGGGATTTAATCTCCCCGATGTTAGCCTTTGGTGAGATGAATTAATTCTCCTAGGCTAGTATAAAAGGGAGTTAGTCCTCTCATTTGTATATATAAAATTTCAAGAGGAATTTCTTCATTATCAGCATCAAGCATTCAAGTCTTCAAGCATCCATCAAGTTCTCTTCTTCATGTATCTTCTTCATTCATCAATTGGAGCAACATTACAACATTCATTTGCAAGCATGTGTGTGTGTTAGGTTTTTGTCATGTTACATGCCATTTCATGCAAAATTTGTGATTACATTCAAGAAGCAAAGAAACCATCATCAACAAATTGCAAATCTACAAGGTATACATTTCCATCATTTACATTTAAGCATTTGCAATTAATTTCTTTCAAGGTTGATTCCTCAACTGAGGTTTGACTGAGGAAAACCCCTATCCAAAACCCTTCTTCCCTTCTTTTATGTTTGTAGGTTGTAGGTGTGCAGTTGTAATTGTAGGTTTGGACTTCATTTGCAGAGACAAAAAAACCCTTTTTGACACGCAGATTTTTTGGAGGACCAAGTACACTTTCAACCTGGTTCCAACGACTTTTCTCCAAATTTGTAAGGCAGATCCATATCAGTTTAACTATCTCATAACTGAAGTTAGAACGTGATTCCAAACCAATAGCTCCTCATTTTGTCTCCCTTTTCTACATAGTCAACAAGTCAACTCTTCTACTCACAAAAGAGGGCAAATTGCATTCCAACCATTACAATCCACTTCGTATTCACATCCTTATTGTCCTTGGATTTGGATCTAGTCAATTCAAATCCCTCTTTTGAATGTAAAGTATCTCCCAAGTGAAAATCATCCTAGTGGTTTCCTTTCTCTCTCCTAGGTGGAGAACCACTAGGATCCAATTTTCCACTTTACACATCTATACATTTTATATTCATTATGATATTGATGGAATATCAAATCTGTAATTGGACTACATTTTCATTGCATTTATGTATGATAATTCTTCTCCATAAATTATTGAGAGGATGATGGCTCTTTGAGTTCAATATTTTTTTTTTTAAACTCTAATATAGTTTAAATGGATTTCATTGATAGATGATATCAACATCTTCCCTCCATAAAAGAAAGCTTCTTGTAGTGAAAATAAGAGTTTAATATATATGTCCAACAATATGACTATCTTGTGAACTACTCCTAGTATGAATGATGGGTATATGTATATTAAGATGGCATAACTTATTATTAGCATAGTTATATTTACACCTTTTATCTCTTTATAGAATTTGAACGAATAAAAGTAAGCTTTGAGTGATGTCCATGGTACCATGGAGATCATTCAACCATATAATGGAAACAAACTTTCTTTAAAACCCAAACAACATTATTGGATTGAAATGTAAACAAGGGGAAAATATTGATGAGTCTGAAGTTCATTTATCTATGGTCTTATATTTATTGAAAATGAGTTGAAAACTTCTTATATCTATTTATTATGATAGAGAACATGTGTGAAATTCTATCTCTTATAAATCTATGGATAAGATCATTAGTCATTTACTTTGCATGGTCAAAATATATAAAATTAAATAATAATGAACTTAATTATAAGTAACATGTTCTAGTGACAAAAATTGGTTAGAGGGAAACACATTATCCATAAGGTGGTGATCTAGACTTGAGAATGTGCAAGAGTTTTAAAGATCCAAGAGCTAGTAAACTTTAAGCATAGGTTGGTAACTATTTGAGCGATATCTATACCAACATTGAAACTGTGAGAGATGAAAACAAAAAAGAGTTCAAGTGGATGGTAACAATGGATTATGATATAAATAAATAATAAAGGGTAAAGGATAGTACATTAGATGATCAATTAAGATATGGTGGTTAAAATTTCATGGTGAAAATAATCTCTAGTGCCAATATACAACAAGACCAAACACCACATAGTTTTGTAAGAGAATACTCATGCCATTATTGATGAATAATAATTTTAGTGTTGAGGCAACATGAGAAAATGCTTAAGAGAGAAATATGCAATTATATGAATTTTTTATAATATTATACTAAATTTATGATACCCCTATAAGTATAATTCTCTTATAAATATAGACATTATTTCTCTCACCTATTATATTGTACATTCTAGAATCATCATCCTAGAAAATGTAACAAATAGATTAAACTAATTCTATAGAGAAAGATGTGTTAATAAACTGTGAACAAGTAAACTAAGCTTACATTTACATTTACGCGTTCAGTAAGGTAGATAGAAGAGTAAAGACACAATATAGTGTTATGCTAAAGATGCAATAAATGCATTAATGGAGTTATGGATTGCACAAGGTTAGGGTACAGAAGTTATTAGTGGTATAGGTGATTGTAAGACTATGGTATGGCCGAGGGGCAGAAGCTAAACTAGCTTCAAAACTAGCACTATTGTGCTATGACTGCCATCATATAACCAGTTTGCATTGTTGATCGCACCTAACAACAACTGCGATTTTACATTGGTGTGACTAACATGAATTTCATAACCTCCTTTTGGATCCAGAATAGATGCATCCTTGCAACACAGGGTAAAAAAAAAGAAAGAAAGAGGACTAGGTGTTAATACAGACACGGGAAAGGATAGAGTGTGTTGGTTCCCAAATCAACAAATCCTAGATCCTAGAGGAATTGCCACTAACTCATCAACAAACTTAGGATTAGTTTTGGCCAACGAACAAGATTCAGCACAAAGGTTGCTATCTTTTACTCTTTAGGCTCTATAGGACCTAGGATGTAGGTATCCCTGTTGCAATGTTTCACATGATATTGACTTTACATGGATAGACATTGCAGTGTTTTAGTAGATGCTTTCAATGAAAATATACCAAGGAAAAGTAAAATATACTATAAATTTTGGCTTGAACCTTAGTTTTTGTTACTTTGCTTGCATTGAAAACTGATTCTAATCTATTCTACTCCTAATGATCCTAAAACCCAAAAAATTATGACCAGTGCCAATTTGAGGGAGATACAGAGTCAAATAATAGGTTTAAAGATAGATAATATCATAGTATCAGCATTAGAATCCAATACTAAACACTCAAGACTTTCTTAAGATATTCAAACTGAGAATATATTCATTGACTTCCTCACAAAACCTCTCATATAAATGTTGTAGTGTTCAAGATAAAATTTAATTCATTTACTTGAAATGAAGCCTATCAAGATATACACATTCTCCATAGAAGAAGACAAATTGAAAATGTCATTGACATAGCAATTCATACAACACCATATAACAGATTTGAGCAAGAAAATGAATATTCTCTTTACTGATTTCTAGTATAAAATGATACATTCCTGATACAATGCTATGCTAAAAATGTAAAAGACTATTTGTTAATATATTACTTCAAAGCTATCCTACTACATACTAAACAAAAAATTTCAGAATTGTTCTTCTTGGCCCTGAATTCTCTTTTATAATACAAGGGAGCAAACCAAGCTTTAGACCAAGAAGACACAAGTCAAAAGTACAAATCATTACAATTTACCGTAAGGCCCATTTTGTCCTTGTCAACATGCGTGCAATCTTCTAAGCTTTAGTAAATGTAGGGAGTTGAGCGGTCACAATCCTGGAAGTTCTGGATTGCAGGTCTGCAAAATCTACCTCTTCGCTAGTACCTTGACGCATGATTCTATCAGGATCTAAAGTACATCTTGGCATCTAGTAGTATGTAACCTGGAGAATGGTCCTTGATGATTGAAAGTCTATGTCAATCCTCCTCAAAATTAGCAATCTGCACAAAATCTCAGTCAAAAATAAAGGTTGCAAGTAATCTTCTTTTTCAAGCTTCTCCTCTTCCAAGGAGTAGTACCTTTTATGTAAAGCTTCTATCTCATTAGCTAGCGAGGAAAAATCCCTCAACCCTTGCAACTTACCTATTTCTTCCTTTGTTTTATGGGTAGCTACCACTACAGCTCCCAAGGTAAATATATGGTACATCTGATCTACCTCCATGATCTTGTCAATAATATTTAAAAAGGTATCTCCTTGGTTTGGATTAGTGGCCAAAGATGTCAAAACTTCATTTATTGCATCTTGGAATCCCTGCCTCCACTCTTCTAGACTCCAAATATGTCCATTGTCTGTCAAAATTGTGGGAACATGCCACTTTTTTAAGCCCCTGGAAGGAGTTGATCATTCCCAACACTAATTTATTTTCTTCTTCTATGTTGGACAACTCCTTGGTCAGTAAATTATATTTTTTCCATGTAACCCCAACAATTTGGGGTGGTTGGGCCACATTTTTTATTGCCAGCATGACCTTTTTCAACTATTGATTGTTTGGTAGCCAAGTGAATCTTATTGACTGAAAGAATGAAATAATCTCATCCAATTGACTTAAGAGATGAGATGTCAAAGAATATGAAGAATGAATTTCACCTAATTTAGCAATAATCTTATTTGAAATCCTCAAAACTAAATCTCTTTTGATTTCAAAATAATTATTTTCAGCTTCATCTTTAACTCTTTGCAATTATTTATTCATTCTCTCCAATTCTTCAGGCCTAATTCCTCCTAAAGAATCTACAATCACCTTTTCTATTTTCTCCTTCAATGCACAATTTTCAATGAATAACTCTTTTTAATTTGTATTGAGAGCCACATAAATGTCTTTCAATCTTAAGTGTTTTAGCTCAAGGTCATCCACTACTAGTTGAGCAAACTGGACTACATGTGAGGTGATTGCCATAGCCTCTGATGCAGTGGTGTCTTCAAGGGTCCTAATCACTGCATCCCCTAGCTTTTGTTGTCCACCTTGTAGAACTAGAGGCTTTCAAACATTAGGGGCCCTTGACAATATAGAAAAGGCCTTTATTCCTATATTCACTCTAGACCCACAATCATTGAACTCTTTTGCAAGATTTGGGTCCTTCTGCTGCATAATTTGATCTAATAAATAGCTTTTTTCAAAGTCCAAGCCCAGGACAAGAAGCATGCCATTGTTTTTAATCATATCCCTACCTTTCTTAGGGGTGCAATTGAAGATATTCCTATCAAAATTTATGATCTCCTCATCAGATAAGTCCTTTAATTTTTTTCTAAGCCAAAAAGATCTGAACTCGAGAAAGTTCACAAAATTGTCATCTGCTATAAAATTCATTGAGGCAATTATCCTCTCATCATCTTCCTCCTCAACAGGGATTGTACTTGGAATAATGACTCTATCTGAGTTATTTAGAGCCTCAACAGTCTCATCTTCATGGAATGTCTCTTGAGGGGGAGAAGGGGGTGGTACACTTGTATCAAAATCTACCTAGATATCTACAAAATCAGACATCTTTTCCTTTCCCTTTTCAACTCTCCTAACCTATTTAGTTGCCTACCTAGAAGTATGAGGAGGTGTCTTCTCAATTGTTACTGTATGTCCTTTCACTTTGTGTGCCCTAGGGGTAGGGCCTACAGGCCTTGTCTCAATCTTAACCCCTTTGTTCCTGGCATCCCTTCTTTCCATCTCCATCTTTATTATGACATCTTCTTTCCTAATCATGAAGGACATTCTAGCAAAATCAGTTTGGAATTCCCTGTAGAAACCTTCAAAACTGGGATCCTCCTATTTTCTCTCTCACTCAAACTTCTTCATGAGCTCCCATTTCTTCTTGTATTGCTCTGCCTCGGTGGGAAGAGAATTTCTTATCAGGTCTTCCTGGTCATCAAAAGAGTGAAAATATCCCTTCTCTTTTAGCTTGTTTACTCTAAGGTCATTTATACATCCCTCGGGATCAAAATGTCGAGCTTGGGCAACCTTCAACCTATGATTTATTACTAAGAAATCTTGCACCTTTTCCAGGGTATCATATCCTATAGTGAATTCTTCAAAATTGACCACCCTGGGGAGGAGTCTTCATTTCTTATCTGTAGGAACTTGTATCCTCTCCATCCATATTAATTGCCAAATTAGTTCAATGAATGCTAGCCTAAGAGAGACAAAAAGTGCCAAAACATGGGGTGCTTTCTCACACCCGTATACTCTGATAATAGTGCAGTTTCCATTGTAATGTCATGAAATTGTGACCCTTGCAATTTGCAAGCACATCAAGGTCTTCATGTTGGCAATTTATATCTCTAGGCCTGATCAGAGACCAGAGACTTGCTCTATACCTGAGAACTGGATCTTTCTTTCCCTCTACACTGCCTAAACTACATCCTGTCCTGGAGAAAAGGGAAAGATAGGGGTGTGACGCCCCTGTCCCCTGCCCTACTTTGGGGAAGGACCCTTCAAATTATGCTTTGGAGGTTGCACATTGAGCGGAAAAACTCTCCCAATGTTGGCTTACGATAGAAAATCAGTCAATTAGTGCTAATTGACAAGTATATAAGTTGCATTTTCCCTCTCATTTGCATAAGCTCAATAAGTAGATAAGCAATAACACAGATACATCAAATCACACATTCAAGCATTCAAGCATTCATTTTTAGCATTGAGCATTCTCAAGTCTCCCTTCAAGGCTAGGTGTTGCATTCAAGTCAAGGATTCAACCATTGAAGAGGAGATTCATTCCAATATTCAATTCTACACAAGGAGATCTACCTACATTCTATCTACAACCTCCCTTGAAGTGACTTACATTTCAGTCTTTCATTTACATTTACTTGCAAGTACTTTCTTTCATCATTTGGTTAATTCCAAAACTGGGGTTTGACCTAAAGGCAAACTCCCAATCCCATCCCCTTTTCCTCTCTTTTCTGTGTATAGGTTGTAGGTGCATGGATGTACTTTTGGATTTGGACTCCATTTGCAAAGGCAGAAAAACCCTTTTCATTTCGCAGATTTTTAGGAGGACCGTGTACATTCCCGCCACGGTCTGGGCAATGTTTTCTCAAATTTGCAGGGCAGCTTCGACTCGCCATTTCACTGCTAGATCCAAGTGCACAGCTTCATCCTATGCTTCTATCTTGAGTTATAATCAAATCTTTGTCACTTTTCCACTTGTTCATAAGTACACAATTCAATCAATTCAAATCTCAATCTCAGAAGAGAGGATTAACTTACCATTCTTATATCACTCAAAATTCAATCTCCTTTTCTAGAGGTTGAATCTAGTGTATTTTCCCCCCTCTTCTAATGTAATGCGTGAAAAGTTTTTGAAGAAAAATCCAAAGTGAAACTTTCATCTCTCCTCAGAGGGAAGAAAAGCTTTCCTCTTGATCTCTCCATCATTCACCTTTTTCAACATTACAACCATACAAAAAGAAATCTCCAAAATTATAGATGAAGGCTCGTTCTAGATATACCACTCCTTCACCCCTACAACTTTTTATCCTCAAAATTTTGATAATGTTCCTTGGTAGCCTAGGCAACCTCACTCCAAGCCCTAACAATACTTTCATGACAAAGTGATCAAAGAAAATTGAGTAATTGCCAAACCTGGATCCTTTGTCCCACACCTGAGTTCATCTTTGAATTGGCCATGGAAGACCTGTGTGTGGATCATTTGTCCTTATTATCAATTTTGGACCCCAATAAGCCCTGTTTTGGAAAATAAACATATGACACAATAAAGAATAGTGTTTGAATTCTAACTTCTTTTTATTCTTTTCTTCCATTAACCCTTCATGGATCTTATCATGGATTATGGCTACAAAATCATACAGCTCATTTATTGTAGGGTACTGGATATTAATGGCAATCATCATGAAATCAATGGGCATTTGAGTTAGCCTGTAGTCTACTCCAAGCACCTGCCCTAATGCATAGTAGGTTTTGACAAAATAGGGCTCAAAGAATTCTAATCTAAAGGGCTTCCTCTCTGATGGCAGGATATAGTTCTGTGAGTTTTTGTAGAGCTTCTTCATAAAATGAGGAATTAATTCCTTTCTAATTCTTTCCTTTTTATAATGGTAATTTCTTTCCAAATTGCCTCTGTTGATTTCCTTGAGGAAGACTTATCTGAACCAAAACACTCTACAATAGCCCTATGTGATATGTCCAATAGGACATAACCATCTTCGGGTCTCACATTCTTTCTTGGGGGGTTATAGGTAATAGCTAGCTCCCTTATCAACATTGGTTCTACAAAAACATTAGGCACCACTAGCTTCCCCAAATTCAGTGTCCAAGGGTTTGACAATAGAACAGGTTTGTCCTTATTTCCATAGGAGTAAAAAACATCCCACTGTCTTTGATGTTGTCATTCATAGAGGATCCCTCAAACAACTCTACCAGGTACTAGTGGAGGCTCCTTATCTTCCTAGTTGGTCTCTTTGCACCCTTCTCTAACTTCCTTTCAACCTCTTGCTGCAATTCCTATGATGTAATTTCAAGAGAAAGAGGGGAAGTTGACATTATCTATGTTTACTTTGCTTAAGCTAATGAATCCCCTCCAAATGTTTTTTTAGGTCTCTTGGGAGCTCTAAAAGTTGTTCCTTTTGCGGGAGCAGTTTCCCGTACTTGTTGTTTTGTAGGAGCAGTTTCCCCCTTTGTGGGAGCAATTTCCCTCTTTGTATGAGCAATTTCCTTATTTGCAAGAGCAGTTTCCCTCTCATGTTTAGCAGGGTTGTCCCTCTATGAGGCTTTCTCTTGAGGAATTGGGTTTTCCTCAGTGGATGGGTTCTTAGTAGAAGGGACATTTCCTGTAGGAGGATGAGCTTTAGTGGTAGATGTTTCAATGGAATCTTTCTGGGCAACCCTCCTCTTTTGAATTGGCTTCCTCGTTTTAGGAGGAGTTGACTCATCTGAAGACTCGCTGTTAGAAATAATCGTGACAAGCTTTCAGACTGTCTTCTTCTTTCTCTTTATGGTTCCTTCTTTGGGAGGGGAACTGGCTTTGGCTTCTTCAAACATTTGTGAGGCGGATTTAGGGCTTGGTTCGGTAGTGGGAATGTTTGCAGTTTCTGGCACACATGGAATTATGTCAAGTGAAATAGCATGGGTAATTTATGGCATTGCAAAGCTAGTGCCAGCTTCAAGGGTATTTTCAGTAGTGGGAGTAGCAGGGGAGGCCATTTTAACTTCTAAAAAATAGAGGAAAGCCTAGAATTTCAAATACACAAGCAAACCCTATAGACTCTAAGGCATACACATAAAATCTTTGCGTATTACAACAATAACAGACTAGCAAATACAAAAGGATGGCAGAAAACTTGACTTGCTAGTTTTTGGGTTGAAATTGTTGGATGGCACTTTGCTTTGTTGAAATTTGCTCTTCTTCTTGCTTAGAGACGCTCTGGATTTTCTTCGAATGCAAGTTATGAGAGAAAATCAATTAATTTCTCTTTTATGGTGACGCCATTAATTCATTCGTGTTGGACAAAATAAATTGCTTGCACCAAGTTTGAATTTCATCCATCGATCAGGACCTGAACAATCGAAATTGTCCTTGACAACCTTTGAATGATGACATGACATTTATTAGACCATCCTTGGCCAACTCAGATTTTCAAAATTCATGTCGTTTGGCCCTTTTCTGTGATTTTTGTGCCATTCACCATCTCCACGGGATAAGCCTTCCTCAAATTCCCCTCTATTTTCTTATCTCGCACCCCCTTTTTCTATTTTAATAATCCTCGCAGGACAAGGCTTCCATGTCTTTAGCCTTATTTCTTATCCTACGGCACCTAGAAGCATTCCTCGCACCCTTGTGGGATAAAGTCTCACCATCTTTTCCTAGTCGGCACCTTCTTATTTTTATCCCAGTGTTCTTTCATCAATGTTATCTCTTTTTGCAAGATAAAACCTTTCTATATTTTCTAAATATCTTCTTATCCCGCGTTGCTCACAACTTTTTGTCTTTTCCTGCTTGAAAGTGCCCTTCCTTGACAATTTTACATCATGCAGGAGAAATCTTTTAAGCTTTTCCCTTCTTATCTTGTGATCTACTTCTTATCCCCGCAGGAACGCGCAGGATAAGAGAGCTTGTCAATTCTACCTTGAAATTCTTATCCTGTGATCACTTCTAAGTAAAAGAAATACATTGCGAGATAAGGTCCTCAATATCTACCTTATTACCTCTTATCCCGCAACACCCTTGCATCAACCTATACACTTTGTGGGATAACCTTACCTTATGATTCTGAGCCTTTTCCTGTCCCACGAGCCTATCAAGGCATCTTAAAACCATCACGAGATAAGACCCGCTTCTTTGCTTCTTTATATTACATTATTCTGCATGGAAAAATTACACAATGACAATTGCTAATACATCTACGAACATCTCTTATCATGCACGAGCCTTTTGTTTATATGAAATGGTTGCGGGATAAAGATCCCTTTGTTATCCCTGTATTCTTCTTACCCTGTGGGGCTTCATCATGGCTTCAAAAGTGTCACAAGACAAGGCTTTTTCTTTGATCTTTGCAAATCCCTTATCCCACATGGTTGGGATCTTTCATTAAAGGGCCTGCAAGACAACATTCTCTCTGTATTTCCTTTGACATTCTTATCCCGCACAACTGTGAGACTAAAATGGATATTTTTCAGTGAAGCATTCTAGCACGTGGAGATTAGTTGAGGGTAAAGTGATCGTGCATGGGGGACCTTCCTAGGGAATTTCTTAAAAGGCACAACTATGGGGACATTTCAATACTTAGGCATCTAATATAAAATTAAAACGACAACCTCAAGTGGCAACTCCTAGTGCGAGGGGTCAGTAAATGAATGACAAAGGACCCATTCGGTGACAACTTAAAACCAAGTCACTGGTAGATATAAGTCAACTACAGAATATAACATTGCCCAATTAAATCAAAGAAAAACCTTAACAACTCTAAAATCCTTTGTAAAAACCCTAAACCCTCAAATCCAACACATGAGCAGGGGGCAAATAAATCCAATTTTTAAAATCTTCCAACATAGTGCACATACATCAATCATGATAGTCATGAGACCACTTTTCTATAGGCACTGCAATAATCCCTTTGACATGTTTAGCCTATTCTTTTCATGTTTTTGCAAAAATGTTTGCTAGATCTACATCAACAACTTTAATAAATAAATTAAAAAATTAGGTTGTGAGGAGATTGGCAAGGGATTTTGGGGCTTTATGCCTATCCACTGTATTTTCTTGAATGTTTCTCAACACCCTTTCAATGAATCCATTTTTTTTACTATAGAGATTTTCACATTATAACATCTGTTGCAGGTGTTTGAAAATTTCAAAACTTCTTTTCAAAAAAGAAATTCATCTATGTGCACTCGACAATGGGTTGGCTTAAATAACACACACTAAGCTCACAGTGCTCAGGTGGTCGGGCCCACTGTGCCATTTTTGTAGAACGGTTGCCTTCACCATTTTCATTAAGTGTTTGCCTTTTTTCGTAGAATGGTTTTATTCACCGTTTATGTTCAAGCTTTACCATCTAAAGTTGATTTGTTGCATGAAAGAGAAACTATAGGAGAGGACCCAGTAGTTGTGCAACCTAACTTCGCGCTTCTCAAAATCCTACGTCAAAATTTCAAATCACTCTGAATTTTTTACAGCAACTTACTTGGAAATTCCCTTGCTTATAACTAAGCTTTCAGGGCCACATCATCAAATATGATGCCACATCAGCATGTTTTTTGCCAAGGTGTCCAAAACAGCCCAAAAAAAAAGTGAGACCAGTAGGTGAGCAAAAGGGCCCCAATACTTGTGCAGCTAATGTGGCATCCCATGATTGGTTACTTTTCACAACAAATGATATATTTCATTCAATTATTGGTACTTATCATACAACTATTGGTACAATGTTGTACAAAAGTTGGATATTAAATCAGCAAGTATGGGATATTAAATCAACAACTTCTATCACAAGAATTAGAACGCGCTCAACTACAGTTTGTCTCACATTTGTAGCGGAAAAAAAGCAAGGACGAAGGACACCATAAATATATGCTTTATACTTGGGAAGATGTATAACTATATTACATTATCACTATCTCACATTAAGATATTCTAACTAAATTTGAAACTATCCATTTATTGTAAGATATAGTTTACTATAGTTTTCCAATAAGGATGAAAATAATTTTTTATAGGATTTAGTTTATTGTAGATATAAATTAATATATTTAAATAATAATAATAATTTTTAATTATTTTATGTGTAGTAAGTTATATTAGTTAAACATTATTTTATTTTTTATTTAAAAAATATTTTTATATTGGGTATGTGCACAAAGATGGTGGTCAGAAAAGTGGACACCACCCAAAAAAAACATGGAAAAACAAGCAACGCGTACGCGGTTTTAAAATTTGAAATTCCCACATATGCACTTAGGTTTGTTCTTCCCGAGCCTAGAGAAGGTAGCGCATATGCGCTGCTTTTAGGAAAATGAGCGCGTACGCGCTACGCCTAGGAAAATGAGCACGCACGCGCTACACCTAGGAAAATGAGCACGTATGTGCTACTCATAGGAAAATGAGTGCGTATGCGCTAATAATCCAAATATAACCGCGTACACGATGCCTGTTAAAAAAAGTTTTTAAAAAAAAACTGGGTCTCATTTACCCGTGAATAGCACATTTTTACTTCATTTTTTTTCCATTTCCTCTCCTAAACTGGGAACAGGGTGCTAGATTTGTCCTCCAAGCTATGGATCAAGGTTAGTTTTTGTTTATTTTTGTCTTTCTTTCCCGTTTGTTCAATTTGTTTTACATTTTGAATTTAATTTCATTAATTTTGATTAGGTTTTTTCATTGTTTGTTTCAAAAACAAGATTCTTCTAATCCACAACAAGAACAACCAAATGCACCTCTTGAAAACCCACAAGAACAACCAAATGCACCTCCTGAAAACACACAAGAACAACCCCCAATTTCTCCTTTTGACTGCACACCCAAAACACAGAAGCAATTAATTAATCAGTTAGGACAAAATACGTCTAAAATCAATAGACTAATTGTTAAATTGAAAACTTCTAAACTTGAGCATCATCAATCCCTCGCCACTAGCCTAGAAACATTAGCTAGTGGTGCCATAGTTGTTTCCACAAAAATTACCAAATGGGGAAGCTTTAGGGATAGGTGTCCTCAATTCTATGCCGATGGGCTATCATACGATGGAGTAAAAAACAAAAATATTACTAAACAACAAATATGTGCCCTTTTCGTTGATCCCAAAACTGGTTAGTCATTACCTCTTAATGCAAAGAGGTTTCCCATACATTGGTGTACCAATATGCAAATGAAGAATCTTTTTTGGCAAAGGTGGTGGATGGTCTTTGATGATCCACCTTGTAATAATTATGAGGTGCCATTATATTTTTTGAGAAAAGAATATTGTGATTTTGTGCTCAATGTGTGCCCAAACTATTTTGACATGAGAGAGTTCCATGGTAGAGGTGGTAGCTCTGCCCAAGATAGACCTGGAGCCCGTAGGCGATTACCCACAGAGAGTCACCAGCCCCTAGCACCCAAACCCAAGGTGCACCAGGTTGTCCCAGTAGAGCTGAAAGAGTCGATGGAGCTACCGACTCTTCAGGCGGCCACAACGTTGACTGGTTCCATCATCCAGCATGGGACGTCATTAGCACACCCTATTGTATTGGATGATGAGCCATTAGGTGGCGATAGAGGGCCCATCTAGCATATGTGTGTCAGTTGCTTGGGAATATGCTCGAGGATAGAAGATGCAGCCGGTGCAGATGGATCCTCATCTCATCTGTGCATGATTTGCGGGAGCAGATGTCAGGCCCGCATGGCTGAGGATTTCGCACTGACAGATGAGTTGATGGACATGGTGTTTGCCCATGAGCGAGAGACACAGGTGTGTTGATTTGAATTCATAGCATTTTATTTATCAGTCACTTAAATTTGTAATTACATAAATGAATTTTCATTTATACATCAATTTAAATTGAGACAAATAATATGCATTTCAGGATACAGCAGCGGTATCCCATACTCCTCCCCCAGATACTATAGCTGCAACTTCAATGCCTAGGGTATAAATTTTGTAACATGTTAAAATAGAATAATACACTTTGAATTCAAAAAAATACAAGATATACTTTAATGATTGGTCCAATTTTTGGTTTGTAGGTGTTGACAGGGGATGAAATGTCCCAGATTGATGACATTGCGCTCTCAGCTATCGATTTTGGCCTACAAGGCTATACGGTATCATATTTTGTACAACCCTTTTTATGTATTGTTTTGATGGAATATGCAAGTCATTTCATTTTATATTTTTTAAATTATGTTTAATTTATTATCTATACTAATATCTCATGTTAATTTTGTTTTTTTTAGGGTACCCCCTCCACGTCTAGGGTGCGTCCTAAGAAAAAGAATTACTCGAAGACACCAAAACGTGGGAAGAAGGTAATTGAACACATTTTTAGTTGTACAATTGTTTCAAAATGTTAAAATCAAGTATTAGTTGGGGTTTGTAGATTGATTAGTTTTTTTGGTCTATTTAACATGTACAGTGGCCATTGAGCTATGTCGATTTGTTGAATGCACCTTATTCACCCGTGGATCAAGAGAGGGCGAAGGTATGCATCTCTACTTTATTTTCTTGATTTCATGATTATATGCACGCATACATGTGAACTTGTGATATATTATAATATTATAATTTTTTCATACAAGAAATATCCATACCTATTCCATCAATGGTGAACCCTCCTCCGTGCACTGGAGAAGCATCTCAAGATCCGGTACACTTTTGTTTGATATGTAAAATTAATTGTTTTTAACCTTCAATACTTATCATTATATTAATTGTATTTAATATTTGAACATTTTTTGTATAGGTAATAGTGACAGTTTCTACATCAATGGTGAGTCATTCTCAGTCCATTGGATAAGCATCTCAGGCACAGGTACGTCATTGTTCTCTATATTATAGCTTTTAAGTGTTTTTGATATATTTATGTTAGTAATCTACAATAGACCCCTTCGCGATACAACCATAATGTGGATCCATTTAAGTATGTCTTCAAGAAAACTCCTAAGAGTGACAAGGAGAGGAGAGCGAAGACATTAGCTCCTAGATCAACCGATGAGGTAATCTACATTTCAAATGTAAAGGAATTAAAGTTAAATGAATAGTAATGTTGTGAATTGTGAACTATTTTCTACAAAAGAATTCTAACTTGGCTTTTGAATTGTGGTTTTGTAACCATCTATAGAGCTGCGTACTGCATCGAAGAGGCTTGATTTTTATGATCCACCACAAGTTTAGGATCATATAGTGTTAGTTTTGGTTATAAAATGACCAATACATGTAGATATATTCTACATTTTTATTGTATATCGATTTGGACATGGCATATGCCATATTTTTGTAATACTTGTATTGACTTGGCAGACATGCCTTTTTTATATATATAAATATTGATATTCGATCCAATAAATGTGTATTGAGTTCATTATTCTGTATATTTTGTGGTTGTCCTTTTATAAATTTAAATGAATATTTTCATATATAATCAACAATATGAATTTAAACAACAAAAATATATGATATTAAACATTGCAATCATGGAATATGATTTGATAAAATTTCTAAAATGTTGAACTAACCCTACAAAAATCCTTGTATTCAGTTCATTATTGTGTATTTGTTGTATTTGGTGGCTGCCCTTTTATAAATTTAAATGAATATTTTCATATGTAATCAACAATATGAATATAAACAACAATATGTGTTTGGTACGAGAGCACCCTCACACTCGCAATGGTCAAATTTTGTTCACCGTGTGCAACAATAAATGTTGTGAGCGCGTCCGGGTGGGCAGGTTTACACTAGGCATGCCCCTGTCGTGCATCCCAAAGCACCAGAACGTCGAGAGTCATACCATACCGGTGCGATCTCTCAAGTGCCCTGAGTCCAAAACATTGTCAAAATTTGACGGACTATTTCTTCAAATCCAAGACACATATGGTCAATCCGTTTGAACCTGTGGGGTCGCATGAGGCTCCTCTACAATGGCCTATCTTAGTTTTTGACGAGTTGGAACCATTTTCAATTGGTAGCATTTTTCGCCCGCTGCAAAAATCATCAATTGCATGCAATGCAAAGTTGCCAGATTGGCTAGAATTGATTTGGTTCGTCATGTGCACAAACCGACATCACGAGTGCATCCAAGTGGGTAGGTTTATGCTAGGCATTCCCCTTTCATGCATCCCAAAGTGCTGGAACGTCGAGAGTCATACCATATCGGTGCGATCTCTCAAGTGCCCTGAGTCCAAAAAATTGTCAAAATTTGACGGACTATTTCTTCAAATCCAAGACACATATGGTTGATCCATTTGAACCTATGGAGTTGAATGAGGCTCCTCTACAATGGCCTATCTCAATTTTTGACGAGTTCGAGCCATTTTCAATTGGTAGCATTTTTTCACCTATTGCAAAAACCGTCAGTTGCATGCAATGCAAAGTTGCCAGATTGGCTAGAATTGATTTGGTTCGTCGTCTGCACAAACCAACATCACAAGCACATTTGGGTGGGCAGGTTTACACTAGGCATGCCCCTGTCATGCATCCCAAAGCGTCAGAACATCGAGAGTCATACCGTACCGGTGCGATCTCTCAAGTGCCCTGAGACTAAAAAATTGTCAAAATTTGACGGACTGTTTCTTCAAATCCAAGACATATATGGTCGAACCATTTGAACCTGTGGGGTCGCGTGAGGCTCCTCTACAATGGCCTATCTTGGTTTTTGACGAGTCGAAGCCATTTTCAATTGGTAGCATTTTTCGCCTGTTGCAAAAATCATCAATTGCATGCAATGCAAAGTTGCCAGATTGGCTAGAATTGATTTGGTTCATCGTGTGCACAAACCAACATCACGAGCGTGTTTGGGTGGGTAGGTTTATGCTAGGCATGCCCCTGTCGTGCATCCCAACATGTCAGAACGTCGAGAGTCATACAACATCTCTTTGGTTGGGCGAAATTCTTGTGTTGTCATGCCAAAAAATTTCAATTAATGTTTTTAGTGCATCAACAACAACCTTGTCTTTGCATGGTAGTCTACCCGAGAATGCCCAAAGAGAATTATTGTTAGGTTCCTCTATTTTTTCCCACCTCTTTAATGCTTTACTTAATGTTGTTCTACTAACGTTTAATGACTTACTTGTTTTGCTTATCAAACAATCTTTTTTATTTTCTTGCTCATTATGGTTGATGTAATGACACGTCGAGTAGCATTAGAATCTTTAGTACGTGATTTTGAACCAATAGCTTTATATGCATCAAATAGATTTCTCACAATAGTTCTTTCACTATTACTTTCAGATGATCTTAGGCCTAGAATTTTCATTGTCTCTCTAAAATTTAAATTTTTAATCATTTGAACAATTAATTGACATCTTGCGGTTTGATTTAAGTTTTCAAAATATTTTTGCCATATTCTTTTAACCATTCTCTTACAAGTTTGTTCATTCATTTTATTGGGCATTGGCTTCAATATATTCTCATCAATGTCAATTAGATACTTTGGTTTCCTACGAATGATTCTAGGAGGTGTTAACATTGGTGCATTATGTACATTCAATTCATCAAGTAGAGAAGGTGTAATATGTTCATCATTTAATTGATTATTCAATGTGGTATCTTCTTCAATTGCATTAGGTTCATACGGTAAATCAAATGTCTCTTCTTCAATTGCATTAGGTGCATTATATTTGTTTGGTAAATCGAATTGAGATGTTGAGGATGACATACCTTCTTCTCCCATTGTTCTTATGTCATGCAATTTCTCCATACGCTGCCTTTGTCTTTCCTTTTGAGCCTCTCGTTGTTCCATCGTTTCGTGCTTGTTCTTTCCCATGGTTGATATCGGTTGTCCTAAATAGAATCATATTACATATATATGTAAACAAAAGTTCATAAACAAACAAATAACCATAAATATGCATCTTATCACTATTTTTTGGAATCAAACTATTAAAAAATCACAATACTATTGACAAAAACTAATAAGAACAACAATTCAATCATTTGAAATCATGCAAAAGCAAAAAATTCACTTACTTATATGTATAAAAAAGTGATAAAAGTGCAGACCCGTTTCTAGTGGGGCCTTCAACGACCTCAAAAACTTCTTTTGAGGTCGTTGAGGCTCTTGGACAACTAAAACTATGTTTATGTACCGCGTACGCGCTACATTAATAGCCGCGTACGCACTGTTAGCCCATAAAATGTTGGCAAGCCCAACAGTATTCTTTTTTCCCATTCTGGACTAATAAGTAGTGCGTACGCACTCCTAAGCCTAAAAAATGTTATCGTAGGGTAGCGTATAATGGGCTCAGTACCCCATACGTGCTTACAAGTAATAAGTACCGCGTACATGCTCCTTTGCCTTAAAAAAGTTATGGCAGGGCAGTGAACTAATAGTTTCAGTACCCTGTACGTGCTATTGGTAGTAGAAAATATGTGAATGAAAAGGGAGGGAGGAAGAGAGAGAGAGAGAGAGAGAGAGAGAGAGAGAGAGAGAGAGAGAGAGAGAGAGAGAGAGAGAGAGAGAGAGAGAGAGAGAGAGAGAGGCAAGAGAGTGGGGGGGGAGGGAGAGAGGAGGGGGGGCAAAAGGGAAGGAGAGAGGGAGAGAGGGAGAGAAGAGGAGGGAGGGTGGGAGAGAAGAAGGGGTATGAAGGAAGGGAGAGGGAGAGTAGGGGTGAGGGAGGGAGAGGAGAGGGGGGAGGGAGGGGGAGGGGGAGGAAGAGAGAGAGAGAGAGAGAGAGAGAGAGAGAGAGAGAGAGAGAGAGAGAGAGAGAGAGAGAGAGAGAGAGAGAAGGAAGGAGAGGGGGGGAGGGGAGAGGAAGAGAGAGAGAGGGAAGGAGGGAGAGGGAGAGAGAGGGGGGAGAGAGAGAGGGGGGGGGAGGGAAGGTAGAGAGAGGGAGAGAGGTAGAGGGAGGGAGAGAGGGAGAGAAGAGGGGGGTGGGTGGGAGAGAAGGGTTATGAAGGAAGGGAGAGGGAGAGTAGGGTAGAGGGAGAGAGGAGGGAGGGAAGGTAGAGAGAGGGAGAGAGGTAGAGGGAGGGAGAGAAGAGGGGGGGAGGGTGGGAGAGAAGAAGGGGTATGGAGGAAGGGAGAGGGAGAGTAGGGTGGAGGGAGAGAGGAGGGAAGGAGGGAGAGGGGGAGAGGGAGAGAGAGAGGGAAGGAGGGAGAGGGAGAGAGAGGGAGAGAGAGAGAGAGAGAGAGAGAGAGAGAGAGGGGGGGGGGGGAGGGGAGAGGAAGGTAGAGAGAGGGAGAAAAGAGAGGGAGGGAGAGAGGGAGAGAAGAGGGTGGGAGAGAAGAAGGGGTATGGAGGAAGGGAGAGGGAGAGTTGGGTGGAGGGAGAGAGGAGGGAAGGAGGGAGAGGGAGAGAGGGAGAGAGAGAGAGGGGGGGAGAGGGAGAGGTAGAGGGAGGGAGGGAGGGAGAGAGAGAGAGAGAGAGAGAGAGAGAGAGAGAGAGATAGGTAGAGGGAGGGAGAGAGGGAGAGAAGAGGGTGGGAGAGAAGAAGGGGTATGGAGGAAGGGAGAGGGGGAGTAGGATGGATGGAGAGAGGAGGGAAGGAGGGAGAGGGAGAGAGGGAGATAGAGAGGAGGGGAGGGAAGGAGAGTTAGAGAGAGAGAGAGGGGGGGGGGGAGGGAGAGGGAGAGAGAAAGGACATAGGACACCATATGACTGATCTCGATTGTGACTATAGGAATTACAGAAGAAGAGAAAGAGGGAGAGAGAGAAGAAGAGAAAGAGGGATGGGGTATGGAGGAAGGGAGAAGGGGAGAGAGAAAGAGAGAGAGGGATGGGGTATGGAGGAAGGGAGAAGGAGAGAGAGAGAGAGGGGGGGAGAGAGAGAGAGGGGGGGGGGGAGGGAGAGGAAGAGATATCAAATCTAGGACACAATATGACCCCTAACAACATCTAAGGGGTCATATGACACTATATCATCCCTTAGCACACCATAAGACCTATAACGACACCAAATAGTGTCTTAAGGGGTCATAGAACACCATATGGTGTTGTTATGGGTCATTGGTGTCCTGAGGGATCATATGACATCCTATGACCCCTTAGGAAACCATATGGTGTTGTTATGGGTTGTATGGTGTCTTAAGGGGGTCATATGGTGTCTTAAGGGGTCACATGACACTATATGACCTCTTAGGAAACAATATGACCTCTAATGACACCTAAGGGGTCATATGGTGGGCTAATAAAATGATATATTAAATTTAAAGTTATGAATAGAACATCATACAACGAGACTCAAAGCATTTTAGCTGGTAGATCGGGGACTATAAATTTTAATGGGTATCCTTTCAATATAAATTTTTGTATCCAAAATCAAAGCATTTTAGCTGCAAATTTTGGTTTTGATTGCAGATTGCAAGCTATTATAATTATCTTGTTAGAGGTTAATTTTTTCTTTTCTTTTCAGTGTAGATTTTGGACTTAAATGGAAGTTCATAACTATGGCTGTAGATTGGGTCTAGATTATCAGTTATTTTGATTATTTTTAGTGAACCGTATGTAAATTATGCATTTAATTGAAATTTTTTTTAAGTTGCAGAACAAATCTATTCAAATCAAATTTCACTTAGCTGTAGACATAGATTTTTGGTTGTAGATTACAAATTATTATTATTCTATTTTCATGGATAGGGTTTTGGTTGTAGATTGTAATAGAATTATTCTAATGGTAAGATGTAAAAAAATTCAATTCAAATCAAACTTGCACTTAGCTGTAGACATATTTTTGGTTGTGGATGGCAAATTATTATTACTATTTTAATGAGTAGAGTTTTAGCTATAGATGGTAGTATTATTTAATTTATTCTGATAATAAGTTTGTCTTTTATTTTCTATGTAAAACCCTAAACCCTAAACCCTAAACCCCAACCCTAAACCATAAACCCTAAACCCCAACCCTAAACCATAAACCCTAAACCCCAACCCTAAACCCTAAACCCTAAACCCTGGTAGTAGATTGCAATTTACTATTTTTAAAAATTGGTGGCTTACTTTTTATACATAATTTATATTAAAAAAAAAAAAAACAAAGAAAAAAAATTACTTTTAATTGATTTATTTATTTATTTATTTATAATTAAGTTCTTTAAGAGAGTGAAGTTGTGCAGTTTATTGAGACTATGCATCATACATGTTCAATATTCAAATATGGATAATTTTGAATGGAGGGGGATAGTGATTGAAGTTTATTATAGATTATTAAGGATTTCTGTTGAATAGTTCTTTTCTTGTGAGATTATGTTGTTGATATTCTTTATTGGAATCAATTTGATTTATTTTATTTAATATTGGGTATCATTGTTAATAGTGTGTCTTGCTATATTATTGTTATTAGTGGAGTTGACCTTTCTCTTATACAATTACTATTTTGAAATGTATACTTTAGAAATCACTAGACTGCAACACATGACACTATGGTTGAGCTTTCTAAGATAGGATGTGATAGTCAACCTCATGATGTTTATAGGTGGTCCACACTTGTCAAGAATGTTTCTTCGGTTGTTCCTATTTTGTTATCATATATGTGTTGATAATGATAACCTTTATTTGAAATAGTAGTAATCTTATAATTGCATGTACTATTACTCTATCCTGAGTTGTAAGATTGGTGTCTAATCTAGGACTTCGTCCTTGTTTCACCTAAGTGGGTGGCAGCCGACAGGGATATTGTCTCAGGAATTGGACCCTAGAAAGGGTTCCATACCCACTCTTATATTTACTTAATGGATGGGTTTTAAATTGTTTTACAAACTACAAGGTCTCTACGATTTCACGTAGGCAAGGCCATCACTGATGAGCCCTTCAGACATTAGGTCTGGCCCTTAGGTTTTTCCTTTTGGGTATTGATTAATCTTGCCACTATTTTTTGAATCTTATGCATACCTTGTTCATCTGTGTAAATATAGTAGATGATTACTATATGATTGTTCTAGATAAAGTAAGGATATGATTTGTCATCATGATCATGTATCTAGCCATCCTCTGAGCTTGTGTTGAGTTTCTAGACATGTAGTCATCTGGCAAGTGTAGGTAGGAGGGAGAAGGCAGTTGCATTGTGATGGAATGCAAGAAAAACTTGAGTAAAAAGGAGGTATGTTGTGTTGTAAACTAAAGAAAGCATTAAGATAATGTTTATCAATTAATCCGGATTGAAATTATAACTTGTTAATTACTACTATTGCTTGAAGCTTACAATGTATTATATTATGATGAAAAAAAAAGAAATTGCAAAAATAGTAGACTATGGTGTAATTCATCCATGTTTTTTTGTGTCTCTTAAGTGTGTGTTTTTTGGGAATTGCATCTCCATTGAAATATTATGTTAAATTTGTGTTAAAAGTTTGAAAAATATTTGTAGTGTTGTGTAATCCTCACTGGGGTAAAAAGTGGGTATTACACTATCTAACAATTTCATAGCTCTATTATATGCATTTCCAAATTACATTTCAAATATCAGTGGCATAATGCCTACTAGTCTGTCACATTCATAAGAAAGTGTTTCAAGGTGGCCAGCAAAAGAAATTGCCACTAAAGCCATATTGTGGACTCTTTAAATGCTTTCTTACCACAACATATTCAACGGGGGACTCTGCAAGTTAAGGTGTCAATCCAAAACATGCTAAATTCCATCTTACAAGTATTGACAGAAGGTTTTGAATACAATGAGAACACACTACCATTTGAAGACCTTTATACTTGTGAGTTGTGTTGCACGGTCCATTTGATTTGAATGTTTTAGTGCAACATAATCCATCAGTACAAAGGTTTCAAATAACATGTCCTCGTTGTATTTGATATTGGCAATGTTGGGACCCCGTGTATGTATTGGCTCATCTACCCTCACCAGTTGCATTTGATGTGTAAAGTATGTTTGTATAGAATTATGACAATTAAAATTCAATTCAATTTAATTTACGAAGGTAATAAACACATCTAGGACAAGCACCTTGATCAGCTATTGGTTTCAAAGAATGAAATATATATCAAAATGGTTGATTGTGGAAAGGTAATAACATATAGGACAAGTATAGAATTTTAACAATTGCAATTAAAAGGCACTTCATCTTGTGCATGTAGTAGATGTTTGATTGCAGCACTACATGTATTTTATACAATGTCAATAGTTGTGCATTTGAGATGTGAAGTGTCTTTGTATATAATTAAATAAAAACTAAATAATAAAGAACACTTCATTTTTTTTCTAGTTCCACCCTCTTGATATATAATATTAAGCTTTACAAAAGCCCACTACTGCCAAAAAGTGTACAAAATTCACCCTCTAACAAACCATACAACTCAAACTAGTCACAAAAAAAAGAAAACATGAAAGACAAAAATTCTCTATTGCCCAGACCACTTCATAACAGGGTTTGCAAAAACATCGTGTTTTTCAAACATCCTCGCACAACTTAATGAATTTTGTAAAACAGTCATGTTTATAAACCATCCCAACCTCAAAAATTTCCTCCCATACCTCCTTATTCTTCTGCCGCTTATCATAGGTTGTGGGTTCATGCCTATTCTTGTCACCACCCATTATGTTACATAGGCAATCGAGACAACTGCAAACCAAGTACAAAACCAGAAAAAAGTTAAACCAGAAACAGGGCGAGTTGAAGTTTCTAGAGCTTCTCAAAGTGGTAATAATTTGAAATACCATCCCAGTGGCTCCCATCCCATCATAATTTCTCAGCATTAAAGTTATTTGTAAGACCGAAGATATCGGCATCATTTCTTGCCAAGTCGCACAGAGTTTTCAGGAAGGTTTCCCTTCCTCTCCACCATTTAACCACCACGTTTTCAATAGCCAGGTTGCCAACATGATCCACTGGTTTATTTCCTTCCTAGAAAACATGTAAAATCTTGAACTCCTCCAGGTTGGCAATAATTTCAAGGCAATCCTTGATCAAGTTCAAAATAGTCCAGCTTGGCTCTGTACTACCCCTGATGCATTTCACAATGTTGAGTGAGTCACTTTCCAACCAAACTTGTCTAAAGCCTTCCTTGATAGTGATGTGTAGCCCTATGTAGGCGGCGCTGGCCTCCGCATAATGGTTAGTCTAGGTGCTCAAAGGGAGCGCCACTGCAGAGACCAACAAACCCAAGTGATTCCTCACCACTCCCCCACTACTTGTCGGCCCAGGATTTCCCTTGACCGCCCCATCAATATTGATTTTGATCCACCTCAGAGGGGGCGGATGTCATAACACATTCACTGTGCTATGTTTTATTTTATAGATTGGAACAGAGATATTCCAGCAAATCTAACATCTTTCGATAGTTTCCCATTCCTCTCGGTTAGAATCAAGTGGAGGGTCATTTTTCCTGTGAGGGCGATAATTGAGAAAGTTTTCCTTAATATAATTCCTTATTCTAATCGCCACCACTTGAGTCGTGGACTCCATATCTTTGAAAACCCTATTATTTCTTTCCTTCCATACACCCCAGACTATATGGGGCAAGGATAAGTTCCACAGAATACCAAGTGCATGGTTACCAAAGGAACACTTCCATTGGCACCAAAATTTCTGTATACAATCAGGGGAGACCCAATTAATATTCCATGGATTGAGGAAGAAATCCCAAATATAACTATCAAAGGAACAATGTAAGAGCAGATGTCCAACATTTTCAGCTTCTTGTTTACATAAAAAATATCTATTAGTGATGGGGAGACCACGTTACAAAGATTATCGATGGTAGATATCTTATTCTACATAAACAACGAGAAGATGTTAATTTTAGAAATTAAGAGTTTATTCCAAACTCCTTCCCAAAAGGGGGCAGAAGAAAAAGACTTAGCAATGATCCTGAAAGCGTCTGCCACCACAAATTGCCTAGAAGTAGACCCATTCCAAATGACCAAGTCCTCCACCTGAGAGGAGGGGATGTGGATCAGGTTAAGCCAAGATTGCAAAGGCGCCAAAGAAGCATCGAACCTTCTAAGGTCCACCCAACCTCCATCTCTGATATAATTCACCACCCAAGCGTCAATCAATCTAATGCATTGTTCTTTGAATTGGGAGGCCCATAGCGAATCAAATAGTGGACCCTCTCTCGTCCACCAATCATTCCAAAACCTGATATTTCTCTGATTCCCTAGAACCTATATGCTTCCCTGATTGGTAATGGGGTTGGAACTGAAGAAGTTGTTCCACATATCAGAAGCCGAAGTCGGTAGGGTATAATTTTCCAACATCCTTTAGAAAGTATGAATTTAGTATTTTCCCTTGAAAATATCAATCCATTCTTTGCTCTCCTTTAAACATCTCCAAACTGTTTAGCCATTAGAGCCCTATTGAAGTCTCTCAAATGCCTTATGTCTAGACCTCCCCTATTTCTAGGTAAGAAGACTTGATCCCACACAACTAAATGAAGCCTAATCTTGGATTCAATACCCGACCATGTAGAAAATGCTTTTGTATTGTTTCCATTCTATCAGCAAATTTGACAGGGATTTTAAAGAGACTCGTAGCATAGACCAAAAGGTTCTGAAGAAAAGCTTTGATCAACTGAAGTTTACCAGCTTGACTTAACAAAGCCCCTTTCCACCCAGCCAACTTATTTTGGAAACTATCAATTAGACTAAACCAAAAGGAATTAAAGGTGGGTCCCATGTATAGAGGTAAACCCAAATACTAATCAGGAAGGGCTCCCATCTTACAACCCAAAAAATCTTCATTTTTTTATGCTCGGGGGTATTCATGAAAAAAATGGAGCTTTTAGAAAGGATGACTTTTTGCCCAGTTCCTTTCTCATATATATCCAGGATAACTTTAAGATTTTTTGCTTCTTTAATTGAGCTTTCCCCCATCAGCAAGGTATCATCCACAAATTTATGGTGGGAGAAAATAGTAGCTTGGGAAGAGGGTCGTAAACCCAACAGGTTGCTCTTTCTTACTTCTCTTTGGATAATTTTGTTGAAAGCTTTGCTCATCAGAGTAAAAAGGAAAGGGGAGAGAGGATCCCCCTGTCTAATACCATTGATCAGAACCATTGATCAGAACCAAAAATTTAGCGGTGGACACACACTAACTAACTAGCTTGATAAACTTATTTCCAAAACCAAATGATCGAAGCACTTTAAACAAAAATTTCCAATTGACCCGATCATAAGCTTTGAGAAGATCCAACTTCAGCAAAAACCAGGCTTCATATTGATAGATAAGGAGTGGATATTCTCATGAACCACAATAATAGAATCAAAAATTTGTCTACTAGGGACAAACCCATTCTGATGTTTCGAAATTAAAGAAGAGAGGATTTTATTAAGTTTGAACACAAGAATCTTAGTGAAGATTTTATAGATCTAATTGCATAAACTAATGGGTCTAAAGTCCTGAAAAGAATTGGTATCAGGATTTTTGGGGATAAGGACAAAAAAAAGTGGCATTCAACTCCTTAAGAAGCGATCTGGAACCAAAAAACTCTCTTGTAGCATCCACAACATCAGAACCGATAATCTGCCAAAAGTTTTAAAAAAAGAACATAGGGAAACCATCAGGGCCAAGATCCTTATTACCTTAAATAGAGAAGACTGCAGATCTAACCTCTTCATGGGAGGGAATTCCGGTTAGCTCCTTATTCATGTCCTGGGAGATGGTGTTACAAAACTCCTGCAGGATCTCATCTTGAGCATTATCATCAAGAGGGCCATCATCTGAAAGAAGAGCAGAGAAATATCTAATAGCTTCCTGGTTCAGCTCCTCATGCTTATCAATCCAATGATGATCCACCAAGATTTTATTGATTTTGTTTGATGCCCTATGTTTGAGAGTGGTCATATTAAAAAACTTTGAATTTCTATCACCATATTTGAGCCATAAAGCTCTAGACCTCTGCTTACAAAATTCCTCCTCCTTGGAAATCATATCATGAAGTTTGTTTAATAACTCAATTTCTTTATCCATAATCATAGGATCATACCCAACATATTGAATCTTAGATTAGACATCATCCAGATCCTTCTTGACCTTCTCTTTTATCTGAAAATTATCGAAAGAGGCTTTGTTCCAATGTTGAATATTGGACTTGACATTGGAGAGTTTCTTAGCCACTCTAAACATCACAGTCCCCTAAATATCAACACTCCACCATTCAGAAATTTTTCATGTATTTCCAAAGCTAACAACCACATCTTCTCAACTCGGAAAGGGAAATCTTTCCTCCCAGTCAAAGGGGAAACACTCGAGCTGATCGGGAAGTAGTTAGAGCCAATTCTGGAAAGCACATTTAGCCTACAAGAAGCATCCTAAATCCACTCAGGAGAGATAATACCCCTATCCATCTTAACTTGAATGAGGTCCCTCCCACTTCTCTTGCTAGACCAAGTGAATTTAGCCCCAAGGAGATCCAGGTCTAACAAACCCAGAGAGTTAATCATATCCGGCAAGTCATGTCTACTATCATCTGAAATCGACATCCCACTAGACTTCTCCAAATTAGATAGAGGGGTGTTGAAATCCCCTAATAAAATCCATTTCTCATTAGGGAAGATCATTCTAGCATTAATGATAGAAGACCAAAGCACTTTTCTAGCATTTTTCCCATTTGGGGCATAGATATTGGATATGATCCAAGAAGACCCATCTTTAAGACTAGTAAATCTAGTAGCTATGTGATTAGGATAAGTTAAGACAATCTTACCAATTAATAGTCTAGGATTCCAAAAAGTGGCAATTCCACCAGACACCCCATCAGCATCAACACAATGAGTTCCACAATCTCTAAAAATAGCCAATTTAATATTTTCCACTTTACAACCAAGCATTTTGGTTTCTTGAACAGGGCAGATATCTGGCTTATGATCTCTAACCAAGTTGGATAGAATATCATGCTTGTGGGGATGATTCAGTCCCCTAATATTCCAGGACTAGATAGGAGGAGCCAATCCCCATGTCATGTAGTGTTCTTTGGGCTCCATCAGCAATGGATGCCCGACCGAAGTTATTTGAGGGTATTAATCTAGTTGTCAAAATTCCAAAATCCTCCAATTGGTTTTTGAGGGACATAATAATCTCACCAAGTGGTCATATATTGATATTAATAGGATCACCATCAAGATAGAGATTAGTAATAAGAAAAATAAGGTAGATACTTAAGTCTCTTTAGATGGAAGATGTTAAGATTATTTTCAGTTTGAGAATTTATTCATTTGGTTAAAAATTTATCCAAAAAATAATCCAATTTAAAGGAAGAGGTTTTTGTTATGGATAAGGATATTAAGAGAGGGAAGGACATGCATAGTACTAGATTATTGGTTCTTGAAAAAGATTTATAAACTATAAAAGAATATATATATGTGTGTGTGTGTGTGTGTGTGTGTGTGTGTGTGTGGTAATAGACGTTATTTAATGAATGATAAAAATAGACTCTTGGGGATAAAATTTTAAGTGATAAATTAAATAGGATAGCTAAAGCTTCAAAACCTATTTCCAAGTTTGTTAATGCAAGTAAAAGAGTTCATCCCAAATCTAAGACTGGGAGAAATAGGAAAAAGGAAATGGGGAGAAAAAATGAGTTGTAGGATTATGTTAATCTCCATGATAGTTGCTACTCGAAATAGGTGGAACTCATTGATACTTTAAAATTGTATATTGTTTTGTTATGGTATTTTATTTTATTTCCCAATTTATTTTGTTGGTCCACTATTGTTTTGCTAATGGTTAACTACTAGTTTGTTATGTTTCTTTCTACAAAATGGTTTTAGGGCCCTTCAAAACCTCTTATATAATGTTTAAATTATTTTTTTATCTTACTTGATGTCATAAGCAGAAAATTATGAAAGAATGGTAACAATAACAATGTTGATTGTATTCACTATAAAAGATTGGATGAAAGGTTAACATACCTAAAGCATAAGTATGCATTAAGTAGGGTCAAATGTATCTATAGATAATGAATTTGTAACCATAAAAATAGAACCAAACCTATAGGGTTGATATTAAATAGAGTTCATATATAGCATAAAATTTAAAGTAGAACAATGGCATAGATGTAGCATTTTCAAGTGAAAGACTATTCAAAAGTCAAATCCACCTCAAAGAGATTTCATTGTTTATACAAAAATCATAAATTAATTTTAGCCTTCTTCAAATTTAATATTGTAAGATCGAAAATACAATTGTCTACTTTATCATTCCTATCTATCATTGATCAATCATAGACAATTTGTACTTAATTCATTACATTTACTTAATTGATCTTGTTTAATCTTAACATTTGTTTATTTTCATTTATAATTATATAATTTTATAGATAATTGATTATCATTCCTAACTATCATTAATCAATCATAGATAATTTATAGTTAATTGATTACATTTACTTAATTGGTCTTGTTTAATCTTAAGAAATGTTTATTTCATTTACAATTATCTAGTTTTATATATGTATTATTATTATCTTTTAACAAATAACTTATTTGATCTTTAATAAAGATTCTATTGTAATGAACAACTACAACTCATGATTTTTTAAAGAATTTGATACAAATGAATATTAATTTTTTAATATTTTATAGTCCCTTTCTATATTTTAAGGTCATAAAAATATGTATATAAGTGAAATGCACATCTTTAATAGACCTTAGAAATCATAATATAATTTATTTAAAATAATTTGAATGCCAATAGTTATGTTGAAATATGGGATTGGTAAGATGGTAGAGGCTCATTGTTAAAAAAGGATTTAACCATGGTCAAGGCTCTAGAAGGTTGATAGCTAGGCACTTCATGTCCTGCTCCTCTTACAGTTGCAAATGTTAATCCTTTGTAAATTACACTATAACCCCCCACATCAATATTTCCATTCATCCATTGATACCATGATTTCTTTATTGGAAGATTCAATGCATTGATGGAATATTTTGTACTAGTCACTGGAATCTTTGCATCCACATCTCCACTACAAACAAAATAACAACTATCAATCAAATATAACAATCTAAATATTTATAATAGTATTTTCTCAAAGAAGTATTTTTTTCATTATACCTGTAGACTAGTATCCTCAATCTCGCTGCCATCATTCTTCTATATATTGGGAGCATAGTGGTTACACTGATGTTGTACTCGAGAAAATTACTGCTTGGAGAAAAATATGATAAATAGGAGGGGGTTTAGATCATGATATTCCACTTGTATTAACTAAGATTATTTAAAGTTTTATTTTTAATTCAAGAAGTTGTGTATATCATCATACCTACATTTTGTTCATGCATAAGGTAATCTTGTTCTATTTGCATGAAGAGCACTTTGTACTTCAAGTGTGTTAAGGTAGGTAATTACATAACCTCCACTACATGGATCAAAATCACCTGATCCATTCATGGGGGTAGCATCCTGTAATAGAGAGGATCTATCAGTAATTTATATTTTTTTAATTTGATTATATGATCCAACATCACTACAATTCAAAAAATGCTAAAAGTATCTAAAAAAATATGCATGTATTTAAGTAAATTTATTTCTTACCTTTGAACTAGATCTTGAAGTAGATGATATCCAAGTAGATCTCCATACAGGGTGAAGATGGGAAGGACAAAGTGGTGCATAAATATTATAGGGGTTTATGTATTTAAAGAGTTCTATGTACTTATGAGTTTGATGACTTGAATATGATGTAATACAACGCTCATTTGCATAGTCTTCATCTGATATTAATTCATGTGACCATAGATAGTCAACCTTCCCACTATAATCTATATTGATGTCAATTTTTCCATTCCCAACCTATACATCCACAATTTTCAATAAGTTAGTATTTCTAGTAATTTGTAATTCAAAAATACATATTTTTATTATTATTTTCCTATAAAGACATATATTATATGATCAATGTAATTGTCTAAGAAATTATTTAAATTATTATACATCATATATAAAAACATAATGGTTTTAATACATCTTAGAAAATAATTACATATATTTTACCAAGTACGTTATAGAAATAACAATGTCATTATAATTAATAATAAATTGAAATAAAAATACCATTATAATTAATAATAAAGTGATATAATATTTATGAATATATGGCATTAAATATATGATATACATTCTTATTTAAAACTTTAAACAACTCAAAAGTTACAATTATAAAAATATTGTTAACTATATGTTGAAATCATTATCTTTTGAAAAGGCATTATAAATAAGAGTCAATTTAATCAAACAAAATGAGTAGATAATTCTTCAAATTTAAATGGTAACTAAAATATTTTTTTAGAATACATACTATTAGGAAAAATGTGCCTCCAGCTTGTATCTCCATCTTCGTATTTAATTATTTAATTTTATTTATTTATTGTTCAAAATATATTCTTTATAGTCACTTATATTTTCTAATTTGGTAATTTATATTTATCACTTAGCTTTCACGAGAGTTTCTAAATGCTACTATGGTCATTTTTACAAAGTGTAAGAGTTGATGGATTAAAAAGAACATGAAAATGGGAAGTATAAAATTGGAAAAGATTAAAGAATTATTTTATTCTATACATACATATTATCAAATAGTTAGATAAAATTACAAATGGATAATGTACATACATATTTTATTTTTTAATTTAAATCTTTTTTATTTGGGTGTTACGATTTACATGGACATTTTCATGCTATTATTATTGTCATGAATCTCTATTTGATAGAGTCAAAAATATTCATAAGCTAAGAGAAATAATTACTTGATGATAACAATCAATTAAAAAAGTATTTATTACATTAATAGGAGATTTATATTTGTAGTAATAATGATAATGCTAATAAAAAATAATAATAATAATAAAATATTAGATAGCAATATTTATAGTAAATCAAGTTTATTCACACAAATATAAATTATAATTAAAGAAAAAAATAATGACAAAAAATATGTGATAGCTAAACTAAAATTGATCTCAAGGTTTTTATTAGATTAGCACAAGGAAGGGCCGAAAACTATTGCAAAGCAATCATCAAGGCAAAGGAAGTGAATCTCATAAGCAATGAGATTAGGAAAGCAAAAACACTAAAAAAATGAGGAAACAAATAGCCAGAAGCAACAAAAATTAGATGAGACTAGCTAAAGACCGGCAAATAAACTAAGATTTGCTTAACAATCTAAGGCCTTTTATGGTCCGCCACTCCTTGTTAAGGAACTCTAGTTTTTATTCAAAAGTCACCTCCCCTAGAGGGAGACTCGAACCAACCATGCTAGGCAAAGGAGAAGTAGAGTGTACGGTATCCTTTGAGTAGATTTTCCATTTTATACCAAAGTGGTGACAACTATGGTGAGATTGAAGACCACCTTCTTCCATCTTTCATTTATCCTTTTTTTTGAATTTTAGCTCCCGTTGGAAAACCTGAATCATAGTGGTAGTGTTATTAACAAACTTATTGCAACACACAAAATAAATTCATGAATGGTTTTTTAGTAATGTCTCCTAATTATCCTTCAATTTGGAAACCTCATTTTCTAGATGCTTCCTTTATTCCAAAGAGCTCACCTCCAACTTAGTGTTTTGGACTCCCCTATCTAGCCTCTCCCAATTATTAGAGGTGGATGCCACATTCTTTATTGCATCTCAAATATCCTTATTAACTGACTCATCTAGCCACTCTTAAGCTTTTTTTAAAACTAGGGTTTTACGGAGGTGATTTTTTTGCTTAGTTGTGTTTAATTGGGTCACTTTCCATTTTAAAATATTTGTTAGGAGGTTATAGAATTTGCAAATCTCTTCCACTTTGTGTCGTAGCTAAATATAGAAGATGCATAAAGGTTGGTTCAATCGAAAAATGGGGACCAAATATGGGTATTCATCTTGGGATTATCTTAGAAGAGGAGGATGTGTGGAGCTAGACAAACTAGACGTGTTCCAAGAGTGAAGGATGAAAGAGTTGAGGGAATCAAAGTCATCTTATGAGACAACGATAGGGGAATCATTTGGTCATTTTGGAAAGGAAACTTTTTCCCCTTTTTCTTTGGGGACTCTAAGGTCAACAAGTAAGGATTTTCTCTTACAATAAGAGGGCCTAGGGTCTAGCAATAAATTGAAACTCTTTAAGTGAAAAGGCAATTTTTTGTCTGGGTTCAAGCTAATAGAAGTAGCAAGGGATGAGGATGGGGAAACTTTAGAATTTATCTTGTTAGGTTATGAGTCCTACAATTGCCACTTTTTCACTTGCTCTAGAGCTACTTTTATCATACTTTTACATGTCTCAATTATATCTTGTACCATACTTTTACCTAGTTAATGATATATGAAACATGTGATTATATGAATATGATATGTGAGTTTCTATGGTTGATATATTGTCAATGTTTTTAGAAATGGTGTTGATGTGGATACATTCTTTTCTTCAGAAACTAACATACAACTTAAGGATTTGCAGTTAGTCTACACAACCAAAGCAAATCATGCCTTGTTGCTTGCACGGAAGAAGTCAGGGGTTATCAACTAGAACATTATTGTAATGAATTTGTGTTGACTTTGTCTTGAAAAATAAAGGCATGAAGGTATTTCAGGAGTCTATGGGATGATAAAGTTATGTTTCATAAATCCTAAAGCATGAATTCTTGCACATTCTTGTCTTGTTACTCTTTAGATAAAGATTCCAATTTGGATTGAGACTCATGTTAAAGTTAGTTATTTAATATTCTTATTGGAATAAGGCATCCTCAATAGTAGAAAGGATTGATAACAGTTCTTAGTAGATTTAGAGAAGCAATTGTTCCACTCTCGTAGACTGTTTATAAAATTTGAGTTCTACCTAAGTTGAATATCTTTGACACATGTAATTTCATATTGGATAACAAATAGATTTATGAGTGGTCAAGAATAGTATTGTTACTATTGTTATGTGTTGATCAATATGAATAAAGTGATTTATTACCAATGCACTAAGTTTAAAAAAAAATGTGGTTTGAGGTTACATCTCCTCAAGGAAGGGCCACTTGAGGTAGTGTAACTCTATCTTAGTTAGTTTAATTTGTTAAGAATAAGTTAGATTATTATTACTTATAATATTCATTATTATGATTTATTTTCTTCATGCATTTTATTAACACAATTGATAATCGGAGTCTAGGTTATGGCCAAGTCATTACACTATTTACCCACAGCCACTACTGAGTCAACTTACTAGTTACCTGTGGCAAGTACTATACAAATAGATTTTTCATTTCAATATTGATTATGCCTTCATTAGTTGGAAGATACCTTTATGCTACTAATAGACAGATTAAGATACCCTTTCTTCACATATAGGGCTAGCATCATCCAAGTATATATGTCCTTGGTCTATATTTAAATGACCCTTTGCTCTATGACATTAGGTTTCTCCATGTGGGATTAGTTGCCCAGTTGAAAGAGTGCATCGATTTGTCTACACCAATCTTTTGTACTTAATAGAGACAATTCATTAGGTGTTGGACCCTCATTCTAAAAGATGAGGGAGGGATTATCAAATCTGGGGTGAATGAAAGTATTTTGTCAATATTCATTTTTCACATACTTGTGCACAACAAGTTGCAATTATTAACTTTGAGCTAGTCAATGTGAAGCCTCTTCATCTTTGACTGTAGTTGGTAAGAATGAAGATGTTCATCAAACATTTCAAGGCTTTAGAAAATAAAACAAAAACTTCATTAAGATCAATAGCAACAATTCTTCAAACCATATTGATACAAGCAATTTGTAGCCACAACTCCCCTTGTTGTAGCTTACTATTCTTCTAAGACATTCAAACATCACAACGTCACACCCCTTTTTGAGTCCTTGCATAACATCACACTTCAATTGATTAACAACAATTTGATGAAGCTTCCTCCTATCCATCGTAGAGACACCTCCAAACCTTTACCTCCTTCCTTTAATTCCAATGCCATTTGTCAATATCATCATCAACCTGGGCATTATATTGAGAAATGTATTCATTTGAAGCATGGAATTCAAGACCTCATTAAGCACTTCATTTAGAATTTTTAATTGGTAAATATTTACATTTTTTTATTAGGCAGCATGAATGTTTAAGCTTAAAGATGATAGTTATATATCCACTAATGAAGTGCTTGACCAAAACAATGTTGTAAATTTGATAGACCAAGAGAAACCCAAGCCCAAGAGCGAACCTAATATTACCTTTTCCTCAAGTGATATCATAAATGCACCTCATTCTCCATTACACATTATTGCAAAAATCAAAGATAAACCCTCATGAGAAGTTCTTATTGATCCGGTATGTATGGTGAATGTTATTATAGAAGAACGTCTTTACACACAACAATTACATCAAACACATGATAAATCAAAAGTCTTGATTAAGGTGCATGATGGTTTCCCTTGTCCCACCATAGGTTTATTACTCTTCCCATACCAGTTGGCTCTATGTGCTTAGATGTTACTTTTACCATTATCCCTACATCAAACCAATTTTGTGTGATTTTTGAGTCATCATTGGCTCACATACATGAAGGCAGACCCTTCTACCATTCATAAGTATTTTGGTGATTAATATTTTTCTTTGAAGAAGTTGTATTCTTTGATAATGGGTAGTGGAAACATAGTTATTTATCACCTAAATGTATTTATAACTATTTTATGTTGATGGCATCATATTAACATAAATATAAAGGAATAAAAATAATGCATGGTTTTACTCTGATAAGCTACCATAATTTAAAAGTAGCTTATTTAAATTGATTGAGTACTCTAGATTATTGCATAATTGATGTAGCTACTTTAGTTTTTCACTTATTATTTTAGAATACTTCAAATCAAGATGGAAGAATCATTGTATCATGCCTAGAATTAAATTGACACTCCAAGTTAAAATTAAAACTCTTTTATGATATGTAATACATTTAGGAATAAAATACTTTTGCTTAATTTATAATCTCGTAGTCTTCAACAAACAAAAATATATATATTTTTCCTTAATCTAAATTCAAGAGTTAATTCAAGTTACAATTCAATTAGAATTATAAGTTTATCTAGGTTAGGCTTCAATTAGGGTTAGAGTTCAAATTAGTTTAGGGTTCACATAAGGTTTTATAGTTTAATTATGGTTGGAGCTTAATTAGGGTAAGGGATAATATTAGAGTTAAGGTTCAATTAGGGTTACATTGGGGGTTAGGGTTATGTTTGGGTCCCAAATATAATTAAGATTAGGATTATAGTTAGGTTTATGGCTCAATTAGCATAAGGGTCAGTGTTTAATTAAGGATAAGGTTCAATTAGAGTTATGATTCAATGAAGGTTCAAGGTTAGGGTTTGAGTTCTTGATTAGGGTTATAGTTCAATTAGGGTTACACTAGGGGTTAGGGTTAGGTTTAGAGATCAAATATAATTAAGATTAGGATTATAGTTAGGTTTATGGTTAAATTAGCATAAGGGTCAGTGTTTAATTTAGGAAAAGGTTCAATTAAAGTTATGATTCAATGAAGGTTCAAGGTTAGGGTTTTAGTTCTTGATCTGGATTAGAGATCAGTGAAGGTTCAATTAATGTTAGTTAAATTAATTATAGTTTAATTAAGGTTAGAGTTCAATCAAGGTATGGGTTCTAATTAAGGTTATATAGTTAAATTTGGGCTAGGGTTTAATTAGGGTTATATTTTAATTGAATTAGAGTTCAACTAGTGTTATATTTTAATTAAAGTTAGAGTTCAATTAGGGTTTAATTATGGTTCAAGTTAGGGTTACCGTTATTTAAAAAATCTTAGGGTTAGGGTCAATTTTAGGGTTCAAATAGGGTTAGAGTTAGGGTTTAATCAAGGTTCAATAAGGGTTAGGTATCAAGTAATATTCAATTAAGGATAGATTTGGGGTTTAATTATCATTAGGGTTAAGATTATATTAGGGTTTAATTAGCATAAGGGGTACTATTCAATTGGGGTCAAGGCCCATTTAGGGGTATGATTCAACCAAGGTTTTGGTTAGAGTTAGAATTTAGCAATGGTTATAATTTAATTTGGGTTAGGATTCATTTATTATTAATTTTAATGTTAGAATTTGGGTTAAATTAGGACTCAATGAGTCTTATGTTTCATATAAGGTTAGAATTTAATTAGGGTTAGAATTTAATTAGTGTAAGGGTCAAGGTTAGGGTTACACTTGGGGTTAAGATTAAATTTAGGGATAAAATATAATAAGGATTAGGGTTGCATTAATTATAACACAAAAACTAATTCTAACCCTACTCGTTATTCTAATTCTAACTCCAACCTCAACCCTAACATTAACACTAATTCTAACCTTAACTATGACCCTTATTCTAACTTTAACCATAATCATAAACCCATTTTTAAAACTAACACTAATTATAACTATAATGTTATCACTAACCCTAAAATAGGCCTATCTCTAATAGTAATTGTAGTCACATAGATCTGTCCATTTTAATTAAATGAATATTTGCTATTTATTTGATTAAAACCCCACTAGCCAACAGTTAATTAAATTAACATTTAATTAATTCATCTTCAAACATTCTCCTATTAATTAAATAAATTATTCAATTTATTTTAATTCATTCATTAAACCAAATTCACAATCAATTAAATGAATAAATCATATTTATTTAATTTAATCCCCTTTCTTCTTTTAAATAAATTAAATAAAACATTTATTTAAATCATTAAAATCCCCCCCACTTGCATTCTCCTAAAAATGCAACTTCCACCTATTTGTTGAAATAAATGAATTTTATTTTAATAAAAAACCTATTTTCCCTCACCCACCAAACCCACTTGCAATCCTAAACCCCTTCTAGATTCTTCTAACACCTTCCTAATTAGCCTAATCTATCCCCTAAATATTGTCACATTCCTAAGCAACTTGGAGTCACTTCTCAAAGACTTCAAAGTCTTTGAAAAGAATTAAATGCTTGATGTGTTCAACAAGCTAACCTCTAAAGTCTTCCAAACCACTAATGGCTCTTACATGACCATTTATGGTTAAATCCACTTGCACCCATGGTTAGGGACTTTGACCTCTAACTCAACCCTCATGTAACTCATGTGTCTCCTCAAGCATTTATTGCTTTGACCATGGTTATCCTCACTAACTCTTGCACAAGAGTTTATCCATTGGATAATGAATTTATCCACTCAACTCAACCTTAACCTTACCTCTCAAGTTAACCCTCAAGTCATGTCAAGTATTTAATACTTATTCCCTCTCCTCTCAACCTATTTCATGTTGACATTTGTCATCCTGGGATTGGGTTGAAAGTCCTCACATAGATCATAAACCATTCAATCCTAACCCTTGTTGAGATTACTCAATCTCAACCATCCATTGCGCCATTTTTCCTATAAATAGAGCCCATTTCTTCATAATCCAGATCCTGAAAACTTGTATGCATTTACATTATAGTCATTTTTAGAGAGCATTTAGTATAAATCAATTATATTCACTCTTTTGGTTCAAAATCAACACTAGCTAATTAGATAATCTCTTATTTTAGCTTTTGTTCACACTTGCATAGCATTAGATTAATCATTTTTCAATCTTGAACCTCCATAAGGCATCCATAGTGCAAAAAGCTATAGAGAGCTACACTAATTTGGAACTTGGAGAGGAGAGGAACAAGGGAGGAGGAGCTACAAGTATGGTGGAAGGCATTTGGAGATGCCTTATTGTATTTGCTTTCATCGTCAAATGCTTTATTATGTTTTTAGTGTCTCTCTTGGTATGTCTGCTTATAATAGTCTTTGGTTGATTAACACTAACAATTCTTTGTTTCTTGTTGTTTCTCATATGTGTTATACCACCACAGGTTTTGTCTAACATCTCCCATTTTACAGAACATCATTTGGTGAACCCGATGTGAAATGAAGAGCATCTGTTTTTAAACTACTAATTTTTTACTATTTTAATTGACACAAGTCACGCTCTTGCGCTTTTGTTCACGCTTTAGCGCTATCGCAATTTGGTATTTTAGCACTATTGTTCCCCCAATAGCGCTATTGTCCCCAAATTAGCGCTTTTGTTTATAGTCTAGCACTATTGACCCTTAAGTAGCGCTATTGTTCTAGAATTAGCGCTTTTGGTTTTCTGTTTAACAGAGGTAACTCTGTTCGATAGCATTTATTTTAGCATTGTTGTACTTACTAGTGCGCTTCCGTGATAAATAGCGCTTTTGTTCTCACACAGAGTAGCGCTATTGTAACATAGAGTTGTAAAAAATATCTTGTAACCGACAAATCAAAAAAATTTAAGCTTGTAGAGGCCCCCCATGTATGTAGATTTTGCTAACCTTTTGCTTTTTGTGCAGGTATGAACTAACCCCATTTTTCTTAGGATTTTAGAACTTCACTTCTTTTATTGCAAGTTAAAAATCAACCTCAAACTTTATTTTGGTGTTTAAAAATCAACAAAACAAACTTTGATTTTCTTGCAAGTTAGGGAACTTCAAAATTTTCATTTTGGTGATTTAAAACTCAACAAAACAAACTTTGCTTTTCTTGCAAGTTAGGCAACTCAAAAACTTCATTTTGGTGTTTAAAACTCAACAAGACAAAATTTGAATTTTTTAATTTATGTTTTTTGCATCAACTCAAACTAAAATTCACAATCCACACTTTGTTTTTGGCAAAATAAAAAGAACAAGCCACTTTTCTTTCAAGCTCAAAGCGATTTACTTCAAAGCAAACGTGTTTTTCATTTAGTTGACCAGGATTTCAAATTCCTAGTTTACTCAACATATTGCCTTTGAAGTTAAAAAGAGCATCATGATTTGTTGGAGCAACATCTCCAAATAGTTAGATCATATTAGGATGATGAGTTAAAAAGAACAAGTGTCTTTTGTGTTTGGCACGCTTGTGCAAAAGTTGTGGTCCTACTTCTAACACACACTATCCTCTCCCTTGGCTTTAGTGGTCCTAGGTGCAAGAGAAAAGTGTTAGTAACACTCAAATTTTATCTTTTTAAGAGAGGCCTGCCAAGAGACACATCACTCTTGGGAACGACTTCGTGCGGTAAATCCTTCGAGCCGCCATAGAAATCAGGTGTGAGCGAAAGTTGTAGCCTTAGGTATAGTTGTTCCTACAGTGTAACTTGTCGAAAGGACAAATGGGCCCCACCACAAGTTACAAGGCTCTTAAGTGAGTCACTACAGAATGAACTTATGTCCAAAGACATTGAAAATTACTAAACACCTTTAAGTAGTAGCCCACCCGTTCTATTGATTGAGGATATTTGTGAGAAGTTCAATGCAAGAGCATAGAAGGTTTTTCTCCCAAGATACTCACCATACATATTTCCTTGAGTAGAAACATAGCTTTTTGAAAGGTTACTTGTAGCTTGATAAAAGTGGTGACTCCCCCAGCATAGGGATCATCTATTTGTTATACTCGTGCAAGACTTAGTATATCACATCCTTACCTACCACAGTGGGATTCATAAGGTATGTAGTACCAAAGTTGAAAAAATATCAAGATGTGGGTTGAAATTATCGCAACTGACCATTTGACCTTAGGGACAAAGTGTGTTTGAAGTGTCTTCGTTTTGTGTCAAGACCAGTGATAAACTGAGCCGACTTCAGGCTTTTGGAAAAACATACTCAAAAACATTTGAAAAGAAAGGGTCATAAAAAGTCCAAAGATTGGGTTGATTTAGACCAACACTTATTTGTGCCTTTTGAGGCAACATTCTTGTGTTTGTGTGCTTGCTTTGTTTTCTTGTCAAAGAAAAATCAAAAATCAATTCCAAAAACAAGTATTCATCCAACACAAATATTTTTCAAAAACCAAAGATCAAAAACAAAGTGCAAAAATAAAGTATCAAACTATATACCATTCTTCACATTTTGAGAAAGAAGAATCTTCATCAACATATCAACTTGAAGAAAAGACCATTGAGCTCAAAGGCTTTCATCAAAAGAAGGAAATTCTTCTATCTTAATAGACAAATCTTTGTCTCACATAGAACCTTCTTACGTCACATGTGTCTATATCTTCAGGGAAAATCCAACGAGTTTGATCAAGAGTCTTTAAACCACAGAGCTTTTACTTAATATAGAGCTTTGAGTTATCATAAAAACAAGGGAGGCAAAATCAATCCCACCTTCTTTCCAGACATTTGCATCACATATAACTTAGCTAGGGAAGAACCACCAACACCTAAAAGAGAAGAGGAAGAGTTTGTTCCTTTTATAACACAAAGTTTTTATTGAAGTTAATATTTCATCAATTCTCACATTTACACATCATCAATCCATTCCAACTCTCGAAACATAAAAAGGTTTTTTCCTAAGTTCTCTTTCGATATTGCTTGAATCAAACACAACACATCACTTTTTAGAGTGTCTCTACATCTAGGATAAACTCATCCTAAGAGACATTTCTACACAGGTTAAAACTAGTCTATGAGTGAATCCTCTCCTTACTAGGTAGTTGGGTCTATAACACATCTCAAATCTCTCTAAACCTTATCATATCAAACATTGTCAACAAAACACAACAAGCAATTCAAGAAAGGACAACAAAACACAACAAGCAATTCAAGAAAGGACTTTGGAAACATCTACCTTTAGTGTTAGAGATCCATATGCAAAACACTTCACCAAACATATATCTCTCATTCCATCACCAACTCATCATCATTTTTACCAAACTTCAACAACAACTTGTAAACAAAATGGCTCAAACCCGATCAAGGTCTAGACAACTAGAAATTGAAGAGGAAGAGGAGGAAAATCTCAATGAATTCCAAGAAGCCCTTGGAGGAAACGCAAATGATGAGAATCCAAGTACTCCTACTCCTACAATAATAGAAAGGGCACAACACAACCCTCTCTTCAATCGACTTTTTGACGAAATACTCAGGAGCAATGTTGATGCTCACTTTTTAAGACTTGCCCAAGAGGGAGCCAAACTACCCTCTAATTTTGATATTGCACAACTAAGGCAAGCATCGGAATGACAAAGTCATAATGAGGATGAAAGAGGTTGAGATCACATCAGATACAACCTTCATCAAGGAAATCCCCCACCTCCTCCTCCTCCAAATGGCATTGACATGTTGCGGCAACAAGTCAAGAATCTTGCCCAACAACTCCACAGTGGTGTGAAAACAAACCAATTTTCACTTAATGATATTTGTCCCTATCCCTTTGATAGGAATCTACATATGCCACCTTTTCCATGAGGGTTTGAAACACCTAAGTTCGAAAAGTATCGAGGAAAAGGAGACCCTCGCGATCATGTTAGCAAATTTCATTCAGCATGCCTAGAAGTGGCATATGAGGACACATCCCTAATGCGACTCTTTCCCCAAAGTTTGGGAGGGACAACTACATCATGGTTTTCCCGACTAGCAGGTGGTATTAGGACATTCGAAGAACTGGTCCAGAAATTCCCTGCACATTACTCACACAACATCGAACGTGATATCACCATGGCCGATCTATGTAACACTAAGCAAAAACCAAGAGAGCTATTTTTCAGTTTTCCTGCAACAATAGCGATAAATGTCTAGCAGACGTTCCCTTCAGCTACCTGAAAGAGAGCTAGTGGAAATATTTCTTTCCAACTTGAATGAAGAAATGGAATTTCATTTGGACATGAAAGGCACAAAGTCCTTTAATGAAATGATCACACAAGGTTTAAAATGTGAACGGGCCCTCATCAAAAAGGGACTTATCAAAATATACAATGAACCCAAAGATGCGCCTCGCCCGTGATTCAACAGTGATAAACCTAACTTCTGGAATAAAAACAAAAACATCATCAATGAGGGGTTGTAGATGCAAGAACTATCAAAAGTGCACAACCTGTGGTCCAATTTGCAGGGCAACACCCCCCTCCTAAGACCAACACGGTTCCTCCCCCACCAAATCAAGGATGTAATGTACCGCAAGAAGAACTAAGATAAACAAAAATGAACATACACTCCCTTAGGGTAACCTATTGAAACGGTGTTACGTCAGTTGGTCTCTTCAAATCTGGTGACTTTACCAAAGACGTCCAATTATGAACCTCAGGTCAAACCTTCATGGTGGAGGGATAATGAACACTGTGAATTCCATCAAGGGAAAGGGCATAAAACAAGCAATTGTCATAGATTGAAAGATCTTATTCAGGATCTTATTGACCGAGGTGAGATTGAAATTGAAGGACACGACCCAAAAACAACAAACAATGATCATCTTATGTTTAAAAATTCATTTCCATCACAAAGATCAAAGGGGTTCTTCCACTTCAAGGCGAAACACAGATACCACTGATTATACGCAAGCCACCTATAATTACACTGTGAATCACCTATATGATGCCAATGAACAAATTGCAACCATTACCATCAAAAATCCAAACTCTACCTGCAATGTTGTTACGCGTTGCAATAAGATCGCCATTAAAGCAGCTCCACAAGGCACCCCCTCCATCCCAAAGCAGTATAACCTTGTGGAACAGTTAGATAAGACGCCCGCACTTATCTCAATCTTAGAGCTTTTGCGCCTATCCCCATCTCATAGAACAATCTTGGATCAAGCTCTCCAAGAGGCGTCAGTCCCTGCAAATCTAAATACAGATCAATTCCAAGACATGGTTGGAAATCTAAGGTCATCACCATGTCTCACTTTCTCGGAAAGTGACAGTACATCCTTCCAACAACCTCATAACGCCTCACTCCATATTGAAGGATTTATCAACCAACACATGATCAAGCGAGTCTTGATTGACAATGGAGCAGGCCTAGATATATATACACTACAATTGGTCACAACATTGGGGTATGCAGTTGAATTAGTGGATCCCCACAAAAAGATAACAATAAAAGCTTATGATGATGCAAAGCGTTCATCCAAGGGAGCGGTTGTGTTACCAATCCGCGTGGGCCCAGTGGTGAAGCATATCATATGTCAAGTTTTGGACCTTCCTCTGTCGTATAATTTGTTGTTAGGAAGACCTTGGATACATGCCATGCAAGCCGTTCCATCCACCTACCACCAATGTCTAAAGTTTCCTCATAATGGTGTAGAAATTACAATCCTAGGTGATGCAAATCCATTTGTATATTGTAACAATATCAACCATCAACCAAAGATTACCATTCCTAACAACAGAGAAGCCACCTCATCCACCTCATACGTTAGTCCAACCTCTCTTTCCAGTTCAAACACCACTATGCCCAAGCAAGAGAAGCTCAAGATGAAAATGGCAAAGGAAGGTCGTTGGACAAATGCCCACTTCTCCTAGAACTCATGGTAAACCTCAACGGTTACTTCAACCACCACTGGTCAAGCCAGCATGCACTTTGACGCCTTTCATCCTTGGAAAAAGTCAAGAAGAAGAGACAAGAGATGAGGAATTAGCAGAATGGATCTATAAAGATCTTATCACCACGAACATCCCACAAGCTAAGCTTCCCACAGATCAATATGGAAAAGGCCTTCTCATTATGCAAAGAATGGGGTATGATGGTCAAAGTGCTTTGGGTCCTTGCAAGCAAGGACGACATGAATCGTTGCAGCCGGAATTAAAACCCAAAGATAACACGGGATTAGGCTTTCAAAGAAAGATTCTTCCTAAACTCATATTCAAAGGGAAACCCAGCAAACCTCTATATCAACCTACTACAAACATAAAGAGGTCACCTTTGATTATATCAGCAGCACCAAGAACCACACCAATTACTCCAATACAGTTGAATATCCCAGCAACAACATCCACAACACCAATCATCCCACCAATCAAACCAACAACTCCATCAACAACAACAACCGCATCAACAACACTAGTAGCAGTATCAGAACCCTCAGCAATATTGACAACACCGGCAATTCCAGTAGAAGCAACAGATTCAACAACGTTGATGCTACCTATATCGGATTCACTAATCCCCATAATCCTTCCTGCAGCACCAATCATTTCATCTACAAGGGTACATCAACCGATCACACCTGCAGTGTTTAACTCAAAGGACATCCCCATATGGTATAGTAATCGGATACTAGAAAGCGACTCAGAGACTGACTCACATGAGTGGGAATTTGATTCCGTCCAGCTTAATACTTCAGATGAGGAAGATGCATCACTACCTCCACCTCGCAAAGACATCCCTATTTACGGAGAAGCATAGATAAAGACCTCTTGGGTTCCTAAACTGGAAACATCTTCCACAGACCCTACGTCACATCCTACGCCTGATTCTGATAGGGAGAGTACCATCAACGACCTTCACCACAACGTCTTAACCCTCACTGACACCTCTTATGAACTTAACCTGATCGATGAGGTAATGCTCATTCTCCATCCCGAACTCATCGAATGGAACCAACCTAATCCCCCATGCCTTGACCACTTCCAAAATGATGAGGCAATCATTGACTTTTTGGACCTATGGGATAACATACCAAGCGAGGATCACAAAGTTGGATTCACCATTGAACTTAATAACGCAACATACTTTGGGGCGAATGTCAAACATTTCAGCTGCAAAAATATAACAATAAAACATGGATCTTCTAGTGAAAACCACACTGTGGCACTGTTTGATCCTACAAAAGTAAAAAGAAAGAGTGTATCCAATGGTGAAAACCTCTCTGAGACGCCTGATGATGAAAGGTTTGACATCCTCCCCTCTAGTACACAATAGGAACGATCAACAATCCTTATTGAAGAGACAAAAGAATACAACGTGGGGACTCCTGAAACTCCTCACCACATACATCTAGCATCTCTTTTAACTCCAGAGGAACAACCTAAGTTTGTCGAATTCTTCCAGAAGCGTCAGATCAACTTCGCATGGTCATATGCAGACATGCCTGGTCTTGATCCTGATTTAGTCATGCATCACCTCACCGTAGCAGAGAGAGCCAAGCCTGTCAAGCAGAAGCTTCGCAAGATGCATCCCCAGATTGTGGTACTAGTCAAAGCAGAACTTAAGAAACTCATGGATGTTGGTTTCATTAGACCAATTGATTATGCAGATTGGATATCCAACATCGTACCTATCGGCAAACCAAATGGGGGCATCCGTATTTTTACTAACTTCAGAGATCTAAACAAGGCATGTCCTAAAGATGACTTCCCCCTACCAAACATCGACATAATAGTGGACCTAACCGCAGGACATGCCATGCTTTCTCTCATGGATGGCTTTTCCAAGTACAACCAGATAAAGATCGCACCAGAGGATCAACATAAGACAGCCTTCACATGTCCATGGGGAACATACTGCTGGAATGTAATGCCTTTAGGTCTAAAGAATGCAGGAGCGACCTATCAAAGAGCAATGACAACTATATTTCATCTTATGATGCATACCATAATGGAAGATTATGTTGACGACTTATTGGCAAAATCACTAACAAGAGGAGGTCATCTAGAAATATTAGAGAAAATCTTTGACAGACTGGAACAAAATCATGTTTGACTCAACCCAAAGAAATGTGTCTTTGGAGTAACCTCAGGGAAACTTCTAGGATACATTGTCTCAAGCAAAGGCATTGAGGTCGACCCAGCAAAGGTCAAAGCAATCATGGACATGCCACCTCTAAAGAACATCAATCAGCTAAGGACATTACAAGGATGACTACAATCCATCTGAAGATTCATTGCACAACTGGTAGATAAGTGTCACCCCTTTACACACTCATTACACAAGAACATTCGCTTTCAATGGGATACCAGATGCCAACAAGCATTCTAGATGCTTAAAGACTATCTCATGAATACACAATTGTTGATCCCACCAGATCCGAGCAAACCTCTATTGCTCTATATTTCAGTAACAAGTACAGCATTGGGTATATTACTGGCACAACACAATGCAGAAGGGAAAGAGTGTGTTGTTTACTACATCTCTCGCACACTAGTTGGCTATGAACTCAATTACACCCCTATTGAGCGAGCTTGCATAGCAGTAATCTTGGCAGCCACTAAACTGAGGCACTATCTATTAACACATAAAGTACAACTCATTGCAAAGATTGATCCACTAAAGTACTTACTCAGCAAAGCAGCATTGACTGGCCGCTTGGCCAAATGGGTGATGATTCTAAGTGAGTTTGACATTGAGTATGTGGACCGTAAGGCTATCAAGGGCCAAGTTATTGCAGATTAGTTGGTCGATGCACCCCTCATAGGCGATCATCCTCTCATTTCCAATTTTCCAGATGAAGAGATATTCATGATCACAGCAGCACAACCATGGAAACTATACTTTGATGGTTCATACACTAGGCATGGCTCAGGGGCAGGCATTATGTTTATCATACCTCAAGGTGATAGCATCCTGAAGTCTTACAGGCTCACTTTTCCATGCACAAACAACATAGCAAAATATGAGGCCTTGATCACAGGACTCAGACTAGTCATACAATGGAAATTGAAAGAGTTACAGATATATGGCGACTCCCAACTGGTCATCCGACAAGTAACAAATGAATATCAAACCAAGGATGACAAACTCATGCCATACAAACAAATGGTGGACAATTTAAAGGCATCATTTACTACTATCACCTTTGAGCAGATACCCAGAGATCAGAATCAAGTTGTTGATGCTATGGCTACCAATGCATCTCTCCTAGATCTTCCACAGAATTTAACACACTATGAGTTCTTGGTAGAACAGCTTTGGATTCCCGCTTATGATATCCCCAAATCTGAGACGATATGTTGCCTTGTCGGTTCTGAATCCCCATGGTATGGTGAGTTCTACACCTATCTACACGATCACACACTTCCTCCTAACCAATCAAATAACCAACGTAAAACCTTCATTTGACAAACCGCTCGATATACCATTATTGTTGAAACCCTATACCGACGCAGTCTTGATGGTACTCTCCTTCGATGTTTGGAATACGATGAGATAATAAAGGCCTTGGAAGAGGTACATGAAGGAATTTGTGTAACTCACGCAAGCGGCCCATCCCTAGCAAAGAAAATCATACGCGCTGGATACTATTGGTCGTCCATGGAAAAAGACTCCTATTATTTTGTTAGAAAATGCAAGAAATGCCAAGTTCACGGAGACTTGATACATACACCAGCACAGGAATTGCAACCAATCACAACACCATGGCCCTTTTGTCAATGGGGCCTTGAACTTGTAGGTAAGATTCATCCATCTTCATCCAACGACCATAAGTTCATCAATACCGCTACTGAATACTTCACAAAGTGGATCGAAGTTGTTCCACTTACCCAAGTCATTAGCAAGTAGATCGCCTCATTCATCCTTAATTACATCATCTACCAATATGGTGTATCCATGTCCATCATCACAGATAACGGGCTTCCTTTCAAAAATCAAGATGTCCGTGAGCTTTGTGAGAAGTTTCACATCCAACACCGCTTTTCCACTCCCTATTACCCACAAGGAAATGGTCAGATCGAAGCATCAAACAAGAACATATTGAGAATCCTCAAGAAGACAGTCAATGATGTCGGTCATGATTGGCACGTTCAATTAAATCCAACACTGTGGGCATATCGAACTAGCATTCGAACCCCTACAGGCGCAACTCCCTACTCACTGGTCTATGGAGATGAAGCTATCTTACCTATCGAGGTCGAGATACCTTCTCTAGGGGTTTCCTTGCATAATCTCATAGATGATGACACATACAGAGTCTCACGTCTCCAAGATTTAGAGCTACTTGATGAGAAACGACAAGCTGCATACAATCACCTCAAAGGCTATCAGCAGTGCATGAGTAGAAGCTATAATCATCGAGTTAGACCTCGTACATTTGAGGTAGGTGATCTTGTTCTTTGAGAGAATCCTCGTAACCAACCAAACAAAGAACATCAGGGAAAGTTTGAGTCAAATTGGTTGGGTCCATATGTTATCACTGTTGTATTTGGGTCCGAGGCATATCAGTTGGCTACTTCAGAAGGAGAATCGCTAGCAGATCCGATCAACAACATGCACCTCAAACGGTTTTATACATAAGATGTACAGAGCATCAGGCTCCCATACATACCAGAAAAATACCAAAAACATTCGGATAAATGTCCTGAAGAAAATACAAAAAAATCAAAATAGTAAAGACAAATCATGCATCCAAATGGTGAACAACCACTCCGGTGGCACCTTGGGTAAGTGTGATGGTGAAAACTTGGCAAACAGGCGCCACTCATAAAGGCTATGGCTCCATTATCTTTCAGACTTGTTGCACTCACATTCATTGCATCCACACATCCATCAGTCAAAACCATGGCTTGTTATTGATCTGCAATCAAGGACAGTATTTAATGTGTCTTGCATCCCGCTTTTTCATAGTCATGTCTAAACTGGGGGAAATGCCCTTAACCTATTGATGGAAGTGGATTCTACATTACTTGTGATTCATTGGGTTCTTCATTCGGAAAAGTATCTCACAAAATACCAAAAACACTCACAAAATCCAAAAAAACATGATAAAAACATCAAAACTCAAACAAAAACATGGAACCATCTTTGTACATACGCATCCAAGTAGATACCAAAAAATCATTGTGAAATACTCAAACGATGACCACTCATCACATCAACCAAACAATCAACATCGACACGCAAACTGTCTTAACAAGGATGCATCCTTCCTTACCAAAACAAAGACAAGATGACATTTTTTTCTTTCTTTGACAAGAAAATTTTGTTTAAGCTATCAAATACTTGGTTGGTTTGTAGGTTATTTATTCATTTGTATCAAGTTCCTACGCTACTCCGAGATATCCACAAGTGATTAGAGTGGTCGGGATGGTTCCTAAGTATCATTTTGTTTGTTTATATTATGTGAATTATTCCAATGAAGTTTTGGGGCATGTACTAATAGTGTCTACGTGGGAAGTTCACTAAGCTACGTGATCTTATGCAAAATACAGTCATGGATCACTATGGCTTGCTGACTACAATGTATACCTCGACCATATGAGCATCAACCATTATGGGGGGTCCATATTCTTTATTTTTTATTTATGTTGTTTATTTGCAGGTACAATGCTCCACTCTTGGTTCCTACTGCCTCATCCAAGATTGATACTACCATGCTCAATGATGAAAATAAAGCACTATCGATCATCATTTCATCTCATATGTATATATTGCATTCTGTTGCATTCCACCCATCCATACATTCATAATAGCTGCATATCATGCATGCATAGTCATAACAATGCATACTCTATTTTACTCATCTTCTTCCATAGGACTCGGTCCTAGGTCCTCCATATCTTCTATCTAACGCTGAATCCCCCCATCACCCTCCCTATCTAGGTCATAATCATAAATCCCTTCATCATTTCCCTTCAACCCAATCAAGCCACGTTCATCACCATCCATCTCTAAATAGGAGGGACTGTGTTTCCCATCCTAAGTCATCCTCTAAATCAAGCAAGTTACTCTATCTGCATAGGTACATCGACTCCCACACACCTAGACTATCAACAGATACTCTGATCAAGTATCTTCGGGTCTCAACAGGTATCGATCATGGTAATCCTAGACTACAATAGGCATTCCTCATAATGACCTAGTCTCAACGGGGCTACTATGATTCCCCACAACCATCCATCACACACACACACTATCAATTGATCAACCAATCAAACACAATCACATCGAACAATTACATCAATTGTCTAAGTCTCAACGAGTATTTTGCTTCCTATACCTTGACTTCATCGGGCAATTACATCAATTGTCTAAGTCACATCAAGTCACTTTGATTCACTTACTCAGACTTTATCTTGTCCAAGCAACCAACTAACATCAACTGTCACGCTTTGACTCGACCGGGGCAATTGAACCGATTGCACCAGATTGTCCAACCAATTTTGATCAATTGTACAGTATCACTCAAAAGCACAAACAGTACATTCGCACCGTAACCCCTGTGTACTTTCGAGGCTTGCTCATTTCTCTGTACTCACTCTGATTTCTTCAATTCTTTCACCATTATTACTACATTCTTCTCTTCTACTTCCCCACCAATTTTCTTTCTTTTTTGAGAGATCGCCCGATTTTTCAAAATTTTCGACCCATCTCTTGAGGGGGCATACCACCCACTAAATTAACATTTATGGGGCATATTTCTTCACACCTTTTTTTTTCTTTCTTTGAAACGACATGATAAACTGCACCGTCTCGAAGAGGAGCAAATGTAGTCACATAAATCTATCCATTTTAATTAAATGAATATTTGCTATTTATTTAATTAAAACCCCACTGGCCAACAGTTAATTAAATTAACATTTAATTAATTCATCTTCAAACATTCTCCTATTAATTAAATAAATTATTCAATTTATTTTAATTAATTCATTAAACCAAATTCACAATCAATTAAATGAATAAATTCTATTTATTTAATTTAATCCCCTTTCTTCTTTTAAATAAATTAAATAAAACATTTATTTAAATCATTAAAATCCCCCCCACTTGCATTCTCCTAAAAATGCAACTTGCACCTATTTGTTGAAATAAATGAATTTTATTTTAATAAAAATCCTATTTCCCCTCACCCACCAAACCCACTTGCAATCCTAAACCCCTTCTAGATTCTTCTAACCCCTTCCTAATTAGCCTAATCCATCCCCTAAATATTGTCACATTCCTAAGCAACTTGGAGTCACTTCTCAAACACTTCAAAGTCTTTGAAAAGCATTAAATGCTTGATGTGTTCAACAAGCTAACCTCTAAAGTCTTCCAAACCACTAATGGCTCTTACATGACCATTTATGGTTAAATCCACTTACACCCATGGTTAGGGACTTTGACCCCCAACTCAACCCTCATGTAACCCATGTGTCTCCTCAAGCATTTATTGCTTTGACCATGGTTATCCTCACTAACTCTTGCACAAGAGTTTATCCATTGGATAAAAGCATTATTCTTTGGATAATGAATTTATCCACTCAACTCAACCTTAACCTTACCTCTCAAGTTAACCCTCGGGTCATGTCAAGCATTTAATGCTTATTCCCTCTCCTCTCAACCCATTTCATGTTGACATTTGTCATCCTGGGATTGGGTTGAAAGTTCTCACATAGATCATAAACCATTCAATCCTGACCCTTGTTGAGATTACTCAATCTCAACCATCCATTGCTCCATTTTTCCTATAAATAGAGCCCATTTCTTCATAATCCAAATCCTGAAAACTTGTATGCATTTACATTATAGTCATTTTTAGAGAGCATTTAGTATAAATCAATTATATTCACTCTTTTGGCTCAAAATCAACACTAGCTAATCAGATAATCTCTTATTTTAGCTTTTGTTCACACTTGCATAGCATTAGATTAATCATTTTTCAATCTTGAACCTCCATAAGGCATCCATAGTGCAAAAAGTTGCTCAGAGCTACACTAATTTGGAACTTGGAGAGGAGAGGAACAAGGGAGGAGGAGCTACAAGCATGGTGGAAGGCATTTGGAGATGCCTTATTGTATTTGCTTTCATCATCAAATGCTTTATTATGTTTTCAGTGTCTCTCTTGGTATGCCTGCTTAGAATAGTCTTTGGTTGATTAACACTAACAACTCTTTGTTTCTTGTTGTTTCTCATATGTGTTATACCACCACAGGTTTTGTCTAACATCTCCCATTTTGCAAAGCATCAGTAATTGTAATCATTACCTGAACCCTAGGTAAAAATAACACTAATTTTAACCCTAACACTAAGCATGACACTAACGCGATTTCTAGTCCCAACCTTAACTCTAAATCTATCTGTAACCTTGACACTAACACTATTTCTAACCCCAACCCTAACTCTAAATATGCATCCAAACCTAATCCTAAGCCTAATCCTAATATTGAAATTGACACTAATTCTAATTATAAACCCAACCCTAACCCTAAACTAAACCAAAATTTAGCACTAACCATAACTCTAACCTTAACCTTAAATTTGAACCTAACTTTAACACTAACTTGAATTTTAAAACTAACACTAATTTAATTGTAATCATAACCTTGTTTCTAATACTAACCCTAAGGTTAAATTAAACCTAACTCTAACACTAAGTATATCTCTAAACCTTACCACAATCCTAAAACTAACACTATTTAGATAATTGTAACCCTAACCCTAACACTAGCACTATTTTTTAATACCAACCTTAGCTATAAATCCATATGCAACCCTAACTTAATTCTAAAAATAACACTATTTCTAATACTAGCACTAATTCTAACAGTAACCCTAATCCTAACCCTAACCCTAAACTAAACCTAACTCTAAAACTAATTATAACTCTAACCCTAACCATATTTCTAATCCTAACTCTAACCCTGAACTAAATCTAACTCTAACACTAGGGGTAACTCTAATCATAACCATAATTCTAAAACTAAAACTAAAACCATTTTTAATTGTAACCCTAACCTTAAACTAAACCTAACTCTATCACTAACTATAACTCTAACCATAACCTTAAAACTAACACTAATTCTAGTTGTAATTCTAACCTTAATCCTAACCCTAAAATAAACCTAACACTAATTGTAACACTAACCTTGATCCTAAAACCAAACCTAATGTAACACTAATTCTAATGCTAATACAATGCATAACCATGATACTAACATCACTTCTAATCCTAACCCTTGCTCTAAATCTATCTTTAACTCTAAGCATAATGAACAATACAATAGGACACTTAGAAATATTTGAAATCTAATCCTTCATGCTAAAACTTTTGCAAAACTCATATCTCATATCCATCTAGATCCAAAACATGAAAACGCATTTTAGAGACCCACAATTTCTTCCAAAAATGCCTCGGCGTGCATTCACAACTTTATTTAATTCTTCAATGTATGGATTCTTTGTATACTTTACTTTTATATTTTGGGGAATATCAAAATTCATTCAACTTGAACTTAAAATGCTTCATTTTATTTAACTCTTCTTGCATTCTAATCAACCCAGCCTTCATCACCATCATTTTATCAATACTTTTCTTAGTAATTTACTTATGCAAATTAGGTTTGAATTATTGTATATTTTTTATCAATTCATTGAATCGGTTTGAATTTTTCCAAAATGAGAAAATTAAAGTACCAACAAACTCTTCTATCCTCTTCACACATTGGTTTCATTCTCATGGTGTTTCTATGTTTTAAAATCCTCTATATATGTTTTGAGCTCTTATTTTTTTGGTTTCATCCTTCTAGATTCTCTTCCATATTGCATATATAGCTAACTCCAAATAATTCTTCTCACCTAATTTTGTTTCTACTCATAGGTCAATTTCTTCCATTATATAATCTCCTTGTTGCATCTCTCTTCAACCTTGTCCACTTCAGGAATGGAAATTTTAATCCTCAAGTGACCTTGCTCATCAATTGTTACATATGAAAATTTTATTGCTTTCTTCTTAGTTCTTTAAGGGGTCTTAAAGGGTTTCTCTAACTTGGAAAATCATTCTTCTCCTAACTCTTTATGTTTCCTTTGCCTTCGTCGTATTGTATAAGTGAGCCAAGTTGGAAGTTGTCCCAGTGTAGCACCAAATGTCTTATCTTGTCTACCGAATTCCCCCTCATCATTGTCATTCTCTTGATCAAGTTATTCTTCCTAATGGCCCTTAATAAATTCATAGATTCATGATGTTCTTTATGAGTTTCTTCCTCATGAAGTTCTTGAAGTGGTTCCTCTTCAGTAAGCATTATATGTAATTCCTCTTCTTCTTCGAGATTCCAATCATCACCTTACTTATGTTGTTCTTCCCCTCGTCAATTTCTTCGAGGAAAGTACTACTCTACATACTACTATTCATATCCAACCTCCAAGTTCTTCTCTCACTCTCTAACTTCAACTTCCTTTTCTATTTATTCCTCTACCAAATAATCTTACAAGTCAACTACATCATGATTTTCTTGTTTAACAAAGGCCTTTTCCTATTCACCTTTTGTAATTGAAGGAACAACTGTACCTTTGTCTTGTGATGAAGGCTACTCTGAGATAGGGGTTGTATGTTAATCTTGTGTAGAAGGAGAAGAAATGTCCTTTTCTTTTTCTAGAGGAACCTCATTCCTCATTCTTTTCTTCATATGCAATTGATGTTCATCCACTTATTCTTCTTCTTTTGAAGACTCGATAAACAATCTCTTGGGTCCTTTCCTTAATCTTCTGCAAGTCCTAAGTTCTTCAACTGGCTCTTTGTCTTTAGCCTTTGATTTGAATGTCTCAAATTCCTTTTTAACAATATTATTAGTAGTGGTGGTGTCCATAGTGGACTATTTATTATTTATAATAGTAGCCTTTATGGATTCTCCTTCCTACAAAATTATCATCACCTTTCTTGGTATCCTCATAGTGTAGTAGGTAGGAATTCCAAGAGGTATTAATAAACTCTACTAATTCTTTAAACCCACCATACTCCAATACTTTTGAAATAATCTCATAGGTAAACCATCCAACCTCAAATATTTGTGAGGATGCAACTAAAATAAATCCTATAATCTATTTCTGGAACAAAGAAACTTGCATTTAACATTTTGTTATAATCCTCTTTAACTAGGGAAGAGATATTTTGAATCATGTTTTCTTGTGCAGTCAAGTTAGAACCTGCCAAGTTCTTAAGAACTTGTTTGTTGAATAAATCAATTGTTTCCTTAACAATAGTCTCTAGATCCTCAAGTGTTGATCCATCAAACATTTTGATCAAAGTGATTTTATTGAAATATCTTCTATGGTTTGTTACATTATGGAAATATTTGGAGTTCCTATCCCCCTCATTAATCTAGGTTTATCATGATTTTTCTCTATAATATACTTACTTTTTTGTAAGTGATCGTCAAATATTTCTCTCTTGTATAAATATCTTGTTCCATTGTGTGTTTAACTACATCTTCACTCCACTTCTGCAAATCTTCTCCAATCAACCTCTTGATTTAAAAAAATAATCTTAAATAGGACAAGATTCCAATCCTTGATCTTCTACTTCCACAACTTCAATTTGGTAACAAAATAGAATGTTTTAGATCTAGTAGCATGTTCCTCATTACACTAGCCTTCCATGGGATTGAAAAAATCTGGTTATTTCACTCACATGTTTTTAAAATTGAAGGTGCTTCTAATTGGACTCATTGAACCCAAGAATCTCTAGTTTAGTATAATAATGATCCAACCTAGAGCATGGGATAATTGAGCCTTCAAAGCCAAAAGGAAAGATTCCTAGATCTTCCAAGAAAATAAATCTATTTAACTTTTTTGCAATTTGACTAAAACCCAATCTCCTATTTTTCTAGATGTAAACTCCATTTGCCAAAATGATTTTCATCGGGTTATTTATATCCATCTAGTCCTTAAAATCCTACAAAGATAAGTTCTCCCCTTTGACTCTTCTTTTATCATTTTCATGGAAGATATAGTTTAAATATTCCCTGAATATGTGGCACATATTAGGAAATGCACCAAGGAATATCTCCAATTCTACCCAAAGTTCTCTCTTTTTGATACATAAATGAGGCCCATATACATTCACAAGAATTAAATATAAATTTGAAGACACACTTATAACCTTGCAACCAACCCAGTTATAACCCTCTACAAAAAAATTTAGACAATTAGACTAGGGCATCCAAAAGGTAGCTAGGCCCTCCAAGGCCCCAACAACCTAAACTTTCATCACTTGCCATCTTCTCATCTTTTTCCTAAATAAATCTAGATTGGCATAGGTCAATTTGGACTCCTGAATTAAGAAAATATCTACTTTTGAGAGGTCCATGATTCCACGATTGACTAGGCATTGCTAGCTAGGGGTATTTAAGCCCCTAGCATTCCATGATATGATCCTCATGCCTCTATGGAAAGTGTAGATCCCTTCCCTAATTTCAACATCCTAGTAATCTTGGCCTTCTCTTCAACATCCATATTAATGGTCCTCTTATCCTAATTATTTTTCCTACCCTCATATTTTCCTTTTCCACAATCAAGATTACTCTTCTTGGCAGACTTCATACTGATACCCAACCTACCAATGTTGTTGACTGGTGACTTATCTAACTTCAAATCTACTATATCACCAAAAAACTAAATCCTCTCTTCCTCCAATATTTCCCCTTCATCTAGAATTTCCTTTTGAAGGCCATCAATTGCTAAGGTAACCCAGTCTTTATTAGCACACTTGTCCCTAATCATAGGCCATCTTCATGAGTGGATCATTATTGATTGAGAGGGGATTGGAAATCCTTGGATTTAATAGATTGGATTGGGCATCCTTCTCTAATCTAGGTACTGTTTGATATATTACAATTGAAATGTGAACAAATATTGTTTAGTATTTGATGGATGGGGGAGCCTCTAAAAACTCTTCAACTACTACTAACGAAGGTGTCAATCCTATCTTCTTTTCTAGGGTAGAGATTTCCACCTACCCTTAAGTTAGGAAGATTGGAGGAGATCCCACCTCTTTGTTATTATATAAATAACCCATCGATCCTTTTGGTTCCTAAGAGGAGTGAGTATCAACCATTTCCAATTGATCAACCCCACATGCCTTCCTTTCTTTAATCATCTAAGTCTAAGTATAAGGCCCTAAAATATAGTGGCTCTCTATATACAAAATGATGCTAGCTTCCTAAGTTGAATGGTCCACCACTATCTTTTGTTTCATTTTTGCATTACCTGACATAAATTCCAATTCCTCCCAACAATTGATAGTCTTATTAGTTTTCATTGAGATCCTAACCGTTGATCCATTATTGTTGTGGAAGAAAACTTTATCTACACCAATGAACAAACCTAGTTGATACCCTATCTTTTTTAGTGAATCCATATTCCAATATTTTGAAGGGAGATTTTCTAGACTAACCCAAACTGGAACCTTATTGATTTGATGAGTTTGTGGATCAAAGTTTGGGTCCCAATCTATTCTATATAATTTTAATCCCTTAAAGAACATAGGGAATTTCGTAGAGGGTCCTATTCTTTAATCTTACAAAATTTCATTAAAGTTTTAGGAAATAATTTGCAAGGCATTTAATCCTTATCTCTTCCCCTAAACAATCAATACACCATTTCATGATTCTTTTGATGGGTAGTTTCTAACTACACCGATTGATGAAAAAGGTACCATTTTCTCAACTAATCCACAACCTTCTCTAATTTTTTTGATTAAATGATGTTGGCCTTAATCATGGGGGCTTCACTTAGTGAACATGGGTTATATCATGTGCATTCAAGGCATACTAAAGAATCCCCCTATTTTCAAAAAAAAATTGCCCTAAACTTCTTTTTTGTCACCCCCTCCCAATACATAGCTCAAATAAAAAATCACCTAATTTTCATGAGATATTGTAGTTTTTCATAGCCCAAATTAAAAACCTCCCTTTTTCACAAGATAGGCAATATTTTTTTTTCAATTTTTGGGATATTAAACCCCCTAATTTGAACTCATGTGTTATAATATTGTCTAGCCAATGAAGCCCCCCTGTGGCCTTAATCCCATGGAATTTGAAGAAATTCCTCTTAATCTTTCTTTCCATAGGATGAGTAAACTATTGTTTCCTTATCCCTCCATGCCAATTATTATCAAAAGTCTTATTTAGATTATGTGATGAATGTCCAAGGTGGTGTGATCTAGAACCATTATTTCTCTAACCTAAGGAAATCACATTAACACCCACTATAAATGGAAGGAGGCCTAAATCTCTTCCATTGATACTCTAGTCCCAAGCCCTCATAGAATGAAATCCTTAGTTCCCCTTGCTACAACCCTTTCCCCAATTTTGGCTATGAGCCATTTTTGCAACAACAAAAAAATGATAATTTTTTTTCACTAAAATCATTTTTTAAATACTAAGAAAGAGAAAATTTTAGGAGTGGGGAGGGGGAACACATGATGTTATATCTATCTAATACTAACACTATTTATGATCTTATCCCTACCTTTATATCTATCTATAACCCTAACCCTAATTCTAAAATTAACACTAATTTTAATTGTAACCCGAACCCAAATCCCAACTCTAATAGTAACTCTACTCCTAATCCTAACACTCAATAATTCTAACATGAACCCTGACTCATTCTATCTCCAACCCTAACCCTAACCCTAATTCTAAAACTAATTTATTAATTCTGATTGTTACACTAATCCTAACTCTAAACTAAACTTAACATTAACACTAATTGTAACTTTAATCTTAACTCTAACCCTAAACCTAAAACTAATAATAATTTTAACTCTAACCCTAATCCTAACCCCAACCCTAACCTTTACCTCAACCCCAAAAGTAACACTGATTCTAACTCTCAATGTAACCCTAATCCAAATTCATTTAATGTCTTATATGTTGTGTTGCAAATGTTACTAGCATTAATTTATCTTAAATAGTCTATATACAATACATCAATAAATAGTCTATATACAATACATCGATAGATATCCTTCTAGAGGTGCATATTCCATTTTTATGTGACATATTGTTAAAAAATAGGCACCTCGAGAAAGATATCTGTTGACATATTTTATACATAGATTATAAAATATATATATATATATATATATATATATATATGCTAGTACATGACATTAAGTTGTTTAAGTTTCTCTACGCTTGTGCTATTTTTCTTCTACAAAAGCTTGACCTTATTGATGGATTGTAATTAGATTTGGTGTTGCAAATACAATGGTTTGAATTTTAGATGTTAAATATTTTTCTAGTAATTTTTTTCTATGATGAATATTTAATCATTATGACAATCTATATTTTATATTTCTAAAAAAATTAGATCCTACATCCATGTCTCTCCTCATATATCAATTTAGAAAAGTTTGTTTTTTAATTTTACTTTATTTATCATCTCCCTTTCATATACATATTCAATTCTAAATCAAAAGTAAAATTGTGTAACATATAAAGGTTCATAAATTTGTAGAAAAAGTAAGAAGAACCGCACCATGATTCCCTTGAGATTTATGAAAGATGTACGAGAATTCTTATTCTTAAGAATTGTGTCAGCCAATTCAGCAACATAAAAGCCTGCACAAAGAAAAAAAAAATTTATATAATGTTTTTCTTTTTGTATTTGAATATGATGAGAGTTGAAAGACTTACCAGCGTAGCTTTCCCCTGCAATATAGAATTCTCTGCCCTTATATTGCGGAAATCTTTCAAACCAATTCAGCAGAAACATGTATGAATTTCGAGCATTCAAATCAAAATAGACAATCTGAGTTGGTTTAATGATGGAGAAGGTCACAAGTTCAATCCCATAAGAAGTAAGATATATACATCTTATCGATTTCGACCCATTACAAATCAAAAAAATACCAGTATTCTCATCATTGCCATTTTTATAATCATCACTGGTATTTGAGTATGAAAACCCAACACCCGCAGGTGATTCCAAAAACAAGATGTTCGCCACTGCAAAAAAAAATGGATTGAAATGAAAGTTAATAAGAAACATCAATGGTGAACAGAAAAAAACAATGGTGGGTGGTTACAGAAAAGAAAAGAAGACCTTGGTTCCAGGCATAGGGATTACTAGTAAGAGTGGCTCCATCGGGCTTAACGCGGAAGGGTCCAAGCTCCATCAATGCTCCCACTCCAAACGATGAGCATCCAGGCCCTGAAATCTCACACCATTATTACTATTAGCTTTGCATAATGAAGAATTTTTCCATGATATGAAGATTGAAGGGTAAGCCAATAATACCTCCATTGAGCCAGAGGAGGAGAGGCTTAGAAGATGGGTCTTGTGCAGCCTCTGCAAAATAGTAGAAAAGAGCTCTGCCCGCCATGGAATCCACTGTGACATATCCCGAATACTATGCAAAAGTTACATCTTTTGGCTGGCCGGGCAGAGAAGTTATCTTGTCATCCTCCTGCAGACCATCTTGAGCATAAATGTGATCGAAATTAATGGAAGGAAGCGTCCATTCATGGGGTTGTCTTTTCACAGTAGAGCTCTTTTTCTCCACAAATTCTGAGAAAATGGGCAATCAAAAGAGCTAAAACTGATATTGAGAAGAGCAGTAAGAGGAGCTTGGCATAAATAGGCCTAATCATGATTAATTGAGAGAAACAGCCCGTAAAAAATTATATGCAACCAGGATGGATAGGAAATGGAGTTGGCCCTTTTTAAGTGTTCCCAATATGAAATCAAATAAGTGCTCTGCTATCTTGCTAATGTCCATTCAATTTGGGTATACAAGAATTATATATACATGTGATTACTCTCTGCAACACCGAATAAATATGCATTTAGATTCTGACTGAAATGAACTATGATAATAAAATAAGCATTAGTAAATTAGATTAATGCACGTACTTGACCAGTTCGTCGTTTACCGGAAGAAAAAAAAGAAAGATTCTACTCCGACTTACCTGCTCAAATGCGTCATAGAAAATTCAGTCTTACTTTGTCTAGTTTGACTGGGTGTGTAGATTATTGTATTTATAAGGGGGAGGACTTAATATAGGAATGGATTAATATATTTCTAAAGGAGAGGACTCACCAGTTAAGTATATTTCAATTGTTTGTTTTTTTTTTTTGTTTTTTGGGGGGATTATTATATTTTTAAAGGAGAGGACACACCAGTTAAGTATATTTTAATTGTTTTTTGTTTCCGTAATAAAATTTGAAACTGCATTGATTGTCTGTGTCTTTCAACAGCAGAAATATGACCCACTTTACAATAATAGAAAACTACTGAAGAGTCTTCAATTTCAATCTGCTGCACCCATGCACACAAAAATGAGAAAAATGTAAATGCTTCTTAAATTAATGTACTGCTCAAAAATGTTTTCAATAATCATCCTAGTATTCCAATTGCAACCCTAGCAGTCTAACCATAGGAAACATGATGGTATCGTCATTCATAAGATTAAAATCCAGAGACCAATTTTTAAGAAAAATCCCATTCTGCCGAAAAACACAAGGACCGACACAAAGGGTCCTTGAGTAATCATTAGGATTGGAAAAAGAGAATAAGAAAAAAAAATATTAATCATAGCTGCAACCTCTACCTGACCTCTTAGGTCCCATCATCGAATCACCCCACTTCTAATAGCATCAATGTTGGATCAAATATTGTAGAATCTCCCAATGAGTGAGTTACTAAGCCAAATAGTCGCCTTAGCAGAAAGGGGATATGGGATAGCTACTTGTGTCTTTCTGACCACCCCGAGCTCAAAAAAGAAAACCACATCAGACTCACCAAAAACTCCTCACTTGCAACTTCCCCAGTAACAGAAGTAACCGCCACACTCCCATCAGAAGAGGATAACGCCTACCAATTGGCTCCTCACAAACTCCATCAAGCTCCTCACTCTCAGCTTGCACAACATAAGTAGGAAGCTCGCACCCAACAGTAGAAGGGTAACCCTTAGGAAAACCACTCTCACTGTCAAACCCAACAACCTCAACACAAGCTTTAGCAAGTTGCCAACAAGAACCACTCGCATCATTCCAAGCATGACCCTTAGAAACCCTGGAAGTGCAAGTAGGAGTAGCAATTGGGGTCAAAGGAAACGCATTCTCACCCAACTCCATAGGATTATGGGAGTGGGAAGCAAAAAGCCCCTCCATAGGGTAATCCCTAAATAACACGACCCAAATCCAGCAAGAATGGGCCTATCTGAAGTCTCGCGCACTTGAGAAACCTTCATTTGCACATCCTTCCACATCTCCATAAGCGACTCCTCTTCACCATCAAAATCAGCCAAATCATTATTCTGAAAGACAATGTGTTGCAGCTCCAGCCACAATGCCATGAGCAGACGTCCTCATCGTCCTCAAAAGGGGTGAAATCTATTTAATTGCCATTCTCAACTCCACCATCCTCAAAATTTGCTGATTTGCATTTCACCGTCAGCTTCCTTTGAACCATCCTCACACAAGCAATGTGTAGGACAAGAAAACCCTTTCTTGCATCCACTCCTACTCCCGCGCTCACGCCCACTTCCTCTTCTGCTAGAGAATGTTTCATCTTGAATGTGGAGGGTCTTTTTACAGCTGTAAATATAAAATCAAAAATGAAAACTAAAAAGATTCTATGATCTAGGAAGAAACATGCCTGGATCTAATGTAACGAATGACTCTAACCCAATGAAATGTTGGCAGCTTCTGTAGACCTCTTTATTTCTATGTTCCTTTTTTTTTTGTTTGCTATTTCGGGCTTTCCCTTATCCGCCACTTTTTGGCTGTTGTTTATGGGGAAAAAGCCATTGTTTTTGCCTGTCTTTATTTAAGGTTTGTTTTGCTCATTTTGGTTAAGATCAATGAGAAAATATTTTGTAGCACAATCCTATTGTCTAATCTTTTCCTGGGTTTATGCCTGATTGGATTTATTGAATGCATGTCCAGCTACTGTTCTCTTTTTATTTTGTTATTCTATTCTGTGAGTTTGTAGGCACAAAGGAGTTATTTGCATCAGTTTTGGTATCAGAGCAATTCGTGATGACCTAGAGAGGAGTCTGCATCCTTGGGGAAGAAGAGGCAGGAGGAAAATAGGCCCTCAAAGGAACACTAGTGAATTGCTTCGAAGAGTAGAGACCCTTGAGGCAAGATTAAAATTGGATGAGTCTGAAGAGGAACTGGAAAACTTGGTGAATGCTACTAGGACATCAGATCCTATGGAGAGGCTTATTGAGGCATTGACAAAACAGAGTTCTACAATAAAGGTTGATATTTCTGATTTTAAAAGTGAGCTCAACCCAAATGCATTTTTAGATTGGGTCCAAGAATTGGAGCACTTTGAGATGGAAGACAGACAAAGATGATCCAAAAAGAGTAAAAATTGCTACTTCCAAGTTGAAAACGCATGCAACCCTATGTTGGGAAAATGTGCAAGTTCAAGAAGAAGACAGGGAAAAGATAAAATTCGACGTTGGCCTAAGATGATGAAGCACCCGAGAGCCCAATTTTTGCCCTTAGATTACCAACAAAAATTGTTCAAAGAATTTCAGAATTTAAAACAAAATGGATCAATCAATGCAGACTTATACTGAATAGTTTATGAAGCTTCAAATTCAAATGGATATCCAAGAGAGTGAAGGACAAGTAGCAGCCCGGTATGTGAATGGACTCAAATTCCAACTTCAAGATGAACTTGCATTGTTAAAAGTTCCTATTGTAGATGAGGCATATGAATATGCCTTGAAGGCTAAGGAAAAATTAAATCAAAAAAGTTAAAGAGGTGAAAGCTATCAAAGCAAAGGGAAAGAGGCTTCCTTAGAACCTACCATGAGTGAAGAGCTAGAAGGTAAGAATGTGAAGGTTGACTTTAGAGGAAGGGAAAGCTTTAGAGGTAGAGGACGTGAACAACTGCCATTGGGAGAGCAAAAGCCCTTGAAGTGTTTCATTTGTGATGAAGCTCAAAAAGGCTATAGATTGCCCTCAAAGTCCCAAAAGTGTGATGGTAGCCCAAGAAGAAGAAAAACCTTGGTCAAAAGAAACTGAAGTTAAATCAAGAGAGAACCTAATGCTGAGAAGAACCTTAATATCAGGGGACAAGGAAACTCTTGAAATTGATTAGAAAAGGAAAAGTGTCTTCCGAAAGCAATGCAAATGTAAGGACAAGGTATATAAGGTGATCATAGATGGTGGATCTACTTATAATTTGGGAGTATAGAAATGATTGACAAATTACAACTTGCTTGTGTTCCAACCTACAAGATTTCTTGGTTAAATAAGAGTACTAGTGTACTTATGAATAAGTCTTGTCTTGTTTCTTTCAAAATTGATCCATATGAGGATAAAGTGCTATGTGATTTAGTACGGATGGATGCATGTCATTTTTGTTGGGTAGGCCTTGGCAATATGGTAGGAATTTAATCCACTGAGGCAGGGAGAATACCTATGAAGTTCAGCATGAAGGAAGGAAAACTATCTTTAAACCATGGAAAGAGGAAGGAGCAACCAAAGTGATAGCTTTATCTCTTCTAATAGAAGCTAGATTTGAGCTTGAAGAAAAAAGTGAAGTTCTAGATCAGCCAAGAAGTGAAGTTCTAGATCAGCCAAGAAGGGAGTTGAACGAAAATTTCAGAGAAAAAGAGACAAACGATTTGAAGAGTGAAGTCCAACAGAAATTTGAGGCAGAGCTGCAACAAGATTCAACTAATACAAATACTGGTGAGCCTCAAAAGGTAGATGATGAAATTCTAATACAAATACTGGTGAACCTCAAAAGGTAGATGATGAAATTTCAGTTAATTGATTGTGATGTAATTGATGGGAATAGTGAATTGTGGAGATAGGAGCATGATCATGAAAAATCTGCCTTGAATGTGATCAGAAATTTGGTGAAGAGTGACTATTTAACTCAATATGACAGCAGTGATGTGAAGTGTGATTGGAATGAAGGAAAAGATTTCAGGTCTACTACCGATTTTTCTGAGCATTCTACTTCAGGGACTTTGCATAATTTTAATGGTCCAACTGAATGATGGAATCAACACAGGACTCCCCTCCACAAGAAGACCAAGTTTGAAAATTTTGGTAATGAACCTAAATTGTGTCAAAGAATTTCTCAAGAAAACCTTGATGGCAGGCCTACTGAAAGGTTTACACTCTCATATAGATGGCAGCATAGTCCGATCCTTTTGAATCAGGACGTGCAGAACTTTTCAAAGATGGGGAAGATAGTGTAACGGATGACTCTAACCCAATGAAATGCTGGCGGCTTCTGCAGGGAAATGTTGGCGGCTTCTGCAGACCTCTTTATTTCTATTTTCCATTTTTTTGCTTGCTATTTTGGGCTTTCCCTCATACGCCACTTTCTGGCAACTGTTTGTGGGGAAAAAGCTATTGTTTTCTCGTCTTTATTTAGGGTTTGTTTTGCTCATTTTTGGAGTGGGAAAGGTTAGCGTGAGAAGGAGAGCTCTCTTAAATAAAAATCAATCTGTGTGTGTGTTCTATTTTGGTTACAGAAGATCAATGAGAAAATATTTTGTTGCAAAATCCTATTGTCTAATCTTTTCCTGGGTTTATGGTTGATTGGATTTACTGAATGAATTTCCATCCATTGTTCTCTATTTATTTTGTTATTCTGTTCTGTAAGTTTACAGGCACAAAGGAGTTATTTGCATCAGAATCACATTCTGATTTTGTTCTTCCATATATTCTTGTAAGAATCCAAAATACTTCACTTATTATAGCCATCATGTTGCTTTGAAATCTTGGAACTTCCCTTGTTTGTGAGAAAATCGTTTTCACCTCAGTCGAGCCATAATTTTAAAAGAGAATTTATTTATTTTATAAGTTATCTTGAAGTAAATGGTTTGAGAAATCATTTAAATTCGTTTCCCATTGTAAGTTATGACTAACAGATAGTGGAGAGTACACTACAAAGTTGAGCTAGCGAGGAAATGAAAGTCATAATGTTAATTCATTTTGGTTCAAATATAAGAGTTCAACAAATCAGTTGTTACCATATCTACTGAAGTAATAAATTTCATACAACGGCCTTAATGTGAATAACAGTAGGGTGGTTAGATTGAACACATTATCCACTGAGTATTTTCGAAACAAAGCAAAAAAGTTAAGGTTCTGATGAATAAATGTTAAGAATAGTTTTGAGCTGTATAGATTAATCCAGATGAAAAGAGAATTCCAGGTGAGTTTCAATCCTTAAGTTGCCATAAGCTCTAGTCTATGTCAAACAATATTGACTGCAACGTAATCGCTAGTATGCATAAATGGAAAGACCAGAAATATGAGGGATGGTAACCATAAAAGAATGTCAAATTAATTGTTATAAAATGCAGGATAATTAATCCAAGGGAAGTAAACAAGGAAATTTATTTTGGATTCTTCTACGCTAGTAGGCATTTTCAAAAAGAACATCTACCGAGTAACTAATATCCTTGTTTTGATAACTTGATCCTCACTGTTGAGGACAAAATTGTTGGAATGGTAAATTAATTCTGCCAAGAACGTTGGCACTGACCGACCAGCCTCATGCAGGTCCACCTCACCTGTACACCATTGATGTCAGTCTTATCCTCAGCCTAGCCTTATCTTCTAGATCAGTTCAACCTTATCTCTAGCCACCTACCCATTATAAATGCTGTACCAAAGAATTCATTATGTATTGTTCTATAAATTGAATCAATGAGAATGCAATATTAGAGCTCCTTTGCGAGTTTCTCCTCTATAGTATACATCAGTTTTGCTTGAAAGGGAATATTTTAAAAGTTAAACAACAAAGAACTAAAGACCATGGTAGGAGGATTCAGAATATTTTCAATAAGCTTGCTAGAATTGAGAATGATGTTCAAGAAGTAAAAACAAAAAGGTCAATATATTTTTTTCCAAAAACATTAAAACAAAAAATTTATTTTGTTTAGGTAAAATTCAATAAAGGATCCTCCACACCCTAGCATAATGATCCGCTGCAAAAGTATGCCAGAAATCAAGCATACAACCACTCTAGACTACTTCAAACAGATCATTTACAGTAGGAGCATAGGCAATTTATAAAAAAATAAAAATCAATTCAGTATCGAAGCTACATCATAATAACCACAGTTCTGTCTGCGAATTGGAAGGAGCCATCTTCAGCTCATGCAGCATTCAGCTGCAATACAATACTACAACCAAAGAGAACTATACCTCTATATACAATAAAACAGACTAAGAGACATATTACCTTGGATTTTCAGTCATCCATGAGAGCATCCTTCCTCTAGATTAGTCTGCAGCAAGTTCATTCATCAAGAGTCTTCTTCTTCCTCCAGAACCTGCACATCAAAATTTGGTATTATATTAGCATTAGACCAAAAGAGGCTACTGACCACCTTTCCCATATTCCATCCTCTTCATACTAACAGTTTTGGGATACCATCAGTACCATTCATCACTGCAGCATATGTTGCAGAGGTCCACTTCCGCAGTCATGAAACAAATTAGAAAGAAAGTCAGCCCCTGCTTCTTTACTAGAGTCAGATATCAATAGGGCTCTCATCCATTCTCCTCTCTGGCTCTACTTCCTCCAGCTTCAAACGATTCAACTTTTCAAGTCCAAATACCTCCTCATCATGCTAAATAAATGGCTTAGCCTCAATATGCAATTTTTGCCAGATGCCATCCAGTTTTAAACCTCATCTGCCTTCTGAAGATTTCACATATTCTCCGACAGCATTGTGATTACAAATTCCAAATATCATCATGGGTTGCAAGAGTACTGCTCCCACGAAACAGCACAAACTAAACACTAATTATATGTGCAATCTTGATCACATTGAGCCAAGGAGTAGATTGCCTGATTTCTCTGTCTGCTATACATTGTCCACCAGAGAACCCTGTACAAGTCTCATGGATAACGGAGCTCTGTGCAGACTTGAGGCTGCTCACATAAGCAGTTTGGGGTTCTTGATTCTCTGCAACTGAGTGTTTGTCCATTTTTCCAATGGCTTGCTCGGTATTCTCTAATGCTACATGAACCGGCACATTGTGATCCTATAACTGCTTTTGTTTTCGGTTTTTTGATAAGTGATCCTATAACTGCTTGAGTTTAAGAACCTCAACAAACCACTGAATATCAAGCAAGGTGATCAGAATAAAATTTGAAAGTATTAATATATATTTTCTTAGTTTTTTCTATATGTTAGTAAATGGCATTTTTGAAGGTCTTCAGGGCATTTTTAGCCCCTGCAACAGGCGATAAAAGAGCCATGCTCTTTCAAATCGTCATCTACATCTCTTGGAGACCTTTCCAACGAGATCAGCGGCTCGTAATTTCGAGTCCCGTGCAGAAAGTTATGTCTAGTTGAAGTTAGGATAAAATTTTATATAGTTTTTTTTAAAATTTCGTAGTTATTAGATTTTATTATGTAATTAATAAATGTGACTGTTGGACTTCGATTCTCAAGAGGTTCTTGTGACCCTTGGAATCTCATGAACTACTATATTTTGGAATTTCGAATGGAATAGATCACTTTTTGGCTTGCTTCAATTCTCTATTATCTTGTTCATCCACAACACCACAGGTTCTCACTTAGGTGTTGTCATCCATAATTCGGATCACAAGGAATATTAGTTCATCATTTTGTCATCTTGCTCATGAATTATCTTTCAAATTCCTCTACCCTGACATAGGCAAAACTACAATAAAGCACTCCCCGGCAACGCCGCAATGAAACCCCAACTGACATCCAAAACTTGGGACTGAGGAAGAAGAGGCGGCAAAGGAGGTGAACCAAAAGGAGCAAACATCACCATAAGAATTTTATAGAATAATTTAATTTCAAAAGTTTAAGTTCTATAATTTATGGAAGTTGGTAGTTTTATGAATTTTTATTATGGAAGTTGGTAGTTTTATGAATTTTTATTATTATGTTTGTTTAATTTAATGGATTAAATAAATATTAAATAATAAAAAATAATTGATGAGAATTTAAAAATTGTAGATGATTGATGAGTGGTAGAAGAAAAGGTTAAGTTGGTGGGGCAATTTCTACTCCCATCCCAAATACATCTACTTAAATCTTCAAACTAAAAAGTAAGGGTTACTATTATTGAAGAAAATATCTTTGTTAATCTTGTACTATTTTTTTTGCTTCATAAGATCCTTGCTCCTTCAAAATAGATCGTAAAGCCCCCAATATGAAACCCTAGCCTAAGAGAGGAATGGAGAAGAGAAACCATACCAATAGGACAATGCAATCCTCCCAAGAATGTGCTTTTTCAAACTATCATTGCAAAAATGAAAAAAAATGAATTTGAGGGGAAATGGCGGGAGAATTCCATATAGTAAAGATTGTCTAAGAGAGGCACAAACAAAGGGAGACCTAGAGTGAATACTTTTTGAATCTTATTCATCATCAACCCAACAAACATGTTTGCTAAATAATATGATGACTTGTTAATCTTCTTTTAAGTTTTATAAGAATGAATTGATTGGGTTATGACATGTGTGGCCTCTTCTTCCTTTTCTATTCTTATTAATGATATTCCAACTCCTCATTTTTGCATAAGGGGTCTCCATCAAGTCCATATACTATTTCTTCATATCTTTCCATGTTAATGAAAAAAGGTTTAGGTGGACCATTAAAGCACCAATGACTTATTGGTTGCATCCAAGGACTGTCTTGAAACAAAATTTTGGATCTACAATCACACCTACAACTTGTGGATGATACTAATTTTATGGGGTTGCTAAAATTTGTGAAGAAACCAATTTTAGAAAATATTTGGATATTTCATTCCTTTAAGACAAAAAATTAACGAAGATAAGTCCAACATTTTATCTTTCAATAATCCATACTTATTTAGCAAAGGATTATGCAATTTTTTGTCTTTCATTAAGTCTCTTCCTTTGCATTGTTTTGGGATTCTATTAAATCTATAGGTAGATCTAGTAAAAAGTAGTGGAAGAGTTATATATATATATATATATATATATATATATATATATATATATATATATATATATATATATATATATTGCATGAGTTATTCATTGGACTTTTAGATGGTTATCTATTGGTAGATGTCTAATTGTGTGTGTGTGTGTGTGTGTGTGTGTGTGTGTGTGTGTGTGTGTGTGTGTGTGTGTGTGTGTGTGTGTGTGTGTGTGTGTGTGTGTGTGTGTGTGTGTGTGAGAGAGAGAGAGAGAGCACTCTTAGCTATAAAAAGTTTATTTGAATCTCTCTTTTGAAAATTTATTTGGGTAAGTAATTTGGATTCACATAAACAGAGTTTGGTTATTTGGGATTGGATTTATAAGCCTAAGAAAAATAGTGGTCTTGTTCTTTGAAAGATAGAGCTTAATAGTCAAGCTTGGATGGATAAATTATATTAGCATTGGTGCAAATATCCTAATCAAACTTGGGATAGAATTATCAATAGCAAGTATCTTGGTGGTGTTCCCAAAGAGAATGTCTCGTAGATGGAGTTGAATGGGAAAGGTTTTTTTAGTCTGGGATACTATTTAGAAATGAGTTATAATTGTCGAGGATGGTGGGCTCATCAAGAATTGGGTCAAGGTGGCTTGTGGTTTTGAGATCCTGTGGACCAACCAACCCACTCTTCCTTCTAGTAGCAGAACCAAGTTTTATATTTTTATCACCCCTTATCTTTTGGATTATTAAGAATTGTTGTAATGCTCCTTTTGGGAATGACTCTTGGGATATCCATACACCAATTTCATCTTCCTTCTCTACACTTTAGCCCTTGAGTGAAATCTTGCATGAAGTAGGATTGTCAACTTTGGTTTGACTTAAATATTTTATTTATTTACTAAATTCTTAAATATATTGTTTGAAGGATCCTTGTAGCTAGCCTAAGGGTGGTTCACCCAAAGTTGGAGCCATTCTCTAGAAGCTAATGATGTTCTTTTTTGGGTGATGATTCTAAAGGAGCTTATTTACATCTCTTAGACATCAATTTTGAAGAATTTTCCCTAGTGGACTATAATATGGTATAATTTTTGTTGGCCTGAGTGCATTCTTTGTTTGATTACCTTGTTAGAATAAGTGTCTTATTTGTGATAATATCAAAAAGACGATATTTTGGTCCTTCAAAATGTGTTTTGTGTGGCAATGACAAAGAAAATATGGTAAATCTTTTCTTTCAATGTCGTTTTTCTTTGAGTATTTGAAGGCATTAGTGGTAGTACTAAAATCAACCTATTATTCATGTTTCTTCCATAATTTAGTTTTAGGCAAGTTTAGGGCATCCTCTTGCATCATCATCTTTCCTTGTAGTTTCCTAGGATATTAGTCCTAATTTTATTCAATGGGAGATGTACAATTAGAGTGGAATCGTAGAATTTTTTAGGGTCAACAACATCTTCTTGAATTGATTTAGATGTAGATTTTGGAAGTACTCGGAAGAAACTATTACAACTCAATGTTCTTTTGAGGGGGTCTTATCCTATCTTAACTCTCTTCTTTCATGGCATTTCTTTCAAATCTTCAAAAATTTGGTGGATTTAAATCTATCTAATCTAAGCAAGCACAAATAAATGTGGAAAGTGGTGTCCCACCCTTTATAAAAAAATTTAAATTAACGCCAATGGCTCTTCTCATGATAACCCAAGTACTACTAGAATTGGAGGAATTGACTACTATAGTGATGGTTCAATCCATTTTATTTTCTATTATGCTATAGGTATTAGGTCTAAAAATATGATGGAATCCTAGGATATTTTGGTGGCTCTTGAGAATGCTTATCAGCTGGGTTAGAAGAAGAATATTTCTGAATTGTAAAATGTAGGTGTTTTCTATTATTTTGAGAAATCCTTTCCACCCTTTTTAAAGATAATAATGATTGTAATCATTATACAAGGTTGGTTAGAAGTTTCATGTACCAAAATAATAAATAAATCAACTAGGCTAAATTATACCCATAGAAGATGAATTTGGAACCATAAAATAGACCCAAACATGTAGAGTTAAGTTTAAATAGAGTTTGTATCTACCACAAAATTTGAAGTAGTAAACAAACATAGATGCAACAATTTCAAGTGTAAGAGAATTCACAAGTGAACTTCATATTAGTATGATTCATTCTTCATTTTTATTTCAATAATTAAAATTATCATTTTCTAAATTTACTTTTTAAGATAACAAATATAATTATATATTTTATTGTTCCTATCCTTAATTAATTGAATGGCTAATTTGTTCTTAATTTATTGCTAATTTACATAATTGATAATATTTACTTAATTATCTTGATTTAATCTAAAGAAAAGGTTATTTTTCCTTTACAATTATATAACTTCATTTATATTATTATTATAATATTATAACCAGCTACAACTTATACATTTCTTCAATAAATTCTACTACAAGGGAGAAGTTCAACTCACATCACTATTTTTTATGATTTGATAAAATTTGATATGAATGAATATCACTTTTATTTAATATTTTCAGCATATCAAACATATACAATTTTTCTATTTTGTCATGTTTGAGATTAAAAATCAAACAACCTAATATATTGGTAAAAACATCTATCTTTAATAGAATTTAGTGATCATAAGTAGTTATAAAATATTTTGAATGTTAATATGCATGTCCAAATGTGGGTTTGCTATGATGGTAGTGGCTTGCCAGCCAAAAAGTATTTGGTCATGGTCAAGGCTCTAGATGGTTGATCACTAGGCACTTGATGTCCTGCTCCTCTTACAGTTGCAAATATTAATCCTTTGTAAATTACACTATAACCCCCTACATCAATATTTCCATCCATCCATGGATACCATGCTTTCTCAATTGGAAGATTTAATGCATTGATAGAATATCTTGTACTAGTCACTGGCACCGTTGCATCCACATCTCCACTACAACCACAAATACATATTGTTAATTAATGTTCATAATCTAAAAATTTATAACAACACTTTTCAAAAATAAAGCTTCTCTCCCTTATACCTGTAGACTAGTATTCTCAATCTTGCTGCAATCAATCTTTGATATACTGGTAACATGGTTGTCACGTCTAAGCTGTTATATGAAAGTACATTACTGTACAAAGCAAAAGATGGGCACTTTGCAATTTAGATTCAATAATCTTCTAAGCATTAAGTAAGAACAAACAAGCATATCTTTACTTCAAAGACTTGTACATATAATTGTACCTGCATTCTGTCCACACATAAGGCAAACTTGTCACGTTTGCATGAAGAGCACTTTGCACTTTAGGTGTGTTAAGGTAGGTAAGCACATAACCAGGGGTACATGGATCATATCCATCTAATCCATTTGCAAGGGTAGCATCCTATAATAGAGATGATCTAGCATTTATTTTGTATTTTTCAAAATTGATTGCATGACCCAAAATTGTTACACTTCAAAAAAAATTATGCTAAAGAATTCTGGAAAAATATGCATTACTTAAGCATAGATTTTTCTTACAGTCGAAATTGAAGATCTCCATATAGGATTAGGATGAGAAGGACAAAGCAGTGCATATATATTATATGGGTTTATCTCTCCCATATATGATTGTAATTGAGCGTGAAATGTGTGAATATCTGTTTGATAAGTTGAATTAGATGCACTACAACGCTCATTTGCATAGTCTTCATCTGACATTAATGCATGTGACCATACATAGTCAATCCTCCCACAATGATCTGTCTCGCCATTTATTATTCCATTCCCAATCTATATAAACACATTTTTTAGTAAGTAAATATTTTTAATCTCTATATATTTAGAAAGAAAAACAAAAATATGATCAATAATAAAATGATAGAATATGTATGAAGATACAACATCACATTTATCAAATATATAAAAGGTACACATTAGTAATGTCAAAATTGTAAAAAAATTGTTAATTATGCACTAAAACAATCAAATTTCAAAAAGAAAATCAATAAAATAAAATAAAATTAACAAGAGAAGATCACCAGTTACCACCAATCTCGTTCACTACTTGCTTGTACCTAATCCCCCAATTACTAACTTTAAAGAAACAAAAAAAAGTGATATTTAAAAACCCATTAATAAACTTCACATATTCCAATTGCTGCCCACTTTACCCCTAGTAGTTAAAATTTTTGGACTATAATTGGAAGAGTTGTGTAACTTTATTTGTTACCCATAGTGCATAACTATTGGGGCGTTTGTGCATAAGTATTGACCATTTTTGAGGTGATTGCAGTGCACGATTATTGGGGCATCTTTAAGTAGGTATCTAAGGACACTTTGAAATGACAATTTTTTACCCTTGCCTGCATAACGGATCCCACAACATGTGCATCATTACTATCCACAACCCAGAATAATAGCTATAAACAGTTAAGTCTATACAAAACAACCAAAAAAAACTGCTACTAATATACTTCCCCTAATTAATTTTTCATATATATATATATATACAGTTCCCTACTAGGCACACAGACCAGTTCAAACAAATTTAAAGCAGATAAAGGAATCGCACCATAACTCCTTTGAGATTTATGAAAGATGTACGAGAGTTGTTATTCTTAAGAATGGTGTCGGCCAATTCAGGTACATAAAACCCTGCACAAAAAAGAGTCAACAGTAGGGAAAAGTATTTATTGTTTATTTTTCCTGTATACAGATATGATAGAGTTGAAAGACTTACCAGCGTAGCTTTCCCCTGCGATATAAAATTCTCTGTTCTTATATTGCGGAAACCTTTCAAACCAATTCAGTAGAAAAGTGTATGAATCCCGAGCTACAGCAGTTACCCATCACATAAAAATCACATTTTTCATCAGTATATTTCAAACAGAATTTATCTAAATATATTGGGATGAATTCATGCCTATAATAAACTCTAACCAAAATACCAGTGTTGTCATCATTGGCGTTCTCATAATCAGAGGTGGTATTTGAGTATGAAAATCCAACCCCCGCAGGTGATTCCAAAAACAAGGTGTTCGCCACTGTCAAAAAAATGGATCGAAATGAAAGTTAATAAGAAACATCATTTGTGAATAGAAAAAAGTAAAGTTCTGTGCGTATAGAAAAGAAAAGAATACCTTGGTTCCAGGCATAGGGATTACTGGAAAGGGTGGCTCCATCAGGCTGAACTCGAAAAGGTCCAAGCTCCGTCATTGCCCCCACTCCAAACGATGAGCATCCAGGCCCTGAAATCTCACGCCATTATTACTATTAGCTTTTGCAGAATGAAGGATTACTCCATGAAATGAAGATTGAAGGATAAGGCAGTAATAATACCTCCATTGAGCCAGAGGAGGAGAGGCTTAGTATTAGGGTTTTGGGAAGCCTCTGCAAAATAGTAGAACAGAGCTCTGCCCGCCTTTGAATCCACCGTGACATACCCTGAATACTGTGCAAAAGTTACATCTTTTGGTTGGCCGGGAAGAGAAATTATCTTGTCATTCTCCTGCAGACCTTCTTGAGCGTACAAGTGATTTAGGGCCGATGAATTTTGAGTGCTAATGGAAGGAGGCGTCCATTCCTTTGGCTTCCTTTCCACAGAAGACCTCCTTTTCTCCACAATTTCTGAGAGATTTCGATGCCGACTAAGCTGGTGAGAAGGATCGATCAACAGCGCTACAACTGACATTAACAACAGGACTGTGAAATTTTTCATTTTAAGAGAAATTGTTGTGAATTGCTCAGATTGCTTCACTTCAATTGAAGAAAACAGGGCATGGATTTGTATGTAATAGTGGAGATTAAATGACTTCTCCCCAAAGTAAAGTCAGTCCAGAAGTCTTCCCTCCCATTTTCCAAAACTTTTGGAATTTAATTTTCTCTCTATTGGAAAAAGGAGTCGAGAAAGTGGGGGGACAGCTGGAACCCACTAAATGGTGGAGACTACTCATGTGCCGAAAGATGCGGATCTGCTACCACGTGGCGGATTGAGAACAGACATCAAAGACGATCTAGGTAGACTCGTGATTAAGTAGGCTACAATGGATGCATACATATATGGCTTAAAATGCTTCTCATATCTACAATAGACTTCAAGTGCATCCAGTTGACTAGGGAAGGGATTCAATTATCACTTATGTTCTAATAACCATTTTGTGTTTGTTTGTTAGAAGAAGAAGAAGACAATTTTATTGTCCGGAGGTTAAGGATAGCATATGGGACAACTTGTTCGATGAAACCAAGTTTTGTAAGGATAGCACATGGGACAACTTGCTAAATCAAACCAAGTTTTGTAAGGATATCACATGGGACAACTTGCTCAATCAAACCAAGTTTTGCAAATCAATGTTTTTTCTCTGCAAGTTGATGATGATGTTAGAATTCCCAAAGATACTGAGAGGGGGGGGGGGGTGAATCAGTATCTGACCGGTATATTAATTTTTTTAACTTATAACATGAAAAGCATATTAAAACTGTGTACCGGTAAACCAGAAATAATGCAGCAAATAAGAACAAGAACCACAAAATGAAAAGCACACCATAACACAATATTTTAACGAGGAAACCCGGTGTGGGAAAAACCTCGGTGGGATTTGTGACCCACAATATTCGCTTACTGGCCAATAAGAGAATATTACTGCTACAATAGGGGCCTGCACATGCAGGAAGGCCAAGTGCCTAGAGCTCACTGCTCAAATACAAAATGAAGTCACACTGACTTACAAAAATGGATTATACAAATCCAATGTCTTGTACTGCTTCAGATTAGCATCTGCTATGCCAGATTCAGTACCGGTTTAAGTTCTGCTACATACATAAACCCTTATCCTAAAATTCACATTTTAGGTTTGCTATTATCTTCCCATACTTCGCCTATCACATCTTAAAAATGATCTACAATGATCTCATACATATATGAGTCATATTACAATCCGCCATGTCGGCTTACAAAAGATTTTACAATTAATTACAAAATACATTTATACAAAATTGTTGTCGGCCAAGTTGTCAGTATTCTTCCTTTTCGGTGCCGGTGATATGTATGCTAGTGTAGAGTTTGTCGGTGCCGGTGCCTGTGTCTGTCTGCCGGTATCACATGATTGTAAGGTTGCCATCAATGACAATACCTTCAATCACCTACAATATCTCATTGGAGTGTGCATTTGCCAACAAATGAGCACCCCCAACTTATCGATATACTCCTCGTTGAATAAATTATACCTCAAGCTAGCGGTTAAGGTATTAACAAACATATCCTTGGTGTCCTTGAAGGCATCACACCCTAAAATAAAATCCTTTTCAATTTCTACGAGGGATAGAGTATGTACACCTTGTATTTGAAGCATAGTTATGTGCCTCTTGGGTATTGGGAGTACGAGGAGTCACATTAACTGCAAGCCATCTATAGACCTAGAAATAGATCATCTGGCATTGTAGACTATAAAATAGAATTAATTAAATAATTAATCCAATTATTAATTTTAAAAAATGATAATTAAAAGTCCATTAAAATAGTTCACATGTACTAATAGTCATCCACTTGTACCCCAATAGTTAAAATTTTAATATTTAATGGGAGGAGTTGTGCAACTTTATTGGTACCCATGGTGCAAGTTAATAGAACATTTGTACATAAGCATTGGTCAAAACAATTATTAAAGGAATATTTATTGGTTATTAAAAGAATATATATGATCAATTGTGCAAATTTTTGAGGTGGTTGCAGTGCACAGTTATTGGGTCATGTATAAGTAGGTATTGGGTGTCACCTCTAGCTGACCACTTTTTGATCTTTATGCACATTACAAATCATCTTGCTTTCTTTGTAATTGCACAGAAGTCAAAGCAATAGCTTTAATCTCTTAAGTTACATACAAAGACAACAATGAAATTGTCAACATTAGTTGTACTGTTTAGGGACTTAGGGAGTGTGAAGTTAGCTATGATGGCTCTTGGTACCCTTCCCCTATATAGCTTAAATGGGTGCCTCTTTTCTTTTCTTTGTCAACAACATGACATTGTGTTAAATCAAATAACCATCGATTATGTGTGCCTTTTTTGTAGCTTAAAATTGTGTTGATTGTAAATTTAATTTAATTAGATAATAATGCATGTATTTATATGCATTGTGTAGTGATTTTGGCTAGCATTTTTGCAGTTCAAATTTTATATCATCTACAAGTTCTTTTATTATTTGATATGGAAGTATAAGTTTATACTAATATTTTTTAATTGAAAGTTAAAGATTGAGGGGTATCTGTTCCACCAAAGTTGTCAAAGACATGCACTTGGTCCAATCCTTTATATATCATACTTTTGGGGATTTGAGTTTTAGTAGATGGTGTAAATAAGGAACATATAGTCTCCCTCACCAAATGTACTTAGCGAGCTTAACTACAATCCTCTAGTTTTTCACACATTTTAAAATTCTAATTAACATCAATATATTTGTTACTACATGATTATTGATTATCTAAAGTATCATGACAAATTTTAAAACAATTATCATTTAAGCATGTAGATCATCATTGTTAACACCTACCTATAAAATTTGACATTTAATATAGATGTGAACTTCAAATCCTCAATGTTTTCCATACATGTAATTTACCATATATGAATATATATTAGAAAGCATAGTTTTCAAAGAAAAGTAGCATAAGAATACAATGTTATATTAAATGAAAGATCATTTTAAGTCCACAATAAAATATTCTACAAAAAATTTAGTTATTGTTTAATAAATACAAAGTTGGTTTATCTAGGACTACATCTAAACAACTGGTTTATCTAGGACTACATCTAAACAACTCCCTAACAACCATACATCAACCCATTAAGAAGATGAAGTTATATAGTTTATGAATCATTTCATGAATCCCCTATTCTTAAAAAAATGATATACAAAGGTTCATCTAGACCTTCCCAAATGATGTTGTTTAACGCTCTGGTGTGAAATTACATCATAAATAGATTTTTGTCTATGATCGTTTACTCAACTTGTATTTGGATTGATTAGATATATCATATGTATATTTTTGTCTAAATATTATTTATCATAGCAAATAACATTATCACAAACTTCATGAAGTTACATTTTATCTGACACAAGAATTTGTTAATTATAGAAAATTCATAGTTTGTTGCTAATTTTTTTTTTCAAGCATAGTTTATAGACTCTTGAGCTAATTTCTTTTCCCTCAATTTCTTAAATGTTTGTCTTACATACTCATTACCATCTATGTCCTGTTTTTTCAAAGTGAGTATATATGCCAATTAAATCTTTCAAATGTTGAGTCTTTAATAGAGTGAGTTATTGGGTCTCTTGTTTATGATTGCATGCTTTCTAGGGTTGTGAGTCACTTGCGAATACCTTGAAGTGTTTTAGGAGGTTCTTTTAGGTCATGCATTAGAGCTTGAAACATTTGTTTCTTCATCAAATCTTTGGCATGAGCTTCTTCATGTTGTGCATGGACTTTTAGTTATTTAAAAGATGTGAAAATTCTTTGTACTTGTGTCCACTCACCGTTCATGAATTGTCATATGCATCATGGTACTCTTGATTTTAAAGTCATGTTTCTCAACATCTATTAAGAATTTAGAGTTTTGGAGGGAATATTTTTCTATTCAAACAACCTTTTTTTGCCTTAACCACTGATGGAGGGGTCGGATTTGATGGAAATGTTAGCTAACTTGGCTTAATTCACTCACAAGGGAGGATTGAGATCTCATGTAAAGAAACCCTAGGTTTCTTTGAGCTTTGGTTTGTAGTTGAGGAAAGATACAAAGGCGGTTATGGAATTGATAAATTAGTGGAAGGTTTTATATTCATAAAGGAGGTTTAAAGAGTCTGAATTGAACACATTTTCCAATTTATCCATTACCATGCTTATAGAGAGTTAAGAAAGTGGTAGGCTTGTTATCACTTTTTCATGGAACCTTACATTCTCATAAGGAGATGATATGTTTAATATGATATACATTGATCACTATTTTCATTGGATGCATCTTTTTGTTGAGTTTCCATGACTTTCCATGAATATAAGATAGGAAAAGTGGCAATAAGAATGGCAATGCAAGTAGTTTGATGAACTTTATTCTCAAAGGCAAATGCAAAGGTGTTTCCTAGTATATTTGTGGTATAAGAGATGTCGATTGAATGGAAATAAAATAGGCCAGTATAATGTCAAAACACATTGAGTCTTTTGATGTTGTGAGGATTTGCAATGCTCTCCCAAAGTCATTTCTCTTAGTCATTCTAAAAGGTATAGTAAGGTGGAGCTCTTTGATTGAGAACAAAGGAAGTATGTGACAATTTCAAGGGAAAGGGGTGTGGCTCCACATAGCGTCTAAGGGTAGTTTGTTAAGTGTTCTTATACAAATTGGCCCTTGATTTTCCTTTCATTAGATCTTTCAAAGTGTAAGAACTCAATTTGTTGTTAAGACCCTCATTTTTTAGTTTTTTTAAACCTTACTCATGGTTGTAATCCTTATCATATACATTGTCAAAAGCAATGTCTAAATCCATACAAGAGATTATTGTAAATATGTTGCTATTGTCAAGAATAGAGATCTCTATTGCAAGACATGCAAAAAGGGAAATAGTTTCAAGCTCAAATGGTCAAGTTATACAAGGAATAAGGTGAAACCAAGGATAAAGGTTAAGAATATAGGTAATATGCTACATTATTGATGGTCTAAACATGAGAAAGACATAGGTTTGGCATATAAAATTCATAAGAACCACAAGAGCGTATTGACATAAGCCATGTGTATCATGATATTCTAATGGTAAATAAGCTGGAAAACAATGACAATCCAAAATAATGGTCTCACATACCAAATTTGATGTATCATAGTCATAAGAATACACAATGAATATGCTAATGAAAGTGAGAGAAAGATACAGTTTTGTTGATAGTGCATGACAAAATATCCTTGAGAGATCACAAAGGCAAGTCTACAAGATAGTAAGCAATGAGAATAGAAGGTAGGAACAACACAAGGACAATGACAATATAAATTTAGTCCATATTTGGGAGGTAGTCAAGATAGTCTAAGGTTTGTTAGAAGACAATATTTTTTTATGTTAAGAGTTAATCATGGAGTATTCTTGGAGATGTATGAAAGTGGTAAGATGTTTGAGAGATTGTAGATTGGTTTTGTTTGTAAGTCATTAGGAATGATTCTTTCTAAGCATGGTTGCATGATGTTCAAAAGATAGTGGTAGTCCTAGTGTGGAAAGACTTTAAAGATGTAAAATTCAAATGTGATGAATAGTATAGAGATCTCATCTTGATTATTTTTTAGAAGACAATGGTATAATAATTGTGACTGTATATTCGCAAGTGGAAGAAGGGTAGAACAAGTGGTTTTAAGGGGTAGTGAATAGTGGCCAAATAGAAAGATTGGTGGTTGGTGAAGGACATGTGACTATCAAAAGTAAGAATGATGAACAAGGATACCTAGGTGGCAGTGGCAAGATGGACAAAAGGTGTAGGTGGTGGGTTTGAAGAAGATGTATAGTCATGAGATATGCACAAAAGATAAGGGATAGTCACAAGTCAAATATGTGCCAAGATAGGAGACCAAAGGACCAAGCACAAATGACGAGAGGGAAAATGATTTTGGGACCTTATGACTAGAGAGTTATGTAAAGAAATATACGAGTTCCAGATGTAATATCCCATATTCTAATTGCCTCAAATTAAACCCTACAAACACAAATTCAGAAGACACACACACACACACACACACACACACATACATATATGTGTGTGTGTGTGTGTGTGTGTATATATATATATACACACACACACATATATGTATGTATATATATATATCTATATGTGTGTATATATATATATATATATGGTGGGAATTTAATGATGAGTGATAGATCAAGAGGAAAACTAACCCTTTCCCTCAAAGAGAGATGAGAGTTTCACTTATTGATTATCCTTCAAACACTTTTTACCATACAAAGATGATAGATTGAATTCTGAATGAACTAAGAATGTTAGGATGATCCCTTCTTCCTTGTTTGAAATGGAAATGGAATTGATTGAATTATGTAGTGCAAAGTGACAGAGAATCGATTATAACTTGAGATATGAATATGGGAAGAGGTTGTGCACCTGGATTTGGCAATAAAATGTTGATATGAAGTTGTCTTGCAAATTTGATGAAAAGTTGTCTGGACCGTGGCGGGAATGTACACGATCCTCCAAAAAATCCACGAAACAAAAACGATTTTTCCACATTTGCAAATGAAGCCCAAATCCGAAAGTACAGTTGCGCACCTACAACCTACACACAGAAAAGAGGGAAATTTGTTGGGATTAGGGGTTTGCCTTTAGGTCAAACCCCAGTTTTGGAATTAACCAAGTAATGAAAGAAAGTACTTGCAAGTAGATGTAAATGAAAGACTGAATTGTAGATCACCTCAAGGGAGGTTGTAGTGGAAATGTTGATAGAAATGCTTGTATGAAATTGTATGTTGAAATCAATCTCCTCTTCAATAGTTGAATCCTTGACTTGAATGCAACACCTACCCTTGAAGGGAGACTTGAGAATGCTCAATGCTGGAAAAGATTGCTTGAATGCTTGATCGCTTATACAACTTGAATCTATCCAACTTCGACCTATCCAACCTCTATAAATGAGAGAGTGAATGCACCCTTAAATACAAGTTTGAAGGATTTTAATTTTATCACGAGTCGACATTGAGCAGATTTCCCGCTCACTGCACAACCCACAATGCATGCTCTAAGAAGGTCTTGCCCCAAAAATAGGGCAGGGACAGCGGTGCCACACCCCTGTCCTGGGAGGAAAAGGGTGCCACACCCCTATCTTGGGAGGACAAGGGCGCCACACCCCTGTCCTCGCCCCTGTCCTACCCCTGTCTCTAGAGCAAACTGCGGACAAAGTGATGTAGAGACCAAGGAAGAAGTTGTTTTCACAAGGCGGGCACTCTCCAGTGTCCGATCAGGCTAGAGGACTTGAGTTCGTATGCGTGAGGACCCTAATGCAGTCGTAAATTGCTAGGTTCGCAATTTTATGACACTACACATACATATATATATAAGTACATACATACATATATGTAAGTATATGTGTATATATGTATATGTATGTATATATATAGTATATATACACATATGAATATACATATATACATACATATACATATATATACATATACATATTGATGAATACTAAGAGGGGGGGTGAATTAGTATGCCTAAGAACTTAACCAAAATCTTAAACAATTTTCCAGCAGATTGGTGTAGTAGTTTAAACAACAAACCGGTTAAAACATAAATAAGCCGAATAGAAAATAGAGCATTAACCCACAAAAGCACAATCACCATAACACAAGATATTTTGACGTGGAAACCCAAATGGGAAAAACCACGGTGAGTAAAACTCAGAAGTCAAATATCTACAGAATAGTAACCAAACCGGTTAAGGCCTTACAACATTCTTCACCAGAACAGATCCTCTTAGGAATCCAGATCTTTGATAGGAGATAAGGCTTGTTAAAGGATTTCAAATTCACAACTGTGAACCACCTTGTTAGAGGATTTACAATAGGCTTGGCTGGGCCTACCCGGTTAAGGGTTTCAAACTTGTCGAAGATATTAGTAATCAACAAGTGAATGATCTAGAAGAAATCATAGAATGCTTGATTAGATCCTTGAAAGTTCTTCGTTAATGCATTACAACATTACTTCAGTCTTCTATTCTTTGCACTCACAAGCTCTGTAGTGAGATACCTATTGCACACAGACCTAATCTATTCTACAATACTCTCACGCATCAACAACCTTAAAACCCAAGACATGATGTCCTCATATAGGAACCTGATTTCATGTCGGTCCAATAATATTAGACTACAATTTACTAGGTACAGTGCATCTAGACACATTTGGTAACATGACACACAAACATCACCAAAGTGTCGGTGGATGATAACTCATCACACTTTACAATTATACCGGTTTAACACAATATATCGATTATCGGTTAACAAATAAAGACTGGAAAATTGGAACATAGTGTTTCGATCAAAAATATTAACTGCCACACGGGGTCTTCATTTCGCTTGAGGTCTTCATACCACTTGGGTTCTTCAGTCATGCTATGACCGGTAAGCATCTTCTGCAAAACACGGATATCCTTTAACAAACAAAGACTATACATATAATGACATACAATACGAGTTCGAACAACTGCTGGTTGAGAATAACTCATACATCAAATAAGTGTGTGTCCATCAATGACAATCACAACTAAACATCATCAAAATACCAACAATCTCCCCCTTTGGCATTGATGGCAACACTTAGGAAAATTTTGACATCTAAGTGCTTACAAAACAAAAGCAGATGCCATAATCAAAATTACTCCCCCTAAGCATATACACTACTCCCTTTGCAAAAATTACAAGTATGTTCATAAATTTTTTTCAATACTACTCCCCATAAAATTTTATATTACTCCCCTTTTGCCAACAATGACAAAGTAATGCAAAATATTCCCTTTTTGCATAATATAAAAACAGAGTATATGTTCATGACAATAAAGAGTAAAACCTCTCAAAAAGAGATTTAAAGTTTTGCATAAAATTCCTTATGTCTGAAGACCACGAATCAAGAAGTGAGGCAACAATTTCACTCTCGGTCTTCATCTGGAAGGCTAATTCTTCCATTGCATCAATAGTGCTAATCTCATGTGTGACAGTAATAGCTTCCAAGTTCAGGAAGCACTTATGAAGAACCTGCAATTTTGGTAATAGAAGCAACTAGAGCTCCTGTAGATCTTGAGTCCGATTGCAAATCTCTAAGTCAAGCTTTGCAATCTGATGTTGGTGAGTATGAACAGTCTGTCCATATACTGTGAACAGATCATAGGGAAATTTGAAGTTGTCGATATACTTCTGTAACTTTGATTGGAGTTGACTCCTCTGTTTCAGAGCATCTTCACAAAATAGGTGAGGTTGGCAGATTTTGCTCAAGAAGAGGTTACCTTCACCCATAGCTGAACTTATATCATCCTTTTGCTTAAGCAGTTTAGCTCTGTCTTCCTCCATTTTCTTTACTAATGAAACTTTCAAAGCTTTTTCATGCTTCTTCTCTACAAAAATTTGGGCAACATATTCTAAAGATCGCACTTGATCATCTACTACTGTGTAAAGAAGTTTTAGCTTAGCCAGCGAGGAATCGGTACTGGGAAGGTTAGTATCGGGGATTAGATTGGAAAGAGTGTCAACAACAAACTGAATGACATTTTATTCTTTCTTTTTCCTCAATTCTTTCAATCTGACCTGCGCTAGTTGAATGCTCCTCACTAGCTCACTTTCATCAACCGATTGAGTCAGACAGGAAAGAGTCAAATTGGTGGGACCGGTGGGATCAACCTACTTGGATTGATCTCCGGTTGCCTTAGGAGTCTGTCCTCCTTCCTTTGCCTTGATCTCCTCTTGTCTTTTCTTCTCCTCTTCTTCTTTTTCTTGGGCTACCTTGGCGGCCTTCTCTTTCTCCTCTTCCACTCTCCTCTTCTCTTCTTCTTTCTTCCACTCTTCTTCTCACTTTTTCTCCTCTTCCTTTTTCTTCTCTGCTTCCTCCTTCTTCTTCTCTTCTTCCTTCCTCTTCTTCTCTTCTTCCTTCTTCTTCTCCTCTTCCTTCCTCTTCTTCTCTTCTTCCTTCTTCTTCTCCTCTTCCTTCCTCTTCTTCTCTTCTTCCTTCTTCTTCTCCTCTTTGTTCTTCTTCACCTCTTCGTTCTTCTTCTTCTCCTCTTTCTCTTCTCTCGCTTTCTCTGCTTGCTCTTTGTCTTGTTTTTCTTTCTCTAATTTCTCTTTTTCTGCTTTCTCATCCTTTTCTTTCTCTAGTCTCTCCTTTTCAGCTTTCTCCTTATCTGGAGTGGTATCCTCAATATCTAGTGCATCAACATCAATGGGGTCATTTTGTTCTGCTATTCTTTCACCTAGACTGTCAAAGGTTTCATTCGGTTTGGTTGTGGATAGGTCAGGCTCTTGCTCAGCCCGTCGATTAGCTTCAGATACTTTTTGCATTTTGACAGCTGCCTTAACCTACAGATGGGTGTCTTTTTCCACTTCAGAAGTTTTGCCTCCGAGTAGCTGAAGTCTTCTTCTTCGCATGAAGAAGATTCCTTTTTACTTACCAATAATCTCAAACAATTATGAATTTGAGGCATTTGGAAAATATTGAGCAAAAATTTTCTCCCTGATGTCTTGTTCCTTTTCAATGGCAATGCGCCATTTATTGTCCAAAGAATCATACAAAGATTTAGAAGTAATTGATTTAATATCGATAGGTGACCGATTATTAATACATAAATATTTAATAAGATCTTGTTCAACATCCTCCTTTTCACTATCATTGAAATAATCAAAATATTATTTTAAATCATTAAGAACTTTCCTTCTAATATTCTTTATGATCCTTTGACAATGTGTCATAGGCTTGTAAGAGGAAATATCTATATTTACTAGTGCAGAGATTGCTGGTACATTACAAGTTGACTTCATCTTCTTGCTTGATTGCCTCGTCTTCTTCATTTCTACCTCTAGCTCAATTCCTTATGAATCTGGTGAGTTATTCCTGGTTTTTTGCTTCCTTTCGAATACCTTTGGCGGAATAGCCTCCGATTTCTTTTTAGTTGGTGACCTCTTGGTCACTTTAGGGCTGCCAACGGATGTAACCAGTGTCGATGCCGATGGCATTGCTTTACTCTTTTTCTGCTTAGGTACTTCGATAGATTCGATCCTCTTGGAGTAAGTATCGGTCCTCCTCTTCTTGGGATCTAGTGGTGAAGCAAGTAGGGTAGAGGCATACCATATCAACATATCATTTACCACTCCATAGCCCATAGGCTCAACTTCATCTTCTTTGGGCTCAACTGCTTGCATTATGCAATGATCTATTTTGATTGTGAAACAAATGTCATCTTCATATTTTTTAACTAGATCACTAGATATTCTTATTCTTTGGTTCATCTTTAGTCTGAACTCATCAAAATACTTGTTCAAAGTCTCCGGATACGCAGTTCCCACTACTTGCAGACTCTCCTTTATTTGTTTGGAAACTGGTAGGTCACTCAACCAATGAACATCACCAACTCTAGGAAAATATCCTTGAAAATAGAAAAACAAACCGACAAGCAGTTGAACAAACTTAAACCTCGGAGTTTTGTCCACTTTGATGGACTTCAGGTTCTCCATGAGTTGTTTCTGCATGCAGGTACATAAGTCACATTCTGCGTTCTCCTTGATCATCCTATAAGCGGCATGCACCGCAATTGTAGGAACAAAATTCATTCTGCTAGCATAGAATACTCTATACCCAATTACCATGCATGCATATTTCACCAAGTCATCTTTAATGGTGTTAACAGTAATTTCCCGTTGGTCGCTGACAGAACTGGTGAGCTCTGTCATTTTGGTTTTGGTGATCTTGCGAAGAACGAGGACTTCCCCAACATTACAGAAACCGGTCACGACATGAATTACCTCCAGTGTAATATCATGGGTTCACTCAAGGTATATCTTATCACCATGAACCCTACTTAGAATAATCCTAATGTGTTCTTCTCTAAATTCTTTGAGAAAATATACTGCATTGTGTAATTTCTTCTTCTCAATTATGTTGTATTTAGATTTAATCTTCTTATCAAGTCTCCACAATACAGACTGAGCTGGGAGTGAATCACTAAAGACCCTAGGTCTTCTAGTTTGCAATCAATATATCCTGAAACATCCCCTTCGACAATGACTTCGGCGGGAATTTGAGATAGTGCATTATATTTCATCTTCTTTTTAAGAAAATCGGGTGATTACTCAGGTTCAGTAGAACTAGAAGGTATTTTAGATGCAGAAGCCATATCTAGAAGATTCCAAATGACAAGAATGTTTTAATGAGAAATACCTTCACACTCTGAACTAGAGTTTGTCGATGTCGAGCACAACACACTTCTTGAGAAGCTTGTTTACCACTTTGACTTCCACACTGATAGCTTGAAGTGGCTGCAAAAGCTTGTGCAAGATTCCTTTCTAAATTCTTTCGAATGCAAGATGAATCGCTCTGGTTGCGCTGCTCAAGCTAGAGAAATTCTTCTCTGAAAATAGGTAAGTAAAAATGACGACAAAAGTCACTTTTAAACATGCTCCCACCTACCATAATAAATGCATCACCATTAGGGCTCAAACGCTAATTTTACCTTTTACCACTTTGTTTCTTTTGTTGGTCGACAGGTAACAAATACCGATAAAGGCACTTTAATAATATAATCCAGGGGTTCGAAAAAATGTTACCGATATGTTCCCCCCAAGCTTTTTTGAAGCTTAGTTTGCCGGTTCAGGGGTGTCCACACTGGGTGTGGAAACTGGTACATCTGGTGGCTTCTCTTTAGATTTATTTTTCCATGTTTTATCCATATTCGCCTGAACAGTTTCAACATCAATCTTCCCTTCTGGGTCGACCAGTATGTCTCTCGATGGATTCTTTCTCAGTCTGCATACTCTGGCAGTGTGTCCCGATTTGTTGCAATGATAACATACCATTCTAGGTGTTCTCCATGGTTCAATGTTCACATTTCCATTCTTCCTTCTGCATGTTGCAGCAGTGTGACCGCTACCATGATAGATCAAACAGGTTGCTCTCCAACTATTTGCCGCTCCATAACCATTTGACCAGTGGTCATAGGTTCTGTATTGGTTTGGGTTTCGGTTCATAGGAGGTTCCGGGACAACTCCTTTAGATCTTGGTGCATAACTTCCAGAGTTGATCATAACCGACCTGCACTCAAAAGCTTTAAGCCCAAACTTGTTGCATGCATAATAGTGACCATTAAATCTACTAGTTCTAGCCACATTGTTTTGCATGTAAGGAAAGTTATTGTAAGCCTTGCACCTACATACATTGGTAGAATGTCCTTCCTTAAGACAGTTAAAGCAAATAGGTTTAAACTTTTACTTACCTTTACTCTTGTTGTTGTTCTTAGGTGTTGATTGCTCCTTTGGTGCATCACTCTTGGTTCCAAAGGTTTCACCTTCCTCGTATCCATAGAAACCAAGTCCAGAGGTATCCTTTGATGGCTTCACTGATTCCAACTTTTTTTCCAACTTAGCAACACTTCGGTTGAACTTTCCAAGTATCTCATTTGATTCAACAAGTTCCTTGGAAAGAGCATCATTGGTTTTCATCAAGGTTTCATTCTAAGAGATAGCCGCATTTAGGTCTGGTTGTATTTCTTGTTTCTCTTCATTACCCTCTTGCAAATGAGAGATGATGGTACCAATCTCTTGTTTCAACTTAGAGATCTCATGCTCCTTGTCCTTCACTAAATCTTCATCTTTTCTTCTGTTTTCTAGCTCCTGACTCATCCTAATAGTCAGTCCTTCCAACGCCCTCCTTAGGTTAGTTTTGGATTCATTTAGTTTCTCCACTTCTCCAACTAGGGCCTCCATGTCTGCTTCATCGGAAGAGTTGTTTTTAGTAAATTCCATCAATTTCTTAACAAGTTCTTTTCTCTTGGCTAAAGAGGCTTTATACTTGATCTTGAGTTCATCATAGGCTCTCTTAGACACAGGCAGACGGTGAGTGAGTTCCCTCATGCTGTATTCCCCCATATCTCCTTCCAAGTGGTTAGACTTATAGAAAGGTAGGCTTTGATACCAATTGATGAATACTAAGATTGGGGGGGGGGGTGAATTAGTATGCCTAAGAACTTAACCAAATTCTTAAACAATTTTCCAGCAAACTGGTGTAGTAGTTTAAACAACAAACCGGTTAAAACATAAATAAGCTAAATAGAAAATAGAGCATTAACCCACAGAAGCACAATCACCATAACACAATATATTTTAGCGTGGAAACCCAAATGGGAAAAACCACGGTGAGTAAAACTCACAAGTCAACTATCTGCAGAATAGTAACCAGATCGGTTAAGGCCTTACAACGTTCTTCACCAGAACAGATCCAATTAGGAATCTAGATCTCTGATACGAGATAAGTCTTGTTAAAGACTACCCTATTAAAGGATTTCAAATCCGCAACTGTGAACCACCTTGTTAGAGGATTTTCAATAGGCTTGGCTGGGCCTACTCGGTTAAGGGTTTCAGACTTGTCGAAGATATTAGTAATCAACAAGTGAATGATCTAGAAGATAGCACAAAATGCTTGATTAGATCCTTGATAGTTCTTTGTTAATGCATTATAGCATTACTTCAGTCTTCTATTCTTTGCACTCACAAGCTCTGTAGTGAGATACCTATTTCACACAGACGTAATCTGTTCTACAATACTCACACACATCAACAACCTTAAAACCCTAGACATGATGTCCTCATATAGGAACCTGATTTCATTTCGGTCCAATAAGATTATACTACAATTTCCTAGGTACAGTGCATCTAGACACATTTGGTAACATGACACACAAACACCACCAAAGTGTCAGTGGATGATAACTCATCACACTTCACAATTATACCGATTTAACACAATATACCAATTATCAGTTAACAAATGAAGATTGGAAAACTGGAACATAGTGTTCCGATCAAAAAGATTAACTGTTGCTCGGAGTCTTCGTTCTACTTGAGGTCTCCATACCGCTTGGGGTCTTCAGTCATGCTATGATCGGTAAGCATCTTCAACAAAACACCGATAGCCTTTAACAAACAAAGACTATACATATAAACCATGACAAAGCGACCTATCGCCTCCTAAGAGATGCGAGTGTGGATTTTCTCTCAGATCCAGATAAGCAATCCCAGTGACTTAACTACACCTAGACAGAGGATTTAAAATGATTATGATATGCAAGCTAGATGAGATTGATTGTGCTAGATTGATCCAAGAGTCTTATTAAGCTAATGATATGCATGATTAAGCTACATGGCTCAACAATTATGCTAGAAAATGATCAAATTAATCTAGATCTAAGATGCAATTGCCTATAATAACAATGCTTAAATGATATGCTAAAATGGATAGCCTATAGTAACAATGCCTAAAATGATATGAGATGGGATCCTTTGTGCTCCAAAATGGGGGATATTTATAGGATTTCCAAGGCCAAGGGTGAGGTGGTAGGAATCAACAGTCAAGATTGAGTCTGAAGATATCAAGGGTCAAATTGGAGGAGGTTGGAGAAGAGGTTGGAGGGAGCGACACTTGTCATCTCTATGGTGACAAGTGTCAAGTAGCCTTGCACATAAGAGGGCAAGTGTCCAAGAGAGGAGACATGTGGCCAAATGCCATGTGTCTCAAGCATGGGATATCCAACCCATAAGAGGTTAGGATAAGGAGGTTAAGATGTGCAAGATAGGATAGGGTTAGTTAAAGCCAGGATTAGGTGGAATGGGTTAGGTTAAGGGATGGTTAGGTTAGGTGGTTAGAAGTTAGGAGGCATGTGGGTAATTTGAATTTAAAAATTCAAATAATAGGAAAAGGCTAATTAACTTTCAACAACTCATAAATTGATTTGTTTTAATTAATTAGGGGATTAGAAGGAATGAATTAAATGGGGGGAGGATTAATTAATCAAAGAGGACTACTGAAATGAACCTATTAAATACATCCTTAGATTTATTAATAAGTAGATGAATGAGGGAATTTAATCAAAGTGCTAATGAATTCTATTAAATTGGGAAGAGAGATTAATTAAATATTACTTAATTAATTATCTTCAGACCATTTTTATGTGTACACACACACACAGATGCATATAGTATATATACATACATATACACACAGACAAAATAAGAGAGACAAAATATATGATAGAAATAAACTGTATTCTATCAATATGAAAATACTGATCAACTGGATCATCAATCGATACATACAATGAATATGAGCCTGCTTATATAGGCAAGGCTATATCGATATTTGAGCACACAAACATGACATGTGGCTCGATAAGAAACAAGGGTAGGTAGGAAATAGGTGTGGGTAGGTAGGAGAAACAATATAATATTCCACATGAGGTGGATCACCCACTGAATGTGGAGTGTAACAACAAGATAAGTCCACAAAAGGTGGAAATTCTCCTACACACACTATCCCAATGTGGCACAAACACCCAAGTGTCTCATACCCAAACTACTATGAAATGCATTTCCTAAGTAAACTTAAGTAAGATGTAATAATATCTAAGATGAATAATTATTTACACCAACACCCCCCCTTAAGTGCAACTTAGGGGAATGCACTAAAGTCTACAATGCAACTAAGAAATGCAAGATGGGTCCCGGATACTAGGCCATGTTAGGTACCCATGTGCAAATGCAAATGCATGAAAACCAATGCAAAGAAATCTCTCACAAAGCGAGGAAAGAGAGAAAAACCTAATGGGAAAAAACCCTCCCCCAAAAGAGAGATGAAAACTAGATATAAAGAACTCTCATAGAAGTATGTGAAGGACAAAACCCCATGTGAGGAAAAATTCCCCCCCATATGAGAGAAGAAGAAGAGAGACTAGGAAGCCCCCCCTCAATGTGGAATCTGCACCCATGATAGAAGCTCGAAGATGAATGAAGAAACTGCTCCATGAACGTCGAACCACGTTCCTCCCCTTAGGAAGAAACAAAACCAAAGGTGTATCCAAAAAGTCTCCCCAACCATGAAGGGAAGATGAAGCAAAGATACTCATGATGAAAGGAATCTCTGCAAACTGCTCAAGTTTCCCCATGTCGATGCTGAAAGTTACCCCCTCCAAAGGAGGTAAATTGTGCCACACTGTTGAAAAAGGCATTCCAAGATCTAGTGGAGATGAATGTAGAACAATATCTGAAGACTCATATGTCTCCTCAAAAGATAAAGAGACCTCCTCCAAGTGTTGTACAAAAGTATCCACAATCATGTCCACCTCTAAAGATTGATCATGTAGAGAATGCACAAGAGGGTCAGAGTTATCCCTCACAAAAATCAAAGAAGGGTCATCTTCATCAAAGAGAAGATGAATATTATGAATGGTGTCTCCCAAATCTGCAATGTAGGAGCCCACAAACAAACCTGCAATGTCTATTAAGTAGGCATCCCAATCAACTGAAACTAGAAGACATGAAATATCATGCTGCACTAAATCATAAGAAGGCAAAATTGTCGCACTAGCTGCATCATCAGGTGCAATAGGTGGTGTGATATCAATAGAAGGAGATGAAATGCAAGGCTCAAGAACGGGGTCACATGTGAGAATCTCCAAGTTCAAATGCCCAAAGTTCTCCTCAAAATCTGAATCATCAACATAGGAAGAACCAACCTTATCAATAGGACCAAAATCTGAAAAAAAGTACAACCGAGATGCATGATCAACCACCCCAGTCGTAATGATAGCTCCACTCTCCAAGTCTGTAATGATAAATGAATCAGGTGTGAACTCCACAGTTTTCCTAGTTGTCCCATGTGTGATTTGATAGATGGAAAGAAGTTTATTTGTCAAGTGGGGTACACACAACACATCATTGAAGGAGTTATCCCGAATGGCAATAGATCCTTTCCCAATCACATCCATGTATGTATGATTTCCCATCAAATTCTGCGGCATGTGGCAAGGCTCAAATGTAGAAAACATAGACTGCGAAGATACCATATGATGAGATGCCCCTGAATCTAGAAGCCATCTCCCTGAATCATTACTTGTAGTAGCACAAAGAGCTTGTCCCTTTCCTTTATCAGTCCCAAAAGAGTGATCCTTTCATTTATCCTTGGAAGAAGAAGCCGATGTAGACATTCTAGAAGGTAGGTTGATTCTATTCTTCTCAAGAAGATTCTTCAACTCATTAATAAACTTCTTATAACAATGTTGTTCATCATGTCCTAACTTCTTGCAATATCCACAAAAAAGATTGTCCTTATATGGTTTCCTCTTAGGTGAGAATGGTGAATCACCTTGTTGTGGAGAGGAAGATTGCGCTCCATCTTGTTGTGGTTTAGACTTAGGTTGCTTTTGATTCTTGCCTTTTCCTTGATTACTTTGATTCCCTTTGTTAGCCACCAAAGCTTGTGACTTTGAAGATTTGAGAATCCCCATTGTGGTCAACTTAGATTGCTCAAGTATCAACATCTCCATGAATGAATCAAATGAGGGACAAGTGTATGAGGAACCTTGAGCTAACCTATGGGTGTGAAAGCTAGATACAAAGACTGCATACTTTGAAGGAAGCTTGTCCAACAAGTTATAAACCAATTGAGCATCCTTTTTGTCAATTCCACAATCCTTTAGCTTTGCTCTTAATTCAGTTGCTTTTGTGACATAATCTTGGGTTGTATCAAAATCCTTGGGATCCAAAGTTGTGAGTTCACTATCAAGCTTGTAGCCCTTAATCTCATCAACTTGACCATACAATTTCTTAAAAATATCCTAAGCCTCTTTAATTGTTGTACACTTATCAATGTGAAAAATGAGGTCATTTGATACATACTTTCTAAGAGTTCCAAGTGCCATAGCATTCTTAGTAAGCCATTCAATTTAAGCATTAAGATTAGCCTTAGGATCAGGTGGTGTTGTAATAGTTTCATTTACATAATGAATGAGTCCTTTTTCCATTAGTTTACTCCATGTCTTAATTTTCCATGATGAATAATTATGAGGAGTTAAAAATGGAAAATTACAAGAACCCATAGCACTAAAATGAAAAAACACAAGATAGAGAGAGGCACAATCACACAAGACACCCCCCCAAAATACTCAATCAAGAAATCCCCCCAAAATGATGATTTTGGCACTTTATACTTAGTGCATATACAATGAGCCACTTGCAAAACAAGGCAAAATGAACTTCTGATTTCAATTTACAACTTCTCAAAATGAGATCTAAGAGACTTCAACAAATACTGCTAGTGATCTAAACTGAGATCCAAGCAAAATGCAAGTACCAAATATGCCAAAAATGGCCAAATACTGAAAATATAGTTTCTACTTAAAATCACTGCAAACTGATGGCAGATTATGAAAATAGATGAAAAAATATGCACTTTCAAAAAAAACGACACCTGAAAAGGAGTCCATATGAGCCCAAACGAAGCCTCCAAAGTTGTAAAAATCGGGATTTCATGATTTTTGAAAAACCTATATCCAAAAATCAGAAAACTCCTACACCACTGTATAGATCATGAAATTCTACCCCAAAACAAAAAAAATTGCTCGAAAAAATGAGTCCAGATGAGTGAGATATTGCTATTTGAAAAATGCCTGCAAAATTATAATTTCTGGAAAATTTCCGTTGCAACATCAAACTTCAAATGCCTCTAGATTTGGCCTCCAAAGTCCGATTTGGATGAAACAATAGGCAAAACTGATTTTATTGGTCCTCCTCAATCCAATGGTAACCTCATATTTGACCCATCAAACTTCAATTATAACCTGCAATAGAAAAATCCAAAATACACAATCCTAAATAGCATTAAATTTCTCTCAATTAGTAAACCAATGACACTCTAATAGCTCTGATACCATGTGAGATTTTGCCAAGATCAAGAGGCAATGGAAAACACAAATAAGAGAGACAAAATATATGATAGAAATAAACTGTATTCTATCAATATGAAAATACTGATCAAGTGGATCATCAATCGATACATACAATGAATATGAGCTTGCTTATATAGGCAAGGCTATATGGATATGTGAGCGCACAAACATGACATGTGGCTCAATAAGAAACAAGGGTAGGTAGGAAATAGATGTGGGTAGGGAGGAGAAACAATATAATATTCCACATGAGGTGGATCACCTACTGAATGTGGAGTGTAACAACAAGATAAGTCCACAAAAGGTGGAAATTCTCCTACACACACTATCCCAATGTGGCACAAACACCCAAGTGTCTCATACCCAAACTACTATGAAATGCATTTCCTAAGTAAACTTAAGTAAGATGTAATAATATCCAAGATGAATAATTATTTACACCAACACACCAACACACCAACACACCAACACACACACACCCACACATACATATACATATACATATACATACATACATACATACATACATACATACATACACACACACACACATACATGTATATGTATATATATGTATACATATATATACACATACATGTATGTGTGTATATATATGTGTGTGTGTGTGTACACACACACACACAGATATATGTATATATATACAAATATATATATGTATGTATACATGTATATATACATTTATACACACACACACACATATATATACATACATATATGTATATATATATACATATAAATGTACACACACACACACACACACACGTACGTGTGTGTGTGTGTGTGTGTGGTCGATTTAGACATGTAACCCAATTTTCTGCTTAACTATATTTATATAAAATCGATAAGGTTTGGGTAGGAGTAATCCATTCAAGCCTTACTAACCCCAAGAGTGGAACATTGACCTTCTTGGCCCCGGTGGCAGATCTTAGGCTCCATCCAAGGTGGCCTACTTAGCAGGTTGTTGAACTTACTGGCCTATCTATGTCTTATCTTTTGAGTTGCTACTAACTTATTTTGGTAGGATCGATAGGAGGAAAATGTAGAGGAATTCCCATCTTAACTAGGCTAAGCACAAGAGCAGAGCATTGACCCTCTTGCCCTTGATGGAAGCACTTACGCATCCAGCAAGGTAGCCTACTTAGTTGGCATTCTTAATCCTCTTTCTACATCTATCATCCTCTCCTTCATGATGAGTTTGAGCATGTATTAACTAGGAACTAACCTTGCATTAGAAATGATTATCAATTTCTATCAATATGAAATTGTAAGCATTGTAGGGGATGAAATGTGTCCCCTAAAAGATGATGAATCTTAGAGGACAAACCATCCGTTTCCACCTCTTTGAATAGGAGCTTATATGAGCTAGGGGATAACTAAACTAAACCAAAGACTATATGGAAGTAAATAATAGATTTATTATGCCAAAACAGTGAAATACAAAAAACTAATTTTACATAACAGAAAAGAATTAAAAAAAGGAATTTACCTTTGAAACGAGGCGCTCTCGAGTTCTCGACTTTAGCATAAGGTGCGGATGCTAGCGTGGTGCACTATCGTCTATACGACCCACAAACAAAAAATCCCAGAAAGACTTCTATGCACACTTCCCGACGCGCGAGACCTACTCGCCACTGTACACACTAAGACGAGAAAAGTGTTGGGGGTTGTATAGGGGCATGCCTCAGTCAGACCCTCACTTAGGTGTTTCCACTGCCATAGACAACCAGATAGATAGATTGGAAAAATGAATAAGATTGGTAACTTGGTAAATTGGAAAGATGCAAATAGAAACTATACTTCGCTTAAGGGAAGAAAACCCCTATTGCATATAATCTAAAATTGGTAAATTGGAAAGATGAATGCACCTAGATAATAGATACAATCAAAATATGAAAGATATATTGCATGCAATGATAGAAGATAAAGAGAAAGAAAAGTGTGTAGCCAAACCCCTCTTCATTTGAGATACGAGCATGACAAAGCCCTTGGTATGTGATTGTTGGTGAGATTTGCTACACAATAGTTGCAGCTAGATATGGTAGAAACATTTCCAATAGAGTAGAGAGCAATAGTACAAAATGAGAGCCAAGAACCCTGTTGGGGCTTCAAATTTTCAAATAATTTCAAGAATCCTACTATTAAAAATGGTGGTCACTTCATGGAAATGGCACATAATGGATGATGAATGACTAGTGTTTTTGATCTGTAGAAAAGATGATATGAACAAAGAATTAAAATTAATGAAACATGAAAATATAAAAAATACCCATTTTATAAAATAAAGTTTCCAAGCTCCAGTAAAAATATTAGTTTGTACAATGTATTTTTGGCTGTAGACCATACAAAAGAGGCTGAAAAACCTGTTATTTCGACCTACATGAAAGAAGATGTCGACTGGGAATGAAAATGTATGCAAATATCAAATCTGGTGACCACCCGTTTTAGAAGTGGATGTTTCCTACCACCACACAAATTTTCAGATACGTAACTAAAGTTTAAGGCTGCCGACCAAAAGAAAACCTGAAAGATAGCTTAAAGATAGGTTATTGACTAACTAGTTTACATATTAATTTCAAAGGGTTTTGTTAATTTTAATGTAAAATTGTGACTTTTCACCCCAAAGGGGGTATGGTGCCCATTCAACCACGTATATAAGTGGTTAAAAAATGTAGATATGGAGAATTAGAATTAGGAATATAGAGATTTTACAATACAGACAAGATGTAATGCATATTTTCAAGCAATACAAAGCCAATTATCTAATTTGCAAATGTGATGTGGATTCTTTCATTTTCAAATCAATTTTTTGTTATTATTATCTATGGTTGATAATTGCTGCTCTAAACCTCTGTGTGAAGAAATTATGTGATGTTGTATGGTTGGATCATCAAGATACATCTGAGAATCATTTTGCCTGTTGTGTCTTGTTTAATTGGTCTTTCAAAAGGAAAGTTAAATTCAATTAAACTAACTATGAAGAATATCATATAGTTATATAGCATTGGAGATTGGGTAGTTGACAAATCCATCCAAGGGAGGATTTAAAAATTGTCTTTCAGAGTTATACATAGGGTTTGCAAGTGAATGCCTCTATTGCCCAAAAGAAATAAGGCACTGGTCTATTATATATAATTTCAATTCAATCATTATTTATACTTTTCAATTTCAGTTTCATGCAAGTAGGAGATAGAGGTAAAGAGTAGGGATAAGAAGTAATCAAATTAGAGCAAGAAGAATTAGGATAAGTTAAAATAATCAAAATAATAAGATAATTTATCTCAAAGATATATGCCACTTTATAATCAGAATAGTAAGATAATTTATCTCAAAGATATATTCCACTTTGAGATAAAACTAGAAGAAGAAGATACAATGTGAAATCTGCTATAAAAAACACCTTGTAAGAAGATCAGTCGGTGAATAGGTACACCCGCCTAGGTTCTGTAGAGCCTGAAGTGAGGGAGTTAGCAACCTTTAAAGGGTTCATTCTATTAGTTGGCCAAATCAATTGGAGGGTTTGAAGATAGGATTTGGCATTACCTTAGAACTTTTCCAATCTGTTGATTTGAGCACTAACAGATTGGCAACTCTGCTGGGAAGAACAAACAAAGAAAGAACTCTATTGTGGGAAAGAACTCAGAAAAAAGAAAAGAATTTTATCCTCTATGAAAGAGGTGGCGACTCTATGTATAATTAATGAAGAAAAGATTAGTAATTGAAACAATATTAATCCAAAATGTACCAGTATCCATATTCTTATGAATTTTTATGTTTAGGGATACAATATACACATCAAAAGTGGAAACCACAACCCCAAAAGGAAAGATATATTGCTGAAAAATTCAATCCATTAGATTTCAGTAATGTTCTTGAATGCCCAGATAAACTTCCCTATGAGCTTAAACTTATATGTCGAGGTTCCATGGAGAGGAAAGTGAATCAACAATTCAACACCTAAAAGCATTCTACTGGTTTATTGAAAATATTCAGATTTGTGCGGAGGAATTGATTATGAAATTGTTCGTGATGACTTTGGAAGATGTTGCAGAGCAGATTTTTAGGTTGTTGTCCCTGCAAAGCATCTCGTCATGGGAGGAACTTGAATGGTGGTTTGTAGAGGAATTCTGTGGCATCATTGAAGAAAATGTATTTATCATCAATCCATCAGTCCATTCTCCACAATGTTGTACATTCCATAATCAAATTCAAACAGATCATTATATTGATCCCTTGGCACATGTGAATGCATTTCTCAACATAAGGAGAAAGGAAGGTGAATATATAGAAGGATTAATGGGTTGGATGATGACAACTTATTTTCCAATACCTGATGATATAAGGCCTAATATATCTACACTTGCGGAATTACTCATGAGGGAATGCAGACCTGATAATTTACAATTAGCATGTTCAATTACTATGGAGATGAATAGGGCACTACATGATGTGCGTGAGAAGAGTAACATCAACATAAGAGATGAAAATAAAGATGAATATATAGGAGAATCACTTATCACTTTGGAAGACCCATTCGATGAGGAAACAATCTATGATATTCACAATTGGGAGCTAGAACCTGAAGAAATTGTTGCTAACATTGATGAAGAATATTGTACCAGTCATGAGGAAAGTGAATCCATACTTGAGTACCATGATGATACAATTGATAAAGAAGAGGTATGTGAATTTGAAAATGAATTTCAAATATTTTCAAACCCCTTATGTGATGAAGTGAAAGAGGAAAATCATATTCCCTATTGCCATGGTATGTGTGAAAAGGATTTCCATGTATTCTAAAATCCTTTATATAATGAGGAAGAAATATTTTCAAGTAATACATTTAATACTAAGATAGAATCACCTGTACCAAATGAACATACTATAGCATCACTATTGCATCAAGAATTGGGAAATGTTTTAGAAACAATAAATGGCATGGCTGATTGGGATAGTACCAAGATGAATGATCATGATGATTTTGAAAATGCAATGTTGTTACATGACCAAAATCAAGTATTTGATAGAGGGAAAAATAGATTTTCACTTTTGGGGCTTGAGGCCACCAAATCAGGTTAATGAATAAGGCACATGGTCTACTACACCAGAGATCTAGATTCTTACTATGCCCACAAGGGCCATACATCCCCAAACAGAGCCACTATTGGGGCTTCAAATTTCCAAATAATTTCAAGAACCCTACTATTAAAAATGGTGGTCACTTCATGGAAATGACACATAATGGATAATTAATGATTTGAGCACCTAGAGTAAAGGAGGATATGAATAAATTAATTCCAATGGACCCCATGAAAGACTAGTGTTTTTTATCTGTAGACCATACCAAAGACCATAAGAAGGTTGTAAAGCCTATTATTTCGACTTACATGAAATAAGATGTCGACTGAGAATTAAAATGTATGAAAATATCAAATCTTATGAAGACCCATTTTAGAAGTGGATGTTTCCAGACCCATTTTAGAAGTGGATGTTTCCTACCACCACACAAATTTTTCAGATTCGTAACTGAAGTTTAAGGCTCCCTACCAAAAGAAAACCCGAAAGATAGCTTAAAGATAGGTTATTGACTAACTAGTTTACATATTAATTTCAAAGGGTTTTGTTAATTTTAATGTAAAATGGTGACTTTTCACCGCAAAAGGGGTATGATGCCCATTCAACCACATATATAAGTGGTTAAAAAATGTAGATATGGAGAATTAGAATTAGGATATAGAGATTTTACAATACAGACAAGATGTAATACATATTTTCAAGCAATACAAATCCAATTATCTTATTTGCAAATGTGATGTGGATTCTTTCATTTTCAAATCAGTTCTCTATTATTATTATCTATGGTTGATAATTGATGCTCTAAACCTCTATGTGAAGAAATTATGCGATTTTGCATGGTTGGATCATCAAGATACATCTGAGAATCATTTTGTCTGTTGTGTCTTGTTTAATTGGTCTTTCAAAAGGAAAGTTAAATTCATTTAAACTAACTGTGAAGAATATCATATAGTTATATAGCATTGGAGGTTGGGTAGTTGACAGATCCATCCAAGGGAGGATTTAAAAATTGTCTTTTAGAGTTATACGTAGGGTTTGCAAGTGAATGCCTCTATTGCCCAAAAGAAATAAGGCACTGGTCTATTATATATAATTTCAATTCAATCATTATTTATACTTTTCAATTTCAGTTTCATGCAAGTAGGAGATAGAGGTAAAGTGTAGGGATAAGAAGTAATCAAATTAGAGCAAGAATAATCAGGAGAAGTTATAATAATCAGAATAGTAAGATAATTTATCTCAAAGATATATGTCACTTTGAGATAAAACTAGAAGAAGAAGATACAGTGTGAAATCTGCTATAAAAAGCACCATTTAAGAAGATGAGTTGGTGAATAGGTACACCCGCCTAGGTTCTGTAGAGCCTTAAGTGAGGGAGTTAGCAAACTTTAAAGGGTTCACTCTATTAGTTGGCCAAATCAATTGGAGAGTTTGAAGATAGAAGTTGGCATTACCTAAGAAATTTTACAATCTATTGATTTGAGCACCAACAAACCCAAGATGGGAACCCCTCCAAATGAGCTTTGAAGAGTTTTTAAACCCGAAAGAGGCGCGAAGAGCCATTATGGCAAAACGCGAGCCAAATGTCATGCATCGGCTAGCGTCCGAGTCTCTGCTAGATTCAAGATTTCGTATGTTTATCAGGATGTTAGCATGGTGCGAGGACGTCCACTTGTCACATTGTCGTCCGACCAAAGATAAACCCAAAGGCGATTTTGAGGCATACAAAGGCACTTTGCCTTTTGAGACCATGATGCCAAAATAGTAGAATTTTGATCATGGAGTTCATCATTAGTGCACCGAGGGCCATGCGTAAGTGTCATAAATGCACTGGATGCAATTTAGGACACTACATTTTTCCCCCACTTTAGCAGACTCATTGGCTCAAGGGATCAGTCGCACTAAAGTAGTTCAAAAAGATTTATTCATTAAGCTCATGTAGTGCAATAAATGCAGTAAGTGCAATAAATAATTAGCCCAAAAAGGATACTGCAAGGGTTGTAGAGGTCAAAACGATGATCATGGATGATTCCCCCAAATTTTCATGAGGAACCACGGTATTCGACACAACATGTTCAATACAACAAAAATTAAAAAATTGTTAGCACAAAAAGTGGAAGAAGCCACTTTGGCGAGAATAATGCTTAAGGAGCATTAGTGTGGATAGAAAAAAAAAATCTGATAAAGGTGAGTACATGCCCCCTCGTGTTTGGTCCCTAGTGAGGTGGGGAAAACAAGAAGGAAAATGAGCCAAAATCGCCCCAAAAAGAGCAAGAAAAATTTTGGGCCAAATTTAGGCTATATAATCGAAGATGGGCTCTGATAAGGGTCATTTTCATTATTCACTGGGAGCATTTGAGCTAAGATTCTAATAGAGTCAGAGTAAAAATGCCACGCAGATGAGAGCAATTAGCTAGCAGGATCAAGGAGTTGCAGTTCGCGATCAAGCAAGGCGATGAGCCTGACCAGGAACAGTTCGAAACTCATGTTATTTTTTTATTTTATGCACTTTTTAATGATTTTAGGTGGGACGGTTGTGCAAGTGTCCAAGGGATGCACTACCATCTAGACAAGACACCTTCATCTCTGATAGGCGCGTTCATCTGGATGATGCACTGGCATCCGTCTTGGGTGTTGTCATCCATATGACGTGCGAATGTCTTATGGGCGCACAAGCGTTAGAAGAGCAATAAAGATGGAGATTGATAAAATATCTTTACGATGTGCAGACATTGCCTGAGATGTGAAAACACACCTTGGGACATCTATTGCAGACTTTGCATAGTCGGGCAAAGGAGCTGTCTGCGGACGATAGATGACTTGTCTAGAGAGTAGGTCTATGATGGACATTTACACTACCCAAGTTTCAGTTCCACGCCCCGAAGCTATGAGCGTTGGTGGAGAGATGGGACACAAACACCATGTCATTCCATCTGCCAACTAGGGAGATGACGATGACTTTGATCGAAGTGTATTTCATCCTCTGACTTTCCATCTGAGGGGAGTGGGTGTCATCGGCTATATTATCCACTACAGAGTTGGGCAAATAGTAGGAGTGGACCCTAGGATGAAGGATTGATGCCACAGGGTATGTATACCTACGAGCACTGGACCAGGGGTGAGTGTTGATTCTCTTGGTATGATGCATCATGATAGGGACCATGGCACAATGAGTGATGACAGAGGGTCGGGGCTCAGAGTTGATTGCAGGGTTTGTGCCTCTGATACGAGAGATGGAGGAGAGGTAGTCAGTGTACGTATGGGATCGTAGCATGCTGGCCCACCTCTATTATGAGCTCTCTTAATACATGCATCATGACTACGAGAGCCTCATAAATGCACCCTCCTATAGGTCTGTGCGTTTGAGCATATCACCTATATGTGACCAGTTGAGTTTCCAGCGCCCATGCCATTAGACATGCCACAAGCACATGCATACCCATTACGATGCGATGGATGGCGTATAGGGGACTTGATGTTCTGGAGGGTTGGTTTGGATCATCTCAAGTTTGGGGACATCATCTGGAAGCCATACTGAAATATGGGGGTATGGGTTACAGACTACACATAGCTCCCGTGGATGTAGCGGGACCGCTTCCTACTCGTCCACCAAGATCATGTCATCATGCCCTACTACTAGCGATGATGTATGAGACAATTTAGATAGGTACAAACCATCTCGCATGTTTCACCCACATATGCATGATCAACCAAGAGTGCATTACGGCCGCATGACCTTCCTCTCCCTACCCTAGGAGATGTATGGAACAATTCTGAGGGTAGCAATGATGATGACATCGCGTTGCAGCTAGACATAGACAATGTTAGAGTCACACCATATTTTGGAGACTGGTGGGAAAAGATGGTCCAACACCAATCTTCTCGCTAGACGTAGAGGGAGGCTATGTTAGAGCTCTAGGAGGTGACAGTGATGACCAGGCCTCCTTGAGTGATGAGGGCGAGAGCCCATGATAGAGACAATGGGTGGGGAGCCTAAGCCTAGATAGACCTAATCCTACTACTAGGAGGCTCCCACCATTACCAGCTACACCACCTTTTGCACCACCAACATGACCAACAGTAGCAACGACGACCATGAAGGGATCCACTAGCAGGGTACCTTCGTGAGACCCAAAATAGCAGAGGGGCGATCTTGGTATGTGCTTTGATTTCTATTAATATACTTTAGTGTTTTGTCACACATATATTTACATACTTGTATAGATGTAGATATTTTGGATACTATATATGCTGATGTAGAAATGTTTTGTTTTTGCAGAGGGCGTCATCAAGTGGCTGAGCTTTATCCACCAGGCGCTCGCATAGATCATGCCTGATGTACAGATCCGGGGTCCTATGCTGGACACTTATTGGCCCCTCTAGATAGCTAGAAGACATGTGCAATTGTTTGAGCCTATTGCACAACTATGGACAACATATGAGGAGGGTCGGCTGAAGCTAGTGCAGGGAGCAACGCAACTGGCCACCGTGACGAGGCAATGGGACCAAGCCCTGTTGGAGGTTCACACTGTTCTTGAAGAGAGAGACTGGGTGGTGATGCAAGCCAAGAGTATTGAGAGGGCACGTGTGATGAATACTAAGAGGGGGGGTGAATTAGTATGCCAAAAATCTTTGCACTTAAACACTTTGCAAGATTGACAGTAAACCGGTAAAACAATTTAGCAGACAAACCGGTTAACAAATATGCAAACCAAATGGCTAATAATGCATTCACCCACAGAAGGACAAACACCATAACACAAGAGATTTTAACGTGGAAACCCAAATGGGAAAAACCATAGTGAGATGGAACTCACAAGTAACTATCTGCAGAATAGGAACTAGACCCGTTAAGGTCAGACCGGTTAAGGTCTTACAATGTTCTTTACCAGAATAGATCCTGTTAGGAATCTCAATCTTTGTTAGGAGATAAGTCTGATTAAAGACTACCTTGCTAGAGGATTTTAGATCCATAGATGTGAACCACCTTGTTCGAGGATTTACAAAAGGCTTTTGGGCCTACCCGGTTAAGGGCTACAGACTTGTCAAAGATGTGAGTAATCAACAAGTGTTCGATCTAGCTAGTTGCACAGACTGCTTGGTTAGATCCTTGGTAGCTCATTCCTAATGCACTCTAGCATTACTTCAGTCTTCTATACATTCATATTCTCTCCAACACCTCAATCACCTTAAACCCTAACAACAACATAAAATTTTGCTATATCCACATCAACAACCTAAAACCCTAGACATGATGTCCTTATAAAGGAATCTGATTTCATGTCAGTCCAATAGGATTACATTACAATTTCCTAGGTTCAATGAACCTAGACATACTTGGTACCATGACACAAAAAGCACCGTTAATGTGTCGGCACCGTCAAACAATCGGTGGATGGTAACTCATCATAAAATGTCGGTTGGTAACTCATCACAGAGTATTACCGGTTCATACAAAATGTCGGTTGTCGGTTTGACAAAAATGAAGACTAGTAAAAATGTGTTATGCCGCTTTAATCCCTCGAACCGCTTGGAGTCAACATGTCGCTTTAGACTAGGAAACAAATTCTGCAAAACATCAATAGTCTAAAGACTATAATACAACATACCGGTTGGAACAAATACCGGTTGTGCTCTAACTCATACATATAAAGAGGATCTCAATGCAAGTGTGTGTCCATCAATGACAATCACAACATAAACATAAAAAATGCCAACAATCTCCCCCTTTGGCATTGATGGCAACTCTTAGGAAAATAAAATTTTTGACATCTAAGTGTTTAATAACAAAATCATGCCATTAGCAAAATTGCTCCCCCTAAGCACATACACTATCCCTTTAACAATATAATGTATAACACTTTTGCATATAGAGCATAAACATTGAGATATTCAAAACATATAATCAAAATTTTGATTACCAGTTACTTCTCCAAATAGAATTCTTCTCCCCCTTTGCCAACAATGACAAAGTACAGCTGAACAACCTTGTTTTCATTTGATATTAAAAATAATAAAAGTTTATGACAATAAGGAATGATACTTGTGAAAAACAGATTTAAAGTCCTGCAAGAATTGTTTCATCGACAAAGACCAGGACTCAAGTAGGGAGGTGGCTACTTCTTGCTTTGTCTACATCTGGGAGACCTGTTCTTCCATGGCATCAATTGTGCTCATCTCCTGTGTAACTGTTAAGGCATCCAGGTTCAGATAACACTTCTGAAGAATTTGCAATTGTGGGAGTACAACCAGTTGTAGCTCCTGCAAATATCTAGACCGAGTGCTGATCTCTTGCTCCATTTTTGCTGACTGGATGTGAAACTGGTGAACGGTTTGCCCATAAGTTGTAAAGGAATCATAAGGCGGCTTGAATGTGCGCAAGTAGGACTGCAAGTCCATTTCAAGTTTTTGGTTTTGAGCTAGCACATCATCATAGAATAGATGGGGTTGGCAGATCTTGTTGAGTAGCAGATTCCCCTCATCTAGAGTATCCATTATATCCTTTTGTTCTTTCTTCAGTTCAGTCTAGAGCTCATTCAACTTCTTCAACAAAGCTATATTAAGAGCTTTTTGATGCTCCTTCTTAACATTAGCCTCTGCTGCCTCTTCAAGGCTCTACACCTGATCATCCACTACTATGCATAGGAGCTTGAGTTTATCTAGTGATGAATCAATCTTGGGAAGATTTGTGCCAAGTATCAAACCGGGAAGAGTTTCCACAGTTGCTTGAATTACATCCTGCTCCTTCTTCCTTTGAATGATTTCAAGGCACTCTTGAGCTACCTTAATGCTCTGCATTAGCTCCATTTCACTTGCAAACTAGAGATCGATAGGACTGGTGAGATCAACTAGTTTAGCTTGACTCCTAGTTGCCTTCGGAGTCTCCATCTGGGTGCTCTTTTCCGCTTCTCCTGCCTTGTCCTCTTCTGCTTTCTTCTTCTCTGCTTCTCTCCTCTTCTCCGCTTCCTTCTTTCTTTTCTCTGCTTCTCTCCTCTTTTCCTCTTCTTTTTCTTCCTCTTCCTTCTTCTTCTTCTCTGCTTCCTTCTTCTTCTCCTGTTCCTTATCTTCTTCTTCCTTCTTTTTCTTTTCATATTCTTGCTTCTTTTTCTCTTCTTCATCCTTCTTATTCTTCTCCTCTTCATCTTTCTTCTTCTTCTCTTCTTCATCCCTTTTCTGCTTCTCTTCTTCATCCTTTTTCCTCTGCTCTGCCTCTTCCTTTGTTGCTTCCTGTCTGTCCTTGACTTGTATATCAACCTATTTAGCCTGTTGCTTCTGTCTTGTTGCCTCAGATGGTGTTTCCTAAGTAACATCCTCAACGTCCAAAGCATCGACATCAATGGTGTCGATCAGTTCAACAACTAGATTTCCTTCATCATCGAATACTTCATCCGGTTTGGATATAATCGGTTCTTTTTCAGCTTGCCAGTTGGCTAGACGAGCTTTGTGAGTCTGGACAGCGGTTCTCATATATAGATGAGTGTCTTTTTTGACATCATCAACTCTACCTTCTAACAGCTAGAGTCTTCTTCTTCTAGTGAAGAAGAGTCCGGTGCAGATGATGTTGGTTCATTCTTTGTCTTCCTTTTTGCTTGAGGTGTTTTCTTTGGCTTTTCCTTAGACATAGTTTCTTATGAGTCTGGAGAGGTATTCCTTTTCTTCCTCTTGCTCTCGAACACTTTAACCGGTGTTGCTTCCAGTTTCTTCTTGGCTGGTGACCTCTTGGTCACTTTTGGAGTTGTAGTAGTAACCGGTGCTGATGCTGCAGGCAATGCCTTTGCCTTCTTTACTGCCAGTTCTTTTTCTTTCATTGCTGGTGGTTCCTCAACCGGTGCTATCCTCTCTAGGTAGGTGTCGGTTCTCTTTGCCTTAGGATCAAGCAGTGAGGCAATAAGGGTAGAGGCATACCCTTCCAGCATATCGTACATCACCTCATAGCCCATTGGATCCACTTCTTCCTATCTAGGCTCAACAACCTCCATTATGCATTTATCTACTTGGATGGTGAAGCAGATATCGTCTTCATATTTCTTGATGATGTCACTTGATATCGTCGCTCTTTGGCTCATTTTCCTTCTAAACTCATCAAAATACTTGTTCAGAACATCAGGGTAGCCGGTTCCAATTACTTCAATGCTTTCCTTGATTTGCTTGGTCATCGGTTGGTCACCAGACTATTGAACATCTCCTACTCCTAGAAAGTAGCCTTGGAAATAGAAGAACAACCCAACTAGTAGTTGTCCAAACTTGAACCTAAGTGCATTATCCTGTTTGATCGACTTTAGATTCAAGAGGAGTTGTCTCTACATACCAGTGCACAGATCAAATGATGCATCCTCCTTTATCATCCGGTAAGCGACATTTACCGTTGTAGCAGATACAGAGTTAATTCTGCTGGCTGAGAATGTCTGGTATCCAATCACCATGCATGCATACTTCACCAGATCATCCTTGATAGAATTTACTGTCATGCCTTGTGAATCGCTCACTGAACCGGTGAGCTCAGACATTTTAGTTTTGTTTACCATCCTCAGGGTTGGCACTTCCCCTGTGTTGTAGAATTCGGCGACTGTATGAATTGCTTGTGGTATGATATCATGTGTTCTCTCCATGTACATCTTATCACCATGGACTCTGCTTAGAATGATCCTTATATGATCCTCTGTGAAATCCTCCAGGAAGTAAACAACATTGTGGAGCTTTTTCTTCTCCAAAATATTAAAGTCCAGTTTGATCTTCTTATTTTTTCCACAAAATAAACCTAACTGAGTGTGGATAGCTAGAGACCCTAGGTCTTCAATCTTGCAATCTATGTAGTCAAAAATTCCCTCTTCTACTATCACACTAGCTGGAACTTGTGATAGGGCATTATACTTGGACTTTCGTTGAATAAAACTTGCAGACTCGACAGATGCACTAGAAATGGTATGAGATGCGGAAGCCATGATAGAAATCTTAAAAACTCGAGAAATACCTTTTGAAACACGTGAAATTAGGGCTTGCCGATTCTCCTTCACTTCACACTTTGTCGGTTGCTGAATCACCGCTTTGTGTTCTTCACTTGACCGTTTCCAGTTTGAATTTGAATGTCCTTCGCGGTTTCTCAATTTCTCAAAATCTCTGCTCAAATCGCCTTTTCGTCGCTCTGCTCTTTGAAAAACTTTTCTTCGCTTGAAAACTGATAGTGAGAAATGATTTGAAAAATGCTTTTAAACATATTCCTCACCTACCGTCATTAATGCTCCTCCATTAGGGCGTAAACCCTAATTTGCCTTTTTACCATTTCTGGTCTTCTGCCAAACAACAAGTATAACATACTGGTTAAGGTCTTTTACCGGTGTAAACCGGGGGTTCAAAACATTTTGCCATTTTCTCCCCCTAAGCTTTTCTGAAGCTTAGTTTGTTGGTTCCGTGATTTCCACACTAGGTGCAGAAACCGATTCCTCTTGTAGCACCGCTGGTTTCTCCTTCCAAATTTTGTTCATGTCCACTTGAACAGTGTCAACATCAATGTTTCCTTCCGAAGTGATCGGTATATCATCAGATATGTTCTTTCTTGATCTACAGAATCTGGCAATGTGACCCAGTTTGTTGTAGTGATAGTAGACCAATCCAGGTGGTCTCCAAAGTCCATTATTTATGTTTCCATTCTTCCTTCTGCATGTTGCAGCAGTGTGCCATGACCATGATAGATCATACAATTTTCTCTCCATCCGGTTGCTGCTTGATAACCACCGCTTCTTGGCTGATGATTGAAGGCATTAAATTGGTTGTGATTCTGGTTCACATAAGGTTCAGGACCAACTCCTTGGGTCCTCTGAGGATATCTTCCAGTGTTATTCATAACAGACCTGCATTCCGATGCTCTATGCCCATAATTGTTGCATGCATAACAATAACCATCAAATCTATAGGATCTAGGCTTATCATTTAGGAAATAAGGAAAATTGTTGTAAGCCTTACTCCTACACACATTTGCAGTATGTCCTTCTTTAAGACAGTTAAAGCAAACAGGTTTAAACTTTTGTTTACCTTTATCCTTTGATGCCGATTGTTTCTTTGATGTTCCAACATTTGTACCAGAGGTCTCACCTTCCTCATGACCGGAATAACCAAGTCCATTGGTATTCTTGACCGGTTTGGCAGATTCAAGCTTTTGCTCTAGCTTGACAGTGCTCTTGTTGAACTTAGCAAGTATTTCCTTTGACTCAGAGAGTTCTTTGGAAATAGCAGCATTTGTTTCCAACAAGTTTTCATTCTCAGAGATGGCAATGTTCAGTTCTCCTTGCATGTCTTCCTTTTCCACTTTGCTTGCATGGAGTTGAGTAGTTAGGGCACTGATCTCTTGTTTCATCTTGGAGATCTCATCATCTCTTTCTCTCACCAAATCTTCAGCTTTCCTCCGGTTCTCAAGTTCTTCACACATCCAGATAGTCAGTCCTTCCAACTCCTTTCTCAGGTTGGAGTTTGATTCATTCAACTTATTTACTTCTGCAATTAGGGCTTCCATGTCTGCTTCATCCGAAGAACTATTTTCAGATAGCTCCATCAGCTTTTCTGCATGTTCTCTTCTTTTTGCTTGAGATGCCTTGTATTTGACCATAAGATCATCATAGGCTTGCTCAGACTGAGTGAGCCGGTGGGTAAGTTCCCTCAAAGTGTATTCCCCCATATCTCTTTCCAAGTGGTTAAACTTATAGAAAGGTAGGCTCTGATACCAATTGATGAATACTAAGAGCGGGGGGGTGAATTAGTATGCCAAAAATCTTTGCACTTAAACACTTTGCAAGACTGACAGTAAACTGGTAAAACAATTTAGCAGACAAACCGGTTAACAAATATGCAAACCAAATAGCTAATAATGCATTCACCCACAGAAGCACAAACACCATAACACAAGAGATTTTGATGTGGAAACCCAAATGGGAAAAACAACGATGAGATGGAACTCACAAGTAACTATCTACAGAATAGGAACCAAACCGGTTAAGGTCTTACAATGTTCTTTACCAGAACAGATCCTGTTAGGAATCTCAATCTCTGTTAGGAGATAAGTCTGATTAAAGCCTACCTTGCTAGAGGATTTTAGATCCACAAATGTGAACCACCTTGTTAGAGGATTTACAAAAGGCTTTTGGGCCTACCCAGTTAAGGGTTACAGACTTGTCAAAGATGTGAGTAATCAACAAGTGTTTGATCGAGCTAGTTGCACAGACTGCTTGGTTAGATCCTTGGTAGCTTGTTCCTAATGCACTCCAACATTACTTCAGTCTTCTACACATTCATATTCTCTCCAACACCTCAATCACCTTAAACCCTAACAACAACATAAACTTTCGCTATATCCACATCAATAACCTAAAACCCTAGACATGATGTCCTTATAAAGGAATCTGATTTCATGTCAGTCCTATAGGATTACATTACAATTTCCTAGGTTCAATGAACTTGGACATACTTGGTACCACAACACAAAAAGAACCATTAATGTGTTGGCACCATCAAACAATTGGTGGATGGTAACTCATCACAAATTGCCGGTTGATAACTCATCACAGAGTATTACCGGTTCATACAAAATGTTGGTTGCCGGTTTGACAAAAATGAAGACTAGTAAAAATGTGTTATGCCACTTTAATCCCTCGAACCGCTTGGAGTCAACATGCCGCTTCAGATCGGGAAACACATTCTGCAAAACATCAATAGTCTCAAGACTATAATACAACATACCTATTGGAACAAATATCGGTTGTGCTCTAACTCATACATATAAAGAGGATCTCAATGCAAGTGTGTGTCCATCAATGACAATCACAACATAAACATCAAAAATGCCAGCAACATGATTCTCTATAGAGCTAGGTCGATGACCTCCATCAACAGGTACAGGCCACCCAATAGGGTGATGCAAGTCACTTGGACCACCCCTAAGTGCGTTAGTTGATGACCGATCTAGAGGCGTCATGACAGCGAGAGATGACTGCACGAGAGGAGTTGATGACATAGCGAGAGGAGTTGATGACATAGCGAGAGGAAGTAGTAGAGCTATTGGGGAAGCTGAGGGGCTTGCGATTCCGGAGCACCACTATAGTGGGATTGCATTCCACTTCAGTGCTAGCAACCTCAGGGAACCGCCCACCAGAGGGGTCATGAGACAATTTTGATCGAGTCTATGTACATTTTTTTGATGTATATACACAGATGTATTTATGTATTTCAGAGACACATATGAGAACATTGCATTTTTTTGTAGTGATGCCAAACATGTACATTGATTTGACATTATACATTACACACACACACACATATGAGACTTTCCATTTTTTATCATGTCTTGTGTTATCATGGATGAATGTTTTTACTACTCTACTTGTTCATTATATATGCTCATGTGATGGATGATTTAAATTAGATGTTCATCATGATTTAATTTACATATTGTTATATACATATGCACGATTAAACTTTATGATGATCTTTGTATGGATAGGACACATGCTGATACACACACATGTGGATAAAAATGCATAGTCACTCCATAACATGGAAATAAATGTCATGATAATGAAGGTATATGTATCATGATGTGACTACCATAGAGAGCTAGGCATCATGCCTATGACACATACCACACATTTTCTATGCATAGTACTTACATAGGTGTGTCATATTGATAGGTCCTTTGAGAGGAGTACCATCTATGGAGGATAAACCATAGGCACCTAAACCATAAACAAAGTGATGGTATGATTAATCAATAAGGATTCAGACAACTACTAAGAGGGGGGGTGAATCAGTAGATAGAAAACTGACTAGACTTTCACCAAACTTAAAAACAACCTCTCAAGTCAAACTCATAACTGACTGGTTCAAACACTGAACTATCAAATGCAATATCACTGTCAAGTATACCGGTTGACTGTCATAACAAAATAACAATAAAACAACTCTGAAACTCACAAACCATTTAACAAAAAAATTCAAATAATTTACTAATAGTAATAAAAGAAGATTTCATATTTTTGTCGATCATCATATCATATCAAAGTGGATTTAGTAGTTAAGCAAATTAACCATAGCAAACATAACCACAAAAACATTCACCACTTGACACAATGATTTTACGGTGGAAACCCAAATGGGAAAAACCATAGTGGGGATGAATACCCACAAGTATTCTAAACTCTTTTGAAGTTCGCCCTATTAGGAGCCAAGCCTGTTAAAGATTTTGCAAAATTTTGGTTAAGAACATATCCTATTAGGGACCACCCGGTTAAGGGATTGCCTATAATGCCCTATTAGAAGCAATACCCTGTTAGGAGTAACCTCGTTAGAGGATTTAAAATCCAAGCTAATGGATCACCTAGTTAGAGGATTTAGATAGCACTAAGCTTGTTAGAGCTTACTTGGTTAAGGGAATTGAGTGTTGTAATTGTTAGAGAACAACAGGGGTTTGTTGATCTGGTGAATAACACTACTCTGCTTGATTAGATCCTTTTCATGCTTGTATCTTCCTTCACTCATACTGTAGATACATCTTTTGGTTTGACAACCAACCACTTTTACACTTAATAAAAAATTGCCAACACTACAACAAAACAACTCATCGACCTTATAAACAAAACAATAGTTGGTAACACATCACAAACCTAAGATCTCATAGAGATTACAAACAAATCGGTTCAAGTATGACCGTTGGATTACATAGCAATCATTGCACATCATTCAAGACAACCTCTACCACTCCTTGATCATGGCTTTATCGATCCTTGTAACTCAGCACGTAGTTTCTAGTTCATGCAATTTACTCGCTCATTCCCAAGAAAAAACTGTTATCTCTACATGCCAAAAACCATTTGAAACTCTTCTCATACAACATGCATACATGGTATAATCATTACCATTCATCATTTGATCGTAAACCAATACAATCGATTCACCAAGCACCATTGGTTAGGGTTTAGCACATCAACAGGTAGGGTTATTGGTTTATCTCACTTCTTGTCAAGTAATACCAGTTTCCTTCACAAGCTCTCCTACCGGTTGCAAAACAACATTGGTTTCCTTCACTAGCTCTCCTACCAGTTGCAAAACAACATCATAACAACATCATTACTAGTTATAATTGACATCAATGGCAACATAATAGTTCATTAATGTAATCTTCATACAAATGCCAACACAATGGTGATGACATATGACCCTAACCAGTTTGGGCTAAACTTCCCTCTTTGATGAGGCAACGTGTTGACGTTTCTTTGATTCTCATAAAGAACCTGGTTGCCTACTTTAACAGTTCGGGGGTAGCACACTTTGGTTATATTATCTAGATAAAGGTTTTTGATAGGCTTGGAGACGTTGAAGGTCCATTAGACGGAGCTCATCTAACAACTCAAGCTGATTTAGACGAAGAGTGTGATAAGAGTCATCATAGATAACCCCTTTCAGGGAGACACGTAGGGACAAAACCTCCAATTCCAGGGGCATGATAGCATCGGCACCATAAATGAGGTTGTAGGGTGTTGTTCCCGTAGACAATAGGCCCATAATGCATACACTAATTGCACATGCCAGTCCTTACCATGTTTGGTAACAGTCTTACGTAAGATCTACTTGATGGTCTTGTTAGATGCTTTCGCTTGACCGTTGGACTGAGGATAGTAATGTGTAGAGAAACGATTTTGGATACAAAATTTTTCAAGAAACTGCTTAACCTCCTTGTTCTTAAATGGTGTACCATTATTAGAGACAAGAGTAGTAGGTAAACGAAAGTGAGAAATAATGTTGTCCATAATAAAGCCACAAATAATATTGGTAGTGGTCGATCTTAGCGGGATGTATTCGATCCACTTCATGAAATAATTTGTAGCAGTAATTTTAGACACCTAAAAAAGGTCAACACTTGCGGAATTATACTTTAACATTTGCGCATTGCCTTATTTTAGGTTTCTGCGTAGCATTAACATTTCTCCTATGTCACGCACCTGGTCTTTATCATTTGTGAGCATCGAGTCTTTCTTCTGCATTCTTCATTTGTCTCGCTTTCGAATTTGGTCTTGTCGATAACAATCTTTAATCATGATTTTGGTCGATCTTGTCAATCTCTTATCAACTTGTTAATCTCGTCGTTTTACGATCGATTTGTCATCGATCCTTGTCCTCTTCAATCATGTCAATTTGGTCAATTTGTCATTGATTTTTGTCAACCAATCTCAATCAAATCATTTATCACATTGGTCCTTTGTTAAATTAGAATCATGATCGATATCAATTATCTTCAATCAAGACCTAATTGTCATTCTCGCATTGTTAATTCATCTTCTAGGGTTTCATTATTTAATCATTTAACCTTGTGTGTCATTTCTCTCTTTAGGATTAATAATTTATTTATTTTATCCTAAGTCTTCTTATCACAATTAAATGTTCATTTAATTGGCTAATTATTCCTCTTTGTGAATTAATTAATAAATGAAAGATTATTAATTAATTTACCTAATTTCTATTTTTCATCAATTTCCTAATTCCTAATTTCTTAATTCCTCTTTTTCCTATTTTTCTAATTTCTTAATTCCTAATTTCATTTCCTCCTACTTCTCTCCTAAATTCATGGGAATGACATGTCAATTTGTCATAATTTGTCATAATTGACAATCAATCAATTTTTGACATAGAAGTTGTCATAATTTGTCATAAATTATCAATCAACAAATTTTGCATAGAAAGTGCATAATTTGTCATAATTTGTCATATTGACTTGCAATTTCCATTTGAATTGAATCATGCTAATTTGTTCATCTCTCCAATTTGTCTATAAATTGGATGAATTTCTTCAATCAATCCCCTAATCAGAATGAGAATAATCCCCTAATCAGACTATCAAATTTCTAAATCACTTTGTCAAATCACGCTTCGAGTATTCTTGTGTCAATGTCAATCTTGCTTTCACAATTAGGTTTATGCACTTGAAGGTGAGATCTACAATAAAACTATTTGGAGAAGAAAGAAGAACAATGGAGCCGCATGAAGGAAACATTTGGATTTACATCTGGTTTGCATAATCTTTTTGAATGTTTTATCTTTATGTCTCTATTGAGTGTGCTTAGGATAGATTCATTGCAATTGTGCTTTCGTGATTGAGCTAGATGAGTATTTTGATATATGTTTGTGATGATTTCCGATTTCCTATGCTACATTAATTGGTGAACCCGACGTGAACACTAACCATCTAACCCCTTTATGGTGTTTTTGAGTGCTTTCAAGTTGATTTGCAGGCCAAAAACCCAAAAACAGGGTCGTGCAGGGTTTTCTGGAGACTTCTGCGCCTATGTGAAGCAACTTGCGCCTGTGTTATGCATTCTGCACTTGTGTTGAAGACATTCTGCGCTTGTGTCATGCATTATGCGCCTGTGTCCTGAGTTCTGCGCCTGTGTAAAGTCCAGAACAGAGGTAAAAATGCAGTGTTTTACTTGAAATTTGTTTAGTTTTTGCATTCTGTTTTCTGTGTTTTTGGTTTTTGGTACTAATTATTTGTGCAGAATCTAGGGCATATGCATGGAAAAGACAACAAATCAAACTACTAACATGTTTTATGCAGAATCGATAGTCAAAGAATAAGCACCTCAAACTTCTAACTTGGGTTTTGCAGGTTGCCTTGGAGAAACAACTAAACTTGGTGTTTGTCTTTAATGTTTTAGGCACCTAGTGATTTCTAAATAGGTTGGAATGAACATGTTTTTACTTTGGTTGTTGAGTGTGACATTGGAGTAGGAGAGTATGCTCTCATCCTTCTTAGGGTGATCAGAAATCTAGATCTTCGATACCATGCTCGTGTCTTTGATTGTGTGTCACCTTTAGAGGGCCTGCCTTCTCGACCATTTGCTTTTGCAAGCAAGTGATAATTGTGAGAAGGGAATGACCCAAAGTGAGTACGGCTAGAATACCTTGGCATTCTAACTCACTATAAACAAATACCTGATGAGCGAAAGCTTTGAAGGAAGGGTTACGTGGGAATTGTAGTTACTTGGGAAGTGATGACCCTTGAACTCTTTCTCATATCAACATCTAAGTAGGGCCTAATGGTCTAAATCATGCTTGCGCGACTACATTTGTTTGGTATCTTGATGGGCTTAATGTCTCAATCACGCTTGCGTGACATCAAGGAGTAACATTTAACAGAAATCCTTACTAAACACCTTATTTTTAGAGGCCAAAAACCCTTCTAGTTGCTTGAGAAGGACAAGTTCGGATACTTGGAAGAGATACTAAGTTCGCCATGGGGAGATTTCCATGGGGACTGATGCTTGGCTGCCCTGAGAAGTGAGTGCCATGGAGGGGAGCCCGTGGGGTCAATCATCTATGTATTCTCCTTGAATCCCATAATGAGTCTACCTCTCAAGTACCTAATGTCCTTGCCTACCATAAGAAATGTGGGAATGAGCATGATTGTCTTGAGTCTAAGTTGAAATATCTTGTCTTCTTTGCTTGTCAAAAGTTGAATTGTATCTCATTTCAAAAACAAGGTAAATTGATCAAACAAGGTTAAACCCAAGAACATTTCATCCAACAAAGTTGAAAACACCTTCAAACATGGTTGTCAAACATTGTTCAAAATCTTGTCTCAACATTCATGTCACTTAGATTTAGGTTCATCCTAGTGGTCCATTTTGCAAAGTCATTGTCAAGTACCAAGGTTAGGTTTCACCTAAGTCATACTCCTTTGCATATCAATAAGGGTCATCCATTTGCATGTGTCCTCTTGCGTTAGAGTAATACCATTGTCATACATTTGCATGTGCATATCCTAGGTCCCTTCATTAAGCTTAAGTCATTATCATAACATATTAGGGTCATTTGCATATTAATTGTCCTTTTGCATATAGTGTCAAAGCTAGGTTTTGCCATACTTGAGTAATCCAAATCTTTGGTAAACCCTAAGTCATTGTTAGGAAGTCTAGACCTTGTCAAACTTTTGTCTTTTTGTCATTATTGTCATTTGGTCAAACCTAGCTTAGTATCCAAGCATATAGGGGAGCCTTTGTCATTTGTCCTTTTGTCACTTGGTCCTTTTGTCCTTTGAGGTCTAGACATCATTTCAATTTCCTAAGGGTCTCTCTTTTAGATTTGCATTCAAAAGTTTGTCAAAATCTTGAAAAACAACCAAAAACATAGATTGCATGCTCGTCTATCTAGTTTGCATTTAGTTGCATATCATACATTATCCTTGAAAAATTCCAAAAATATTGCATTTGCATAGTGACATGTCTATTGAAACAAGGTTCCAAGCACCAATGATGCAACAAAGTTTGACGTATCAACCGACAATGCAATCGAATTTTAATCCAAGGCAATCACAATTATATCCAACCCAACAACAAGGCAATATTGGTCAAACTTTTCATGATGATGTAAATGTCCAAATACAAAAACTAGAGGAGAAGCTAGCTCAAGAAAATGAGATATTGGAACAAAAAGTGAAAAACATTGTGAAGAATAGATCACAAATGTCCAAAATGTTTCGAAAACTTCCAGGTCGAAATCCAAATATTGAGCCAATTGATGTAAGATCTCTTCTTGAACGATCAGACATACTAGCTCTCCTCTCCCAAATAGAGATGATGAAACAATTTCAAGAAAAGAGACAACATCAATTTCAACATTATGTGCCTCCACAACAAGAACAAGAAGGTGTTTACTATCAATCAAATTTTCAACCAATACAACCAATGGTTCAACCAATTGTTCAACATATACAACCAATACAATCAATGGTCCAATTTCAACAATATGTCCAACCAACTATACAATGTCAACAAATGGTTCAACCAATGGTGGAATATCAATGTCAACAAATGGTTCAACCAATGGTGGAATATCAATGTCAACAAATACAACCAAACATTTAAAAACAAAGGTTGCAACACACACCAACCCAAGTTTCAAACATGTCAAAACAATTGAACCAAGTCCAATATCAAAACATGACATCAAACCAACACCAACTCCTTGCCAAACAAGTTCAAACTCCAGATGCAATTATGTCAAAACCTTGAAAGAAAGGTGGATTTATTGCAATGCTCTTAAGGAAATTACCAAGTGAGTTCTTTGAGGAAGATCAAAATAATACACTTATGTCTAGCAATGCCTCATCCCCCCACAAACAAATGGACTCTCCAGTGGCATCTATCCCTACACCTCTAGAAGTTTCACAAGAACCTTCTATATTGTCCTCATCAAACAATACACCCAAGGATGCAATTATCCAAGAGCTATCCATAATTGCTTGCCACGATAATCCAATTCATGATGCACATCCTTGTCATGTTTCAGAAATACAAGACCCAGTGCCACCATGCACTTTATTGCCATTACTTGTTTTAGAGGACCCCATTCGAAGTCCTCCTTCCTCATGTTCAAGCATTGATTCCTTGCCAGAATCCATCACAAATGTTCAAAGTGCATTTCCTTCATGCCAAAACATTGATTCCTTGTCAGAATTCTCCATGCATATCCAAAGTCCAACCTCATGTCAAGAGGATAGTTTAGAGCATGAAGAAACGTGTCTTGAAACAGATCAAGATCAAGATCCTGAAACCTTATCATCCCATCCAATTGTTGACCATGATCTCATCTTCCCAGACACTCACAATGATTCCCCTATTCTTGTCCATCCTATCCAAAGTCCTATTGACACTACATTCCCCAAGCAAGATCAAGATATCCCAGTTCATCTAATCCCAAACGATCCTCTTCCATTTCATGAACAAAATGTCCTTTCAAATCCCATTGACATTCCAGATATCCTTTCCATCCTTTATGATGATCCCATTGAAAGTCAAGAGAAAAGCACCTTTAAACAGGATTCCAATGATCTTCCTCCTTGTCAAGATCAAATTATTCCTTCAGATCCTCCACAAGATCCACTTGTTCCTCCATCTCCACATCCTAATCCAGCACATACACTCCAAGATCTCATTCCTTTTGATGATCCCATTATTTCTTCCATTCCATCTCTTGAAGAGCCTGTCATTGAACCATGTCCACTACACAATCCTAGTCCCCCTCATGATCCTAATCCCCCTCATGATTCTAATGTGTCAGTGCAAGATGTTCATGAGCCCTCAACATGCATAATGGGTTCTTCCACTTTGGTGCAATCTGATCCACTTCAAGATCTCATTATTTCTCTCATATCATATCCACCTCATAATGGACTCGCGTCTTCTTCCCAAAGAAAAGAGTATCCTACAAGTAAAGATATTCATAAAGGCAAAGGAGTAGACCTTCATGAGAAAGAACTCCTCCATATCAAAGAAGATCTTAAGGGTCATGTCTACACAACTCACTCTCAAGATGTTGGTATCCCTCCATCAAAATCAAAACATACACCTTCCCCATCATCTCTTCCATCCATCTTAGGTCCTTATATCCCTTCGTCCTCTATGCAAGGTCAGAAAAGGCACACATCCTTGAGTAAATTTCATCAATCCAAAAGAAGTCCATTTCATTCATATTCATCCATGCATTCCTTTCCCCCTCCAAGCAATTTGGATGCCAAGTATAAAAGTCATAAGTATAGAAACCCACATGTATTCAAGGATCAACATGTCCAATATAATCGACATGTCAAAACAAAGAAAAATATGATCTCTAAAGAAAAAAATATATCCAAAAGGCTACAAAGGCCCACTAAGAAAAATAAAGCAAAGTCAAAATATATATGGGTTCCTAAATCCCTTGTGCAAGAAATGCACTCCAAGGAACCACAAAAGCATGAAAAATCAAAAAACATGTGGATCCCTAAGAAGCTCCTTGAAGCACAAAAAGAAACATCCAACTTGGCATCCAAAATTGCTATTCCTCCATCCAAACCTCTCAAATCTATTCCTCCATTACCTTCTTCATCCATTTTGGGCCCTTATGTCCCAAAATCTATAGCCTTTCCTCTATCAAAATCTCAATATCTGAAATACGTCTTTCCTCCATCAGTCCATCACCCCTCAAGGTGTCTGCCAATGTTGATCTTGCCTTCATTTCCATCCACTCAAGCCCAATTCTTCCAATACCCTATCCATTATCCAATGCATATTTTCCATCCTTCGATCCCTTTGATCCCATCCTTTACATAAATCCTTGCCTTAGTTTCATCTCATTTTCCATGTCCTTATCCTACCAACGTCTTTGAGCATACTTTTAAAGGTCATGGTCCATTTTTTTCAAGGCTACTATCCAAACAAAAAGACGCTTGAGCTTAATTCTTCCACCCCCTATCATTTGTCCATCTTCTATTGAAAAAGTCAAAATACAAAAAAAAAAAAAAAGTGAAAAAAAAAAGAAAAAAAAAAGTAAAGCAAAAATAATTCGTCCACTGGTGAAAACCTGGCAAACAGGCGCCTTGGGCAAGTACCGTGATGAAAACCTGGCAAAAAGGCGTCATGCGTAATCTATGAACTTCTTGCATACCGTACTTGGGGGCAAGTTTCCTCCTTCATATCCTATTGCCCTTCATTATCCTATCATACCATGTCATACCCCTGTCATTACCCCTCCATTATCCTATTGTCCCTCATGTCCATTTTCCCTTTCCACCTTTGATCTTGACAAGGCTGAGGATCATCATGAGCATCATGCATCTTGTTTGCAGCTTTTAGTCCATCATAGCTTTTGGTCTTTATCCATTTGCTTATTATAACCTTTCATCCATATTTCCTGTCTTATTGCAACTTTCTGCCACTATCCCTTAGCCAATCCCGACCTTCAGTCCATGTCCCTTATCCATTCTTGGTCTTGCTTATCCTATCCATATCTTATCACTATCCATACACTCTTTTTCATTCCTTGATCTTGATCTGACATAAGGACGCAAAATTTAAACATGGTTTCAAAAACCTCTTGACATGTCCCTCATGCTATGTCACTGCTTTACATTGTCATATCCAGTCTCTTGTCCCATCATGCCATAGCCCTTGAAAATTGCATCCGCATTGTCTCCATAATAAAAGGTCTTTGTCTTCCCTCTATCCACCATCATTTCAGCAAGCCTATTTATTCACTTGTCATATTCCTTTCCTTGCTAGACACTGGGGGCAAAAGATCATAAAAATTGAAAAATGTCCTGAAAAAAGATCATAAAAATTGAAAAATGTCTTGAAAAAAAAATCATAAAAATTGAAAAAATGTCCTAAAAAAAAAATCAAAAAAATCAAAAAATGTCCTGAAAAAAAAAAATCATAAAAATTGAAAAAACGTCCTGAAAAAAACCCCTAAAAAAATCAAATAAAGTCCTGACAAAACGAACAAAAAAATTGTAAAAATCTCGAAAAAGCAAAACAAAAAATAAAAATCCCCTTTATGCATCGACAGCTCACTGAGTATGCATCCAACAACAATTAATCACAACGATGTGCTTTAAGGAAATCATGCATAAACAGATGAACTTTTTCAATCAAACCAGACATTCAAACTGATCAAAATTGTCATATCAATCAAACGTTACCATCAATATCATTTGTCCTTGTCTCTACTATCATGGGTCTTATACAGGGTGTGGTATACTCGAAACTAGACTGTGTCCTGTCTTAGACGGGGTACTGCATGTCCTGAAACCAGACAGCATGATCGTCCTATCAGCACTTTCAACTTTTGACAATGAAGATCAAGATGTTTGTTTGATTTGTTGGAATTTGTGCATCTTATCTTTTTATTGATTTATCTTCAATCATGTTCCTATGTTGCTCGATGATGTCACTGAGTGATTTAGAGTGACCGGGATGGTTCATGGTCCTTTTCTTTTGGTTGTGATTGTTGTTTGTCTGCGATGTGTCTGTCTTACGCAAAGGGATTGCATTATCGCTCTAGCCTTCATTGCCATGTAGCGCCGCATCCATTTTGCCATATCAAATAAAGGTTCTCACCTACTTCTGTGCATTGGTGAAAGCAAGTATTTCTTCATCTCTACCTATCCTCTGTCTAATTTCTGCTTACTAACATTTCTTCGGTCAGTCTTGGCAGTCCGTTTGATCCTATCATTTTCTATCATTCTTATCGATCAATTGGCCTCTTTTCTGCATGTTTCCGGCCAATTCCTCGAGGGGGCATGCATATGTCATTGTTATTGTCTGGGGCATTTTCATATGTCATTGTCAGCGTCCGGGGCATTTTCATTATTGTTCTTTGAAACAATGCTTAAAATCGCATTGTCTCAAAGAGGGGCAAAATGTAGACACCTAAAAATGGTCAACACTTGCGGAAATATACTTTAACATTTGCGCATTGCCTTATTTTAGGTTTCTGCGTAGCATTAACATTTCTCCTATGTCATGCACTTGGTCTTTATCATTTGTGAGCATCGAGTCTTTCTTCTGCATTCTTCATTTGTCTCGCTTTCGAATTTGGTCTTGTCGATAACAATCTTTAATCATGATTTTGGTCGATCTTGTCAATCTCTTATCAACTTGTTAATCTCGTCGTTTTATGATCGATTTGTCATCGATCCTTGTCCTCTTCAATCATGTCAATTTGGTCAATTTGTCATTGATTTTTGTCAACCAATCTCAATCAAATCATTTATCACATTGGTCCTTTGTTAAATTAGAATCATGATCGATATCAATTATCTTCAATCAAGACCTAATTGTCATTCTCGCATTGTTAATTCATCTTCTAGGGTTTCATGATTTAATCATTTAACCTTGTGTGTCATTTCTCTCTTTAGGATTAATAATTTATTTATTTTATCCTAAGTCTTCTTATCACAATTAAATGTTCATTTAATTGGCTAATTATTCCTCTTTGTGAATTAATTAATAAATGAAAGATTATTAATTAATTTACCTAATTTCTATTTTTCATCAATTTCCTAATTCCTAATTTCTTAATTCCTCTTTTTCCTATTTTTCTAATTTCTTAATTCCTAATTTCATTTCCTCCTACTTCTCTCCTAAATTCATGGGAATGACATGTCAATTTGTCATAATTTGTCATAATTGACAATCAATCAATTTTTGACATAGAAGTTGTCATAATTTGTCATAAATTATCAATCAACAAATTTTGCATAGAAAGTGCATAATTTGTCATAATTTGTCATAATTTGTCATATTGACTTGCAATTTCCATTTGAATTGAATCATGCTAATTTGTTCATCTCTCCAATTTGTCTATAAATTGGATGAATTTCTTCAATCAATCCCCTAATCAGAATGAGAATAATCCCCTAATCAGACTATCAAATTTCTAAATCACTTTGTCAAATCACGCTTCGAGTATTCTTGTGTCAATGTCAATCTTGCTTTCACAATTAGGTTTATGCACTTGAAGGTGAGATCTACAATAAAACTATTTGGAGAAGAAAGAAGAACAATGGAGCCGCATGAAGGAAACATTTGGATTTACATCTGGTTTGCATAATCTTTTTGAATGTTTTATCTTTATGTCTCTATTGAGTGTGCTTAGGATAGATTCATTGCAATTGTGCTTTCGTGATTGAGCTAGATGAGTATTTTGATATATGTTTGTGATGATTTCTGATTTCCTATGCTACAGTAATGATAAAGACATGACCCTTAGATGAATGGGGGGATATTTCATTGATGATATCCAACCCCGATGTCTGGAAAGGCCATTGAGAAACCTAACTGTAGAGTTCCTACAAAGGAGCTCGAATCAGATTGTTGTTTTGCTGACATTGAGGGCACTTCTTGACAAAAGAAAATGAATCTTGTTCCATTGTTTTCCAATAGTACCCCATGTGGATTAATTTATGGATCAAAGATTTTCCCCCAAAATGCCTGCCTCCAGAGTCGTAATGGGCCTCTTGAAGGGCAAGGGGGATTTAAGCTTTCATCAAACAACGCAAAAGAAGAACGTTATACAATCTCTTATAAAGAACATTAGATAAGAGAATGTAATGGGCAACTAACTTCCGAATCTGCACATAGGAGATTTTACTAGCATCATAAGAAAATATTTTGGTCTTGAGATAATTGAAAATGTGTGCAAATGATTCTTCTGAATCAATATGGGCACACATGATATTATCAAATTAGGTTTGATCATATATGACCGGAGAGTGAAGGACTTGTACTATGAAGAGGTACTCATCCTGACCAAAGTCTGGACCTACAAGGGAAGCAGTTCTTGTCATTGCATCCTATTGATGATTTTCTCTCTGTGAAAAACTATCGATCGTGTAAGTAGTGAATTGTTTCATTATAGCTAACACTAAATATTTATATTGAGACAATTTCAACTGCTTAACATGATAAGAACTTGTAACCTAGTTTATGATAAGTTCTGAATCTCTATGGATGCAGAGGTTCTTCACACCCATGGCAATTGCGACATGGAGCCCTGCAACCAAGGCTTCATACTCAGTGATTTTGTTGGTACAATGAAATTCCAAATAGAATGAGAGAGGGACTGGCTTTCCTTCAGGTGAAACAAGGACTACACCTGCTCTTGAGCCAGTCTGACACCTCAATCCATCAAAATACATGTCCCACACAGAGTCATGATCAACGACCAACCCATCTTCATCAGGAAAAAGGTCCAAAGTAAGAAAGGATTCCTTTGAGGGGGCATCAACCAACTGATTAGCGATGACCTGCCCTTTGATTGAATTCTAAGTTATGAACTTCAAGTCAAATTGAGAGAGCAATATCACCCACTTGGCCAGCCTTCCTGAGATATTAGACTTTGGGAAGAGATGCTTAAGGATAACATTCTTAGCAATGACCCGCATCTCTACATGAAATATATAATGTCTTAGCTTTTGAGTTGCAAAGAAAAGAGCTAAGCATTTCATTTCTACAGTGGAATACTGGGTTTCATATTCTATCAAAGTACGACTAATGTAATAGACTTCTCTTTCCCAACCTTCATCGTCACGCTGGGCTAACAAGGCTATAGCGTGTGAGACGTGGCATAGATATATAGGAAGAAAGGTCTATTAGACATGGCTAGCATTAGTATAGGAGGATTAGCTAAGTAATCCTAGATAGAATTGAAAGCCTCTTGACATTCTTCATTCCACTTGAAATGGGTATCCTTTTTCAATAGACGAGTAAAGGGGAGAGTACGATAAGCCAATTGCACCAGAAATCGACGAATGGCCTGAATCTTCCCTTGCAGACTACAAAGCTAAGAGATATTCTTAGGTGGAGGCATGTTCACAATAGCATCAATTTTTTCTGTATCTATCTTGATCCCTCAACAGGAGATGATGAATCCTAGAAGTTTTCTGACATCAACACCAAAAAATACATGAGAGGATTCAGTCTCATCTTATACAGCCGAAGCCTTTCAAAGACTAGCTGAAGATTCTAATTATGCATGTTATGTGATAAAGAATTCACCAAGATATCATTGACATAATCTTCTAAGATCTTATGGATAAAATCAGGGAATATCAAGGTCATGGGCCATTGATAGGTTGCTCCTATATTTTTCAACTCAAATGACATGATGACATAATAAGAAGTCCTCCAGGGGGTCGTGAAAGTCATCTTATACTGATCTTTCAGGTTGATACAAATTTGATTGTAACCCAAGAAGTTATCCATGAAATAAAGAAAGGCATAACCCGTGGTTGAGTCCAAGATCATATCAATATTCGGGAGTGGAAAATCATCCTTGAGGGAAGCTTTGTTCACATTTTGAAAGTCAATGTAGATGAGAATTCGACCATCAAGTTTACTTACTAGGACAATGTTTGAGATCCAAGGTGAATAGTTGATGGGACAGATAAATATAGCTCTTAGGAGCTTCTCTATCTTAGTCTTGACTAATAAGGCCACCTTGGGATTCATCTTTAAAATGTTTTGTTTCACCAACTTAGCATCAAGACTAAGCACAATGTTGTGCACTACAATTGGATCATCAATGTCAGACATCTCTTCATAAGACCAAACAAAGATGCCAGGAAATTGATGTAAAAGATCAAAATATTCTTGTAATTCCTTAGGAGATAGCACTTCCCAACCTTGATAGCTTTGTCAGGAGTCTTATCACTCATGATGATGTCAATAGTCTCCCCAGTGAGTGTCGTATAGTCTTATGTGTGAGATGTAGATATTTGTTCATCATTGCGAGTTTAAGGTGCACCCTGTGCAACGGATTCCCCAAAATATGCCTAGGTATTTAGACAGTAAGGGAATCGACACTTGTGATGATGAGAGGGTGGCCCATCATATGCACCTAGAAATTCATTTAAGTATTCTTCTGAAGGAAAAAGGTCCAAGGGAATTTTGTTAGATGACGCATCACTATCAATGAGTTTTGGATGAACAAGCTTGAGAAGAAGGGGATCAATCGAAATAATGTTAGCAGTTAACCATAGTTTCACCTTTCGACCCGTATGATGATATCCCAGTCTAATATTGTGGTGACGGGGTTCAACTTCTAAAGGAATTCAAATACCTTGTCCATTAGGTCCACAACGCTTTCCAACATAGCCAAGCTGAGATATGAGCTTATATCCACAATCATAAATGTTTTGTAATTCTTTGAATGATGGTGGTTTTGTATAGAAAAATATGATTAACATGATAAGCATCACTTGTCTTTATGGATGCATAATCATCTTTTGTAGTCGAGGTCAATGAGATCTTGGCAAAACTTAGATGGACATGATTTACTTTATACTAACCGACATGAGAGTCAATGAAGTCCAAAGAATCCCAATCATTGCCTCAACATACATTCATTTTCGATTGAGAAGATGACTTAACTAGAGAGGAATTATCAGAAATAGAATCCAGAGTTTGCACTTCAGGAAGATCTGCCTTTGGGGATTTTTCTTTCGAAGAATCCTTCTCCTCAGATGATCTCTCTCTCATAACATCTTGCATTTTAATCACTTCTTTCTTCTTTTGTTCCTCTTTTTTGTTGGCTTGATGATGATTGTAATGTATTCATCACTTGTTGTCATTGATGAAACACTCTCTCATACACATATGATTACATTGACTACTAGTGTAACTTCAATTGGTTTACACCGTCAATCAGTATGTTTAAGGTTTATCTCTAACTAGTACTCTATGTCAATTGGTATGTGCTTAAGAGATAACCCGTGGCTACACAAATCGACATCAAAATTAAGATGAAGATGAAGATGGAGATCAAGCGGAAGATTCCAGGACAACGATTCACATGTTTTGTTCCAACTGGTATCTGATTTTGTGATGAGAAACCAGCACCATTTTCTTGGCAGTCATTTTTGTGATGAGTTATGATTACTTCAAATCTGATATTTATTGCAGCAAGAACAAAGATAATCAAAGTAACAACAACACACATAACACCAAGATTTTTGACGTGGAAAAATCGGTTAAGGGAAAAACCACGATGGGAACCTACCCACAATAAGATGATACTCTGAAGCAGTATATGTAAATATTACAATGGGAAATGCACACGCATTCAGGCACATTTTCTAGAGCTTACTGCTCAAAATATAATGACCTAGAAGGGTACAACCCTCAGGGAAGGTTCACTACCTTACAATAACATTCAGACAACAATCCGGTTTAGATGAACTAAAAGAATAACATCTCCAAAATTCCTGATGACAGTTCCGATTAAGCACGATTGTCTTCCTTGCAACACACTCTTCTCTACACTTCACATTGAAAGATAAATTCTCTTGTTCTCACATACACCACTCTCTGATAATATAGACATAGCACCCATACTCAAATTACATGAATATAACACCTATTTATACAATTCATCAACCTTAACTACAAGGTCAGCTCAACCCTTAATACCTAATTAAAAAATTACATCAAATGATACATAAATCAACCACCAGACCAATACAATGCCATAACAACATAGCATGGACCCAAATCAATTTCACCGAACACGCATCACCACCAGAAATCTCACCAAGATCAACTAGAACATGCTACACCACTAAAAAATGTCGCATAACATGAAAAATATCATCGGACCCATAATATCTTCAATAACATGCACAATGATCAATGCGCACCACCAAAAAAAATAGGACATGATTAGGAAACACCAACAAGCACGTTAAAACCATCCGCAATAGCTACACCAATGGCACTTAATCAAATCTCTATCGATTAACACGCTAATACTCAAGAACACTTCAACAATAACAATTGGGACAATAAAGATAACTTGAGGAGCACCAAATCATGAACCATTTGAATTAAATATACACATGAAAATCGCAAACATTCTCCCAAATCTGCAACTCAAGATATAATCATTTTGGAGCACAACAAATCAAACACCGAAACACTGAACACTGAAAAACCAATCTTCATACAAGAATCCATAACTTGATCAAATTACCACATATCAACATGAAATCAAAATTGAATGAAGTATCTCTAGTTGATTCAGCATATCAAATAGATAAACCAACCAGATCAACTCTCTGCAATCACTGGAACACCAAAACAACTCTCTACAACACCGGAACACAGAAATATGTTGACATCAATGACAACAACATATCCTAGTAGCAACAATGTCCAACAATCTCCCCCTTTGGCATTGATGGAAACATATGAATGTGAAAAACAATCAATGCAAAGGAATAAATCAACACCAACAATCTCCCCCTAAGATCATGCACAAAAACTTTCAAGGCAGTTTTTCACATGCTTCTCTCTCCCTTTGACATCAATGCCAAAGACATAAATCATGCATCTCTCCCTGTAAGAAGGAAAATCTATTTCCCTTAGGATAAAATCATGCACTGACTATTCCAGTAGAGAAACAACACCAACTCATCAATATGGATAAGAAGATAAGATTATGAAGTCCACCAGATTGATGCACCTCAATGTATCTAGTTCTCATCAGGAGGGGCAAAGATCCCTAACTTCTCTCTCAGATAAACGAATGTATCTGCAGGCAAAGGTTTAGCAAAAATATCTGTAATATGATCCTTTGTAGATACATACTCTAATTTAACTTCTTCCTCACTGAATTTATCCCTCAAGAAATGATACTTAATTGATATATGCTTTGTTTTAGAATGCAATAATGGATTCTTGGAAATATTAATAGCACTTGGATTGTCATCATATATAACAGTAGGCTCATCATAAACAACTCTAATATCCTTCAACATCCGCTTCATCCAAACTACCTGAGTACAATTGCTAGTAGCAACAATGTATTCAACTTCTGCAGTAGATAGAGAAATAACATCTTCCTTCTTACTTGCCCATGAAACCAACTTCTTCCCAAAAAAGAAATCTCCATCGACAATTCTCTTCCAGTCATCATCATCACCTACTCAATTAGCATCAGTATAAGCACATAACATGAAATCATCATTATTTGGATACCACATACCATAATCAACTATCCCCTTCAAGTATTTGAAAATCCTCTTCCTAGGAGTAACATGACTTTCTTTAGGATTAGCTTGGAATCTTGCACAAAGACAAATAACATGCATAATATCTGGTCTAGTTTGAGTCAAGTACAATAGTCCACCAACCGTAGATCTATACAAGGCCTGATTAACTTTTAGAGATTCAACTTACATCTAGTCACCATAGGAGTTCCAATAGGTTTTGAGTCATCCAACCCAAACTTCTTCAACGATTCCTTCAAATATTTAGATTGAGAAATAAAAATACCTTTAGCAGTCTATGTAATCTATAATTCTAAGAATAATTTCATCTCACCTATCATATACATCTCAAACTCCTTTTGCATATCATCAACAAACTTCATACTCAAATCATATCTTCTCCAAAAATAATGTCATCAACAAAAACTTCAACAATCAGAATGTTTTCATTATCAACCTTAAAGTATAAATTATTGTAAGCAATACCTTTACAAAATCCCAACTCTATCATTTGAATACCTATCCAATCTATCATACCAGGCTCTATGGGCTTGTTTAAGTCCATACAATATTTTTTTCAAACTGTATACCATGTCTCCTTCATCTGATAATAAAAATCCATCTGGTTGCTCAATGTAGACTTCCTCTTCAATATCACCATTCAAAAAGTCTGACTTGACATCCATCTGATATACCTTGAAGTTCTTATAAGAAACATATGCAAGAAGTAATCTAACAACTTCAATTCTAGCTACCAGAGAAAAAGTTTCCTCATAATCAATTCCTTCCATCTGTGAACATCCTTTACATACCAATCTTGCTTTGTTTCTAACAACTTCATCGAATTCATTCAATTATTCCTGAATACCTATTTTGTACCAATCACATTCTTGTCTTTAGGTCTCAGAACAAGTTCCCATGTGTTATTCTTCTCAATCCGATTCAAATCTTCTTCCATATCTCTTATCCAATTCTCATCTTTACAAGCTTCAACAACATCTTTAGGTTCAATCTTGGAAATCAAACATATTTTATCAACATCAATCCTTCTCCTTGTCATCACACCTTTATTTTTATCACCAATGATCTATTTTTTTGAATGATTTAATCTCACATACCTCAAAGTCTTTTGATTGTTCTGATTCTCAGGCTCTTGAACTTCTTTACCAGCAATAGTTAATATCCAGATTAACTCTCTATTGGAACATTCTGCTTTAAGCTCTCAATCTGCACTTGCTTTGAAATAATATACTGATTATCAAACTCATATCCGCATGCTCTGATCTTTTGTCAATGACATTCATCAACCTTCATATTTTCACTTTCCACTATCTTCTTTAAAAACTTATTGTAACATTGGTAGGCCTTTCTCTTAGTAGAATAACCCAAGAATATTCCTTCATAACATCTTGCACCAAAATTTCCTATATCCTCATCTATTCTGATATAACATTTTCTTCCAAAAACTCTAAAATATCTAACTATAGTAACATGACCAAACCATAACTCATAAGGAGTCTTGCCGGAATAACCTTTTATATGCACCTGGTTGAATGTGTATACAAAAATGCTAACAAATTCCCTCCAACAGGTCTTTACAACATCTCCTTCAATCAACATAGTCACTGTTGGCATTTTTGATGATTATGTTGTGATTGTCATTGATGGACACACACTTGCTATGAGATCACTTTTTGAATGTATAAATTATGCTCAACCGGTATTTGTTCCAAACCGGTATTATGTTGTAGTCTTTAGACTATCGGTGTTTTGCAGAAAGTGTTTACCAATCTCAAGTGGCATGAAGATCTCAAGCGGCATGAAGACCTCAAGCGGTTCAAGGATCTCAAGCGGAATGAAGCAAAGGAACTAAAAGCGGTAGTTATCATTTTCCCAGTCTTCATTTTTCTCAAACCGGTAATCTATTTAATAGATAAACCAGTATTACTCCGAGTTACCAACCGGTAATCGGTAAAGTTGTATAAATTGGTAATAATTTGTGATGAGTTACCAACCGGTATATTTTTGTGATGAGTTACCATCCACCAACACTTTGATGGTGATTTTCAGCCGTGTTACCAAATGTGTCTAGATACAATGAACCTAGGAACTTGCAATGTAATCCTATTGGACCGACATGAAATTAGAATCCTTTTAAGGACATCATGTCTAGGGTTTTAGAATGTGTAGTTGTTAGGGTTTTTGGTGGTTGATGGGTTCTTTTATGTGTGATCTTAACAGAGAAGATCAAGTCAGTGTGCTGTAACAGAGTGTGGATTTACTGAAGACTGAAGTAATGCTGAAATGCATTAGCAATGAGCTACCATGGATCTAATCAAGCAGATCGTACCATTTTCTAGATCATTCACTTGTTGATTACTCACATCTTTGACAAGTCAGAAACCCTTAACCGGGTATGCCCAGAAAAGCCTTTGTAAATCCTCTAACAAGGTGATTCACATCTGTGGATCTGAAATCCTCTCACAAGGTAGTCTTTAATCGGACTTATCTCCTAACAGAGATTGAGATTCCTAACAGGATCTATTCTAGTAAAGAAAATTGTATGACCTTAACCGGTCTGACCTTAACTGGTTTGGTTACTATTCTACAGATAGTTACTTGTGAGTTTCATCTCACCGTGGTTTTTCCCATTTGGGTTTCCACGTCAAAATCTCTTGTGTTATTGTGATTTTTCTTCTGTGGGTGAATGCCTTACTTGTTGTTTGCTTTGCATTTGTGTTAACCATTTTGTTAGTTAAACTGTTATACTGGTTTGCTGCTAGACTGATAAAGTGTTTGAGTTCAGTATTTTTTGGTATACTAATTCACCCCCCCTCTTAGTATTCATCAATTGGTATCAGACCCAACCTTTCTATAAGTCTAACCACTTGGAAATAGATATGGGGGAATACACTATGAGGGAACTTACTCATCGGCTCACTCAGACTGAGCAAGCCTACGATGAACTTAAAGTCAAATATAAGGCCTCTTAGGCAAAAAAGAAGAGAGCATGCTGAAAAACTGATGGAGCTAACTGAAAATAGTTCTTCTGATGAAGCAGACATGGAAGCCCTAGTTCAAGAAGTTCAAAAACCGAATGAGTCCAATGCCAACCTAAGAAGGGAACTTGAAGGACTAACTATCAGAATGTGTCAAGAGCTTGAGAACCGGAGGAAAGCTGAAGATCTGGTAAAAGACAAAGATCATGAGATCTCCAAGCTGAAGCAAGAGATCAGTGCACTTACTGCTCATCTTCATGAAAATAAAATGGAAAAGGAAGAAATGCAAGGTGAACTACACATGGCTATTTCTGAGAATGCAACCTTAAAGGAATCCAATGCTGCTATTACCAAAGAACTTACTGAGTCAAAGGAAATACTTGCCAAATTCAATAAGAGAACTGTCAAGCTAGAGCAGAAGCTTGAATCAGATAAATTGGTAAAAAATACCAATGGGCTTGGTTTCTCTGATTATGAGGAAGGTGAAACCTCTGGAACAAAAGATGGAGCATCAAAGAAATAACCGACACCAAAGGATAAAGGTAAGGAAAAGTTCAAACCTGTTTGCTTTAATTGTCTCAAGGAAGGACACATTGCTAATGTATGTAGAAGTAAGGCTTACAATAATTTTCCTTATTTTCTAAACGATAAGCCTAGACCCAATAGATTCAATGGTAATTGTTATGCATGCAACAAGTTTGGGCATAGAGCATTTGAATGCAGGTCTATCATGCACAACACCGAAAGGTATCCTCAAAGGAGTCAAGAAGTTTTTTATGAATCCTCTGGGAACCAGAACCCAAACCGGTTTAATACCTATAATCATCAGTCAGGAAGCAGTGGCTTTCAAGTGGCAACCGGATGGAGAGCAAGCTGTTTGATCTGTCATGGTAGTGGTCACACTGCTACAACATGCAAAAGGAAGAAAGGTCACATGAACAATGGACCTTGGAGAGAACTTGGAATGATTTGCTATCATTGCAAGAAACCGGGTCATACATCAAGATTCTATAGAATGAGAAAGAATATATCGAATGATATACTAGTCACTCCGGAAGGAAAGATAGATGTAGAAATTATTCAAGCGGATATGAAGAAAACCTGGAAGAAGAAGCCAGAAGAAGTGATTCAAGAAGAACCGGTCTCTGCACCTAGTGTGGAAGTCACTGAACCATCAAACTAAGCATCCCAAAAGCTTAGGGGGAGCAAATGGTGAGATGTTACAAACCCCCCATTTACATCGGTAAAAGACCTTAATCGGTATGTGATACCTGTCAACTGGCAGAAGACCGGAAATGGTAAAAGGCAAATTAGGATTTACGCCCTAATAGTGGAGCATTTATTATGGTAGGTGAAGAAGTTGTTTAAAAGAGTTTTTTAAGTCATTTTTCACTTATCAGTTCTCTAGCAAAGAAGTTTTTAAGTACTAAGCGACGAAAAGCGATTTGGATTATGACACGAAGAATTTTCAAAACCTTGAAGAAGAATCAGAAGCTAATATCAATCGGTCAAGTGTAGAACACAAAGCGGCATTTCAACAACCGAAGGAGTGTGTGGTGAAGAATAATTTACAAGCCCTAAATTTTGATTTACGAAGGTATTTTTCAAATTGCTCTGTTTATCATGGCTTCTGCATCACACTCTAGCTCTAGTGCACCTGTTGATTAGTAGACTTCATCCAAAGGAAGGTAAAATATAATGCCCTATCTCAAATACCCACTGGTGTTATAGTGGAGGAAGGTATTTCAGACTTTATTGATTGTAAAATTGAAGATCTAGGATCTCTGATGATCCATTCTCAGTTAAGCTTATTCTGCGGAAAGGACAAGAAGATTAAACCAGAATTTAGCATCCTGGAAAAGAAGAAGCTTCACAATGCAGTCTATTTCCTTGAAGAGTTTTCAGATGATCACATCCGCATCATTCTGAGCAGAGTGCACGGTGATAAAATGTACCTAGAGTGAACGCATGACATCACACCGGAAGCGATTCATGCCATCATCGGTTTCTATAACATCGGTGAAGTGCCAGCCCTAAGGAAGATCAACAAGACAGAAATGACCAAGCTCACTGGTTCTTTGAGCGACCAATGGGGAATCACCATCAATCCCATCAAGGATGATCTGGTCAAATATGCCTACATGGTAATAGGTTACCGAACATTTTATGCTAGAAGGATCAACTTTGTCTCTACTATAGTGGTAACTGCTACCTACAGGATGATCATGGAAGATGCATCATTTGATTTATGCACCTATATGCAAAGGCAACTTTTGGTGAACCTGAAGTTGATTAAACAGGACAATGCCTTGAGATTTAAGTTTGGCCAACTATTGGTTGGGTTGTTCTTCTACTTCCAAGGTTACTTCCCAGGAGTCAGAGATATTCAGTGGTCGACCGACCAATAGGTTACAAAGCAAATCAAGGAAAGCCTTCAAGCGGTTGGAACCGGTTATTTAGAAGTTTTGAACAAATACTTTGATGAGTTCAGATGCAAAATGAGCCAAAGACTGAGAATATCAGGTGATATTGTCAAGAAATATGAAGATGACATCTACTTCACCATCAAAGTTGATGAGAGCATAATGGAGGCGGTTGAGCCTAGATTCGAAGAAGTGGAACCCATGGGATATGAGGTAATGTATGACATGCTAGATGGGTATGCCTCTACCCTACTCGCCTCGCCCCTTGATCCAAAGGAAAAGAGAACCAACACCTATTTGGAAAGGGTTACACCGGTTGAAGAACCGTCAGTAAAGAAGGGAAAGGCAATGCCTTTAGTATCAGCATCGATTACCGCATCAAGTCCAAAAGTGACCAAGCGGTCACCAGCAAAGAAGAAACCGGAAGCTGCACCTGCCAAAGTTTTTGAGAGAAAGCGGAAGACAAAAGACAACACACTGGACTCAAAGGACACTATGTCTGAAGAATAGCCTAAGAAGACTAGGCAAACGAGGAAAAACACGAATGAACCGACAACATCTGCACCGGTAAATATTGATATTTCCTCCTACAAACCTTTGACAAATTGTCAAAGAACTATTAAGAATATTAGAAGAAAAGTGCTTGGTGATTTGAAAGAGTGCTTTGATGATTTTAATGATGATGAAAAGGAAGAAGTTGAACATGAAGTCATTAACTATTTATGTATTAATGACTGGTGGCCATCATAAATTAAATCTGAGACACCTGATTCTTTATATAATTATTTAGATAACAAATGGTGCATTGCCATAGAGAAGGAACATGAAATAAGAGAGGAAGTATTTGCACAATACTTTCCTGATGTACCTAAATCAGAACTTTATGAAGTGGTGGAAAAATATAAGGGCCTCTTCTTCATGAGAAGAAGGAGACTCCTGTTGCTAGAAGGAAAAGTCCCAGAAGTGGTAAAAGATATCCACTCCCTTGCTCAATCCGCTCTAAAGTTGCACCAAGTGGCAGAAGCCAACAAGAAAGTTGAGCAAGAACCAGAAATCAATCAACCAGATGAAGTGTATGACAATGAAGGAGTACCGGTCATTGATCAAATGGAACCCATTGATGTTGATGCCTTGAACGGTGAAGATGTTACTACGGGTACACCAACTGAAGTGACGGGACAAGAAAAATAGGCAGAGGAAGAGAAGAAGCAACATGAAGAAGGAAAGAAGAAACAAGCAGATGAAGAGGAAAAGAGAAAAGAAGAAGAAAAGAGGAAATAGGAAGAGGATAGGAGAAAAGAAGAGGAGAATAAGAGACAAGAGATGGAAGCGGCAAAGAAATGGAAGGAAGAAGAAAAGAGACAAGAGGAAGAGAAGAAGAAGAAGAAGGAAGTAGAGAAGGAAGAAGAAAAGAAACAAGCAGAGGAGAAAAGAAAGGAAGAGGAGAAGAGGAAGCAGGAAGAGGAGAAGAAGAAGAAGGATGAGGACGAAGAGAAGTGGAAAGAAGAAGAAGAGAAAAGAAAAATAGAGGAAAAAGAAAAACAATAAGGTAGAAGAAGACAAGCTATGAGCGAAAGAGACAGAGGAAGTGACACATAACACTCAAGTGGAGACTCCAAAGGCAACCAGTAGTCAAGCCAAACCAGATGACATTACCAGTCCTATTGATCTCCAATCTGCAAATGAATCGGAGCTGCTACAGAGCATTAAGCTTGCTCAAGAACGCCTAGAGGTGATAAGGAGGAAGAAGGAGCAAGACATGATCCAAGCTGCGGTGGACACACTTATCGGTTTGATACCCAGTACCAATCTCCCTAGTATCGATTCCTCTCTGGACCAATTGAAACTCTCATGCATAGTTGTGGAGGACCAGGTACAAATCCTAGAAGAGGTTGCTGAAGCGAATGCCAAGAAGGAGCATCAAAAGTCTTTGAACACTACCTTGGTGAAAAAGTTACATGAGCTCCGGTCCAATCTGCAGAAGGCACAAAAGGACATCAGAGATGCAATGGATGAGGGGAAATTACTGCTCAGTAAGATATGTTAACCCCATCTATTCTATGATGATGTGCTTGCCCAGAAAGACAAACTGCAAACTGATTTGCAGACATTCAGAAGCACCTTCAAGAGGCCATATGATTCCTTTACCACATATGGGCAAACCATTCACCGGTTTCAACTTCAGGCTGCAAAAATTTATTTGGAGATCAGCAACCAGACTAGGGATTTTCAGGAACTACAACTGGTTCTACTACCAAGACTACAAATACTTCAGAAGTGCTATCTCAATCTGGATGCCTTGACGGTTACTTAAGAGATGAGTACCTTGGATGCCATGGAGGAACAGGTATCCCATATGCAAACTGAGTGAGGTTGCTACCTCATTACTTGAGTCATGGTCCTTATCCATGAAGCAATTTATGCAGGACTTTAAATATGTTTTTGACAAGTTTCACTCTTTATTGTCATAAACATTTATTTAGCTAATAGAAATAGGGGATTATTCAGCTGTATTTTGTCATTATTGGCAAAGGGGGAGAAATATTCTGGTATTTAAAATTTTGATGCATGCTATGTATACTCTCATGTTTATCTCTGTAAGGAAGTAGTATACATTTTATTTTCTACAAAGGGGTAGTGTATATGCTTAGGGGGAGTATTTTTAATTATGGCATTTTTTTTTTGTAAAACACCAAATGTCAAAATTTTTCCTAAGTGCTACCATCAATGCCAAAGGGGGAGATTGTTGGCATTTTTGATGATTATGTTGTGATTGTCATTGATGGACACACACTTGCTATGAGATCACTTTTTGAATGTATGAATTATGCTCAACCGGTATTTGTTCCAAACCAATATTATGTTGTAGTCTTTAGACTATCGGTGTTTTGTAGAAAGTGTTTACCGATCTCAAGCGGCATGAAGACCTCAAGTGGTTCGAAGATCTCAAGCGGAAAGGAGCAAAGGAACTAAAAGCGGTAGTTATCATTTTCCCAGTTTTCATTTTTATCAAACCGGTAATCTATTTAATAGATAAACTGGTATTACTCTGAGTTACCAACCAGTAATCGGTAAAGTTGTATAAACTGGTAATACTCTGTGATGAGTTACCAACTGGTATATTTTTGTGGTGAGTTACCATCCACCAACACTTTGATGGTGATTTTGTGTCGTGTTACCAAATGTGTCTAGATACAATGAACTTAGGAACTTGTAATGTAATCCTATTGGATCGACATGAAATCAGATTCCTTTTAAGGACATCATGTCTAGGGTTTTGTCGTGTGTAGCTGTTAGGGTTTTTGGTGGTTAATGAGTTCTTGTATGTGTGATCTTAACATAGAAGATCAGGTTTGTGTGTTGTAACAGAGTGTGGATTTACTGAAGACTAAAGTAACTGAAATGTAGTAGCAATGAACTACCATGGATCTAATCAAGTAAACTGTGCCATTTGCTAGATCATTCACTTGTTGATTACTGACATCTTTGACAAGTCAGAAACTCTTAACTGGGTAGGTCCAGAAAAGTATTTGTAAATCCTCTAACAAGGTGATTCACATTTGTGGATCTGAAATCCTCTCACAAGGTAGTCTTTAATCGGACTTATCTCCTAACAGAGATTGAGATTCCTAACAGGATCTTTTCTGGTAAAGAACATTGGATGACCTTAACCGGTCTAACCTTAACTGGTCTGGTTACTATTCTGCAGATAGTTACTTGTGAGTTTCATCTCACTGTGGTTTTTCCCATTTGGGTTTCCACGTCATAATCTCTTGTGTTATGGTGATTGTGCTTTTGTGGGTGAATGCCTTACTTGTTGTTTGGTTTGCATTTATGTTAACTGGTTTATTAGTTAAACCGTTACACCGGTTTGTTGCTAGACTAATAAAGTGTTTGAGTTGAGTATTTTTTGGTATACTAATTCACCCCCCTCTTAGTATTCATCAATTGGTATTAGACCTGACCTTTCTATAAGTCTAACCACTTGGAAAGAGATATGGGGGAATACACTGTGAGGGAACTTACTCATCAGCTCACTAAGACTGAGCAAGCCTATGATGAACTTAAAGTCAAATATAAGGCCTGTCGGGCAAAAAGAAGAGAGCATGCTGAAAAAATGATGGAGCTAGCTGAAAATAGTTCTTCTGATGAAGCGGACATGGAAGCCCTAGTTCAAGAAGTTGAAAAACTGAATGAGTCCAATGCCAACCTAACAAGGGAACTTGAAGGACTAACTATCAGAATGTGTCAAGAGCTTGAGAACCGGAGGAAAGCTGAAGATCTGGTAAAAGACAAGGATCATGAGATCTCCAAGTTGAAGCAAGAGATCAATGCACTTACTACTCATCTTCATGAAAATAAACTGGAAAAGGAAGAAATACAAGGTGAACTACACATGGTTGTTTCTGAGAATGCAACCTTAAATGAATCCAATGCTGCTATTACCAAAGAACATACTGAGTCAAAGGAAATACTTGCCAAATTCAATAAGAGCATTGTCAAGCTAGAGCAAAAGCTTGAGTCAGCTAAACCGGTAAAGAATACCAATGGAATTGTTTCTCTGATTATGAGGAAGGTGAGACCTCTGGAACAAAAGATGGAGCATCAAAGAAATAACCAACACCAAAGGATAAAGGTAAGCAAAAGTTTAAACCTGTTTGCTTTAATTGTTTCAAGGAAGGACACACTGCTAATGTATGTAGAAGTAAGGCTTACAATAATTTTCCTTATTTTCTAAATGATAAGCCTAGACCCAATAGATTCAATGGTAATTGTTATGCATGCAACAAGTTTGGGCATAGAGCATTTGAATGTAGGTCTATCATGCACAACATCGAAAGGTATCCTCAAAGGAGTCAAGGATTTTTTTATGAATCCTCCGGGAACCAGAACCCAAACTGGTTTAATACCTATAATCATCAGTCAGGAAGCAGTGGGTTTCACGCGGCAATCGGATGGAGAGAAACCTATTTGATCTATCATGGTAGTGGTCACACTGCTGCAACATGCAGAAGGAACAAAGGAAACATGAACATTGGACCTTGGAGAGCACCTGGAATGATTTTCTATCATTGCAACAAACTGGGTCATACAACAAGATTCTGCAGAACGAGAAAGAATATATTGGATGATATACTGGTCACTCTAGAAGGAAAGATAGATGTTGAAATTGTTCAAGCGGATATCAAGAAAACTTGGAAGAAGAAGTCAGAAGAAGTGATTCAAGAAGAACCGATTTCTGCACCTAGTGTGGAAGTCATTGAACCGACAAACTAAGCATCAGAAAAGCTTAGGGGGAGCAAATGGTGAAATGTTTCGAACCCCCCGTTTACACCGGTAAAAGACCTTAACCGGTATGTGATACCTGTCAACTGGCAGAAGACCGGAAACGGTAAAAGGCAAATTAGGGTTTATGCCCTAATAGTGGAGCATTTATTATAGTAGGTGAAGAACTTGTTTAAAAGGATTTTCAAGTCATTTTTCACTTATCAGTTCTCTAGCGAAGAAGTTTTTAAGCACTGAGTGATGAAAAGCGATTTGGATTGTGATTCAAAGAATTTTCAAAACCTTGAAGAAGAATCAGAAGCTAATATCAATTGGTCAAGTGTAGAAAACAAAGTGACATTTCAACAACCGAAGGAGTTAGTGGCGATGTATAATTTGCAAGCCCTAAATTTTGATTTACGAAGGTATTTTTCAAATTTTTTTGTTTATCATGGCTTCTGCATCACACTCTAGCTATAGTGCACCCGTTGATTCAGTAGACTTCATCCAATATAAGGCAAAATATAATTCCCTATCTCAAATACCTGCTGGTGTTATAGTGGAGGAAGGTATTTCAGACTATATTGATTGTAAAATTGAAGATCTAGGATCTGTGATGATCCATTCTCAGTTAAGCTTATTCTGTGGAAAGGACAAGAAGATTAAACTAGAATTTAGCATCCTGGAAAAGAAGAAGCTTCACAATGCAATCTATTTCCTTGAAGAGTTTTCAGATGATCACATTCACATCATTCTGAGCAGAGTGCACAGTGATAAAATGTACTCAGAGCGAACGCATGACATCACACCAGAAGTGATTAATGCCATCTCTATTTTTTGTAACGTCGGTGAAGTGCCAACCCTAAGGAAGATCAGCAAGATGGAAATGACCAAGCTCACCAGTTCTGTGAGCGACCAACGGGGAATGACCATCAATCCCATTAAGTACGATCTGGTCAAATATGCCTGCATGGTAATAGGTTACCGGACATTTTATGCTAGCAGGATCAACTCTGTCTCTATTGCAGCGGTAAATGCTACCTACATGATGATCATGGAAGATGCATCGTTTGATTTATGCACCTGTATGCAAAGGCAACTTCTGGTGAACTTGAAGTCGATTAAATAGGACAATGCCTTGAGATTTAAGTTTGGAAAACTATTGGTTGGGTTGTTCTTCTACTTCCAAGGTTACTTCCCAGGAGTCAGAGATATTCAGTGGTCGGCCGACCAACCAGTTACAAAGCAAATCAAGGAAAGCCTTCAAGCAGTTGGAACCAGTTATCCAGAAGTTTTGAACAAATACTTTGATGAGTTCAGATGCAAAATGAGCCAAAGAGTGAGAATATCAGGTGCTATTGTCAAGAAATATGAAGATGACATCTGCTTCACCATCAAAGTTGATGAGTGCATAATGGAGAAGGTTGAACCTAGACAGGAAGAAGTGGAACCCATGGGATATGAGGTAATGTATGACATGCTAGATGGGTATGCCTCTATGCTACTCACCTCGCCCCTTGATCCAAAGGAAAAGAGAACCGACACCTATTTGGAAAGGGTTACACCAGCTGAAGAACTGTCAGTAAAGAAGGGAAAGGTAGTGCCTTTAGTATCGGCACCGGTTACCGCAACAAGTCCCAAAGTGACCAAGCGGTCACCAGCAAAGAAGAAACGGAAAGCTGCACCTGCCAAAGCCTTTAAGAGAAAGCGGAAGACAAAAGATAACACACCAGACTCAGAGGACATTGTGTCTGAAGAACAACCTACAAAGACTAGGCAAATGAGGAAAAAGACAAAGAATGAATCGACAACATCTGCACCGGTAAATATTGATATTTCCTCCAAACCTTTGACACATTGTCAAAGAACTATTAAGAATATTAGAAGAAAAGTGCTTGGTGATTTGAAAGAGTGATTTGATGATTTTAATGATGATGAAAATGAAGAAGTTGAACAAGAAGTCATTAATTATTTATGTATTAATGACCGGTGGCCATTAGAAATTAAATTTGAGACACCTGATTCTTTATATAATTCTTTAGATAACAAATGGCGCATTGCCATAGAGAAGGAACAGGAAATAAGAGAGGAAGTATTTGCACAATAATTTCCTGATGTGCCTAAATCAGAACTCTATGAAGTGGTGGAAAAATATAAGGGCCTCTTCTTCATGAGAAGAAGGAGACTCCTGTTGCTAGAAGGAAAAGTCCCGGAAGTGGTAAAAGATAACCACTCCCTTGCTCAATCCACTCTAAAGTTGCACCAAGTGGTAGAAGCCAACAGAAAAGCTGAGCAAGAACCAGAAATCAATCAACCAGATGAAGCGTATGATAGTGAAGGAGTACCGATAACTGATCAAATGGAACTTATTGATGTTGATGCCTTGAATGGTGAAGATGTTACTACAGGTACACCAACTGAAGCAACAAGACAGGAAAAATAGGCAGAGGAAGAGAAGAAGCAACAGGAAGAAGGAAAGAAGAAAAAGGCAGATGAAGAGGAAAAGAGAAAAGAAGAAGAAAAGAGGAAACAAGAAGAGGACAGGAGAAAAGTAGAGGAGAATAGGAGACAAGAGAAGGAAGCGAAAAATAAACGGAAGGAAGAAGAAAAGAGACAAGAGGAAGAGAAGAAGAAGAAGGAAGCAGAGAAGGAAGAAGAAAAGAAATAGGTAGAGGAGAAGAGAAAGGAAGAGGAGAAGAGGAACTAGGAAGAGGAGAAGAGAAAAGAAGAGGAGAAGAAGAAGAAGGATGAGGAAGAAGAGAAGCAGAAAGAAGAAGAAGAGAAAAGAAAAATAGAGGAAGAGGAGAAAAAGAAGGCAAAAGAAGACAAGCTACGAGCGAAAGAGAAGGAGGAAGCGCACAAAGCACTCAAGTGGAGACTCCAAAGGAAACTGGTAGTCAAGGCAAACCAGCTGACATTACCAGTCCTATTGATCTCCAATCTGCAAACAAACGGAGCAGCTACAGAGCATTAAGCTTGCTCAAGAACGCCTAGAGGTGATAAGGAGGAAGAAGGAGCAAGACGTGATCCAAGCTGCGGTGGACACTCTTACTAGTTTGATACTTGGTACCAACCTCCCTAGTACCGATTCCTCTCTCACCCAATTGAAACTCTTATGCATAGTTGTGGAGGACCAGGTACAAAGTCTGGAAGAGGCTGCTGAAGTGAATGCGAAGAAGGAGCATCAAAAGGCTTTGAACACTACCTTGGTGAAAAAGTTATATGAGCTCCGATCCGATCTACAGAAGGCACAGAAGGACATTAGAGATGCAATGGATGAGGGGAAATTACTGATCAGTAAGATATGTCAACCCCATCTATTATGTGATGATGTGCTTGCCCAGAAAAACAAACTGCAAACTGATTTGCAGACATTCAGAAGCACCTTCAAGATGCCTTATGATTCCTTTACCGCTTATGGGCAAACCGTTCACCGGTTTCATCTTCAGGCTGCAAGAATTGATTTGGAGATCAACAACCGGACTAGGGATTTTCAGGAACTACAACTGGTTCTACTACCAAGACTACAAATACTTTAGAAGTGTTATCTCAATCTGGATGCCTTGATGGTTACTTAAGAGATGAGTACCTTGGACGCCATGGAGGAATAGGTATCCCAGATGCAAACGGAGAGTGAGGTTGCTACCTCATTACTTGAGTCATGGTCCTTATCCATGAAGCAATTTATGCAGGACTTTAAATATGTTTTTGACAAGTTTCACTCTTTATTGTCATAAACATTTATTTAGCTAATAGAAATAGGGGATTATTCAGCTGTATTTTGTCATTGTTGGCAAAGGGGGAGAAATATTCTGGTATTTAAAATTTTGATGCATGCTATGTATACTCTCATGTTTATCTCTGTAAGGAAGTAGTATACATTTTATTTTCTACAAAGGGATAGTGTATATGCTTAGGGGGAGTATTTTTAATTATGGCATTTTTTTTTGTAAAACACTTAGATGTCAAAATTTTTCCTAAGTGCTGCCATCAATGCCAAAGGGGGAGATTGTTGGCATTTTTGATGATTATGTTGTGATTGTCATTGATGGACACACACTTGCTATGAGATCACTTTTTGAATGTATGAATTATGCTCAACCGGTATTTGTTCCAAACCAATATTATGTTGTAGTCTTTAGACTATCGGTGTTTTGTAGAAAGTGTTTACCGATCTCAAGCGGCATGAAGACCTCAAGTGGTTCGAGGATCTCAAGTGGAATGAAGAAAAGGAACTAAAAGCGGCAGTTATCATTTTCCCAGTCTTCATTTTTGTCAAACCAGTAATCTATTTAATAGATAAACTAGTATTACTTAGAGTTACCAACTGGTAATCGATAAAGTTGTATAAACTGGTAATACTCTATGATGAGTTACCAACTGGTATATTTTTGTGATGAGTTACCATCCACTGACACTTTAATGGCGATTTTGTGTCGTGTTACCAAATGTGTCTAGAAACAATGAACCTAGGAACTTGCAATGTAATCCTATTGGACCGACATGAAATCAGATTCTTTTTAAGGATATCATGTCTAGGGTTTTAGCGTGTGTAGCTGTTAGGGTTTTTGGTGGTTGATGAGTTCTTGTATGTGCGATCTTAATAGAGAAGATCAGGTCTGTGTGCTATAACAGAGTGTGGATTTACTGAAGACTGAAGTAATGTTGAAATGAATTAGCAATGAGCTACCATGGATCTAATCAAGTAGACTGTGCCATTTGCTAGATCATTCACTTGTTGATTACTCACATCTTTGACAAGTCAGAAACCCTTAACCGGGTAGGCCCAAAAAATCCTTTGTAAATCCTCTAACAAGGTGATTCACATCTGTGGATCTGAAATCTTCTCACAAGGTAGTCTTTAATCGGACTTATCTCCTAATAGAGATTGAGATTCCTAACAGGATCTGTTCTGGTAAAGAACATTGTATGACCTTAACCGGTATGACCTTAACCGATCTGGTTACTATTCTGCAGATAGTTACTTGTGAGTTTCATCTCACCGTGGTTTTTCCCATTTGGGTTTCCACATCAAAATCTCTTGTGTTATGGTGATTGTGCTTCTATGGGTGAATGTGTTACTTGCTGTTTGGTTTGCATTTGTGTTAACCATTTTGTTAGTTAAACTGTTATACCGGTTTGCTGCCAGACTGATAAAGTGTTTGAGTTCAGTAGTTTTTGGTATACTAATTCACGCCCCCCTCTTAGTATTCATCAGCCACAACAACATCCAAAATAGTTCCGTTCTTCCTTTCAACAACTCATTCTACTGAGGGGTTCTAGGAGCAGATAACTGTCTTCTAATTCCATTCATTTCATAAAATGAATCAAACTCACCAGATGTGAATTCTCCTCCTTTGTCAGATCTCAGACATTTCAGCTTCAATCTTGTTTTTGTCTCCACCTTAGCTTTGAATATCTTGAATTTCTATAGTGCTTCTGATTTCTCCCTGAGAAAAGTAACCCACATCATTCTAGAGTAGTCATCAATCAACAACATGAAATATCTTTTACCCTGCACACTTCTGACTCTTGTAGGACCACACAAATTAGTATGCACAAGATCTAATAATCTATTGGATGTAGACTTCTTACTCTTAAATGAAATTCTTGTTTGCTTTCCCATCTGACATTCTTTACATACCAGATTAGAAGGTTTCACAATCTTAGGCAAATCTCTAACAACTTGAGTAGAACTCTTCTTAATCATGCAATCAAAATTAACATGACACATCCTTCTATTCCACAACCAAATTTCCTCTATCTGAGCAATCAAACAAATTTTCTCACCAGAATTCAAGTGAAAGATATTACCTTTAGTCTTAGTCCCTGATGCAATCTCTATATTGGAGGCATTCAAAATCTTGCATTTACCATTCTTGAATTGCAAATAATATCCCTTATCAACCATCTGTCCAACACTCAAAAGATTATGCTTCAAACCTTCAACATATAAGACATCATCGGTATTATGCTTACCATCAAAGGAAATGGAACCTCTACCATGAATTACACAAGTTGTATCATCACCAAATCTTACTATACCACCATCATACTTTTCCATATTCAAAAATTTACTTTTATCACCTATCATATGATGTGAACAATCACTGTCAATTACCCATTCATCTTTCTCTTCAATCTTAGCAGCCAAAGCTTTCTCCTCAACAATGTAGCTCGTAGAATTCACTGGTACTAGATTATCTTCTTTGATAGTAATAAATAAAAATTCATCTTCCAAATTCATTGACTCTTCCTCTTTTACACCTTCATCAACAACATAATAACATTTCTTCTGATATTTGTACTTCCATTTAGACTTATAGGGCTTATCATACTTATCATGCCTCTCATATCTATCATTCTTATCAAACTTATCATATCTTGACATTCTTTCAAGACACCTAGAAGCAAAATGTCCTATCTTATTACAAGAGAAACATTTCAAATGTAACTTTCCATCATGCTTATTGGCTCCCTTAGGCAATCTTTGAGAAATAAGTTCTAAGCTCTTCCAACTCTCTTTCCTGTTCTTTCATCTCTCTCATTTCTTTTTCATATTCGGAAACCCTAGATGAACTCTCTCCCAGATCATACTTCTGCTTCTTGGATATAGAGGCTTTAAATGTAGTCTCATATTTACCATGTGATTCTCCAAATTCACTCAACTCAAAAGAAACAAGTTTACCAACCAACATGTCTCTTGTCACAGTAGTCATACTTTGGATCTCAATAATAGCAACAACTTTAGATTTATAAGGAGGCAAGGATCTCAACACTTTAGCAACAATCTCATCTTCTTCAAGAGTTGCACCAACACATCTAATGTTTGCGACAAGTTCATTCACCTTAGCCATAAAGGATGATATGTTCTCATCATCTCCCATCTTCATCATCTCATACTTTCCTTTCAAACTCTGCAGCATAGCAACTGTGACATGTTTATCTCCTTCATACAAGGTCTCTAGCTTCTCCCATATCTCATGTGTAGTCTGCAGCCCCATCACATTAGTCATCTCTGAATCGGTCAAGGCACTCAAAAATGCTTCCTTAACTCTTATGTTACGTTCAACATCCTTGATCTCATTTGTAGTAACCAGACCATTCTGAGGAACAATGTAGGTATTCTTTGTAATCTATCAACAATCTTCTCCAAGACACTTCAAATGACACTCCATCTGATCCTTCCATACAATGTAATTGCTTCCATCAAAACTCAGACTCTCTTTCTTGAAAACATAGGTTTCCATCCCGGATATCCTCAAGTGGTCAAGCTTCTTCCGGAGGATCTAGCTCTGATACCAATTGTTGGCAACAACAATGAAAGAAAACAGAGAGGGGGGGTGAATCAGTTTTCACTGGATTAAACAATTTAAGAATAACTTCAAATCTGATTAACTACAACAAGATCAAAGATAAACACAATAACAACAATACACATAACATCAAGATTTTTGACTTGGAAAAATTGGTTAAGGGAAAAACCATGGTGGGAACCTACCCACAATAAGATGATACTCTATAGTAGTATGTGTAAATATTACAATGGGGAATGCACATGCACTCAGGCACATTGCTTAGAGCTTACTGCTCAAAATATAATGACCCAAAAGGATAAAACCCTCAGGGAAGGTTCACTACCTTACAATAAAATTCAGACACCAATCCATTTTAGATGAACTAAAAGAATAATATCTCCAAATTCTTGATGATAGTTCTGGTTAATCATAATTGTCTACCCTGCAACACACTTTTTCTCTACACTTCACACTGAAAGATAAAATCAATTGTTCACACATACACCACTCTCTGATAATGCAAACACAACACCCATACTCAAATTACATGAATATAACACCTATTTATACAACTTATCAACCTTGACTACAAGGTCAACTCAACCCTTAACACCTAATTACAAAATTACATCACATGATACACATGATACACAAATCACCCACCAGACCAATACAATGCCATAAAAACATAGCATGGACCCAAATCAATTTTTCCAAACATGCAACACCACCAAAAATCTTTCCAAGATCATCTGCGACATGCTACACCACCGAAAATGTTGCATAACACGAAAAATATCACTAGACCCATAAGATATTCAATAACATGCACAATGATCAATGGGGACCACCATCACAAATAGGACATGAATATGAAACACCGAGAAGAATGTTAGAACCATCCACAATAGCTGCACCAACACCACTTAAATAAATCTCTATCGATCAACATGTTGATACTCAAGAACACTTCAACATTAGAAACTGAGACAAGAAAGATAAATTTTGGAGCACCAAATCACAAACCATATAAATTGAAGATACACACAAACATCCCAAACATTCTCCCAAATCCACAACTCAAAATATAATCATTCTGAAGCACAATGGATCAAACACCAGAACACTGCAACACTGAACACTGAAAAACCAATCTTCATACCGAAATCCATAACTCAATAAAATCACCACATATCAACATGAAATTAACACTGAATGAAGTATCTCTAGTTGATTCAGCATATCAAACAGATAAACCAACCAGATCAACTCTCTACAATCACTTGAACACCAAAACAATTCTCTGTAATACTGAAACACAAGAATACATTGACACCAATGACAACAACATATCCTAGCAGTAAAAATGTCCAATAATGGACATATGATGATGGAAAATGGATATTGTTGCCTTTGAATACACATATATCAATGATAGATATGGATTAAAAAGACAAGGGATGCAGTCAAGAGACAATCCAAAAGATGACAGTGGTAGTTCTCCTTAAAGATGTTGTAAATTATTGCCATTGATGTCAAAGACATTTGAAGATCATGGTTGGAGGGGCACAAAAATAAAATGAAATATATTATTGTTAAAGGACAACCCTTGGACATTTGGTGCTCTCTTTAAAGTAAATGAAAAATTACAAATAAATGTCTATATCATAGGGTTGACCCCCCTCATTGTGGTGCTACATTTAGGAGGTTTTATATTTGAAAAATAAATTAAAATATGGTTCAAACCCCTTGTGTGGTGCACCAACTTTGGGCAAGAAAATAAAATAAAATTCATGCTACCTTAGTTTATTAACATGAAGGGATGTAATCGTTGGATAAAGGGGTGCATTAGTATGTATGAAAAGAAGACCATTTGGGGTTCATGTCAACAAGAATTGATTGAGCATCCTTCATGTAGAAGAGCAAAAAAATGTTTTTTTAGCAGACTTGTATGCATTTTTCTAGATCATTTTAAGCCTATTTGGGCCCTATTGTACATTAAATCTTCATTACTAATCCCAAAATTAAATCATCGCAAACTGCTCAAATTAGGACTTGATTTAGCATCACAAATCCCAACACTAGTGACTCCCTTTTAGAGGCCCTATTTTGATAGGAATATGCATAAATGCTCCATAGTCCTACCAAAATTCCCCAAAATCGCACCCAATGCAAGTTTTAGCCTTCACAATTTGAATTTTGGTCTCAATTTTCGTACTTGTCCATTTTCTATCATCCTAAACTCAAAAATACCTTGTAAACCCTATACAAAACAATCATTTATCATTCATAATCTAACTAATAGTTTTAAAGCTATGATTCCAATTGATTTTGAAAAGAATTCTACATCATCAAGAGGAAAATTATAATTTGTAAAAGTAATTAGTAATTATATTAAATAATTCAAAATTATTTAATAAATGTGGAAAAGTGGAGGGAATGATAATTGAATTTGAATTTGGAAGAAAAGGAAATTAATTTGAAATGAGTAATGAATGAAATTAAATAAATTATGAGATTTAATTTATTAAGAGGACATCTGAATGCATGCAAATGTAACAAGTGGAATATGCATATAAACTTAGCCTATTCAAACAAGAACATGCAAACCTCAAAATGATTAGTAGATTGATATGTTAATGATGGGTTGGATATGGTTGCTCATTGATCCAACAACATCATGGTGCAGTAAGGATGATTGAGTGATGAAATGGATATTATAAGGATAACATATGAAGAGATGATTAAAATGAGAGAAGAGGCTTCCATTTATAGATTTTTAAATTTGGAATGGATGGTGGAGATCAAAAGATGATGAAGGTGGAAGTCTACACCTTCCCACATTTTTCTCATACTATTGATTCAACTTTAATGTACACACTAGGAATTGAGATTTGAGTAGATTCATATGGTCATTTGAATCTCAGATTTTTTTAATCATCTACGTTTATAAAGAGATGTATTGATATTTTATTTCCTTCATCAACTATTGTATTTGATGATACTTGTGTTGCTATAGTTTGGGCTCCTTGTAATTGAGGGCAGTAGGGCACACGTTATCATCTAGAGATGGCTTCAAGGGATGATCAATTTACAAGAATTATAGGTTTTTTTGTAGAGTCCTACATTTTATATTTGGAAGACATCATTGATCACATTCATCTTCTCTTTGATGTATATGATCTTTCTTTAGTTTCTACAAGGGAACAATCTGACCGTCTTGTTCATTCTCTACATGATCATTCCTCATGGTTTGGCATGGTTGTGGATATTTATGGACAACATCTGGAGGATGAATATTTGTCTTTAGAGGAGGTATTTTTGTTTTTGGATGATCTTCTACTTTAGTTTCTAGGAGATTCTAGATTTCCATCTTCAACAGTGTTTCCGAGAATGCTTGATTGAATGGTGGTAGCTTTCAACAAATTAACATAGAGACACTTGAGAATATTTCAGTGACATCACACTTCATCCTTCTTTCTTAATAATTCTTTAAGGAAAGAAAATACATCCTACACACCACCTTGGTTTTGTTTCTTTTGAAGGGGAGGAACATTGTTAAAAAACATTGGATCATCTTTAACATTTAGTGCCAAGCATCTATTGGCAAATGCACACTCCAATGAGAAATTGTAGGTGATTGAAGGTATTGTCATTGATGGCAACCTTATAATAATGTGATACCAGCAGGAAGACAGAGGCACTGGCACCGACAGACTCCACACCGACATACAGATCACCGACACCAAAAAAGGAAGATTACTAACACATTGGCCGACAACAATTTTGTATAAATGTATTTTGTAATTAATTGTAAAATCTTTTGTAAGACGACATGGTGGATTGTAATATGACTCATATATTTATGAGATCATTGTATATCATTTAAAAGAAGAAAGACGCAAGGAATATAGCAGACCTAATGTGCGAATTATTAGGTTAAGGGTTTATGTATATTGCATAGCTTAAATCAGTACTGAATCTGGCATAGCAGATGCTGACCTAAAGCAGTACAAGACATTGGATTAGTATAATCCATTTTTGTAAGTAAGTGTGACTTCTTTTGTAATTGAGCAGTGAGCTCTAGGCACTTGGCCTTCCTGCATGTGCAGGCCCCTATTGTAAGCAGTAATATTCTCTTATTGGCCAGTAAGTGAATATTGTGGGTCACAAATCCCACCGAGGTTTTTCCCACACCGAGTTTCCTTGTTAAAACATTTTGTTATGGTGTGCTTTTCATGTTGTGGTTTTTATTCTTATTTGCTGCATTATTTCTGGTTTACTGGTACACAAATTTAATATGCTTTTCATGTTATAAGTTAAGAAAACTCATATACCAGTCAGATATTGATTCACCCCCTCTTAGTATCTCTGGGAATCCTAACAATTGGTATTAGAGCTTGGTCCTCTATTTTCAAAATCCTAACAACTTGAGGAAGATCTTGTCACCGGTAGAGATGGAAAATTTGAGAAAGCAATTGGAAACAACTCTTTCAGACTATGATGCAGAAAAAGTAAAGAATATCAAACTTGAGGATGATCTGAAGGCTGCTTAGGATATTATTCGAGGACTTAAAGAAAATTTCACTATAGAAAGGAATAAAAGAATAGAACTTTGTGAGAAGATGCAAAATGAGGAAGATAGAAAGGAAACTCTTAATGATCTGGTGAACCAACTGAGACAAGATAATTGTACAATGAAGAATGAGATGCAAGATATGACTATGAGATTTTGTAAAGAAATTGAAGATAGAAAGAAGAATGAAGACGAATTGGCTAGAAGACTAAATGATGTTGGAAATGAAAACACAAGACTCAGTCATGAAAATGATATGTTGAAGATAGATTTGATGCACACACAAAATGACAGAGCTGAACTCATAAGACAAAAAGGAATCTTGGAGAATGAATTGACTGCTGCAAACCAACACAAGGAGAAATTCAAGAAAAGTTCAGAAGAACTTGTTAACATGCTAAAGAATCAGAAACCTAATGGTGATACAAATGGCCTTGGCTTTGAAACTGGTGAAAGCTTTGGTACTGCAGACAATCATGATCATAGCAAATCGGTAAGACAACCTAATGCTTACAAATTCAATGGGAAATGCTTTAACTATAACAAGTATGGTCATAGAGCAAATCAATGTAGATCTAGAAATTATCAGAACACTAATACACCCACCGGTCAATGTTCCAAATGCAACAAAGCTGGTCATATTTCAAATTATTGCAGAATGAATGTAAGATGCTATGTTTGTGGAAGATTTGGACACTTATCTAATCAATGCAGAACACGTACTGGCATAGGATATGGGAAAGATATTTAGAAAAACAATGTGACTTGTTATGCTTGTAACAAAATTGGACATATTGCAAAATTTTGTAGAAGCAAGACCCCACCAACAAATAACAAAGGTCCTAGTTTGAAGGGTAAAGAAAAAGTTGAAGAGGTAAAGAAAGAATTCTCAAAACAATGGATCAGAAAGTCAGATCTAAATGTTGATGGGAATACTCCTCCACCGGTAGAACAGAGTATCACTCCACTATTAGGAGACTCTTCATCTAACTGAAGAAAGATCCTTTGGGGGTTTAGCAACAAATTGAAAAATTTTCTATCATACCCTCGGTTGATGGTGAGAAGTTGAAATTACTTCTTTACCGGAAGATAAGTTAAGTTGTGACTTAACCGACAAGAATTAAATGTGGTAGTTGATGAAAAGAACATTATAAAGCAATTGTTTTGGCTCTTTCTTTCATTCACCGAGCATTCAAATCTTCGAGAGCGCAAAAATTCCTGAGCGAAGGCATTCTTAGTGAAGAAGAAAAGAAGTTCATCCAAGCAATCATCCCTAAGGCAGATTGAGGTATTTATAAACATGGCATCCTCCTCTGTTCCTGAATTTATAGAAAACCCTACTGTAATTGAGGTTATCAAGAACCCTAGACCCATTTTTAAGCTTGTTCCTGAAATAGCTAAGAAAGATGATAACATAGGTGCATTCTCTCAAATTCCTAAAGGAGTAGTATATGCTGAAGATCCTAGAATATACATACACTATCATATAGAGGAATTAGGAGATGATGAGATCAAGAAAATGTATAGCACTATGATTTGTGATGAAAATGGCAATGTCAAGTCGGAACACATGGTAGTAGAAACCCTAGGTTTTCTAGATATTCTTAGCATTCCTAATTTTCCTAAAGATGTGATAAGAATAGTCTTAAGTAGAGTCCATTCTTCTGGTTAGATTCAATTCATAAAATCACAAAAGAAGTCATTAAAGCAAGAACAAGGTTACCTTCCACCGGTAGCCGACCTGACATAACTAAAAGGTTCTCAAATGACACAGTGATAGATCTAACCGGTGTAACATCTGACAAAAGGTCTCTAAGGGTAAATGATGTAAAGGACATCAATGTCAGATTTATCAGTATGATCTTAGGTTACAAAGCCACACATGCAAATAGGTTGAACTCAGTTTCTAGCCTATGTATTAAAAGTGCATATGACATGGTAAATGATAATGCTAGAATAGATGTGTGGGAATGGCTCAAAGATGAATTGATAGACAATCTAGAAAGAAGATTAAAGGAGATAAGAAAGGAACCTTTAGATTTGGATATTTTCTTGTTTGTTTAATGTTGTATATTACTAAACAAGTACCCAGTATTGGTGGAAAAGATTTTGGCTTTGATATACCGGTAGAAAAGCAACTATTAGATCTATTAAACAACATGGGAGAAAACAAAGAGCAAAACATAAACAAACATTTTGAAGCATTAAAGGCTCGAATGAAAACAAGAGTAAGACTGTCATAGGCAATTGTGGATAAATATCAGAAGGAAATATGTTTTTTAATCAAGAAAGATGAAATATGGATGGAGGCAGTTGTCCCTAGAACTATCTGGGTAACTAAAATGGGCTATGAAACAAATGATAATATCATAGAAACTTATGCAAAAGCCCTCCTTGAAGCACCAAAGGAACCCACTAAGAAAGTCTTTGGAAATGCAAAAACAATTGAAAGTAAAATTCAATCAAGAAAAAGGGTTAAGAAGTGTAGCGTCCTAAAATTGCGACACTTGCAATTTCGACTGCATTTCGGTCTTCACGATGGCGACGCAACACGCAACACGCAACCTGAAACGCGACGAAAACGATGGGTCCTATTTTGGGCCCGGTCTCTTTTGGACTTCGGGTCTTTATGTTTGCAAATTGGAAAATTATCTTTCCTGGTCGGCCTAAGGTCGGGAAAATCAGTCTATCAGCCCTAAATGACAAGTATATAAACTCCATTTTTCTCTCCCATTTGGGTAGAGGAAATGTAAGAAGGACATATGTGTACAAGCGTGGAAACTATACTCAAGCATTCAAGCATTCAAGCATTCCTTCAAGCAATTGATCATTCTAAGTCTCCATTCAAGGCTAAGTGTTACATTCAAGACAAGGATTCAACCATTGAAGAGGAGATCACTTACTACATGCTACAACATACAACATACAACAAACAACAACATCTATACCTTCGCACATAAGGATACAAACATCCTTACAACAAGGTATTAGTACTTGTTTTACATTACATTTACAAGCATTTCTCATTTCTTGGTTAATTCCAAAACCGGGGTTTGACCTAAGGGCAAACCCCTAATCCCTAACCCCCCAATTGTCTTCGCTTTTCTATGTGTAGGTTGCAGGTACGCGGCTAAAATTGAAGATCTGGAATCCTTGTGCAGAGACGAACATATCCCCCTTCGTTTCGCGGATTTTTCGGAGGACCATGTGCACGCCGGGCGCCATCGTCCCTGCAACTTTTGTTCAAATTTGCAGGACAGCGCCGTATCGACATTTTACTGCTAATTCCAGGTCCGCAGCTTCATCCTATATCCCTAACTCAGTTTATAAGCGAATCTTTCTCACTTTCTATGCATTCCTAGTTCAATCTTTCCATCTACATTCTTTACAAAAGAGGGTAGCCTTGCTTTCTTAACCCTTGAAACTCATTTAGCATCCAATCTTGCATTGTGTGGGATTGGATCTTGTGGGTTTCAACCCCTCTTTTGAATGTAAAGTCTCCCAAGTGAAAACCATCAACCCTAGAGACTCTCCCTTCTCTCTCCTTGGAGTTGGGGAGGGGAGAACGACTAGGGTTCGATTATTTTCCGCTTTACATTTTGGTGAACCTGACGTGAACATCCTTTCTGATTATTCATAATTAGATCTGAAAATTGGATTCCTTGATTACATTTCCATGTTTAATCTTTTGCAAAATTTTAGAGGTTAATTGCATAAAAACCCTAAATTTTCTTTTTAAGTAATCAAACTTGTGAAATGTTTAATTGTTAATGCTTGTTTCAGATCTGCCCTTCTATTACAAATTATCAATTCATATTTGTGCTTTAATTTTGAAAATTAAGTGGTTAAGTGTCAAAACCCTAATTTTTGAAACCCTCTTGATTCAACCTTTGTCCGACAATTTCACTGATCAAAACATCTCCAAATCAGCTGTAACTTTGGATTCCGCAATAAAATCACAATATCTTTCATCCCTGAAAATTTGGAAAAAAGTTGCGAGGACCGTGTGCACTCCGAGCGCCATCGTCCCCGACATTTTTTCTGAAATTTCGGGAGCTAGATCTTACTGTATTTTTCTGCTAAAATCCAGAATTTTGGCTGATTTTATCAATTTTAACACCTTCAAAATTACAGTCAAAGTTGGTCTAGCGATTGCTTGGATTGAGGCTTCTAATCATTCAAAAATTGTTGAAATTGAAATTCATATCAAAATTGTGTTTCTTACTATCCTAAATCTGAAAAGTGTGTTATCATTCATTCAAAATTTCAGTGATTTATCCAAATTTTTGCAATTTGTGACTTTTGAAATTAAGTGCTTAATTACAACAACTTTGATTTCCGCTTTCAAAATTGAAATTTTGCGTGAAATTGAGTCAACTTTCAAAGTTCAAAACTTGCATTACTTTTGGTATTCCCTCTCAAATCATAAAATTCAAAATTTCAGTTTCCCTCTCTTTTTCAAAATTCAAATTTTGCATTTTTTGACAATCTTGGTAGGGTTCAATTTTGAGATTGCAACTTTAATTTGGCCTATCTACAGATCGTAAAATCACTCAATTTTTTCAGGTTAGCTGTAAAATCATCATAACTTTCATCCCTGCAAATTTCGAAAAAAGTTGCGAGGACTGTGTGCACCCCGAGCGCCACGATCCCGGACATTTTTTCCGAAATTTCGGGAGATTGTCCTGATTGTATTTAACAGCTTAAATCTAGAAGATTGGCTGGTTTTACTGAAATTTGCTACCTCTAAGATTCAAAATCTTCTCTCTTTCTTTAGTGCATGAGTTTTACAACAATAAGCCCTACTTACACTATTCCCGTTAGACGAAGCCTTAGAATTAAGTCCTTCCAAGGTTTAATTACTGAGGAGATGGAACCTAATTTGAATGGTCTTTTTAACGAGGACATGGGTAATTCCTCTAATCCTCTTAATGATGAAGAAGCTCTCCATGAGGTTTCTGTAGAACAACTTTCAAAATTGGATAACCAATTTGACGATTTTCGACAATGGATGTCTCAAGAATACCCTGATAGTCAAGCTCTTCCTTTAATTGAGGGTCTAAAACGTATGCTTCAAAGTGATAAGAATGGAATTGATATTTTGCGTGGTATTTCACACATTGTGGATTCAAATGTGATGCCTATGAAAAGTTGTGCCGAAACCTTAGGTTATACACAACCTCCTACTCAAGACAATCATTCTGTTCCTTTGACGACTCCTATTGCTAGTATACCTACTTTTACATCAAACATAATGACTACTTCAATACAAGACATTCCTCCTATGATCACTAATCATGGGGGCAATCCTTCTTCTTCAATTAACCCTCTTCCTTCATTCAATCCAACTTCTTCATTCATTCCTTCAGTGAGTGTTCCTATTACATCTCCACAAATGAACATGACGCAAGGGGGCAATTCATTTAACCATTCCATTCCTCCTTGTAGTGTTCCTCCTTTCCAATCATCTCCTATGACTAACTATCATAGTGTCCCACCACCTTACTCTCTACCTTCTTTCAATAACATAACACCTCCATCACAATCTAACACGCCTAATATGAATTCTTCGACTGAAGCGACCATTAACAATCTTGCACAAACTGTCTCTTCTTTACAGCAACAAATTGCCTCTATGAATCAATCTAAGTTTAGTGTGCCCACATTTGACGTTGCGAGCCCACTTTCTCTTGACATTGTTCGAGCTATCCCCCCTAAACATGTTGAAATTCCACATTTGGAGCTTTATAATGGTAAGGGTGATCCTCTAACACATGTTAAGACCTTTCAAACAATATGTACTGATTTTTCTTATGACCAAAGGTTGCTTGCAAAACTGTTTACTAGAACATTAAGAGACAAAGCCCTACAATGGTATTGCTCGTTGCCTTCCTATTCTATTACTTCTTTCGAACAACTTGCAAATGCTTTCATTCAACAATTTCAAAACAATATAAGTCCTAAAGTTACTTTGATTGATTTAATGCATTGTAAACAAGGTGTTAAAGAAAAAGTGACTGATTTCATTGGTAGATATAAGCATTTGTATGCTCAAATTTCCTTTCCAGTACCTAACAATGATATTCAAAGAATCTTTATTTCTAATTTACAAAAAGACATTAGAGAAAAACTCCTGTTTTCTGAGTTTACTTCTTTCCAACAGTTGTACGCAACTCTTCACAATTATCAACTGACTGTGAGTCAAATGGAACAATCACATCCTATGGCTCCGAGTGATAAGGGTGATAGTAGTCAACAACCATTTGGGAAGTTTAAACCGAACAGAGAGTCCATTAAATTCAATGAAAACATCATCAACAACAATGTGAATGCAGCATCAGGTGTTTCTCCTATTTCTAAGTTTTTTAGGAAAGAAAGAAAGTTTACTCCTTTGAATGAATCATTGCATAGTATTATGAATAAGTTATTGGAACAAAATGTGCTTACTCTTCCTCCTATAAGGCAAATTGATCCTGCAAAGATTAATTCACCCTATTTTGATAACAAATTTTTTTGTCAATTTCATCGTCAACCTGGGCATGATACTGAAAAATGTTTTTCTTTAAAGGGGAAAATTCAAGATTTGATTGATAATAATACTATCTCTGTTTCTGGTGTGAATGATAAAGGCAACACATCTGTAGCTCCTCCTAACCAAAATCTTCAGATTTTTACTGATCCATTGCCTTCTCATACCTCTAATGCGATTGATACTACTGATTCCTCTGTCTCACCTGATGATCTTGTGTCTATGGCTCCGAATGTGATTAACTTTGTGGAGCAACAGAAAATCCCTAAAGAACCTTCCATCACATTTGATTCTAGTGAAACTATTAGGGCACCTGATGGTCCTTTATATATAGTTGCAAAAGTCAAAAATACACCTTGCCGTGGAGTGCTTATTGATCCTTCTTGCATGGTTAATGTTATTACTGAAGAATTTCTTTTTACTTTGCAATTGAATCAAGTGATCTATGACAAAACAGATGTGATTGTGAAATTATTTGATGCATTTTCTTCTCCTGCAATTGGTTCTATTACATTACCTATTGAGGTCCGTAACAAATCCCTTGATGTGAACTTTTCTATTATTCCATCTTCCGAACAATTTCGTGTGAAGCTAGGCTATCCTTGGCTATCTTCCATGAAAGCTATTGCTTCTCCTATTCATAAGTGTTTAAAATTTCCCCATAATGGTGAAGTTGTTACTGTCAATCATAGTCTCTTTAAACCAACTGAAAGAACTTCTAGCGTTCCTATTGATTACTTTTGGCCTAAAAAATTCCAATCTCTTCCTCCGCGAAGTGATCATCTTTTCAAATCTTATCAAAACTGGAAAAAAGATATGATCCTATCTCTAAGTGAACCTAGAACACCTAAACTTGACATTCCTATCATTCTTGAGAAGGAAGTTCTTCCTTTGAAAGATAAAACCAATGTCTTTCCTCAAGAAGATTCCCAACCCATTCCTATGGATGTGACTATGCCTATATCTAATAAACTTCCTAAAAGTAGACCTATCCCTCCTCGTCATGATGGACTTGGTCTCCTTCCTAAACCAAATATTCCTCCCTTATATGGAGCAGTTCCTCCTCCTTCCTCTTATGGAGAGAAGAGACCTTCCTCTTCTCCTATTATCCAGCCTAAGAGACCACAACCTAAACACCCAAGTGATAAGGATGAGAACATTCCTCCTCCTCAATCTTCTCAACTTCCTACTAAGACTAGACGAAATCGTTCTGCACATGAAAGCCGACGAAAGCGTCGTCTTAGAGCTCAGGCAGCTGCCTCTCAAACTTTGCAATCCCCAAAAACACCTTCAACAAGCATTATTCCATTTTCTCCTCAGCCGATGATTGAGCCGAAATCTCCTAAACATAAGATGCATGATGGTCTTGATCCTATGCGAGTTAAAGATCCTATTTTTATAAATCTTGATGATGATATAGATGAAAATGTTATTCATGATGAAAATGTTACTCCTGTTCATTCTGATAGTGAATATGAATATGTTGATGTTGATAACCATTTATCTAACGCATTTTCTAAAGCACTTATCCTAGCTCCTAGACAAGAACACCGCGGCTTGGGATATGAACATAGCCCTTGTTTGGATCTTGTGATAGCTCCATCTGCTGTGTTGGATGTTCCTCCTCTAGCGTGTTTCCTACCTTCCTGAAACATTGATCAGCAAGATCGGGGGGTAGATGACGTGCTAGACTAGTTTCATTAGCATAGCAGATTCTCTCCCCCTCTCTTTTGTTACTTCTTCTATGTGTTATTCTCATTCTTCTATTTGTTGTCCTTAGTGTTGTCTACTTGAGGACGATGCAAAGCATTGAGATCTCTTGATCTCTCTCATGTTGACTCAAAAGACACATGTGTTCCCTTCTTCTAGGTGACCTTCCTTGATTGGGGAATGAAGAACAATTATGCATACATACATATGATATACATGAATTATCATACAGCATACTGACCCCGAGGAAAGCAAAGTCACCTCGTGCTTTGTGTTTTGTGTCTATTATCCTTGGGCTTATCTCACACTTGGGGGCTAAATCCTTGTGATAACGTGCTCCTTTCCCTTCTCATTCTTATATGTATCACTACCTTAAAGCAATCACCCCCGGTGAGGCGTGTGCGATCTCTTTAACGTAGGGGGGCATACATCCCGTTCATATCTTTTCAAGATACTTGAAAATTTCTTGGCAAATTTAGCCTTGCCTTGAAAATTTTTGATATCTTTCTTGCATGACTCATAGTGAGGGAACCTTACTACTGACAGTCATGGTTCTCCCTCGTGATCTTCCCTTTTACTTTGTCAATCGAATTCGTAGGATCCTTAGTCCACTGGGGGCTTGGTGTATCTTGCCTCCTTGACGTGGTGAAAGTTTTTCAATGTTGTTTCCTTGTACTTTACCGGAAGTATGAGCGTACGCTTATACTCCCGCTAAAGTGGGGGCTAAATGTAGTGTCCTAAAATTGTGACACTTGCAATTTCAACTACATTTCGGTCTTCACGATGGCGACGCAACACGCAACCTGAATGGAGACCCCGAAACCTGATTATGACACCAAAAACTGCATTTTCTTGCACCCTGGCCTGAACCTCTTTTGCACCCTGCTGTCCCGGGAGGTGGGACCAGAGCGCCCAGTGCCCTGGTCCCTGGGTCCTATTTTGGGCCCGGTCTCTTTTGGACTTCGGGTCTTTATGTTTGCAAATTGGAAAATTATCTTTCTTGGTCGGCCTAAGGTCGGGAAAATCAGTCTATCAGCCCTAAATGACAAGTATATAAACTCCATTTTTCTCTCCCATTTGGGTAGAGGAAATGTAAGAAGGACATATGTGTACAAGCGTGGAAACTATACTCAAGCATTCAAGCATTCAAGCATTCCTTCAAGCAATTGATCATTCTAAGTCTCCATTCAAGGCTAAGTGTTGCATTCAAGACAAGGATTCAACCATTGAAGAGGAGATCACTTACTACATGCTACAACATACAACATACAACAAACAACAACATCTATACCTTCGCACATAAGGATACAAACATCCTTACAACAAGGTATTAGTACTTGTTTTACATTACATTTACAAGCATTTCTCATTTCTTGGTTAATTCCAAAACTGGGGTTTGACCTAAGGGCAAACCCCTAATCCCTAACCCCCCAATCGTCTTCGCTTTTCTGTGTGTAGGTTGCAGGTACGTGGCTGAAATTGAAGATCTGGAATCCTTGTGCAGAGACGAACAGATCCCCCTTCGTTTCGCGGATTTTTCGGAGGACCGTGTGCACGTCGGGCGCCATCGTCCCGGCAACTTTTGCTCAAATTTGCAGGACAGCGCCGTATCGACATTTTACTGCTAATTCCAGGTCCGCAGCTTCATCCTATATCCCTAACTCAGTTTATAAGCGAATCTTTCTCACTTTCTATGCATTCCTAGTTCAATCTTTCCATCTACATTCTTTACAAAAGAGGGTAGCCTTGCTTTCTTAACCCTTGAAACTCATTTAGCATCCAATCTTGCATTGTGTGGGATTGGATCTTGTGGGTTTCAACCCCTCTTTTGAATGTAAAGTCTCCCAAGTGAAAACCATCAACCCTAGAGAATCTCCCTTCTCTCTCCTTGGAGTTGGGGAGGGGAGAACGACTAGGGTTCGATTATTTTCCACTTTACAAGAAGGTTGAAGAAACAGTAAGGAAAGGAACCCGACAGGCAAAGGCAATTAAGGAAGATGTTTTGAAACAAATTGGTATAAAAGAAAGTGAGTTGGAAGGACTTCAACTGGAAGATCATCTTTCACAGGTTGGAACTTCCTCTGAGAGTGATATGCCAATGGTATTCAAAAGGGTAGAAAGGAAAAGAAAACCCTCATCGGTACCCTCACCCACTCCTAGAATAACAAGACAAAAGCAACAGGCAGTGAGGCCTCCAGTGAAGAAGTTAACTCCTAAGAAGAAGAAGAAGGTAAAACAAGATATTGCTCCACTGGATAAAATCTTAAGTGAAATAACTGAAGATGGAAAGTTTAAAAACATTAGCAAAATGTGCAACACACTATCTGCTGATGACAAAGAAAGCATAGAGAACGGTGTAATTTTACACTTGGACATCTACAAGTAATTCTTGATGGAAATTGTTGATGAAATACCAAACGATTTGTATAGAAGATTAGAAGCTAGAAGGGTAGCCATTGTTGAGCTGGATAAGAAAATAAAAATTGAAAAATTACTTGCAGTGCATCCAATTAACTTACCTGATGAAATAGACAGATTAATCAGTGAGGCTAACTGGACAGTGTTTTCAACTGCTCATCGGCATGTAGCACTAATGGCAGGTATAGTAAATGAAGTCTCTGAGGAAACAACAGATGCATGGGACATATTCTTTGTAGAAAAAGAGAAACATGAAGAGCTACTAAGACCTAAAACCATCAGGGTATACCGAAAGGATAGGGATAAGGGAAAAGGTAAGGTAGGTGGACCTCCAAGCCTTAAAATAACTGATAATTTGCTCCCACCTCTTACTGATACTCACTGGAACATACTACAGACAGTCAACTGGCCACTGAGAGTATGGAGACTCCTCTAGAGGATACTAATCCTGAGTCCAAAATTTTGTACACTGTAAATAAAGACACACAGGAAGTAAATGTTGTGGTTGATAGAGAAACCACTGAGGATAAGAAGGAAGAAGTGACTACTGAGTCACCGGCTGCAGATGTTGAGGTTGAGGTTAATAACACTATAAACATAAGCTCAGAAAAACCTACTCTAACAGAGCAACTGACAAAGGACACCACTGGTAAAACATTAGAAGAGCCGGTAGATGAAACTGAAAAATAATCAGGAGAACTGGAAATGGATAGTGCAAAGGTACAAACTGAGAAACCGAAAGTGCATACAGAGACACAGATTGAGAAACCAACTGTTGAGAGATCAGAGAAACCCTCTGAGACATAGATGGAGAAACCGGAACAAAAACAAGTTGAGACACAAGTTGAGACAGAGACAGTGCCACCGGCTAAAAGTGAAAGGCCTAAACCTTTGCTAGTAGAAATGCAAACACAAACTGACCTACCAAAGGTTGAATCAAGCAAGGTAATTACTAAAACCAACAGGATGGATATTGTGAAAATAGTTGGATAGACATCTGGTGCTTCAATAGAAGAATTCCGACCTACAAATGTGATAGAGGTCTTATTGGATTCAATAAAGAAGATCACATAGTGCAATGCACAAGCCTATAAGGCTATAGATGATACAATCCCTATTATTAAATTGATAGCACCTAAATGTATTGTGAATAATAAGGATTCTTTAGGTCAACTAGACACATTGTCTAAGTTCATCACTAACAACATTTTGATAGTTGATCAAATAAATGAGGATACGTTTAAGGAGAGAATGATTAAAGAAAAAGAGAAATTCTTTGAGGAAATTGTGAAGAAGAACAAGGAGAAAATGGACACCTTATTACCGGATCTAGGAAAAACAATTTTAGATTTTAAGAAAATGTACAGGGATACTTGCAAAACAAACATCTTGACACAGGATATAGATTCAGAGATCAACAAAACTCAAACTGAAATAAACAATGTTGCTGACAATCTGATAGGTACATCCGATTGATTTTTGGAGATAGAAAAGAAAATTGCAGATCTAGAAGAGAAAATTGAGAAGTTAGAGAAGGACAAAGAGAAAGTTAAGGATAAGGCAAAGAGCTTAAAATGTAAACTTGGTCCAAAACTAGACTACCTCATTTCTTTGAGAAAAGAAATTTCTGAGGCTCTGGTTCCCGGACTTAAGACACCGGAAGAGAAAATGCACATACTCACTAGTACAGTTCAGAGAACACATGAGGCATTATAGGAAAACAAAAGATTCAATGATAGTTTAAATCTGGTTTTGGTAGATACATTCCAGATTGTAACCCACCGATTACAAAAATCTAGGCAGGAACCACACTCCACTGATAGCGAATGACAACCTTTTCCATTGATGTCAAAGGGGAAGTAGTGTGATGAGAAAAATCTTTAAAACAAGACATCATCAGCTCAAGGGGAGCATACATTTTTGGGCACACAGTTTTGGTAAGACAATTTTGGCAAACCATTGTTGGATATATTCTTTTTGGATTTTTCTCATGAGTGTTGCCATCAATGCCAAAGGGGGAGATTGTTGGCAAATGCACACTCCAATGAGAAATTGTAGGTGATTGAAGGTATTGTCATTGATGGCAACCTTACAATCATGTGATACCAGAAGGCAAACACAGGCACCGTCACCGGCAGACTCCACACCGGCATACAGATCACCGACACCGAAAAGGAAGATTACCGACACCTTGGCTGACAACAATATTGTATAAATGTATTTTGTAATTAATTGTAAAATCTTTTGTAAGCCGACATGGCAGATTGTAATATGACTCATATATGTATGAGATCATTGTAGATCATTTAAAAGAAGAAAGACACAAGGAATATAGCAGACCTAATGTGCGAATTATTAGGTTAAGGGTTTATGTATATTGCAGAGCTTAAACCGGTACTAAATCTGGCATAGCAGATGCTAATCTAAAATAGTACAAGACACTGGATTAGTATAATCCATTTTTGTAAGTCAGTGCGACTTCTTTTGTAATTGAGCAGTGAGCTCTAGGAACTTGGCCTTCCTGCATGTGCAGGCCCCTATTGTAAGTAGTAATATTCTCTTATTGGCCAGTACATGAATATTGTGGGTCACAAATCCCACCGAGGTTTTTCCCACACCGGGTTTCCTCGTTAAAACATTGTGTTATGGTGTGCTTTTCATGTTGTGGTTGTTATTCTTATTTTTTGCATTATTTTTGGTTTACCAGTACACAGCTTTAATATGCTTTTCATGTTATAAGTTAAGAAAACTCATATATCGGTCAGATACTGATTCACCCCCCCTCTCAGTATCTCAGGGAATCCAAACAACATCTACCATCATTATAAGAGACTCAATATTGAGGGAGGGGGGTTGCATGGTATCTCTTCTTCTTCTCTCTTATGTGAGGGATTTTTTCCTCACATGGTGTTTTATCCATCTCATTTATCATGAGAGATTTTTTTTCATTTTTTATTGGAGAGGAGTTTTGACCCATTATTTTTTCTCCTTTTCTCCATTTGTGAGAGGTTATATTGCATTGTATATGTACATGGGTACCTAAAATGGTGTGGTAACTAGGACTCATCTTTCATTGTTTGGAGTTATGTTTCATTCTCCATATGTTGCACTTAAATGGGGGTGCTAGTGTGAAAGGGGTATTACACCTAGTGTTGTACCTACAAGATTGACACCTAGGTCCTAATCACACATGCTACTTAAGTTTTCTTAGAGAACACATAGGAAATTTCCAACTTTTAGTGGATACTTATCACTTTTCCACCTTAAGTGGATGATAAGTTATCACTTTATATATCAAGTCATAAGATTAAGAAACATGTCATAATATTATGCCATCCTATGTTCACCTTGGCCTAAATAAATAAGGGGTCCCCTTTGTAATCTCATAACACACATATCATGTAATTATGTTGTATAATTTGCATCATTTATATCTTATCATTATTCTTTCATTCTTGTTCTCTCTCATGCTTTAATGAAGTGCCTTGATCTTGGGTGGCTATAATATTTAACCAATCTTACATGGTGTAGAGTATTCTATACCAACTCTAATAGATCAATCATTCAAGGTGGTGACATTTTTTCTTCTTGTGAAAGCCACAAAAAAATCTCTTGACACACCAATTTTCAAGACAATGTGAGTTTTTTTAGGAATGTGGTACATACAAGGTGATCAATTCATATACCATGATGCATAATTGATTCATTGAGAGGGATAAATAATCCATTAGAGCTTTGATTCCATTATGATTTTCCAAGATTATAACCCCTTTTTTATTGTAAGCATTTGATTTAAAAGTTAGGAGGGCTTGATTTGTTGGCACAAAAGCATGAAACTTTTGAAATCATTGATTTATTTTTTAAAAATGATTAAGAAAGTATATTTATATTTTAAAAGCCCATGATTAGTTGTTTAAGGCATCTAAAAGGGTAAGCATATACTAATTGAACTATTTTTGTGAAGGACCATGAACCTACACATATCCTTATGTAAATCCTTTGGTGAATTGTTTTAATGTTTTTGTGAAGTGTTTGGTGGATAGTTTTGTGAAATCTACACATATGCTCTTGTCTTCACCCATAAAAATTCACACATTTTGATCTCCATTTGATTTTCAAAATGCATAATTAAAATTTGTGCAATTAAAAAAATCCAAGATAAGAAAATAAAAGAAACTTTAACAACTTTCAACTTGCTACTTGTAATTGAGAGCCAATTTTTTCAAGCTTGATCTATTATGTATGTTTTCACTCTATTCTTATAAATTTTTATTTCTCATTCTAATTGGATAAGCTTGTATATTTAAAATATAAAGTGCCACAATCTAATGAGAAAGTAGTACTAAATGAAGGGGGTGTATTTGTTTTGTATTTTATGCACTTTGAAATTCCTTTTACTTTTTATTTTTTAAAATTTCCTTTTGAAAAATAACTCACATTAAGTATTGATTCACAAAAATTAGTTACACCTTTAAACTATCACCAATGAAAACTTATAATACAACTTGTTCTTAAGAATAAATGTTTATATAGGATAAATATGGGCACTGAGGTTGAACCTTCTAATTATTAGGCTAAAATAAAATGGTTTATCAAATGTGAACAATCGTTTGGTTTTTTGTGTTTTATAGTTTCTCTTAAACTCCATTTTCATGTTGAAACTTTAAAAACACTTAATGATTTTTTAGAATATCTTAGAAAAATTATTTGAGAAGATAGATGGAATGAAGTTTCATGAGTTAGAGAATGAGCTTATAAGTTTGATCCCTAGGACCTTTGGTACCCTAGAACAATTTTTTACTAAGTTTAATTCATGAAGGATATGTTTAAAATAATGTGAGATAGAGAAAACAAACAACTAATTGGTCCTTTCTATACTCTGTAGATTGGTTCCTATATATTTTGTGTTTTATCTACCTTCTTCTCCACCGATAGGGCTATTGGAGTCGCATAGAAAATGCCTTCTCTAGATTACTTCATTGCCAACTTAACTAGGGATCAAGATAAGTTAATTTTAGATGGGTATAATAAAGTCTTCAAAACCTCAAGAACTTAATGCTAGGAATGAGAAATAAAAGTATTAAAAAAGGGGGAAGAAACAAAACACTCTAAATAATTAGGAGACTAATAAAGATAATAAGTTTCAATGCACTAAAAATAAAATCAATGGAAATAAAAGAAATAAAAATTTAAGCATTCCTATTGCAAGAAATAATGAGCATAAGTATATGAAGAAATAGATAGACCACTTCTCATGTCTTCTTTAAAAGACCAAAATAGGGATCCTTCAAACTTTCAAACCATTATCACCCACTCAAAAATCTACTAAGGCAAAGAATAAAGGAAAATAAAAACGTAAGGGCAAGAATATAGTTGCTACTACATCCTCATTATTTTTTTAATGGATCATTGACTTATGTGCCTTACACCACATGGTTTCCTTATAGGTTTATTTTTTCATAGGTCTATCTAGCATACCTTCTATTATCTTAGGTGATGAAACATTGAAACATTAGTTCCAAAGAAAGGGTTTATTGAAGTTTAAAGTGAAATTTTCACAAATTCTTGAATTTTACCTTAGACCGTAGGGGTGTGAAAGTCAAATTTTTTCCAGATTCAACTTCAATATTAAAGAGTTTCATAGCAACAATTTGACATGTTTGGGAAGGGTAAATTACTAAGATAGGTATACACCTTCTCACACTTTGTACTTTATGCTTCTCCTATAACCTTAAAAATTTATATAAAACTTAGCAAATAATGGCATGAGAAGGTTATCCACCTTAAATATCATTGTATTCAGTAGCTAAGTCAATAGGACATGATCATAGGGTTGCCTAGAGTTACATTCTCTACAGTTATTTGTGATGGTTGTACCATTGGGAAAAATTTTGAAGATAAATTTTACAAAGACAAAGCATGAAGAGATACATAGATTATGGATATTTTTCATAGTGGTGTACTCCAACCATCTTTTACCAAGGAACAATATGCTCTAACTTTCATCTGATGACTTTTCTGGGTACACATGGGCCTAATTCCTTAAACAAAAAATGAAGTCTTTCAAAAAAAATTATAATTCAAAGATCTTGTTGGAAATAATCAAGAAATATCATCAAGGTTCTTAATAATGGGGGTGAGTATGTACACACATTATTTTTTATTATTTTTGTACATTATATGGGATAGACTTGTAGCTCACCATTCCTTATATTCACTAATAGAAATTGTGTTATAGAATATAATAATAGATATTTAAAATATATGGCTAATTGCATGATAGACTCCAAGGTCCTCACACCATAATGTATTTTTAGTTATCCAAGATCCAAATACCTTGAAGAGAATCACTCCCTTTGAAGCTTGGATAGCTAAAAATACACTAGTTGATAACTTCAAGGTATTTGGATCTCTAGCCATGACATAAATACATGCATATAATTATAATTCAATGGAACCTTAAGTAGTTCAAAAAATTTATCTTTTTAGTCTATCCAAATTGTGCGAAAGTTATATCCTACTCCAACCTACCAGAAATGATTTGTTCATTGAGAGTAGTGTTAATGTTTAGGAGATTATTTCCAACTAATCACTTGAGATTTATCCTTCTAATATGGAATCATTTGATATGGATGATTATTTTGATGATTGAAATCAATAATTATATATTCTTGGGCTACCTAGGTCTTTTTCTTCTTTTAGTTTTAATGGTGAGGTTAGTGATGGGAATTCATCCTCATATTATTTTGGGATTGATAAATGGATATTGATATTTTAGGACTTGACTCACCTACTTCTCACCCTTTTTGGGTTAGAAAGACACTTGATAGTGTGGGTACTTGGGTAGGAAATCTGGAATATATGGTAGATCATGTACACATTCAAATCATCAAAGTGAGCTACATGCTTTCTTTTCCTCTACCTCCAATCCAAGAACATTTAAAGAGGTCTACCAAACATACTTGAGTGGGATAGTGCTATGCACAAGGAATATTATTCCTTAATCAAAACCATAACTTGGAATTAACATCTCTTCTCAAGGTAAGAAAGGCACTTTGACATAGGTGGTTATATTAGACCAAGTTTGGTGTAGATGGGTTGGTTGACAAGTGCAAATTACATTTAGATGTCAAGGGATTTTCATAAGTTGTTGGCATTGACTACATAGAGACTTTTGTACACATGGAAAAGATGAATTCAACCTAATTTACTCTTTCTATTAGCGTAACACATGGTTGGTATGTGCACTAGAAGGATGTGAAGAGTATATTTCTTCACAAAGATCTTGAGGAAAAGATCTCCATGGGCATACACCATTGTTTGTTTAGGATTCATCCTTAGTTTTTAAACATAATAAATATGTTTTTGGCCTCAAACAAGCCTCTCAGGATTAGTATGTCAAGATGGATTCCTTCCTCCAAGTTTTAGGTTTTCTCTCACTATCATTAAGATCCTAATATGTATCTTTTATGATAGGAAGATTCTTTATTGACACTAGTACTTTATGTTGATATTTTGATCACTCAAAGCTCTTCATTAGCTATTATAGTAATAAATATAGCTATACAAGATAGATTTGACATGATAAAATTATGTTTGTTATATTATTTTGTTGTCAGTGAGATTTCACAACTTGAACTGGGGATAATTCTTGCACAATCAATTTGGTTGATTTTACATGACTAATTGCAATCCATATCTCACTCCCTTTCTATTTGGATTCAATCTTGAGGTTAATTGCACTACATCATTTGTCAATGTTATTTTGCATCAAAAACTTGTTCGTAGTATCATCTATTTGAATCACAACATACTTGGCATATCACATGCAGTAGATGTGGTTTTAATAGCATGCACAAGCTTAATTTGAGTTAAACTAAAAAGTAGCTAATATGATTCTTTAATACCTTCAAGGTAATCACAATTTTTGGATTCATTATAGATTTGGTATAAAGGTTGACTTGATTGGCTTCACAATTTCATAAATTATGCCCGTGATACTCAAAATCGTAGGTCCAATTTAGTCTACAAATTATTTCTAGGTTATGGCCCTATTAGTTGGTCTACTAAGAAGTGAAGTGCTGTTGTTTTATCATCCATAGAGGTTAAGTACAATGGATTTATTAGTGAAACTACTATGGCTATTGGGATTCAAAATTTATTCACTCAGTTTGGCATTCCTTTCAAGTAGTCCACAATTATCTACTGTGACAACTAGAGCACCATATGGATATGTAGGAATTTTCTTGAGCACTAGTAGTCCAAATATAGCTATTTAAATGTGATACACTTGGAATATCATTCATAGTTAAATCATTTGTAACATATTTTTTTCTAGTTTTTAAAGTAGGTTTTGACATTTTCTCCAAACCTTTTACTGAGAGAAAGTTCATTCATATATAAGTTCTTCTTTATGTGTAGTCCACTTCAGGAGCATCATCCTTTTCAAGGTGTCTTTTAAGTTATCTTCTTCTTCTTTCCTCTCTTTTTGGGGGAGTTCTTTACCATTGAGTTTTCTCCCCTTTTCAACCTTATGGAATTCACACATCTCCTCACTCTTGCCTCTTTGAGTTAGCATGTGAAATTTAGAAGGGTATTTAGATGTTTTTTCCTACCTTTCTACATATTCTTTCATGCCTTTATATGAAAGACTTTGATTATGTATTTTACACACCCTCAAATTTTATATGGCACACATAATTTTGTGCCCACTTTTCACTTGTGAAAGATTTCATTGTATTTATATTTTGATCACGAATGCGCCGACAAATGTACATTAGGTGATTGATGTATTTGATTCTATTATGACTGAATAAGATAATCATGATTGAATACTATAAATTTATTTGTCTAATAATCTCACTCTTTGAACACCCATTCCTTATTTTTGAATGTTATCATAGTTTCTCAAGTTTCATAAAATGGCTTAAATCACACACACTAAGCTTTGACTTCTAGGCGTAAAAGTGTTAAATGCTCAGAGTTGACTGACATTCTCTAAGCTTTATTTGTTGCTTATTGTGTGTGGTTTAAGGCTAGCCCATAAAATAAGTCACATATAGAGATAAAAACATTAATTTTGTTTCTAAGTTACACTTGCCATTCAATATTGTGCTATTTAGTTAACCCATGAAGGGGTAGGTAAAATGTTCATTTAGGAAAATCTTTATAGCATAATATATGAATTTTTCTTGTTCAATAATGAATTGTAAAGAATTATTTATCATGAACATTTATGACCTATAGGTTTGTATTTGGTGATTATAGATTCACACTTATGATTAAACCAATTACATACATATTTTTCAGTTTAAACTCATAATTATGTTAGTGTTGATAGTAGTGTTTTGATTCGATTGCCCATATTATCAATAAACAAATTTATAGTAGTCTCGTGATATAGCACATATCTATAAAATATTTAATACATCTCTTATATTTTTTAGTTTTAATGTTATATTATGTGATTCTATCCTCACAATTTAATGTGTTTTAAGCCTTATTCATATTTAGTTGGTTAAGTGTTTAGAGTCATGTAAGATTAGTTTGCAATCTATATGTGTATGCTAGGTCAGACGAATTCATCTATAAGAATACATCATTTGTTTTACCTCTGGTTATGCGTGTAAGATTGTTTATATATACTTGAACAAGGTATTCAAGGTCTAGTAATAGTTGTTAGGATATACAAGATTATGCATTGTTTCTAAGCTTTCATCTACTTGATCATTAATCTTGTCATATTGCTCTCAAGTTGATAATCCTAGCCTTGGGAAATAGGTTTCATCTTCGAGGTTAGAGGAAGATTGGCTTGGATTATCAAGATGTTTCGTGGAATTTGAAACTTGTGCTTGCAACAGAGGCTATTCACTTTTCCTTTGTGTAAAATTCTACTTTTTCTACTCAATAGAAACTCTTTGTTTCAATTGTAATTAACTAATATTATGATAAATGTTCATTTAGAACTTTAAAATTTTAAAATCAGAAATTCAAAAGTCTATTACATTGTCATCAAATACAAATTATAATTGACCAATTGATAAGGGTTAGAATTAGTTGATTTTTTTTTTCTCTTAACCAATACTTCATAAAAAAATGGGGCTATGTAATGACAAAGGTGAGTCACAAGATTTCTAAATGACGGGCATTTCCAAATGTGTCAAAATTTGTTTATTTACATTTTTATTGCTTTTGACCATACGTCTTTGTCCCTTGAAGCAAACAAATATGCTGATGACCAAATGAAAGCACCTGTTTCGTAATTTATCGATAATGAATTCGATAAAAACCAACCGATCCCTCAAAAATGAATCCATGGAAGCCAAGTGCCCATCAACAGCTCGTTCGATTACTTCTAAAAATTTCTATGCCGCCGACTTTTTGTCTACTCCACACAACAACGTAGCCTGCCAGCTGTTTACTCTCAATCAATCATAACCGGGTCTTTTTATATCAATCCTCTCTTGCTCACCAGGCAAATCATTTATCCAACATGGGAAACTCAAAAACCATGTTGTCAATGTCACTTTTAGCTCTGTTGATCGCTCATTCTCACCAGCTTAGTCACCATCAAGTTTTCTCAGAATTTTTGGAGAAAAGGAGCTCTACTGTGGGAAGACAGACACAAGAATGGACGCCCCCTCCCATTAACTTCAATCACACCTATGATCAAGATGGTCTGCAGGAGAATGACAAGATAACTTCTCTTCCCGGCCAGCCAGATGTAACTTTTGCACAGTATTCGGGCTATGTGACAGTAGATGCACAGGCGGGCAGAGCTCTATTCTACTATTTTGCAGAGGCTGCACAAGACCCATGTACTCAACCTCTCCTCCTCTGGCTCAATGGAGGTATCATGGGCTTACTCTTCAATCTTCATATCATGGAATAATCCTTCTATTCTGCAAAGGTAATAGTAATAATGGTGTGAGATTTCAGGGCCTGGATGCTCATCGTTTGGAGTGGGAGCAATGTTGGAGCTTGGACCCTTCCGCGTTCAGCCTGATAACGCCACACTTTCTAGTAATCCCTATGCGTGGAATCAAGGTCTTCTTTTCTTTTCTATACCCACCCACCTGTATTTTTTCTCTTTCACCATTGATGTTTCTTATTAAGATTCATGTCAATCCATTTTTTTGCAGTGGCGAACACATTATTTTTGGAATCACCTGCTGGAGTTGGGTTTTCATACTCCAACACCACTTCTGATTATGATAACGCCAATGATGAGAACACTGGTATTTTGGTCTGAGTTTTGTTATAAGCATGAATGTATACCAATTTAGCTAGAGGTTTCAAGTTTAGTAATGCAAAAAATGTTGTGGATGTGATGGGTAAAAACTGTAGCTCGGGATGCGTACATATTTCTACTGAATTGGCTTGAGAGGTTTCCGCAGTATAAGAACAGAGAATTTTATATCGCAGGGGAAAGCTACGCTGGTAAGTATTTCAACTCGCTGATAGCTGTATACACCAGAATAATAAACAATAAATACTTGTTTACTCTGTTTTGTGCAGGCTTTTATATCCCTGAATTGGCAGACACTATTCTTAAGAATAATAACTCTCGTACATCGATTATAAATCTCAAAGGAGTCATGGTGCGATTCCTCTACCCGTTTTTACAAATTCTTGAACTGTTGTAGAAAAGTATATCTCATATATGTCTTTCTAGAAAAATGCTATAAATAATATATATTAATCTCACAGATTATTGAAAATTTGTGTTTATATAGATTGGAAATGGAATAATCAATTATGAGACAGATGGTTGCGGGATGGTTGACTATTTATGGTCACATGCATTAATGTCAGATGAAGATTATGCCTATTCTCGTTGTATTGCATCTAATTCAAGTTATCAAACTCAAAGTCACAAATTTTACTCTCAATCAGAACCATATAGCCCAGGACTGATAAACATCTATAATATATATGCACCACTTTGTCCTTCCCATCCCGACCCCATATGGAGATTTTCAACTTTCACATCTTCTGCTTTGACGGTAAGAAACAAATGGTCTTAAGTAGATCCATGTTTTTTTCTAGAGTCTTTTAGCATATTTTTTAAAGTGTAGTAATGTTGGGTCATATTACAGGATGCTACCCCTACAAATGGATTAGATGGATTTGATCCATGTAGTCCTGGTTATGTACTTACCTACCTTAACACACCTAAAGTACAAAGTGCTCTTCATGCAAATATAACAAGCTTACCTTATGCATGGTCAGAATGCAGGTATGATTATATATGCAACTCTTTTAAAAGCTAAGGTACTTGTTTGATCTTAATTAATGATTACAAGATCATCAACTAAACTATTAAATTATTTCTCATTTTTTGCTCAAAACAGTAATGTGCTCACATACAATGACATAAATGTGACAACTATGTTACCAATTTATCAAAGAATGATGGCAGCGGGATTGAGAATACTAGTCTACAGGTAAAAGGGATAAATTACACTTCTTTAGAAGGCTATTATTACTCTTATTGATATTGTAATCCTTAAATAATAGTATATTCTTTTGGTTGCAGTGGAGATATAGATGGAAAGGTGCCAGTCACTAGTACAAGATACTCAATTAATGCATTGAATCTTCCAATTGAGAAAGCATGCTATCCATGGATGGATGGAGATATTGATGTAGCGGGTTATAGTGTAATTTACAAAGGATTGATATTTGCAACGGTAAGAGGAGCAGGGCATGAAGTGCCAAGCTATCAACCATCGAGAGCATTGACCATGACCAAATACTTTTTAGCTGGAAAGCCTCTACCATCATAACAATGAAACATTTAGAAATTAATATTGGTATTTACTTTATTGGCCATATAAGAGGTTTTATTTAGCTAGTTTATTTTGATCTAGTGACAAATATGGGGATCACGTATCTGTTGGTTATTGCTACTTATTATTGTAGTCATAATATTTTAACTGATTTAAATTCCTATTAAGGATACATTTTGGAATACCATTCCAAGTTTAAGCTAAGAACATGTTTTACTTAAGGTACAACCTGCTCTCATTCATGTACCTTTAACACTCTTCAATTCCTTGACAAGCTCTTATTTTACCTTCTTGATGATGAATCACTAGCCTTAGTTGTAAGAATAAGGTCTAGGATTGTGGAGTAACAATTTTGGTACCAAACACCTCCCATGCATTTCCTATAGAGAATTCGTCTCTATGCTACTTTCCTAAGATACAACCGTTAAAAATAAAAATTATGTATGAAAAAATAAAATTTTACCATTTCATATCTACACAATAAATCTAGACCATTGAACCTTAAATAAATAAATCTTTTGTCACAACAATGATTTATATTTCTCAATGTTGCATTACATATAATTTTAAGATTTTGGAAAAAAAATCATGCATCTATAAAAATTTTAGTGAGAACTTTAACATGCTTTAAAGTGTTGCAATGATGAATTTTAAGAAAGTTCATTGCAAAATAAATTAGAGTTGATGGAAGTTTGATGGGATGAGATAAGATCACAAAAATATTGATGTTGTAGTAGATAAGTACACAAATCAAGGTAGTTATATTTATAGCATGGTGTAGCTATCCTTGAGGAGCTTATTTGAGGAAAACTAATAAACGTTGTCAATTTTTTGTTAAATATGTATTGTACTATATAAATGTCCTTTTTTTTAAATGCTTGGTAAAAAAATTAACGTGATCGGTGATGCTGGCATGACAAACCTACTGACTCCACGTGAAACACTTTTGATCCGAAGCTATGAACCGACAAGGCCACAAACAGGGGACCTCATCTCCACACTTCACTTGTTCAAACCCACAAGCACAACGACCCAACGAAGACACAAGGTTTGCAAACACAATGACCTAGTAGGGGTTTGAACCTTAGTGGCTGCTTCACCGATGAAGTATTTTAATCACGACACTACATGTCTGAAGACAAATGTCCTTATTTCATTGAATTTTTTTTATAGTTTTGATATAATATGTGAAGAGAACTATTATTAGAATAATACATGTTATCAAAATTTAGTAAGACTAATTTAAAATTCAATCATAAAAAATATTTTTAAAAATGATCATAAATGATCAACACACTAGTCATTGGAGTTAATGATGTAACTTGGAAAAATCATGAAAATTTTATTTTGTAGCGAATACTATGTGATATGTAAAAAAAATCTCGATAAGAAATAATAGAAAAAATAAAAAATTGATGGAAAAATAAAACTTAAAAATTAGAATTGAGATAAGACTTTTTGAAAAACATGAACTACATGGAAAATTCTACAAATTCTTAAATTCTTTACTATTTGTACTATCTTTAAGTGATACAAATTAAAAATGCTAAAACATGTTGATTTTAAGCATCCTATTTAGGCCAAAACTTGAGACACACTATTATAGGATCAATTAACCTTGATAAATCCATATGATCACTTATGTTAGAGAAAGATTGTCTTAGATCACCAAAAAACTACATGGAATTTTTTTATTTCAATGTGCTCACAACATGAGCAATTTATTATATGTTAAGAGATTATTAACTTTTCTAATATGTGATGCTATTCTATAAAACAAAATTAAAAAAGTCTGAGAATATTAATAGAAAATATGATGTCTATTGTATTTCCTCTCGGTGAAAAATTGTTGTTCACTCAAAATAAATCCCCCTTATTCCCTACTTAACCATGGTTGGAACTGAGTTAGACCTAATAAATTAATCACATACCTTGGGATTATTTCTTCCCTTAACCTATCCATCAGAGAAACATAGGCTTAAGTAATGGAAATGGTGTGTGACAAGTTTCTAAATGGCAAGGAAATTTGAGCTTTCTCTAGCATGCAAGTTTCAGGTTTGTGAACATTTGTTATCCTCCTTCACTATATATTTGTTTTGTTGAATATTATACCCTTCTCACTTGTATCAAATGAATAATTTTATTAGAAATTTTTTGTGGTCTAATGGAAAGGGTGAAAAATGAAGGCATGGAATTTCTTAGGATTTTCCTATTAAGCCTAAATAAATTAGGGGGATGAGACTTAAACTTTGTTTATTCAAGGTGTCATTATTGATATTAAGTGGATCTAATCAAGTACATGAATTAGTTAAAATATCTCTAGAAAAATGTTCTTAGTAGTCTAGTGTACATTTTTTAGATTTTTTTTCTTAAAGTGGGATTTTGAAAGGGCCCAAAATCTTGTAGATTGTTATGTTTTGTGATTTCAAGGTTCAACGTTTTGATCAAAATCTACACTTATAGATTGTTATCTTTAGTAATATCAAGATGAAATCTATTTTATTCCCCAATATTATGTTTATTTGGAAGGATTGGGTATTTACAAAATATTTTACTAGAATCAAATTTAATAAGTTGATTTAAGAAAATAATGTTTCTTTTCCTTTCAAGTCTATCTATCTATCGTAGTCTTTAACATAAATGCTCCTTGAGCATGTATCAAGAATTCTTTTTTAAAGTTTGGAACTCTATTTAGATGTAAAATTAGTTAAGAACATTATCTTGGGGAGGAGGGGTTGATTCTTTGTTATCTTATTAAAGAAATGTTTACCAGATATAAGTGAGCTTATGCATTGTTAAAAAGAGTAGGAGTGGAAGGGTGCATTAGGAATTACCTTTGGTCTTAGGAGAATCTATAGTCTAATTTGTGAAGTGGGGTAGATGTTGCAAATCATTGAATGCATCTTATAGGTAACTATACTCCTTGTTTTCCTTCTACAATTAGTGGTTTCATAAAGCTAATTCTTTGTCAAAATTAACTTATTCAACTAACATATGGGCAAAGATAATTAAGGAGGAAATGGTCTAGTGTTGTTGAAACTAGGAAATCAAATTTTTAACAATTATTTCAACATAAAAGTTGGTTGATGGTTTTAATTAACATTCTTTAATGTATAATTTGTGTCTAATATATTGTTAATTTAAGAGGATATCTACCATCATTTTTAAATTATCTTTTTTCTAAAAGGGGTTGGAACTATATATTTCCATCTTGGATTGCCTATGCTAATAAATCTTGTGATGATTAGTTAGACATTCCTTTTGGTTATATGTTGTGATGATTACTTGTCTAACTTATTTTTGATACTTTTTGTTTGTTTGAACCTTTGAATTTTTATGGCTATTATGTATATAAAATAATAAATATGTTTTCTATGGGCATAAGAGGGCTCTTATGTACTTCTCAAGGTAAGTCATTATTTTTATAATTTCTTGGAATGATGGTATATATGTACATAGAAGATAGGATTATGTTAAGAAGTTAATTGGCAGCAATCCACCCTTTCTAGAGTCTTAAGTTGAAGGAAGGATACAATATTAGACTAATGATGTTCAAGAAGTAACCTATGATGTTGGTTGGTTCATCACTGTATCCTATTGTTTATCACAAAGTTTATGAATACATTGATCTTCTAAATAATTTTTTTTAAACCAATGTAAAGCTAATAGGAACATACCTACAATTGAATCACACAGAATTTGAAACTAAAAATATTAATCTACTTTAGAATAATGGTGTATCTCTTACTACATGAACATATACATAATTTTATATTAAACTTTATTTTCAATGATTAAACTATATCTACTTATATTAATTTATGTAAAAGTCACATACATAATTTTTCAAAAAAGATAAGAAGGGGATGAAGGGTGAGTTCAAACCACATGAGATAAAGGAGGACCCTAAGCAAGAGCATAGGAAAATCAGAAGAAAGGCTTACGAGGAGAAAAGCATGAACCGATCACAAACCAAGACAACTGATATTGTTTGATTTAACTGCAAGTCCGATTGTTCTTAAATCCTACATTTCCATTGTTCACTCCGTTGTTTACGTTGAGAGGGCCTATTTATATCAGACTCTCCAGGTGACCAGGCAATCTGAGCTTCCCCATTCATTTTAAAATGAAAAATTTAATAACCCTGTTGTTAGTCTCAGTTTAGTGGATGGGCAGCCCCAAGAAATATTTATTTATTTGAGAATTGTGTAACAGAATGGGAATGGAAGAATGGATTATCGCTTAGATAATTGTGGAATGATCGATTATCAATGGTCACATGCATTGATTTCAGATGAAGACTATGCAAATCAGCGTTGCAAAGCATCTGATTCAAACTACCAAACTTATAGTAGCACTTTTGACTCTCAATCAAAACAAACCAGTGAAGACATAAATGTCTATAATATTTATGCACCACTTTGCCCTTCCCATTCCGACCCCATATGGGTATCTTCTACTTCAACTGTAAGAAATCAATATGCTTAAGTGTATGAATATTTTTTCTTGAATCTTCTAGCCATATTTTTTAGAGTATATTAGAGTTCAGTAATATGGTAAATGTTCAAAAATATAAATAAATGTAAAATCATTTCTACTATAGGAGACTACCCCAACAAATGGATTAGACGGATTCGATCAATGTAGTCTTGGTTATGTAATTACCTACCTTAACACACCTAAAGTGCAAAGTGCTCTTCATGCAAATGTTACAAGCTTGCCTTATTGGTGCAGGGGCACCTAGCCATGGAGATGTATCATGAAGACAAACCACTTTTTTTTTTTTTTTAATGTTTCATTAATTATTGTAAGGTCACAAAAGACCATTTGTATCAAAACAATCCATGTTGTAAGGCTTGATGAGCCATCTTGTATCAAGAGACCTAATAGGTCATGATAGGGTCAATTGTCGTCAAAGGGTGAATAACATCCAAAAAAGTTTAAAATATTTTAATTGGTCAACTTTAATCCATTATAGCATGTTAGGGGTGTCCATGAAGGCTAGGGTGAAGTGTAGCGGTAATTTGTCAAAAATTGTAAAAAAAATTGCAAAGTTGCAACATTGCCAAAAAGTGCAACAAAAGTGTAGGAATGAAATCCATTGGTCATGAGGTGGTTAGAGTAGTTAGGAAGGAGTTGGAATTTTTTTATAAAACCATGTTTGGTCTAAATCAAGGGGGTGGAGTAGTTTGGAGGGGATTTGACAAAGATTATCCATCAAACCCTCAAACTGTCATAAGGTTTTAAGGAATCCGTGACTGTCATAGATCCATGGAGGATCACATTTGGTGTAATTTTTATATGTATATGTTTTTTAATGATATAGTTATGAAATATATTTCAAACTAATCATTTCTTATGCATTTTTGCGGAGTATTTGGCAAGATATGTTTGTTTTTACAAAAATTGTCAAAACCTTGCCAAGGGTTACCCGTTTTGGAAAAATCCTCATAACATTTTATTTAACCGTTGGATCTGGATATAAATTTGAGAGAAGTTTTGTAACTCTGAAATATAAAGTCTGACCAGAGAGATTTTCTTCATGATCATTATTTTAAAAATTATTAATGACTGTGTGTTACAGTTCATGGTGAAAAGTAGATTGGTGAAGAAAACATCAGTCCGGTTGTAGTGTTTGGTATGGTCACATGAGGAATAATAATGAATATAGGATATATGTGTTGGCAAGGTCTCTGGATATTCTTTCCAGTTCTTTTTGTCTTACTTAATTTAGTTAAGAATTGAATAATTTGTGATTATTTTGGTGAAAATAATTTTTAAGGATGAAACCCTGAACTAGGGCATTCCATGGCAATAAAGAATTTGTTCTCTCATGTTATGGTGAATATTATGATCTGAAATCTTGAATGAAGGTATGTAGGGATGGAATATAACCTTTGAAATTGGTTTGGAGTTGAGAATATTGGTTGATCTTTTTATATGCCTCTTGGTTCAAGTTTAAGGTCTTGTATTAGTTTTGGGTCAGTAGTACCCTTGAATGAAGGTTTTTTATGGTTTGTGATAGATACTCTGCATCAAATTGGTATCAGAGCTAGAAGATCCTGAGTATATGGGTAGAGTGTCGAAGGATGCAATCCACACCAAGACCTAGCCCAAGAAGATTTGAATTTTTTTTGTTGTTAGTTGTTGATTTGGTTGCAGGTGCTTGTTCCATCTAAGCTACAAGAAGAAATTTTCTAAGAAGTGTGTGTGGACGGACAAGAGGAGGTCTGTCATTACCATTCTCCAATAGAGATTAAGCTAGGTAGAAGGTGCAAGGCAAAGAGAGAGAGAGAGGCATCTTCCAGGATCTGTTATTGGGTAAGATGGATGGTTTGGAGAGTTGGTGTGGTGAAGTAGTGAGAGAGATGGACATCTGACTCGTAAAGAACTTGAATTTGTAGCCATTGAAGTACTCCACTAATGGGAGTAATGTAGAAGGTAGATGCAAGAACAGTCCTATGTCCTTTTGAATGTGAACCTGATGACAAGAGAAAGAGGAATGGTAAGAGGCAAAGCTGAAGGTAGAGAATGACACCAAGGCCAGGATAAGGAAATTTTCAGAGAGAGGAACACTCCAAGGCAAAATATTTATTGCAAGTTCTTGATTTATGTTTCCAAGGGACTTGGCAAATTTTCTAGGCCAGTTGTATGGTGCAAGGGCACCTAGCCATGGAGATGTATCATGAAGACAAACCACATATTTCTTTATTTTTAATGCTGCATTAATTATTGTAAGGTCACAAAAGACCATTTGTATCAAAACAATTCATGTTGTAAGGCTTGATGAGCCATTTTGTATCAAGAGACCTAATAGGTCCTGATAGGGTCAATTGTGGTCAAAGGGTGAAGAACATCCAAAAAAGTTTAAAATGTTGTAATTGGTCAAATTTAATCCATTATAACATTTTAGGGGTGTCCATGAAGGCCAGGGTGAAGTGTAGTGGTAATTTGTCAAAAAATGTAAAAATTACAAAGTTGCAACATTGCCAAAAAGTGCAACAAAAGTGTAACAATGAAATCCATTGGTCATGAGGTGGTTAGAGTAGTTAGTAAGGAGTTGAAAATGGTTTATAAAACCATGTTTGGTCGAAATCAAGGGGGTAGAGCAGTTTGGAGGGGATTTGACAAAGATTATCCATCAAACCCTCAAACTATCATAAGGTTTTAAGGAATCTATGACTGTCATAGATCCATGAAAAATTACATTTGGTGTAATTTTTATATATAGATATTTTTAATGATATATTTATGAAATATATTTCATATGAATCCTTTCTTATGCATTTTTGTGGAGTATTTGGCAAGATATGTTTGTTTTTACAAAAATTGTCAAAACCCAACAAAGGGTTACCCGTTTTGGAAAAATCCTAATAACATTTAATTTAACCATTGGATCGGGCTATAAATTTGAGAGATGTTTTATAACTCAGTAATATAAATTCTAACTAGAGAGAGTTTCTTTATTATCACTATTGTAAAAGTTATTAATGAATGTGTGTTACAGTTCATGGTGAAAAGCAAATTGGTGAAGGCAGCATCAGTCTGGTTGTTATGGTCACCTGAGGAATCATAATGAATAAAGGCTATATGTGTTGGAAAGGTCTCTTCATCTTCTTTCCATTTTTTTTTGTCTGACTTAATTTGGTTAAGAATTGAATAATTTGTGATTATTTTGGTGAAAATAGTTTTTAAAGGATGAAACCTTGAACTAGGGTATTCCATGGCAATAAAGAATTTGTTCTCTCATGTTATGGTGAATGTTATGATCTAAAATATTGAATGAAGGTATGTAGGGATGGAATATAGCCTTTGAAAGTGGTTTGGAGTTGAGATGAGTGGTTATCTTTTTATATGCCTCTTGATTCAAGTTTAAGGTCTTGTATTAGTTTTGGGTCAATAATACCCTTGAATGAAGGTTTTTATGGTTTGTGATAGATGTTCTGCATCACTTATGCATGGGAAGAATGTAGGTATGATTATATAGGAAACTTCTTGAAGTGAAGATACTTTCTTGATATTACTTAATACTTGGAAGACCATCATCTAAACTATAAAGTTTTCATATTTTTCTCCAAATAGTAGTGTACTCTCATACAACACTTATGTGGAACCTATGTTCCCACTATATCAAAAAATGATGGCAGCAGGGTTGAGAATACTAGTCTATAGGTATAAGGAAGAAAAATATTTCGTTCAAAAATTAATTATAATTATTTCAATTTTGAGATTCTATTTACAATATGTGGTTTTGTCTATAGTGGAGATGTGGATTTTATTAACAATATGTATTTGTGCTTGTAGCAGAGATGTGGATGCAAAGGTGCCAGTAACTAGTACAAGATATTTCATTAATGCATTAAATCTTCCAATTGAGAAAGCATGGTGCCCATGGATGGATGGAGATATTGACGTGGTGGGTTATAGTGTAATTTACAAAGGATTAGCATTTGCAACTGTCAAAGGAGCGAGGTATCAAGTACCTAGCTACCAACCATCTAGAGCCTTGACCATGACCAAATACTTTTTGGTTGACAAGCCTTTACCATCATAATAATCTCATTCGAACATTAATATTTGCATAATTTTTTTTTACAATAATAATTATGATTTATAAAATCTATTAAAGATGGATATTTTTTCAACATATCTTATTGCTTAGTTTCGATTTATAAATTTAAAAGTTATTAAATATTGTATTTGTTTGGTTTTTAATAAATATATAAAATAAACATAATATTTATTTATATCAAATTATATAAAAAATTATGTGAGCTACATTCCATCTCTATAATAAAAGTCATTCAAAAATTTTATAAGTTGTAATTATATTAAAATATAATGATAATACATAGATAGAATTATAAAGGAAAACACATTTATTTTAAGATTAAAGTAGGCTAATTAAGTAATTTAATTAATTTTATAAAATAGCTAAGATTATTTAATGATATTTTACACTAATAATTTAATTTAGATAATTTAATTTGTTGGTTTTAAAAATTGAATACAAAGAAGGATAATTTTAATTATTAATATATGAATGAATGATGGGTTCTCTCTATTGTGGAGTTTACTTTTTAACATTCTTAGACCTTAAAAATGTGATCTCTCTTAGTGTACTACTTTAGATTTTGTGCTATATATAAACTCTATTTAAGGTCAATTAAATTGCATATTTAGAAATATTTTATAGTTGCAAATTCATCCACTATGGGAATATTTGACCTTGCAGCTTAGAGTCTAATTATTCTTGAAATACTTAAAACTTTCAACCAATATTTTGTAGTGAGTCTAGAATAAATATTATTTTTTATTAGAGAAGTGTGATAAGGATCCCACACCCATATGTATAAAATATCATAACTGATAAGTTCAAGAGTTGTTGCACCTATGCAATTATAGAAAAATCATAAAGAATAACTTAGAGAAAACTAGAATGAAAAAAGATACAACAAACTAAGAGGCCAATTCATTCTCAAGGGCATTCTAGTCATTTGCAATTTGGTTCAATATTTTGTTCCATGTGCCCGATTCATTCTCAATTTTTTCTTCTCCTCTCAAATTTTTGTCAGTTTCTTTTTCCTTTGTGCCTCTTCTCTTCTAGCTTTTTATTTCTCTTATTGTGATCCTCATGCAAAAAATCCATATGAGTTGTCAAGCACTACATGGGGTTCTTTGTTATTAAGAGAAACCTGACCAACTGATTTCCAATTTGAGATGCTTTGTTCTCCATTAAGTTTATTTTTACTCTACAATAACATGTTCATATCCTTTATTTTTTTTATTAAATATTTAATTATTGCTCTTCTATCTAATAATCATTACTATCCTCGTCATTTTTTCTTAGTATTCTTCTTTTTTTGTGAAGTTTCAGAGGATAAATTAGAGTCTAAGACCATAGAAGCTAAGTTGGTTTCCAAACCCTCATACTAATAAGGATTATAATAGTAGTTTTTGTAATCTTCAAGGTACAAGTCCATGGGGCTTTTGTAGGTAGGGATAATTCTTCTCCTTCACTTTCACTAATATATTTGGCAATTACTTCCAAAGTGCTAATTTTTCATCTTATTTTAATCTTTTTATTTAGAGATTATTTTATCCCAACTATTGGTTGCAGCAAGTCTCACAAACCTCCTCTTAAAAATTTCTTTCTAGTTATCCATACTCTCCACATTATCATCCTCCTCCTTACGATTTTCCTTTTTAGGTATTATTTTTTCTCTTTTTAGACAATTTCACTTGTTTTGAAGTTTCTCTTTCTCTTATCCACTCACTTTTGGTTCGAACCTTTAAAATAGAGAATACTTCTAGATTCTTTATTATGTTTCCATTTGCTTCTTTCAACATAATTCTTACCTCCTTAGCTAGACATTTATTGAAATGACATACCCAACATAGAACAAAAAAACTAAACTATGATTGTAAAGAATGACACAAATGAAAAATATTAACAATTTGATTCTCCATGATAATATTAAAATGTTGTACATAGTATTACATTTTCCATACAAAACTTATACACTTATTTGAATAACTCCCAACATCTAATTATGTATTAATTTAGTTTATTAACTAATATTAACAAGAAACTTCAGGTTGATGTGGTAGCAATGAACAAAGGTTGTCTATCCTTCTCCTTTTCTTGTGATGAGGATAGAAGAAACATTATATGTAGTGGGTCTTGGGCAATAGGCAAATACATCATGTACATCCAGAAGTGGTACCCTAATGTAGCGAAAGGAAATAATTTTTTGGCCCAAGTCCCGGTGTGCGTCAAACTCCCTGGGCTCCCAATGGAATTCTGGGAGGAAGACGTTTTTGCAGGAATCGCCAATACCTTTGGGGAGCTTATCGCCATTGATCAGATCATGACTTCTAGAAGAAGGTTGATCTATGCAAGGATCTGTGTTGGAGTTGGACCTGATATGAACTTGCCAGAGGAAATAGAGATAGAATCAAAATTGGGGAAGTGGAAGCAAAATATTGTTTATGAAACAATCCCCTTCGCCTATTTTCATTGTAAAAAAGTCAGACACTGGGCTACAAAATGTCCATCTAAAGAGGATAAACCCCATATCCAAACTAAGGTTTGGAAAAAAGTGGACAAGCCACTAAAAGTTCGGGATTCTAATGATCCTAATCAAGAGAAGCAGTCCCAGATAGTAAGGGTGGAGGAAGAAATCACTAGTGAAGTGGGTAATGAACCAAAGATTCAGATGTTGGAACAGGGTGTTAAGGACTCAGTACACAAAGAAAAAGACAAAACTCAGCAAGAGGATCAGAAAGAGGAAAAGATAGAGGTAGAGAAAGCAGATAAACAACCCACATATAATAAAGAGGAAGGAGATAACTTCAACCTTGTCTCAAAATCTCAAGATCAAGATAAAGAAATAGACTGGTTCCAAGAGGCCCAACCTGATACCATTTTGGGCCAAGGGCTCTCGGAAATCTCATTAACCACCCCAGCAAAGGGAAAGCTAGCCTATTCGGAGGAACAAGATCCAAGATGGGGAGATGAAGAGGATATAAAAAAGGCACTGGGCAAGAATGAATCAAAGTAGGGGGATGAAGAAGTTGCAGAGGATAAAAGAAAGAACAAGCAAAAGAAAAAGAATAACAATAACCCAGTAAATAGTACGCTGACTAGAAACACCAGAAGCAGGCTTGGTGATGTGGGAGCGCAACACACTTCTCCAGGAAGAAACTCAAATGCCAAAAAAAGAACATTGGAAACAAGCATGAATTTAGCAGATGGTACTCAAAGAACCATCTTTGAGGCAGGTATTTCTAAAAATCCATGAAAATCATCTCCTGGAATATTAGGGGACATAATAGTCCCCACAAACATAATTTAGTTAGAAACATGATTATAGACAAAAACCCTGACATTTTTTTGATTCAAGAAACTAAGATGGTGAAAGATAAAGTTGAAAGTGTGAATATTTTCAAAAACGGAGTCAGCGGAGGTAGTTCAAAAGGTGCCTCGGGAGGAATTGTTACATTCTGGAACAAAAACAATATAGAAGGAGAGGTGTTAATTCATGACGATAATTTGGCCTATATTAGATTTAAACACATTAAGAATTGCACTACGTGGGTCCTAACAAATGTTTATGCTCCTAACACTAAGACTGGACGAAGCAAGATGTGGAGATATCTTACTGGGCTGAGAAGAAGATTTGCTGAGGATAGTTAGATAATAATGGGAGATTTCAACACTCCCTTGAAGGAAAATGAGAAAAAGGGAGGGAGTCAGGCTAATCTGGATAGTAGATTGGACCTAATGGACTTTATAAACAATAATGCCATTCATGATCTGGAGTTGCAAGGTGTCAAATACACTTGGACTAATCAAAGAAGTGGTGAGAATTTGATTCAGGTCAGACTGGATAGAGCTTTTCCCTCCTTAGATTGGTTTAATCTTCATGAATATTCTTTATCTTCTCACATAAGGGCAGGATCAGATCATTACCCTATAACCTTAATGACTGAAGTAAAAAATAGAAGGAGACATTTCCCTTATAGATTTGAAAAATTGTGGACTAGACACCCGGATCTGGAAAGTAAGATTAAGGACTGGTGGCAGATCAGTAATGAAGGCAATGCCATATATAAAGTGGTCAAAAAGCTGAAGAATGTTAAAGATAATGTCAAGAAGTGGAATAAGGATTGCTTTGGGAGCATCTTTACCTCAAAAGCATCAACCCTCTTAGAACTCAAGGAAATCCAGGATGAGATACAACACAACGGTTATACCTATGTGTCTAGAAACACTGAAGATGCTATTTTGATGAGATATCATGAAATAATAGCTAAAGAGGAAACCTACTGGAAACAAAGATCGAGAAATGTCTGGTTAAAGGAGGGGGATAGGAACACTAAATACTTCCATATGTCCACACTTAGACATAAGGCCATAAATAGAATTGTATAGATTAAAGTGAATGGCAGATGTGTTGAAGATGATGATTCCATGAGCAAGGCTGCAATGGATTTTTTCTCTAATCTACTTGCTAAGGATCAGAATTTGAATAAACAGGCCCAAAGGGAACTTCTGGACAGTATACCTACCATTCTAGGGGAAGATCACAATGACCTTTTAACTGCCATTCCCTCCCATGATGAAATTCTGACAGCTGTTAAATCCTTTGAGGGCAGCAAAGCCCCAGGTCCGGATGGCTTTCCCATGTTCTTCTTCCAAATGTACTGGCATATTATTGGAGATGATGTTACCAGAGCTGTGAAAGAGTTTTTTGGTGCTAGAAAAATTTTGAAAGAAGTTAATGGTACTTTTATAGCTCTTATACCCAAAAAGATGGGGGCGGATTCAATGGATCTTTTCAGACCTATAAGCTTATGCAACGCTCTCTACAAGATTATCTCTAAGGTTCTTACCTCTAGAATTCTCAAATTGCTTCCTTCCATTATATCGCCTCAGCAAAGTGGTTTTGTCCCGGGAAGGCAAATTTTGGACTCTACCATCTCTGTTCATGAAAACATCCATTCTCTAGCCTTTTCTAAAAAAGAAGGTTTTTTTCTGAAACTTGACCTTTCTAAAGCCTTTGATAGAGTGGATTGGGATTTTATGATGGAAGTTCTTTCTACTTTTGGTTTTAATTCTAGGAGTGTTGGCCTTATCAGGCAACTTGTTTCTTCAGCTACTTTCTCTGTGTTAATGAATGGCTCCCCCTCTCCTTTCTTTAAAGCCTCAAGAGGTCTCAGGCAGGGGGACCCCCTATCTCCAGTGATCTTTATCATCATGGCATAATGTTTGGGGAGATGTATAGGAAAACTAGTTGAGAAAAGGGAGTTTTGTGGTCTGAATCCTTCTTCGGCAGATCAAATATGCTCTCATCAGCAGTTTGTTGATGATTCTATAATAATGGGAAAAGCCACTACGAAGGACGCTAGAAGACTAAAAAAGGCTTTGGATGTCTATGGAGAGGCTACTAGTCAGCTTATAAACTGGTCTAAAATCTTTATTTATTTTATCAATACCTCAGAGAGAAGGAGGATTAAAATTAGTAACATTCTAGGTGGCCAAATTGGTAGCTTGCCTGCCTCCTATTTGGGGCTCCCTTTAGGTCAAGATCCCCCAGATACCTTTTGGGGAGCCTTGGTGGATAAATTCCATAAAAAGCTATCTAGATGGAAGGGAGCTCTACTTAGTCAAGCAGGTAAGGTTCAAATGCTAAAAACCTCTCTTCAAAGTATCCCTCTCTATGCCATCAGTCTGTTTAGGATTCCTACTAAGTATGCCGAGGCCATTGAAAAAATACAAAGATCCTTTTTATGGACTGGGGTTGAGGAGAAGAAGAGAATGAACTTAATTGCTTGGGAGAATCTCTGTAAGCCTATGAATAAAGGCGGTCTGGGCCTTAGAAGAATAAGAGACATAAATGAGTACCTTATGGCCAAGCAAATTTGGAGAGGATATAGAAATCAAGGAGAGTGGAAAAAAATATGGGAAAACAAATATACAAGCCAATGTCCAAATCTTCAAAGTTTCCTCAAAGCGGATATTATCCCAATTGGATCTAATATTTGGAAAAATATCTCTAGGACTAGAGACTTAATTATCAAAGGTACCAAATGGAAGTTGGGGAAAGGGAATCTTATTCAGTTCTGGGAGGACCCTTGGCTTATGGAGATCCCTTTAAATGAAAACCCTGAGTGGAATAGATATCAGAACCAATGCAAGGAAAGATTTGGAACCAAGGTGGAGGATTATTGGAAAGATGAACAGTGGAAAGACTTATCTCAAGTGGATCAGTCTTTGGGTAGTTTGAATAAAGTCATGAACTCAATGGTGAGGATTGAAGAAGAAGACCAGTTAATTTGGAAACTCACTGCTAGTGGTACTTTTACTGTGGCATCTCTTTATCATCAACAGTACAATAACATGGAAAGTCCCTGCTGGGCTAAAGCATGGGTGAAAGGCCTTACCCCCAAGATCAACATTTTCTTTTGGATAACCCTCCAAGACAAAATTATTACTACAAAGAATATAAGAAAAAGAGGTATCAGCATACCAAGTTTATGTACACTCTGTAAGAAAAATGAGGAGACAATAAATCATATGCTCTTTCATTGTCCCTTCTCAGCTGATGTTTGGGGAAGTTGTCTGGATCAATTCAATATCAGATGGAGCTTCCCCAACTCGATTCTGGAGATTTTCAAGTCATGGCATCATCCTTCAAAAATAGAACCACTACCTTACTATGGAGAATTGCTTTACCACACATGTGTTGGGGTATATGGAAACAGAGAAATTAAAGGATTTTCAGAGAAAAGAATACTAAGGCTAACATTGTGTTTGAAAAAATAAGAAGAAGCATAGTGGAAAATGTGAATATTATAGGTGGTATTGATAATCCTAACACTAAGGAGGATCAATTTGTCTATAAAAAATGGAGATGAAAAGCTCAAGAGAGTATCCAGAGTAACCGTAGAGAGGGAGTGATATGGACCAGCCCACCTAGGGGATGGATGAAAATCAATTTTGATGGGGCCTCTAAGGGAAACCCGGGGGTTGCAGGATGTGGAGTGGTCCTAAGGGATGAATGGGGAATATGTAAAATCATAAAATGTACTCCTATAGGAAAACAGACCAACCATGTTGTCGAAGCCATGGCGGCTTATCATGGGATTATCCTTGCCAAAGAAGCCAAATGCACTAAAGTTTGGTGTGAAGGAGACTCCTTAAACATCATCAATTGTTTAAATATGAAATTCCCGCCGTCATGGTCGATTAGTAATGCTATTAAAGCAACAAGAAAAATCAACGAAGAGTTTGAAATGTGCGTTTTTACACATATTTATAGGGAGGCCAACTCTTGTGTTGATTGGGCAGCCAACCTGGCTTGCCAATCGGGAGACATCATCACTAGTTATGGTGAAATGGAGATTGCAAGTGAAACGAAATCCTTGCTCAATCAGCACCAAATCTATACAAGGCAACATGGTACTTTTAATCATTATTTCTAATGACCTTTTCGCCTTTTTTGATGCAGGGATTGCTTGAAGATAATGAGCTATTAAATAGGTGTCATATCATCATTATTTGGCATGGATTATGGGTGCTCTTACAGAATAACCACAAAAACCAGAGGAAAAGTTATCAAAATGAGAGAAGTCATTGCAAGGAAGGTGTTGGAAAAATGGGAGGAAACAAGAAGAGATTTGAACCTGCATCCTGCTCTGAATGGAGAAAGAACGAAGAAGTCTGGAGTATCCTTCAGCAGGGGAGTCTCAATGTTTTCATGGAACGACTGAATGGGAAGGACCCCACAATTACCAGCTACTTCATCAAGAACTGGAAAAATGGAAAAGTTCTGATTGGATCACATATGATGAATGTAGACGAAGAGGTTATCGCTAAGGCCACATGGATGACTACCGAGGGTATGAAATTTTACAGGGACAGAGGGATATCAAATAAAGTTGTAGACAAGTTTCCTGTTACGGATGGTGAGAGAAGAAAGATGATCAAAATTGACAACTCCTACCACTCCCTGAAGAGAATTTGTAGGCCATGGAGGTTTGTCTTATTTGCTCCTATTGAATATATTACCTTAGACAGTAGGTTTACCAGGGCTTATGGGCATCACTTCATCCTTCTTAACCATTTCCGTCATGGTGAAAGGGTTAGCCTTCCCTATTACTTGGCCTGTTCAATGGATCATACTATAAAGGAGATCTAGAAGGACCCTAAAGGTGATCATGCCCTCCACTAGGGGCTTATGGTCCTGGTTTATAAAATGCTAAAGGGGAAGTGCATTGAAAAGCCTATTAAAGGAAAAAATGCCAAAGATGAGACTACGGTAAGTAAGGATAGTGGTTTCAACTTTGATTATGAGACAGAGGGAGAGTCGGAAGAAACTAGCAAAAAAGGGAGGATTAGGGCCAAGAAGAGGAGGATTATTGTGGAATCTGAAATGTCGGACTCTAAAATTGATTCCCTTGAGGAAAAACCTGTTAAAAAGAGGAAAGGGAAAGCCTCTAGAAAGAAGGCTCAGAAAAAGAATACTAAAAAGGGTAGCAATTCTGAACTCAATTATGTTCTAGTTGAGTCTAAGGAGGAGGATGATGATAATAAGAGGATCGATAGTCAGGACAAAGAAGGGGAGGGTAACCCGGTTAAGGATAATTTGGAAACCGTGGAGACTGTGAATACCACTAGTCTGCATAACGAGGAAAAAGGGGGTCAAAGTGATAGTGGTGACAAAGATACCATTAAGGCTTTCTATGAGACCATTACTACTTTGGTGAAGGATATTAATAGTTTGAAAACTAATACACATGCCATGGCAAGAATTACAGTTGGTGACAAGCCCTTGGCGGAGCATGTTAAAGAGTTAGTGGTTGTTCTGCATAATGCACAAGCTATTGAATGTATGGTTGGAAAAATCTTAGCCACGGAGAAAAAGGTCAATGAGATGGGAGATAGAAAGGAAATGGACAACAAACTGAAAGATTTTGGCAGCAGAATTGACAAGCTGGAGCACAATGTGAAGCAGCTTGCTGATCAAAATTTCCATATACTTAAATCTTTGGTGGACAACATAAACATCTTTATCAACAGGTATGAGAATAATGCAGAGAAGGATGGTGATAAAGAGAAGGTGAACAAGAAGGGTCATGAAAGGAGGACCAGAGCCAACACAAAGAATAAGGTTGACATCGAAGGTCGTGAGCTGGAGGATATGAAGACCTCATCGAACAACATGAAACAAATGGTTGTTCACGCTGAGGAGATCCTGAATAGTATTTAGTTCCAGTTGTTGTCCTTGGTTCTGTCTCTTTGCTATCTTTTTCTGAGTTTTATGTAATGATTTTTTAAGCTGTGCCCTTCCGGTGGGTTCATTTTGACTTTTTGAAGTGATCAGGCACTTTTTTAAGCTTTTCTGTTCTCCTGGCTTGTAAAAGGTTTGGGTACCTTTCAAATACCTATTTTTACTTAATCAAAACAAGAAACTAACATCTATTTATTTATTTTATTTATTCTAAACCTAACCTATAATGTAATAACTCCAATGTCTCCTCCTTATTACATAACTTGAAACAAAGGGTGGAACATTGCAAGGACCGAACATAGTAGCCTTCTAAAGACTTTGATGAAGCATCTCCATCAATTATCCTTTGATAAATGCTTGATAGTTAGTTGATTAATAGAAAATTAATATATACAAATGAGATAAATGTAGTTGTAATGCCCACTTGTATCAACCATCTGCAATAGTCATAACAATGTAATAATATAACTGTTATGCTAACAAAATTGAAGGCATGTAGTTTCTTAGGATTTTTTTATTAAGCCTAAGGAAATTTAAAAGAATTAAATTTTGTTTATTCAAGGTGTCATTCTTGATATAAATTGGATTTAATCGAAGACACAAATTAATATTGATTTTGGATTAAAAAATAGTTTTACACAATTTGATTAGTATCTCCATAGAAAAATGCCCTTTAACAATCTATTCTACACTTGTCTAGATTGTTATATTTAGTGAGTTCAAAGTTTAAACCATTTGGTTCCCCTATATTATGTTTTATTTCTAAGGACTAGGCATTAACAAGAGGTTTAAGTAAAGTTAATCGAATTTAATGAGGTTATTTAAGAAAATAAAATCTATTTACTTTTAGGTCCATGAATTGCAGTCTTGAACATAAAATGTTTCTTGAGCATGCACCACAGGATGTTCTTCTAAATTTTGGAACTTTAAATTCTTAAAATTAATTAAAAAAACATATTTGAAAAGAGGAGTTGATTCTTTGTCTCATTATAATGTGCACAAAGGAGCTTATACATTGTTAAAAAGAGTAGGATTGGAAGGGTACATTAGGAAGGAGCTATAATCTTAGGAGAATCTATAGTCTAAATTGTGACGTAGGGTAGATCGTATAAATCATTGAATTCATCTATTGTATAATTATAGCTTTTATTTTCCTTCTATAATAAATGGTTTCATAAAGAGAATTTATTGTCAAGATTAACTTACTCGACTAACATATGAGCCAAAAGATTTAAGAAGAATCGGTCCAATATCTTAGAATCCAAGAAATCAAAATTTTAACAATTATTGCTACATAAGAATGGATTCATGATGTTAATTGCCATTCTATTATGTCTAGTTTGTGTTTGGTCTATAGTTAATTTTATAAGTTATCTACTATCCTTTTGAATTATCCTTTTGTGATGAGTATTTAGATATTGCTTTTAGTTATATGTTGTCATGTTCCTTTGTCTAACTTTATTTTGATACTTTGTTAATCTAAACCTTTGAATTTTTATGGTTATTTTGCAATAGAGAAATAAAGATGTTTATTTGGGTATAAAAGGGTGTGCTCATGTGCTTCTCAAGGTAAGCCATTATTTTTATTATTTCTTGGAATGATGGCATATATGTACATAGAAGGTAGGATAATGTTAAAAATCCAATTAAGGACGAGGATCTCCCTTTCTAGAATCTCAAGTTGAAGGAAGATAAAAATGTTGGATTAAAGGTGTTCAATTAGTAACCTATAATGTTGGTTAGTTGGTGCATCCAAAGAATATTGGAAGCTTCAAATTAGTTTGATGAAATTACAAATGACGATTTGATGGCTCCTTATCCTAATTTGACTATATATGATTTATCTTCTAATAGTGGTGAGATAAATGACGCCTCAACCACATACTCAATTTTTTAATTCATGCCCATCTCAACTAGTAGCTAAGAGAATGTGTGGAATTTAAGTCAAATATATCTTAAAAAACAAATTAAAACCTTATCAAAAAATTGTATAAAAGGAAGATAGTTAAGAAAATAAAGAAACGAGTATAAATTATTTGATTAATGATTATTAGTACTTGATAAATTAGACATGTCTCACAATTAAGCTTCTTATATATACTTGTTAATATGTATTTATTTTTGTTTTTGCTAAAATTAGCTACTAATTTTAGATTTTGATCTAGACATTTTTATGTCATATATAATATTTTTAGTCTTTTTAAGAGCTGATTTTCTACTTCTTTATAATTAGTTGTTAGTATGAATTTAATATATGAAAATAGTAATATTTAATTATGATTATTTTGTAGTATCCAAATCATGTTAATAAGAAAGATAAATCATAAATCATAATGAGGTCATGTGTGCTTGTAAATTTAAATTTAAAGAAAAAAATATGAATGTGAATATTTAAATAAGGACTTGTATTGGTGACCTTTAAGAATGTAATCTCTATCTTAAGTAAGCTATGATAAATAGAGATAAACATCTTTGATATTCATAATGAATAAAATATAATAGAACTAAGAACTTATCCATCTAATTCATTATAACAAAGTTTACAAATTTACATCGATCTTCTTAGTTTAGCTAATGGAAGCACACCTACAATTGACCATTGTTGGCATATGTGCAGAATATGTTAACGTGATGATATTGTGTTGTCATTGATGTCAATATGCTAAAAGAATGAACCAGTAATATGTTGAAGAATGAACCGGTAATATGTTGAAGAGTGAACAGGTTTATTGAAGTTAAGCAACTAGCAAAGTGAACCGGTATAATGTTGAGAACCGGTATATGTGCAAAAGGTGAAGCAGTACGTTTGTCCAAGTGAACCGGTATATGGAATGTTTTCTATCAAGGTTTAATATGGTATGACTACCAGTTGGTAGTCTCAGCTTCAGGGTTTCCGATTGAAGTGTTTCGAGCCTGTGTGAGTCAACCAATGGCATAGTGTAATGAGTTAGCATTGTAATGGAGATTAGATCGTGTTGCCACGTTAGCCTCGTGCACGTGAAGGATCTTGCATGAAGGAGATTTATCCTATCTACCTCGGGAATGTGAAAAGTCTCTTCAAATGGTGGAGAACGCGTGATGGGTTATCGCCTCCAAGAAGCGGTGAAGAATGAATGATGGAGAATGTATTGTGATCTGTTCAAGATCGTTGTATTCAAATGCGCAGTGTTCAATGGTCAAGATTGAACCGACTGAATTGCTCAACCTAAATGTTTAGGGTTTAGGGTTTATGTTACCGACCTATCTGTTTCCTATAAGGTCGATGTTGTGTTTCATGTTGAAGTTGTTGGCAAATGTTGTGTGTGTATCTAAGTGCAAAGATACGCGATTCTTGCTAGACTAGATACGAGGGTTGATACCTGCAGAGTGTGTATGCAGAAGAAAGGAACTAAAGCGGGCCTGCATTGGCATTAAGTGCTATTACCAGATCATTGTAATACTTGTTGATCTCTAATCACTTCAACAGTTGGAGAATCCCTTAACAGGGTAGCTTTAACCAGCTTGTTGTAAATCCTTTAACAGGGTGACTCAAAGCCATTGAGTTCATAAAATCCTCTAACAAGGTAACCTTTAACAGGGTTTAACCCTTAACCAGGTATTCTAGCCATCCCTTAACCGGGTGATCCCTAACAGGATCAGTTCCTAACATAACCTGTTGTAACAGTCTTTAACCGGACTAGGCTCCTAATAGAGTGGACTTCTAAAGAGTTCAAAAACAGCTTGTGAGTATTCATCCCCACCATGGTTTTTCCCAGTTGGGTTTCCATGTGAAAAATATGTGTGTCATATGTGATGTCTTTTTCATGTGATGCTTTGTTGTTTTCTGTCAAGCGGTGAATCATGTTGATCTAGAATGTTATTATATTTCTGATGATAGAATATTTGTTTATGCACAAGGATAATGTGGAAATGAGGGTGTAAGTTGTGTGGTAAGATAAGTGTTTCCGGTTTATATCTTTCACAGTCTCATTGTGCTTAACTGGTAGTATTTTAGTTTATGACCGTTGTTAGTGATTGCCAGTCAAGTTAACTGTTTGCAGTCAAACCGGTTCAGGAAATTTTTTTGTACTTGTACTGATTCACCCCCCCCCCCCCCCTCTCAATACCGGTTTGGTACTCACTGTTCGTCATTGAGTTATCAATTGGTATCAAAGCGTCCTCCAGGTCCTCTGTGTTGTAAGCTTAACTGCTTGAGGGAAAGATCCTATTGTAATGATGAAGAGGGAAGGTCCAAAGTTCAACAGAGATAACTTTAAAATATGGAAGGACGGAATGAAGATATACATCAGAAGCATGGGTGCTCAACATTGGAGCTATTTTGAGAATGTTTATGTTATCCCTACTAGTACTCTCACCGATGACCAAAAGAGAGAGATTCAGAAGAATGGGCAAGGCATGGAAGCCCTAATCAGTAGTTTATCTAACATTGAGTTTATTGATGTTCAGGACAAAGAGAATCCCAAAGAAGTATAGGATACTCTTGAGAACATCTATGATGGTGATGAGCATGTGAAACAAGCTAAGAAAGAAAGCCTTAGAGGAAATTTTGAAGACATGTAGATGGTTGAAGGAGAGACCATTCAATAATATGGAATAAGAATCAAAATTGTTGTTGGAGATATCAAGAGTGCAGGTGGTAAAATGGAAGATTCCACTATTGTTAGCAAAGTTTTGAGATCCTTATTACCAGTCTATGCAATAATGGTTGCTTTTATTTAGGAGTTGAGGTCAATAGACAAGACTAAGGTGTCCCTAGGCTCCATCATCGCAAATTTGACTTCCTATGAGCTAAATAGGTTTGATGGCAGTGTTCAGAAGACTGAATCAGCCTTTAGAGCATCTGCTACACTATCTAGAAAAGGCAAAGAAGCTAGTACCAGTGGCAAACCAAGACAGAGTAGAGAAATGGGTGATGAGGAGATCCTAATGGAATTTGAAGCTCTTCTTGCCAAGAGACTTCCTAAGAGAACCGGTAAATACAGAGGTAAGCTTCCTTTGAAATGCTTCTCTTATAATCGGATAGGACACATTGTTGTAACTTGTCCTAATGGTGATAGCAAGGACAAACCGAAAAAGTTCAAGAAGTTCAAAGGAGGAAATCGGAGAAACTATTTTGTAGCAGTTGATGAAGGTGTCACTGATGAGGAATCAAAAGATGAAGAAAATGAGGATATTGTGTTTGTAGCAGTCAAGGAAGATGTGTCAGACAAGAAGGCTCTTGTCTCCTGCTTTGATAATTCCAATGAGTGGATTATTGACAGTGGTTGTTCTCACCATATGACTAGTGACCAGATTAAGTTTATTTCTCTGGAAGAGTATGACGGTGGTGTGGTTAGTTTTGCTAATGATGCACCATGTATGGTCAAAGGCAAAGGGTCCATCTCTCTGAATGGAAAGAGCAGTGCTAACAATGTGTATTGGGTGGAAGGTCTCAGACACAACCTATTGAGTGTTTCCTAGCTGAATAATAATGGACTCACTCTAGGATTCAAAAATGGAGTGTGCAAAATCAAAGGAAAGAGTGGTGAACTGGTGGCTACCGGTATGCAGACCAAAGGTAACCTATTTCAGCTAAATGCTAATGTCAGTACATGTCTTATGACTAAGTTTGAAGACAACTAGATATGGCATAGGAGACTCTGCCATGTAAACTTTGATAACATTGTGAAGGCCAGTAAGATCAAGGTAGTTAGAGGACTATCGATGCTGAGCAAACCGGAAAATCCTCTATGCAGAGAGTGTCAACTGGGGAAAATGTCTTCCTCAACCTTCAAAGGTAAATCTTTCACTGTAGACAATTTACTTGATCTTGTGCATACTAATTTGTGTGGTCCTATGAAAACTAGGAGTGTGTAGGGAGATAGGTATTTTATGATTCTTACAGATGATTGCTCAAGAATGATGTGGGTCACATTCTTGAAGGATAAGTCTAAAGCCTTTGGAAAGTTCAAAGCTTTCAGAGCATTGGTAGAAAAGGAAAGCGGTAGAAGAAACAAATGCCTTAGAACTGATCAAGGAGGAGAATTCACTTCCGGTGAATTCAATAAATATTGTGAAGAGAATGACATCAAGAGGCAACTATCTACCCCCCAGACTCCACAACAGAATGGCTTAGGAGAGAGGAACAACCAGACTGTGGTTGAAGCAGCTAGAACCATTTTAATCCAAAGAAAGGTTGCTCACACCTTTTGGAGAGAAGCGGTGAGCACTGGAGTCTACACAATGAACCGGGTACTCATCAAGAAAGGAAAGGATAAGACTCCTTATGAGTATTGGACTGGTAAGACACCAGTGGTAAGCTACTTCAAAGTGTTTGGTAGTAAATGTTATATCAAGAGGAGTGAACATGCTCTGATTGGGATCTATGACAATTACAGACAAATGCTTAACAATATTACACAAGCTAATTCAAAGCTTTAATCTGAGCAAATTAACATAATAATGCTTAAATGAACAAAGCATAATAAAGGTAATGAACTGAAAGAAAGAGAGTAGAAAGATAGAAGACAAAACACAATTGATAACGGAGTTCGTCCGCAGGTCGGACTACGTCTCCGGGTCCTGCTCCAATAGGGGGACCGATCCAATTAGCTCCAAAATCAATTACAAGTGTTACAAGATATTCCCTTCAAGCACAATGGCAACATTATTCTCCAATGTGCAGGAATAATCAACAAGCCTTCAAGTTCATAATCTCCTTCTCATCACCTAGATGATTTTCAAAGGCCTAATACCCCCTTTTATACATAAAATTAGCCATAATTAGGCTAAAACCACCAAAACCAAAAAATAATTCCCCTTGGGAAAATAATCCCATAGATATCCTCTTTCCATTTTATGGTTTGGATTTTACTCCATTATTAGGGGTTTGTTTTTATATTTAAATAAGGTTAGCGGTTTAAAGTAATGTTCAAATATAAAACATGCCAGTATAATTTCAAAAGCTATACATGGCACAACGGTTGCCCAAAATTTTAGGAGGCCGTTGGTCAAGGGTTCAAACCCCATCGTCTTCTTTTTAAGTAAATGGCGATTCGGATAAAGATTAAAATAAAACTGCTGCCTATAATTAGCATGTGCAAGTTGAGGTTTAGCGGTGAAGATGGAGAGTTAGTTTCAAGTTGTTATGGGTTCGAATCTCTCCACCCATTATCCAATTTTTTTAATAAAATAACATGCAAACTGCCACGTTAGCATGATGACAGCATGCTGACATCATCAAAAGCACGTTGTTCCCTTCAACCTTCAAACTGCCATAACTTTCTCATACGGACTCTGTTTTTGACGAAACGAACGGCGTTGGAAAGCTTTCGACGAGCTCTTTAATTTGAAACCCATTGTTGATTACTTTTGGGATGATTATTTTTTACCTTTTGACCGCCTTCATACTTGGTTTGACCAAACTTTGACCAGCCATAACTCGGACGTATGGACTCCTTTTTTGCCTGTTCAAGTTGCATTGGATTTAGGATCTCAAGAACTTTACCATGATGCTGCTTTTTGGAGCTTTGGAGATAATTCAATTTTTTGGTGAAAATATCCCCCGGATCAGAACATCAGGGCAAGTTTGATGCTAAATGTGATGAGGGAATATTCCTAGGGTATTCCGCAAAGAGCAAAGCTCTCAAATGTTTCAACAATAGGACTCATAGAATTGTTGAAAGCATCAATGTTAGGGTTGATGAAAACTCTGAGAAACCTGAGGAAACTGGCAGAGAGCATGTAGGAGATGAACCGATAGTAACCTTTTGGGAACCGGTTGCAAATCAACCCAGTACCAGTAATTGTGCTCCTACACCGGTGGATGCTGATGCTGATGAAGATGAGGTTGAAGAAGAAAAGCAAGAGGAATCTGTTAAGAATATACCTAGGTATGTAAAACTCAATCATGATCCAAAGCAGATCATAGGAGACAAAGATGCAGGAATTCTTACAAGAAGAAAGGTCAGAGAAAACTCATATATGATCTCTGAATTTGAGCCTAAATCATTCAAAGAGGCACATAAAGATGAATACTGGATCAAGGCAATGGAAGAGGAACTTGATCAGATAAAGAATAATGGTACACGGTCTTTGGTACCCAGACTGGAGCATAAAAATATCATTGGAACCAAATGGGTCTTCAGAAATAAACTGAATGAGGATGGCACAGTGGTAAGGAACAAAGCCAGACTAGTATGTAAAGGATATTCCTAAGAAGAAGGAGAAGACTATGGAGAAACCTTTGCTCCAGTAGCAAGACTGGAAGGAGTTCATAGGCTTCTTGCATATGCAGCTTTTAAAGGATTCAAGGTATACCAAATGAATGTAAAATTTGCATTTCTAAATGGAATACTTGAAGAGGAGGTGCATATAGTGTTAGGATTCCCAAAGATAATAAGAGGGAGGTGTGAATCAGTATCTAACCGGTTATAGAATTTACTTGATTTAAAACATGTAAGGTATATCAATATAGTATATCGGTAAACCAAAAATAATGCAGTAAACAAAGATAACAACAACTGCATGAAAAGCACACCATAACACAGTAGTTTAACGAGGAAACCTGGTGTGGGAAAAACCTCGGTGGGATTTGTGACCCAAAATATTCGCTTGCTGGCCAATAAGTGAATATTACTCTTACAATAAGGGCCTGCACATGCAGGAAGGCCAAGTGCCTAGAGCTCACTGTTCAACTACAAAATAAGAAGTCACACTGACTTACAAAATGGATTATACAAATCCAATGTCTTGTACTGCTTCAAAATAGCATCTTCTATGCCAGATCCAGTACCGGTTTCAACTCTGCTTCATACATAAACCCTTAACCTATAATTCACATATTAGGTTTGTCTTATTTTGCCTATCACATTATTACAAAATGTTCTACAATGATCTCATACATATATGAGTTATATTACAACTTGCCATGTCAGCTTACAATGATTTTATAATTAATTATAAAATATATTATAAACAAAATTCCTGTCGGCTAGGGTGCCGGTATCCTTCCTTTGTCGGTGTTATGTGTGCCGATGTAGAGTTTGTCATTGTCAGTTCCCATATATTGTCTTGTCGGTATCATATTATTGCAAGGTTGCCATCAATGACGAAACCTTCAATCACCTACAATTTCTCATTGGAGTGTGCATTTGCCAACATATAGAGCAACCAGATGGGTTTTCCCTATCAAAAGACAATGACATGGTGTGTAGGCTACATAAAGCCTTGTATGGACTGAAGCAGACACCTAGAGAATGGTATGAACGCTTGCACTCCCATCTTGTGAAGATTGGATTTGAAAGAACAAGTGAAGATAGAAATATCTACCTTAAATCAGATGGAGATCAGATTCTAATCTATGAAGTATTTGTTGATGACATAATCTTTGGTGGAGATGACAAGATGAGTCATGACTTTGCAGATGAGATGAAGAAGGAATTTGAGATGTCACTCATAGGGGAGATTAAGTTCTTTATTGGACTGCAAATTCAACAAATGAAAGATGGAATCTTTATTACTTAGTCCAAGTAGGTCAAAGAGGTGTTGAAGACCTTTGGCATGGAAGACAGCAAACCGGTTGGTACACCAATGGTGACCGGTTGTAAACTATCAAAAGAGGATGACTCAGCATTGGTAAATGAGAAGGAATACCGATCAATGATTGGTAAGTTGCATTATGTAGTGCATAGCAGACCGGACATTGCACATGCAGTGGGTATTACCGCTCAGTTTCAGCAAAGCCCAAGAGAATCCCACTTGGTAGCAGTCAAGCGGATTCTTAGATATCTGAAGGGAACTATTGACTATGGATTATGGTATCCATACAATGATGATTTCAATCTGAAAGTGTTCACAGATGTTGATTGGGCTAGTAATGTGGATGACCGGAAGAGCATAACTGGTGGTGCATTCTTTCTTGGTGGTATACTGGTCTCATGGATGAGTAAAAAGCAAAGTTGTATCTCTCACTCTACAGCAGAAGCGGAGTATGTTGCAGCTTTTATGAACTGCACCCAGACTATTTGGATGAAGCATGTATTGAATGGCTTCAAAGTTCCCGTATCTGAACCGGTAAGTATATTTTGTGACAATAAAAGTGAAATTAACATTTCCAAGAATCCAGTTTTACATGCTAGAACCAAGAACTTTGAACTCAAGCATCATTTCTTGAGGGAAAAGGTTCAAAACAAAGAGGTGGTATTGGAACATGTTTCCAATAAGGAGCAGTTAGAAGACCTATTCACCAAGCCTCTCCCGAAGGCTACCTTTACCTATCTGAGAGGCGAATTAGGGGTGCTTCCCCTTCAAGAGGCAAACTAAAGGTTTTTGCTCCATATCAGTCAGATCTTAAATTGCTATATCTTTTTAGGATTGATGTGTTGAAGGATGCTACTCCTCAAGGGGAGAAGCATAGTGGAACAGGGAAGCTCATGCCTCCACTTTGACATTTTTGTCAAAGGGGGAGAAGATATGAAGTGGAGAAGATATCTGCAGTATTAAGGAGAAGATGTGATGCAGAAAGAGAGATATCTTTGTATATTGCCATCAATGCCAAAGGGGGAGATTGTTGGCATATGTGCAGAATATGTTGACATGATGATATTGTGTTATCATTGATGTCAATATGCTAAAAGAATGAACCAGTAATATGCTGAATGAACCGGTAATATGCTGAAGAGTGAACCGGTAATATGTTGAAGAGTGAACAGGTTTATTGAAGTTAAGCAACTGGCAAAGTGAACCGGTATAATGTTGAGAGCCGGTATATGTGCAAAAGGTGAAGCGATACGTTTGTCCAAGTGAACCGGTATATGGAATGTTTTCTATCAAGGTTTAATATGGTATGACTACCGGTTGGTAGTCTCAGCTTCAGGGTTTTTGGTTGAAGTGTTTCGAGCCTGTGTGATTCAACTGATGGCATTGTGTCATGAGTTAGCATTGTAATGGATATCAGATTGTGTTGCCACGTCAGTCTCATGCACGTGAAGGATCTTGCATGAAGGAGATTGATCCTATCTACCTCGAGAATGTGCGAAGTCTCTGCAAATGGTGGAGAACATGCGATGGGTTATCGCCTCCAAGAAGCGATGAAGAATGAACAATGGAGAATGTCTTGTGATCTGTTCAAGACCGTTGTATTCAAATGAGCAGTGTTCAATGGTCAGTATTGAACCAACTGAATTGCTCAACCTAAATTTTTAGGGTTTAGGGTTTATTTTACCGACCTATCTGTTTCCTATAAGGTCAATGTTGTGTTTCATGTTGAAGTTGTTGGCAAATGTTGTGTGTGTATCTAAGTGCAAAGATACGCGATTCTTGCCAGACCAAATAAGAGGGTTGATACCTGCAGAGTGTGTATGTAGAAGAAAGGAACTAAAGCAGGTCTGCATTGGCATTGAGTGCTACTACCAGATCATTGTAATACCTGTTGATCTCTAATCACTTCAACAGATGGAAAATCCCTTAATAGGGTAGCTTTAACCAGCTTGCTGTAAATCCTTTAACAGGGCGACTCAAAGCCATTGAGTTCATAAAATCCTCTAACAAGGTAACCTTTAACAGGGTTTAACCCTTAACCAAGTATTCTAGCCATCCCTTAACCGGGTGATCCCTAACAGGATCGATTCCTAACAGAACCTGTTGTAACAGTCTTTAACCGGAGTAGGCTCCTAACAGAGCGGTCTTCTAAAGAGTTCAAAAACAACTTGTGGGTATTCATCTCCACCGTGGTTTTTTCCAGTTGGGTTTCCATGTGAAAAATATGTGTGTCATATGTGATGTCTTTTTCATGTATGCTTTGTTGTTTTCTGTCAAACGGTGAATCGTGTTGATCTAGCATGTTATTATATTTCTGATGATAGAATATCTGTTTATGCACAATGATAATGTGGAAATGGGGGTGTAGGTTGTGTGGTAAGATAAGTGTTTCCGGTTTATATCTTTCACAGTCTCATTGTGCTTAACTGGTAGTATTTTGGTTTATGACCGGTGTTAGTGATTGTCAGTCAAGTTCACTGTTTGCAGTCAAACCGGTTGAGGAAAAGTTTTTGTACCGGTACTGATTCACCCCCCCCCCCTCTCAGTACCGGTTTGGTACTCACTGTTCATCATTGAGTTATCAACCATAATAAAATTTGAAACTAAAACATCTTAATGTACTTTTAAATACTACATAAACACATACATAATTTTACGGACGTGATTAAACTAAATCTATTTATACTCATTTAAAAAAGGGTCATATAGTCTATAATTTTTCAAAAATAAAAACAATGGATAAAGTGTGAGTTCAAACTATAGGAGATAAAGGAGGACCCTAAAACAAACAAGGATCCTTAGCATAGGAAAGTTAGAAGGAAGACTAGCGAGGAGAAAAGCTTGAACCGATCACAAACCAAGATAACTTATATTGTTTGATTTAATTGCAAGTCAGATTGTTCTTAAACCCTACAGTTGTATTATTTACTACATTGTTTACATTCAGAGGCCCATAAATCCATCTATTTATATCACACTCTCCCCATGACCAGGCAATATAAACTACATCATTCATTTCAAAATGAAAAATTTAATAACCTTGTTGCTAATCTCAGTTTTGGCCTTCTTCCTTGGTCCTTATGTGGATGGACGACCCCAAGAATGGATGCCTCCTTCCATCAACTTCAATCACATAGATGATTATGGATGGGTTGATTATTAGTGGTCATATGCATTAATGTCAGATGAAGATTATGCAATGATAAACTTATAAGGCACTAAGAGGGGGGGTGAATCAATGCAAGCAAAAATAACAACACAAATCTGATCACCACTTTAAATAACTTAAAGCTTTTTAAACATAAAATAAATATCACCATATAAGCTAACAACCAATATATAATTCTCCACATAGCACAAATATTTATACGTGGAAACCCAAAAAGGAAAAACCATGGTGAGAATTAGTACCCACAAGATTCACTATCTACAGAATAGAAATCCTTGACTAGTTAAGGTCATACAAACATGCTCGGTTAGGAAAAAACCCTGTTAGGAGTCAATCGGTGAAGGGATTTCAATATCAACCCTGTTAGGAGTCAATCAGTGAAGGGATTTCAATCTCAACCCTGTTAAAATCTTTGCCCTGTTAGGGGAAACTTCGCTGGAGGATTTGGACTCAAGTTAATGAGCTACCCTGTTAGGGGATTTACAATTTCAAGCCTGTCAGGACCTACCCGGTTGGGGGATTTGACTACTACAAATTGTTAGGAAAACAACATTTATGGGATCTGCATGTAGAACCTTTGTGCCTGATAAGATCGGCTTCAATTTCACTCATTACTCCATCAACATATAAAAACAAAGTTTCTCAATTTACCGCACAATCAAACTCTTAATATTCACTTATGATCTCTCTACTATCTCATAACACATCACACTTTTTATAGACATCAACTTAGTTGGCTAATAACCTTGGAACAATTTCCTAGGTTCAATGAATCTGGACAATCTTACACTTCACGCTTTAATTATGTTGGCCACTGACATAACAAACCAAAAATAAAACAAAAACTATATTGGAACTTACCAATCTTAGTGACTTTATCACTACCGGTTAAGCGTTCTTCTAGATTGCCTACTTTATACATCAAATCTCAATCATCCGGTTGAATCTGCTAATGCAGTCATGAATATAGCACCAAATACCTGTCTCCATCACTCTTATAAAACCGCATCATTTAACTCTTCATCAATCGCCTGTATCGGTTGCTTGAATGCAACTCTGTTCCTATTTACCGATTGAAGTCCTATTTGCCGGTTCATTGTTAAATTGTCTTCTCTACCGGTTATGCTTTATCGATTGTCCTAAAAGACTTAGATGATAATAAAAACATATTTGCCATCAATGACAACATTAAAAAAGTCATCAATCAACCTATTACATCAAAAAAATCATCATCAAGCCAACATGCAAATCAACATTGTGATTCAAACTATCAAACTCACAATGACATATTTGATTCTCAATCAAAACTGACCAAAAGAGACATAAACCTCTATAATATATATGCACCACTTTGTCCTTCCCATCCCGATCAAATATGGGAATATTCTACTCCAACTGTAAGAAGTGAAGATGGTTAAGTATATGGATATTTTTTCTTAAATCTTCTAGTCATATTCTTTTTCTAAGCATCGTAATGTTGGGTCATATGATAAATTTTATAAAAATATAAATAAATGTCAAATCATCTCTATCACATGAGACTAAACCTACAAATAGACTAGATGGATTTGATCTATGTAGTTATGGTTATGTACTTACCTACCTTCACACACCTAAAGTGCAAAGTGATCTTCATGCAAATTTGACAAGATTGCCTTGTGCATGGGAAGAATGCAGGTATGATTATATACAAAACTCCTTGAAGTGAAGACACTTGCTTGATATTAGATAGTAAAATCCATTTAATTAATAGAAGAATTAAGATTATAGTGAGGATAATTTTTATGTGTCTACACTTAGGATGACAAGTGATAATATCAGTACCAAGCTCCTTGTTAGCACATGTGACATGACTAATTTTGATTCAACATACAAGTATCAAAAAAGTATAGTGTTGCATTAGTAATTGCATCATGATAATAGAGATAGTTAATTGCATTAGTATAAAAAAATATGATTAATATTTGATATCGACCATAGCATGAGATGAATTTTCCCAATTTCTACTTACTACTTGTTCTCTACATATAATCCCTTTGAATAGAGTAAGAAAATTTAATCTTCTACTTTAGAAGAATCTGAAACCCATTCAAACTCAACAACACAGTGTAGACATATGAACCTCAACCAAAAAATCCTCAATTAATTGATTCATATAAGATTTTGGATAACAACCGTGGTCTTTTTGTATATTATTCACCCTTGGTGAATTAGTATATTTTCTTCTATTGGACTTTTGTAGTATATGTAGAATTCAAAGAAGGAGAGGGAAAAACAAAGCCTTGATTATCCTCTTATAGAAAATTTGAGGATGCAACAAGCTTCGGGCCTTTTACAATATCAAAATTTGAAAACTAAGGAAAAGAGAGGAAAAAGGATTAGAAGTGATCAAATAAAAACTAGAATAAACATAGAAAAGAGAGAATAAAGGATTAGAAGTCTTCAAATCCATATTGTTTGAGGTCATGAAGAGCCTTGAGATGTTGTTGATAGTTGTCATATTCAATTTCTAGCCTAATCACCTCTATTATGACCATGCCATTGTTGAAACTTGAGAGTGCATCCATGTAGGATTCTAACTTCTTAACGAACTATGTATCATTTGACGTTATATCTGACAACATCTAATCCTAAATTGTTTTGATATCAGCCTTCCAATCTACTTTGGATCTCAAGACCTTTTCTTCTTCTATTCTGCTTCATTCTCTAACAAATAGAGTAGGCATGAGGTTGGAAACTAAACACCGAAAGCCTCTGAGTTCACCACTAATTTTCTATGTATACATCCTGTGAATAATAAAGAGTTGCTTTAACATCTTAAACTTGGTTTTAAAACTTTCGATCATGTCATGTAAGAAACTTGGGAGAGGCTTAATCAATGAAATCTCCAACACTGCAATTGTCTTGCTCATATGAGATATTGAGAAGGCCATGAAATGTTTCCATCTCAAATTTTCTTGAGAAAACCTCAGCAACTCCCTGTGCTCATCCCATGCTACATCAGCATGGTCCAAAATTTCACTTATTTTGATTCCAACAATGATTTTCCCATGTCTATCTTTATTATTCTCTCCATCTGCAAATAATCCATCTTTAGCGCATCCCTTTCATTTCTCAAACTAAGTATCTCCAATCTAGCTTGATCCAGATAATTCGTTAATCCCATATCTTCATCAGATGTATGCTCAATCCTGTCCAGAGGTGTGTATGTTGGTCCTGATCTCAACTATTCTTCTAGAGTAGTCACCTTCTCTCTCAAAATTGTGACCTCTTCGTTTGTCTTCAAAGCCACCTTATGAGTAAATTTTGTCTCATTTAGATTGAGGTCTTTTGCCTCTATAATCAAAGTGTCAACCACTCTTTTGACTAACAGACCCCCAAATAATTGATCAACTTCATAGCTCATACTAGGCCTTTATGTGACTCTATGAAGACATAAAATAACCAGTTGATCAAGATGATCCTCAAATAGTTCTCCTGAAAGTACTTCCTCTCTCTGAATTGGATCCATTGATTCTAGATCTATGTCATGTCTCCTTAATTCATAAAAAAAAATAGCATAAGAGATGTCCCATCCTTCCAAAAGGAGTACCCCGCTCCTCTTTGCAATTTGTGATCCTATCTCTAAGTTAATAGCAACAAATTGTTCCTTTGCAGCTCTTAGGACCTCATCTTTCATTCTCAATCTTTCTTCATTCCCCAAATTATCAAAGTTGATACCTCTTCTCTTTTCCATTTCATGTGTCAAATTTCTTATAACAAAATGCTTGAATTCCCTGGTATTTATGAAATTATCATCGCTCATGAATTGTTCACAAGCATTCAATCTCACATCTTCACTAAGATCTCCCCCAAGTTTAAAATCATCAAGGGCCCACTCCTTATGAGTATTTTGAATGGTAAACCCTATCCTTGTATCAAATCTATGAGGAGATAATGGGTCATTCCCTTGGAATTCAAAACCTTGATATGATTGGAAAGGGATTTCTCTTCTCGACAAGAATATATGCAAGGGAGTGACAACCCTAGGGTTCTCTGGGACTTGAAAAACATAACCACTCGAAGATGGTGCACTCGTGGGCCTCTTCATGGCAACTTCTGCAAGCAATCTTTGTGAGGGGTCCAAAGGGTGTGATGATTTTGGATCAAGAGTAGAAGTAGATGTAGGTTCTTGATGGCTTGGGGGAGGGGAAGAAGGGCCAATGTGAGAGCCAATTGAATGAGGAGATTTTGGTCTTTCCTCCTCTACTACCAACACTGGGGGTTTAACATCCAAGTGGGGTCTCTCACGAGGCAAGGTAATTCTATCAACATCTATATAAATAGAAAAAATTGCTATCATCCTTGCTTCTGGGATTAGTTGCATCTCCCATGCTGGAGACTAAGAATTGTCCTCCTTCTTTCTTCTATTTTCCTCATATTGGATTTTATACCACCTTTCCTTTCTTTTCAATACTTCCTCATATTTTTATGCATTCCTTATGGGGTCTTCATCATCTTCCTAATCACATTGATGCTCTAGTGTTTTAGCCTTTCGAAGCTTTTTGACAAACCATTCAGAGTCATAAAACCTGTATCTAGCTCGGGGAAGTCTATACTTGTTCAACATAAAATCCAAGATATCATATGCTTTCCTATTTAAAAAGTGATACATCCCAATTACAACTTATGTAACCCTCCCATCAAAGACTTATCAGCCTCATTTAATTGATGCATGATTTCTAAAAAGGTCACCCTATCCTGAATAGTGATAGGCAAATTCCTAGGAGTAACAGGACTACCAAAAACCCTTATCATGGTGTGGTCCTTAAAGTAAAACCAAGATCCCTAATTGTCGGCAATACCTAACATAGGCTTAAGAGCTTTGGGTCTGAGAAATTCCTTATCCTTTGGGCTTAGACCCCACCTAACTTTCTTCTGCAAAATACTCAAAAGCTTCTCACAAAGAAATTTTCAAAAACCAAATACTTTGACTCATTCATATGTGAGTCCTAGATATAGGTCCACAATTGAACAAAAAGTGGCTCTCCTTTAGTCATGGTTACAATCTGCAAATTAGGATGCCATACCTTAAGACCTTTGAACAAAAGTATATGCATTAGGAGAGAGTAATACTTAAAAAAAAATTACTTGCCCATTTTGAAATCACACAAGGTATTATGCAAACCTTGAGCTATCATAGAAGCATAAGTTGTTTATATTACAACCGGTATGCTAGAGGTTATACTAAGAGGTTTATCTCTAACCGGTACTTTGTGGAAACTAGTATATGCATAGAAGACAACTAGTGGATACACATTAGACGACATCAAGATGAAGATCAAGCAGAGATTATATAAGGAGATTTAAGGATAATGGTTCATATATTTAACTCTAACTAGTATTGATTGTTCCAACTAGTATTCGTTGATTTTGTGATGAGTTACCACAAATCGTGATGCATTATCCCACCGACAAATTTTGATCGTATTTTTATGATGAGTTATGATCACTTGACTAGATACACTGCACCTAGTAAATTGTGTTATGATTTTTTTAGGACGACATGAATTCTTAATGTCTATATAATGATATCACAATGAATTATTTCATATGAGTGAAAGTGTTATGTTGTGTGTGAAAAACAAAAGAGTTAAGTTGTTGAGTATGCAGAAGAGAAATGTTGAATATGTTTAGAAGGATCTGATCAACCAATTATTGTGCTACTCAGACAGATCAAACCAATCCTGTTGTTTTCTAACAATCACAACATAATTCAAAATCTCCTAACCGAGTAAGCTCTAACAAGCTTCTTTGTACAAATCCTCTAACAGGGTGATCCATTAGTTTGGATTCAGAAATCCTCCACTGAGGTTACTCCTAACAGGGTACTACCTTTCACGGGGTATAAGCTTCTAATCAAGCTTTGGGATCTCTAACAAGATTCGCTCCTAGCAGAGCACTTTGTAGACCCTAACCAGTCAGTTATCTATTACTGCAGATAGTTAATTTGTGAGTTCCATCTCACCGTGGTTTTTACCTATTTGGGTTTTCCATGTACAAACACTTGTGTTATGGTGGGCGTTTTACTTATTGTGGATGTTATTGTATCATTTTGGATTACATGCATTGTATTTAAAAGTCTTGTTAAGTTCATCTACCGGTTAGTGTTTGAAGTAGTTTTATTTTGGTGTCACTGATTCACCCCCCCTCTTAGTGCTTTTCAAGTCCATCAAACTTTCTATCATCTCCCTTTATGTGTACAGGCCTGAATGATGCCAGTCTTGTTTTATAAAAGTGCTCATTTTTCTTATACTCCATATCTAGCTCTTGGGATCAATAACCCAATTTGTGTTAGGGTTGAGCATGAACACTTTGTTGATAACATCTGTGGTGATCTTTGTTAACATGCCACCTTCACTAGACACAATCTCTCTAGTAACAGGCTTCTAATTTGCAGAAATAAATTCAATATCCACATAGGCATTTGGCACCACAAGTTTTGCCAGATTGCAATCCCATATGTTGGACACTAGAATTCTCTCCTTCTTTTTGTAGCCTCTCCTCCAAAGACTCAAACCTAACGGTGGAATCAATGCATCCCTGATTCGAGTAGAGTGATTGATGATGAATTCATCTGGTCGGGAGCTAGGCTTGGATCTCTTTTGTGTCTCTGATGATCCAGGGATTTGTGCAATTATTTCTTCAGAGAACTTTCTCTTCCCCAAATCAGAAGACTCTGATATTCTTAGGGTTAGGGTTCTACAAACTAATAGAAATGAGAAGCTTATATAATTTGGCTCCAATTTAATCCTACGAAATTCAGACAACAATGAGCATTGGCAATCTAGAAATATGGAGAGAAGGTCAAAAGCTAGTGGGAGTGTAATGAAAGTGCAGACAACAATCGCTTCTTAAAAACCCTAATTATGATAGAAAAAAACACAAAACAGTTTTTAGAATATGCAAAGAACTATAAATACAAATTAGCTGCAGGCCTCCTACATGGGAGGTCTTAAGTTCAAATCTCAAAAATAATTATTCAATAAAAATAATACGAATTAGTGGGAGATCGATGTTAATATAGTAGAGAAATTCATATCATAATGGGCAAAATGGATTCATTAAATGTGGGCAAGTATGTAGGTGTGATGGTCAGTCAACATCAGAAGTGAGCACGTAGTAGATTTAATATTTTTTATTTCACCATTACCAACTTATCTCTTAAGCCTCCTTGGCATTGTGGAGTAAGCATGGTCGTGCACCTTTTCCCAATCGTGCAATTGCATGACGATCTTAGCCATATATCTCTTGTGAAAGTGTCTCTCTTTATCGCACTTAGAAAATGGGGGCATAGGTCCCATGCTCTTATTGTGTGGCTTAGCTGTCCATATTCTCTTATCTTATTGGTCAATAAAGTTACCATCAGCCTTCACAAGTCCCACATGCCACATATGTAGCAACATTGCAAAATTTGACTTTGGATGCATCTTTGATTAGTTATGCAGTCACACAATCACTTATGGTCATTGATCTTTGCCAAACTATTCTCTTAGTAAACTGCAAAGGACGCGACCGTGTCAGGACCACCATTCCACCATGTCAACAACCACATATATGCATAGCGAGATTGAGTGGGTCCCATCTACCATGTAAGCAACAGGGTTGCAGAGTTAATATTTGGCAGCCCATTAATCTAATCACACAACTGCACTCAAACACTAGCGATGGATCTAATCAACGATGAAGGACAGTTAATAAAAAAAGGAAAGGGTGAATCGGATGGCTAACACAAAGGGTCGATCATACAAAAACATAATGGGCCTCAATGGATAACTTAAGCCATCGAAAACTAGCCGCCAGGGGTCATTGCTGAAATAGATCAAAAAGAGAATGCAGCGTGGCTAGGACCTAAGGTTTAGGGTTTTAGGCTTAAACATTTTTAAACATAGAAGATAAACCCTAACCATATGGAAAAAAATATCAAAAATGTTCCGACACTTTAAGGTCTGCCTTCCGCTCTAATTTAGATCTAAGGACCTTTCCAGAATTAAAACAGAGTTAATTCAATCCATGACTAAACATTCATAGAATCATAAAATAGAGATAAAATAGAGTTAATTCAAGCCATGAAAAACATTCATAGAATCATAAAACAAAGATAAAATAGAGTTAATTCAAGCCACAACAAATTACAATATTCTTGGAATTACAAACAAAGTAAATCAGAAAGCCTGAATGTATTTGAGAATACAAATTATACAATACATATTATGAAATCATTGTATGAGCTTCTGGAATTACAATACATATTTATTATTTTCAATTACAATTACAATATTACAATATTCTTGGAATTAAAAACAAAGTAAATCAAAAATCCTGAATATATTTGGGAATACAAATTATACAATACATATTATGAAATCATTGTATGAGCTTCTATAGAATGCTCCACTCTCCATCTGATGGAACTCCAAATTGTTCTAGCATATAGTAAGTGACTTACAAATTTGTCAGCAATTCATAATTGGAAGTGGAAGTTGACATCAATGTTTCATCCAAAATTGCATTCAAGGTTATCAGTGGCTTGGTCATTATGTCCTTAGGAAACAGGTCCAAATCATGCTTCATTTTCTCCTCCATCTTATTTTTAAAACCAATATCTCCAATGTATTGTTGTGTTGTATCAAAAACTCATCGCCAAACAAAGTTTTGTCAATCTCTGCACCTTTCCATGCAGCTTCGTCATCTTTTTTGTAGCCTTATCCAAACATTCTTGTCATTCTCGTAGTTTCTTGCATTTTTTAATGACAGATGAAGCCTTTACTGAGACATCAATGTGGTTGTGAATTCCCTTGGATGCAAAATATTTGTCATTGGATTTGTAGATTGTTTGCAAATTTAATTTGCAATTTTCTCTCTTGAATTCAATTTTCTATTCTGAGCAATGTATTAAGTCAACTTCACATAATGTACAGTGAGATTTCCAATCAATTCAAACAACTGACATAATTGACCAGCCTTCTACATTATTTTCTCCCAAATCTTTTGTTTAATAAACCTCATTGTTTGTTTCCAAGATCCTCTCAATTTTTCTTTGAGAGAGTTAATATCATTGTATGCCTTCTGTAGCTCTTGTGCCAGTCTTTCATTGTTTATTCTTTCTTCCTCAACTTTTTCTTCCCACTGATTTGCTCTTTCCTTCTCTCTGTTCTAATGGTCTTGTAAATGTTTTGTTAAGGCAGTGGCATTCTCTAGATTTTTGTATAATTATACTGAAGAGGCTCTTTCACTTTCAAATTTTTTGATGCTTTTAACTAAGCTTTTCTTCAATTCATTCAGCTCCACCTCTAACTGTTTGTTCTCTGCACTTATAGATGTAGAGGTGACTTTTATATCCTTTTGTGTGATTCATTGCAGCTGTTATCTGCAACTTTCCTCTTTGCTTTCTCATTTTCTAGACGTCTCTATAAATTTTGTATCTCTCTCTCTCTCTCTCTCTCTCTCTCTCTCTCTCTCTCTCTCTCTCTCTCTCTCTCTCTCTCTCTCTCTCTCTCTCTCTCTCTCTCTCTCTCTCTCTCTCTCTCTCTCTCTCTTGAGAAATGATGTGTAGTTACATGTGGACCTAAATCCTTCAACAAAAATTTGAATTCTTTGACGACTTTCTATAATTCAAGGCTCTTGCTAGAAAATACTCAAGAAATGTCATCAAGGTTGTTGAATTGATAATGGGGGTAAATATATAAACATTATTTTTTGATTATTTTTATACATTATATGGATATACTTGTAGCTCATCGTTCCTTATATCCACTAGTAGAAATTGTGTTATATAATATAATAATAGATATTTAAAATATATGGCTAATTCCATGATAGACTCAAAGGTCCTTACACCATAATATTGGGTAGAAGAAATCAATTATTCTTGTTAACTTATGAATCTGGTTCCTCACAAAGTCTTGAAGAGAATCACTCCCTTTGAAGCTTGGATAAATAAAAATTATTAGTTGATAACTTCAAAGTATTTAGATCTCTAGCCATGGCATAAATACATGGATACAATTATAATTCAATGGAACCTTAAGTAGTTCAAAAATTTCAGATATTTGTAGTCTATCCAAATGGTGTGAAAGTTATATCCTACTCCAACCTACCACACATGATTTGTTCATTAAGAGTAATGCTAGTTTTTAGGATTTTCTTTCCAACTAATCACTTCAAATTTATCCTTCTAATATGGACTCATTTGATATGGATGATTCTTTGATGATTCAAATCAATTATTATATATTCCTGAGCTACCTAGGTCTTTTTCTTCTTCTTTTAATTTTGATAGTGAGGTTAGTGATGGGAAATAATCCTCATATTATTTTGGCATTGATTTGGATATTGATATTTTAGGACTTGACTCGCCCACTTCTCATCCTTTTTGGGTTAGAAAGATACTTGATAATGTGGGTACCTGGGTAGGAAATCCAAAAGATGGTAGATGTACACAATCAAATCATCAAAATGAGCTTCATGTTTTCTTTTCCTCTACCTCCAATCCAGGGAAATTTAAACAGACCCATCAAACATACTTGAGTGGGACATTACTATGCACAAGGAATATGATTCCTTAATAAAAAATCAAACTTGGAATTAACATATCTTCTCAAGAGAAGAAAGATGGTTTGATGTAGATAGGTTGGTTGACAAGTGCAAAGTAAATTTATATGCCAAGGGATTTTCATAAGTTGTTGATATTTACTACATAGAGACTTTTGCACACATGGACAAGATGACTTCAACCTAATCTACTCTTAATATTAGCACACCACATAGGTGGTATGTGCATTAGAAGGATGTGAAGAGTATATCTATTCATACAAATATCTTGAGGAAAAGATCGACATGGAGAAACCACCATTGTTTGTTTAGGATTCGTGTTTAGTTTTTAAACATAATAAATATTTGTATGGCCTCAAACAAGCCTCTCAAGATTGGTATTCCAAGATGGATTCCTTCCTCCAAGTTTTAGGATTCATTCACTATTATTTAGATCCTAATTTTTATCTTTTATGATATGATAATTCTTTATTGATATTGGTACTTTATGTTGATATTTTGAACACTCAAATCTCTTCATTAGCTATTATAGTAGTTAAGATAGCTATACAAGATAGTTTTTACATGATAAAATTATGTTTATTACATTCTTTTATTGCCATTTTGATCGTGCAACTTGAATTAGGGATGGTTCTTACACAACCCAAGTATTATCTTTATCAATTTAGTTGATTCTACATGACAAATTGCAAGCCATCTCTCACCCCTTTCTATTTGGAATCAATCTTGAGGTTAATTGTACTAAATTGGTCAATGATATTCTGTATCAAAAACTTATTGGTGATCTCATCTATCTGAATCACAAGATACTTGGAATATCACATGCAGTAGATGTGGTTTTAAGATCATGCGTAAGCGTCATGAGATACACTAAAAATAAGCTAATAGGATTATTCAATACCTTCAAGGTACTCATAGTTTTTAGATTCAATATAGATTTGGTACAAAAGGTTGACTTGATCAGCTTCACAATTTCATATAGGGTCGGTAATACTTAAAATAATAGATCCAATTTAGGCTATAAATTATTTCTATGTTATGGCCCTATTAGTTGGTCTAGTAAGAAGTGAAGTGATATTTTTTTATCATCCATAGAGGTTAAGTACAAGGGAGTTCTTAGTGTGACTACAATGGCTTTTTGGCTTCAAAAATTATTCACTGAATTTGACATTCCTTTCAAGTAGTCCACAATCATCTATTGTGACAACTAAAGCACCATATGGAAATGTTGGAATTTGCTTGAGCACCAATAGTCCAAATATAGATATTTAAATGTTTTACACATGGGAGATCATTCATAGTTAAATCATTTACATATTTTTTTCTAGTCTTTAAAGTAGGTTTTGACATTTTCACCGAACCTTTAACTAAGAGAAAGTTAATTCATATACAAGCTCTTCTTCACGTGTAGTCTACTTCAAGAGTATCATCCTTTTCAAGGTGTCTTTTAAGTTCTCTTCATCTTCTTTCCTCTCTTTTTGGGGGAATTCTTTACCATTGAGTTTTCTCCCTTTCTCAACCTTATGGACTTCACACATGTCCTCATGCTTTCCTTTGTGAGTTAGCATGTATGATTTAGAAGGGTATTTACATGTTTTGTCCTACCTTTCTACCTATTCTTCCATGCCTTTATATGAAAAAAATTTATTATATATTTTACACACCCTCAATTTTATATGATACACATAATTTTGTGGCCACTTCTCATTTGTGAAAGATTTCATTGTATTTACATTTTGATCATGATTGCTCCAAAAAATGTACATTATTTGATTGATGTATCTAATTTGATTATGATTGAATAAGATAAATTTATTTTTCTAAAATCTCACTATTTTTTTTGTTTTCTAAAAGTACTATATATGTAAAAAAAATTAATTTTAGAGGTTTTTTTTAGTTTGGATTTGGGTATTGTTCTAAACTATATGTTATTTGATTATAAAATTCTAAGACATAAACTCTTTCACCCATTCCTTATTTTTGAACGTTATCACCTTTTCTAGAGTTTCATAAAATAAGTGACATATATAGATATAAACTTTAATTGTGTTTCTAAGTTACACTTGCCAATCAATATTGTGCTATTCAGTTAACCCATGAAGGGATAGGTAAAATGTTCATTTGGAAAAATCTTCATAGCATAATATATGAATTTTTCTTGTTCAATTATGAATTGTGAAGAATTATTTATCATGAACGTTTATGACCTATAGTTTTGTATTTGGTAATCATGGATTCACACTTCTGATTAAATCAATTACGTATGTATTTTTGAATTTAAACTCATAATTATGTTAGTATTGACAATAGTATTTTGATTTGATTGCCCATATTATTAACAAACAAATTTATAAAAGTCTTGTGATATATCACATATCTCTAAAATGATTAATACATCTCTTATATTTTTTAGTTTTAATGTTAGATTATATGTGATTCTATCTCTCACGGTTTAATGTGTTTTAAGTCTTATACATATTTATTTGGTTAAGTATTAAGAGTCATGTATGATTAGTTTGCAATCTATATGTGTATGCTAGGTCAAGGGAATTTATCTATAGGAATACACCATGGGTTTTATATTTGGCTATGTGTGTAATATGGTTTCTATCTACTTGGAAAAGGTCTTGAAAGTCTACTAATAGTTGCTAGGATGCTACAAGATTATGCATTGGCTACAAGATTTCATCTACTTGATCATAAATCTTGTCACATTGCTCTCAAGTTGATAATCCTAGCCTTGGGAAATAGGTTATATTTTTGAGGTTAGAGGAAGAGTGATTTGGATCATCAAGATATTTCATAGAATTTGAAATTTGTTCTTGAAATAGAGACTATTCACTTTGCCTTTATTAGAAAGTGTGTTTTCTCTACTCAATGAAAACCCTTTGTTACAATTGAAATTTACTAATATTAGAATAAATATTCTCTAAAACAAATGAAGAAGAAAATTGAAACTCTATTACATTATCATTAAATACATATTATTATTCATAATTTAATATATCCTTAGAAAGAAATTCCTTCATTGACCAAAAGATAAGGGGTAGAATTAGTTGGATTTTTTTTTCTCGTAACCAATCATTTAGAAAGCAATGGGGCTATTGGACCAACTGGATCTCACTTAATGACTGGATCAACGTATGGACCAACTTATAGCTATACTTCTATCTTTGCTTCTATTGTTGGGTATTGATCTTTAGGATATACTAGTAGTGTTGGATCAAGCACTGAATCTACTATTGTTGGTACTATGTGCAGTGAAAAATGATGATGACAAACTATTGCAAAACTAACAAAGATCCAACCACAAGAAACCCTAATCTCACAATAAAAAGCATCCACCATACACCAATGAAGAAACCTAAGAACATGCAAATCAACAAGAAAAACAATATCACCATTCACATGCCAAGTAGGGTTTGATATTCATTGTCTCATATCGCCATTGATCTTGTTGGATATATTTTCTCTTAGATTTTATGGTTTCACAATAGCTCAACAAAGAACATAATTGTGGTTGTAGCTTGATCGAGAAGACTTGATTGCATATGAGTGTTAGGGTTATGAAAGGAAGAGGGCATCCTCTTATATAGAAGACAATATAGGAAATGGGGGGATAATATTAAGAGGTGAAAGGAATAAATGCTTGGCTAGGATTAGAAGGGTAGGTAGAGGAAATAATAAAATAATGAGAGGGTAGGTAGAGTAAAATTAAGAGATGAATGACAAGTGTCATGGAGGAAAAAGCTAATGAATTAATTAAATAAACAAAAAGTCATTTAATTAATAGAGGAAATGTGATCAATTAAATAAATAAAATATTTATTTAATATAAGAAAGGGGATAATTTATATAAATAAAAAATATTTATTTAAGTGAGAAGAGGGCTAGAAAAGGCTAAATGAATTAATTAAATAAATTAAGATTTATTAAATTAATAGAAGACTTTTGATAAAATAATTAAATAAATAAAAATATTTATTTAATTAGGCTAGACAATTTTAGGTGTACATTTTTCCCCTCTTTGAGATAATGTAGCCTATCACGTTGGCTCAAAGAAGATAAGATGAACTGATACAAATTTGCCCTAAGATGGGAATGATATGCCCCCTCAAGAGATTGGAAGAAAATTTTGAAAAAGATCGCAAACAATCTCTCGATAAGAAAGAAAGGATAGGAAGACTATTTGGATAAAGAGACAAGGTCACATGGGAAAAAGAGATTGACACGAGAAGGGAAGATTGACACAATGAACTAGGGTTAGGCAGCCTATATATATAGGCCACAAGAAAAACATCCTCATTTGCATCCACAACATTCAAGAGATCAGAGCATGAGAGATGGCAGAGAGGATCCACCGCTTTGATCGTGTCCAATGGTATTAGAGACCAAATAATATGGGTGAGCTGATAAGTACCTTGACCTCTCTCTATATATTTTTGCATTTATGGCACATTTAATGATTTTTACGATTAGATTTACAAAAATGCGAAAGCAGCGTTTAGGTTAGGAATGTGTCTATGTTTGGTTTGTTTGCATCTGCAATGAACAGGCGCATCTAGGTAGGTTAAGGGCATGTTTGCATGGATAATTATGTCTACGTCAAGGTTTGGGCACGGCTGTGCTGAACAAGCACATCTATGGAAAGAAAGCGCATTTAGGAAGAACAACGTCGCGTCTGTGTTACAAAAAAGTGTTCTGGTTGGATAAAATTGTGTTTGCATAGTAGAAGTGTGTCTATGTCTAAAAAGAAAAGAATTGGTAGTTCTATGATGAACATACGCTATCAATTGGATAAGATGATGAGAGGACTCACTCAAACAGGTGCCCTAGGGAAGACAAAATGAAAACTAGGCTAGAATTGACAATTTTGTGATAAACATACATTATCCATTGGATAAGATGTTGAGACAAATCAGTCAAACAGGTGCCCTAAAACAAGTAGGTTTGCAAAACTTGGGATAGGATAAATCGTTGAATTGATGAAATTCAGTGAGTGCTCTAACTAGATAGGATCAATTGCAATGTGATAAACATATACACTAGCATGCAACACCGTGTGATAAACATAAGCACTAGGATAGAATAAGATATGTAGCATTATGTGATGAACATGAGTACCACTAGGATTGACACGATTGGTTTAACTAGATGCAGGAGTACTTGCGCCAGCTAGAGTCATGAGAGAGGTTCCCATTGAATTAGTGGTTACGACCTGAGTTGACAGCTAAGGATCATGCAGAAATAGATGCAATGGGATTGAGATATGTTCTGTACATACCAGAGATTCAAAGGAACACAAGATTGTTGACCACTCTCATAGAGAGTTGGCACTCAAAGACATGTATGTTTCATTTGCTGACTGGCAAGATGTCAGTCACTTTAGAGGATGTTTACAAGATACTACGAGTGTTGATCCATGGGGATATAGTAGTATACGATTGAGAGGGAGATAGGGATGCATTAAGATAAGTCTTTGTAGACCCAAACCTAGATCTGAGATTAGAACACTTGAGTTGGGAGGTCATGTTTTCCAGCGAACAAAGATTGGCAACAATGCTAGGGGGACTCATTAGTGGGTACCTATGTCCCAACCGAGCGACACAAGGATTGGTTGTTGGCTCGGGGAGGACACTAGAGATATTTCTCATAGAGAGGAGGAGATTTGTGTGGGGGCCATGCATATTGGCATATTTGTATCATGAGTTGCACTAGTTTGTATACCTCGATTGTTGTGGGCTAGGATATGGGGTTACACTACTACAGGTGTGGACTTACGAGCATATTGTTGTGACTAGGCCTATCCACTTCAGATTCAGAGGGCATGGGAAGGAATATGCCCATTTATATAGCATGGTCACTTCCCAGCCATAGATTGGGAATCTAGAGTATTGGCAATGTCTTATCAATGACATAGATAGTGTTAGATGGTGACCATACATAGACTGTGAGGTGTAGGAGGAGGATGACAAGGATTTACCATATTATTTCCGCAACGGGTATTTGATAAGGATGGCTCCTTATATTCTAGACAAGGATTTGATTGACAGCATTACCAGGCAGTTTGGGAGACAACAATGAATACCACGTGGCTCTAGAGAGTTTGCTAGGACTGTGAGAGAGTAGGTCCATCAGGGGCCTATTTTTTCATATGATGTGATAGTCAAACAATTTCAGGAGATGGTTCCTATGCCATGGGATATGCTACCAGGTTTTATTGATGCGGGGATGGATGACAAGTACGCGACCTATTTTGCAGCCCATCTGTTATCGAGGTTGACAAACCTAGGTGAGCCCATACCACTTACAAAGGAGGATGACGATGATGAGGATGGAGGTGGTGATCGATGAAGAAGACGAAGGAGAGGAGGATCTAGGAGGATGGTCTGAGGCAAAGGCAGCCAGAGGGATGGAGGGAGAGTGGAGGGTGTATAGGGAGGTGGGGAGGCAGGGTAGGGAGGGGAGAGGGAGGTAGACCATCGAGACCACCCAAGAGCAAAGGGGGACAAGTACTATATAATCTAGTCCAAGTGCAAGTACAAAGACAAATAGGCTAGGGACGGGAATAGGTACAGGTACCATTTGGATAGGTTCAGGGTGCACGGGGATAGGATGTCCTACAATAGAGAGGGTAGGTAGAGGGAGCCCAAGGAGGATATTAGGAGGAGGAGGATGAGCTACTCATGTTGCGAGAGCTCACATATGGATAGTCCTATGAGATCGATGATCTCAAGAGAGAAGTGACTCAATTGAGGCGATAACTAAAAGAGATGCAGCGTGAGACAAATGAGGCTATACAGAGATCTACAACCATTGAGCAGACTCTGAGGGTGGCGAGGGCTATAGGAAGGGGATACACAGTGTCGGGTAAGTGCAAAAAGATGGTGGTCAAAAAGAGGGGTATAAGTGGACACTTTTTTTTTTTTTTTTTTTTTTTTCTGAAATCAGGTGAACCTGAACTTGGAGGCAAAATTTGAAAGTCATCCACTAAAGATATGAAGATAATCAAAGAACAAAAATTATAGTACTCTGAATCTAGTTTCCAAAATACTAAACATTTTTAAAATTGGATAAGATTAAGGTAGTCAAATACTTCACGCACAAAAAATAGACCCTGATTTTTTTAGAAAAACATAACATAGTGTATGACGTGCGCATCAAAAAAGTCATTTTTAGATTTAGTATTTTGACAAATCCTTTGGCAGAAAGATAGGTAAGAGTGAGAACTACAAGATGTGTATTTTTTTGTAATTTTTTGTTGAGTATTTGTTTTTTTATGATTTTTATGATCGAGCACATCCTGAAAATTAGGTACCTATTCGTGCGCGAAGCATAAGTTGCACTAAAAAAATCAAAAATGCAATTTTTTTAAAAAAATTATATAGAATCAAGTTAACTACGGTAATATATAAATTTTTTAAAATTTGGATAATTATATCAAAACTTATTAAAAAAATGGTGCACGTATGTCTGTGAGAACTATGGAGACACTGGTAAAAGAAATTCAATAATAATATGTTATTGTTGTTCAAATTTTAAAAAAATTATATGGTTAGAAAGCTCAGAAGATGGGTGAAATTATGGTGGAAATTTTAGAAATACCCACTTGATGATGTGTAAACTTGATGATGACAAAGTCGAGAAACCAAGTTGATAAAATAAAACATGCCAAAAAGGAGGGAAATGGAGGGAAATCAAACTTCCAAACCGTAGCTTTGTCATCCAGGCCTATTTCCAAGCCTAAACAGACAAAAGCGCGTATGGGGTACCTATGGTATCAAAAGCTCGTACGAGGTACTTATGGTGTAAGAAGCACGTACGTTCTATCTTAACTATAAAAAGTGTGTACACACTATTTTTACTATAAAAAGTGCGTGCACGCTATTTGTACTATAAAAAGCGCGTGCGTGCTATTTGTACTATAAAAAGCGAGTAAGTGCTATTTTTACTATAAATTGCACGTACGGGTTAAGTTTTTTTAAATTTTGGGAGTGTGTATAATATGCTATTGTCTATATATATAATGTGTATATACATATAATATATAATTTATATATAATATTAAAAATAAAAAATATATAATATTTATATATATATGTATATATATTAAATATATATACACACATGTGTGTGTATGTATGTGTATTGTCTCTCTCTCTCCCCCTCTCAAGCGCGTACAAGGTCTCTCTCTCTCTCTCTCTCTCTCTCTCTCTCTCTCTCTCTCTCTCTCTCTCTCCAATATATCTTCTTTTTGTTTGCATTTATATAAGGTGATAAGAAGATTGACAAGGTGGTCAGTTTTCTTTTTTTTTATAAAGAAGATAGGATATAAAGTAGAATGTTTGAATAAAATGAACGTATTGGTTTCTTTGGATCATGTGGATGTATTGGTTGAATAATATTTATGGGTCGTATGGTGTACTAAGGGGTCATACGGTGTATTATGACCCCTTAGGTGTCGTTATGGGTCATATGGTGTTCTATGATCCCTTAGGACACCATATGACCCCTTAGGACTCCATATTGTGTTGTTATGGGTCATATGGTGTCCTAAAGGGTCATATGGTATTCTATGACCCCTTACGATACCATATGATCCCTTACATGTCATTAGAGGTCATATTGTTTCCTAAGAGGTCATATGGTGTCCTATGACCCCTTAGGACACCATATGACCCCTTAACACACCATACAACCCATAATGACACCATATGGTGTCTTAAGGGGTCACAGGATGCCATATGACCCCTCAAAACATCATACAACCCATAACAACACCATATGGTGTCCTAAAGGGTCATTTGGTGTTTTATGATCCCTTAGGACACTATTTGGCGTCATTATAGGTCCTATGGTGTGCTAAGGGATCATATAGTGTCCTATGACCCCTTAGGATACCATATGACCCCTTAGATGTTGTTAGGGGTCGTATTGTGTTCTAAGGGTCATATGGTGTCCTATGACCCATTAGGACACCATATGGTATAGTTATGTGTCTTATGTTGTTGTATGACCCCTAGGACACCTTATGACCACTTAGGAAACCATATGGTGTCATTAGGGGTCATATATTGTCCTAAGGGGTCATATGGTCTCCTACAACCCCTTAGGACACTATTTGACCCCTTAGGACTCCATATGGTGTCATTATAGGTCGTATGGTGTCCTAAGAGGTCATATAGTGTTTTATGACCCCTTAGGACATGATTTGGTGTCATTATGGGTTGTATGGTGTGCTAAGGGGTCATATGGTGTCTTATGACCCCTTACGACTCCATATGACCTCTTACGTGTCGTTATGGGTCATATGGTGTTCTATGATCCCTTAGGACTCCATATGGTGTCGTTATCTGTCATATTGTGTCCTAAAGGATCATATGGTATTCTATGACCTCTTAGGACACCATATGATCCCTTAGGTGTCATTAGAGGTCATATTGTTTCCTAAGAAGTCATATGGTGTCCTATGACCCCTTAGGACACCATATGACCCCTTAAGACACCATACGACCCATAACAACATCATATGGTTTCCTAAGGGGTCATAGGATGACATATGACCCCTCAAGATACCATACAACCCATAACAACACCATATGGTGCCCTAAAGGGTCATATGGTGTTCTATGACCCCTTAGGATACTATTTGGCATCATTATAGGTCCTATGGTGTCATATGACCCCTTAGATGTTGTTAGGGGTCGTATTGTGTTCTAAGGGTCATATGGTGTCCTATGAGCCATTAGGACACCATATGGTATCGTTATGTATCTCATGTTGTCATATGACCCCTAGGACACTTTATGACCACTTAGGACACCATATGGTGTCATTAGGGGTCATATGGTGTCCTAAGGGGTCATATGGTCTCCTACGACCCCTTAGGACACTATTTGACCCCTTAGGACTCCATATGGTGTCATTATGGGTTGTATGGTGTCCTAAGAGGTCATATAGTGTTTTATGACCCCTTAGGACACCATTTGGTGTCATTATGGGTTGTATGGTGTGCTAAGGGGTCATATGGTTTCTTATAACCCCTTAGGACTCCATATGACCTCTTACATGTCGTTATGGGTCATATGGTGTTCTAACAGGTCATATGGTGTTTTATGATCCCTTAGGACACCATATGATCCCTTAGGACTTCATATGGTGTCATTATGGGTCATATGGTGTCCTAAAGGGTCATATGGTATTCTATGACCTCCTAGGAAACCATATGATCCCTTAGGTGTCATTAGAGGTCATATTATTTCCTAAGAGGTCATATGGTGTCCTATGACCCCTTAGGACACCATATGACCCCTTAAGACACCATACAACCCATAACGACATCATATGGTGTCCTAAGGGGTCATAGGATGCCATATGACCCCTCAGGATACCATACGACCCATAAAACCGCCATATGGTGCCCTAAAGGGTCATATGGTGTTGTATGACCCCTTAGGACACTATTTGGCATCATTATAGGTCCTATGGTATTCTAAGGGATCATATAGTGTCCTATGACCCCTTAGATGTTGTTAGGGGTCTATTGTGTTCTAAGGGTCATATGGTGTCCAATGACCCATTGGACACCATATGGTATCATATGGTGTCCAATGACCCATTGGACACCATATGGTATCGTTATGTGTCTTATGGTGTTGTATGACCCCTAGAACACCTTATGACCACTTAGGACACCATATGGTGTCATTAGGGGTCATATGGTGTCCTAAGGGGTCCTATGGTGTCCTACAACCCCTTAGGACTCCATATGGTGTCGTTATTGATCGTATGGTGTCCTAAGAGGTCATATAGTGTTTTATGACCCCTTAGGATACCATTTGGTGTCATTATGGGTCGTATGGTGTGCTAAGGGGTCATATGGTGTCTTATGACCCCTTAGGACTCCATATGACCTCTTATGTGTCATTATGGGTCATATGGTATTCTAAGGAGTCATATGGTGTCCTATGACCCCTTAGGACACATGCATGGATCCCTAGGATGCCATATGACCCCTGAGAATACCTTTTGACCCTAGAGAGGGAGAGAGGGGGAGGAGAGGGAGGAAATGGGAGAGAGATACACCTAAGAGAGGAGGAGAGTGAGATAGAGACTAAGAGGGAGAGACAAGAGATAAATGAGAGAGAGAGAGAGAGAGAGAGAGAGATTGGGAGAGAAAGAGAGACCTAAGAGGTGAAGGGAGGAAAGGTGAGAGAGAGAGAGAGAGGGTGAGAGATAGAGAGAGTCTGAGTGATAGGGAGGAAGGGGTGGAAGGATATTACAAGATACTAGAGAGAGAGAGGTGCGAAGAGAGGGAGAGAGTGAGAAGAGAGGGAGGGAAAGGGGGGAGGGAGATAATGAGAGAGAGACACCTAAGAGAAGGAGAGAGTGAGATAGAGAGAACAAGGATGAGAGAGAGAGAGAGAGAGAGAGAGAGAGAGAGAGAGAGAGAGAGAGAGATACAAAGAGATAGAGGCAGATAGGGAGAGAGAGAGAGAGCGAGAGAGAGAGAGAGAGAGAGAGAGAGAGAGAGAGGTTGGTAGCCAAAGATGTGATAGAGAGAAGGAGAGAGAATTGAGAGAAAGAGAAATGGAGCAAGAGGGGGAGAGAGAAAGAGAGTTAGAGGGAAATAAATACTTGACAAAGGAAGAGAAAGGGAGGTGGAGAGAATGAGAGAGAGAGACACTTAAGAGAGGGGGAGAGAGTGAGAGATAGAGATATTTGAGAGAGGGAGAGAAAGAGAGGGATATATGAAAGAGAGAAAGAGGGTGAGGGAGATGAGAAAGAGATAGAGAGATACCCGAGAGAGGGAAGAAAGTAGAGAGGGAGATGCCTAAGAGACAAAAGGGTAGGGGTTAAGGAAGAGAGAGGGGGAATGTAGGGAAGAGAGGAGAGACATAACACTCATATGAGCATGTTGATTACTAAAATTTCACTGTGTGAAATTTATAAGAATACTCAAAAAACTAGAATCCGCATTATAACTCTTAGAGATCTGGAACCACTCTCAAACATCCTGACAATATATACATAAAATATAACTTAAATTATAAGAAAGATAAAAGTTCTTATACTTAAATTTTATATTTTATGTATATATCCTACTGAAAAACCTAATGGAATGCTAAGTGAATTGCATTTTATTGACAGACATAACTACGTACGTGGTTTTAGTTTTTAAACCATGTACGCGGTTAGTATGCTTTAAACCACGTACGCAGTTAGTATGTTTAAACCGCGCATGCAGTTTAGCTTTGGTTAGGCTCAGAAAAATGAGCCTAAATGCGTACAAGGTTCTTTAAATTTGAAATACCTCGTGCGCATTTTGGTATTTTTCATGTTTTTTTTTTTGGTGTGTCCACTGTTCTGACCACCATCTTTGTGCACTTACCCTGTCATGCTATGAATTTGTCCTCCAGGAAGGGAGGAGATAACTTACTAGAGGAACCTATACTATGCAATAGTACCTCCATACTTCAGGGCAAGGAGCTATAGTAGTGCTTCACAAATGACAACTACGGGTAGAGATAGACGAGTAACGTCCAGTGGAGGGGTTATGGTTCTGCCCACACCACCAACAGCAAGGAGTGATGAGATGATCTTGGGGCGGGTCCTTCGAGTGCTCAGATTCCTTTGAGGCTAGCCAACTTCAAGGGAGGATCATCATCATAGACCTCTTAGTTCCCATTTTGTATCATTTTTTTATACGATGATATAGACACCTTCGGGTGATTTTGTAGCCATATGATATTTTGACATCATTGTATCATGACACTGATATTTTTTTGACATATATATGAGATGACCTATCCCTGCCATGATTATATACATGCGTTCCTATTTGATCTATGTGATGCTTTTGTATGATGTATGATTTTATGATTCTATATGATGATGTGGTTTATGTATGCATGTTCTATTATGATCCTATGATGCTATGATATGGATGTAGATATGTACATGATGAGATGTAATGCTTTTTGTTATTTTATTACATTTATATATTCTATGGATGATGCAAATGCAGATGGACTAAGTGTAAATGGATGTATGTTATGAGTACTTACATGATAAGATGCATGATCTTTTTATGTCATTTTTATGTTTTATATGAAAATGAAAATGCTCATGTGAGATACTAATCAATGTTGTGTGCAGGATGTGATGCTATCATGATATCTATATGCATGTAATGAAAATGTACTAACATGTGGTGATGGATATGAAAACTAAATGAAATGCAAATATTTTTGGCATGTCATTATACTTAGTCATGTGATAGCAGGCTACATAGACTCAAGAAGGGACGATGGAGGACAATCAAGAAAAGGGGATGGAAGGTAGAAGATATGGAGGTGAAAAGAGATTCTTGTGCTATTATCATCATTGAGCTTTATTATAGAAAATAGGTTATGACAATCTAGATATGTGTTCAACCTAGAAAGTCATTGTACCTCTTTGCATTGAGATCAAACAATCACAATCAAGGAATTCCCCAATTCACACTAGACTCACAATGTGCTCATATCCTTGGACGAGCCATAATATTACATCCACTGACAACAAAAAATAGGTGAACATACCCCATCCTCACTTTTCTAGTCAAAGACATCTTGGAGATAGAATCTCTAGTCAGAGACATCCTGGAAAAGCTAAAAGATGTCATTGAAAATAAAAGATAAAATCAAAATAAAACCAAGACTTGACACCAACATAAACTGTAATCCTCAAGTTATTAGTGTTTCTTGCCATATATGTTAACATGTTTGATCTAGTCACAATGTTGTTTTCCTGATAAAGGATGGATAATGCTGAAAAAACATATTGCTGACAAGGTCTGTTGAAAGATTTGATTTGCAGAAAGCCCATTGTTGTTGCATCTCACTTGAAACTGACTAAATTCATCAAATTGATACTTTATTATGGAGAAGAATGGAACTTTATTGCAGATCGACGATGCAAGTGACATTTTATTGCGGATGGTGCATGAAAAGGAGGAATGAAAAGATGATGCTCCTCAAATCATGCGATGCTCAAGGTTCCTCTTCCATCACCAGACTTAGGTTTTTGCCCCAGTTACATATTGGACCTAATTTATTATGGAAGGAAAGGGTGAAAAAGGGTTTATTATTAATGGCGAACCAATCTTACGTAGATCAATGACAAGCCAAGATGGGAATGGGTAGATTTTTTATGGGATGGTAGGTTGTGAGTGTGTGAAAAGTGAAAAGATGGAATTGAATCCTAAAGGAAGGAGGAGCGAAGTCTCTACACATGACGTTAGTAACCCGATTTTCACCACGATACTTGCCTAGGGTGCCACCAAAGTGGTTTTTACTATTGGACGAATTTATCTCTTTACTTTTTTTTTCAATTTTTTCATCTTTTTGTGTGACAAGGCGCCTATTTGCTAGGTTTTCACTATAGTGATGAATTTTTATATTTTTATATTTTTTTTGTATCTTTTGATATTTTTTTATTTTTGATATTTTGTTTTGAATTTGTTTTTTGATATTTTTGAATTTTTTGATTAGGATACTCTGAAAAGCTATGTGTAAAAGTTGTGAAGGGGCATGATAGTGATAGGATCATCCAAAGGTTCTCCATCTAGCATTGAGAGCTGATATACACTTGATCCATATGTTGTTGTGATGACATAAGGGCCAAGCCAATTTGGTTTTAACTTATGCTTCTTTTCTATATCTTGTTGACTCTTAGGGTTTTCTAATCTTGTAAGAGGGAAACCCTATAGTCTTCATCATTAACCAGATTGTACAAAGAAACTCACAAGGATGGTAACTTGACCTCAATAGGCAAGATAACTTTTGCACCATAGACAAGTGAATAGGGAGTAGCTCCAGTAGTTGTGAAAACACTTGTGTGATAGGCCCAAAGTGCAAGGTTGAGTTGGATGTGTCAATTACAACCAACATCATTGATTGTCTTCTTGAGGATTCTGAGAATGGTTTTGTTAGATGCCTCAACTTGACCATTACCCTGAGGATAATATGGGGTGGAAAAGCAATGATTTATATGGAATTGATCACAAATCTCATGAACATCCTAGTTCTTGAAGGGACGTATGTTATCTGTAATGATGGAAAGAGGGACACCATAGCAGGAAATGACATATTTGAGAATGAAGGTAGAGATTTATTTTCTGGTGACTTGAGTGAGGGGAACGACTTCAATCCATTTCATAAAATTTTATGTAGTTGTGATGATGAATTTATGGTCATTGGAAGGAGGGTGAATCTTTCCTATGAGATCAAGTCCCCACTGACAAAAGGGCTATGTAGTAGGAATTGGCTGAAGTTCCTGTGTTGGTGGATGAATAAGGTCTCCATGAATCTAGCACTGGTTACATTTCCTGAAAAAATTGATATGAGTCTTTTTCCATAGTGGTCTAGTAGTATCCATTCCTCATGAGTTTCTTGGCTAAGGACAGACCACTAGAGTGGGCACCACATATACCTTTGTGAACCTCACATCATGCAATCTAAGTTTCATCACCTTCTAAACATATAAGGAGAGTATCATCTAGACCTCGACAATAAAGGTTATTGGCTACAATGATGTAGCGAGAGGATTAGTGAATGAAGGTATGATGTTGATTATTGGAAAGGTTAGGTAGAAGAGTATTGTTGCAAAGGTAAGTGAAAATGGCATTGTACCAATGGGAATCAGGACCAATGACACATATCATCTCTGTATGAGTGATCTCATACAAGGGAACCAAAAGATTATCTACCAATAACTCAAAGAGGGTCTCATTGTGTGGCATGTCAATCAAAGAATAAATAGTAGCCATGGCATCTATGACTCAATTATTATCCCTTGAAATATGTTCAAAGATTATCTATGTGAAGTATTCCTTGAAGTCGTCTACCATTTTCTTGTGTGGAATTAACTTTTAATCTTTTGTCTAATAGTCATCATTTGCTTGGAGAATCACAAGTTGAGAGTACCCAAAAAGATGAAGTTCTTGGATCTTCCATTGAACTATGATTCGTAGACCTATTGTCAATGCTTCATATTCTACTATGTTATTTGTGCAAGGGAATGACAATTTGTACAACTTAGGAATGGAGTCCCCTTGAGGTGTGACGAAGAAGATACCAGCTCCTGTGCCATGTTGCATGTATAAATATAGTTTCCAAGGCTTTGAATTTGTTACCACAAGAATGGATTCATCTAGGAATTATGAAACCATAGGAGTGTCATCAATCATAGGTGCATCTATGAGCTGGTCCGTAATGGCTTTTCCTTTAATTTCTTTCCTATCCATATATTCAATGTTGAATTCACTCAAGATCATAACCCCTTTAGCCAAACTGTCAGTGAGTGTTGCTTTATTGAGAAGGTATTTGAGTGGATCTATTCTTGCAACGAGCTTCATTTTATGAGTTAGCATGTAGTGATGCATTTTCTGCAAAGAAAAAATCACAAGAAGACACACATGCTCAATTGAAGTGTAATTAAGGTCATAACCAACCAATGTGCGATTGATGTAGTATATATCTCTTTATTTGCCATCATTATCTTGTTGTGCTATAAGTGCCCCCAGTGCTATTTGTGTAGCCAATATATAGAGTAGTAGGGGTTTTCCTTGAATATGTAGCATCAATTCTAGCGGATTTAGAAGATAGTCCTTAAGAATATGAAAGTCTTATTGGCATTTATCATCCCATTTAAACGTAATATTTTTGTGAAGTAGATGTTGGAAAGGATGACATTTATCTGCAAGTTGTGCGGTGAATCTTCGTATTGATTGGAGTCTTTCTTGTAGAGACCGAAGTTGACTGATATTCTATGGTGGTGGCATCTCTAGTATAGCTTTGACTTTTTCTAGATCAGCTTCAACTCCCCTTTGTGAGATAATGTATCCAAGGAGTTTCCCGGAGGTCACCCAAAAAACACACTTCTTGGGATTCAATATGATTGTATTTTTCCAAATATTTAAAAACCATTAAGAGAATATTGAGATGTGTTTCTCTAGAAACTGATTTTCCTAGGAGGTCATCGACATAATCTTCAATTGTAACATTCATGAGATCATAAAATATAGTAGTCATCGCTCTTTGGTATGCAATGCTTGCATTCTTTAATCCAAAGGACATGACATTCTAGCAGAAGCTACCCCAAGGACAAGTAAATGTTGTTTTATGTTGGTCTTTACGTGCTATTTTAATCTGATTGTACCCAAAGAATCCATCCATTAGGGATAACATTGCATGACCAACTGTAAGATCTGCTATCAAGTCGATGTTCGGTAATGGGAAATAATTTTTAGGACAAGACTTGTTAATGTCTCTGAAGTCTATACATATCCAAATGCTAGGATTTGGTTTTATAACAGGTACAAGATTAGAGATCCACTCAAGATAATCAATCAGCCTAATAAATCCAACATCCAATAATTTCTCAAGTTCCACCTTAGCCAATAGTGCCACCTATGAATGCATCTTCCTCAATTTATGTTTTACTGGTTTAGCTCCTAGAGTAACTGTGAAGTGATACATAACTAAATTAGGATCTAGTCCAGGAATATCAACGTATGACCAAGGAAGTTGATTTTTCGTTTGGTGAAGAAACTGATAAACTTTGGTCTTTCCTTTTCTATCAAAGACTCCATTAAGAAAATCTTGTTTGGAACTTTCTCTGTGTTGATATGTGTCTTGATAGTTTCTTCTACCAACATGGATGATTTTTCTTCATATGATGTCATTAGGATAATATCAAACCTTCCATCCTCAGGTGCCTCAGAGAGTTTTTCACCCTTGGATACGTGCTTTCTTTTTACTTTTTTTGGGTTAGACAATACCAAAATGTCGTTTTCACCATAAGACACATTATTTGTTTTTATTTTTATACTTTTGCGACTAGAAGGTCCAACACCCTCACCAAAATATGTCATGCTATCGAGTTCTATGGTGTACCTTTCTTTGTGGTCCCCAAGTGGAAGATCATCCTGGATGCCAAGGTAATAAATGAAGGCATCATATTTTTCAAATGTCTCAAGTGGTATAGCACCTTGTTGGTCCCAATCAATGAGTTGTGGATGAACAGGGGGAAGGCCATTTGTGTTTTCAAAGTCAGCAGGGGTAATGGCAAAGACACAAGAGTCTTTGAGTATGTCAATGCAATTGTCGAGGTCATCACTAACACTCTCCTCATCAATGTCGATCATAAATGAATCTAAATTAACATCACTAGAATAACACTCAGCAACTGGAGTCCTCACTTTTCACAGTTTCAACCTAGAACCTAGAGATGGGGATGGTTTGGGATTCTCATATGTTTTTTTCGATGATTCTCCTTTATCCTTTTGTTCCTTTTCTATTGCACCAACTCTGAATTTCTCTCTAAATATTTCTTCTTCAGTAGGTTTTCATGGTTCTCTGAATGTTTTGGTGAGCTCATAATCACTAGATGATTTATCTGAACCACATTCCCATTCATTAGAGTTTATGGAATAGTGTCTTTCTTGTTGTTCGTCATTAATGGAGATAGAACATTTGATTTGTAATGCTTTTGTAGTGTTTTTAGCACCCAATATGAAGTGTAGGAAACCAAGTCCTTTGGTGCATGGTTTCTTGAATCCTAATTCTGGTTGCAAAGATTCAACAATACCTTTCTTCCATAAGCCAAGAGGGCCTTTTCCATCATACCCAAATTTTTGTAAGAACTTAAAACATTAGCCATATCTCTCATATGTTATTGTAGGATGCTCCTATGTGTCATCTTGAGGTTCCTTGTAAAGCATTTTGTAGAGATCTTCTTCTTCCATCTCACCGCATTTCTTGAATGTAGTAGGAATCCATTTTATTGTGATTATTGATACTTTCTTGGAAGGATGTGGTCATCAATAATCTTTAGGAGAATCCATTACTTGTCTCAGGTGCATGGTTTGATTTAAATTGTACTCTCTCATGCCTTTGTCCTTATATTTATCCTTAATCATAGATGGGTGATATTGTTCATATGGAGGAGGGACATAATTGTAGTGTGTAAGGACCAATTGGTATAGTATTGTGATAAGGATCATTGGGTCTATGTCGATTGTACATGTCATGTCCATGAGAATAGGAGGTATCATAAGAATGATCTTAAGTGTTGCCCCCAAATCAGACATGACATCTTCTCATGTCATGATTTTGAGTTTTCCCTTGAGTATAATTGTATCATTTGGTATGATCATGATTTCTAGTATGTTATTGGGCATGTGTATTATTGTTTTTTCCTCCATGCAGAAGAGCGAGTACAGGGTTGTTCATGAGAAGTTCTAGCAAAATTGGCATAAGTGTGTATTTGGAACTTCTAGTTTTTGAAATAGGGAGGAAGGTGACTCAGGAACAAGACGTTTTCTATTACCACCACTATGTCTTCTAGGACTCGCATTAGCTTGATTTGCTTGATTAGGATCATCCTCCAAAATTTGTGACACATCAAAGTCATGGGGTAATCTTGCTCCACTATTTGCCATGACTTGGAATAAGTATTGTCTATCCATTTTCATGATTTCCTCAACCATTCTATTGAACTTGGGATCTATGATAGTTTTCTCGACATTTGCGGAAGTGATAGACACATTGTGATCATCATTGTCATTCTCATGGTTGTGCACATTATTGTTGTCATTGTCATTGTTTGGTAGATTACTGCAATTTTCAAATGGGTTAAATAATTCTTCTCCATCAAAATCATAGGTACTCATGTTGAGAGATCTTATAGCTTCTTCAACTTCCCTTCTAGACCTCTATGAAAGGGTTTCAACCTTGAACTAAAGTCTTGACCAAAATGGAAGATTGGAGGAAAGTGCAAAGATTATGGAAGCCCAAGAGAGAAGCAAAATGTAAATGAATTTAGGGTTGACTTGCAATATCAAAAAATGTAAGACCAAGATATGTATGTTCTAAAGTAAGGTGTGGCTTCCAAAGAGATGACAGATCTCTTGATGAGGTAAGTTGACCTTGACTCAAGAAAAACCAAATGGGGCCCTAAGATGATGGATCTAATACGGGAACCACTTAGTGATGTGTTGTAATGTGTTTGTGAGGTGATAAGGACAAGAAAAGTAACCTTTTGACTCAAGTTTAGAAGATGTGTATGAGAAAGTGCAAATGAAGGAAAATGATTTGACAATGTGGGACCAAAACAGGTTGACTGAAAAATAAAGCCCTATAGGAAGCAACCTTAGAAGCTCTTTGAGTCTCAAAACCTAAGGCTATTTTTCTTGACAACTTTTGCAAAATTTCTCTATTATGAACCATAGACATATTTTCAATCAACCCAGACGTAATTTCTTGTCTAAGACATAGTTTTACTGAACACAGACGCATTTTCTGTTGATACTAAAACTATTTAATCTCTGATACATAGACATGTTTCTATGCTACACGGATGCAGTTTCTCAACCTAGATGTCGTATAAAATGACACAGACATGCTTTATGTTGATACTGACAGTGTTTATTCTCTGATACACAGACATGTTTTTGTACTGCACAAATGCAGTTTCCCAACACAGATGCGGTTTTAACTAACACAAACGTGTTTCTGAGAAAGTTTTCTAGTTTTGTTTGATGTGATATTGCTGAAAGTGACCAGATCTTAATGTTGAGCTTTTCACATTAAAAAGACATAGAAAACAATGAAGACACAATGTTTGAAGGTGTTTTTGTCCAAAATGATCGTAATGTGTATGGTCTTAGGTTGAATTAGCCCAAATTTCCATGGGTCTAGCACAATTGAAAACACATCAAACACTTTCTTAGCCTAAGGTCAATGTTCTCATGGTGGTAACCTTAGCCCACAACTTGGAATCTTTGTCGGCTCAAGTGTAAGGACACCTTGAGGGGTGTATTCATTATTTTTGCCTTTTTCATGAGAGGATAGCTAGGGATCTCCAGGACTAGAAGGATAACCCTATCACCCTCTCCCTGGAAAGCTAAAAGTAGCTTACGCTAAGCCAAGTATTTATGTCTCATCCCATGGGAGCCTTATGGTGAGTATCTTTAGGGGAAAACTAGCTATCCCCTTGCATTGAAGCTATCACAATGTTCAATCAAAAAAGGGTGGGCTACTACTCTAAATGTCTCTAGTCATTTTTTGGGGCATCTAGTAGCCATACATGCAAGATTTCACTCATATTATGAGGCCTCCCAGTCTGTAGAGGTTACGCTGTAAGGTTTTGTCACATCAAATGACACTAGAGGGTACAGGTGTCAGTATGGAATAATCATTACCAGGTGATAAGGGACTTTCATCCAAAACCACAATCATTTATATAAAAGACAAAAATAAAATACCACTTGGGTCATTCCCTCTCACAAGATGGGAGACATGCCCTCTAAAGATGATAACAATCTCTCTCACACTCAAGATCCATGAAGGCGAGGGGAGATGATACTTTTATTATCACCTTGGGTTCTAAACTAAACACAATGTGCCAAAGGCACAAGACACACCAAACAAAATTACCCTCAACAAACAAAGAAAATGCCAATGAAATCATGTGAGCCTAATTAGACTAGGAAATTAAAATGCAAAGACACACACTAAATATTACCCTTGCAACAAATGATTAGTAGTTTTGATAAATTACCCCAACCTACAAGCACACAAGTTAGGTTAATTTTAGAAATCCAAATTGAAATATGAATTAGGAGGCCTTTGACAAAATGTTTTTCTCTTCAAGGAAACTGCACCACTTGTTAGTCCAATCAAGAAGGTTAGGCCAAAACCAAATCTGAAAAACCCTAAAATCAAAAGGGAAAATGAAAACTAAAAATAGAAATGCAACTATACTAGAATCAAATGCAGAAACAAGACATGCATGCATAAATATTGGTTGTAGATACAGTTTCAGGATCTGAGACTCGCAAAACATAGATCTGAAAAAGAAACGCGAAAATAAATAGCGCAGATGTGAATTTTGGCAGAAGACGCGAGAAGATGAGGCACATACGTGACTTCTGAAAAACCTGAACCTGCAGATCCACATAAAACTAAAATACAGAAACAACCGACACAGACGCGATTTCTGACCAAAGATGCTGAAAAACAGAACACAAATGCAATTTCAGAACCTATAACCTATAGAAAACAAAAAAACTAGAAACACAGATGTGAAATAGGGGAACACAAATGCAAAAATCGAACAAAAATGTTGTCAAAAATATCGCAGACACACAATAAATCAAATTCATCGTAAATCCGACCCGCAACTCGACAAAAAAGCTAAAAAAAACCAACAAAAGTTAAAAACAAACGGACAAGAGTCTCACTGGGTGTGCCAAAATGTGTGGTGAAAAATGATGATGGAAAACTACTACAAAACTAACAAGGATCCAACCACAAGAAACCTTAGTCTCACAATAAAAAGCATCCACCATACACCAATGAAGAAACCTAAGAACATGCAAATCAACAAGAATAAAAATATCACCATTCACATGCCAAGTAGGGTTTGATCTCCATTGTCTCCTATCTCCATTGATCTTGTTTGATATATTTGCTCTTAGATTTTATGGTTGCACAAGAGCTCAACAAAGAATGAAATTATGGTTGTAGTTCAATTGCAAGAAGACTTGATTTCATATGAGTGTTAGGGTTATGAAAGGAAGAGGGCATCCTCTTATATAGAAGACACTACAGGAAATGGAGGGATAAGATTAAGAGGTGAAAGGAATAAATGGTCAGCTAGGATTAGAAGGGTAGGTAGAGGATATAATAAAATAATGAGAGGGTAGGTAGAGGAAAATTAAGAGATGAATGACAAGTGTCATGGAGGAAAAAGCTAATGAATTAATTAAATAAACAAAAAGTCATTTAATTAATAGAGGAAATGGGATCAATTAAATAAATAAATTATTTATTTATTTTAGGAAAGGGGATAGTTTAAATAAATAAAAAATATTTATTTAAATGAGAAGACGACTAGAAAAGTCTAAATGAATTAATTAAATAAATAAAGATTTATTTAATTAATAGAAGACTTAGGATAAATAATTAAATAAATAAAAATATGTATTTAATTAGGCTGGACAATTTTAGGTGTCTGCAGGTACTAGTTCAACTAATGGATCAACAGAGTCGACTATATCGAGATCAGAATCATCGACTGGATCGACCACTACAACTACCCCTCGGCCTATTCACAAAGGATCGAGGTTCCTAGCCTATTCATTGGGAAATCATAGATAGGTCGGGGCCCCCAGCCTTTTGCAAATAGCTCGAGGTTCCTGAATCTACTTCTCTATGAAAGTATGGTTTTATAGACAACTCCTCTGCATCATCATATATCGAGTTGCTCATAGACCAGTCCCAGAAGCTCGGACTTTGGGTTGCCTTATCGATTCAACCTTACCTACCTCAATGCATAATTGATAAATCAAAGTGCCTATCCCTTCGCCCACCTGAAGTCAATTACTTGAATGAAAGTCCTCAATTACCTAGAGTTCTTGAATGAAACTAAACCCTAGGAATATGTCTTTTCCTCCCCCAATCCTATCTATGTAGACCGATTGTTTCGAAGATGAAACAATGTCAACCACCCACTATAGTTCCCACCCAACCTTATTCTAGTAGGTTAATTAATAAGTGTGAGGATATAGTTGGATGGAGAAGAGGAGTTTAAATGGGGGGAGTGGAATAACTTGACTTTTCAAATTCGATTGATAATGAGAGAAGGAGATTGCATTCGAAGAAATTTTGACCCCAAGGTCAGGTGGAGGGCTTCTAGTTGGTCAGTCGAGCGCTTGCCCCCATTCAATACTATCATTCACCACTCCATAGGATGATTGATAGAGTGGAATTGGTGAGATTTATATAATGAAATTCATTGTTGGCAGCCCCCTGAACCCACCAACAATAGACCTTTCTTTGGTACTTCAACCTCCCACCCACCCTGACTAGAAGGGGATAGCATGCCATAGTACTCCTTGAGTTGGTTCATTGTTGATCCCAAGGCAGGAACTCTCATTACCACACTCATTATCACAGATTCAATGTTACAAAGGCTAAAACTCTTTGAAGGGATGGGGGTCGAGGAGAACGAATTCATAGGGTAGGGCATTTATTGACATGGTGGAATGGCAATGTCTCCACCTTTTCTACTAATGGTTCCACCGATGCTACTGCTAGTGCTACTGGATATGTTACTGGGCATGCTGCTATGGGTAAGTACACAAAGATGGGGGACCAAAAATATGCCAAAAATTTTTTTGGCCCCCATCAAGCCTGTGTGCACTATTTGGCACACGCCAAATAGGTTTGGCATGCGCCAAATATGGCAAGCACCGAATTTGGCATGCGCCATATGGTGATGCATTTTGACAATTGCATTTTTATTTTGTAAAGCACAATTTGTCTTTCCTTTTCACTCTTTGTCTCAGAATATATACATAAAATAGAATAAATGTCACTTATACTTTAAGTTATATTTTATGTATATATTGGCAGGATGTTTGAGAGTGGTTTCAGATCTCTAGGAGTTATGATGCAAATTCTAGTTTTTAGAGTATTCATACAAATTTTAGTAATCAACATGCTCGTATCAGCATTCTCTCTCTGGTCTCTCCCTCTCCTTTCCTGCATTTCGCCCCCCCTCTCTCTCTCTCAAGTTTCTCCCTCTCTTTCCCTCTCTCCCTCCCTCTCTTGCACTTGGGCTTTCTCTCCCTCTAGTCTCTCCCTCAACCGCCACCTTCCAACCTTTCTCTCTCTCCCTCCCTCCCTCTCTTCACTTTGCTCTCCCTATTTATGGTTGATGGAAGGAAAATAAAATACAAGGGAGAGATTGAGAGAGAAAGATTAGAGAGAAAGTGAGAGAGATAGAGGGTGGAAGGGAGTGGTTGATGGAAAGAAAGGAAAATACCAAGGATAGAGAGATCTTAAGTGAGAAACAAAGAGAGAGAGTCAAAGTGAAAGAAAGAGGGAGGGAGGAAGGAATGGATTTAGGGAGAGACCATAGAGAGATCAACTGGGAGAGATGGAGGGAGGAAGGGAGAGGTTGATGGAAAGAGAAGGATATATCGAGGAGAGAGAGAGGAAGGGTTGGAAAGAGAGGGAGATTAAGTGGGAGAGGGAGGGAGGGGTTGAGGCAAAGAGACAGCCCAAGTGAGAGAGATAGAGGGAGGGATGTTAGGTCCAACTAGGAAAGCTAATGTACTGAGAGCGGAGGGGTGAATTAGTACTTCAAAACTTTTCTTCATAAAACAATCTTACTGATAAACATAAACTGTGTATAGCTGATCTCATAATATATAATGCTAAAACATAATCATAGAAATAACATTCATACACATTTCACTCCATAACTCATATATTTTGGTTACACAGAAACTCTTTGTTAGAGAGAAACACTGCGGTGGGGATGGCACCCACAACTTCACTATTGCAATAATAAAGGTTGCTCGGTTAGAGCTACATGTTTAGCTATTTTTGATAGCTTACCCTATTAGGAGTATCAAGATCTTTAGATCTACCTTGCTAAAGTATTTTACAAACACTTTTACAAAATTTTGTACCTGGTTAAAGGCTTTACAATTTATAGACTTTGTTAGAGTCTTTTACCCTATTAAAGGTTTCTATTACAACTCAAATAATTCAATCAAAATCTTTACAGATATCTGCAACTTTACATCTAAAATGTTATAGCAGACTCTATGTGCTCAATATGAAATTACCTTGCTCATAGCATCCCTCGATAATTGATAAATTAACTTGGTGACCTCTTCTGTATACTCTATCCCTTAAACTGTTTTCTGAAAAACCTTCTCGGTGACCTCTGAATATCATTGTCACTCTTCACATCTTATCTTCTCTCATGATTTTAGATACTCAAATCACTCTGTATATATAGATCTCTGAGGCGGTGATCTTGTTCATACATCGATCATACAAACATGTTTTATCGAATGAATAAACATAGAAATTATTTCATTGGATAAACTTCCTCAAAATCATACAAAATCTTTGAATGCAATTTCCTATGTAATAACAGTTCCCTGTTCTCGAATCTTGTAACACGTTTCTACATATGTGTCCAGGTTCATTGAATCTGGTAACACATTTCCACTCGGTTCAGATTAACTCGGTATACCTTCTTTGCTACTCGATAGGCATAGGAAATTTACTCGGTAGGCAACTCGGTATCTCTCATCTCGGTGACTAGCCTTTCTTCTGTAACCGACAGCCTTAGTACATATCGACTGAATATTTTGGTAGTATTAAGTGACTAGAGTATATAGGATGACTTTGGACATAAAACTAATGACAACTTAGTAAATAGTAACAATCTCCCCTTTTCACATTAGTTTGGTATGTTTGACAAAACTCCTTTCAAAGTCATAACACAAAATTTATATACTTACAAAATTTGACTGAAATGACAGTATATACATTTGTTCAAATACATACTTCAAGTACATACTCCCCTTATCAATATGTTGTACATAACTTGATTTGCATGCTCCTGATGTACTATGTTCCCCCTGTCAATGTCACCTGTACACTCGGTACACTCCCCCTTTTTGACAAACATCAAAACTAGTTACCATTAGGTGGGGGAAACTGGTCAAAAATAGATTGATACTTAGTGCGAGCGTCTTTGAGAGCATTGGTAAGGGCATCCTTGACACTTTCCATTAAAGAATTTTGAGCTATAATATCAGCTGACAATGAAATCAAACCATCTAAAGTGCTTCCCTTTGGTTGAGTGGATAATTGTGTAGCTCGGTTGATCTGCTCTTGAACGGATGATAAATGGGGAATAAATAATGTTTGAAGAGTCATAATATCCATCCTTATTTTGTGCTCTACATTTTGAAGTTCTAATTGCTGAGCCATAAGAGTTTGTAGCTTTGTATAAAAATGCTGAATAGAATTGGGCTTCGTAGTCAGTGTATTGGAGAGATCGGTAATCTCTTTTTCAATGACTTCGGTCTTATGCTTGATATCTTTAATAAAGAATGAAAATGTACATAACTTTTGGAATAAATAAATAATGTGCTTGCGTTGAGGGGACAACTCAACAATGAATCCAACAAGCTTGACTTTACCTATAGCAATTGCTTTCTGCACTTCTTCAATCATCTTGGTAGTTAGCTCTTTTTCTTTTAATTTGCTAAGGTATTCTGATGCCTCTACTCCTAATGCTTCTAATTGAGTGAGTAGTTCATCCAGTTGCATATGGATGGCAGCATCTTTATTGATGGTAGTTTCAGGTAGCATGTCTATCAATAATGCTTTGATCTTCTGTAGTACTCGGTTCTTCTTCTGAGTAGCTATCTTTTTTTCCTATTCTACTTTGGCTTTACACAGCTCTCCGAATTCAATAAGTGCTTGCCCTTTTAGTTTTGAAATGTCAACATTCGGCAACACAATAGGCTTTGACAGATCTACCTTAAAATTGTGCTTCTTTGCTTTCTTCTCTTTGGATGATGATGCTTTCATCGGTTGAATGAGTACAATGGCTTTAGAGGCTTGTTCTTCCTCAGTATGTTGCTCGGTGGAAGCAACACTTTTGTCAGTTTCTATACCCTCTGATGTAACCTTCGGTGTTTCCTTGCTTGGGGTCTTAGTGGCAACAGTTTCAGTGTTTGTAGGTGCTTGAGAAGTTTGCTCGCCTGTGGCTTGAGAGATAGATTCACCTTGTGTAGCCTTTTGATCCTCTTTACCTTGTGTAGTTTGGCATAGGCATTTCCTTCTATCATCTCTTCTTCATGTGCCTCAGTGTCCATGACATCTTCATCTAGTTGAATGGTTGAAGCAGGATCTTGCTCGATGATTTCAACTATTTCCACTTCACCTTGAGGTTCTTTAGTTTGAATTTTGAATATGTCTTGCCATTTTTCTTTAGTTTCCTTCTCTACTTCAAGATAAAGACCATTCATCATTTTCAAGGCCCCTTTGCTTTACTTGAAAATTTGTCTGGTAGTTTTTCAAATGATTTCTTATATCATCTACTCACATGTCTGGAAAGAGATGTACCAAAACTCTTTCTCTTATCTGCTTCTCCGAGTCCATAGCATATTTCCATCTATTGTCAATATGAGAGTACAATGCTTTTGGAAGAAAATTAGTTACTTCCAATGGAACTACTCTGAATTTGAGAAGTGTACACACTATTGATTCTTCTATTTGCCTCTTTTCTTCTTTTGTTCGGGAGTCATATTTTACATACCTAAATGATCCAAATCCTCCATATTGTTTCAATTTTGCACAAAAATTGTCAACACTATGTACATCTTCCTTTGTGCTTTTAACAATCTGAAATTTATTTGGATCTTCAGATTCAGTGTCACTTGACTCCTTATTCAAAATGATTCTTCTGGTCGACTTTCTATAAGTCTTTGTAACTTTAGGCAATTCAACATTTTTCTGCCTCTTACCGAGTGACACGGCAGATGATCTAGTGTTAGGTCGCTTAACTAATGGAGTCGGTGATACCTTAGTTGTATCCTATTTCTTTCTTTTCAAAATTTTGCCCTTTGGAAACTCGATGCTTAGTGTAATTGTGGCTTCTTGAGCTTCAGATTCTTCCTCGATTGTAAGTTGATCATTTTTCCTACCTATTGGCTTAGTAGGTGTGGAGGTAGAACCTTCTCCGAATTTCTCAGTTAAAACTTTGATCATTTTAGTGGCTTTTCTGGTAGCCTTTGGTACCACAATGCTCATTTTTACTTTTTCTTTTACCTCTTCATAGGTACCATACCTGATCTCAGTCGAGTGCCTTGGAAGTGCCAGAAAGGCATCTATCTGTTGTTGAGTAATACCAAGATCAATCTCATAACCCATAGGCGGTAAAGATTGAGTTCTAGGTTCTACTGCATTGACATAACAGTAGTCGGTGTCCACTTCAAAACATATAGTATCCTTATATTTTTCCACTAGCTGAGGTGGGATCTTGTACCTGTTATGCATCTTATCCTGAAATTTGTTAAAGTAATCATCCATTATCTCATTGAAATTATCACCTAGCTGATTCATAAAATCATTTATTTGATGGGTGATTGGTCGGTGTAATTCCCAAATGATGTTACTGACTGAAGGAAAGAACTTCTGAAAATAGAAGAACATACACACTAAGAGTGACCCAAAATTTAGTGTGTTAGCAGTGTTATTCTTCTTAGGTTTCCTTATTGTGTTGAGATTTTCAAAAAGGTTCTTCAACAATACTTCACATAAATCAACTTTCATACCCTTTTTCACAATTTTATAGGCCAAATCTACAGTTGCACACGGTACACTATTTTCTCTTGCCGATTGAAAGAAACAATAACCAATGACTCTAATTGCAAACTTTAGCTCTGCATCTGTTACATTATTCAACTTAAGACCTCTGCAATCAAACTCAACTCCGGTTAAAGTTATCAATTCCTTCTGTGAAATCATCTTCTGTGCTCGGGCATGATCAAATATAGGGTATTCAGTTATTAAGTGAATAATCTCCTTGGTGATCTTGAATGGTTGCTCCTTTAATCACATAAAGTCATCATGCACTCTGCTCAAGACAAATTTGACCCATTGGGGTTTGAAAACTCGAGGATAGGTTAGGGCTTCGGTCAATCCCTTAACTTTGATATGCTCAAACTTACTATCCAGGATTCCATCGGTGCATAATTCATCATACATGTCCTTAATTTCGGTATGACCTAACTCTTCAACACGGCACTTAGTATAAAATCTGACATCTTCAACCAATAGAACCCTATCCGGAATAAGAGAGAATGCAATTTTCTCATCGAGTTCGGATGCCACTTTGGGAGGTAAGGAATACTTTAGTGAGGGCTTCTCAATAGTCTCAACTACAGTGGGTTTCTACATCTTGGGAGCCATTTCAAACTTGGATTTCTACTAACGAAATAGCTTAGGGTTTCAACTAACTAGAAAACGCTTTCGACTTAGTAAATATAATGCAAATATTCACAACTGATATTGATTGGTTAACTTTCTTGAAAATGCGTTTAAGATTGTGTGAAAGTACCTTGAATTTCGCTCTGGAAATGTTTGATCGCCTTTGATTCGCTTAACTCTGCTCTTTGAAAACTGGTAAGTGTAAAATGACCGCACAAAGAACTTTAATACACCCTTTACCTTATCGGGCTTTGTGCAGTTAGGTAAGATAAGCAGTAAATGTACTCGGTTCCACTAAATCGACTAACTTCCTTATATGCTTTTACCGACTAGACAGGTTAATGCATATACCAACTTCTCTGGTACTTCAAAATAGACTAGATAGTATTTTAAAAAAAAAGTTATTGCATTTTAGGTATGCAGATTTTGGAATTGTGTTCATGATTAAATAGGAACTGTTGAGATCTAACCTTGAGAAAACGTAGTCCCTTCATACCTTTATGATTAATTTGAAGTAGGTGCACCTAACTCGGTAGGTAAGGTGCTTTCTTCATTATTTGACCCATTTTCCTTCTTTTTCTAGATTTTCTGTAATTTGATTCTTATCTCTTCAGTATCTCCTCTGGGTTGATCTCTACAATCTTTAGCCAAGTGTCCAACTTTATGACAATGAAATCACGTCATTCCAGGATTTATCCATGATCTCCGGTTGTTCATTCCAAACCTTATCATACAATTGGCACTTATATGTCCATATCTTCCATAGCATTCACACCATATCCTTGTATTGTAATCCCATGGTACTGCAGTATATTGTCTGTTAAAATCTGTGTGAGTTCGGTAGCTTCTAGTATTTGCTCGGTATGAAGACCACATATAGTCTTTCTTCTTAAACCAACACTTCTTGGTATTGTGTCCATATCTATTGCATTTTTTGCAAAACCCCTTGAATTTTGCCTTTTGATAATTGCTAATAGACTTTTTCCTACATTGATTAGATGTGTGACCATACTTATTGCAATTGTAACAATAACCATCAGACCTAGTGACATTCGGTTGCTTACCTTTTCTTATTTAGCACATGTTGGCAGTATGTCCTTGTTTTCCACAATAATTACAAATAGGCTTCTTATCTTTCAACTTATCTTTATTTCCAGCCTTCTTTGATGATTCTCCTTTCTCAGTAGTGTTGATTCCTTTGTCGGTAGAGTTGTTTCTTTTGTAATTGAGTCCTGCAGATTTGTTGGGTGATCTTATGTTTAGTTGCTCATCCAACATTCTTGACGCTTCATAACTTTTCTTCAGTGTTTCTTTTGACTTCTTTTCTGCTTCAAGTTCATCGGCCAATCTTGATAATTTAAGTTTCAATGCTTGATTCTCATTTTCTTTTATATTTGCTTCATGATGTGCATAACCCAATTGATCAGATAGATTATGTTGGATTCCAGTCATCCTTGTGATTTCATCATTCTTTTCAGACACCAGTGCTTCTAGCTGTTTTTTTTCTCTTTCTAAATCTCTTATGTTATCCTCAGCTATTCTCAATGCATCAAGATTTTCAGTCATCAATGTGTTGAAGTACTCATGTTCCCTTTTCATTTCTTTTAGCTGATCATTTAGTGCTATGTTCTTTTTGTTCAATTCTACAATCATTTCTTCAGACTCTTCTAATATGATGTTCTCAAATGATGTCTCAATTTGTTCCACCAACTCTTGTGAGTCCTATAAATCATCAGACAATCTTCTTCTAACTTTCAGTGATTTTTGCATTTGTCTCTGCATGTCTACAATCACTTGATTAGCATGATCCAATTCTTCTTGAAGATTCACAATTCTATGTGATTGTTTATATCCTTCCATTGATAGGATCTTTATCTTTAGGTAGTAAAACCCTTTTCCAAGAGTAGTGCTCTGATACCAATTGTTAGGTCCAACTAGGAAAGCTATTGTACTAAGAGGGGAGGGGTGAATTAGTACTTCAAAACTTTTCTTCAAAAAAAAAATCTTACTGATAAACATAAATTGTGTATAGCTGATCTCATAATATATAATGCTAAAACATAATCATAGAAATAACATTCATACACATTTCACTCCATAACTCATATATTTTGGTTACACAGAAACTCTTTGTTAGAGAGAAAAACCTTGGTGGGGATGGCACCCACAACTTCACTACTACAATAATAAAGGTTGCTCGGTTAGAGCTACATGTTTAGCTATTTATGATAGCTTACCCTATTAGTAGTATCAAGATCTTTAGATCTACCTTGCTAAAGGATTTTACAAACACTTTTACAAAATGTTGTACCTGATTAAAGGCTTTACAATTTATAGACTTTGTTAGAGTCTTTTACCCTGTTAAAGGTTTCTATTACAACTCAAATAATTCAATCAAAATCTTTACAAATATCTACAACTTTACATCTAAAATTTTATAGTAGACTCTATGTGCTCAATATGAAATTGCCTTTCTCATAGCATCCCTCGGCAATTGATAAATCAACTCGGTGACCTCTTCTGTATACTCTGTCTCTTAAACTATTTTCTGAAAAACCTTCTCGGTGACCTCTGAATATCACTGTCACTCTTCACATCTTATCTTCTCTCATGATTTTCATTTTCAAATCATCAATTCATCAATCTTCCCTCTCTATGTTAGATACTCAAATCACTCCGTATATATAGATCTCTGAGGCAGTGATCTTGTTCATACATCAATCATACAAACATGTTTTATCAAATGAATTACATAGAAACTATTTCATTGGATAAACTTCCTCAAAATCATACAAAATCTTTGAATGCAATTTCCTATGTAATAACAGTTCCCTATTCTCGAATCTTGTAACACGTTTCCACATATGTGTCCAGGTTCATTGAATCTGGTAACATGTTTCAACTCGGTTCAGATTAACTCGGTATACCTTCTTTGCTGCTCGGTAGGCATAGGAACTTTACTCGGTAGGCATCTCGGTGACTAGCCTTTCTTCTGTAACCAACAGCCTTAGTACATACCGACTGAATATTTCGGTAGTATTAACTGACTAGAGTATATAGGATGACTTTAGACATAAAAATAGTCACAACTTAGTAAATAGTAACAAGGAGGTAGGGGTTGATGAAAAGAGAGGGAGATACCAGAGAGAGAGAGAGAGAGAGAGAGAGAGAGAGAGAGAGAGAGAGAGAGAGAGAGAGAGAGAGAGAGAGAGAGAGAGAGAGAGAGAGAGAGAGAGAGAGAGAGAGAGAATCAAAGTAAAAGAGAGAGGGAGGGAGGAAGGAATGGGTTGAGGGAGAGACCAGAGAGAGAAATCAAGTGGGAGAGATGGAGGGAGGAAGGGAGAGGTTAATGGAAAGAGAAGGAGGAAGGGTTGGAAAGAGAGGGAGAGATTAAAGAGAAAGAGATTAAGTGGGAGAGGGAGGGAGTGGTTGAGGCCAAGAGAGAGCCCAAGTGAAGAGATGGAGTGAGGGAGGTAGTTGTTGATGAAAAGAGAGGGTAAGAGAGAGATAAAGGAAGCGGGGTTGATGAAAAGAGAGGGAGAGACCAAAGAGAGATCCCAAGTAAGAGAGAGAGTGGGAGGAAGGTAGGGTTTGAGGGAGGGAGGGGTGTGGAGAGAGAGGAATTGGTTGAGGGAGAGACCTAAGAGAGAGAGATCAAGTGGGAGAGATGGAAGGAGGAAAGGGTTGATGGAAAGAGAGGAATAAAATAAGAGAGGGAGGGAGGAAGGGATGGAGAGAGAGAGAGAGAGAGAGAGAGAGAGAGAGAGGTGTAATGTGGTGAAAAAGGAGTGATGGAAAGATCAAGAGGAAAGCTTTTCTGTCCTCAAGAAGAGGAGTGAAAGTTTCACAAAAGATTCTCCTCAACCTTCTCATGAAGAAGGTGGGGGAATTCACTAGATCTGATCGAGAGAGAGAGAGAGAGAGAGAGAGAGAGAGAGAGAGAGAGAGAGAGAGAGATTGAATGCTAAGTGAGTTGACAATGAATTTGGAAAGTGAGAGTAACCCTTCTTTTAGAATGCAATAGGTTGAATTATGCAATTTAAGACTAAATGTAAATTTGGCAAAGAAATGACTATAACTTGAAATAGAAACGTGAGATGAAGTTGTGCACCTAGAATTAATAATAAAATGTCAAGATGAAGCTCCCCTGCAAATTTGGGTGAAAATTGTTGGGACCGTGTTGAAAGTGCACACGATCCTCCAAAAAATCCATGCACCGAAAAGGGTTTTTTTGCCTCTGAAAGTGAATTCCAAATCTGCAAATATAGTTGTGCACTTGCAATCTAAACACAAAAATGAGAGAAAATGTTGTTGGAATTGGGGGTTTGCCTTTAGGTCAAACCCCAATTTTGGAATTAACCAAATGATGAAAAGTACTTGCCAGTAATGGAAGTAAATGACTGAAATGGAATTCACCTCTAGAGAGGATGCAATTGAAATATTGATAGAGTTTGAAAGGATTTGTAGAATTGTATGCCACAAGATATCTCCTCTTCAATGGTTGAATCCTTGACTTGAATGCAACACCTAGCCTTGAAAGGAGACTTGAGAATGCTCAATGCTTGAAAGGAATGCTTGAATGCTTGAAAGCTTGAATTCTCGATTTCGCTTAGGATCATAATTTCCACTTACTGAACTCGTATGAACTTATTCACTTATGAAAATGGGAGAGAGAATGCATCTTATATATTCATCAATCAGGGTTAATTGACTGATTTTCGTCATAGACTGACATAGGGAAACTTTTCCCGCTTCCAAAATGCAAATTCTAATGAAGGATAAATATAGAGGGGGCCAAAATTAGGGCGAGGAAAGGGGCTCCATGCCTCTGTCCTACCCTAATTCAGGACAAGAATATGCAATGGGGAGTGCAGGATATGAGGAAATGTAGTCTTCATGTAGTGTGAGCATGTCTCGGGTCTCCAGTCAAGCTTAGGGATTCGTTTCACCAACGTGAAGACCCAAATGTAGTCAAAAATTGCAAGGTTGCAATTTTATGACACTACATTTAGCCCCCACTTTAGTGGGAGTATAAGTGTACGCGAATACTACCGGTAAAGTACAAGGAAACAAGATTGAAAGACTTTCACCATATCAAGGAGGCAAGATACATCAAGCCCTCAGTGGACTAAGGATCTTACAACTTCGATTGACAAAGTAAAAGGGAAGATCAAGAGAGAGAACCATGATTGCAAATAACAAGGTTTCCCTCACTATGAGTCATGAAAAGCAATGATACCAAAAATTACAAAGCAAAAGCCAAGTTCACTAAGTAACTTTGAGTATCAAGAAGGAAAATATGAGGGGAGTGTATGCCCCCATGTTAAAGAGATTATGCATGCCTTATCAGGAGCAAATGCTTTAAGGTAGGATACATTCAAGAGAGAAAGAGAGAGAGCACGTTATCGCAAGGATTCAGCCCCAAATCGAGGAATAAACCCAAAGATAATGAACACAAAATACAAAGCAAAAGGTAGTTTCACTTTCCTCGAGGTCAGTATGCTATATGCTAACTCATGTATATCATATGTATATGTGCATAGAATAATCGTCATTCCCTAATGAAAGGAAACTACCTTGGAAGAAAGGGAATAGAAGGTGTATTTTGAGTCAACATGAAAGAGACCAAAAGAGATCTCAATACTTTTCATCATCCTCAAGTAGACATTACTAGGGAACATAGAAGAACGGGGAGACACATAGAAGAATGATCACAAAAAAGCAAGAAAAGAGAGAGAGGTAGACAATCTACAGTGCTAATCTAGCACGCCATCCACCTCCCAATCTTGCTAATCACTATTTTGGGAAGGTGGGAAACATGCCAGAGGAGTGACATCAAGCACAATAGATGGAGGTATCACAAGATCCAAACAATGACTATGCTCATGTGCTAAGTCACTTTGTTTGATTCTAGGAGCTAGGATTAAGGCTTTTGAAAACTCTGTAGATAAATGTTTGTCAACATCAAAATATTCATAGTCACTATCATAAGCATTAGAAGTTTTATTGCCATCATAAATAACATTTTCACCTATTTCTTCATTAAGATTTATAGAAAGAGGAGCGTGAACATGAATAGGAGTAAAACCATCACATGTTTATTGCAACTTATGAGTTGGATATTTAGGTTCAACATCTTGATTAGGAGAAAAGGAAATCATGTCAACTATTGGAGTTTTGGGAGATTGAATGTTTTGAGGGATAGATTCACGAGCTTGAGCATGAAACTTTCATCGACGTTCTCTCGCAAAATGATTTCATCGAATCTTAGCGGAAGATTGAGAAGGAGAAGGAATATTTATTGCAGGAGGAATATTCTCATCTCTAGTAGTTGGAGGTTTAGGGTGAGATCTTTTAGGTTGAACAAGAGGAGAAGCATGTCTCTTCTCTCTATAAGAGAAAGGAGGTGGGGCTGCACCATATAAAGGAGGAATGTTCAGTGTAGGAAGGATTCTAGGTCCATCATGAGGAGGAGGTATAGGTCTAACTTTAGGAGGAAAATTGTTTTTCCTCTTAGGATAAGTCATAGTTTCATCCATAGGAATAGATTGAGAATTTTCCTTAGGAGGAAGATTAGTTCTATCCATCAAGGGAAGAACTTCAACTTCAAGAAGGATGGGAATATCAATTGTTGGAGTTCTAGGTTGGCTTAAGGATAGGATCATATCTTTCTTCCACTTTTGATAAGATTGAAAGAGAACATCACTTCTTAGTGGAAGAGATTGAAATTGTTGAGGCCAAAAGAAATTGATAGGAACACTTGGGCTTCTTTTGGTTGGTCGAAATAAGTTATGATTGATAGTTATGATTTCTCCATTGTGGGGAAATTTTAAACACTTATGGATTGGAGAAGCAGTAGCCTTCATGGAAGATAGCCAAGGGTAGCCTAACTGCACACAGAATTGCTTAGAAGAAGGAATGATAACAAAGTTGACATCCATGGATTTAGTGTGAACCTCAATAGGAAGTGTGATAGAACCAATGGTAGGACAAGAGAATCCATCAAATAACTTAACAACCATATTTGTATCATCATAGATTGGTTTATGCAATCATAAAGTAAATATATACTCCTCAGTGATGACATTAACCATGCAAGAGGGATCAATAAGAACACCACAACAAGGTATTTCCTTAATCTTTGCAACTATGTATAGAGGTCCTTTAGGTGCTCTAATGGTCTCACTGAGGTAAAATGTGATATATAAATCTTTAGGTTTTATTTGTTTCTCTATCATATTCACCAAATTTTTAACCGTAGTGGTCACATCAGAGGGAGAGAAAGAAATATGTTCAGTCTCAATCATGTTAGAGGTATGAGAAGGTAAAGGGTCAATAAAATTCTTAAAATTTTGATTGGGAGTAGCTATTGATTTGTTTCCGTTATCATTCACACCTGCCACAGATATAGTATTATTATCAATCAAAAATTGAACCTTACTTTTTAATGCAAAACATTTCTTAGTATCATGACCAGGTTGATGATAAAATTGACAAAAAGAATTCTTATCAAAGTAAGGTGAGACTGCCTTAGAAGGATCAACTGGTTTTATTGGAGGTAGTTTGATAACATTTCTTTGTAACAATTGAGACATAATTGTATGTAAAGATTCATTCAAAGGAGTAAATTGTCTTTCTCTTTTGAAAATTTAAGAAATATGAGGCACACCTATTGTAGCATTCACATTGTTGTTGTTGATGTTGTCATTGAATTTGATGAATCCTTTTCTTGGTTTGAACTTCGCAAAAGGTTGTTGAGTACTGTCACCCTTATCACTAGGAGCCATAGGAGTGGATTTCTCCAGCTAACTCACAGTCAGTTGATAATTGTGAAGTGTTGTGCACAACTGCAGAAAGGAAGTAAACTCAAAAAGGAGACGTTTTTCTCTAATATCTTTTTGCAAATTAGAAATGAAAATTATTTGAATATCATTATCAATCACTTGAAAAGTGTTAGTCTCCCCTTGCAATTTTCTCTTTTGAATGTTCATAATCTTAGGTTACCTTTTTGTGCCTTTACTTTCATCGGGTCATTTGTTTGCCTTCGTACTTGAACCATTGAACTCTTTCTACAAATTTCAATAGGTTAAAGGTTCAAAGCACATTTTAGAAGAGAGTCATTTGTGGTCTTTGTCTTCATGCGAGCAAGTGCGCTTTTGTTTTACATCTAGAGTTTTGAACCCATGAACTTTTTGTCAAATGGTTCAAGGTTCAAAATGCCTTTTGTGATTCGCAGCAATGTAACATTGTATAACGAGCGGGGGTCCATATGTTTTAAGTTGGTTTTCGGTATTGAACCTTGAACCAAATTTCAAGTGGTCCAAATGGTCGAAAGCTTTTGTTTAATAATCATTATTGTCGCTCGTTCCTGGTATTGTTGTGTGTTGCTCACCCACTATTGTATTTCTCAAATGAACTTGAACCGTTGAAATTTTTGCAATGGGTTCAAGGTTCATGAGTTTAATTCAAAATTAACTAAGGTTTTTTGATGAAAGTGAAAGCGGCGCGGAAAGAGGGAATATTCCCTTTTCAGTAGTTTAAAATTCTAAATATGGAAAGTAATCATGAGTGCATCAACTACTTGTGCGGAAGTGATGGATAATAAAGAAGGTGTCAGATTTTGGTCATTTCACCATTACTTCGCATGCTTGGGTAAATCATGATGAAGTGTGTGTGGCTTTATAGATATTTTCTCATCTGATTGAAGGAAATGTATGAATTTATTTCCATAGTTGAGAGGGTTGCAACTGCCATACTTGAGCAAATTGGAGGCGCCGAAGGTAAAACCAGCTCTGATTTCCTGAAGAATTTCTAGTTTTCATGGTGGTAATGGGTAAGTTCAGATGATTCCTCCTAAGCTGTGTTTCTTTAAGTTCTAAAGATTTATCAGTATAGAAAGAAAATCTCTAAATTGTTGGAGTATAATTCTGCCTTGTTTTAGAATTTCTTGGTGAAGTATAGATAGGTAGTATGAGGCCAATATTGCCAAAGCTTGGTCGGACCTCGTGTCTAGTGAGTATATTACCAGAACTAGAAGACACTTCCTTGGTTCATGTAGATTTAGGGAATTTCTTAGAAAGAGCCAAGAACCCTCAAACCGGTTCATTGATGGAGAAAATAGTGAAAAGCGGTCTTGTGGAAGTTGTTGCGTTCCCACTTGTTGCACCATGTCTGGATTTGGTGATGGCTTACATGAATAGATATGATATAGAGAACAGATGCATCAAAACTAGTAATGGTAAGCTTCTAGTCAGTATCAATAGAGAAATAGTAATGGTGACAATGGGAATTTTGCACAAGGATGAATATGGGGACTGGACCATTGGGAATTCATATGCCTATTTCTCAGAAAAGAAGAATAAGTACAAGAGTGTAATTGATAGGAATTGGCTCTTGAAAATTCAGAAAGGAGGGTCATGGCTACCAAAGCCCCTAACTAGAGAGCATTTCATTATATAAGTGTGGGATATTGTGATACTTTTGAACAGAGTGAAGGGAAACTCACATTCCTTCTACTGGGAGGATTGGATGTACTTTTTCTAGGTGGTTTTATCCAGTGACAGGTATCTCAATTGGTCTCAGGTAATTGCAGAGAGACTTCATGAAGGATTAAGCAATTTTGTGGGAATGTCGAGTTTTTATATGTCTTCTTATCTTTTCTACATACTAGCTTGTACAAGGGATTGGCCTGGTTTGCCTAATGAACCTTGGATAGATGGGATGAGGGTGTATAATTATCATCCCCTATTACAGCAGCAGCGACACATCGAGAAAATTGATAGTTGGAATGGAGTCTTCGTGAGAAAACTTGCTTTTGAGCTTCAGGGGGATGCGAACAGGAGAATTTATGTTGAAGCAATGGAATTTGTGAGCATATATGGTAGCTTATTTATTCAATTTCCCAGGTTTACTTACCTATAGGTAGGTGGTTTTGAGGGCCAACCATTCAAGCTGCCTACGTATGCTTTCGATAGTTATGTACTTATAGAGGTAAGCAGGCAACTGGATTACATTGATAAAAGATTGGGAACAAAGGGCGAGTCTGGAGTTGTATTCCCTATTGAACTCAGATACTATAGCTACAAATCTGTATCAGATGCCCTGAACCTAGAACTAGAATTCAAAAGGATGAACCTGTAGCCATATGTGGCAAGGTGAAAGGTTGATAGTAGAGGTTATGCTATAGAAAACCTAAATGTAGATAATCATTTTTTCTATGAGCCTCAATTGGAGGATTACTGGGAGAACTGCAGTGATGAATATGAGGTAAGGAAAAGACTGTGGTCGAGGTTCACTTTGCACAAATAGTTACCATCAAGCTTCCAATTAATATATCTGGATTATCAGAAGATACAGTAGAAGATGTTCTAGATCCTGAGTTTGACATAGAGGTTCAAGGAAAACCAATTCCAAAAATTGATTGGAATAAAAAGGAGGATGACAGTATTCAAACTAGAACCTTCAATGTTGTGAGAAGAACAGAAAGATGGTTGAGAAACCAAAAGTTTAAGGAGGGACCTCACATGTCCTCGCATGAACTAAGAATTGATTCACACTTTGTGACTCAATCTCCCATTTCTTCCACTAACAAAATTGTTAATGTTGCAGGTGTCTCAAGACCTATTGTTGATAAAATCCAACCTAGGAGATCAAAGAGATCACCATCGGGTCTCACAGTTGCTTGAGTAACTCGGTCCAGGAGTAAAAAGAAGAGTAGGGAGCCCATTTTGAAATAGGTTGTTGTAGACCTATACCCTAGTGAAGAGATTTAGGAAACAATGGATCCATAGGATCTAGATGAGCCTGAGATGTAGGAAATGGACACGAGTAAGGAAGAGGAAATCCAACAAGATTCCATGAACACCTTGGTCATCATCAATTCACCTGATATACAGAAAACTCCTCTACCTAAAGATCCTCTAAACTCACCACGATGGTTGGAAGTTTTTGTTGGAAAGAAACAGAGTGTAGTTCCGGTTACAATCCCAAACGAAGACATGGTCCGCAGGTGTTTGGGAAAGGCATCAAAGCCGAAGAAACTCAAAACGCAGGCAATGCTTGAATTAGATGAAACAACAGGTCACTGGATGGCCAAAATAGCCAAACCAATTCTAGGAAAGGATGTAGACAAAGCTACTGAGGAGGATTTTACAGTTGAGAAGATAGATTTGGGATTTGCTTCGTGTGTTGTGGATGTTAGGCATTTGGAATCATCTATGAAAAGGATAATTTCAACAACATGGAAGGATGAAAATGATAAAAGAGAGCTGAAGAAAGTTGTTACTCAAATGGCTGAGTATATCAATGCCATCCATAATCCAAACCCCCAACCATTGTCACAGATACCGGTATCATTCAACCCTAAATCTCTAGCCAACTAGAAAATGTTAGACTAGGTTCAAAGGAACAAAGTAGTTACAAAAATGTTCAATAAATGGTTGGACCTTATAATGCAACAAGGATCAGATTATATCGTTAATCTGGTGAAATTTTATAAAGATGTTGAAACTGTGAGCAAGGAACTAGAACTGGAAACGGTGGCTTGGGAGAAAGAAAGGATCAAATGGGTAGTAGTCCTTGCACAAATGAATGATATACAGAAATATGGGGTGTTGAAGTTCTTAGCTGAAAAACCGGTAGAGAATATTGATGACAATGTATTGTATGTGTCAAGGAATAATGTGGAGTGGCGCAACTCGATCATCAAGCAAGGTCGTGAAGAATCCACCAAATTTCTCAAAGGATTGACAAACCTGATTGATACAATGCAGAAGGATCTCAAGTGAATTGACATCCAGCTCATGAAGGATGATACCAAGACAATTGAGGAAGTTGCGGACATGACCAAGATCTTTCAGGAGAGGATTTGATTCATTCAGATGACGAAGTCTTTGACCATGGAGGACTTCTCAAAGGTAGCAAGGATCGAATCGATGCTCATAGTCTGTTTTGACCATTTGGAGGTACACAAGGCAAAAGTAGCACAAGTAAACATGGACAAAGAGGTGTGGAAGTAGAGAATCCAACACATTGGTCTTCCTTATTTTCAAGTCATCCTGAACTTCTTGGCGGCGCACCTGGAATGGCGTGGTTCTATAGCAAAGCAGGACAGGTCCGTAACCTCTTCTGCCACAGTGGAAGCATAGTTGATCCAAAGATGAGGTGTCAGCCTCACAGTGGTTGTTGATTTAGTTTTCTTTCTTGTTGTTATAAATGGTTTCTTTAACTTTGATCAAAAGTAAATGCAATTTGATTATGTAAAAACTATGAGCCTGGAGGCTACTTAAGTTGAAAAGCTTGTCTTTGTAATGGTTTCTGAAAACTATGACTTTTAGGAGCAGCAAATAATATTTTGGTTCTCATATGAATTGTTTGAAAGTACAATGGTTGATTATCAATGAAGTGATATGTTATGCAATCTTTGAATCTGTGTGTTTGAAGATTAGTAGTCTTTCTTGAGAAAGTTGTTATGGGCATGATATAATTATGTGATCAGTTATCTCTATATTTTACTCAATTCATGGTTATAATTAGTTGTTAGAAGACTCGCGTGTATTGATTTGCTTGATCCCCCTTTCCCTGAGAGAGTATCAATCATCCTTCAGTATTGTTGAGCCTCTGTTGTGCTTTGAATTTATGCAGTGAGCATGTTTGTAAATCAGAGTCTGTGAACTCTCATTAAATTCTTTTAGAAAATTTTCAATGCTCTTAGTTTGAAGGCATTTATTCGTGTTGATGGATGAATGTTGAAATCCTTTCAATGCTTTCCGGTAAAAAGTATTAGTATTTCATTTATATAATAAATTCATCGCAAATCATATGAGGAGCTGCCCTCTAATGTAGAGGTTGAATTTTAATCAATTCAACTATTGGTAGTTTGTTTTTTTTATAAAGGGCAAAACCGAGTTATATTTTTGCTTAAGGAAGATAATTGTTAAGGTTTCAAGAAAGGGACAAATCTGTTTACCAACAAAAAGAAATTTGAGAACACAAATTCTTATATCTACCAATGAAATCAGTTACTTTTTCTTTAATTAACACCTTGTTTACAATGCCCTAAATCAGTTAAAGTGATCTTAGGACCTATGTTGTTTTGAAATTGTTGAATAAAATCATTCATTAATTGTTGAAAAGAAGTAATCGAATTGGAAGGCAAAGAGAAATACCATTGTAAAGTCTTGTCTCTCAATGTTCTAGTAAAAAAATTAGTAAGCAATCTTTGGTCATAAGAAAAGTTAGTACACAAGGTTTGAAATGTCTTGACATGTGTTAAAGGATCACCCTTTCCATTAGATAGTTCCAATTGAGGGACTTCAACATGTTTAGGAGGGATACCCTAACAATATCAAGAGAAAGTGGGCTCGCAACATCAAATGTAGGCACACTAAACTTAGATTGACTCATAGAAGTGATTTGTTGTTGCAATGATGAAACAGTTTGAGCAAGATTATTAATGGTTCCTTCGGTTGAAGGGTTTAAGTTAGACTTGTTTGATTGAGAAGGTGGTGTGGTATTGTTGAAAGAAGGCACTAATTGAGAATAAGGTGGAGGAACACTATGGTAAGTAGGCATAGGAGATGATTGAATAGGAAATGGGACACTAAAAGGAGGAATAGAATGATTAGATGAATTGCCCTCTTGCGTCACATTGATTGGGTGAGAGACAAAGGGAATACTTATTGAAGGCATAGGTAAGGATGAAGGATTGATTGAGGAAGAGGGATTTCCCCCATGACTAATGGTTGTAGGTATGACATTTTGAGTTGATGTAGCCACAATGTTTGAAGTGAAGGTAGGAATACTAGCCATAGAATGATTGATTTGTGTAGAAGGTTGTGAATAACCTAAGTTCTCAGCACAAATCTTTATAGGCATGACATTAGAATAAAAAATATGAGCAATGCCATGCAATATATCAATTCCATTCTTATCACTTTCAATCATGTGCTTTAGACATTCAATTATTGGAAGAGCTTCACTATTAGGGTATTATTGGGATATCCATTGTTGAAAGTTGTCGAATTGATGATCCAATTTTGAAAGTTGATCTATGGAGACTCTAGTCAAAGCTTCTTCTTCAACGATAGAATCATCAATTGGGTAAATAGAGATGTTATTAGGATGAGAAGAATTAGCATTATCCTCATTGAAAAAGTCACCCAAATTAGGCTCCATCTCCTCGATAATTAAACCTTGGGAAGCCTTAATTCTAATGCTTCATCTAACAGGGATATTATAAGTAGGACTAATAGTGGTAAAAATCATGCACTAGAGGGAATTTTGAATTTTGAATTTTGGAAACAAAGTTTACAAAATTGAATAATGCAAATTCGAGAGAATTATGATTATACAATTTGAACTTTGGATAAATGACACAATTTCCAAAATAATTTAACAAATTGAGATTTAAAATTTAGGGCCAATGGAATACCACTTAATTTCAAAATTTAATTTGTCACAATTTGAATTGGGGCAGATTATATGAACCAATCTTGAAAATTGTTATATTGAAATTTGGAAGTATTTTTTTTATTTTAGAGAGAGCAAAATTTGAGGAAATCAACCAATTTTTTGGATTTAAGCAATTAAATACAGTCATAACACTCTCCCAAAATTTCAGGAAAAAAGTGAGGGGTCATGTTGAAAGTGCACATAGTCCTCCCAGCTTTATCGAAAAAAATTCAGGGATGAAAGTTACAATGATTTTAAAGCTAACCCCAAAAAATTGGTTGATTTTGCGAAGTTTAGATAGGCAAAATTGAGGTTTGAATGTGAAAATAGGACTCTATTAAGGTTTTGCAAAAGACAAGAAATTGAATTGCAAATTTGAAAAAGGTCAAACCTAATGGATAAGGCCACCTTAAATAATGTTTGGAAAATTGAATTTGATTAAAATTGATTGGAATTTGCACAAAATCCAAGTAATTTTGAAAATTAGGGTTTCAAGACCTAACCACTTAATTTTAAAATTTTGAATTTAAAAAAAGAGGGGGAAATTGAAAATTTGAATTTCAGAGAAGAGGACAAATCTGAAAAATATTCCTAAATCTGAAAATTAAATGTGAATTCAATTTTTGCACAAGTTGAAGTTGATTTTTGAAAATTAGGGTTCTGACAATTAATCACTTAATTTTATAAATTTGATTTGCAATTTGAACAAGACAATGAAGAAAATGAATTTTACAAGCAAAGCAATTTTCAAATCTAAAATAATAAATAGAATTTTTTTTACAAGACACAAGTTCAATTCCAATTTTTGAAAAATAGGGTTTTGATTAAATTAACCATTACGTTTTGTAAATTTGCAAGAAAATTAAACTTGTAAATGAAAAATATGCAATGATTTGAAATCTCAGGCATGTAAGACGTTGGGTTCACCAAAATGTAATGTGGTGAAAAAGGAGTGATGGAAAGATCAAGAGGAAATCTTTTCTCTCCTCAAGAAGAGGAGTGAAAGTTTCACAAAAGATTCTCCTCAACCTTCTAACACACATTACGTTTAAAATAGGGGGGGGGATTCACTAGATCTAATCGAGAGAGAGAGAGAGAGAGAGAGAGAGAGAGAGAGAGAGAGAGAGAGAGAGAGAGAGAGAGAGAGAGAGAGAGAGAGAGAGAGAGAGAGAGAGAGAGATTTAATGCTAAGTGAATTGACAATGAATTCGGAAAGTGAGAGTAACCCTTCTTTTAGAATGCAATAGGTTGAATTATGCAATTTAAGACTAAATGTAAATGTAACAAAGAAATGACTATAACTTGAAATAGAAACGCAGAATGAAGTTGTGCACCTGGAATTAATAGTAAAATGTCGAGACGAAGCTCCCCTGCAAATTTGCGCGAAATTTGTCGAGACCATGTTGAAAGTGCACACGGTCCTCGAAAAAATCTGCGCATCAAAAAGGGTTTTTCCACCTTTGAAAATGAAGTCCAAATCTGTAAATATAGTTGCGCACCTACAACCTACACATAAAAGAGAGAAAATGTTGTTGGAATTGGGGGTTTGCCTTCAAGTCAAACCCTGGTTTTGGAACTACCCAAATGATGAAAAGTACTTGCAAGTAATGGAAGTAAATGACTGAAATGGACTTTACCTCTAGAGAGGATGCAATTGAAATGTCGATAGAGTTTTAAAGGATATGTAGAATTGTATGCCATAAGAGATCTCCTCTTCAATGGTTGAATCCTTGACTTGAATGCAACACCTAGCCTTGAAAGGAGACTTGAGAATGCTCAATGCTTGAAAGGAACTTGAAAGGAATGCTTGAAAGCTTGAATGCTCGATTTCGCTTAGGATCACAATTTCCACTTAGTGAACTCGTATAAACTTATTCACTTATGCAAATGGGAGAGAGAATGCATCTTATATATTCATCAATCATGGTTAATTGACTGATTTTTGCGTCATAGGATGACATAGGGAAACTTTTCCCACTTCCAAAATCCAAAGCCCAATGAAGGATAAATGTAGAGGGGGGCCAAAATAGGGCAAGGAAAGGGGCATCATGCCCCTCTCCTAGGGGGGATAGGGGCACCACGCCCCTGTCTTGCCCTAATTCAGGACATGAACTAGCAACGGGGAGTGCGAGATGCAAGGAAATGTTGTCTTCGGGCAATGTGAGCATGTCTTGCATCTCCAATCAGGCTTAGGGATTCATTTTTCCAACGTGAAGACCCAAATGCGATCAAAAATTGCAAGGTCACAATTTTATGATGCTAAAAAAGGGAGGGAGGGGTTGAGGATAATAGAGAGCCCAAGTGAGAGAGATGGATGAAGGGAGGTAGGGGTTGATGAAATGAGAGGGATAAACCTAAGTGAGAGAGAGAGGAGGAGGAGGAAGGAGGGTTAATGAGAGAGAGAGGGGGGATTGGGAGGGAGAGAGGGAAAGAGAGTTAGTGGGAAAGAGACTTGAGAGAGAAAGAGAAATGGATGAGGAGGGAGAGAGGGAAAGAATGGAGAGAATGGGAGAGAGAGATAGAGATAGAGGGCAAGAGGGAGAAGGAGACTGGGAAGGAGAGAGGGAAAAAGTGTTCGAGGAAAAGAGAGATAGACTTGAGAGAGAAAAATTGTTAGAGGGAAAGAGAGACAGACTTGAGAGAGTGAGAGATTTAGAGGGAAAGAGAGAAAGAGAAAGGGAGGAAGATAACAAACAAAATGGGACAAAGACACCTGAGAGAGAAGGGGAGAGAAAGATAGAGAAATAGAGAGAGAGATGGGGTGGGAGAGAACGGACAAAATGGGATAGACACACCTGAGAGACAGCGAGAGAGAAAGACTAGGAGCGAGAGATGGAAAGAGAGAGGGAAAGAGAGATAAACGTGAGAGAGAAAGAGAAAGGGATGGGAAGGGAGAGAGGGGAGGAATGAGATAGAGACACTTTAGAGAGGGGGAGAGTGAGAGATATGGAGCTGGGGAGACATAGAGACCCCTAACAACACCATATGACCCTTTAGGACACCATATGACCCCTAAGGACACCATATGACCCCTTTTAACATCAAAGTACATGACATGATCCCATATGATGCCATATGACCCCTTAGGATAGTATGATCTCCTAAGGGGTCATATGGTTTTCTAACACATGTGTGGGCTGTTAAGATCCCATATCACACTTAACGACACCATGTGACCCATTAGGACACCATATGATCCCTTAAGACCATATGATGTCCATATGGTGTCCTAAGGGGTCATATGGTGTTCTAACACATGTGTGGCCCCTTAGGACCCCATATGACCCTTAATGACACCATGTGACCACGGGACACCATATGACCCCTTAGGACAATATGATGTCTTAAGGGGTCATATGGTGTTCTAACACATGTGTGGGCCCTTAGGACCCAATATGACCTCTAATGACACCATATGACCCCTTAAGACACCATATGACCCCTTAGGACCATATGATATCCATATGGTGTCCTAAGGGGTCATATGGTGTTTTAACACGCGCATGGCCCCTTAGAACCCCATATGACCAATAACGACACCATGTGACCCCTTAGGAAATCATATGACACCAGATGACCCCTTATGATACCAGATGACCCCTTAGGACAATATGATGTCCTAATTAGTCATATGGTGTCCTAAGGGATCATATGGTGTTCTAAGGAGTTATATGGTGTTCGAACATGTGTGTGGGCACTTATGACCACATATGACCCCTAACAACACCATATGACCCCTTAGGACACCATATGACTCTTAAGGATACCATATGACCCCTTTTAGCATCCCGGTACATGACATGACCCCTTAGGACAATATGATGTCCTTATGGGTCATATGGTGTCCTAAGGGGTCATATGATGTTCTAGCACATCTGTGAGCCCTTAGGACCCCATATGACCCCTTAGGACCATATGATGTCCATATAATATTCTAAGGGGTCATATGGTGTTCTAAAAAATGTGTGGCCCCTTAGGACCCTATATGATCCCTAACAACACCATGTGACCCCTTATGGCACCATATGACGCCTTAGGACAATATAATGTCCTAATGGGTCATATGGTGTCTTAAGGGGTTATATTGTGTCCTAAAGAGTCATTGTTAGGTCCCAGAGACAACTGAGAGGGAGGTGACTCGGTTGTCTATTAATTTCAAACCCAAAACAAACTTAACCAAACTTAATGCACAATACCGGTAAGCCAAACTTTTATGCCAATAAACAGTTTAAAAGTTAATTACAGTACCAGTAAAGTTTAATGCATGAAACAGAAAGACAAACATCATCCACAACACATAACACATATATTTGTACGTGGAAACCCTATAAGGGGAAAAACCACAATGTGAAACCTTACCCACAATCAGATGATACTACTACAGATAGTATGTGTGTACAATATGGAGTTTGCACATGCAGAAAGGCCAACTGCCTAGAGCTCACTTCTCAATCACAAAATGGGAGGCACACTGACTACAATTGGATGGTTAAATCTAATGATAATGTACTACTCAAAATAGCATCTTCGTATGTTGGATTCAGTATTGGTTAAGCTCTGGTTTGCCTTCTTCAAAGACCTCCTTGAATCTTGAATGATGTCTACATGTATAGCTCTGCTTATATTCGCATATACCTTATTATATTCCTCTTCCACAATCTCACATAATCTCACAAATGAGATCTTACATATATACCAAAACCTAAGACCAAATGTGTAGGTCGGCTCACTAAAGATATTACAATAAAATCAATTACAAATGAATCAATATGTGATGCATTATGTTGGCTCAATGCATTTACAATAATAACAAATCATCTTCATAACATGTCGTGTTGATCTGGAATGAATAATGCTTGTCGGTGCATAACCTAGACCTATTTGCCAGTAATAGAAAATATGCAAACCCGATTAGATCAATGACCAAATCACCAAGATAAAATGTCCAAACAATGTCTTAGACATAACCAAGTAATCTCCAAGTTATTCCTAGTACTGGTGAACAATATGACCTGTCGGTGAACCAGATACCGGTGATTGTGCATAAGTCACTGAACATGTCAGTGAACATAACCAAGAATCTCCAAGTGCTGATAAGTGTTGACAAGTGTTGACATCAATGACAAAACCATACCAACATATCCAAAATACCAACAATCTCCCCCTTTGGCATTGATGGAAACACAAGATGGAAAAACCATCTAAGTGCCAAAATAGAAATGCCAAAAACCAAAAACCAACAATCTCCAAAAGAGATCATTAACCAGAAATCAAATTACAGATAGAGAGTAACAATCTCTCCCCCAAAGAATAATGTTTCCTCAAAAGATAATGTGTTTTTCCATAGATATCTCACCCCCTTTGACATCAAATACCAAAGCAATACAAAAACCAGATTCAAAACATTTATTACAAAATACCAACTTATCAATTTAACCAGCTACTCCCCCTGAGAAGTAGCTCTCCTCATCAAAGCCAGAAAAAAGATTTCTCTATTAATTCTGTTAGTTGATGACAAACATCAACTGTCTAAGTCTCTACCAGTGGGGGTATAATCCCAAGCTGCTCTCTGAGATATTCAAAAGTTTCCTTAGGCAAAGGTTTAGTAAAAATATTTGCAATCTGCTCTTTAGTATTCACATAAACCAACTTCACTTCATTTGCTTCAACATTCTCTTTCAAAAAAATGAATTTGATAGAAACATGTTTAGTTTTTGAGTGAAATATCGGATTCTTAGATATATTAATTGCTGCCATATTATCACAGTAAATTGTTATAGGTTCTTTGCATTTTACCTTTATATCCTTCAACATTTGCTTAATCCATAATACTTGGGTACAATTAGTTGTTTCTGCAACATATCCTGATTCTGATGTTGATAAAGATGTGCAACTTTGTTTCTTGCTCAACCAATAAATTAATCTGCTACCAAGAAAGAATGATCTGTCAATAGTGTTCTTTCTGTCATCTACATCTCCTACCCAATTAGCTTCTGTGTATGCACATAAATCAAAATTTTCATCTTTAGGATACCATAAACCAAGATTTGTTGTGCCTTGTAGATACCGGAAAATCCTTTTCACTGCTGATTCATGATTTTCTTTAGGATTACCCTGAAATCTTGAAACAATACATAATGCATTCATAATATCAAGTCTTGTTTGTGTCAAATACAATGAACCTCCTATCATAGACTTGTATCTTGTCAAATTAATAGGTGTTGATTCATCCTTCAATGATAGTTTATCAGTTGTAGTCATAGGTGTACTTACCGGTTTAGAGTTTTCCATGCCAAATTTCTTAAGTAATTTCTTTAAGTACTTTGATTGACTTATGAATATAACTTTGCCATTCTATGAAATCTACAATTCTAAAAAGAATTTTATCTCCCCAATCATAGACATTTCAAATTCTTCCTACATCTTATTAGAAAACTCTTTACATAATCCATCTTCTCCTCAAAAAATTATGTCATCAACAAAAACTTCTATAACCAAGATGTCATCATTAGTCACTTTGTAATATAGATTGCTGTCAGCATTACCTTTAGTGTAACCAATCTTCAAAAGATATTTGTCCAATCTAGCATACCAAGCTCTAGGAGCTTGCTTTAATCCATATAAAGCTTTCCTTAACCTGCAAACCATCTCTTTGTCATTTGTCAATGAAAATCCATCAGGTTGTTCAATGTAAACTTCCTCTTCAAGATCACTATTTAGAAATGCACATTTAACATCCATTTGATATACTTTATAGTTCTTGTGTGTTGCAAAAGTTAAGAATAATCTGACTGCCTCAATTCTAGCTACCGGTGCAAAGGTTTCATTATAATCAACTCCTTCTTTTTGTGAATATCTCTTACACACTAATCTTTCTTTGTTCCTAATTACCTTACCATCTTCATTAAGTTTATTTTTTAACATCCATTTAGTTCCAATTAAATTTTTGTTTATAGGTCGGGGAACCAATGTCCATGTGTTACTATTTTCAATTTGTTTCAATTCATCTTCCATAGCTTTAATCCAATGTTTATCTTCACATGCCTCATTAACTGATGTTGGTTCAATTTGAGAAATTAGACATACCTCTTCATTTGCCAATCTTCCTCTAGTCATAACACCTTGATACTTGTTCCCAATTATCTGACTTTCAAAGTGGTTCAATCTTACATACCGGGGTGTTTTTACTTCTTGTTGTTCTTCAGTCACCGTGGAATATTCAGATGATGCCGGTGTGACTGGATCAACATTATGTACCGGTGTACTCATTGTAGGTTCATTTGATATTATCTCTATTGCCAGTTCAGAGTCCATGTACCTTGAATTACCTCTAAATTGTTCATCAATCTTCACATTTTCACTCTCAACAATTTTCTACAATCTCTTATTAAAACATCTATATGCCTTGCTCTTAGATGAATAACCAAGAAATATTCCTTCATCACTTCTAGGATCAAATTTTCCAATATACTCATCTCTTCTAATATAACATTTACTTCCAAATATTCTGAAATATTTAAGAGTAGGAGTATTACCAAACCATAGTTCATGAGGGATCTTACCGGTTTCACCTTTGATGTGAACTTTGTTGAATGTGTAAACCGTTGTACTTATTGCTTCTCTTCAATATACATGAGGTAGGTTTTCTTCTGATAACATACTTCGAGCTGCATCTAGAATAGTTTTGTTCTATCTTTCCAAAACTCCATTTTGTTGGGGTGTCTAAGGTGCTAATAGTTGTCTTCTGATTCCATTCACTTCACATAATGTATTAAATTCCTTAGATGTGAATTCACCTCCTTGATCTGATCTCAAACATTTGATTTTCTTATCGGTTTCATTCTCTACCATTACCTTGAATAGTTTGAATTTCCCAAGGGCTTCTCATTTCTCCTTGAGAAAAGTAACCCAACACATTCTAGAATAGTCATCAATGATTAGCATAAAATATCTATCTCCTTGTAAGCTTCTAGTTCTTGTTGGACCACATAAATCAATGTGAATTAAGTCAAGAGCATTATTGGATTTTTCTGGAATACTTTTGAAATTTGTTCTAACTTTCTTTCGAAACTGACATTCCTTACATATTGGATTGTGAGATTTAACAATCTTAGGTAAATCCCTTACTACCTTAGTTGTACTAATTTTCACAATGCAATCAAAATTTACATGACAAATTCCCTTATGCCATAACCAACTTTCATCATTATGTGAAATCAAGCAAGCTTTCTCATTGTTATTCAAATGAAAGATATTGCCTCTAGTCTGATTACTGGTTGCAATTTCTAAGCCAGTTCTATTCATGATTGTGCATTTACCATTCTTGAATTGTAACTGAAATCCTTTTTCAACTAATTGACCAACACTCAAAAGATTATGCTTCAAACCTCCAACATAGTAAACATTATCAATATTGTGCTTACCATCAAAAGATATAGTGCCTTTTCCTTTGATCAAACAAGCTTTATCATCCCCAAATGTTACTAGACCTCCATTGTATTCCTGAAAAGTTAAGAATTTACTTTTATCACTAGCCATATGATGTGAGCATCTAGAATCAATGATCCATTCATCCTTATCTTCAATTTTAGCTGCCAAGGCCTGTTCTACCGGTTGAACAGTAGGTGTTGGGTTATCTTCTGTTATAGCAACAAAAACCCATCCATTGTCTATCGGTTCTTCATCAGAATAATCCATAACTCCTTCATCAGCATAGTAACATGATTTGTCTCTATTCTTAAATTTGTATCTTTGATATTCAAGGTTAGGCTTATATGTTCTTTTAGCTTCGTCTTTCAATCTTGCATGTCTATCAGGACACCTAGATGCCATATGACCAATTTTATTGCAGTTAAAATATTTAAATGGTGCTTTATCTTCATACCTACTTCCAACTAGACCTTTAGGCATTTTCCTTTCAAATAGTGCTTCAAGTTCTTCCAGTTCTTCATTCTCTTTTCTGATTTCTTCAAGTTCTCTTGCATAAAAGGCTTTCCAATCAGATTTTCCAGATGATGATGATGATGCCTTGAAAGATAAATCTATCTTAATTGTAGCAATAGGACCAAATTCCTCAAGTTCAAAAGCTAAATCTATCTTAATTATATGTCGGTGGCAATGCTCTTAAAAATTTAGAAATAATTTCATCTTCACTTAAGGATCCTTCACAACATTGTATTCCCAAAACAATTTCATTTACTCTTTCCATAAAATCATAAATCCTTTCATCTTCTTCCATTTTCATATTTTCATACCTGACCCAGAAGCATTCCAGTTTTGCAATTTTGACTGTGGTATCACCTTCATTCAATGTCTCCAATTTGTCCCAAATAGTTTTAGCAGTAGATCTGTCTGATAATCCCATGATTTGTTGATCTGACAATGCGCTCAAAAGTGCTTCTCTTGCTTTGCAATCATTCTCTTCATCTTTAGCCAAGGTTGGTGGATTAGGTTGACCTTGAGTAGGAAAAACATAGCCATTCTTTGTAACATCCCATATGTCCTTTCCAATGCAATTCAGATGTGTCTCCATTCTGATCTTCCATATACCATAGTTAGTTCCATCAATTTTTGAACTGTCCTTCATAAAATAGTTAGAAGACATAGGATATGCTCAAGCTGTTAAACTTCTGCAAAAAGAGGACTATGCTCTAATACCAATTGTTAGGTCCCGGAGACAACTGAGAGGGGGGGGGATGAATCAATTGTCTATTAATTTTAAACCCAAAACAAACTTAACCAAACTTAATGCACAATACCGGTAAGCCAAACTTTTATGCCGGTAAACAATTTAATAGTTAATTACAGTACCGGTAAATTTTAATGCATGAAACAGAAAGACAAATAACATCCACAACACATAACACATATATTTGTACATGGAAACCCTGTAAGGGGAAAAACCACAGTGGGAAACCTTACCCACAATCAGATGATACTAATACAGATAGTATGTGTGTACAATATGGAGTATGCACATGTAGAAAGGCCAACTGCCTAGAGCTCACTGCTCAATCACAAAATGGGAGTCACATTGACTACAATTGGATGGTTAAATCCAATGATAATGTACTGCTCAAAATAGCATCTTCATATGCTGGATTCAATACCGGTTAATCTATGGTTTGCCTTCTTCAAAGACCTCCTTGAATCTTGAATAATGTCTGCGTGTATAGCTCTGCTTGCATTCGCATATACCTTATTATATTCCTCTTTCACACTCTCACATAATCTCACAAATGAGATCCTACATATATACCAAAACCTAAGACCAAATGTGTAGGTCGGCTCATTAAAGATATTACAATAAAATCAATTACAAATGAATCAATATGCGATGCATTATGTCAGCTCAATGCATTTACAATAATAAAAAATCATCTTCATAATGTGTTGTGTTGATCTGGAATGAATAATGCTTGTCGGTGCATAACCTAGACCTATTTGCCGGTAACAACAAATATGCAAACCCGATTAGACCAATGACAAAATCACATAGACAAAATGTCCAAACAATATCTTAGACATAACCAAGTAATCTCCAAGTTATTCCTAGTGTCGGTGAACAATATGACCTGTCGGTGAACTAGATACCGCTGACTATGCATAAGTCACTGAACATGTTGGTGAACATAACCAAGAATCTCCAAGTGTTGATAAGTGTTGAAATCAATGAAAAAACCATACCAACAGTCATATGGTGTTCTAACACATGTCTAGACCCTTAGGAACCCATATGACCCCTAACAACACCATATGACCCCTCAAGACACCATATGACCCCTTACAACAACATATGACCCCTTAGGACAATATGATGTCCTAATGGGTCATATGGTATTCTAACACATGTGTGGGACCTTAGGAACCCATATGACCCCTAACGCTACCATATTACTCCTAAGGACACCATATGACGCCTTTTAACATCCTAGTACACGACATGACACCATATGACCCCTTAGACCAATATGTTGTCCTAATAGGTCATATGATGTCCTAAGGGGTCATATGGTGTCCTAAGGAGTCATATGGTGTTCTAACACATATGTTGGCTCTTAGGACCTCATATGACCCCTAACAACACCATATGATCCCTTAGAGCACCATATGACTCCTTAGGACCATGTGATGTCCATATGGTGTCATAAGGGGTCATATGGTGTTCTAGCACATGTGTAGCCCCTTAGGACACATAATGACACTTAACAACACCATGTGACCCCTTACGACACCATATGGCCCATTAGGACAATATAATGTCCTAATGGGTCATATGGTGTCTTAAGGGGTCATATTGTGTCCTAAGGGGTCATATGGTGTTCTAACACATGGATGGCCCCTTAGGACCCAATATGACTCCTAACAACACCATATGACCCCTAAGGACACCAATGACTGCTTAGGACAACGTATGACCCCTCAGGACAATATGATGTCCTAATGGGTCATATGGTGTCCTGAGGGGTCATATGGTGTTCTAACACATGTGTGGGCCCTTAGGACCTCATATGACCACTAATAACACTTTATGACCCCTTAGGGCACCATATGACCCCTTTTAACATCCTAGTACACAACATGGCCCCTTATGATACCATATGACCCCTTAGAACAATATGATGCTAATGGATCATATGCAGTTCTAAGGGGTCATATGGTGTCCTAAGGGGTCATATGGTGTTCTTACACATGTGTGGGCCCTTAGGACCCCATATGACCCCCTAACGACACCATATGACCCCTTTGGACACCAAATGATCCCTGAGAACACCATATGACCCTTTTAAACATCTTAGTATATGACATGACCCGATATGACATCATATGACCCTTTAGGACAATATGGTGTCATAATGGGTCATATGGTGTCCTAAGGGGTCATATAGTGTCTTAAGGGGCCATATGGTCTTCTAACACATGTCTAGCCCCTTAGGACCCCATATGACCGCTTTTAATATCCTAGTAAACGACATGACCCCTTATGACACCATATGACCCCTTAGGACAATATGATGTCCTAATGGGTCCTATGGTGTCATACGATGTCATATGGTGTTCTAACACATGTGTGGTCCCTTAGGACCCCATATGACCCCTCAGAACACCATATGACCCCTTAGGACAACATATGACCCCTTAAGACAATATGATGTCATAATGGTTTCCTAAGGGGTCATATGGCGTTCTAACACATGTGTGGCCCCTCAGAACCCCTTATGACCCCTAACGATGCCATGTGACCTTTCATGACACCATATGACCCCTTAGGACAATATGATGTCCTAATGGGTCATATGGTGTCTTGAGGGGTCATATGGTGTCCTAAGGGGTCGTATGGTCTTCTAACACATGTCTGGCCCCTTAGGACACCATATGACCCCTTTTAACATCTTAGTACACAAAATGACCCCTTAGGACAATATGATGTCCTAATGGGTCATATGATGTCTTAAGGTGTCATATGGTACTCTAACATGTGTGGGCCCTTAGGACCCCATATGACCCCTAACGACACCATATGACCCCTTAGGACACCATATGACACGTTAGGACACCATATGATGTCCATATGGTTTCTTAAGGGGTCATATGGTGTTCTAACATACGAGTGGCCCTTTAGGATGCCTTATGACCCCTTATGACCCCTAATGACACCATGTGACCCCTCATGACACCATATGACCCCTTAGGACAATATGATGTCCTAACGGGTCATATGGTGTCTTAAGGGGTCATATGGTGTCCTAAGGGGTCTTATGGTGTTCTAACACATGTTTGGCCCCTTAGGACCCCATTTGACCCCTAACAACACCATATGACCCCTCAGGATACCATATGACCTCTTAGGACAATCTGATGTCGTAATGGATCGTATGGTGTCCTAAGAGGTCATATGGTGTTTTGACTCATGGGTAGCCGCTTAGGACACCATATGACCCTAGAGAGGGAGGGAGGGGGAAGAGAGAGGGAGAGATAATGAGAAATGGAGAGAGGGAGGGGGAGGAGAGAGGGAGAGATTGGGAGAGAGGAGGAGAGTGAGATAGAGAGATAGAGGTTGAGAGGGGGAGACTTAAGAGATAAAAAATGAGAGAGATAGAGGTTGAGAGGGGGAGACTTAAGAGATAAAGAATGAGAGAGAGAGAGAGAGAGAGAGAGAGAGAGAGAGAGAGAGAGAGAGTTATGTGAATAAGAGAAAGGAAGGGGGAGGAGAGAGAGAGAGAGAGAGAGAGAGAGAGAGAGAGAGAGAGAGAGAGAGAGAGAGAGAGAGAGAGAGAGAGAGAGAGAGAGAGAGAGAGAGAGAGAGAGAGAGAGAATGGGAGAGATATGCAATAGAGAGAGAGGAGAGTGAGATAAAGAGATAGAGGTAAAAAGGGAGAGAGACATAAATGAGAAAGAATTAGAGAGAAATAGAGGGAACAAAAGTTAGGGAGAGAGGGAGGGAGAGAGAGAGAGAGGGAGGGAGGGAGGGAATGAGATGAAGAGAGGGAAAAGAGTTAGAGGGAACAAGAGAGAAATAATAGGAGAGAGACACTTAGGAGAGGAGGAAATAGATAGATAGATAAAGGTTGAGAGTGAGAGATTTGATAGAAACAAGGAGAGAGACTTGAGAGAAATAGGGAGTATGGGAGATATGGATATACCTGAGAAGTGGATGGAGGGATTGTGAGAGAGATTCTTTAAGAGGTGGAGGGAGGGAATGTGAGAGAGATGCCTAAGAGGTGGAGGAAGGGATGGTGAGAGAGAGAGAGGGGGGGGGATGGAAAGAGAGTATAAGAGAGTGGAGAGAGAGAGAGATGTGAAGAGAGGGAGAGAGTGAGAGAATGAGAAAGAGTGATAATAAGAAAGGGAGAGAGGGAGGGGGAGGAGAGAAGCAAAAAAAGGGAGAGAGATACACCTAAGAGAGGAGGAGAGTGAGATAGGATGGGGGGAGAGAGAGTGAGAGAGGGTGAGAGAGAGAGGGAGAGGGAAGAGATAGGATGGGGGAGGGAGAAAGAGAGGGGGGGAGGGAAACAATAGGTGGGAGAGAGGGAAGGGATAAAATGGGGGAGGGAGAGAGAGTGAGACAGGGTGTGAGAGAGAGAGGGAGAGGGAAGAGATAGGATGGGGGATGGAGAAAGAGAGAGGGGGGAGGGAAACAATGGGAGGGAGAGAGGGAGAGTAAAGGGATAGGATGGGGGATGGAGAGAGGGAGAGAGAGTGAGAGAGAGAGGGAGAGGGAAGAGATAGGATGGAGGAGGGAGAAAGAGAGAGGGGAGGGAAACAATGGGAGGGAGAGAGAGTGAGAGAGGGTGAGAGAGAGAGAGAGGAAGAGGGAAGAGATAGGATTGGGGAGGGATAAAGAGAGACACCATATTGGTCACTCTATCTGGTCAGTCCATTCTAGCCTTTCTTTCTTATCAAGAGATTGTCTGCGATCTTGTCAAAGAAGTCAGTCTCCACCTAAGAACAATTTGGAACAGAAAATCAAGGACTTACAAAAGAAAATGGAGGACATAAATACACCAAGCCAACTTACACAATGAGAGACATATGTCCCTATCCATTTGATCAGAGCATTCCAATGCCTCCATTTCCTACACATTTTGTGACGCATGAGTTTGATAAGTACAGAGGAAAAGGAGATCCTAAGGCACATATAAGATAGTTTTTCACAACTTACATTGAGGTAGCACCAAAAGAGACATATTTGATGAGATTATTCCAACAGAGCTTAGGTGCTCAAGCTATGGAATGGTTATTCCCACAGAGGTTAGGTGATCAAGCGATCTTTTCAGACCATTAATCAAAAAATTGAACAAGGTTGTGAAGAAGGAAGGGTTATTATGAATGGCTAACCAATCTTGGGTAGATCAATAACAAGCCATTATGGGAATGGGTAAGTTTATTATGGATGAAGAGGTTGTGAGTGTGTGCAAAGTGAAAGGATGAAATAGAATCCTGAAGGAGGGAGGAGCAATTTCTCTACACATGGCGCCGATGACCCGATTTTCACCATGGTACTTGCCCAAGGCGCCACCGAAGTGGTCTTCACCATTGGACGAAATACTTTTTTCTGTTTACTATTTTTGATTTTTCAAATTTTTTATTTTTTTGTGTCACAAGGCGCCTATTTGTCAGGTTTTCACCAAGTAACGATTTTTTATGTTTTATGATTTTTTTGTTTTTTTGATATTTTTTTTTTGTATTTTTGTATTTTTGAATTTAGGATACTCTGAAGAGCTATGTGTAAAACCTGTGAAGGTGCATGTTGTTGATAGGATCCTCCAAAGGTTTGCCTTCTTTGGTTGAGAGCTAATATGCACCGGATCCATAGGTTGTTGTAATGATGTAAGGACCAAGCCAATTCGGTTCAAACTTGCCCTTCTTCTCTCTGTCTTGCTCATTTTTAGGATTTTCTCTAAGAACTAGGTCACCCACCTTAGATCTGTGAGGCTTGACCTTATGATTGTAGATGCATTATTCCTTGACTGAATGATGTGTAGCTCAAGTGACTATCTTCCTTGATGAAGGAACTGAGATAGAATTACTAGTGTGTGGACTGCGTAGGCCTGTATGCATGTCACCTAAAGAAGTTTGGGCATCCCTGATAACAAAGTCCCTAGAGGAAGCTCCATTAAAGGTCCATGATGTATCGCCAGAAGGGAAAGGATGTGTGGAACAAGTGGATGAGGAATGAAGGCTTATAATTGCGAAAAGAAGTGGAAGTATCATGACATGTTGGAGACTTAGGATCAACAAGTATTCTTTTTGACTTGAAATTTTAGAACTTTTGCCCCCAGTTATTTTGATATTAGGGGAGATCAACTCTTGTTCTTTTTCATTCATAGGATTTTTATCCTTGACTTTGATTTTTGCAGAGTCCAATAGCTTTTGATTTTGATTTGGAGTGAAGGATTTTTCTTTATTTTTGACTTTTAAATTTTTCTGTTCATGGCTTGATTTTTCATCCCCAATTAGTAAGGGCTTTTGTAATTCTTGTTGATCCAAGTTTGGGAGTGGAGTGGAAATGGAATGAGTTGATGATATGGTTAAAGCTATGTGAGTTCTCAAGAGGGCTGGCGATACGCTCAATAGATTCTTCACTGAAGCCACTCTTAGGGCTATTAATATCAAGAGATGCTTGCACCACTAGAGGAGATTTGTATTCAAATTTAGTAGCCACAACACTAGGTGGTTCATACCCAATTCCTTGCAAATTATTTATAGATTGTTTCTGTCGAGTGAATACCTTAGGAGATAATGAGCATTGATCAACATGAAAGATATATTCACGACATCCCATGTCTTTAATCTTGAACTTTTCTTTGATCTCTGCTTGTGCTGATGTAGAAGCTTTCAAGGATTCTAGATCCACATATGTTGAAGATGGAACAACTTCTCAATTGACTAGTATTGTTATTTCTGATCTATGTCGTAGGCTATTGCAATATATAAATAGATTTGGATCACCTTTGACGATCACTTCAACTCCATTGTGTGGAAATTTGACACATTTGTGATATGTTGATGGAACAACTCTCATTTCATGAATCCATGGACATCCCAAGAGTATATTGTATGTGATATCTAGGGCTAGGACTTGACAAACCACATCCTTTGTAATTGGCTCTACTCTGAGAGGTAAGGTGACTGTGCCTTTAGATGAATGCTCTTCGTCATCATATGCTTTGATGGTAGTTTTATTTGTAGCATTCACAACTTTGTCTGAATATCCCAATTGTATTATTGTGTTCAAAGTACATATATTGAGACCAGCTCCTCCATCTATCAGGACTCATTTTATTTGATGTTTGTGTAGGAAGGCTTCAATGTGTAAAGGTGCATTACGTGGTTGGCTCATGGAGGCATCGTCAACTTCTATTAATGTAAGGGAGTGTGGAACGGAAAGGTATCCCACCATGGCTTGAAACTGGTCCACGTTCAGATCAGTGGGGATGGAAGTGTCTCTCAAAGTTTTATCAAGAATGGCTTTATGTGCAAGGGATATGCATAAAAGCTCAAGGATTGAGATAAGTGTGGGTGTCTTCCCTAACTGTTCTACAAGGTCATACTCGGGTTTGGTTGAAGAGGAAGTGGTGTTTTTAGCTAGAGCACATTGCAAAGTGAATTTACCTCGACGATTTGTAACATTACATTCAGAGGTATGTTCAGAAGAAGATCCAATTCTTTTTAGGACAATTTTGGGTCTTTGGGTAGAATTTTCAGGCATTTTGTCCTTGATGATAATGGTAGAGACATAATTGTCCATCGAAATGTGATTGACAGTTGAATCATAGTTATAGGATTCTCTAGTATAGTTGGTTTTCTCATCTGTGGCTTTAGCTTTTCCCTTGTCACGTTTTGGGAATGGTTCTTTAAACATCTCATGTTCTTGATTGGATGAATGTCCTTCAATCTCAATGTCACCTCTATTAATAAGATCTTGTATAATGTTCTTCAGTCGATGACAATTTCCTATTTTATGACCCTTGCTTTTGTGATATTCACAATATTCATCATCATTCCACCAATTTGGTTTGACCTTTGGTTCATATGGAGGCAAATCTAGAATTGTTATTATTTTGTTTGCCACTAGCTTCTTGAAAGCTACCTCAAGTGGTTCTCCCAATGGGGTATACTTCCTTCGTGATTTTGAAGTTGTTTGAGTATTCACTTGATTGTTTGTAGAGCTTGGTCCGAAAAAAATGATTTTGGGTTGTACTGTATTGGCATCAACAACACCATCATTGACTGTGTTCTTGTTTTTATTCCAAAATCTTGGCTTGTCTTTTCCTTTATAGTCCTCTTTGTTTTCTTTGAATATTTTGATGATGCCTTGCTCAATTAGGACCTTCTCTATTGCTAAGTCTTTTTCAATGACGTCCTTGAAAGTGGACAAGCAAGCTTTTCTCAGGTCATAACCAATTTCTCTGTGGACATTCTGGGTGAACATCTCTACCATTTTTTTTTGTGGAATTTCACAAGAGCATCTGCTGGCTAGATTTCTCCATCTTTGTAAAAATGATGAAAAATATTCTCAATCCTTTTGCTTGGTGTTGCACAAAGTGATGACTGATATGTCTGTCTCTATGTTGTATGAGAAATGTTCGATAAATGCCTCTGCTAAGTCACCCCATGACTTAATTCCGGGTGGGAGTTGGGAGAACCATTCCATAGCTTGATCATCTAAGCTTTGTGGGAATAATCTCATCAAATATGTCTCTTCTGCTGCTACCTCAATGTAAGCTATGAAAAATTATCTTATATGTGCCTTAGGATCCCCTTTTCCTCTATACTTATCAAACTTAGGTGTCAGAAAGTGTGTAGGAAATGGAGGCATTGGAATGATTTTGTCAAATGGATAGGGACATATGTCTCTCAATGTGTAAGTTGGCTTCAGTGTATTTATGTCCTCCATTTTCTTTTGTAAGTCCTTTATTTGTTGTTCCAAATTGTTCTTAGGTGGAGACCGACTTCTTGGACCATACCCCATGCCTGAACCACTAGGTAGAGGAGAAGCATGTTGTATATATGGATGGTATTGATCATACACATGTTCATATGGAGGAGGTCTATAGTGATGTTGTGTATATGGAGCACTTGGTATAGAGTCATGATGAGGAACAAAATATCTGCTTTGTCCATGTATACCATACTCTACAGGCATGTCATGAGTTTGTTCTAATGTGTTTCCCCCAAATTTGACACGGGGTTTTCTTGTGTCAAAATTTTGATCATGCCTTTGGATATCCAATTTCTTTGGTGGTTGATCCTGAGCATTGGTATATGATTGAGTATATTTTTCTGCATAAGACTTCCATAATGGTCTGTGAAGGTGAGTATCATATGCTTGACCATGTGTGTATGGGACCTCAGGTTTTTGAAACAAAGATGATGGTGATTCAGGCACAAGATGTGGTCCTCTATTACCTCCACTATTAGGCCTCCTTTGATCCATGTTGAGGTGAGGTTTTTGCAAAGGTCAATTTTTCATTATTTGAGACATGTCAAAATCATGAGGGATCTTGGCTCCACTTTGTCCCATCACTTGTAAGAAGAATTGTCTATCTCTCCTCATTATTTCCTCAACCAATCGATTAAAATAGGGATCCATAATGGAGTCTTCCACTTCTGCTGAATGTATTGAAATGTTGTCCATATTGTCATTGTGTGTATCATTGTTGTTTGTAGTGTCCATGTTCTCAACATTTGGAATGTTTCTATAAGCATCCATGTCAGGTAATGTAGTATGATCAAAATTGAAAAAGACATCATTGTCATACTCATAGGCACTCATGTTTGCAGACTCTTGAGCCTCTTTAGCTTCTCTCCTAGATTTTTGGGAATGGGTTTCAACCATGAACTAGGTATTGACCAAGATGTGTGAGACTAGATGAAAATGGAAAGGTATGGAAGACCAAGAGTTGGATGGAATGTAAATGAATCTGAGGTGTACTTGCAATGTCCAAAGTGTAAGACCAAATATGTATGTAGTAGAGTAGATGTGGCTTCCAAAGAGATGATAGTTTCTCTTGATGAGGTAAGTTGACCTTGACTCTAAGTAAGACCAAATGAGACCCAAAGGTGATAGACCTTGATGAGGGACCACTTAGCAAAATGTTGTTGTATGTAGTGTGTTGACAAAGAAAGATGCGGACAAGCAAGTGACCTTTTGACTCAAGTTTAGACAAATGTGAATGTAATGCAAGGTGTAAAGCAATGATGAACTTTGTGAGACCCAAACATAGGTTGAATGCTAGATGAAAATCTAGAGAAATAACTTAGGAAGCTCAATAAGTCTGAAACTGGTTATTCTTGTTTGTTGGGCTGTAAAAGTTTTTCAATTCTAAACACAGACGTGCCTATATACTTCACAGACACGCTTAAATGACATAGACGTGGTTCTGTCAGACACAGACGCGTTTCTGAGATTTTGTAAATGCAATGTTGCTTAAGAGAACACAAACGTGTTTTTTCCCTTCACAGACGCGGTTAAATGAAACAGACACGATTCTGTCAGACACATATGCATTTCTAAAATTTTGTAAATGCAATGTTTCTCAAGAGAACACAGACGCATTTATGCCCTTCACAGACGTGGTTAAATGACACATACGTGGTTCTGTTAGACACAGACATGTTTTTGAAAACTGAGTGCAACTTTTCCAATTTGTAAAGTTGTTTTGTTGTGACCCAATCTGAATTTTTGACTGTTTTTCGTGACAAGAGGACACAATGTTGATGAAGACTCAATGTTTACTCAAAATGACTCAAAGAAAAGTGTGTTGTTTGATGTAACAATGTTTGGCATACACTTGAAGACACAAAAGACACAATGTTTTGATGTTTGGTCTTGAATGTTTGATTGTTCAAAATAAGACAAGAACAATTCTTACGGTTGGCCAAGACAATAGTTGATGATCCCACATGGGGTTTCCCCCGAGGCTACGCTATTCAGAGAAGATACTTAGATGCTTGATCCCACTGGCTCCACCCTCGACACTCACTTCTCTGGTGCAGCCAAGCATCAATCCCCACGAAAACTCCTCGTAGCAAACTTTGTATCTCTACTAAGAACCATATTTGTGTGGATCGCTCCAGAGGTCTGACCTCTTGACCCAACAACTAGAAGGATTTTGGCTTTCTAAAACAAAAAGGTGCTATTAAGGGCATCCACTCATGTGGCCATACATGCGGCACTTTCAGCTCTATAAATACAGAAGGCTCCCAGCTAGTAGGGGTTATACCCTACAACTGATCAAATAAATTTGATCAAACGAGTTTATGGGGAGACATAGTGTCGGTATGAACTAATCAGCACACGTTACCCATTGTAATACCCTAAAAATGGTCATCTAAACCATGAGCCCCTAATCTCAACAACATCACTAAGGTCCTAACCAAAGGCAATTAAATAAATCTTGAGCACACAATTAATTCTTTAATCATCAAATGTCACATGGCAAAATTAATCAATCAATATTTATTTAATTGATTGATCATTCCAAGAAAATCATTTTAAACAATTATCTTATTTATTTTATGAAATATCCTAGCATATTTAATTAAATAAATCAATTTGCCATGAAATCATCAAAAAGAGGAATTTAATTAAATAAATCAATTGAGCACAAATCTTCAAAAATGGAAATAAATCAAAAAAGGAATTAATTGACCAAGAAAGAATTAAAAATTTGAGAAAAGAAATCAATTGGAGATAATCTTGAAAAACAAATTAAAAATTGATAAATAATCTCAAAGAAAGCAATTAAAACAATTAAATATTAAAATTGAATGAAATAGAGAATAAATCAGTTTTTTCTGATTTTATCTTAATTTTAGTTCAATTTCCTTTAAAAATGAGAAAAGCATCCAATCACATCATTTCACTTGGATTGTGCTTCCTCTTTGAAAATCTTGACCACTCATCATCATTTCATCTTAGTCGTTGGTTTCTTTCTGAATTTTCTATAAATTCTGGCTCTCATCTCTCATTCAAAAATCCCGGAGGCTGGAGAATATATTGTTATTATACTGTTTTTGCTCTAAGTTCATTGATATATTGCATATTAATTATTTCACATTGATTAAATCATTTAGCTTAATATTTCAAAAATCTTATTAGATTAATATTGCATCCATCTAGCATTCATCATGTTCATATAGATAAAATCCTTCGTCTTGATGTTGTCTAGTCACTGGTATTGCTTATAATCTGAGAGCAATCATATACTCACATCTTTTAGAAGGCAATGGGTTGATTTGTTATGGTTTATTATTCATTGATTATATCTGATTAACCATGCATGTAATGACTTGATTGAAGTGTTGTGCTTACAGATACAAGTCCACTTTTCACACACACATTTCCGGTGCCCACCGTGAGGTAGAAAACTACTTTTTTGGCCTCAAAATCATTTTTGTTTATCTGCAGGTTTAGTCCGTACAGCCTCTGTGAAATATCGTACGAGCAGTTTCACTGCATCGTACGACATTATATTGACGCTTGTAGTTTCTCGTATGAAACAAGATCATATCCTTTACATTGTCGTATGAATTAGAATATTCACCCGTACGACATACTGATTCTTTTATACTCTATCATTCTATGTTGATTTCTAACTCGTATGACACACTACTTATTCTATCTTTTGTCATTTGGTATTGATTTCTAACTCGTACGATAAAATCATTCTGTCGTTCTGTATTGATTTCTAACTCGTACGATAAAATCGTTCTGTCATTCTGTTTTATGAAGATTGTCATACGATTCTGTGTTCTGATAGATTAAAAACAGATTACCTTTCAGGATTTTTTGCTTAAATTTTGATTATGCTAACGCTGACCCTGAATTGTCTTTTGTCTGCGTGAGATTTTTACAGCCTAACCAATTTCTTGCAGGACGCTTGTCAAAGAATCTATCAATCAAACATACGCCTATCAAAGAATAAAAATTGCAGGACGCTTGTCAAAGAATCTATCAATCAAACATACGCATGTCAAAGAATAAAAACAACATGATTACCGATGCGTTGTTTTTGCAGGTTGCCTAAAGAGAAAATCGACCAAATATTGTGTATTCTGTAAATTCATTTTTAGGCACTTAAATTGCTATCTGGTTAATGAACAAATCTGTCTTTCATGTTTTCAGAAAAATCTAAGAGGTAGGAGAGTATGCTCTTGTCTTTTATAGACAATCAGAAATCTAGACCCTTGAATCTTTTTTCTAAGTTTTGAGATTTGTGTACCTTTAGCGGGCCTGTCACAGTGGGAAAAAGTAATCACCCTGTGAGAATGACCCAAGTGAGTACAGCTAGACCTGAGCATTCCAACTCACTATAATAAATAGGTCTCTAATGACTAAAGTCTCAGAGGATGGGATTATTAGAGTTTTCTCTTTGAGATCTCTCATATCGGGCATTTTGTAGGGCCTCGCGGTCTCAATCATGTTTACGTGACTACAACTTGTTTCGGTACCTTGTCGGGCTATAGGCCTCAATCATGCTTGCATGACTTCAAGGGGTAATTTCAAACAGAATTCCTGATTAAGAACTATAAATTAGAAGCTACCCGATTCACCTCCGAAAGGTTGATAATCTTTGTGCAAGAGAGATAGTAACTCTCCCAAGACACTTTCCATATCGTGCCCCCATTAGTGTTTGGAGTCGGCTAATACGGCATTGAGAATCCATTGCGTGAGACTCAGCGGCCGTATTCTGATTAGCTATTGTGTGTGTACCTAAGTCAGCAAGCAAAGGTTTTCTTCTCTAAGCTAACTTCCATAGGGTTAGCGTGTTGTGATTGAATTATTATATATCTTGCATGTTTTCTGTGTTTTCATCCCTGAAACTAAAAATGAAATACTAAAACTGGAGAAAACAAATCAAACAACTCAGTGATAAACTCTGTCCGTGTCACAAACTAGTCCATCCTGGTGAAAAATCAGTCCATCTTAGAATTGGTTGTACTCAGTTGTCATACTCAGCCATTGAAAATCTCAGAATTTTTAGTCTCTGCTCTATGAACAATCGTACGAGTTTGTTGAATTGTCGTCCTGCACCAAATCCTGTGTCGTACGAGTATACTAAATTGTCATCCTGAGTCCAATCTTGTGTCGTACGAAACCAAACAATGTCGTTTAAGCTAAATTTTGTGTCATACGAAACAAAACTAAACAGAATCATTTGTCATCTGGGACCTACCCAATTGTCGTATGATACTAGGCAGCAACTCGTATGATACAGAACTGTTGTCATCCTAAACCTATTATACTATCGTACGGTCTTAGAAATACAGTCGTACGAGTCTCTGATTTTGCTAGTCCATAACAGTCAAACCTGTCCAAAACAGTCTACAGCGAGCTTAAAACTAGTTATCATCCTCACAAGCATAAAACAACCTTGATAGTGTACCTCTGTCGTTGCGTTGCAAGATTTTGTCGATCATTTCTCAACTAGTTCAAAAAAACATCTTATCAAACCTAAAGTTAACTTGGATAACATCTTACACAGGATAGATCATTCCTGAAACCAGACTAGATCTTCAGTTACTTCTCTCAATTACTACGTTAAACGAACTACTAGCTACAATTTGATCTTGACTTCTGCAACACATCTCGCTCTTGGTCCTGTCGGTTAGAAATGCCTGTTCAAACCAGAAGCTCTAGCAGCAAAATAGACAAAGTAAAAGAGACACCCTTTTCGACCAATGACAATCCGTTTTACAAAGAAAATCCTTTTCACAATAAACCATCCTCGTCACAGATACCAGTTTACGATTTACCAATCTTTGGTCAACCCTTATCTCCCACCATGTCTAGAGAAAGGCAAGAAAGAGAAGCTAGTAAATGAAACACTCACGAAGATTTCAGCAATCATGCCACTGACATCATTTTATCAATTGAATCTAAGCTTCCTGAACCTCCTAAAGACAAAGTACATAGATGTCAGAATGATAAAGAATTCCAGAAAATGATGAAGGTCATCATGGCTAGGGAAAAAGAAGACTATTTCCTAGAATTAGCAAAACAAGGTGCCAAACTCCCTACTGGTTATAATGTGGAGGCCCTCGTTGCTAAAGAGGAAGAGACACCATGGGGAAAAATGAGCAAACAAATGCAAGCATTACAAACTATGGTCACAAGAATAGAAAACAAAGATAAAATGCCAAAACAATATTCTCTGGACACAATATGCCCATTCTCATTTGACAAAAACCTTTACATGTCTCCATTTCCTTCACGAGTTGAGATCCCAAAATTTGATAAATATGATGGTACCTTAGATCCTCAAGATCATGTCAGAGAGTTTTGTGCCACTTGTATAGAGTTTATGCATGATCAAACATACCTCATGCGCCTTTTCCCAAGGAGTTTAGGGGTTCAAGCAATGGAATGGTTCGCAAGCCTACCCAAAGGAATAAAAACATTTGAAGAACTAATCCAACTATTTTTACAACAATACTCATACAACATTCATCACCCAGTCACTATGATAGAGCTATGCAATACCAGACAAAAGACAGGAGAACTCTTTCTCACTTTCCTCCAACGATGGAGAAAGATGTTCTCTAGATATTCACGAACCATCCTAGATCTTGAGAAAATGGATATCTTTATCAACAACTTATTCCCTGAACTGAAATACAGTGTCCAGATGCAAGTACACCCTTCATTCAACAAAATAGTAGATAACGCCCTCAGAATGGAAGACATGCTTATCAAAAAGGGAGATATATCACTTTGGAAAGAAACATCGCAAGGTTCTAGCTCTAAAGAAAAGAGCAAATACTGGAAATATGGCAAAGATACCAACAAGAACATCGTTAGTGATGGAGTGGTAGATACTATCCAAACAAAAACAAAATCCACAATATTTAACTTGGCCAGTGGCACACAAGCACTCAAGGGAGCTGAAACTACTGTAGACTAGGAAATTGAGGATTCATCAAAGCAAATAGCAATTAGGACAATCACAAAACCTAAAACTACAATGAAAACAATCCTAATCTAATTAATGAAAACATGAAGACAAGATATTCAAAATGAAATCAAAGCAAACCAAATGCAGATATCTCCTTCATGTGGCTCCATTGTTCTTCTTTCACCTTCCAATTTGATGTTGTTCTCACCTACAAAGTGCATTTGCAAGTGGAAAGCAAGTTGTTGATGAAATCTATAGCATAAGGTTACTCGAAAATGTGATTTATTGATCCCCATCTTTTGATTGAAGAAACTCATCCAATTTATAGACAAATTGGAGAGAGGACAAGATTAGCATGAAATTGATATTAGAGGCAATTAATTTCAAAAATGGCGAAATTGAGTTGAAGGAAGAAGGTTATGACACCTTCTATGTCATGAATTATGACATATTGCCAATGCAAAGGTTAGAGGACTAAAAGCTTATGACATCTTTCTATGTCAACGATATGATGCATGAGAAATTCATGCTTCCACCGAAGCACAAAAATAGGGAGAGACTAGAGAGGATTTGATTAGGTGGAAATTGAATTTAGCAAATTAGAAAATGAAGTGGAAATTAGGAATTAGGAAAAATTAGAAATGATGAAATAGAAATTAGGTGAATTAATTAATAGGTTTTCATCCATTAATTAATTCATGAAAGAGACCTAGGACTAAATAAATAGATTTATTTAACCCACAAAGAATAAGAAAAGGATTAAATGAACAAATCATAAAACCCTAGAAATAAGAGGACAAGGAATTAGGTCAAGACAACAAGAAATTAAGGTTCGGTCATGATTCTGACTGACAAAGGACCAATGTTGATAAATTATTGAGATTGGTTGACAAAAATCAATGACAAATTGACCAAGATTGACAAGGAGATCAAATTGAAAAGCGCCAATTGATTGAAGAGGACAAGGATCGATGATGAATCAATCGCAAAATGACAAAATTGGCAAGGACAAGGATCGATGACGAATCAATCAAAAAATTGATGATATTTGACAAGGACAAGGATTGATGACGAATCAATCGCAAAATGACAATATTGACAAGGACAAGGATCTATGATGAATCGATTGCAAAATGACAATATTTGACAAGGACAAGGATCAACCAAAATCATGACTGAAAATTGCTATCGACAAGACCTAATTCAAAAGCAAGAAAAATGAGGAATGCAGAAGAAGGACTCGATGCTCGCAAATGATAAAGACCAAGTGCACAACATAGAAGAAATGTTAATGTGACGCAAGAACCCTAAAATAAGGCAATGCGCAAATGTTAAAGTATGACTCCGCAAGCGTTGACCATTTTTAGATGTCTACAACTACAACGAAAATTCCTCCAAAGAAAACAAGAGAGTGGTTTAAAGACAAGCCTTGGGTCTCAAAACCTAAGCGTGATTTTACTCCTCTAGATGAATCATATGAATCGAATTTTAAAACTTTATTTGCAAATAATATGATAACATTGCCAGACAATTCCAGACCATATGACCCAGAAATTAGACCCATATGGTGGAGAGAAAATGAATACTGCGACTATCATCGGAACAAGGGACATAACATAAACAACTGCATGAAACTCCGGCATGAAATCCAAGATCTCATTGATGCAGGAAAGATCATTGTTGGAAGTCACACGGCTAATGTTGATCATAAGGCTTTTAAATATCCCTTACCCAACTATGAACAAGGAGAATCCTCAAAATCCAAGGGAGGAGCTAGAGTCAATTATACTTACACTAATAACAATAATGTGATCAACATGATTGAATCTGTTCAACCTGAATATTGCAATGTGATCATAGTCCAAGATCATCAAAGTCAAACACAGACTGCTAATGTCGTGACTCGCACTCAAAGGAAGATTTCTCTCCCAGGAGCTAGTCCCCCAACTTTTGATCAAATGACATCAAAATTGCCAAATAGACAAACAGACACAATCATGGCTAAATCGAAACAACCAGCTTCATCATCTTCTCCTGGTTATAGTATTGTCGAACAATTGAAGAGAACCAATGCTCAAATCTCCATTTTAGAACTGCTTAAGATCTCTTCTTCTCATAAAGAGGTCCTGGACAAGGCTCTACTTACCACCAGTGTCCCTAAAGATTCAGACGTAGATTGGTTTCAATCTATGGTAGGTCACCTGACCTCACCCCATTACCTCACATTCTCTGAAGAAGATGATAATTCACTGAGTCACCCACATAACTAGCCATTACACATTGAAGCCATGATTCATAAACATCGCGTTAAACGTGTTTTGATAGATGGAGGCGCTGGGTTGAATATTTGCACCTACAATCTATTGACACAACTAGGATTTTCTGAGAATGTCATTGATCCAACAAAGAAGATAACAATCAAGGCTTATGATGAAGAGGAAAGAACTTCTAAGGGACTGGTATCATTACCAATCAGAGTAGGACCTGTGGAAAGAGATGTCATTTTTCAAGTCGTGGACCTTCATCTTTCATACAACATCTTACTAGGTAGGCCATGGATTCATGAAATGAAAGCAGTACCATCTATGTATCATCAATGCCTGAAATTTCCCTATAATGGAATAAAAGTCAATATTCCAGCCGATACAGGCTATACCTGCAATGCATTAACCCAGGGTGCTGATGCTTTTGTTCCTAATAATAGAGCAGCTTCTGCAGCTAAAAGTTCAGAATCTTTGCTAAAATATTTGGAAAAGAAACTAAGAATCACAAACACTGGCATGGATGGTTACAAGATAGAGCCTATACTCTCACTAATGTCTCTTCCTCCATCACCAAGACAGTCGGGAAAACCATCAGAGGGTATGAGGCCTCAAACTTCAACTCCAAAAGTCATTTATGATGGCATCTTTATACAGTCCTCTACTTCTCTTGTAGGTGAAATAGAAGGGGGTGATGTCCTTAAATCGCTCTTCAAAGAAGACAGTGCAGATAAAGAAATATGACATTGTGAGATTTCTCTGACACAATATGGTCCAGGCTATAAGATGCTTCAACGCGTGGGATATTCAGGTATTGGTCCTCTTGGCAAATGTCAAAAAGGTATTGTTCAACCTATTCAGTTACAAACTAAGTCTGCCAATGATAAAGTTGGACTAGGATATGATCCAAGAAAGTCATCAAATCATAAGCTCACATCTCACCATCAACGTAAGTGGAAGAAAAAGGTACTACCTTTAACAACACAAGAAATTGATACTCAACAAATTCAGGAGGAATGCGATGGTGAACAAAAAGAATTGCCCACCTAGAGAGAGGAAAGAGATGGTAATCAAGTTCCAGTTATATCAGCTATAATACCATAGGAAGTAGAAGTCCCAGAGGATATGAGAGACAAAGTATACATAATCAGAGAATTGTTTGCACCGTTGAACATTCCGGTCACATATACTGGCGGACAACAAGTAGATGATTCAGAAACTAATTCAAATGAGTATGAATGGGGTCTTGGCCATCTCTCAGATACATCTACTATAGAAACCCCTGAAGAATCCAGAGTTATTATAGATGACGCACAAGAGATGATACGCCTAAGAATGCAAAAGGAAATAGAAGAAATCAAACTAAAAAGACAAGAAGACTATGAACGACAGCTGAAGAAAGAAAAGACACAAGCAATTTCTTCACCTACCAACCCTCCTAATGAGATAGGACAAATCAGGTATGAAACTACACAAGAAGAACTAGAAGCTACAGAAAAAGAACCAGTCATTAGTCCAAAAGAAGCTGAATGGAACAGACAATAGGGATTAACAGAACCGTCAAAGTCATGTCCACAAGTGTGTCAAGTACAAGCAGTTAATGAACCGAATCACAAAGGAACTTGCAGCCTTGCAGCATCAAAGATGTAGGTGTTGATACTATATATACCTTTGCTAAGCCACTTGAAGATGAGTCGGCAACTTCATCCTATGACTTTGATGACTCAGACAGGAGCTCTATTTATGACAACAACTATTCAACAATGCATTATGACTACTCTGTCATGAATGATGAGATATTGTCTACTGTTACACCATGGTATGTAGTCTAGTCTGAAGTAGGTCAGTTGAGTTAGGTCCAATAAATACTAATATGAATTTCAATAATCGTGTCATAACTCTTCCTGGTCTTGAGACACATACGCAAGGTAGTCTTCTAGAACTCGACTGGTCAGTCCGAAGCCATGATGATAGTACCGTGAACTCCCTTGAGCCTATTCCAACCTTATCCTTAATGCATCCAGAACTTATTGATAATACTCTTTATAACCAACCCTTGAATGTACCTACCTTTGCCAATGACTATACACTAGCCTACTATCTCAATGCAGTTGAACCCATGTACTCTTCCACCAGCGAACAGAATGAAAACATGACTGAAGCAGATATCAGGTATCTTAGTCGCAAAAACAAAAAAAATGAGAATAAAAGATCTGATGGTGAAAACCACATTGTGGTAGTGTCAGAATCTAAAAAAGAGAAAATAAAGGACATACCTAAAGGTGAAAACCTCTCTGAGGCGCCTGAAGGTGAGATACTTGATATACTGCCAAGTCACTTCTAGGAGAGATCTTCCATATTGATCGAGCCAACTCAGCCAGTAAACATTGGGAGTCAAGAGACACCACACATCATTCATTTAGCTCAATCACTATCAACAAAAGAGTTAAAGGATTTCAACAACCTTTTTCTAGAAAAGAAGATCAACTTTGCATGGACATACTCAGATATGCCAGGACTAGATCCTGATCTCATCATGCATCACCTCTCTATTATACCAGGAGTAAAACTAGTCAAACAAAAACTCCGAAAGATGCATCCTCATGTGACACTGCTAGTCAAGGCTGAACTAGAGAAATTGCTAAAATCTGGATTTATCAAAGCTATAGACTACGCAGAATGGATATCAAATATAGTACATGTATCAAAAGAGGACAAATCTATTAGATTTTGCACAGACTTCGGGGATCTCAACAAGGCATGTCCAAAAGATGATTTTCCATTGCCCAACATTGACATGATAGTAGATAAGACTGCTGGATATGAGAAGTATTCATTAATGGATGGATTCTTTGGTTACAATCAGATCAAGATAGCACCTGAAGATCAAGAGAAGACAACTTTCGCATGTGAGTGGGGAACCTTCTGCTGGAATGTTATGTCGTTTGGTCTAAAGAACGCAGGAGCAACTTATCAAAGAGCAGTAACCACTATCTTCCATGATATGATGCATAAAAACATGGAAGATTATATTGATGACACCTTGGTAAAAACTATGAAGAGATCTATGCATATTCAAGAGCTAGGCCTCATACTAGATAGAATGGAAAGATTCAAGCTCCGCTTAAATCCAAAAAAATGTGCATTTGGAGCAACATCAAGAAAATTGCTTGGGTATATAATATCAAGAAAAGGAATTGAGGTTGACCCTGAAAAGGTCCAAGCTATAATGGAAATGCCTCCACCCAAGAATATCAATCAGATGAGAAGTTTACAAGGCCATCTTCAGTCAAAAAGGCGTTTCATATCTCAGCTAGCAGACAAAGCTCAACCCTTCACGAAGGTATTAAGGAAAGGGATTCAATATAATTGGGATAAAGATTGTGAATGACATTTACAACAAATCAAAGAATATCTTTCTAATCCACCCATATTAATGCCACCAAGTCAAGGTAAGCCACTGATCTTGTACATATCAGCTACGGATACTTCACTGGGGGCACTTCTGGCACAACAGGATGACAATAAAAAGGAACAAGCTATCTATTGCATCAGCAGAACTTTGGTGTCATATGAAATGAATTATACTATAATAGAGAAAGCATGCTTAGCTTTGGTCTTTGCATCACAAAAATTAAGGCATTATATGTTGGCACACTCTATTAAGCTGGTAGCCAAGATTGATCCACTCAAGTATCTTCTCAGTAAAGCAATGCTTACAGGAAGACTGACCAAATGGGTCATGGTCCTTACAGAATTTGACATTGAATATGTGGAATGTTCAGCCATCAAAGGACAAGTTATTGCAGACCAACTTGCCGAAGCTCCACTGGAAGACGATCAACCTCTGCATATAGAATTCCCAGATGAATCAATCATGCACCTTATTGAATAATCATGGAAGATGTTCTTTGATGGGTCTTTCACTCAACATGGTTCTAGTGCCAGGATACTATTTATTACTCCCCAGAAATACTCAATTCCAAAATCTTACAAGATTCTCTTCCCTTGCACAAACAACATTGCAGAATATGAAGCTTTGGTAAATGGGATCAAGCTGGCCATCGAGTGGAAGATTGTGGAATTACACATCTATGGAGATTCTCAACTCATTATCAACCAAATCAATGATCTATATCAGACAAGAGATGAGAAATTCATGCCTTACAAGAGAATGGTGGATGATCTCAAGCAATATTTTACCTTCATATCATTTCAGCGGATCCCCAAAATAGCAAATAGAGCAACAGATGCAATGGCCACTTTGGCATCTATACCGCAGCTACAGGAGTTTAATTTTCACTTTGAATTCCTGGTGGATGAGTTACATTACCCTACATATGATTCTCCTGAGTCCCAGATGGTATGTTCTATTATTGGACATGACTCATCTCGTTATAGCCACATTTACTCTTACCTATGTGACCAAGTTGTCCCTGCCAATCTTCCCCGAATTGAAAAAAGAAACCTAATCCGAAATGCGTCACGGTACATCATCATTGCTAACGACCTATTTAGGAGAGGTTTAGATAATACTTTTCTTAGATGTCTAGAAACTGAAGAGTCCCAACGCACATTATCTGAGGTTCATGAAGGTGTTTGTGGATCCCATTCGAACGGTCTAACTTTAGCACGAAAACTACTAAGGGCTGGCTACTATTGGCCAGACATGGAGAAAGAAGCTATAAAATTTGCTAAAACCTGTGAAAAGTGCCAACTACATGGGCACCTTATTCATGCTCCAGCAAGGGATCTCATACCCTTTGTGACACATTGGCCCTTCCAACAGTGGGCATTTGATCTGATTGGTCAAATATATCCTGCATCATCTAATGGACACAAATTTATTATCACTGCCACTGAGTACTTCACTAAGTGGGTAGAAGCAGTTCCCCTCGTCAAGGCAACTAGCAAACAAGTAGCTCTCTTTATTCTTAATTATATTATCTACAGGTATGGTATACCTTCATCAATTATAACGGACAATGGAGGACAATTTAATAACAAAGATCTAGATGAACTCTGTGAGAATTTTAAAATCAAACAACACTGGTCCTCAGTATATTACCCTCAAGGTAATGGACAAGCAGAGGCATCTAACAAAAACCTACTGACTATCTTGCACAGAAGAGTGAAAAAATCCGGGAAGGATTGGCATCTGCAGCTCAATCCTGCACTGTGGGCTTATAGAACAAGTATCAGAACACCTACTGGGGCTACACTTTTTTCTCTGGTGTATGGGTCTGAATCAGTATTACCTATTGAAGTAGAAATACCATCTCTAAGAGTTTCCTTGCAAGGTCTTGTTACTGATGAAGACTATAGAATATCTAGATTGCAAGAGCTAGAATTGCTGGATGAGCATCGGCAAGTGGCATTTGATCATCTCAGAGTGTATCAAAAGAGAATGTCTAGAGGATATAACAAGAAAGTTAGACACCAAGAATTTCAAGTTGGTGACTTAGTTCTAAGAGAGAATCCTAAAAATCAACAGTTTCGAGATAACAAAGGGAAGTTTGAACCCAACTGACTGGGTCCCTATATTGTTACTACATCTTTTGGCTCTGGTGCTTATCCACTTTCAACATCAGAAGGAGAACAGCTCCGCGAACCAATTAACACCATCCATCTGAAGAAATTCTTCACCTAAATATTCTCTGCTCCAGCAGCTTTTACAGCAGAAAAAGTCCTGAAAAAATCATAAAAATCAGAAAATGTCCTGAAGAAATCCTAAAAATCAGAAAAAGTCCTGAAGAAATCATAAAAATCAAAAAAAGTCCTGAAGCAATTCAAAAAAAAAAGAAAAAGAAAAAAAAGAAAAAAACAAAAAAGAGAGAAAATGCCTTGGTGAAAACCTGGTAAACAGGCACCTCGGTAAAAAAATAAAAAAATGAATCTCTGCCAAGCAAGTGAAAACCTGGTAAACAGGTGACTCTTGTACTCAAGTGCTCCATCTATCAACGTAACGTTGGCATTCTTGCTTTCTCTTGTACATATTTCAGTCACTTTTGTGACATCCTAGTTCGTTGGAACCTTCATGGCTTGAAACCGATCAATGTCTCAGTCTTAGGTAATCAACAGAGCACATTACATGTCCTAAGCAATATCAACCAAGTCAATCTTACGTCAGTGAAACCTGGTCATCCACTCTGAGTTAGTTACCTGTCTCCTGACTACTGAAGAGTTTTATCACTGAGTTAACAAGCAAAACAACATAATGGAAAACAATCACTAAACAATTTGAGCTATGCATGGAAATTTTCTTTGTGTGCTATCTTTTATATTGGTTTTTGATTATTATCCCTCTGAGTAACTCGAGGAAGTATATCTTAACTAAGAGGAGCAAGGATTGGGGGAATAATATTTTTTTTGTTTTCTGCTTGAAGGAATGATCCCAATGATCTGGAAACATCTAAATTAGCTAGGTGTCTGTGATAAGAGCCTTCACATCAAGGTGGAATCGCCTCACATACCTCGACTCCGCTTATTTGAATGCTACAGGGAGGCCCATATCATTTCCTTGTCTGGTTTGAGGAAATTTATTTATCATGCAATCCAAGTCCCTGTGAAATCTGTCCAAGGATATGAACAAAAAAAGGGTCATTGCGGACACGATCATTAATATTGCATATACAAAGAAAGGAACTCTACTCTGCCCGCTATAATTGTAAAATGCTTAATGATGACAATTAAGCTTTTCAAAGTCCAGTGACTAGGTTTAGGTTGCATCTCATTTTTTGTATCTCAGTTTGCATTTCATTCTGCATTTTGTTCATTTAGAGTGATTTTGGTATAGTAGCAACACTAATCTCTGTATCGTCTGAACAAGAGTCGGGAGCGTCATCATTTCTTTGCTAAGTGGTCTCTTTTTCATCATCGTTTCTCCAATCGAGTACTTGTGTTTTGAGATGTTAGCTGCATACATATAGATTCATACATTTACTATCATTCATTTCCATTCATATTATTGCATAGAAAATGAAAAAATTGCATCATTCACTATCATTCATTTGCATTCATCTTATTGCATGGAAAAATAAAAAAATTACATTACTCATTACTCATTCACATTCATTTATTTGCATATGAAAAGAAAGAAAAATAAGACATCCATATTCATTTGCGTTCATACATTCATACTGCAAAGAAATACACACATATAGAATAAAGCATATAAAAGACATCTCATAAGCGAATCAACACAAGTACGATGAAGTCAAATCGGATCTCGTATATATATATATATATATATATATATATATATATATATATATATATATATATATATATATATATATATATATATATATATATATATATATATATATATATATATATCATGTCAAGTATAAGAGTACAAAATGATGTCAAATGACATATACAAACTCCCATCAGAGCAAGAATCATATAGGCTACAAAAAATGGGTGTGTCTACAAAAAATATCCGAGCTACAAAAAGAAATAATCTAGCTCGCACCTTCTCCCTCATCGCCTGGTGGAGGAGGAGGAGCCTGATGCTCAGGATTTTGTCGAGGTGCCTGAGCTCCCTTTGACTGTGCCATATACTATGAATAGGGTATCACCTGCTACGCAATAGGAACTATAACACTAAATGCTGCAACATAGTAGGTTGCCCTACTACTCTGGTGAAGGACCTCCTGTCGCAAGGGATCTATCTCTGCTCTTAGTGCTGCAATCTAGCGATCACGCTCGACCCTCACCTTGGCAAGTTGTTGGTCCCGCTCTGCTAGCTGAGTCTTAGCCACTATCATCTGTGACTGCAGCTCTGCAAGATGTGCCCTCATCGACCCTCCAGCATCCGTCCCCTGCTCTCTCGGAGGCTCCTCACCTCCACCTCCACCTCGAGCTCCACCCTGCTCATCCCTGCGTTGCCGGACCTGTCTCAGAGTTGCTCGCTCCTCCTTAGTCCCACCCAATCTCACATGGACTCCTCCTAGGGATCCACCCTCACCCCTCTGTTGTCCACCCTCAACAAGCACCCTGATGCTGCTAGCACCAGGATCACCACCTGTCCGCCGTGGAGCCTCAACTCTCTATGTCTCTCCCTGCCTGTGACCCGGCCTATGGCCTTGTCCCTATCCCTATGCTGGTGCGGGGTCATCATCCTCAACATCCTCAATATGAGGAGCCTGCTCACCCGGATCTGTAAATCACGGGAATGGATGCTACTAAAAATGATCTCTATACTGGGGCAATACCCCCGCATCTGCTACATCGTCCAAGTAATCCCACCTCAAGTGATGTAAACCTGTCAGCTCCTGCATCACCAAAGTGTATGATAACCATGGAGACCATCCCTGTCTCTCCTCATCTACATACCGAGCATAAGTTGTATACTCTTGCGAGATCCCCTAAGGCCGGCCATACTGCCTCATCACTCAAGAAATGATGAATCGCTCCACAATGGTCTGTGATCTCCCGATCAATGGGTATATAACAAACAGGTCCCTGTGAACTAGCATCCAGTCATCCCATAGCTCTAAACCTCTCTATGGTCTCCATACAATGGTTATCAGGTCATCGAGCTGGCGTCTCCAAAAATCTGTCTTTCCCAGATGGGGCTGTGTAATATATCCAGCATACCTATAAATGATCGGCTGCCCAAGCTCTCTGTTGTCAACTACTATCAGCCGACAAATGGGAAGGTGCTCCCAAGCCCACACCTACAAAATATATACCCGGCAGCCATGCTCCGCCCATCTCTGTATACGATCTCATGCATCTCTCGATACATGTGGGCCAATAAACAAGTGCCCAAGCCAAGTCTCTGAGGGGTCTCTATCAACCTCTCTAACATTCAACCCCATCCGCACTAGAAGCCCTGTTGCCCTCTATCTGGCATAAGAAAATAGCCTATGAATCCTACTAGGATGCATGCCAGAGGATACTCCTCACTGTACCTGCTCATAAGAATATCCCAGCTCATGGACCGCGTCAAAATGTCAGGATCATCGAAGACATGCCTGACTACCTGCAATCTTGGAAGGTGCCCTGAATCATAATCCACCTTATCCCCAGCAAAAGGGATACGGAGGATCTTGTATACATCCTCAGGAGTGATGGTCAACTCCCCCACCGGTAGATGAAATGTGTTATGCTCTGAATGAAACTGCTCTACCAACACCGTTCCTGTGGTTCACACGGATATCAGGTACTTTCAACAAATGACTCAAGCCACACAAATCAATATGAGCTTGCTCAACCTTAGATAAATCTTGCACTAATGTCATCGTGGGAGGATACACGCATCTAAATAACACAGGCGGTAATCGAACTTGCAAAAAACCCAATAACGAAGCATTAGAAAACATTCCAAATGAGCCTACAAGAGAAGTAAAACATCACACAAATCCAACTAAGTCAAATGCAAAATCAAAATTTCACATTTACACCTTCAAAAATGCTCATTGTCTCTCGAATGACAAAACACAGAAAAGCAGCATCTCATACGAGCCAAGAATAGTTGTAGTACAACAAACCAAGCTCAAACAACAAACTTTTAGACCCCGCACGACAAAATGGTCTTTTTACAGACCTGTCGTACGACACATGGGTGGCCCTAGAACGACAAAACTAATGACCTTAAATGACGACAAAAAATTTACCAGTTTTTCGTACGAGACAGGATCCTGTCTCGCATGATAAAATGTGATGCTCGACCCCAAACATGCGGAAAAATTGAAAAATGAACAAAAAAATTCAAAATTGGAAACACAAACAAGCTTAAGATCGATCACTTACCGATGGCTCATAGTTTCGAGGTCGATTATGTCTTCTCTGGCAGTTGAATCGATGCTAACGAGTACGGACCACCATTTTCTTCGCAGAAAGCTTTTTGAATTTTCAAACTTGGAGGGTTAAAATGAATTGAAAATGACACTTTTGTCCCATATATAGCCAAAAACCTAATTTTTCAACTTGCTCCGATGGACACGAAAATTGTACCCTTAACTAATTTGACCATTCTGATTCCATTTTCAGGATCGAAATCGAAATTCGAGATCATTTTGCTAGTCAATTTCAGAATTTTGACCACTTAACGCTTTTCATCAAATGATAATTTCTTTCTTCAACTTTACGCTCAATTTCTCATTAATCAACACTGAATCTCAATTTAATTTCTACAAATCAACTTTGCGCTCAATTTCTTGCTAAATTTTCAAAAATTCCTCTAAATCAATTTGTGCTCAAAACAACTTATCATCGCTAAAGAAATTGCCTATCATCATATACCCTCGCTATCTTTCGATTTCACTCTCGAGGGGCATACTTGTGACCTTATAACCTCACATCTTCAAATGTCGAGAAAATTTTCAAATCTTCATCAAAAGTCAAGCAAAAAATCTTTTTCAACTAAAGAAAATCAATCAAATAAGACCTCATCGCTAGGGGCATCTCAACTTCATCGCTTTATATCAAGTTGAGATTTCTCGATCATTTGAATCGAAACAATCGCTAGGAGCATATCAGTTTCATCGCTTCATATCAAGCTAATATTTGTCTTCATCTGAATCAATCTCTTAACGTTAATCAGTTTCATTGCTTTTCATCAAGCTGATTATTCGTTTAAACTCAATCAAGGGTTTAAAGAGTTTCTTTAATCACACTAAATCTAAGCAGGTGTTCAGTATTCATTTCTTGATCAAGCTGAACAGTTTATCCTTGCTCATCGTGTCTTGATCAATCAAGTTCAAGATCGATTTTTATCATCACTCACTATGTCTAGATCAATCAAGTTCTAGATCAGTAAGATCTGCTTCTTGATCAATCAAGTTCAAGTTCGGTATCTTTTGTTTTCTATCATTGCTAAGTTCAATCAACTTCGGGATCGATAGCGCTTTAATTAGACTTCATTCAGCTTTGTCGCTTTGAATCAAGCTAAACACCTTGCTTTGCATCTAGTTCGTGATCAATCAAGTTCAGAACTGGTATCTCCTAGACATCAAATTTTCTTTGAACCAACGCACTGCTTGCACATTAATTCAAAGAGGGGCAAATGTAATACCCTAAAAATGGTCATCTAAACCATGAGCCCCTAATCTCGACAACATCACTAAGGTCCTAACCAAAGGCAATTAAATAAATATTGAGCACACAATTAATTCTTTAATCATCAAATGTCACATGGCAAAATTAATCAATCAATATTAATTAAATATTTATTTAATTAATCGATCATTCCAAGAAAATTATTTTAAACAATTATCTTATTTATTTTGTTAAATATCCTAGCATATTTAATTAAATAAATCAATTTGCCATTAAATCATCAAAAAGAGGAATTTAATTAAATAAATCAATTGAGCACAAATATTCAAAAATGGAAATAAATCAAAAAAGGAATTAATTGACCAAGAAAGAACTAAAAATTTGAGAAAAGAAATCAATTGGAGATAATCTTGAAAAACAAATTAAAAATTGATAAATAATCTCAAAGAAAGCAATTAAAACAATTAAATATTAAAATTGAATGAAATAGAGAATAAATCAGTTTTTTCTGATTTTATCTTAATTTTAGTTCAATTTCCTTTAAAACTGAGAAAAGCATCCAATCACATCAATTCACTTGGATTGTGCTTCCTCTTTGAAAATCTTGACCACTCATCATCATTTCATCTTAGCCGTTGGTTTCTTTCTGAATTTTCTATAAATTTAGGCTCTCATCTCTCATTCAAAAATCCTGGAGGCTAGAGAATATATTGTTATTATACTGTTTTTGCTCTAGGTTCATTGATATATTGCATATTAATTATTTCACATTGATTAAATCATTTAGCTTAATATTGCAAAAATCTTGTTAGATTAATATTGCATCCATCTAGCATTCATCATGTTCATATAGATAAAATCCTTCGTCTTGATGTTGTCTAGTCACTAGTATTGCTTATAATCTGAGAGCAATCATATACTCGCATCTTTTAGAAGGCAATGGGTTGATTTGTTATGGTTTATTATTCATTGATTATATCTAATTAACCATGCATGTAATGACTTGATTGAAGTGTTGTGCAACAAAGATTTGTTAGTAGTTTGGCTTGTTTCAAATGATCACCCCTTCCTGCAAGCACACAAGTTAGGTAAATTTTAAATCCAAAAGACTTTGTGAAATAAGGGCCTTCAACAAAATGATTTTGCTTTCAAGACAAGCTGCACCAATTTTGTTAGCTAGATCAGAAAATGTTAGCTCAAAATAAACCAAATCTGAAATCCGAATGACGAAATAAAACCGCAAAACTGGATAACAAACCGAAATGCAAAAGCTGAAACACAAACACGGTTAAACCTAACACAAATGCTACAGAAAAACGTAGACACATCTAGATTTGACACAGATGCGTCTTTGGGACACAGATGTGACTACAGAACACAGACGTGTCTGAAGGCTTCACAGACGCGATTTTGGAACAAAAACGCGACCCAGGAATCTGCAAAAAAAATAAAACTAGTGTCAAAGATGCAGACGCGAGTCCAGAGATTACAGACGTGGCAGAAAATCAAAAACGTGATCTCAAAATGCACAAACGTGAAAATGTCAAAATATTGTCGGAAATGTCATATCTGCAGCTTCAAAAACACAAAATCTGCAACAAAAGATGTTAAATGAAAAAGGGACAAGAGTCCCACCGAGCGTGTCAAAATGTTTATGATGAAAATGGATAACAACAATATTGAAAGACTAAATGAATTCAACCACAAAACCCTAGCCTAACAACAACAAAGATCCACCATAACATATGAAGATTACCTAAGACAATGCAAATCAAATGTCCAATAGGGTTTGGATCTCCATTCTTCCTATCTGCATTGATCTTTCTTGATATATTTGCTCTCAGATTTTATGTGTGCACAAGAGCTCAACAAAGAACAGAAATGTGGTTGCAAGTAGGCTTGATCGCATATGAAAGTTTGAAAGCATAGAGTAGTCGGGGGGAGTAGATTGAATAGATGATTAGAATGATTAGGGTTGATAATGAAGGAAGCATCCTCTTATATAGAAGACACTGTAGCAAATTTACGGATAAGATTGAGAGGTGTAAAAGATAAATGATCGACTATGATTAGAGGGTAGGTAGAGGAAATAAGAAAATAATGAGAGGGTAGGTAGTGTAGGAATTAAGAGATGAATGACATGTGTCATAGGTGGAAAATGCTAATGAATTAATTAAATAAATAAAGATTCATTTAATTAATAGGGGAAGTGGGATCAATTAAATAAATAAGATATTTATTTAATTTAGAAAAAAGATAATTTAAATAAATAAAAGTATTTATTTAAATGAGAAATAAGGTTAGAAGAGAATAAATCAATTAATTAAATAAATAAAGATTTATTTAATTAATAGAATAATTAGGCTTAAAATAATTAAATAAATAAAGATATTTATTTAATTAGACAAGACAATTTTAGGTGTCTACAGATGTCATAATGGGTCGTATGGTGTCCTAAGGGGTCATATGGTGTCTTAAGGGGCCATATGGTCTTCTAACACATGTCTAACCCCTTAGGACCCCATATGATTGCTTTTAATATCCTAGTACATGACATGACCCCTTATGACACCATATGACCCCTTAGGACAGTATGATGTCCTAATGGGTCCTATGGTGTCATACGATGTCATATGGTGTTCTAACACATGTGTGGTCCCTTGGGACCCCATATGACCCCTTAGGACAACATATGACCCCTTAAGACAATATGATGTCATAATGGTGTCCTAAGGGGTCATATGGTGTTCTAACACATGTGTGACCCCTCAGGACCCCTTATGAACCCTAACGACGTCATGTGACCTTTCATGACACCATATGACCCCTTAGGACAATATGATGTCCTAATGGGTCATATCGTGTCTTGAGGGGTCATATGGTGTCCTAAGGGGTCATATGGTCTTCTAACACATGCCTAACCCCTTAGGACTCCATATGACCCCTTAGGAGACCATATAACCCCTAAGGACACCATATGACCCCTTTTAACATCTTAGTACACAAAATGACCCCTTAGGACAATATGATGTCCTAATGGGTCATATGATGTCTTAGGGTGTCATATGGTACTCTAACATGTGTGGGCCCTTAGGACCGCATATGACCCCTAACGACACCATATGACCCCTTAGGACAACATATGACACGTTAGGACACCATATGATGTCCATATGGTGTCCAAAGGGGTCATATGGTGTTCTAACATTTGTGGGCCCTTAGGACCCCATATGACCCCTAACGACACCATATGACCCCTTAGGACACCATATGATGTCCATATGGTGTCCTAAGGGGTCATATGGTGTTCTAACATATGAGTGGCCCCTTAGGACGCCTTATGACCCCTTATGACCCCTAATGACACCATGTGACCCCTCATGACACCATATGACCCCTTAGGACAATATGATGTCCTAATGGGTCATATGGTATCTTAAGGGGTCATATGGTGTCCTAAGGAGTATTATGGTGTTCTAACACATGTTTGGCCCCTTAGGACCCCATTTGACCCCTAACAACACCATATGACCCCTCAGGATACCATATGACCTCTTAGGACAATCTGATGTCGTAATGGGTCGTATGGTGTCCTAAGAGGTCATATGGTGTTTTGACTCATGGATAGCCGCTCAGGACACCATATGACCCTAGAGAGGGAGGGAAAGGGAAGAGAGAGGGAGAGATAATGAGAAATGGAGAGAGGGGGGGGAGAGAGGGAGAGATTAGGAGAGAGAGACACCTGAGAGAGGAAGAGAGTGAGATAGAGGAGGTTGAGAGGGGGAGACTTAAGAGATAAAGAATGAGAGAGAGAGAGAGAGAGAGAGAGAGAGAGAGAGAGAGAGAGAGAGAGAGAGAGAGAGAGAGAGAGAGAGAGAGAGAGAGAGATGTGAATAAGAGAAAGGAAGGGGGAGGGAGAGAATGGGAGAGAGATGCAATAGAGAAAGGAGAGTGAGATAAAGAGATAGAGGTAAAGATGGAGAGACATAAATGAGAAAGAATTAGAGAGAAATAGAGGGAACAAGAGTTAGAGAGAGAGGGATAGAGAGAGAGAGGGAGAGAGGGAATGAGATGAAGAGAGGGAACAAGAGTAAGAGGGAACAAGAGAGAAATAATGGGAGAGAGACACTTGGGAGAGGAGGAGATAGATAGATAGATAAAGGTTGAGAGTGAGAGATTTGATAGAAAGAAGGAGAGAGACTTGAGAGAAATAGGGAGTATGGGAGATATGGACAGACCTGAGAAGTGGATGGAGGGATTGTGAGAGAGTCTTTAAGAGGTGGAGGGAGGGAATGTGAGAGAGATGCCTAAGAGGTGGAGGAAGGGATGGTGAGAGAGAGAGAAAGAGAGTGAGAGATAGAGAGGGTCTGAGTGAGAGGAAGGGATGGAAGGAGAGTATAAGAGACTGGAGAGAGAGAGATGTGAAGAGAGGGAGAGAGTGAGAAAGAGTGATAATAAGAAAGGGAAAGAGGGAGGGGGAGGATAGAGGCAGAGAAAGGGAGAGAGATACACTTAAGAGAGGAGGAGAGTGAGATAGGATGTGAGGGGGGGAGAGAGTGAGAGAGGGTGAGAGAGAGAGGGAGAGGGAAGAGATGGGATGGGGGAGGGAGAAAGAGAGAGGGGGGAGGGAAACAATAGGTGGGAGAGAGGGAAGGGATAGGATGGGGGAGGGAGAGAGAGCGAGAGCGAGAGAGAGTGTGAGAGAGAGACGGAGAGGGAAGAGATAGGATGGGGGATGGAGAAAGAGAGAGGGGGGAGGGAAACAATGGGAGGGAGAGAGGGAGAAAGAGAGAGGGGGGAGGGAAACCATAGATGGGAGAGAGGGAAGGGATAGGATGGGGGAGGGAGAGAGAGCGAGAGAGACTGTGAGAGAGAGAGAGAAGGAGAGGGAAGAGATAGGATGGGGGATGGAGAAAGAGAGAGGGGGGAGGGAAACAATGGGAGGGAAAGAGGGGGAGTAAAGGGATAGGATGGGGGATGGAGAGAGCAAGAGAGAGTGAGAGAGAGAGGGAGAATGAAAGGGTGGCGAATGGTTCTAACTGATGCTCAAGTTCCTAAAAGTTTCGTTCCCATTTCCATACGTGTTCCTACATAAGCTCTTGTTTATAAAGGTTATGTTCTGACATTTGCTTATGTTTATGCGAGTGTAGTTCCGGGATTCTCTTATGTTACTAGAAGCAACGTTACGGCTTAGCTCGATGTTCCTATTAAATGTCTGATATCCCATATTGTTCCTAGAAGTAGTGTGTAAGGACGAATACCTGAATGTTCCAACAATAGCATTAGTTCTGTAGAATAATGTTCCCATATTCAATGCATCTGAGTACATAGGTAGATTGTTGAGTATTTCATGAGTGGATAGGTGTGGTGAGGCAACTCAATAAAGGTAAACACTTAGTCAACTGGATTTGGATATGTTAGAAAAGGGGCTGCCTTTCAAACTGGCTCGAATGCTTCCTTTATTCCGACTACTACTAGTTTTCGGTCAACTTCAAGCACTGCCCGCTCTCTGAATATTGGCTCTCTTGACCTTCTCTATGACTTTATATAGGCCATTTGCTACCTACGCTTAGGGCCCTACTACTGATTGATGATGTCTTTTATGATGCTAACAGATGATGTGTCATTTTATGTTGCTAAAGATTTCTGATTGATGTGATGGTGCTACTGGTTGATGTGTAAAATGATGTTGCTAATGATTGATGAGAGTTTAATGCCGCTAGAGATTTCTACTGATGATTGACATGTGATTCGATGCTGCTGATGATTGATATGTGATTTGATGGTGGATAGTAATTTCTAATGATTGTTTTACAATGATGCTGATGATTGTTGTTGATGTTCTGACTGGTTGATGCTGCCAATGATTTGATGAGAATTGAAGTTGCGATTCGAGTGAGACTCAATGATTGTTGCTACAAACTAATATTTCATGTTGATGGATGGATGATGAAATAGTGATACCAATGTTGACTGTGCTAATGATAATTTGATAAAGTGATTCTAATCTTGAGGATGGTTCGTTCATAATATCATGGTTGTGATGAAATGGATCAATAACTTGAGGTTGATAGATTGATTTGATAGTTATGTTTTGGTATTGATGTTGACTAATGATCTTGATGATGTTATTTAAACGATATCAATGTCGAAAATGGTGATGTTTCTTTTTTTATGATAATGCTCTTAACGAAATGATGCTCGGTATTGGTTGATTGCTTATGGACTAAATAATGATGTTGTGACTTGATGCTATTTATTATTGACGATGGTGTTGGTTGACTGATTAATTGTCATTTCCTAATGGTGATATTGGTATATTGATTTGATGACGTTGTTTGTTTGATGTAACATTTGAGGAAATAGAAGGAAACAAAGCTTGGGAGAAAGCGATGCAGGACAAATAGAATGCCTTGATGAAAAATGAGACTTGGGAGTTAATTGAATTGCCACAAAAAAAGATGGAAGTATTGAGAAGCAAAAAGCAAAATTAGTAGCCAAAGGCTTTGTACAAATAGAAGGAATATATTAGAATGAAACCTTTGTACCTGTAACAAAAATGAGTCAAACTAGGACGATTTGGTAATGTTGCACAAAATAATTGGAAAATTCATCAAATAGATGTTCAAGTGCATTTTGTCATTACTTTTTGGAAGAAGGTATCGACATGGACTAGCCACGAGGATATGCAAAGAAAGGAAAGGTACATCCTACATGCAAACTAAAGAAAGCACTATATGGACTGAAACAAGCACCGAGAGCATGGTATTTGAGAATTGATGCACATTTTAATAAAAAATGATTCCAAAGAAGTCATTCTAATCCTAATTATCAAAATTTTGAGAGAGGTCTAAATGTCTTATGAGTCCTAATCTAATAAAGATTCTAGTGTTAGTGGCAGAGGGAAAAATGAATATTAATGACCCACAGTAACTATAGGTTAATGAGATAAGTAGTTTTAGAACTTGACATGGATCCCATTGACAAAGGGACCTTGGGATGGCGGTGTATGAAGAGCAATGGATTATGGTGATGGCCTGGTTGATTATGGGATGAGTTTGCCCTTTATCCCCTTGAAAGAGGATTTGACTCAGAAATGGGAAAAGGACAAGGTCAACCCTGGATTGGATCAAGGTTTTTTTGAGGTGTTGGTTCTTCAAATGAGATTGGGGCTATGGATAATAATATACCAATGGGAGGGTGTTAAAATTACCTATCATTCTGACTAGGTTATAAGGAAACTATCCCTCATGGACCTAATCCTTTGGTCTTTATGAATGATCCACAAACATTAGCATTGGAGAGTAGGGATGTCTTGGCTTGTCGTATTAGTACTGACGCCCCTTTTAGAGATACGAATACCCTCAGAGGTCAACGTGGCACGTGTTAAATTGGTACTGCAAGCATTAGATCTATGGTTGATGGCTCAACCTCACTAGACCTACAGATCGTCAGGATCTTGCATCTCAGAATCTTGCATAGTAGGAGTTCACGCAAGAGCCCGAGCCCTTCTTCCTACTTTTGGGATAGCCAAGGCCTTACTTAATTTTGTACCCACCACTTCCTGATCCACAAAGGTAGTTGATCACCCAGCACATGTTGCACTTGACCCGGTCCGATCGGACAGATTCATGGGAAAGTCCTAGCTCTCCTTCGTCTGGTTCCAAATCCGATTCCATTGCCAGGAGGCAGGAAAACCATACTTTTGGGAACTCTAGAAGTGTGAAGGCACCTGGTCGAGATGGGAGTTTAGGAAAGGAAACTGCACTTTTATCAGGCATGGAGCTGTACTAGGTCATTCCCTAGGGCAGTCCATGGGTAGCTTATTAAAAAATGATTCAATTGCAGAATCAACGGTTGCTAGTATAGGTGCTGCTACTGTGACTGCTGCTAGTCCCGCCGCTGGAGCTGTTGGATCAACGACTTCTGTTGGTGGTGCTTCCCATCCCCCTGCCCCACCCCGATTTCACTCTGCTCATGGGAGCGCACGAATGCATCGTATATATTTGCTCTGGTCCAATCCCCTGTGATTTCACTTCAGACCCTCAGGATTGAGAGCCCCTCTTTTCTATTCTTGTCACCGAGCCCAGATCTGGTAATTTTTCACGAAAGTCAAGTGGGAATACGGGATAGGGCCTTTAGCCTCCCACCTGGTGTATGCCCCCCACCCAACCCCACACACGGGCTCCCACCCACAACCTCTCAGGAGTAATAGCCAGTAGGTGCAGTGGTTGATCCATCAATCCGACAATTGATAACTCGCCAGTCCCACCCTACCATTCCGGCCCCCACCCCAGAGGAAGGGCTTCGATTCGACTGGCCCTTCTATTTATAGGCAGCGAACAGACTATGCCAGCATTTGGTTGAGGAGAATTAGTCACTCGGGACGAGGTCGGTCTGGGAGGCCCCTTCTACCTATCCCTGGGCCGATAACAGAGGTGCACGGGATACTACCAACGAGAAAATGGGACTAAGCATATCGGAGTTGTTTAGGGGGAAGCAATGCATTTAATGGAAGCCCAGTCATACTTCAAATGTTTGGTTTATGTTGGCTCCTCATCGGGTGGAAATGACAACCTTGTCCTTCGGTATGACGATTGATAGGTAAGATATACCGAAGGGCAAGGGGAGATAAGATCCTAACTCATCGCCGACATCCAATTTTGCCTTCTTACTCCCTCCTCCTACCGGATGGGCACGGGGGCTCGACACGGAGAGAACTAGGATGGGAGGGATTCAGGTCACTTCTCTCGCACGTGGACGACCCAAAAGCGTGGGGATTCGAAACATTAGGCACATCTCTTTCTTCCTGGCAACTCCCTACGGAACACTGCACTTTCTCTAGGAAAACCTGGGGGATAGAAAAGAGGGCAACTACAGTTCAGATTACGCCATAAGCCTATAGTTTATTTAAGCAGCACCCTTTACGAATAGTAGGGGCTCACCCAATTCTATGGGTAGGGCAATAAACCTGCACTAGATAGTTGCTATAATCGAGCTAGAATAACCATTTGCTGCTAAGTGGCAACTAGAAGCCCGGAACCTCTACCTTGATTCTATACGTAACATGCCAACTTTGACGGAGGGGGAGGGCGAATAGGTCGGGGCTCCCCCTACCCTGAAGAGCCCCACCCGCCCCCTACCCCTGCAGCAGGGTGGGCATGTTACCTATAGAATCTTAACCCCCTACTATTCGGCAAGGGGGCATGTTACGTATATAATCTGAACCCCCTACTATTATATTCTATGGCATCGAAATCGGAGGACAACGGCTATCCACCCACCCCCACCAATGAATAGTAGGGGCGGGGAGCATTAGCTAGTGGGAAACTATAGTTCCTACTGCCCCACACACGCCATAACTCGGTAGGGGGTTGAACCCATTGATTCAGCTTCCGCAGCATCACCGACAGCAATAGGGTAGGCAGGGACACAGCCAGTTGAAGCACCCCGCATTAGTTTCAGTAGTTGACCCATATGAAAATTGATTCAGTTGGCCAAGCTTATGAACGTCAAACTAGCTGTTGTTGACCCTGAATCAATTGATCCAGGACCAGTAGCAAATCCAAAATCTCCACCTCGATGAACAGGATCCCTTCCTGTTCCAACATATGTTGTTCCAATTTATAAAAGTTTGATGTATTGGCTACCGGTGCCTCAGATATGCATATGCAAAGAGACGGAGAAGGAAATATGGACCCGCTAACTAGGCGATTATGAATGTTGGGCCCCGGTTGCAACCTCTCAATCGGCAACTATAGTTTGAAACTTCAGCTGCCTAGAATTCTATAGGGAGGTGGTTGGGGTGGGGTTACATCGAAAGATAGATCGATCTATGGTTTGCCTATTAGGTTATGTGGATTGAGCCATTATTGCGTGCGGGCCCATAGCATCCCTTTCAGTTTGAAAGTCGTAGCCAATTGATTGAGTTTACCTTGTTGACCGAGAAATAACACTCGTTGATCTAGCAGATGATCCAGCAGTTCCAAGTTGCTTACTTGCCTCCCTATCTGTTCCGACTTATTGTACATCCTACCTTGTTCCGAGTTTCGGTACATCAAGGGGATAAACAACTTTTGGTACATCGGTGCTTGTTCCGAAAGGGTGGGAGGATCTAGAACAGTACATCCCAGGCTGTTCCGACTTTTACACCTTATGAAGCACCCGTTCAGCTGAAAGCGACCATTAGTGAAAAAGCACTACAGTGCCATGAATGATATCGGTGGCTATAATAGTGGTGTAAGAATCCAATGGTCGACCATTCTGTCATAATATTATGGAGACGGATAGTGGGCGGGTTCATCAGCAAATTTGGATAATAGAACCCCCCCACTAGCAAATTTGATGACACAGGGGTTCCTTTAATAGTCTAAAAATGACACGAAGTGTCAAAGGATACCAGGAAGAAATAGAAAGCGAAATTAGCGATAAAACCATCAGCAATTCTATAGAATCCGAGGAAGAGGAGGAAAAGATCCGACACTGGCTATCCAGGGGAAAATTTGCACCGCCTGGATAGTCGTGCTTCCTCGGTCCGTGCCTTCTGTGCCTGCCACTTCCTGCAGCATTGTGCAATCCTCTCTCCCGTCCGTGCAACTCTGCGGCTTCGAAGAGTGTGCCCTTCGCTTTGCTGTTAAAAGGAATTACGCTGCCCCTTTAAAAGAAATTATTTATTGTTTTGTTAAATTTTGTATATATTTTTTTATATTTTTTTAAATGTATTTTATTTATATTATATTTTTTATATTTTTATTTATTATTATATTTTAAATTTTATATATTCATTTATATTTTGTTAAATAAATTTATTAAAATATGTTTAATATATATTTTTATTTTAGTAATGTATTTTATTTTTAAATTTTTAATATACTTCTATATTTAATTTTATAATTTAAAATTTAAATTATAATATTACATAATTCATAAATAATTATATAATCTATATTTAATATAAATTAAAATATATTTTCTATGTATTATATAATATTTAAATATATTATATTTTATATAATATTTAAATATATTATATTTTATATAATATTTAAATATATTATATTTTATATAAGTACTTTATAGTATAATAAATTTTATATGTTTTATTATGATTCAAAGTGAATAGTGAATACGCTTTTACTTATAATTCAAAATCACTAAAGTAAATTATAAGTGAAAGTTTATTCACTTTGAATTATAATTGAAAGTTTATTACGTTTTGAATTATAATTAAATTTAATAAATTTATAAAGTTTTAGTTTTTTTCAATTTTAAATTATAATTACACTATGAATTATGTAATATCTTTTGAAGTATAAATGAAAGCTTATTCACTTATAATTCAAAAGCATAATTATGTAATATCTTTTGAAGTATAGATGAAAGCTTATTCACTTATAATTCAAAAGCATATTATAATTCAAATTCAAAAGCTTTCATTTATACTTCAAAAGATATTACACTATGAATTATGTAATATCTTTTGAAGTATAAATGAAAGCTTATTCACTTATAATTCAAAAGCATATTATAATTCATGTAGTGCATAAAATTTATTATACTATAAAGTACTTAAAAAAATATAATATATTTAAATAAGTGAATAAGCTTTCATAATAAAGCATATAAAATTTATGTAGTGCATAAAATTTATTATACTATAAAGTACTTAAAAAATATAATATATTTAAATAAGTGAATAAGCTTTCATTTATAATTATGCTTTTGAATTATAATATGCTTTTGAATTATAAGTGAATAAGCTTTCATTTATACTTCATAATTCATAGTGTAATATTACATAATTCATAGTGTAATATCTTTTGAAGTATAAATGAAAGCTTTTGAATTTGAATTATAATATGCTTTTGAATTATAAGTGAATAAGCTTTCATCTATACTTCAAAAGATATTACATAATTATGCTTTTGCATTATAAGTGAATAAGCTTTCATTTATACTTCAAAAGATATTACATAATTCATAGTGTAATTATAATTTAAAATTGAAAAAAACTAAAACTTTATAAATTTATTAAATTTAATTATAATTCAAAACGTAATAAACTTTCAATTATAATTCAAAGTGAATAAACTTTCACTTATAATTTACTTTAGTGATTTTGAATTATAAGTAAAAGCGTATTCACTATTCACTTTGAATCATAATAAAACATATAAAATTTATGTAATGCATAAAATTTATTATACTATAAAGTACTTATATAAAATATAATATATTTAAATATTATATAAAATATAATATATTTAAATATTATATAATACATAGAAAATATATTTTAATTTATATTAAATATAGATTATATAATTATTTATGAATTATGTAATATTATAATTTAAATTTTAAATTATAAAATTAAATATAGAAGTATATTAAAAATTTAAAAATAAAATACATTACTAAAATAAAAATATTTATTAAACATATTTTAATAAATTTATTTAACAAATTATAAACGAATATATAAAATTTAAAATATAATAATAAATAAAAATATAAAAAATATAATATAAATAAAATACATTTAAAAAAATATAAAAAAATATATACAAAATTTAACAAAAATATAAATAATTTCTTTTAAAGGGGCAGCGTAATTCCTTTTAACAGCAAAGCGGAGGGCACACTCTTCAAAGCCGCAGAGTTGCACGGACAGGAGAGAGGATTGCACGATGCTGCAGGAAGTGGCAGGCACAGAAGGCACGGACCGAGGAAGCACGGCTATCCAGGCGGTGCAAATTTTCCCCTGGATAGCCAGTGCCAAAAGATCCACAGTTGTTGCAGAAGCAATCACCAAAACTGATAAGACTGTCATTTTCTCGATGGTGACTTCAATTCTTTCTGACATTGTATCGGAAGTTGTTCCCAAAGTGAATAATATTGCTTGCCTTCGCTGATCTGGTAGGTCTTTCCTTACCAGCCGCCAGAAAGGTCCCTTGATGTAACATAAATTTATGCCGTGTACCATTGCCTGCTGCCTCCCCCTCGTGTACTAGGGGATTTCCGGTCGCTGGGCTGGCCAAAGGACCCTTACAAAATTATCCTCTTTGCCCCTTATAAATGATTCCCCTAAACAGTTAAGGCCGAAGGCGCTAGGCCGAAGGCTTTATTGGCCGAAGGCGCAGGGTCAAGTCCGGAGCCGGTTACTTACATGTATCGTAAATGAATGGATGGAAGCATTCCCGGCCAGTGATAGAGTGATGGCTGCTGATATTTAAACCATGCATCGTTACTGAAAGGAACCAAAGGGAACTATAACCAGTTAGAAGGAAGGATGGAGGCATTCAATAGGCCGGTGATAGATCGATGGCTGCTGAGATTTGAGAAAAACGCATAATGTGATACGTAAGAAATCGGTACTAATCGGGATATCTCATCTATATAGTTACCGAAGGATACAAGGGTCGGATTTACTACCTAAAGGAAATGAAAAAAAGCCGAAGCAGATTGGGTGTTAGCGTCTTTAGAGCATCTCCCGCCCCCCGGATACTCTGAAGTTCGTTCTCAGGTCCCCGCATGATGGCCTATCTGGATCAGCCGGGCCCACACGCATTCTCAATTATGGAAACTTCGTCATCATGGAGTCAAGTAGGAAGAGTGAGGATGAATGGTGCCGGTACGCAGTCGCGAACTCTACAGTTAGGTCCAAGAAAGGACGAGGATCTCAAGAATAGCCGAGCCAAGCCGGTTCATTAATATTTCAATTTTATGACAAGGCCCTGCCCGCCCTGTACGACTTATCACAACCTAGATGGCACAAAATGATCTTGATCTAATGGGTACCATTTCCCAAGCAGCCTACAGTAGAATCGGGTTACAAAATAGTAGGATAGTAGGATCGGTAAAATAGTGAGATCGGTTAATGAGAACTCCGATAGGAACCACTCCGAACCGAAAAATAGTGGGATCAGTGACATGAATGATAACTCCGAAGAGCGCCGTCAAGAAGAGTTTGCCTTCTTGCTTCTTTCTTTACAGGAGAGGCGCTTCTACACATGGTTCCGCACTGTCAGGGCTTTCTTGACCGTCTGCAAAGAAGGATTTTACTCGCTTTCCTGGGTGGGATAAACTTTCTACTGGATAGGATATATTGATTGGTAAACTTAAACTGAGAAAGAGGGGCCTGTCTGCCGAGGTATACCTTTCATTTAATAAAATGAACTAAAGTAAGGGTGAGCATCGCCTTATATCTCTGAAAGTTTAGAAAGAAATAGTTCGTTCCCACCACTGCTGCTATCTATTGATTTGTGTCAGATATAGGTAGTAGGGGCCCTAATCCTCTAGAACTTTGCCCCGGGAGATCAGGTAGTTGGAATTGTATACGTGATACAATCCATCACAGATTTGAAAGGCCCCCCACCCCAGGATTGGGGAGGGAGAAAGAGAGAGGGCGAGGGAAACAATGGTAGGGAGAGAAGAAGGGGGAAGAGATAGGATGGGGAGGGAGAGAGAGTGAGAGAGGGTGAGACAGAGAGGGAGAGGGAAGAGATAGGATGGGGGAGGGAGAAAGAGAGAGGGAGGAGGGAAACAATGGAAGGGAGAGAGGTAGAGGGAAGAGATGGGATAGGGGAGGGAGAGAGAGAAAGAGAAGGTGAGAGAGAGAGGGAGAGGAAAGAGATGGGATAGGGGAGGGAGAGAGAGAAAGAGAAGGTGAGAGAGAGAGGGAGAGGAAAGAGATGGGATAGGGGAGGGAGAGAGAGAAAGAGAAGGTAAGAGAGAGAGGGAGAGGAAAGAGATAGGATGGGGGAGGGAGAAAGAGAGAGGGTGAGAGAGAGGGAGAGGGAGAGGTAAGAGATAGGATGGAGAGAGAGAGAGAGAGAGAGAGGAAAAAGAGCTAGAGGGAAAGAGTGAGAAAGAACGGGAGAGAGAGACACCTGAGAGAGGAGGACATATATATATATATATATATAAAGGTTGAGAGTGAGAGACTTGATAGAGAGGAGAGAGACTTGAGAAAAAGAGAAAGGGAGCAAGTGGGAGAGAGAGAGAAAGAGAGATAAAGGGAAAGAAAGACTTGAGAGAGGATGAGAAAGGGAGGCGGAGGGAGAGGAAGAGAAAGGGAGGGGGAGGAAGAGGAAGATAATGGGAGAGAGTGAGAGAGATACTTGAGAGAGGGAGAGAAAGAGAGAGCCTAAGTGAAAGAGGGAAAGAGAGGAATAGATGAAAGATAGAGAGAGGGTGAGGGAGATGGGAAAGAGAGGGAGAGATACCTGAGAGAGGAAAGGAAGTAGAGAGGGAGAGACCTAAGAGAGAGAGAGAGAGAGAGAGAGAGAGAGAGAGAGAGAGAGAGAGAGAGAGAGAGAGAGAGAGAGAGAGAAATAGGGGTTAAGGAAGAGAGAGGGGAAATGCAGGGAATAGACGAGAGAGATAATGTTGATACGAGCATGCTCATTACTGAAATTTGACTATCTGAAATTTATATGAATACTCAAAAAACTAGAATCTACATTATAACTCCTATAGATATGGAACCACTCTCAAACATCTTGACAATATATACATAAAATATAACTTCAAGTATACATATTCCAAGAGAGAGAACACTATGTGCTTCCTATCATGAAAAATTGCTATGAAATTCATTTGGCGCACACTATGTGCTTCCTATCATGAAAAATTGCTATGAAATTCATTTGGCGCACACCAAATGAATATTTGAATTTTTTTTCATTTGGCATGCACCAAAGTGGTGCCTTGGTAAACACCAAGCCAAAGGCTTGGATTTTCCTTGGGCATCCAACCCAAAGGCTTGGACACCCTTCTCAGGCCTAAGATGTGTTTTCCAACAAGTATTGAAAATTTTCTTATTTTTTTGTTCATGCTCTTTGTCAGGTTTGCACGTGTTTCAATGAAATAAAAAAAAACACCACACAATCTTCAAGCTCTCTCTTAGCTATCCAACCATATAATTCTTTTCAAATTTTGATAATGTTAAGGTCTTCATCCATAATTTCTTTTGTTAGTGTGTTCTTTTTTGGTCAAAAAACAACATGTCGTATTTCGACCATAGATTTTTACTTGTTTATCCAATTTTGAAAAAAATTACATTTTCAGAAACTAGACTCCATTCTATACAATTTTTAAAATATATATATTTGATTAGTTTTCACAAATTTTTAGGGGGAGCACGGTCAAATTTCATTAAAAAATTAGTGTCCACTTTGAAAACTGGTAAAAAATCATATATTCATTAAAAAATTAGCTGAAAAATTGGGCATAAACTACATATTATTAGCTAATTTCTCACAGGAGCGACTTTTAAAATTCAAAAAAAAGTTGACATTTTAGGGGGAGCACACCAGGGGCTATGTTATTTTTTTCTGAAAAAACGGCACCTTTTTGTGTGCTCCCCCTTGTTGAAACCCTTAATCTCCACCATTTTCAAAAAAAAAATAGTAGTTTAGAAAGTAGACTTGGAGCACTAAAACTCTTGTTCTTACTGCATCCTCATATTTTGAGTGTAACTATCTTCATTTTCTTGTCGAAGTTCAGACTTTGTTGATTTCAGAAAAAAAAAAAAAAAAAAAAGTGGCATCTTAAGACTCATTTTTGGTCTCCCATCTTTGTGCATTTACCCCTATAGGTTGTGTTATTGAAGGTATTGAACCGCTTGAGCAACAGAATGAACGACTTATGCTATTAGTATCAGCTATAGGTCTAGATCTTGAACCGGACCAATGTACTCCTTATACATCCAACTAAATCTGGTCATGGATATGGAACCAGAATATAGGAGGGAATAGGCCTAGGTGGTGCTAGTGAGGAGCCAAGTGTTGGTGAATCTGTAACCGTGTGAATCTGTAACTAGTACTACTGAAACTTCTGGTGCTTTTACTTAGCTATTGGCAGGGGTATAGCTGCTTCTCCAGACCATATAATAGTTCGAGCTATGGCTCTATAACTAGGTCTTGATCTGAGAGGTTACTAGGTATGCTATTGAAGCCTTAGGTATCCATGTCTATCTAGTTCTTACTCTCGCCTCTACTCCTAGAACAAGAAGGGGGTGTTATGCACTTCATAGATGGACGGGGTGTCGCCTCTACCTCTACTTCTCCCATAACTTCTTCCCCTACCAGGGTGGGGCCTGGGAGGAGGAGAGAGGGTATGGATCTTCTAGATATGGATATGAAGGCGAGAAAAATATTTTACTATGCCTATGCCGCTAGGAATGGATAGGGGTAACAGGGGTATAGATCTAAAACTAGATCATCGATTGGGCCTGGATCTATAGGGCATGCTATTGATGTGTAATACGGATAAGCTACTCATGTTGTTAATGCCACTACTAGGTATAGATCTCTATATGGATCTCGATCTGGAAGATACACTAGACGAAGTGATGGTGGGTGAGCGAGGGAAGGAGGGGATGTTGGATGGGGGGGGGTGAGTTCACAATAATGGTTCCCACTTTTACCCATGAAGGAAAAATGCAATGGTGAGAAAAAAAATTCAGAGGGTGTTCGTTTGAACTGGGGGCGTCTGTACGAACTAACCTTTGGGGTTCAAGTGAACCCTCCACTTCGCTTGAACCTACCTTTTTGAGTGAAGCCCCTTCAACGGTTATTTTTGTCAATTTTTAATTATATTGGGGGGGTTCGCTGGAACCCATGTTCGAACGAACTACCTTTTTTGAGATCTCTCCCCAAATTCTTCAAAATTCTCAGAAATTTTGGCCTTCAAACCTCTGGTTCAAGGCTCAAATGAAAGAATCTTGATAACCCAAAAATATAATATGGTAGTGCTCGGAGAAATCTTTCCAACGAGTATAATTTTATTACATTGTGAATTTATTATGTTCTTGTTTTTTTAATTTTATGAAATATTGGTTTTTCACTGAACATGAACTTCTCTGTTCAACACATTGGGAAAAATGGGAAACTAATTCAAAAAATATATGAAAAATATCTATGCCCTAGGCATTGATGTCTTCTTTCTATCAAAAAAAAAAAAAAGAATTTCGATATATATAGAACAAATTATGTGTTCAAACCTAAACCCATGTCTGAATTATAACTAGTCAGACTTCAAAACTTAATAAAATTAAAATATTCAACATGTCACTATCAAACCAAAAAAAAGCCCTAGATATTGATGTTACAGACCAAAATTAGAAAGAAATGAGTTTTTATCATTTATAGAAAAAAAGTTATGTGTTTCGGGAGGCACATCACTCTTAAAAAATGTAGTTTGCTATAAAAAACTACTTTTCGAGGGAGATGAATTTTTAAAAAAAAAAATTGAAAAAAATATATTTAGAATCTATAGACAAAATGCTAAAAATCACTAATTTACATCATCTTCAAATTCTTAATAGTTTAAAAGTTATATTTATCGAAAGTTGAAGATGATTTTAAAAATGTTCATCTCAGTGTCAAAAGCAGCAAAAAAGTGGGAACCATTATTGTGAGTTCACCCGGGGGTAGTGGATAAGAAGATAGTGTTGATGGATAAACTACTCCCACTTCATATTCATATCTCCCTTGAATAAAAGGGAAGTGGGGGGGCCTACTATTCGCGAGGTAGACGATAGATTATGACCTACTATTCAACAACTATGATGGCCCCCCCTAGGAGGTAGATTAATATTGTGGTCTAACTACAATCCCCGCCCAACCCTGCGATTATAACTAAATTAGTAATTATTGATTTGGGGAGTGGGGAGGCCTACTATTCTATGGGACGTATAGAATTTGGCTTCACTACTCCATAGAATTGTAAGGCATTCCAACAAACTTTTCACTAGAATAATTTTGCATGTAGGGTGGGCCCATGGGTGGTCAGGGCCCCTACAATTATATGGTAGTGTAGGGGGGTTGGATGGGTAGGACTCTTTTCTTTATTAAGACATCCTAGAGTGATGTCTATTTTTAAACATCTTAGGATTACAATTTTCAAGTTTTAATGGAAGAATTAGTGAGTTATAGTTAATTAGAAGAGAATCAAATTGGACCTATTAGTAAATTAAAAAAAAATAAAAGTTAACCAATTAATCAAATATGACTTAAAATTGCGTTAAGACTAACTCCCAACCTTATTCTAGTAAAGGCCTTGATATGGTAGAATATGAAAAATGTTTGAAGGAAATTTATATTTTTGAATGTCAAAATGGAAATGTGAGGTTAAGAGAACCCAATCAATAAAAATTATAAACCAAGCCAACACATCTAAACATATCCAAGATAATAAAAAACATTGGGAAAAATTATTAAATCAAATTGTAGTAAAAAAATAATAATAATTAATTAAAAAAATTAAATACAATGAATATTAATTAATTAAAATTTAAAACGTAATATATTTGACTTATAATTTAAAATTAAAAAACAAACACATATAACAATCAATTTTAATTAGTAAAAACTCAAAACCACATTCATATTTTATTTACCTAATATTAATAAAATTGAGAATACACAAATTACGTCAATATTAGACGTTTGTATAACCAAATGTTCAAAATATGGTTTAATTAGTTTTGAAGAACATCAAAGTAGTCAAGTTAGAATAAATGAATATTGATTTTTTAAAATTAATAATATATTGAGTAACATAATATAATAGCACTATCCATTTGAATACATTCAACATTCAACATTCAACATTCAACAATAAAATAAAATGATAAAATAATATTTTCAAAATCTTATATTATTAAATAAATTATAAATTCATTATGGACATCATTTTGGTCAACCATGTATTATCTATTATATAAAAATTATCATTAACTATATTATTATTAAAATATTGATTATTTGTAAATAATTTATTATTCAAATTATATTATATTAATTATTTATTATATATTATAAAATACAATTTTAATATATTTTAATTAACATATTAATATTGTAATAATATCTATAAAACTCAAAATGTAAACAACAAATTTTCCTCTAATCAATATTTTTGAAACAAATATTATGTCACTAAATAATATAAGTTTGTTCTCTAATACCTTTATAACGGTGTGCCCAAACCTCACCCCATGTCCCCATGCGCTTAAATCCATTTTCTGCTTAAAAATAACCAGTTAGAGTGTCCCCATACAAATCTTTAATCATGGGAAAAGGATATTTTGGAAAAGGATATTTTGGAATCTTTTCCTATTTTTGTGGAGCAGTCATGGCTTAAAAAATGAAAACAAGCCGTGGAAAAAAGAGGGGGGCTGGAAATAAGCAGCCAAAAAGAGGGGGGCTGGAAATAAGCAGCCACTACATATTAAAAAAATTGCCACATGACAGCACAAATTTGTTTGCCTCCATTTTTAAGCATAAAAAAAATTGATGGGGCCACCTACTCCACAAATTACTCCTTAAAATATTGAGTAGTGGCTGCTAGCCAAAATAAGCTAAGGGTTGAAGGGTTTGTTATAAATAGATTAAAAAAAAATTTAAAAATTGAACCTGTTTGATGGCAAGGCGAGAATAATTACTAATGTGATACAAGTGAAATGACCATTGGTGGAAAGTACGTTTCAAGAAAGAGTAATATATGAAAATGTCATTTCACCTTTCTAATATTTTTTTGTTTTGTTTTTGAAAATTGAATTTTATGTCCACATAAATTGATATAGACCAATTAAATCAAAGAAAAATCAGATTTAAAATAATTTTTATTTAAATTTTTGCATGTTAGCTTTTGAAAAAATAAAAAATTTATTTAATTTTAAAAAATTTAAAAACTGATCAATTAAACAGGACAATAATTAATAATTATTTAAACTATTTAAAAACATAATAAAGCATAAATATTCCTGCCATAAACAAAAAACCAGATGTGTCAAAAAGTTGTTTATATTTTTATTCCTTTTGATCATACGCCTTTGTCCATTGACGCAAACGAATATGCTCATAACCAAATGAAGGCACCTATTTCGTAATCTATCGATAATGAATTTGATAAAATCAAAAGATCCTTCAAAAATGATTGCATGGAAGCCCAGTGCCGATCAACAGCTTGTTCCATTACTTTTAAATATTTCTATGCCGCCGACTTTTTGTCTTTGCTGCGGCTGTTTACTCTCAATCAATCATAATCGGGTCTTTTTATATCAAACCTCTCTTGCTCACCAGGCAAATCATTTGTTCAGCATGGAAAACTTAAGAAACCTGTTGGCAATGTCACTTTTAGCTCTGTTGATCACACATTCTCACCAGCTTAGTCAGCATCAAGTTTTCTCAGAATTTTTGGAGAAACTGTCTGCACTGTCTGCTGTAGGAAGCCAAACACAAGAATGGACGCCTCCTCCCATTAACTTCAATCACACTTATGATCAAGATGGACTGCAGGAGAATGACAAGATAACTTCTCTGCCCGGCCAGCCAAAAGATGTAACTTTTGCACAGTATTCAGGCTATGTGACAGTAGATGCACAGGCGGGCAGAGCTCTCTTCTACTATTTTGCAGAGGCTACACAAGACCCATCTACTAAGCCTCTCCTCCTCTGGCTCAATGGAGGTATTATTGGAAAAGGAACGACTTAAATCACATATATTAAGCGTATATTTTTAGGTTCAAAAGTGTTATATTCAGTATTGACTGACATGTTGAAGTTTAATATGTTGCTTAAGGTATGTTGTCACACTAAGAATACATTTCTACACTTAAAATGTTAAACGCTCAGAATCTACTAAAATCCATTAGACTTAATATGTTGCTTAATGTATGCTATTTAAGATTGGCCGTATTATTGCCTTATTCTTCAATCTTCGTATAATTGGAATAATCCTTCATTATGCAAAGCTAATAGCAATAATGGCGTGAGATTTCAGGGCCTGGATGCTCATCGTTTGGAGTGGGAGCAATGACTGAGCTTGGACCCTTCGTTGTTCAGCCTGATAACGCCACTCTCTCTAGTAATCCCTATGCGTGGAATCAAGGTCTTCTTTTCTTTTCTATACCCACCCACCTGTATTTTTTATCTTTCACCATTGATGTTTCTTATTAACTTTCATTTCAATCCATTTTTTTACAGTGGCGAACACATTGTTTTTGGAATCACCTGCTGGAGTTGGATTTTCATACTCCAACACCACTTCTGATTATGATAACGCCAATGATAACAACACTGGTATTTTAGTCAGAGTTTTGTTAAAAGTATGGATGCATACCAATTTGTCTAGAGAAGTTTTGTTTCATATTTAGTAATGAAAAATATATTTTTGATGTGATGGGTAAAAACTGTAGCTCGGGATACGTACATGTTTCTACTGAATTGGCTTGAGAGGTTTCCGCAGTATAAGAACAGAGAATTCTATATCGCAGGGGAAAGCTACGCTGGTAAGTCTTACAACTCGCTGATATCTGAATACACAAGAATAATAATCAGTAAATACTAATTTACTCTGTTTTTGTGCAGGCTTTTATATCCCTGAATTGGCAGACACTATTCTTAAGAATAATAACTCTCGTACATCGATTATAAATCTTAAAGGAGTTATGGTGCGATTCCTCTCTCTACTTCTGTCTTTCTAGAAAAATACTATAAATAATATATATTAATATTACAAATCATTAAAAAATATTTATTTGTTAAAAATTTGTGTTTATATAGATTGGAAATGGAATAATCAACTTTGAGACAGATGATTGCGGGATGGTTGACTATCTATGGTCACATGCATTAATATCAGATGAAGATTATGCATATTATCGTTGTATTGCATCTAATTCAAGTTATGGAACTCAAAGTCACAAAGTTCGCTCTCAATCGGAGTCATATAGGGGAGAGATAAATATCTATAATATATATGCACCTCTTTGTCCTTCCCATCCCGATCCCATATGGAGACTTTCTACTTTCAGATCTTCAGCTTTGGCGGTAAGAAACAAATGTACTTAAGTAGATCCATGATTTTTTCTAGAATCTTTTACCATATTCTGTTTTGAAGTTTATTAATGTTGGGTCATATGACAAAGTTTACAAGATATAAAGAAATACGAGATCATCTTTATTACAGGATGCTGCCCCTACGAATGGATTAGATGGATTTGATCCATGTAGTCCTGGGTATGTACTCACCTACCTTAACACACCTAAAGTGCAAAGTGCTCTTCATGCAAATATAACAAGCTTACCTTATGCATGGTCAGAATGCAGGTACGGTTACATGCAACTCTTTTAAAAGCTAAGGTAGATGTTTGATCTTAATTAATGATCACAAGATCATTATCTAAACTATAAAATTTCTCATTTTTTGCTCAACAGTAATGTGCTCACATACAATGGCATAAATGTGACAACTATGTTACCAATTTATCAAAGAATGATGGCAGCGGGATTGAGAATACTAGTCTACAGGTAAAAGGGAGAAATTACACTTCTTTAGAAGGCTATTATTATTCTTACTGATATTGTAATCCTTAAATAATAGCATGTTCTTTTGGTTGCAGTGGAGATATAGATGGAAGGGTACCAGTGACTAGTACAAGATACTCAATTAATGCATTGAATCTTCCAATTGAGAAAGCATGGTATCCATGGATGGATGGAGATATTGATGTAGGGGGTTATAGTGTAATTTACAAAGGATTGATATTTGCAACAGTAAGAGGAGCAGGGCATGAAGTGCCAAGCTATCAACCATCAAGAGCATTGACCATGACCAAACACTTTTTAGCTGGAAAGCCTCTACCTTCATAACAATGACACATTTGGAGATTAATATTGGTATTTATTTTGTTGGCCATATAAGAGGCTTTATTTAGCTACTTTATCTTAATCTAGTGAAAAATATGGGGATCGCGTATCTTTTGGTTATTGCTACTTATTATTGTACTCATATTATATTTTAACTGAATTAGATACCTATTAAGGATACATTTGGGAATACCATTCAAAATTTTAGCTAAGCACGTGTTTACTTAAGGTTCAACCCGCTCTCATTCATATATCTTTAATGCTCTTCAATTCCATCACGAACCCTTATTTTACCTTCTTGATGATGAATCACTAACCTTGATGGTAAGAATAAGTTCTAAGATTGTGAAGTAGCAATTTTGGTACCAAACACCTCGCATGCATTTCCTATAGAGAATTTTTCTCTATGCTACTTTACTAAGATACAACCTTTAAATTTTTATTTTTTATTTCTCTATCAAAAGAATATAATTTTACCATTTTATATTTACACAGTAAGTCTACACCATTGAACCTTAAATAAATAAATCTTATGTGTTATAACAATTATTAGTATTTCTCAATGTTGCATTACATATAATTATAAGATTTTGAAAAAAAAATTGTTCATCTATACATTTTTTAGTGAGAACTTTAACATGATTTAAAGTGTTACAATGATGAATTTTAAGAAAGTTGGTTTTGTGAAATAAAATAGAGTTGATGGAAGCTTGATGGGTTGAGATAAGACCACAAAAATATTGATGTTGTATTAGATAAGTACACAAATCAAGGTAGTTATATTTATAGAATGGTATAGCTATCCTTGAGGAGCTTATTCAATAAAAACTAAACATTGTCAATTCTTTTGTTATATATGTATTGCACTATATAAATGCCATTTCAATGAAAAAAGAAAATTTCAGTTTTGGTATATTTATGTGAAGAGAATTGTATTACAAAATAATAAATTTTATCAAATTTTATTAATACTAATTTAAAATTCAACCATACATGAAATATTTTAAAAAATTATCATAATGATCAACACACTAGACATTGGAGTTAATGATGTAATTTGAAAAAATCGTGAAAAAAATATTTTGTAGTGAATACTATGTGATATATAAAAAAAATCTTGCTAAAAAAATAATAGAAAAAAAAAGCATGAAAAATTTATAAATAAAAAATGAGAATTGAGATAAAAACTTTTTAAAAAGCATGAATTTACATAGAAATTCTACAAATTCTTCAATTCTTGTGGTCTAATGGAAAGGGTGCAAAATGAGGCATGTAATTTCTTAGGATTTGTCTATTAAGCCTACATAAATTAGGAGCATGGGGCTTAAACTCTGTTTATTCAAGGTGTCATTCTTGATATTAAGTGGACCTAATCAAGTACATGAATTAGTCAAAATATTTCAAGAAAAATGTCCTTAGTAGTCTAGTCTACACTTTGAGATTTATTTTTTATTAATGTAAGCAGGGTTTTGAAAGGGCCCAAAATTTTGTAGATTTTTATGTTTTGTGATTTCAACGTTCAACCTTTTGATCAAAGTCTACACTTATAGTAATTTCAAGATTAAACCTATTTGATTCCCCAATATTATATTTATTTGGAAGGATTGGGTGTTTACAAAATGTTTTACTAAAATCAAATTTGATAAATTGATTTAAGAAAATAATGTTTCTTTTCCTTAGAAGTTTATCTATTGTAGTCTTGAACATAAATGCTCCTTGAAGATGTACAAAGAATTATTTTAAAAGTTTGGAACTCTATTTATATGCAAAATTAGTTAATACCAATATCCTGGGGAGGAGGGGCTGATTCTTTATTATCTTCTTAAAGAAATGTTTACCATTACAATAGGCATAAATGAACTTATGTATTGTTAAAAAGAGTAGGATTGGGGTGTATTAGGAATTGTCGTTGGTCTGAGGAGAATCTATAGTCTAATTAGTGAAGTGGGATAGATGTCGTAAATCATTGAATGCATCTTATAGGTAAGTATGCTCCTTGTTTTCCTTCTACAATTAGTGGTTTCATAAAGCTAATTCTTTGTCAAAATTAACTTATTCAACTAACAGATGGGCAAAGACAATTAAGAGGAATTGGTCTAGTGTGTTAGAAACTAGGAAATCAAATTTTTAACAATTATTGCAACATAAAAGTTGATTGATGGTTTTAATTACCATTCTTTATTGTATAATTTGTGTCTAATTTATACTTAATTTAAGAGGCTATCTACCATCCTTTTAAATTATCTTTTTTCCTAAAAGGGGTTGGAACTATATATTTACATCTTTGGTTGCCTATGTAAATAAATCTTGTCATGACTAGTTAGACATTCCTTTTGGACCTTATATGTTGTGATGATTACGTTTCTAACTTTTTTTTTATACTTTTTTCTAGTTCGAACCTTTGAATTTTTATGGGTATTATGTATAAAATAATAATAAATTTGTTTTCTATGGGCATAAGAGGGTTCTCACGTGCTTGTCAAGGTAACTCACATTTTTTTATAATTTCTTGGAATGATGTCATATATGTAGATAGAAGGTAGGATTATGTTAAGAAGTTAATTGGCGACGATCCTCCCTTTCTAGAGTCTCAAGTTGAAGGAAGGAAACAATATTAGACTAATGGTATTCACTAAGTAACCTTATGATGTTGGTTGGTTCATTGCTACATCCTATTGTTTATTACAAAGTTTAAGAATACATTGATCTTTCAAATTAAATTTTCTAATAATAAAAACATACCTACAATTGATCTAAACATAATTTGAAACTATAAATTCTTAATGTACTTTAGAATAGTTCAATGTATTATTACTCCATAAACATATATATGATTTTACATTAAACATTATTTTCAATGATTAAACTATACCTATGTATATTAATTTATGAAAAAGTCATATACAATATTTTTTCAAAAAAGACAACAAGGGGATAAAGGGTGAATTCAAACCACATGAGATAAAGGAGGACCCTAAGCAAGAGCATAGGAAAGTCAGAACGAAGGGTAGCGAGGAGAAGAGGAGAAGAGCATGAACCGATCACAAACCAAAACAACTGAGAGTTTGATTTAACTGCAAGTCGGATTGTTCCATTGTTTGCTCCGCTGTTTACATTGAGGGAATCTCAAAGGAGGGTATTTTGTTATTTTATTATTATATTAATTTTGTAGATCATAAAATAAAGTTGTTTAAAAAGGATTGTATATGATAAGTTTAATATTATATCTTTGTAAATATTTTATCATTTTATTATATTAACTTTGTAAATTATTAGAAACATTTATTTCCTGAGAATTGTGTAACAGATATGGAATGGAAGAATAGATTATGGTCTAGATAATTGCGGAATGATTGATTATTAATAGTGTGCGTTGATGTCAGATGAAGACTATGCAAATCAGCGTTGCAAATCATCGGATTCAAACTATCAAACTTACAGTAGGACTTTTGACTCTCAATCAAACCCAACCAAAGGAGACATAAATGTCTATAATATTTATGCACCACTCTATCCTTCCTATCCCAACCCCATATGGGCATCTTCTACTTCAACTGTAAGAAATGAATATGCTTAAGTATATGAATATTTTTCTTGAATCTTCTAGCCATGTTTTATAAAGTATATTAGTGTTGGGTAATATGGTAAATGTTGAAAGATATAAATAAATATCAAATCATCCCTATTATAGGAGAGTATCCCAACAAATGGATTAGACAGATTTGATCCATTTAATCCTGGTTATGTACTTGCCTACCTTAACACACCTAAAGTGCAAAGTGCTCTTCATACAAATGTGACAAGCTTGCCTTATGCATGGGAATAATGAAAGTATGATTATATATGAGACTCCTTGAAATGAAGATACTTTCATGATATTACTTAATACTTGGAAGACCATCATCTAAACTATTTTAATTTTCATATTTTGGGGAGGGTTATTTACCATTGGGTTTTCTCCCTTTCTCCATCTTAAGGACTTCACACATGTCCTCGCGCTTGCCTCATGTGAGCTAGCATGTGTGATTGAGAGGGGTAGTTAGATGTTCTATCCTATCTTTCTACCTATTCTTCCATGCCTTTATATGCAAGAGTTTGATTGTATTTTTCACACTCTCAATTTTATATGATAGACATAATTTTGTTTCTAAGTTACACTTGCCAATCAATATTATGCTATTTAGTTAACCCATGAAAGGTAGGTAAAGTGTTCATTTGGGAAAATCTTCAAAGCATAATATTTTTTTTTTTCTTGTTTAGTGATAACTTGTGAAGAATTATTTATCATGAATTTTTATGACCTATAGATTTGTATTTGGTGATCATGGATTCATACTTATGATTATCAATTATATACCTGATTTTCATGTTAAACTCATAGTTATGTTAGTGTTGAGGGTAGTGTTTTGATTCTATTGCCCATATTATCAACAAACAGATTTATAGTAGTCTCATGATATATCACATATCTTTAAAATAATTAATACATCTCTTATCTTTTTTAGTTTTAATGTTAGATTATGTGATTCTATCTCTCATGATTTAATGTGTTTTAAGTCTTATACATATTTAGCTGGTTAACTATTAAGAGTCATGTAAGATCAGTTTGGAATCTATATGTGTATGCTAGATCAGTTTATTCATCTATAGGAATACACCATTGATTTTAACTTTGGTTATGTGTGTAAGATTGTTTGTATCTACTTGAACAGGGTCTTGAAGGTCTTGTAATAGTTGCTAGGATACTACAAGATTATGCATTGGTCCTAAGCTTATCTACTTGATCATGAATCTTGTCATATTGCTCTGAAGTTGATAATCCTAGCCTTGGAAAATTGGTTTATTTTTTTAGGTTAGAAAAAGAGTGATTTGGATCATCAAGATATTCCATAAAATTTGAAAGTATCATTCATAATTTAATATTCTTGTCTAGAAAGAAATTCCTTTATTGACTAATTGATAAGGGGTAGAATTAGTTGATTTTTTTTCTCTTAACCTATCATTTAGAAAACAATGGGGCTATGTAGTGACAAAGGTGAGTAATAAAGATTCTGAATGACAAGAGCATTTCCAAAAGTGTGAAAACTTGTTTATATTTTAATTCCTTTTAATTCCTTTTAATTCCTTTTGACCATACGCCTTTGTCCATGAAAGCAAACGAATATGCTGATTACCATATGAAGGCACCTATTTCGTAATCTATCGATAATGAATTCGATAAAATCAATGCATGGAAGCCAAATGTCGATCAACAGCTTGTTTGATTACTTTTAAAAATTTCTATGCCGCCGACTTTTTGTCTGCTCCACATAACAACGTAGCCTGCCGGCTGTTTACTCTCAATCAATCATAATCGGGTCTTTTTATATCAATCCTCTCTTGCTCACCAGGCAAATTATTTATTCAACATGGAAAATTTAAAAACACTGTTGTCAATGTCACTTTTGACTCTGTTGATCTCTCATTCTCACCAGCTTAGTCAGCATCAAGTTTTCTCAGAATTTTTGGAGAAAAGGAGCTCTACTGTGGGAAGACAGACACAAGAATGGACGCCTCCTCCCATTAACTTCAATCACACTTATGATCAAGATGGACTGCAGGAGAATGACAAGATAACTTCGCTGCCCGGCCAGCCAGATGTAACTTTTGCACAGTATTCGGGCTATGTGACAATAGATGCACAGGTGGGCAGAGCTCTGTTCTACTATTTTGCAGAGGCTGCCCAAGACCCATCTACTAAGCCTCTCCTCCTCTGGCTCAATGGAGGTATTATTGGAAAAGGAACAGTTTAAATCATATACATTAACTTTATATCTTCAGGTTTAGAAGTGTTAAATATTTAGAATTGACTAATATTTTTTAGGTCTAATATGTTGTTTAATATAGCACATTTTTAAACTTAAAAATGTTAAACACTCAAAAATGACTAACATCCACTAAACTTAATATATTGCTTAATGTATGATGTATGCTATTTAAGACTGACCTTATTATTGCCAAATTCTTCAATCTTCGTATAATGGAATAATCCTTCATTCTGCAAAGCTAATAGTAATAATGGCGTGAGATTTCAGCGCCTGGATGCTCATCATTTGGAGTGGGAGCAATGTTGGAGCTTGGACCCTTCCGCGTTCAGCCTGATAACGCCACTCTTTCTAGTAATCCGTATGCGTGGAATCAAAGTCTTATTTTCTTTTTTATACCCACCCACCTGTATTTTTAATCTTTCACCATTGATGTTTCCTATTAACTTTCATTTCAATCCATTTTTTTACAGTGACGAACACATTGCTTTTGGAATCACCTGCTGGAGTTGGGTTTTCATACTCCAACACCACTTCTGATTTTGATTATAAGGCCAATGATTACAACACTGGTTTTTTAGTCTGAGTTTTGTTAAAAGTATGGATGCATACAAATTTGTCCGGAAAAATTTTGTTTCATAATTAGTAATGAAAAATATATTTTTGATGTGATGGGTAAAAACTGTAGCTCGGGATACGTACATGTTTCTACTGAAATGGCTTGAGAGGTTTCCGCAGTATAGGAACAGAGAATTCTATATCGCAGGGGAAAGCTACGCTGGTAAGTCTTTCAACTCGCTGATATCTGAATACACAAGAATAATAATCAGTAAATACTAATTCACTCTGTTTTTGTGCAGGATTTTATATCCCTGAATTGGCAGACACTATTCTTAAGAATAATAACTCTCCTACATCGATTATAAATCTCAAAGGAGTTATGGTGAGATTCCTCTCTCTACTTCTGTCTTTCTAGAAAAATATTATAAATAATATATATTAATATTAAAAATGATTAAAAATATTTATTTGTTAAAAATTTGTGTTTATATAGATTGGAAATGGAATAATCAATTCTGAGACAGATGGTTGCGGGATGGTTGACTATCTATGGTCACATGCATTAATATCAGATGAAGATTATGTAAATTAACGTTGTATTGGATCTAATTCAAGTTATGGAACTCAAAGTCACAAAGTTCACTCTTAGTCGGAGTCATATAAGGGAGAGATAAATATCTATAATATATATGCACCACTTTGTTCTTCCCATACCAAACCCATATGGAGACTTTCTACTTTCAGATCTTCTGCTTTGGCAGTAAGAAACAAATGTACTTGAGTACATCCATGATTTTCTCTAGAATCTTTTAGCATATTTTGTTTTGAAGCTTATTAATATTGCGTAATATGACAAAGTTTACAAGATATAAAGAAATACGATATCATCTTTATTACAAGATGTTGCCCCTACGAATGGATTAGATGGATTTGATCCATGTAGTCTTGGGTATGTATTTACTGTTGGTGTAATTAATTATTCATGTTGGATATTATTACACCTTACTTGAGTTTACTTAGGTACATGCATATCATAGTAGTTTGGGTATGAGACACTTGGGTGTTTGTGCCACATTGGGATAGTGTGTAGGAGAATTTCGACCTTTTGTGGTCTTATCTTCTTGTTACATTCCACATTCGGTGGGTGATCCACCTCATGTGGAATATTATATTGTTTTTCCTACCTACCACAACTATTTCCTACATACCCTTGTTTCTCATTGAGCCACATGTCATGTTTGTGTGCTCACATATCCATATAACCTTGCCTATATAAGCAGGGTCATATTCATTATATGTAACGATTGATAATCTAGTTGATCAGTATTTTCATCTTGATAGAATACAGTTTATTCCTATCAATATTTTGTCTCTATTTTGTACTTTTCATTGAGCTTTTGATCTTGGCAAAACCTCACCTGGTATCAGAGCCTAAAGGGCTTATTTGATTAGTCGTTTTTTGAGGCTTCTATTTTCGGATTTGGGGATCTGATTTTTTGGGGGGTGTTATACGGTGATTTGGACATTAAGGTTGAGTCCGAAAGATCGTTTCCATGAATTTTGAGTATAAACTTGACCTATTTTGATGAAAAGTGAATTTTGGATTTCGAATGAAAATTTTGCCCAACTTGGACGAACGGTACAGTTTTTTCAAAAAGATTAAATTATTTTTCTGTGAAATTTTTTTCTAATTTTCATATTTTCAAAATTTCGCAGTTTTTGAAAAAATTAATTGTAAAAGTTTTTTTTAGTTTTAAAAAAAAAAGAAAAGAATAAAAAAAAATTGTTTTGGGGGGGTAGCCCCCCACCCCCCACGACAACCGTACTCTGTCCGCAACTTTTTTGCAAGGTCGATGTCCTTTGTCGTACTCTCCCGCCAGCCGACCCCACATTTCTTCTGGCCACTACACTGTCTTTCGGGTGTCGTGTTTGCACCTCTCAGCGGGCCCCTTTTCTCTGGCAAACTTCTCTCCATCCGCCGACCGTTTGGGTTATCGCCGGTCGTTTGGGTTATCGTCGACCGCCCGTGTTGCACCTTCGACCGCCGACTACTCCTCGACGACCACCCTGCTCAGGCCACCGTACTTCGGTTTTTGGGCCGCCGCTTCTTCCATTCTCTAGCAGCATTGACAGCTCCGCTGCCCACGAACCTCCGACAGCATTGACAGCTCCACTCTGGGCCTCCTCCCGGTGGGCCCCTTATTTACTCCGACGACCGCTTTTTTACCAATAGTGCCCAGTCAAACGCCCGGTCACCCGCCACATCGGGTCTAGTCAACAGGCCTGTAAAGTCCATACGCCCAGTTGGAACTACACATCATCTCGTCCGTATGACACGATAGTTGTACCAGCTAATCGGATTTTGCCACGTGTACAGTCTGACCGTACGGACTACCATGCAGGGGGAAGTGAATTTTCTTTCAACGGCTAGACGACCATCAATTTTAAGCTCACACTCCACTGACGTTAGCGCCACATCAGCAGTATTTTGAAATTTTTTACCCCCCTCATTGAGCGTTTCAGTTTTGCAGTCCGACTTCAGGTGGCCATAACTTGCTCATATTTGCTCTTTTTTTAGTGCATTTTTTTTTTAAATGGGCTATAATTTTGTGCTCTTCGTAGTGGTGAAGGAATTTTATGGTTTGGATGGACGGATTTTTCATAATTTGGATATTCTCTTGACTGTATCTGTCTGATATTAGATTTTGCAACTTCAGAGGCTTCGTTTGGGGTCATACGACCTCCTTTTCAGGTGCCATTTTTTTCAAAGTGCATAATTTTTTGTCTACTTTCATAATCTTTCATTATTTTGCAGTGATTTTGAGTATAAATTGTACTTTCAATATTTGGTCATTCTTGGCTTATTTGGTACTTGCATTTTGCTTGGATCTCAGTTTAGATCGCTTGTTGTATTTGTTGAAGTCTCTTATATTCCATTTTGAGAAGTTGTAAAATTGAAATCAGAAGTCCATCTTTCTTTGTTTTGCAAGTGGCCCATTGTATACACACTAAGTATAAAGTGTCAAATCACCATTTTTTGGGGGGGAGGTTCTTGATTATGTAATTTGGGGGGGTGTCTTGTGTGATTGTGTCTCTCTCTATCTTGTTTTTTTTCATTTTATTGCTATGGGTTCTCCTAAATTTCCACTTAACTCCTCATAATTATGCTTCATGGAAGATTAAGGCTTGGAGTAAACTAATGGAAAAAGGACTCATTCATTATGTAAATGGAACTATTCCTATAAATATTTTGTCTCTATTTTGTACTTTTCATTGAGCTCTTGATCTTGGCAAAATCTCACAGTTACCTACCTTAACATACCTAAAGTGCAAAGTGTTCTTCACGCAAATATAACAAGCTTACCTTATGCATGGTCAGAATGTAGATACGGTTACATGCAATTCTTTTAAAAGCTAAGGTACTTGTTTGATCTTAATTAATGATCAGAAGATTATTATCTAAACTATAAAATTTCTCATTTTTTGCTCAAAATAGTAATGTGCTCACATACAATGACATAAATGTGACAACTATGTTATCAATTTATCAAAGAATGATGGCAGTGGGATTGAGAATACTAGTCTATAGGTAAAAGGGAGAAATTACACTTTTTTAGAAGGCTATTATCATTCTTATTGATATTGTAATCCTTAAATAATAGCCTGTTCTTTTGGTTGCAGTGGACATATAGATGGAAGGGTGCCAGTGACTAGTAAAAGATACTCAATTAATGCATTGAATCTTCCAATTGAGAAAGCATGGTATCCATGGATGGATGGAGATATTGATGTAGGGGGTTATAGTGTAATTTACAAAGGATTGATATTTACAACAGTAAGAGGAACAGGGCATGAAGTGCCAAGCTATCAACCATCGAGAGCATTGACCATGACCAAACACTCTTTAGCTGGAAAGCCTCTACCTTTGTAACAATGACACATTTGGAAATTAATATTGGTATTTATTTTATTGGCCATATAAGAGGCTTTATTTAGCTAGTTTATCTTGATCTAGTGAAAAATATGGGGATCACGTATATGTTGGTTATTGCTACTTATTATTGTAGTCATATTATATTTTAGCTGATTTAGATACCTATTAAGGATACATTTGGGAATATCATTCCAAGTTTATGCTAAGCACATTTTTTTGCTTAAGGTTCAACTTGGTCTCATTCATGTACCTTTAACATTCTTCAACTCCTTTATGAACTCTTATTTTACCTTCTTGATGATGAGTCACTAGCCTTAGTGGTAAGAATAAGTTCTGAAATTGTGGGGTAGTAATTTCGGTACCAAACACCTCCCATTCATTTACTATTGGGAATTTGTCTCTATGCTACTTTTTTAAGATACAACCTTTAGAAAAAGAAAAAAAAATATGTATCAAAAAAATATATCTTACCATAAATCTAGACCATTGAACCTTAAATAAATAAATCTTTCATATCACAGCAATGATTATATTTTTCAATGTTGCATTACATATAATTTTAAGATTTTGAAAAAAAAATAATGCATCTATACATTTTTTAGTGAGAACTTTAACATGATTAAAAGTGTTACAGAGATAAATTTTAAGAAAGTTTGTTGCAAAATAAAATAGAGTTGATGGAAGTTTGAATGGATGAGATAAGATCACATAAATATTGATGTTGTATTAGAGAGTACATAAATCAAGGTAGTTATATTTATTGCATGGTGTGGCTATTCTTAAACTAACAAACAATGTCAATCAAAAAATTTGTTAAATATGTATTGCACTATATAAATGTCTTTATTTCAATGAAAAAATAAAATTTCAATTTTGTCAATGGGTCTTTGGTCTACTGGTGAAGTTGAATGGCTCCAAATGAGCCCACCAAGGATCAAGTCTTGCTGAGTGCAAGGCTCCAACATCATGTTTTGATACATACATGTGAAGAGAACTGTATAACAAAATAATATATGTTACCAAAATTTATTAATATTAATTTAAAATTCAATCATAAATGAAATATTTTTAAAAATTATCATATGTAAATGATCAACACACTAGACATTAGAGTTAATGTTGTAATTTCAAAAAGATATTAAAATTTAATTTTGTAGTGAATACTATGTGATATGTAAAAAAAAACTTGATAAAAAGATAACAGAAAAATTAAAAATTAGAATTGAAATAAATCTTTTTAAAAAGCATGAACCTACTGCATGGAAAATTCTACAAATTCTTCAATTCTTGACTATTTGTATTGTCTTTAAATGATACAAATTAAAAATTCTAAAACATGTTGATTTTATTTTAAGCATCCTACTTAGGCCAAAAATTGAGACACGCTATTATAGGATCAATTAACCTTGGTAAATCCATATGATCACTTATGTTAGAGTAAGATTGTCTTAGATCATCGAAAAATTACATGACTTTTTTTTATTTAAATGTGCTCGCAACATGAGCTATTTATTATTTGTTAAGAGACTATTCACTTTTCTAATGTGTGACACTATTCTATAAAATAGAACAAAAACTTTGAGAATATTAGTAGGAAATATGATGTCTTTTGTATTTCCTTTGGGTAAAAAATTGTTGCTCATAAATCTAATATTCTTCACTCAAAATAAACCTCCCTTATTAGCCGCTTAGTAGAAATGGTTGGAATTGAGTTAGACCTAATAAATTTATCACATGCATTGGGATTATTTCTTCTCTTAATCTATCCATCAGCGAAACATAGGCCTAAGTAATGGAAATAGTGTGTGACAAGTTTCTAAATGGCAAGGACATATGCTTTCTCTAGCATGTAAGTTTCAATTTTGTTAACATTTGTTATCCTCCTCCACTCTATATTTGTTTTCTTGTTGGATATTATGCCCTTCTCACTTGAATCAAATGAATTGTTTTATTAGAAACTTCTTGTTGTGATAAATGCCTTGAAGGCATGCAATTTCTTAGGATTTGCCTATTAAACTTAAAGAAATTAGGGGGATGGGGCTTAAAATTTGTTTATTCAAGGTGCCATTTTTTATATTAAGTGGACCTAATCAACTACGTGAATTAGTTAAAATCTCTCTAGAAAAATGTTCTTAGTAATCTAGTCTACACTTTTAGAAATTTTTTTATTAAGGTAAGCGGGATTTTGAAAGGGTCCAAAATCTTGTAAATTGTTATGTTTTGTGATTTCAAGGTTCAATCTCTTGGTCAAATTATACACTTATAGATTGTTATCTTTAGTAGTTTTAAGTTTAATCCTATTTGTTTCTTTAATATTATATGTATTTGGAAGGATTGGGTGTTTACAAGAGGTTTTACCAAAATCAAATTTAATAAGTTGATTTGAGAAAATTATTCAACATTTATTTTCCTTTAAAGTCTATCTATTTTAGTCTTGAACATAAATGCTCCTTGAGCATGTACCATGAATTCTTTTAAAATTTGGAACTCTATTTATATATCAAATTAGTTAAGAATACTATCTTGGGGAGGAGGGGTTGATTCTTTGTTATCTTTTTAAATAAATGTTTACCATTGCAATAGGCATAAATGAGCTTATGCATTGTTAAAAAGAGTAGGATTGGAAGGGTGCATTAGGAATTACCTTTAGTCTTAGGAGAATCTATAGTCTAATTTTTTAAGTGGGATAGATGTTGTAAATCATTGAATGCATCTTATAGGTAAGTATACTCGGTGTTTTCCTTCTACAATTAGTAGTTTCATAAAGCTAATTCTTTGTCAAAATTAACTTATTTAGCTTGTAGATACATAAAAAATTTCATTAAAAAGTGTTCGCTTATCAAATCTCAATTTTCTAATCATCATCAAGGTGGATCCATTATAATATTAATTCCTCATTTTTCATTATACTATTCATTATATTAATATTCATATCCATATTTCATTATTTCCATTATCCATTATTCATTATATTATTAATATATTCATATCATTAATTCATTAAGTCCAAAAAAAGATACATTTCATTATTTATCCATTCCATGTATTTAAAATAAACAATAAACACTCCTTACCATTTACCATTTTCCATTACCACTCATATTCTCTCCTTACCATTCATTCTTCCTATACCCCTATTATCCCATATTCATCCCACAATCTAGATCCACCCTGAGAATTTCTATTTAATCCAACCCCTCTCTCTTTAAATCCATCTAGCTATCTAGAAATTAACTCACTTTTGTGCTCTTGCATTTCTCAACCTTTCTGCATTTTTATTGCATATTTTGCTTTGCATTTTAAATCTCCAATAAATCATAGCTTCTTGTGTGTGCTTCTGAGAGTCATTTTACTTACATAAGATCTTTGATTTAAGGAGTGCAATGGAATAGTTTTTTCATAGCATGCATGTGTGTTTTAGTTTAGATTTTTATTTTGCATGTGTGTGATTTGCAGGAACTTCATTGTTGATGTTGGAAACAAGTTTGAATCTTTGATTCAAACGTCTCATTTCCTCCATCTACACAACTAACATATGGGCAAAGACAAGTAAGAGGAATTGGTCTAGTGTGTTAGAAACTAGGAAATCGAATTTTTAATGATTATTGCAACATAAAAGTTGGTTGATGATTTGAATTGTGTCTAATCTATAGTTAATTTAATAGGCTATCTACCATCCCTTTTAAATTATCTTCTTTTTTAAAAGGAGTTGGAACTATATGTCCATCTTAGGTTGCCTATGTTAATAAATCCTGTAATGACTAGTTAGACATTCCTTTTCATTATATGTTGTGATGATTAGCTGTCTAACTTCTTTTTGATACTTTTTGTTAGTTTGAACCTTTGAATTTTTATGGGTATTATGTATAAAAAATAATAAATTTGTTTTCTATGTGCATAAGAGGGTTCTCATGTGCTTCTCAAGGTAACTCATTTTTTTTCATAATTTCTTGGAATGATGCCATATATGTACATAGAAGGTAGGATTATGTTAAGAAGTTAATTGGTAACAATCCTCCCTTTCTAAAATTTCAAGTTGAAGGAAGGAAACAATATTAGACTGATGGTATTCAAAATGTAACCTATGATATTGATTGGTTTGTTGGTACATCGTATTGTTTATTACAAAATTTATGAATACATTGATATTTCAAATAAAATTTTCTAAACTAATATAAAGCTAATGAAAACATACCTACAATTGATCCGAACATAGTTTGAATCTATTACTCCATAAACATATATATATTTTATTTTCAATGATTAAACTATATCTATTTATATTAATATGTGAATAAGTCAAATATAGTTTTTTATCCAAAAATACAACTAAGGGATAAAGGGTGAGTTCAAAACAGAGCAGATAGAGGACACAAAAAGAAACAAGGATCCTAAGCAAGAGCATAGGAAAGTCAGAAGGAAGGCTAACGAGGAGAAAAGCATGAACCGATCACAAACTAGTACAACCTATATTGTTTGCTTTTACTGCAAGTCGGATTGTTCTTATATTGTTTGCTCCGCTGTTTAGGTTGAGAGGGTCCACCAATCCATCTATTTATAGCAGACTCTCCCGGTGACCAGGCAATCTGAGCTACATCATTCATTTCAAAATGAAAAAATTAATAACCCTGTTGCTAATCTCAGTTTTGGCCTTCTTCCTCGGTCCTTCTGTGGATGGGCAGCCCCAAGAATGGACGCCTCCTTCCATTAACTTCGATCACATTTACGCTCAAGATGGTTTGCAGGAGAATGACAAGATAACTTCTCTGCCCGGCCAGCCACCAAATGTAACTTTTGCACAGTATTCGGGATATGTCACGGTGGATTCAAAGGCTGGCAGAGCTCTCTTTTACTATTTTGCAGAAGCTGCCCAAGACCCATCTACTAAGCCTCTCCTACTTTGGCTCAATGGAGGTATTATTACCTTACCCTTCAATCTTCATATCATGGAATAATCCTTTCATTCTGCAAAGGTAATTGTAATAATGGCGTGTGATTTCAGGGCCTGGATGCTCATCTTTTGGAGTGGGAGCAATGACTGAGCTTGGACCCTTCCGCGTTCAGCCTGATAACGCCACTCTTTCTAGTAATCCCTATGCGTGGAACCAAGGTCTTCTTTTCTTTTCTATACCCACCCACCTATATTTTTTATCTTCACAATTGATGTTTCTTATTAACTTTCATTTCAATCCATTTTTGGCAGTGGCAAACACCTTGTTTTTGGAATCGCCTGCTGGGGTTGGATTTTCATACTCCAACACCACCTCTGATTATAGAAATGGCACTGACGATAACACTGGTATTTTGGTCTGATCTTGTTATAGGCGTGAATGCATCCCAATTTATTTATAGAAAATCTTTTTCAATTTTATTAATGAAAAATATGGTTTTGATGTGATGGGTAACAACTGTAGCTCGAGATTCGTACATGTTTCTACTGAATTGGTTTGAAAGGTTTCCGCAGTATAAGAACAGAGAATTCTATATCGCAGGGGAAAGCTACGCTGGTAAGTCTTTCTACTGGATGATATCTTAATACACAAATATTAGAAAGAATAAATATTTGTTTACTCTTTTTGTGCAGGGTTTTATATCCCTGAATTGGCATACACGATTCTTAAGAATAACAACTCTCAGACATCTTTTATAAATCTCAAAGGAGTTATGGTGCGATTCCTCTACCTGCATTTACAAATTCTTAGAACTGTTCTCTGCTAGAAGCGAAGAGTATATATATATATATATCTATCTTTTGTTTCAACGTACACTTAATAATATTTTTAATATTAGGTTGTGTAGGATATAGTATTTTAATAAGGATAATATATGATATGTTATTTTTTTATTAATCTTGTTAATCAATATATATAATTGTTTGAAAAAGGATTGCATATGATAAGTTTAATGTTATATTTTTGTAAATATTTTATTATTTTATTATATTAATTTTGTAAATTATTAGAAATATTTATATATTGAAAATTGTGTAACAGATTGGGAATGGAAGAATAGATTATGGCCTAGATAATTGTGGAATGGTCGACTATCAATGGTCACATGCATTGATGTCAGATGAAGACTATGCAAATCAGCGTTGCAAATCATCTGATTCAAACTACCAAACTTATAGTAGCACTTTTGACTTTCAGTCAAAACAAACCAGCGACGACATAAATGTCTATAATATTTATGCACCACTTTGCCCTTCCCATCCCGACGCCATATGGGTATCTTCTACTTCAACTGTAAGAAATCAATATACTTCAGTGTATGAATATTTTTTCTTGAATCTTCTAGCCATATTTTTTAGAGTATATTAGTGTTCAGTAATATGGTAAATGTTCAAAAAAATAAACAAATGTAAAATCATTTCTACTGTAGGAGACTACCCCAACAAATGGATTAGATGGATTTGATCCATGTAGTCCTGGTTATGTACTTACCTACCTTAACACACCTAAAGTGCAAAGTGCTCTTCATGCCAATGTGACAAGCTTGCCTTATACATGGGATGAATGCAGGTATGATTATATATGAAATTCCTTGAAGTGAAGATACTTTCTTGATATTACTTAATACTTGGAAGACCATCATCTAAACTATAAAGTTTTCACATTTTTTCTCCAAACAGTAGTGTACTCTCATACAACACCTATGTGGACACTATGTTCCCACTATATCGAAAAATGATGGCAGCAAGGTTGAGAATACTAGTCTACAGGTATAAGGAAGAAAACTATTTCTTTCAAAAATTAATATTATAAATATTTCAATTGTGATATTTTATTAACAATATGTGGTTTTGTCTATAGTGGAGATGTGGATTTTATTAACAATATGTATTTGTGCTTGTAGCGGAGATGTGGATGCAAAGGTGCCAGTAACTAGTACAAGATATTCCATTAATGCATTAAATCTTCCAATAGAGAAACCATGGTACCCATGGATGGATGGAGATATTGACGTGGCGGGTTATAGTGTAATTTACAAAGGTTTAACATTTGCAACTGTCAGAGGAGCAGGGCATCAAGTACCTAGCTACCAACCATCTAGAGCCTTGACCATGACCAAATACTTTTTGGCTGACAAGCCTTTACCATCATAATAATCTCACATTTGAACATTAATATTTGCATAAATAAAATTTGACAATAATAATTATGGTTTATAAAATCTATTAAAGATGGATATTTTGTCAACATATCTTATTGCTTGGTTTTGATTTATAAATTTAAAAGTTATTAAATATTGTATTTGTTTGTTTTTAATAAACATATAAAATAAACATAACATTTATTTATGTCAAATTATATAAAAAATGATGTGAGCTACATTTCATCTCTATAATAAAAGTCATTCAAGAATTTTATAAGTTGTAGTTATATTAAAATATAATAATAATACATAGATGGAATTATAAAGGAAAATAAATTTGTTTTAAGATTAAAGTAGGCTAATGAAGTAATTTAATTAATTTTATAAAATAGCTAGAATTAATAAATATTTTACACTAATAAATTTAAATTAGATAATTAATTTTAATTATTAATATATGAATGAATAATGGGTTATATCTCTATTGTGGACTTTACTTTTTAACATTCTTAGACCTTAAAAATGTGATCTCTTTCTTAGTGTACTACTTTAGATTTTGTGATATATATAAGCTCTATTTAAGGTCAATTAAATTGCATGTTTAGAAATATTTTGTAGTTGCAAATTCATCCACTATGGGAATATTTGACCTTTCAACTTAGAGTCTACTTATTCTTGAAATACCTAAGACTTTCAACCAATCTTTTGTAGTCAGTAGAATAAATATTATTTTTTATTAGATAAGTGTGATAAAGACCGCACACCCATATGTTTAAAATATCATAAATGATAAGTTCAAGAGTTGTTGCACTTATGCAACAATAGAAATTATAAAGAATAACATAGAAAAAACTAGAAACTAACAAAGATACAACAAACTAAGAGGTCTTGATATTGTGGAGGTTCACAAGAGCATTCCAGTCATTTCCAATTTGGTTCAATCTTTTGTTCCATGTGCCCAATTTATTCTCAATTTTTTCTCCGCCTCTCAAATTTTCATTATTTTTTTGTTCCTTTGTGCCTCTTCTCTTATAGATATTTATTTCTCTTATTGTGATCCTTGTGCAAAAAAGCCATATAAGTTGTCAAGCACTCCATGGGGTTCTTTCTTATTAAGAGAAACCTAGCCAACTGATTTCCAATTTGAGATGCTTTGTTCTCCATTAAGTTTATTTTTACTCTACAATAACTTGTTTATATCCTTTTTTTTCTTAACTATTTAATTATTGTTGTTATATCTAACAATCATTACTATCATCATCATTTTTTCTTAGCATTATTTTTATTGTGAAGTTTCAGAGGATAAATTAGAGCCTAAGACCATAGAAGCTAAGTTGGTTTCCAAAGTCTCATAAGGATTATAATAGTAGTTTTATAATCTTCAAGGTACAAGTTCATGGGGATTTTGTAGGTAGGGCCAATTCTTCTCCTTCACTTTCATTAATATAGTCGACAATCACTTCCAAAGTGTTAATTTCCATCTTATTTTAATCTTTTCTTATAGAAATTATTGTATCCCAACTATTGGTTGCAACAAGTCTCACAAACCTCCTCTTAAAAATTTCTTTCTAGTTATACATACTCTCCTCATTATCATCCTCCTCCTTACCAGTTTCCTTTTTAGGTATTATTTTTCTCTTTTCAGACAATTTCACTTGTTTTGAAGTTTCTCTTTCTCTTATCCACTCACTTTTGGTTTGAACCTTTAAAATAGAGAATACTTTTAGATTATTTATTATGTTTGCATTTGCTTCTTTCAACATAATTCTTACCTCCTTCGCTAGGCATTTATTGAAATGACAGACCCAAAATAAAAACAAAAAACTAAATTATGATTGTAGAGAATGAAACAAATGAAAAATATTAACAATTTGATTCTCCATGATAATATTAAAATGTTGTACATAGTATTACATTTTCCATACAAAATTCTACACTTATTGTAATTGTATATGGTGAAAAGTGGATAATGGAAACAACAATATTGAAAGACTAAATGAATTCAACCACAAAACCCTAGCCTAACAACAATAAAGATCTGCCATAACATATGAAGATTACCTAAGACAATGAAAATCAACAAAATCACAAAGATTATACCATCACATGTCCAATAGGGTTTGAATCTCCATTCTTCATATCTCCATTGATCTTGCTTGATATATTTTCTCTCAAATTTTATGTGTGCACAAGAGCTCAACAAAGAACGAAAATATGGTTGATAGCTTGATCGCAAAAAGGCTTGATTGCATAAGATTGATTAGATAATTAGAATGCTTAGGGTTGATAATGAAGGAAGCATCTCCTTATATAGAAGACACTGTAAGAAATGGAGGGATCAGATTAAGAGGTGTAAAAAATAGATGGTCGGCTAGGATTAGAGGGTAGGTAGAGGAAATAATTAAATGATAAAGGGGGTAGGTAGTGTAGGAATTAAGAGATGAATGACATGTGTCATAGGTAGAAAAGGATAATGAATTAATTAAATAAATAAAGATTTATTTAATTAATAGAAGAAATGGGATCAATTAAATAAATAAAGTATTTATTTAATTTAGGAAAAGGATAATTTAAATAAATAAAAGTATTTATTTAAATGAGGAAAAAGGGTATAAAAGGATAAATGAATTAATTAAATAAATAAAGATTTATTTAATTAATAGAAGACTTAGGATAAAATAATTAAATAAATAAAAATATTTATTTAATTAGACAGGACAATTTTAGGTGTCTACATTTTGGCCCTCTTTGAGACAATGTAGCTTATTGTGTTGGCTCAAAGAAAATAAGATGAATTGATACAAAGTTGCCCCATGATGGGAATGATATGCCCCCTCGAGATATTGGATGAAAATGTTCAAAAAGATCGCAGACAGTCTCTCGATAAGAAAGAAAGGATAAAAAAGATTGACAAGATAGGATAGAGTGGCAGAGTCCTGGGATAAAGAAGACTGACTCGGGAGACGAGGGCTAGGGTAGTCTATAAGATAGATTATGAGGGAAATAATCCTAATTGGCATCCACACACCTAAGAGATCAAAGTGCAGGGAGAGCAGAGCGCAAAGCAGTCAGGAAAGATGGCATTGGTGCACAGATTCGACCGTGTTCACCGATATCAAAGGCTAGCTGACGCAGGAGAGCCAGTCAGTACCACAAAACCTCTGTGCACTTTGGTGTATCAATTATTGTCATCAATGCATGTTAGGTAGGTCAATAAATACATATTAGGTATGTCGTAGAAACTTGTCAAGCGGAGCAAAAGACGTTAAGGCACGTCTGCGTTGGTGTCAGGTGCGTCAGGGTAGGATAGGCACGTTTGTGTCTGACCTAAACGCGTCTATGATTTGAAAAGAATCCATGATAAATGCGAGCACGTTTGTGAAATGTAGAAACGTCTGTGCAGGTCAGGCGCGTATATGCATGACAAAGGCACGTTTGTGTAATCCACGCGCGTTTGTGAAATGTAGGAACATTTGTGTATTATTTAAGCGCGTTTATGTCTTCAAGGTCGAATCGGCAGTTTTGTGATAAACATACGCTATCGATTGGATAATTTGTTGAGAGGATACACTCAAATAGGTCCTCTAGGGAAGACTAGGATAAAAGATATGGTTGAGATTGACAATTATGTGATAGAACATACATTGCCAATCAGGAAACTACTCAAGAAAGTACACTCAAGCAGAGGCCCTAGGATAGGATAGAGCGAGGTACTTTATGATGAACAGGGAGTACCATAGAAATTGACAATTTTGTGATAGAACATACGTTGCCAATTGGATTAGGCTGAAATTGACAATTCTATGATAGAACATACGTTATCAATTGGATAAGCTACTCAAGAGGGTACACTAAAGTAGGTGCCCTAAAAGATAAGATAAAAGAAGCACTTTGTGATGAACAGGGTCTACTACTAGGATAGAGTGCCATATGATTGTAGCATCCTAAAATTGCGACACTTGCAATTTCGACCGCATTTGGGTCTTCACGATGGCGACGCAACACTGAACCTGAATGGAGACCCCGAAACTTGCTCACGACACCAAAAACTGCATTTCTCAGCACCCTGGCCTGATCCTCCTTGCACCCCGTTGTCCCTAGAGGTGGGACCATGGCGCCCAGTGCCCTAGTCCTTCAGGACTAGGGCGCCCAGCGCCCTGGTCCCCCAGGACCATGGCGCCCAACGCCCTGGTCCCTGGCCCTATTTTGGGCCCGGTCTCCTATGGGACTTCGGGACTTTTTGTTTGCAATTTGGAAAATAACATTTCCTGGTCGGCCTAAGGTCGGGAAAATCAGTCTATCAACCCTAATTGGCAAGTATATAAACTACTTTTCCTCTCTCATTTTGAAGATGAGGGAAAAAGGCGTGGAAACGATATTCAAACATTCAAGCATTCAAGCATTCAAGCATTCCTTCAAGCAATTGATCATTCTAAGTCTCCATTCAAGGCTAGATGTTGCATTCAAGACAAGGATTCAACCATTGAAGAGGAGATCACATGCTACAACATACAACATACAACAAACAACAACATCTATACCTTCGCATATAAGGATACAAACATCCTTACAACAAGGTACTAGTACTTGTTTTACATTACAGTCATTTACATTTACAGCATTTCTCATTTCTTGGTTAATTCCAAAACCGGGGTTTGACCTAAGGGCAAACCCCTAATCCCTAACCCCCCAATCATCTTCTCTTTTCTGTGTGTAGGTTGCAGGTACGTGGCTGAAATTGAAGATCTGGAATCCTTGTGCAGAGACGAACATATCCCCCTTCGTTTCGCGGATTTTTCGGAGGACCGTGTGCACGCCGGGCGCCATCGTCCCGTCAACTTTTGCTCAAATTTGCAGGACAGCGCCGTCTCGACATTTTACTGCTAATTCCAGGTCCGCAGCTTCATATCATATCCCTATCTCTATTTATAAGTGAATCTTTCTTGCTTCTACATGCATTCCTAGTTCAATCTTTCTATCTACATTCTTTACAAAAGAGGGTATCCTTGCTATCACAACCCTTGAAACTCATATAGAATCCAATCTTGCATTGCGTGGGATTGGATCTTGTGGGTTTCAACCCCTCTTTTGAATGTAAAGTCCTTCCTAAGTGAAAACCATCAACCCTAGTGACTCTCCCTTCTCTCTCCTCGGAGTTGGGGAGGGGAGAACGACTAGGGTTCGATTTTTCCGCTTTACAATGATATATATAAGCACTAGAGGATAAAAAAGCAGCACTTTGTGATGAACAAGGAGTACTACTAAGATTGACATAGTTGATTGGCTTGACTGTAGGAGGACCTACCTATGCTAGAGTCATGGGAGAGGTACCCTTCGACTCAAGGATTACGACTAGAGTTGACATTGGAGGATAGAGCAGTAGTTGAGGCCATGGGATTATGATACATTATGTATATGCCTAAGTTTCGAGCGAACATGGGGTTGTTGACTGCATTAGCCAAGAGATGGCACTCAGAGACATGCACTTTTCATTTGTCAAAGGGTGAGATGATAGTCACCTTAGAGGATGTGTACAGGATACTGTGGATACCGATCGATGGGGAGTTGGTTCCTTACAATCGAGAGGGAGATCGAGAGGCATTGAGACGAGTGTTCTAGGATTCAAGGCTGGAGATGAGAGAAGGACATGTGGCCTAGACCACCATGATAGCTACAAGATTGGCTCTATCGGCGGTGCTAGTAGGAGTTATCAGTGGGTTCCTCTGTCTAGACAAGGGGACACGAGGGATGGTTGTGGTTTGGGGGAAGACTCTGGAGACATTCGTGATGGAGCACACCAGGTTTGCATGGGGGTCGTGTCTGCTAGCACACTTGTATTATGAGCTGCATCAATTTGTGTATCATCGATCAACAAGATTGGGGTGCAGAGTGACACTATTGCAGGTATGGGCATATGAGCATCTTCCAGTTACACAGTCGATACACTTTAGAGGAAAGGGACATGGGTGCGGTTATGTACATTTGTATGATATGATTACTTCCTAGCCACGGATTGGGAGGCTAGAGTACTGGCACCGAGTGATTGATGAGGTAGACAGTATAGTATGGAGGCCTTACCGAGACTGTGAGGAGTGGGAGGATGACGCAATTGAGCTGCCATATATGTTTAGGAGTAGGTATCTGATTGGGCAGACACCATATGTTATTGAGCGACAGTTGATTGACAAAGTATGTAGGAAATTTGGCAGGATACAGCGGATGCCACATAGCTCAAGGATGTATGCATGGACGGTGAGAGATCAGGCACATTTAGGTCCTTTACTGTCTTATGATTAGGCAGTTGCACAAATGCAGGAGATGGTTCTCATTCCTTGGGATATTTGGGCAGATGTGGAGGACGCAGGGATGGATGTCGAGTACAGTGCATTTTGGGCAGAGATTCTGTTTCCACGGCTGATAGATCCAGGAGAGCTGATAGAGGGTGATGGAGGGGATGGTGGAGATGATAGTGGGGATGGTGCAGGCAAAGGCAGACGGTGGAGGTGAGGTGTAGTAGCAGAGAGGAGGGTAGCTCAAAGGAGAGATGGAGGAGAGGAGAGACAGGCACATGCAGTCAGAGGTAGAGGTCGACTACCTTTACAGGTGCTAGCAACCCAGGTTTCAAGACACGGATAGCCACAGGGACAAGGGGAGGAGGGAGGAGAGGAGGATGAGCTACTCTCCTTGAGAGAGATCTGCCAAGGACATGCAGATGAGATTTAAGATCTAGAGAGGGATGGGGCTAGGCTCAGGAGACAACTGAGGGACACTGGGCGAGAGAGGGATAAGGTTATTCAGCGCTACATGGAGGCTGAGGAGGCACTAAGGGCAGGGAGACGAGGAGCAGAGGACATTGGGGTCGAAAATGCCTATGTTCTATGAGCAGGGGAGGAGATAGCCTACTAGAGAGACCTGTAGTATGGAGTTGTACCACCTGATTAGCAGGCTAGGAGCTTCCAGGGACCATCACGGACTATGACGACCACTAGAGGGAGAGACGGGAGATAGGCGTCTAGTGGTGGGGTCATGGGTCCTCCACCACCACCAGATAGGAGGGTAGGAGAGATGATTATGCGAAAGGGACTTCCAGGGCTTAGACTCCATTGAGGTCGGCTAGCTTCGAGGGAGGGAGTTCATCATAGTCTTAGAGGGCTCCCTATGTATCAGTTTTTGAACCATTTTTTTATGACAATGTAGACACCTTCGGGTGATTTTGTAGCCATATCTATTTTGACATCATTGTATCATGACACTTATAATTTTTGAGATATATATATATATATGAGATGATTCATCCTTGTGACAGCTATATGCATGTGTACCTATGTGATGTTGCGTCTATGTGATGCATATTTCTATGTGATGCTTATGATAGGGATGCATATATATATATGATGAAATACAATATTTATGTTCTTTTATGTTTTATATGTCATGTATATGTGAATGTAAATGTATGAAATGTAGATGAATATGATAATGCAAATAACTATTTACATGAGGAGAATGTAAAATGTGCTAACATGTGTTGTGTGCAGGATATGGTGCAATTGTGATATCTATATGTATGTATGAAATGCTAATACGTGGTGATGCAGGTGCAATCTACATGAAATGTAGATATTTTTGGTGTGTCATTATACTCAGTCAGGTGATAGTAGGCTACACGGACACAAAAAGGATGATGGAGGTCAATCATGAAAGGGGGATGGAAGATAGAAGATATAGAAGTGAAAGAGCTTCTTGTACTGTATCATCATTGAGCTTTATTATGGAAAATAGGTTATGACAATCTAGGTATAGGTTCGACCCAGAAAGTCATTGTACTCATTCGCATGGAGATCAGACAGTCGCAAACAAGGAATGCCCCAGTTCATACTAGACTCACAGTGTCCGTGTATCCTTGGACAAGTCATAGCATTACTAAGAGACAATCCACAGACAGCAAAACAATAGGTGAACATATACCATCCTCGCCTTTCTAGTCAAAGACATCCTAGAGATATAATCTCTAGTCAGAGACATCCCAGAAAAGCTAAAAGACATGTCACCAAAAGATAAAATCAAAAGAAAACCAAGACTCGACATCAACATCCACTGTAGTCCTCAAGTTTAGTGTCTCTTGTCACTTGTATAAGTCGATTTGATTTTAGTCACAATGTTTACTTTTAGAAAAAAGGATAGATAACACTGAACCATAATGTTGTCCGAGTTTGTTGAAAGAGTTGATTTGTTGAAGCTTATTGTTGTTGTGTACATCTTATCTGAAACTAACTGCATCCATGAAACTGATACCTTATTGCGGAGAAGACGAAACTTTATTGTGGAGTTGTGATGTATGTGTTTCTTTATTGTGAATTGTGTGCAGATAGACTGAAGAAAACTGGAAGAAATTGTACTCCTCAGAATGTGTGATGCTCTTAGTTCCACACCCATCACTAGACTTAGTATTTTCCTTAGCCACAGATAGGAGCTGATTTATTATGGATGGAAAGGGGTGAAAAGGAGGGATTATTATGAATGGCTAACCAATCTTAGGTAGATCAATAACAAGCCATGATGGGAATGGGTAAGTTTACTATGGATGGATAGGTTGTGAGTGTGTGCAAAGTGAAGGATGATATTGAATCTTGAAGGAGGGAGGAGCAATGTCTCTACGCATGGCGTTGGTAACCCGGTTTTCACCATGGTACTTGCCCAGGGCGCCACCGAAGTGGTTTTCACCGTTGGATGAATTTATTTCTCTTTACTTTTTTTTATTTTTCAATTTTTTTTGTGTCACAAGGCGCCTGTTTTCCAGGTTTTCACCAAGTAACAATTTTTTATTTTTGTGATTTTGTTTTTTGTATTTTTGAATTAGGATATTCTGAAGAGCTATGTGTAAAACCTGCGAAGGTGCATGCTATTGATAGGATCCTCCAAAGGTTCTCCCTCTGGTGTCAAAAGTTGATATGCACCTGATCCATAGACTATGGTGATGACATAGGGACCAAACCAATTTGGTTAGAACTTGCCCTTCTTCTCTCTATCTTGTTGATTTCTAGGATTTTCTCTGAGAACTAAGTCACCCACCACAAATGTGAGAGGCTTTACCTCATGATTGTAGTTGTGTCATTCCTTGACTGAATGATATGTAGCTCGAGTGACAGCCTTCTTTTATAAAGGAACTAAGGCAGAATTAATAATGTGTGAACTACGTAGGCCCATATGTGTGTCACCTAAAGAAGTTTGGGCATCCCTGACAACAAATTCCTTCGAGGAAGTTCCATTAAAAGTCCATGATATATCGCTAGAAGGGAAAGGATGTGCAGAACAAGTGGATGAGTGATGAAGGCTTATGATTGCGAAAAGAAGTGAAAGTAGGATAGCATGATGGAGACTTAGGATCAACAAGTATTCCTTTTTACTTGAAATTTTAGAACTTTTTCCCTAGTTATTTTGGTATTAGGGAAGATTATCTCTTTCTCTTTTTCTTTCATAGGGTTTTTATCCTTGACTTTGATTTTTGCAGAGTCCAATAGCTTTTGATTTTGATTTGGACTGAAGGACTTCTCTTTATTTTTGACTTTTAGATTTTTCTTTTCAAATCTTAATTTGTGATCCCCAATGAGAAAGGGCTTTTGTGATTCTTGTTGATCCAAGTCTAGGAGAGGAGTGGACTGGGAATGAATAGATGAAATGGTAAGGCTATAGGAGTTCTCAAGAGGTCTGGTGATACGCTCAATAGGTTATTTGTTGGAACCAAGTTCTTAGGACTATTGATATCAGGAGTTGCTTGCACCACTAGAGGAGATTTGTATTCAGACTTAGTAGCCACAACACTAGGTGGTTCACACCCAATTCCTTGGCATTGCAAATTGTTTGTAGATTGTTCCTGTCGAATGAATACCTTAGGAGATAGTGGGAGTTGATCAACATGAAATATATACTCACCACATCCCATGTCTTTAATCTTGAATTTTTCTTTGATCTCTGCTTGTTTTGATGTAGAAGCTTTCAAGGATTCTGGATCAACATATGTTGATGAAGGAACAGTCTCTCGATTGACTGGGATTGTTATTTCTAATCTAGGTTGCAGATTGTTGCAATATATGAATGGGTTTGGATCAGCTTTGGCGGTCATTTCAACTCCATTGTGTGGGAACTTGATACATCCATGATATGTTGAGGGAACAACTCTCATTTCATGAATCCATGGGCGTCCCAAGAGTATGTTGTATGTGAGATCTAGATCAAGGAATTGACAAACCACATCCTTCGTAATTGGCCCAACTCTAAGCGGTAAAGTGATTGTGCCTTTAGATGAATGCTCTTTGTCATCATATGCTTTGATGGTAATTTTGTTTGTAGCATTCACAGCTTTATCCAAATATCCTAATTGTATTATTGTGTTCAAAGTACATATATTGAGACCGGCTCCTCCATCTATTAGGACTCATTTTATTTGGTGTTTGTGTAGGAAGGCATCAATGTGTAAAGTTGCATTATGCGGTTGGCTTACGGAGGCATCCTCATCTTTGGTGAATGTAAGGGAATGTGGAACGGAAAGGTATCCCACCATGGCTTGAAACTGGTCCACATTCAGATCAGTGGATATAGAGCTTTCTCTTAGGTATATCTTTATGCGAAGGAGAGATACGCAATAGTTCTAGGATTGAGATAAGCGCGGGTGTCTTCCCTAATTGTTCTACTAGGTCGTACTCAGGTATGGCCGATGAGGAAGTGGTGATTTTAGATGGAGCACCTTGCAAGGTGACCTTACCTCAACGAGTTATGACATTACATTCGGAGGTAGATTCAAAAGAAGGTCCAATGCCTTTTAGGAAAACTTTGGTTCTTTGGGTAGGACTTTCAGGAGTTTTGTCCTTTATGATAATAATAGAAACATAATTGTCCATCAAAATGTAGTTAACGGTTGAATCATAGTCGTAGGACACTTTGGTATAGTTGGCTTGATTATTTCTGGCTTTGGCCTTTCCCTTGTCATGTTTAGGGAATGATTCCCTAAACATTTCATGTTCTTGATTGGATGTATGTCCATCAATCTCAATGTCACCTCTATCAATAAGATCTTGTATAATGTTCTTCAAGCGATGGCAATTTCTTGTTTTATGTCCCTTTCTCTTGTGATATTCACAATACTCATCGTCATTCCACCAATTTGGTTTGACTTTTGGCTCATATGGAGGATTGTCTGGAATTGTTATTATCTTGTTTGCCACTAGCTTCCTAAAAGTTGACTCAAGTGGTTCTCCCAATGGGGTGTATTTCCTTCATGGTTTTGGAGTTCCTTGAGTATTTACTTGGTTGTTTGTAGAAGAACTTGGTCCTGAAAGAGTGATTTTTGGTCTCACTGTATTAGCATCAACAACACCATCATTTACTGTGTTCTTGTTCTTGTTCCAGAATCGTGGCTTGTCCTTTCCTTTAAAATCTTCTTTATTTTCTTTGAATATCTTGATGATACCTTGCTCAATTAAGACCCTCTCTGTTGCTAAGCCTCTCTCAATGACTTCCTTGAAAGTGGACAAACAATATTTCCTCAAGTCATAACCAATTTTTCTATTGACATTCTGTGTAAACATCTTTACCATTTATTTTTGTGGAATTTTGCAAGAGCATCTGCTGGCTAAATTCCTCCATCTTTGTAAGAATGATGAAAATGACTCCCCATCTTTCTGTTTGCTATTGCACAAAGTGGCAACTGATATATCTGTCTCGATGTTATATGAGAAATGTTGGATAAATGTCTCTGCTAAGTCACCCCTTGACTTGATTCCAGGTGGAAGTTGGGAGAACCATTCCATAGCTTGTTCACCTAAGCTTTGTGGAAACAATCTCATCATGTATGTTTCTTCTACTGCTACCTCGATATAAGGTGTGAAAAATTGTCTTATATGTGCCTTAGGGTCCCCTTTGCCTCTTTACTTTTCAAACTTTGGTGTTACGAAATGTGTAGGAAATGGAGGCATTGGAATGTTTCTAACAAATGGATAGGGACATATATATCTTATTGTGTAAGATGGTTTTTGTGTATTGATGTCCTCCATCTTTTTTTGTAAGTCCTTGATCTGTTGTTCCAAATTGTTTTTGGGTGGAGACCGACTTCTTGGACCATATCCCATGCCTGAGCCATCGGGTGGAGGAGGAGGATAATTCATATATGGATGGTATTGATCGTAAACATGTTCATATGGAGGGGTTTTATAATGATAATGCATGTAGGGACCACCTGATATAGGGTCATAAGGCATATCATGAGTTTGCTTTTGTGTATTTCCCCCAAATTTGACACGGGGTTTTCTTGTGTCCAAATTTTGAGCATGCCTCTGGGTATCCAATTGCTTTTGAGTTTGGTCCTTAGTATTGGTATGTGTTTGATTGTATTTATCCACATAATATTTCAATAAGGGTCTGTGTAGATGGAATTGTTCATTAGATGTTCTTTCTTGAGTATCATAAGCTTGACCATGTGTATTTGGGATCTCAGGTTTTTGAATAAAGGATGATGGTGACTCAGGCACGAAACGTGGCCCTCTATTACCTCCACTATTAGGTCTCCTTTGATCCATGTTGACTTGATTTGCTTGGTTTGTATCATCCTCCAAAATCTGTGACATATCAAATCCATGAGGTATCCTTGTCCCACTTTGTGCCATGACTTGTATAAAATATTATCTATCCCTTTTCATGATTTCTTGAACAAATCTATTAAAATGGAGATCCATGATAGTTTCCTCAACTTCTGCAGAATCCACAGATGCATTATCATTGTCATTATCATTGTTATTGTCATTGTTGTCACTATCTGGTATATTACTGCGGTGTTCAAATGGATTGTAGAATTCATCTCCATCAAACTCATAGGTACTCGTATTTAAAGACCTTAAAGCTTCTTCAGCTTCCCTTCTAGACCTTTGTGAACGGGTTTCAACCATGGACTAAAGTCTTGACCAAAATGAAAGGTAGGATGAAAATGCAAAGACTATGGAAGACCAAGAGGTGTATGAAGTGTAGATGAATCTAAGCTAAACTTGCATTGTCCAAGAGTGTAAGAACAAAGTATGTATGTGTGAGAGTATGGTGTGGCTTCCAAAGAGACGATGGATCTCTTGATGAGGTAAGTTGACCTTGACTCTAGGTATGTATGTTTGAGAGTAAGGTGTGGCTTCCAAAGAGATGATGGATCTCTTGATGAGGTAAGTTGACCTTGACTCAAGAAGAGCAAATGAGACCCTAAGATGATGGATCTTGATGTGGGACTCACCTAGTGTTGTGTTATAGTATGTTTGCAAAGTTTGATGAGGATAAGCAAAGTAACCTTTTGACTCAAATTTGGAAGATATGTATGAGGGCAATACAAGTGAAGGAAAATGATTGACTATGTGTGACCAAGATAGGTTGACTGAAGAATTAAGCCCTATAGGAAGCAGCCTTAAAAGCTCTTTAGATCTGAAAAACTTAAGTCCTTATTGTTCTCAAGAGTTTTTGTAATCTCTCAACTGTGAATGCAAACACGGTTTTAACAAATCCATACGTGATTTTGAAAATGATTTACAATTTTGTCCAATTGTGAAGTTGTTGAATGTGACCAAATTTCAATGTTTTGACTCCTTTTGTGGCAAGAGGACACAATAACAATGAAGACTCAATGTTTGAAAGTATCTTGTCTAGGATATCAAAAATGTTTCCAAATGTGGAGTATAATGTGAAATAATTTTGCATACACTTGAAAACACGGTAGACACAAAGTTTCTTTGTTTTGTTTGAAAATGTTTGAGTGTTTTGATCAGGCAAGCACAAATCCTAGGGTTGGTTGGGACAATAGTTGTTGAATCTCACGTGGGGGGTTACCCCAAGCTACACAATTCAGACTAGATACTTAGGTTCTTGACCCCACTGGCTCCACCCTCGGCACTCACTTCTCCGGGGAAGCCAAGCACCAGTCCCCACGAAAACTCCCCGTGGTGAACTTTGTATCTCTACTAAGAACTATAAGAATGTGATCCGCTTCAGAGGTCCAACCTCTTGTGCCAAAAACTAGAAGGTTTTTGTTCTTTCTAAAACAAAAAGGTGCTAGTAAGGGTTTCCGTTAGGAGACTATCCTTTATAGTCGCACGAGAACGATTGAGGCCTATAGCCCAATAAAGTACCAAACACTTTAGTAGTCATGCAAGCATGATTTAGACCTCAAGGGCCCTACAAAGTGCTTGATATGAGATAAATCTCAGATAGCTCCAACCTCTGAAATTTTCATCCCAAGAGGCCTATTTATTATAGTGAGTTGGAATGCTTGGGTTTTAGTTGTGCTCACTTGGGTCATTCACTCCTAACTAGTATTCCTAGTGACCACACGAGGAGGTAGGCCATTAAAGATAAACACAAAAGAGCCTAATGCTCAAAACACAAAAGACACTGGTTCAATTTTAGTGCACCAATTGAAGTGTTTGCTAGACTAAGAAGACAAAGAAAGAAATTTTAAAATCAAATCTTTGCCAAAGTTCTTGCACCAAAATTATTAGTGTTTTTTAAATAATACCCCACTTGAAAGCACACAAGTTAGGTAAATTTTAGATCCAAAAGACTTTGTGAAATAAGGGCCTTCAACAAGACGTTTTTGGATAGATTCAAAGATCTGATTTTTCATGAGTTATTTTGCATCATAAAAACAAACCACTTGTAAAATTTCAATAAATTTCCAGAAATGTAATAAAATTCAAAAAAATTGCTAATTTGCTTCAAAAATTATTTTTTTATGAAAAAACATAAAAAATTCATAGAAAATTCAAAATTGATCCACAAAATCTGATTTTTTTACTGGAAACTCTTGATATCCTTCCCAAATTTCCTAAAAAAATTCTTGCAAAAATTCCAAGCAGTTTGTGAGATATGATCAAAATAATTTAAAACCCTATTTTTTAAAGATCCGACTTTTTATGAAATATTTTATCTCAAAATTAAAATCACAAAGAACAGATCCTATGTATATATCTGATAAATTTCCAAAATTGTAAAAAAATCCAAAAAATTCACTCATTTTCTCTCAAAATTATTTTTTTATGAAAATTCATAAAAAATTCATAGAAAATTCAAATATGCTCCAACAAATCTGATTTTCTTATTGAGCACTTATGATACTGTTCTTGACCTAAAAAAAAAACATTTATGCAAAAATTATAAGCTATTATGGGATCTGAGCAAAATAATAAAAAACCCTAATTTTTAAAAATCTGATTTTTTATGAAATATTTTGCATCAAAATTTAAATCACAAAAAATAGACCCCTTGTATAATTTTGAGAGCTATCCAAAACTGTAAGAAAATCCAGAAAATTCTCTCATTTGCTCTCAAAATTATATTTTATGAAAAATCATAAAAACTTCATCATAAATTTAAATATGCTCCAAAGATTCTAAATTTTGAATTAAGAGCTCTTGATACTATGCTTAACCTACAAACAAAATTTGTTGCAAAATTTATAAGCCGTTTGTGAGATCAGATCAAATATTTCCAAGATCTTGATCTTGTGTCCAAAACCTTAGTTGCACAAGGTTATTCTCCAAATCGTTTTACAAAACAGCAATATAGAGTTCGAAAAACCTCCAAAAAAAATAATAGATCTAACAAAAATCCATGTCCCACTGGGCGTGCCAAAATGTATATGGTGAAAAGTGGATAATGGAAACAATAATATTGAAAGATTAAATGAATTCAACCACAAAACCCTAGCCTAACAACAACAAAGATCCACCATAACATATGAAGATTACCTAAGACAATGCAAATCAACAAAATCATAAAGATTATACCATCACATGTCCACTAGGGTTTGAATCTTCATTCTTCCTATTTCCATTGATCTTGCTTGATATATTTGCTCTCAGATTTTATGTGTGCACAAGAGCTCAACAAAAAACGGAAATGTGTTTGATAGCTTGATCGCAAAAAGACTTGATTGCATAAGATTGATTATACAATTAGAATGCTTAGGGTTGATAATGAAGGAAGCATCTTCTTATATAGAAGACACTATAAGAAATGGAGGGATGAGATTCAGAGGTGTAAAAGATAGATGGTCGGCTAGGATTAGAGGGTAGGTATAGGAAATAATAAAATGATAAAGGGGGTAGGTAGTGTAGGAATTAAGAGATGAATGACATGTGTCATAGGTAGAAAAGGCTAATGAATTAATTAAATAAATAAAGATTTATTTAATTAATAGAAGAAATGGGATCAATTAAATAAATAAAGTATTTATTTAATTTAGGAAAAGGATAATTTAAATAAATAAAAGTATTTATTTAAATGAGGAAAAGGGCTAGAAAAGGATAATGAATTAATTAAATAAATAAAGATTTATTTAATTAATAGAAGACATGGGATAAAATAATTAAATAAATAAAAATTATTTAATTAGACAGGACAATTTTAGGTGTCTACAATAATAACTCCCAATATCTAACTATTTGTTAATTTAGTTTATTAACTATTATTAACAAGCAACTAACATCTATTTATTTATTTAATTTAATCTAAACCTAAACTATGATGTAATAACTCCAATGTCTCATCCTTATTACATCACTCTAAACAAAGGGTGGAACATTACAAGGATCAAACATAGTAGCCTGAACCAAAGACTTTGATGAAGCATCTCCACCAATTCTCTTTTGATAAATGCTTGATAGTTAGTTGATCAATAGAAAATTAATCTATACAAAAGAGATAAATGTAGTTATAATGTCCACTTGTATCGACCATCTACGAGAGTCATAAAAATGTAATAATATAACTACTATGCTAACAAAATTGAAGGCATGTAGTTTCTTAGGATTTTTTTATTAAGCCTAAGGAAATTTAAAAGAATTAAATTTTGTTTATTCAAGGTGTCATTCTTGATGTAAATTGGATTTAATCAAGGACACATTAATATTGACTTTGGATTAAAAAATAGTTTCACACAATTTGGTTAGTATCTCCATAGAAAAATGCCCTTTAACAATCTATTGTACATTTGTCTAGATTGTTATATTTAGTGAGTTCAAAGTTTAAACCATTTGGTTCCCCTATATTATGTTTTATTTGGAAGGACTAGGCATCAACAAGAGGTTTTATCAAAGTTAATAAAATTTAATGAGGTGATTTCAGCAAATAAAATGTTTTTCCTTTTAGGTCTATGAATTGCAGTCTTGAACATAAATGCTTCTTGAGCATGCACCATGAGATGTTCTTCTAAATTTTGGAACTCTAAATACCTAAACTTAATTAAAAACATCATTTTTGAAAGGACTTGATTCTTTGTTTCATTATAATGTGCACAAAGGAGCTTATACATTGTTAAAAAGAGTAGGATTGGAAGGGTACATTAGGAAGGAGCTTTAGTCTTACGAGAATCTATAGTCTAATTTGTGAAGTAGGATAGATGTTGGATAAAAGCACAAAATTGTGTCATGTTTCAAGTTAACTTATAAGCACAAGTGAATTTAAGTAATTCTAACTAAAAATTAATTTTAGTCAAACATATGGTCTATAGAGATGCATTATAGCTATCTTATATATGGGCCACAACTTTTCCAATTGGAATTGTCTACTAAATGTATATTTTATACCACTTTGGGTCTAATTATCAAAAAAAATTGTTTTTTTGAAAAACTCTATGTTTCAACAACCCCTACTCTTATAATTTTTTTATTTTTATTGAAATGTAAAAATACTCTTTTATAGATCTATAAGTGAATTGTTAAAAATATATATCTATTAATATTTTAATTAGTTTTTTATGTTTTATATTTTATATTTTATTTTTATTGAAAGTAGGTCGTCAACACTAAAATATAAGGTTGATTATCTTGTAAACGAAAAAATACTAAAATTTATTTAAATTTTTTTTTTTTAAATGCACTAGAGAAAAGAGTTTATGTCAAGATGATATAATTCTTTTTAAGTTTGGATAAATAATTAAGAAAAAAAACAACACCAAATGGAAAGAGTTATATTTTAGTACACATAACTTTTCAAATTTATTGAAACATATATATACATAAAAAATAGTTAAACTTGTATTTTTGCCTTCAAGTTTCAAGTTATCAATGTACATAAAAAAAATTGAAGAAAAAAAGTAAAATTTACTATATAAAGTGTGATTCCTTGTGTAACTTCAATTTCAACATTTTATCAGCAACTAAATTACAATGTTTACTTTGTAAGAGAGTATACTCAAATAAATTTTTTACAAACATAAAAAATACACAAAAAAAATATACATTTTATTAGTCTACATCATTTCAAAATTCAAAACATATATTTCATTTTCTATTGATTCAATTTAAAAATTTGAATCAGCATTGGTCATTTCCTTTATAAAAGTGTGACACAGCTTTGTGTTTTTACCCTACTATAAATCATTGAATTCATCTACTACATAATTATAGCTTTTATTTTACTTCTATAATAAGTGGTTTCATAAAGAAAATTTATTGTCAAGGTTAACTTACTCGACTAACATATGGGCCAAAAGATTTAAGAAGAAACAGTCAAATATGGTAGAATCTAAGAAATCAAAATTTTAATAATTATTGCTACATAAGAATTGATTAATGATGTTAATTACCATTCTATTATGTCTAATTTGTGTTTGTTCTATAGTTAATTTTAGAATTTATCTACCATCCTTTTGAATTACCCTTTTGTGATGAGTATTTAGACACTGCTTTTAGTTATATGTTGTCATGTTCCTTTGTCTAACTTTATTTTGGTACTTTTTCAATCTCAACCTTTGAATTTTTATGGGTATTATGCAATAGAGGAATAAAGATGTTTCTTTGGGCATAAAAGGGTGTGCTCATGTGCTTCTCAAGGTAAGTCATTATTTTTATTATTTCTTCGAATGATGACGTGTATGTACATAGAACGTAGGATAATGTTAAAAATCCAATTAAGGATGAGGATGTCTCTTTCTAGAATCTCAAGAAGGTGAAGGAAGGGGGAAAAAAAAGGAAAAAATGTTGGATTAATGGTGTTTAATTAGTAACCTATGATGTTGGTTGGTTGGTGCATCGAAAGAATGTTGGAAGCTTCAAACTAGTTTGATGAAATTACAATTGATGATATGATGGCTCCTTATCCTAATTTGACTATATATCCTTTATTTTTTAGAATCCTTTGTCATGATATTGATACTTTAAAATCCACCATTCTCATCATAACATTTTTTTCAAAAAGATATGATTGTGAAAATAATCAATCCTCATTGGCTATTAAAATTTAAATATTTGCATATTCCCCAAACATTCTTAACCATCTACTCTTTATAACCCTTGACTTATCTATGTATTTTATTGTGCAAGCTAATACTATTGTACTGCACCATTAATTATTTATAGAGTATCTTCACTGGAAAACATTTTTTAAAATTAATGTGCTAAGCTGTTAAATCTGTCCTGCGGAAATTTTATTTTGAATATTGTTATGATCTCCAAGCTCTATGTACTCTGTTATTTCAAACTCTTCACCAAATTCATTTTATTCACAAGCAATCATACACTTTGCTTTGTTCCTTAGGCGACTTTACTCTGAGATCTTTTGTTGCATATGCTTTAATGGTACCAATCAAGCCATTAAAAGATCCAAGAAAAAATCTTGTTGAAAAGGCCACAAGGTATTCAATATGGTTATAGGGATAGCAGGGATGAAGACTATAGGAACTTATAAATTCCTTTACTTATAAATTCCTTTGTTTATACATTCTTTTTCTGCGAGCCCCACCACTATGCCAATGCATTTTTAACTAAGTCATCAAAAATTCATGTCAAGTCATGTAAAGTCCCCTTGTAAGCTCGGCTTAAAAAAAATCATTTTCGGACAACTGACCTAGAATTGTGCTCAGACCACAAGTGAATACACCTAGGGCAAAAATATGAAGTGGGAAACTGATAAAATTTGACTCCTGACATTCTTGCTCTGTGCTCAAAACATCCCAGGTAGCCTTCGAAACTTCCCTCAAAAATTGATCAAACCATCTCCCTGAGTCCTAGAAACTACTACATATACTGAGTGTTGTCATGAAAATCAGGATACCAAATGGCTTTGCATGAAAATCTCTGAGGTGGAAAATTTTAAAGCTTAAAGTTGCTTACTTGAACATTTCCTAAAAATGCACATGTTGAACTTGTCTGAACCTTGTCAAATCACTACTTTGAAAAAATATGAAATGTTTCTCTAGGAAGTTGTCATTAGGGAAATTGGTTTATTAAGATATAGTTAATATGTGCACCAAGAGGTTTTTCATAATTTCATCAGTTGTGCAATATATTAATAACCAAAGTTGCCTTCTCTGGAATTTTTTGGAAATGTTAATATCAAACCCCTGCAAAGTTAGTTTGCCTCTGACTTAGAAAACATATCAAATTGAATGTTGGAGTGTTGCAACCAAGCGGAGGGATACATGAATATGAAAAGAATCAAAGGAACTAATCCATTTGATATGCAGGTCATGAAATAAAAATCAGGATGTGGGATCACTTTGGTAGATTTAATATTGTTCTGATAACAATTTTGAATAATTTGCATTTGGTTTTGGCTTGGAAAAAATATCAAATGAAGACTTGGGAATCTAAAAACTTGCACAGGGTTAATTTGAGATGTGCAAAATCATTATCACCAACCCTTTTGCCATGAAAATCAACTGGTAGCAAAATACGATTCCCTAAAAATGGCTTCTCTAACAAGTTAATCAGTGTGCAAACAACAAACTATCTCAGGACCCCAAAATAGGTACTTCAAAAACTCATCAAATCTGATCTTGGGAAGTTGCAAATGAACATGAGCAATATCAAATAGGACGTAAACAATATTCCAAAGCCGTTTCTCATGAGAATCAAACGTTGTGAAGTGACCCTCAAAATGGGCTACTTGGAAAGATTTTGTAGGTGTCTTTCTAAATGATGTCATCAATCTTCTCCTCATGGGCCCTTCAAATTTTGCCAAATTTCGAAGGTCCAAACAAGTTGTAGTAAGAATTTTTTTCAAAATAGACACTATATTAAATGAAATTGATATAAATATGCAAATTTCACCATTACATTTTTCCCTCAATTTGAAGTGCATGGGATTCCTCAAATAATCTTGTATCTTGAAGTATATAATACTCACAAACATGGATGCAAACTAAATATTTAGACAAAAAATACTCCATATAAATTATTAGGCCATATTCAGTGTCACTATATGTGTTCACCCTTTGGCATATGCCTTCCATGGGATCTTACAAAATATAGGATAAATGCACTAGGAGTAGCTTTTATCTCACTAATGAAAACTAGGCATAAAATACAAACTTACTTTCAGAGTCTAGGAAATTGAAAACCATGGAAATGAATAAGGATAGAGTTATAAAATTCTCTTCATATTGAAAGTGATATTATATGTTTTCATATTGCATGTCAAGCAATGACACTATGTGGTAAAGATTCATTTAGACACTATGATGAGTCCTAAAATAGGCACATATAATTGTTTGCAATCTCAAAATAGAAGTGTTAATGAGAAGATTCTCCACCACAACAATTGATTACATTTATATTATGTAAAAAATTATAGGAGATGGAAAAAATACATGAAAGTAATTGCAATTTTAAGAATCAACATTCAAATATGTAAACAATATAAAGTAATGACTATAATAAATGATAATACATGAAAGTAAATGCAATCTAAGAATAAGCATTCAAATATGTAAACCATGTAAAGTAATGACTTTAATAAATGATTAGGTGTGTAAATCATATGAGCTAGAAATGAATCTCATCATGTAAGTATTCTATCAACACTAGCAAATGAAAATGACAATGTGGCTCCAATGGCCAAGAACACTTGTGTAGGTACATGGGACATTAGGATGAAATATGCTTCCAATGTAGCATCCAAGAACACGAGTATACAATGGCAAAGGTAATAAAATAGGTCCTTACTAGCAATATATAAAGGATATATATAAAATATAATATCTTTAAAAAATCTATATAAAATAAAAAATATATCTAAAAGCTATATTAAGGATATATATTTTTATATTAATATATCTATTATTTATTAAATTAAATATATATATTAAAGATATATTGATATTTATTATATATTATAATAAGGATATAAGTTTATGGTTACAAGGATTAAGAATTATACCACCATTGATATGAAAAAAACACTACTTTTACAAATATTGAGAATGTAATGCAATTGCCATTTGTAAAAACACTACTTTTACAAATATTGAGAATTTAGTAGTCAAGGTCTTGTTTATTTTACATAGTTAAGTGTCTTAAAAAAATTATTTTGAAAAACAACAAAAAAAATTATTTAATTATAATATTATAAAATTTTGCTATAATTTTTGCAAGAAATAAAAATGTGTTCAATTTTTTTTATGAATAGGCATTTTCATTAAAAATTAATTAAAAATACGCTATCCATAAAAACAAGTAGGGGGTGTGAGATCACCCCTAAGGAGTCATACAGCAACACCCAGAGATAGCACTAAAACATCAAAAAAACACAAGCTAGAATCAATCGCTAAGAGGCTAAAGCAGTGACAGCAAGAGGCAATAAACCATGATCATCCTTGGGACCCCATACATCAGCGGGGTCAGGGTTGTTGTCTGAGAGGGACCACCATTCATTAGTAGTCATCTCTTCATTCTCCTCCTTGGCCAAGGAAATGGTTAGAGCAAGCTCTAGGAACCTTTTGGAAGAGTTAAGCCAAGTATTATCTCCGTCAGTAAATTTAAATTTCATGCTTCTCATATTTTGAACGTTTGATTTTCATCATTCAAATTTAAAAGTATTTGAATATCTTTAAATGAGACAATCAATAACAATTACATTTGAGTAAAAAATAGATTTCAATCAAAGTTATCTCCATAAATTTTAATATATCTTTAAAAAAATATTCTACGTTATAAAAAGTATTCTACAAAAAGAAAGAAGAGGATAAAGGGCCAGTACAATCCACATGAGAGAAACAAGGATTCTAAGCAGGGGCATAGGAAAATCAAAAGGAGGGCTAACAAGGAGGAAAGTAACACAACTTATATTGTTTGCTTTAACTGTGAGTCAGATTGTTATTGCATCATACAATTTTATTGTTTGCTCTACATCAACGTAGTTCAGAGGGTCCCCCAATTCATCTATTTTATTGTTGGCTTTCTTCCATTAACTTTGATCACGTTTATGCAAATCTTAAATCTTCTAAATTATTAGAAATATTTATTGCTTGATATTTGTGTAATAGATTGGGAATGGAAAAATAAATGATGTGACATATTATTGTGGGTGGATTGATTATTCATGGTCACATGCATTACTATAAGATTAAGACTATGCAAATGCACGTTGCAAGTCATCTAATTCAAACTATCAAACTCATAGTGGCACACTTCACTCTGAATCGAAACTAGTTAGGGGAGAGATAAATGTCTATCATATATATGCACCACTATGTCCTTCTCAACCTAACCTCATATGGACATCTTCTACTTCAACAGTAAGAAATGAATATGATTACGAAAATGCATGTTTTTCTTGAATTTCGAGCAATTTCTTTTTTAGTGTAGTAATGTTTGGTCACATGATAAATTTTGAAAGATACAAATAAATATCAAATCAAATCTTTTATAGGACACTACCCCTACAAATGGATTAGACAAGGTTTGATCCATGTAGTCTTGGTTATGTACTTACCTACCTTAACACACCTAAAGTGCAAAATGCTCTTCATGCAAATATGACAAGCTTACCTTCTATATGGGAATAATCTAGGGATGATTAAATATATGAAACTCCTTGAATTGGAGATACTTTGTTGATATTACTTAGTACTTGAATGCTATCTAAGCTATAAAGTTTTCACATTTTGCTCCAATCAGTAATATACTCTCATACAGTAACTCTTTCACCACTATGTTCCCAATATATTGAAGAATGATGGTAGCGGGATTGAGAATACTAGTCTACAGATATAAAACAAAACAAAAAAACATTTCTTTAAACAATTGTTATTATAAACACTTGCATTGAAGATTTTATTAATAGTATATGATTTTGGTTGTAGTGGAGATGTAGAATTAAAGTTGATATTCCATTAATGCAATGAATCTTCCAATTGAGAAAGCATGGCACCCATGGATGGATGGAGATATTGATGTAGTGGGTTATAGTATAGCTTACAAAGATTAATATTTGCAATTGTAAGAGGAGCGGGGCATCAAATTCCTAGCTATCAATCATCTAGAGCGTTGAAAATGACCAAATACTTTTTGGCTGGCCAACCTTTGCCATCATTACAATCTCAAATTGAAACATTAATATAGACATCCAAATAATTTTAGAACTAATTATTATGGTTTGTAAAGTCTATTAAAGATGAATATTTTGCCAACATATTTAATTTCTTCAATTTAATTTATAAATTCAAAAGTTATTAAATATAGTATATGTATGATTTCTAATAACCTTAAAATATGAAAAGAGAGTATAAACATATAAAATAAAAATAAAATTCATCTATATTAAATTATATGAATAATGATGTGAATTGCATATCATTAGACAATTTTATAATTAAGTAAATTTTCAATAAAATTAAGCATAAATTAGCTGAGATCAATTAATGATATTTTGGACTAAAAAATTAAATGATTATGTTATTGTTTTCTTTTGCAATTTAAATGTAGGGAAAAATAATCTTAATTATTATTCTAGGAATGAAGAATGAGTCATCTCTATGCAAAGATTATTTTTTAAGATTGTGTGCTAGATTTGAACTTTATTTAAGGTTAGTTCTACATGTTTGATCTATTTATTGGTTAAAAATACATCTTCTATGTGCATACTTGACCATTTTTAGTGTGTATTTATGGTTTAGATGCATGAAGCTTCCAACCAATCTTTTGTAGTGAGTAGAATCGATATTGTTTTTTATTAAATCAAGTGGGGAATCAGGGTGAGTTGTGCTAACAAATCCATCAGAAGCAACATATTAGTCAAACAAGCATGGCATTGAACCTAGAAGAGGAACTAGGAAATCCACAAAGAGGGTAGAATCAGTATTGTTTTTTATTAAAGATAAAACATGTTTTGAAGAGGACATTGAAACCCTACACATCAAGTTGTTGCATTAAAACAAAACATCAATGAACCCAACAACTAAACATATAAACAACATAATAGGAGACAAAATAGAAACAAGAAACTAGAAAAATTTGTTGTAATTCCTTCAAGATGTGGGCAACTTTAATGTCTTTCTAGATCAGGTGGTCATGGAGATTAACCACCTCTTGGATAATCCTTTTCTGGTCCTCCATAGGCTTGACTTGGGAGGGTAGAATCAATATTATTACTATTACCATTTTTTGATAGGTTTTTATTTGTCACAACAAATCTACACATTCATTTTTTGTTCACCAATATAAATCTTTTAAAATAATCTTTCACATATTTACTTTGTGAAACAAAAAAATCATCATTCATTTGAAAAACTTTAATTTTTAAAATATATCTCATCACAAATAAGCTAGTCATCTATAATTCTTGTTACATTATAGCTCTAGATTTATTCATTATAATTTACCCTATTACTAGTGTAAATCGCATCATCATTGTAGAAGAGAACTATCAATGTGTCTCTTTTATTACTTATTGTGGTATTAAGACAAGGATTATTTGAGAACTTTGAAATTCATTATTTAAAAGGTAAAGATAGAATGTGGGTATACCAAGACCTTGTCACTTTCTTGAGCCCATATATTGCATTCTTTATTTTTTAACATTTTTATTTCTTATGCTTCTAATTGATAGCTTCCATCATTTCATTTAGAAATATAGACTTAACATCCATCTTATAAGCTTTTCATTTTTGTTGAGATTCTAATTCTAGAATCATTCTCCTCGTGGCAAGCCTTGGTATAAATGGTTAAATTTTGATGTAGCTATAACTTTTTTGATGCACACATCAAACACTATGTTATGTTTTGCTAAAAAAATAGGAACGCTTTTGTGTGCATGAAAGATTTGACCTCCTTAATCTTTTCCATTTTTAAAAAACTTTAGTAGTTTGGAAACAAGATTCGGAGTACTAAAATTTGTGTTATTTTGGTATCTTCGAATTTTGACTGGATGAACCTCAAATTGCTCCTACAAGTTCAAGTTTAGTTGATTTCAAGAAAAGAAAAAAAAAAAGTGGTCATTTATACCCCCTTTTTGTTCAACATTTTGGTGCACTTGCCCGTACGTATACTCTCCTTACAAATTGCAAGTCACAACTATTAGGCATTACAAAATGCAAACTTCTGCAATTTGCTAGAGCAGGCACATTGGCTAGGTAACTACAACAATTTTTTTAGAACAAAAGCACTTTCATCACTTTGAATAGTTGCACCATGATAATACAAACAATGTCTCAACCAATTTCATAGTCGTATCTATTGGCATTATGTGAACCGGCATGAGCCTTATGTAAACACTGGCATGAAGACATAATGATATTGTATGTTGTCATTATGTCAATATGAGACGTGGTAAGAACCGGCACATGTGATAGGTGAAGAGAGAAGAACCGGCATATGTATGAACCAGTTTATATGCCAAAGTGAAGTGGCACATTTGTTCAAGGTGAACCGGCTTGTAGTAATGTGAACCGGTACATGGAAGCACTGTATGGTTACCGGGTTGTAGGTAGCTTCCACTTCAGGGTTTCCGGTTGGAGCAACTCAAGTGACTCAATCGGTAATCTTTGTGTGATGAGTTAGTAGTATGATGGAGGACAGATCGTGTTGCCACGTAAGCTCTATGCGCGTGAAGGATCTTGCATGAAGAAGACTATTCCTATCCACCTCGGGAAAGTGCGAAGTCTGTCAAACGGTGATAATGCGTGATGGGTTATCAGCCGCCATGAAAACGGTGGATAATGGACGATGGAGAATGTCTTGAAATCGATTCAAGATTGTTGCACTTAATGCAGTATGATTCAACGGTCAGGATCGAACCATTTGAATTGCTTAGCCTAATAGGTTTAGGGTTTGGGGTTTTTGCTACCAACCTGTATGTTTCCTATAAGGTCGATGTTGGGCTTCTATCTGAGGTTGTTGGCAAAAGTTGTGAGTGTGTATCCAAGGGAAGTGATACGTGATTCTTGCCAAACCAAAGGAGAGAAGAGATATCTGCAAAGTGAATGTGTAGAAGGTGAAGAGGAGCCAAGACAGATCTGCATTAGCATTGAGTGTTGTCAACAGATCATTGTAATACCTGTTGATCTCTAGCCACTTCAACAGTTGTAAAATCCCCTAACAGGGTAGCCTTAACTGGCTTGATTCAAAATCCCTTAAATCGGGTGGTCTTAACCGGCTTGTTTCAAATCCCTTAATCGAGTAACTCGAAGCTAATGAGTTCTGAGAAGCTAGAGAAGCTTAGGAGATCCTTTCAGCTATTGAGTTCTTAAAATCCTCTAACAAGGTTACCCTACCGAGTTTAACCCTTAACTGGGTATCCCTTAACTGGGTGATCCCTAACAGGATCAGTTCCTACCAAAACCTATTGTAATGTTCTTAACCGGACAAGGCTCCTAACAGAGCGAACTTCTAAAGAGTTCAAAAAGCAGCTTGTGGGTATTCATCCCCACCGTGGTTTTTCCCAGTTGGGTTTCCACATGAAAAATATGTGTGTCATGTGAAATGCTTTTGTCTTGTGATGCTTTATTTTATCTGTTATGCACATGAAGGTTCTATGTTTTATGCTTGTCTATAAAACATATTGAACTCACTGTTGTGAAGATTTGATGGTTAAGTCTACTAGTTCATGCATGTGAATATTATGATAATGTGGTATTGAGCTAAGAGAAAAGCTTATTGGGTGACCGATTCATGACTGATTGAGCTATACTGGATGTTACCAGTTGCACTCTGTTTTACCGATATCTCTGTTTATCAGTCATTTAGAGTGTTTACTGTCAAACCGGTTTTGGACTGTATTTGTGTTTGTACTGATTCACCCCCCCCCCCTCTCAGTACCGGTTTGGTACTAGTGGTTCATCATTGAGTTATCAATTGGTATTAGAGCGCTCCAGGTCCTCTGTGTTGTAAGCTTAACCGCTTGAGGAAAAGATCCTAGCCAAATGATGAAGAGGGAAGGTCCAAAATTCAACAGGGAAAACTTTGGCATATGGAAAGACAGGATGAAGATATTCATCAAAAGCATGGGTGTTCAACACTAGAGTTATGTTGAAAATGTATATGTTGTTCCTACCGGTACTCTCACCGATGACCAAAAGAGAGAGATACAAGAAAATGGGCAAGTCATGGAAGCCCTCATCAGTAATTTATCTGACATTGAGTTTATTGATGTTCAGGACAAGGCAAATCCCAAAGAAGTATGGGATGCTCTTGAAAATATCTATGGTGGTGATGAGCATGTAAAACAGGCTAAGGAAGAGAGCTTGAGAGGAAAGTTTGAAGACATGAGGATGGTTGAAGGAGAGACCATTCAGCAATATGGAATAAGAATCAAAACAGTTGTTGGAGAAATAAAAAGTGCAGGTGGCAAAATAGAAGATTCCACTATGGTCAGTAAAGTCCTGAGATCCCTATTGCCGGTCTATGCAATAAGGGTTGCTGCTATTCAGGAGTTGAGATCAATAGACAAGTCTAAGGCATCCTTGGACTCCATCATAGCCAAGTTGACAGCCTATGAGCTGAATAGTTTTGATGGTAGTGTTCAAAAGTAAGAATCAGCTTTTAAAGCTTCTGCTATACCATCTAGAAAAGGAAAAGAGGCTAGCACTAGTGGGGAACCCAATCAGAACAGAGAAATGAAGGACGAAGAGTTTCTGATGGAATTTGAATCTCTTCTTGCCAGGAGATTTTCAAAAGGGACTGGTAAATACAAAGGTAAGCTTCCTTTAAATGTTTCTCTTGTAACCGGATAGGACATATTGCTATGAACTGTCCTATTAGTGACAACAAGGACAAACCGGAAAGGTTCAAGAAATTCAAAGGAGGAAACCGGAGAAATTGTTTTGTGGCAGTTGATGAAGGTGTCACAGATGAGGAATTAGAAGATGAAGAAAATGAAGACATTGTGTTTGTTGTTGTAAAGGAAGATGTGGCAGACAAGAAGGCTCTTGTCTCCCGGTTTGAAAATTACAATGAGTGGATCATTAATAGTGGCTGCTCTCACCATATGACTAGTGACCGGAGCAAGTTTCTATCATTAGAAGAGTATGATGGTGGTGTGGTTCGCTTTGGAAATGATGCACCATGCATGGTCAAAGGCAGAGGGTCCATCTCCTTGAATGGAAAGAGTAGTGCTGACAATATGTATTGGGTTGATGGTCTCAGACACAACCTTCTAAGTGTTGCCCAGCTAAATGACAGTGGACTCACTCTGCAATTCAAGAATGGAGTTTGCAGAATTAAAGGTGAAGATGGTAAATTGGTAGCCACCGGCATGCAGACTAAAGGTGACCTATTTCATCTAAATGCTAATATAAGTACATGTCTTATGGCTAAGCTTGATGATAGCTGGATATGGCATAGGAGATTCTGTCATGTGAACTTTGACAACATTGTCAAGGCTAGTAAGATCAAGGCAGTTAGAGGGTTGTCGGTGCTGAGCAAACCGGATAATACCTTGTGTAGAGAATTTCAATTGGGGAAAATGTCTTCCTCAACCTTTAAAGGTAAATCTTTCACTGCTGACAACTTGCTTGATCTTGTGCACACTGATTTATGTGGTCCTATGAAAACTAGAAGTGTACAGGGTTATAGGTACTTCATGATTCTCACTGATGACTGCTCAAGAATGATGTGGGTCACATTCTTGAAAGACAAGTCTGAAGCTTTTGGGAAATTCAAAGCATTCAGAGCATTAGTGGAGAAGGAAAGTGGTAAAAGGATCAAATGTCTCAGAACTGATCAAGGAGGGGAATTCACTTCCAGTGAATTTAACAAGTATTGTGAAGAATTTGGCATCAAGAGACAGTTGTCTGCCCCCCAGACTCCACAGCAGAATGGCCTAGTAGAGAGGAATAACCGGACTGTGGTTGAAGCAACTAGAACTATGTTGATCCAAGGAAAGGTTGCTCACACCTTTTGGAGAGAAGCGGTGAGCACTGCAATTTACACTATGAACCGGGTACTCATCAAAAAGGGTAAGGACAAAACTCCTTATGAGTATTGGACCGGTAAGACCCCTATGGTGAACTACTTTAAGGTATTTGGTAGCAAATGTTACATCAAGAGGAGTGAACATCAGGGAAAATTTGAAGCTAAATGTGATGAAGGAATATTTCTAAGATATTCCACAAAGAGTAAAGCTTTCAAGTGCTACAACAATAGGACTCAGAGAATTATGGAAAGCATCAATGTAAGAGTTGATGAATCCTCTGAGAAGACTGAGAAAACTGGCAGTGAGCAAGTTGTAAATGAATTGGTTGCAACCTTCTAGGAACCGGTTGTCAGTCAACCGAGTACCAGTAACAGTGTTCCTAAACCGGTGAATGCTGCTACTGATGAAGATGAGGATGAAGAAGAAAAACAAGAAGAACCAATTAAGACCATTCCTCAGTATGTCAAGTTGAATCATGATCCCAAGCAGATCATAGGTGATAAGGATGCAGGAATCCTTACCAGAAGAAAGATCAGAGAAAACTTATGTATGATCTCTGAATTTGAGCCTAAATCACTCAAAGAGGCTCATAATGATGAAGACTGGATCAAGGCAATGGAAGAAGAACTTGACCAAACAGAGAAAAATGGTACATGGTCCTTGGTACCCAGACCAGAGCATAAAAATGTCATTGGCACCAAATGGGTGTTCAGAAATAAGTTGAATGAGGATGGCACAGTGATTAGGAATAAAGCCAGACTGGTATGCAAAGGATATGCTCAAGAAGAAGGTGAAGACTATGGGGAAACCTTTGCTCCTGTAGCCAAATTTAAGGAGTTTGTATGCTTCTTGCATATGCAGCTTTTAAGAGATTCAAGGTATATCAAATGGATGTAAAATCTGCATTCCTAAATGGTGTACTTGAAGAGGAGGTATATATTGAGCAACCAGATGGGTTTACCTTATCTAAAGACAATGACATGGTATGTAGGCTACATAAAGCATTATATGGTCTAAAGCAAGCACCTAGGGCATGGTATGAGCGCCTACATTCCAATCTTGTGCAGATTGGATTTGAGAGAACAAGTGAAGATAGCAATATCGACTTGAAGTCTGAAGAAGATCAGATCCTGATCTGTGAAGTTTTTGTTGATGACTTTATCTTTGGAGGAGATGACAAGATGAGTCATGAGTTTGCTGATGAAATGAAGAAAGAGTTTGAGATGTCACTCATAGGGGAGATTAAGTTCTTCATTGGACTGCAGATCCAGCAGATGAAAGATGGAATCTTCATCACTCAGTCCAAATATGTCAAAGAGGTGTTGAAGACTTTTGGCATGGAAGATAGCAAACCGGTTGGTACACCGATGGTGACCAGTTGCAAATTGACAAAGGAGGATGATTCCGCACTGGTTGATGAGAAGGACTACCGGTCAATGATTGGTAAGTTGCATTATGTAGTGCATAGCAGACCGGATATTGCACATGCAGTTGGCATCACTGCAAGGTTCCAGAAGAGTCCAAGAGAATCTCACTTGAGTGCAGTCAAGCGGATTCTTAGGTATCTGAAGGGAAAAATTGACCATGGATTGTGGTACCCATACAACAATAATTTCAATCTGAAAGTATTCACGGATGTTGATTGGGTCGATAATGTGGATGACCGGAAGAGCACAATCGGTGGTGCATTCTTTCTCGGTGGTAGACTGGTCTCATGGATGAGTAAAAAGTAGAGTTGCATCTCTCAGTCTACAGCGGAAGCGGAGTATGTTGCAGCTTTCATGAACTGCACTCAAATAATCTAGATGAAGCATGTACTGGAAGGCTTCAAGATCCCTATATCTAAACCGGTAAGTATATTCTGTGATAACACAAGTGCTATCAATATATCAAAGAATCCGGTTTTACATTCTAGAACCAAGCATTTTGAGCTTAAGTATCATTTCTTAAGGGAAAAGGTTTAGAACAAAGAGATTGCACTAGAGCATGTGTCCAGTAAGGAGCAGTTAGCAGACATATTCACCAAGCCTCTCCCAAAGGCAACATTTGTGCATTTGAGAGGTGAATTAGGGGTATTGCCCCTTCAGGAGGTGAACTAAAAGTGATTGTTCCACATCAGTCAGGTATTGAAAAGACAAATATTTTTGTTGATTGGTGTGTTTATGGATGCTACTCCTCAGGGGGAGCAGCATGATGAAATAGTGATGATTGTACCTCCACTTTGGCATTGTTGTCAAAGGGGGAGAAGGAGTGAGAGTGAGGAGAAGATGTGAAGCAGAGAAGATATCTTTTGTATATTGCCATCAATGCCAAAGGGGGAGATTGTTGGCATTATGTGAATCGGCATGAGCCTTATGTAAACACTGGCATGAAGACATAATGATATTGTATGTTGTCATTGATGTCAATATGAGACATGGTAAGAACTGACACATGTGATAGGTGAAGAGAGAAGAACCGGCATATGTATGAACCAGTTTATATGCCAAAGTGAAGCGGCACATTTGTTCAAGGTGGACCGGCATGTAGTAATGTGAACCGGCACATGGAAGCACTGTATGGTTACTGGGTTGTAGGTAGCTTCCACTTCAGGGTTTCCGATTGGAGCAACTCAAGTGACTCAATCGGTAATCTTTTTGTGATGAGTTAGCAGTATGATGGAGGACAGATCGTGTTGCCACGTAAGCTCTATGCGCGTGAAGGATCTTGCATGAAGAATACTATTCCTATCCACCTCGGGAAAGTGCGAAGTCTGTCAAACAGTGATAATGCATGATGGGTTATCAGCCGCCATGAAAACGGTGGATAATGGACGATGGAGAATGTCTTGAAATCGATTCAAGATTGTTGCATTTAATGCAGTATGATTCAACGGTCAGGATCGAACTGTTTGAATTGCTTAGCCTAACAGGTTTAGGGTTTAGGGTTTTTGCTACCGACCTGTATGTTTCCTATAAGGTCGATGTTGGGCTTCTATCTGAGGTTGTTGGCAAATTTGTGAGTGTGTATCCAAGGGAAGTGATATGTGATTCTTGCCAGACCAAAGGAGAGAAGAGATATCTGCAAAGTGAATGTGCAGAAGGTGAAGAGGAGCCAAAACGGATCTACATTAGCATTGAGTACTATCAACCGATCATTGTAATACCTGTTGATCTCTAGCCACTTCAACAGTTGTAAAATCCCCTAACAGGGTAGCCTTAACTAGCTTGATTCAAAATCCCTTAAATCGGGTGGTCTTAACTGACTTGTTTCCAATCCCTTAACTGGGTAACTCGAAGCTAATGAGTTATGAGAAGCTAGAGAAGCTTAGGAGATCCTTTCAGCTATTGAGTTCTTAAAATCCTCTAACAAACCCTACCGGGTTTAACCCTTAACCGGGTATCCCTTAACTGGGTGATCCCTAACAGGATCGGTTCCTACCAGAATCTATTGTAATGTTCTTAACCAGACAAGTCTCCTAACAAAGCGGACTTCTAAAGAGTTCAAAAAGCAGCTTGTGGGTATTCATCCCCATCGTGGTTTTTCCCAGTTGAGTTTCCACGTGAAAAATATGTGTGTCATGTGAAATGCTTTTGTCTTGTGATGCTTTATTTTATCTATTATGCACATGAAGGTTCTATGTTTTATGCCTGTCTATAAAACATATTGAACTCACTGTTGTGAAGATTTGATGGTTAAGTCTACTAGTTCATGCATGTGAATATTATGATAATGTGGTATTGAGCTAAGAGAAAAGCTTATTGGGTGACCGATTCATGACTGATTGAGCTATACTGGATGTTACTAGTTGCACTTTGTTTTACCGGTATCTATGTTTATCAGTCATTCGGAGTGTTTGTTGTCAAACCGGTTTTGGACTGTATTTGTGTTTGTACTGATTCACCCCCCCCCCCTCTCAGTACCGGTTTGGTACTAGTGGTTCATCATTGAGTTATCAGTATCAATCAATGGGATTGCCACAATTCTAAATTCTTTGACATGACATGACAAGTAACATAAATTCTCTAACCTTTTGGATGCAATAGGAGTAGCATGACTAAAATTTCACTGAAGACATATATCTAACAATCTATCCCTAACTTGCAGAACTCCCTTTGTGAGTTCTATTTGCAAAATTTTGTTATCCCATATGATACAAAAATATGGAACCCCCTATTGTATTTTGGTGATTTACAACTAAGAGCATTATACTCTTATATAAAGCGCTAAGTAAATAGGGGTAAACAGATGAGAAGTTACAAGGAAATGGAAAATTTATTTATGCTACCCTTGAGGCCTAAATTTAAAAACTCTTATATTGAAAAATCAAGTAATCCTCACATGAACATATTTGAGGTTTAGCAATAGGTATCAAAAGTGAGGTGGGATAGTCATGTCATATTTAGCATGTTGACTGAATTGGAAAGGAAGGAGCCACACTCCTTTTACAACTACCATGCTACTATTAGAAGAGTTAAAAGCTACATGAATTAGCCAGAGATCATGAACTCACTTGGCTACCACTTCTCTTTCAACCACATTTGTTATGGTGATCAGTGTCAAATTGGAGGGGGATTGAGGAGTACAATGCAAAGAAGAAGACCCTAGAGGTGGTAGAGAATTGAACGAGAAAAAGGCTTTTATTGGAATCCACTCAACCAACACCTTAAAATGAGTACGCACTTAGATTTTTTAGGAACTTGTCTTGAAGAAGAACTAAGTGCACCTGTACGCTTGGGGACAAGAAAAGACATAAGATGGGGGATGATGAGTCTATTTTATCATTCATTTTATGATATTTTTATCATACTTTTATGTTCAATATGTTGCAAACCTTTAGCATATTACTTGATACTTTCCTTTGAACTAAGACTATTTATAAGCATTATGATATTTTTGTTTAATTAATGATAAGAAGATATATGATTTCTTAATTTGTGCGAAATGTGATGGATTTATACAATTAGCATCATGTTGAATGTTCTTGTGTACTAACTTGTTATGCAACATGCAAACATGAAGCAATCCTACAACTGAAGATAGAACCTATGTAGTTCCTATAGTAACAAAGCATAATCATATTAACACATTAAAAGTGGTAATTTTAATAAAAATTATACGATGTACAAAACCTAATTCTAACAATGACAACATATTTTCACATACATTTCTTTATTTGAAATGCATAAATCTTATTTTGTAGGCTTCCCAACAATCTAAAGTTTAAATCCAAAACCTATAAGAAATCATAACTACATTCATTATTCAAGTCTTTCTTTACATAAAATATTTTTACAAAATATTAATATTAAAACATTTTCAAAATAGACTTCTCATGTATATATGTGTAGCTGTTTTTCAAATCTCAATGCATAGAAAGTGAAAATTTATTATGTACTTATAAATTCATTAATTTGATATCAAATACTATTTCTCTTTCGTATATATTATCCTAAGTTAGATGTTACATACAACTTATTATGAGACTACATTATAGAATTCCATGTGTGCCCTCAATTATAAACTCCAAAATTGTTTCAAGGATAATTTCTAAATATGGTCATTTAAGAAGCTAGTAAAATATTTGTAATTTGGCAAACTTTCTCCAACAAGAAGGGAAGGCATCGCTTCTTGTGAGTTAGATTTATCCTTTTTTAAAAGATGTCTTCTAGATATTTATTAAAAAATAATGAGAGAAATAAAATTGAATTTTTTTTAATTTTTAATTGTGATATTTTGAAATGAAAATTTAAAAAAAAAAATTATCTATATTTTTATTATTTTTAATAAAGATATTTTTTAAGTAATTTAAAACTTTCATAATTATTTTTTAAAGAAATATATGTAAAGAATGTTCAGATGTATCATTAATTGAAACCTAACTTTCATTTTTAATTCATTTTATGTGTTGTTTGCATACTATTACTATACTAAAATTTATATGGAATTGTTTTTTATTAAAAAAGCAGTGTTAACTAGGGTGTCGATCCTTAACTAGTCAGAGACTATATTAAAGACAAAACAAACCAAGGGAGAAAGCCCCTTTACAACAATGTCAAATCAAAAAACAAACTATACCCAACTCAAGGAGGGGAAGGGACACCCAAGCCTTGAGATGGAGAGGTTAGGACAAGGGGGGAGGACCTCCCCTTCCGCTTATGACGAACCACAATCCAAGCAATACAATCATTAGGGTCAAGAGAGAGATCAAGTGGAAGTTATTCAACAGAGTTGTGATCAAAAGTACCTGCAGAGTGTTGTTGTAGAATCGCAACAGGAAGCTGAGAAACAGCGGCAGATTGTTGCAGGGCTGCATAAATGGGCTGTTGAATCAAAGCAGCACCAGAAGCAGGCTCAATAGTAGTAGAACAAGGTTACTGAACAGCAATGAGAGGATCGGTAGAAGGTTCAATAGCAGTGAGAGGATCTTCATCACAGGAGGAAACATCATCCTCGTGAGAGGAACAAGTAGAATCCAACGCATTGACAGTCAAATGTTCAATAGTGGCATCTTTCCACCAAGTAGCAGCACCCTTATGGCGAGGAAGAGAAAAGTCAGAAGCAAGATGCCCCATTGAGAAGCATTTTCGACAATGGAAGGGCAGGCCCTCATAATCCAATGGTTGAGACCAAGGCCTATCCCCAACCATAATAACAACATCCTTGGGGAGAGGCGAGGAGATGTCGATGTCAACTAAAAAGCGAGCAAAGGTAGAGTGCCCCATAGAAGACATGGCCTCATCCACCTTCAAGAAACGACCAATGGAGTTGCCAATGGCCTCGTAGCAAGAGAGTTCCCAAAAATGGAGAGGGAGATTAGGAAGGCGGACCCATATTGGATGCACAGACAATGATTCAGTAAGGGGATTAAAAGAGGTAGTCCAGGGCTTGACATAAAGAGAGTGATCTCCCCAAGCCCACACTTTGTCCAAAACCAAGTTTCTATCCAAGGTAGAAGTAAAGGATGCAATAAAAAAAACCCTTCCTACAAGGAAAGAGCTCAATGTTGTGGGCAATCAGGGGTTTCCAAGAGTTACTCACCCAACAACGGAGGTCTGGAAGAGAGCGTCATAGCCCATAAAATCTACACACCAAAGCATTACTCTTATAGAAGTCAATATTGCCCACAACATCCTTTCCACAAACCACCACAAGGGAATATTTGGCACAGGGAAGGGAACGAACCCCCTTAAAATTAGAAGCCCTAGCCGCACGAGCATAACTTCTTCCACCAAAAAGAGGAGGAGGTTTGGGATCATCCACACCCTTGCCAGCAAAAGAAGTCACCAAAGAAGCAGCAGTGCCCTTAGTAAAGGGAAGACCCCCCACCCCAGAACCCACGGGAGGAGGGGGAAGGTCTGAGCTAGCCAAAGTTGTGTTAGGAGAGACAACATCCACAGACAAGCCAGGAAGAACCAACACAGATCAGGAGGGCGTGGGAAGTTCGCCAACAGCCCCCACACCAAGGAGGGGGGGAGGAAATCAACAGACAAGGGCATGTGGTTAGAGACGAAGCAACCCACACGCCTTTCCTGGCACCTGTAGCAGAAGCTTCGTTCAAACATTGCGAAGCGGGAGAGCCATTGCAGGGGAGCGGGAGGGCTTCCATCAGGATCCATTAGGAGAAAAAAATTACAAGAATCTTTACCAATATTTTACATGGAATTGTTAATTTTCATAATCTCTCCTCATAAATTTAAATAGAAAATATTTATATCTTTCTCTTATTTAATATATAAATTTTATCTTAAACATAGAAACTAATATATGTGCAAATGTGTACTTCATTTGAATTAAAAAAAAAAACTCAATCACACTCTCAAATAAAAAAAACTATATACAACACTTTTTAAATGATACACAGTTCCTTTAAGAAAATAGATATATTCTTTTTCACCTCTATATAATCCTAAAAACTCAAATTTATATGCTCATATCTATAATTTTATTAATTTAAAGCAATGTATAAATTTATTTGTGCTTGTATAGCATTGGTGTTGTATAGCATTGGTATAAAATAAAATCGATATTAAGATGTGTTGGTGTAAATAATTATTCATCTTGGGTATTATTACACTTACTTAAGTTTACTTAGGAAATGAATTGCATAGTAGTTTGGGTATGAGACACTTGGGTGTTTGTGCCACATTGGGATAGTGTGTGTAGGAGAATTTCCACCTTTTATGGTGTGATCTTGTTGTTACACTCCACATTCAGTGGGTGATCCACCTCATGTGGACTATTATATTATTTCTCCTACCTACCCACACCTATTCCCTACCTACCCTTGTTTCTTATTGAGCCACATGTCATGTTTGTGTGCTCACATATCCATATAGCCTTGCCTATATAAGCAAGCTTATATTCATTGTATGTAATGCTTAATGATCCAGTTGATCATATTTTTCATATTGATAGAATACAGTTTATTTCTATCATTTATTTTGTTCTCTCTTATTTGTGCTTTCCATTGCCTCTTGATCTTGGAAAAATCTCACATGGTATCAAAGCCATTAGAGTGTCATTGGTTTGCCAATTGAGAGAAATTTGATACTATTTGGGGTTTGCATTTTGGATCTTTCTATTGCAGGTTATTATTGAAGCTTGATGGATCAAATTTGAGGTTACCATTGGATTGAGGAGGTCCAAGAAAGTCAGTTTTTCCTTTTGTTTCATCCAAATCAGACTTCAAAGGCCAAATCTAGAGGCATTTGAAGTTTGAAGCTGCGACGGAAATTTTCCAGAAATTATAATTTTGCAGGCGATTTTCAAATAGCGATATCTCACTCATCCGAACTCCTTTTTTCAAGCAATTTTTTTTGTTTTGAGGTAGAATTTTGTGATCTGTACAATGGTGCAGGATTTTTCTATTTCTCAGATACAGGTTTTTCAAAAATTGTGAAATCTCGATTTTTACAACTTTGGAGGCTTCATTTGGGCTCATATGGACTCCTTTTCAGGTGCCATTTTTTTTTGAAAGTGCATATTTTTTCATCTACTTTCATAATCTGCCATTTGTTTGCAGTAATTTTAAGTAGAAATTGTACTTTCATTATTTGGCCATTTTTGGCATATTTGGTACTTGCATTTTGCTTGGATCTCAATTTAGATCACTAGCAGTATTTGTTGAAGTCTCTTAGATCTCATTTTGAGAAGTTGTAAATTGGAATCAGAAGTCCACTTAGCCTTATTTTGCAAGTGGCCTATTGTACACACACTACATATAAAGTGCCAAAATCATCATTTTGGGGGGGTACTTTGATTGAGTTAATTTGGGGGGGTGTCTCTTGTGCTTTTGTGCTCTTGTGTTCCTTCCTTTCTACTACTATGGGTTCTTCTAAGTTTCCTCTCTTAACTCCTCATAATTATGCTACTTGGAAAATTGATGCATGGAGTAAACTTATGGAAAAAGGACTCACTCATTACATTGATGGAACTATTGTTGCTCCCGCTGATCCTAAGGTTGATCCAGTTGGTCACTTGGATTGGCTCACTAAAAATATCATGGCAATTGGTACCTTAAGAAAGTATGTATCAAAGGATCTCATTTTTCATATTGAGAAGTGTACTCTAATCAAGGATGCTTGGCAAAAGTTTCAAGACTTGTATGGTCAAGTTGATGAGATTAGGGGATATCAGATTGATAGTGATCTCACCATGTTAGATCCCAAGAACTTTGATACTATACAAAATTATGTCACTAAGGCAAATGAGTTGAGGGCACAACTCAAATATTGTGGCATTGATAATAAGGATACTCAATTGATATTCAACTTGATAGGCAAGCTTCCACAAGAATATGCAGCATTTGTTTCTAGTTTCCAAACCCATAGGATGACAATGGGTTCAAGCTACACAATGCCTACATTTGATGCTTTCAATGAAATGTTGATGATGGAACAAACTAAGTTGATAGGCATGGGCATTCTTAAGGCTTCTAAGTCTCAAGCATTAGTAGAAAATTGAGGGAACAAAGGAAATCAAGGAAAGGACAACTCAAACAAGAAGAAATGGCAATCAAATCCTAAGGACAAAGCACCATCTTCTCCACAACAAGGATATTCATCCTCTTCCAAGAGGGATAACTCACCAAAGAGGGAGAGACCTACTTGTGCCTATTGTAAAAATTTTGGTCATGAGGAGCGTCGTTGTCATTCTAAGAAGATTGATGAGCTCACACATATCATCAAAAAGCATAACATTGATTTGCCTAATGTCTACAAGAAGGATGATTTATCAACTTCCACTTCCTCACATTCAAAAGGAAAAGGGCAAGCATTCATGGCTTCTACAAGTGGGAAGACTCAATCTTTTGGGACAAGAAAAGGAAAAGCTCTATGTGCTACTATCAGTCATGATTCAGAGAGATGGCTTCTAGATTCAAGGGCTTCTCATCATATGGCATCTTCGCAATCTATGTTCTCTACATTTGAGCCTTGCACCATGCCACAGATTTTGATGGGCAATCATACATACATGGATGTGATTGGGAAAGGATCTATTGATATTGGGGATAACTCCTTCAATGATGTGTTGTGTGTACCCCACTTGACAAACAATCTCCTTTCTATCTATCAAATCACACATGGTGAAACTAAGAGAGTTGTGGAGTTCACACCTGGGTCAGTTTTCATTAGAGACTTGGAGACTAGAGCTATCATTGCGACTGGGGTGGTTGATCATGCATTTCGGTTATACTCATTTTCAGATTTTGTTGATGATGATGATTTCACATTTGATGATTCTACACATGATGATCACACTTCTTGTGATGGTTCAGTTTTTGAGGAGAACTTTCGACACTTGAACATGGGGATTCTGACATGTGACCCCATTCTTGAGCCTTGTATTTCATCTCCTCATATTGATATCACATCACCTATTGCACCTGATGATGAGGATAGTGCGACAGTTTTGCCTTCATGTGATTCAGTGCAGCAAGATATTCATTGTCTTCGAGCTTCAGATTCATGGGATGATTACTTGACAGACATTGCAGGTTTGTTTATGGAATCCTACATTGCAGATTTGGGAGACATCATTGATGACATTCATCTTCTCTTTGATGAAGGTGATCCTTCTTCGATTGTTGTGAGGGCACACTTTGACCCTCTTGTTCATTCTCTACATGATCATTCTTTTGAGGTTGACATGATTGTGGATACTTATGTACAGCAGTTGGAGGAGGTCTCTTTATTTTTTGAGGAGACATGTGAGTCTTTGGGACATGTTCTACATCCATCTCCACTAGATCTTGGAGTGCCTTTTTTAGTGGTGTGGCACAGTTTACCACCTTTGGAGGGGGTATCTTTCAACATCGACATGGGGACACTTGAGCAGTTTCTAGAGATTCCTTTCATCATGAGTTTTCTTCATACATCTTCCCTTCATGATTGGGGAGACTTCATGGATACACCTTTGGTTTTGTTTCTTCCTAAGGGGAGGAATGTTTTTCGACATTCATAGAGCATTTTCTTCATACATCAAGCTTCTATCATTGGTGCAGATTCCACATTGAGGGGGGGTTTCCTAGCTTCTCTTCTTCTCTCATATGGGGGGGACTTTTTCCTCACATGGGGTTTTGTCCTTCACATACTTCTATGAGATTTCTTTGTATCTAGTTTTTCATCTCTCTTTTGGGGGAGGGTTTTTTCCCATTGGGTTTTTCTCTCTTTCCTCGCTTTGTGAGAGATTCATTGCATTGGTTTTCATGTATTTTCATTTGTACATGGGTACCTAACATGGCCTAGTAGCTGGGACCCATCTTGCATTGCTTAGTTGCATTGTAGACTTAAGTGCATTCCCATAAGTTGCACTTAAGGGGGGGTGTTGGTGTAAATAATTATTCATCTTGGGTATTATTACACTTACTTAAGTTTACTTAGGAAATGCATTTCATAGTAGTTTGGGTATGAGACACTTGGGTGTTTGTGCCACATTGGGATAGTGTGTGTAGGAGAATTTCCACCTTTTATGGTGTGATCTTGTTGTTACACTCCACATTCAGTGGGTGATCCACCTCATGTGGACTATTATATTATTTCTCCTACCTACCCACACCTATTTCCTACCTACCCTTGTTTCTTATTGAGCCACATGTCATGTTTGTGTGCTCACATATCCATATAGCCTTGCCTATATAAGCAAGCTTATATTCATTGTATGTAATGCTTAATTATCCAGTTGATCATATTTTTCATCTTGATAGAAAACAGTTTATTTCTATCATTTATTTTGTTTTCTCTTATTTGTGCTTTCCATTGCCTCTTGATCTTGGAAAAATCTCACAAGATGAATTCATCTTAATTAATTTCTTTCAATTTGAAAACAATCATTTAACACATTATTTTCAAATATATCACAAATCATTTAATACATTATTTATCACAATCACATTCCTATTAAATTATAAATTTACCATTATTATTTTAATTTATATATTCAATTTATATGCTAAACCATCTTAATAATTTAATTGATTTGAAACCATGTAAAAGGTAGAGGGCACAACTTTTTGACTAATCAGATGATTTGGACAAAGTATGGATGCCCATAGCAATTCCTAAATATCTTGTGCAAGACACTTGCGTAAGCTTTCCATGCTTTCACCATAATTTTAAAATATTCTATGCATGCAAACCACAAGAGAACCATGAAATAAAACAATTTCTTTGGCTTTTATAAAATTTGAAAACCATGCCCACACTAGTACATTTGGGCCTAATTTCCGACGGCTAATTGTCAGATTTGCGACGACCCAATGTCGAACTTCCGACCAAATTTACCATCGAAAACTCATCGTCGGGCTTCCCGATGATGCCATTTGCGTCAGTCATCTGACGATGTTATGAACTCCTCCAAGGGTGGCTATATTTGCACCCTTGGCCACAAATTTCGGTGGATTTCCGTCGAATTTCCGACGGATGCTATGATTTCTCCTCGACGACCGTCTGACATGGAAGTGACATCAGATATACAAGATCCTTGTTGGATGTTTCATTAGTTGTCGTCGGAATTCCGACGGCGAGAGATGATGTTGGTCAAATGGCTTTGTCGTCGGTGAATGAAAGCATTGAACGAGTTCTACTTTTAAAAATTGCATAAAACATTTATTATTTATTTCATTCAGTGTTATTTGCAAAAAATGATTATCAATGATGTTTCCTTTCTCCAAGAATTGTCTAGGATCTTTCCGTCGGATAATATGTAACATCGAATGACTAAATCTTTTCTTTACAAATGCTTATTTTATTTAATTATTATCTGAGCGTGAATTAAAATTTATCTGTACGGAAGCAGAACATACAAGATGAAGAGTCGTGTGAAAGCAAATTTCGTAAAAGAAAGCAAGCAAGCATTATCTTGAATGACATGTAAACAAGCTCATCAGCTGCCTAGAAGAGAGAAATTGGAGAAAGCAGAGGAAAGTGTTAAAGGGTGATAAATAGATAGAGAGTATGCAATACAAACAAACAATGTCTGGAGTGTATGATGTGACGTCTCTAATTTATGTCCGAAGGGACTAACTGGTTTTGGAGTTCCTGTGAAACCTATTGGGCCACGCTTTGGAGGAAATCAATGTGTTCATGCAAGGAGCACCTTTTTTCTATTATGAGAATGATGCTTTTGCACCGAAGGATATTTGGAAGTCAATATCCAAAAATTTCTATAGTGTGGAACCAGAGTTGGCGAACTCAAAGTAATTTTCAGCTTTCAGAAGACCAAGAGGTTATGTATACAATCTCCCAATAGAAGGGAGATTTCAAGCATTACCTCTCCCCCCCATGACTATTCAAGAAGCACTTCCTTAGAAAAAGGACTATTGGCCTCCATGGGATCAAAGAAAAAAATTGAAGCATAGACTCTAGATGATGTGGTGGTGTCCTTCATGAAGAACTCTGCACTATAATTGAAAATTCACGAGGGAAACTACAAGATAGTGAAGAGAAATACAATCTTGAAAAGTGGGAAGAATGGATCTTGGTTTGGGTGGGTCCAAGTCAGGTGGCTCCTCTAGAGGTTGACGAGATAGAAATCATATTAAGATTTGAAAAAGATCACACTCGTGGAACTTCGTGTGCGACTGATCAATTGTGGTGTTTGGGTAATGCATTCCAAATAGATACAGTTGCATACCATTTATCTGTCTTGATTAAAGAATTTTATCCTGATGGCATTAAATTAAAGTTCTTTCTCTTCTATCTGGTATTGGTGGAGAAGAGGTTGCTTTGCATCGACCTGACCTGCCACCTATCAACCTGACTTGCAAAGCAACCTCTTCTCCACCAATACCAGATAGAAGAGAAAGTACTTTAATTTAATTCCATCGGGATAAAAGGCTTTAATTAAGACAGATAAATGGTATGCAATTGTATCTATTTGGAATGCATTACCCAAACACCACAATCGATCACTCGCACACGAAGTTCCATGAGTGTGATCTTTTTCAAATCCTAATATGATTTCTATCTTGTCAACCTCTAGAGAAGCCACCTAACTTGGCCACACCCAAACCAAGATCCATTCTTCCCACTTTTCAAGATTGTATTTCTCTTCACTATCTTGCAATTTCCCTCGTGAATTTTCAATTATAGTGCAGAGTTCTTCACAAAGGACACCACCACATCGTCTAGAGTCTATGCTTCAATTTTTTTCTTTGATCCCATGGAGGCCAATAGTCCTTTTGTCTTAGGAAGTGCTTCCTGAATAATCATGGGGTGGAGAGGTAATGCTTGAAATCACCCTTCTATTGGAAGATTGTGTACATAACCTCTTGGTCTTCTGAAAGCTAAAAATTACTTTGAGTCTACCAACTCTGGTTCCACACTATAGAAATTTTTGAATATTGACTTCCAAATATCCTTTGGTGCAAAAGCATCATTCTCATAATAGAAAAAAGGTGCTCCTTGCATGAACACATTGATTTCCTCCAAGTGTGGCCTAATAGGTTTCACAGGAACTCCAAAACCAGTAAGTCCCTCCGGACATAAATTAGAGACGTCACATCACACACTCCAGACATTGTTTGTTTGTATTGCATACTCTCTATCTATTTATCACCCTTAAACACTTTCCTCTACTTTTCTCCAATCGCTCTCTTCTAGGCAGTTGATGAGCTTGTTTCCATGTCATTCAAGATAATGCATGCTTGCTTTCTTTTACGAAATTTGCTTGCACATGACTCTTCAGCTTGTATGTTCTGCTTCCGTACAGATATAAATTTTAATTCATGCTCAGATAATAATTAAATAAAATAAGCATTTGTAATGAAAAGATTTAGTCATTCAATGTTACATATTATCTGACGGAAAGATCCTAGACAATTCTTGGAGAAAGGAAACATCATTGATAATCATTTTTTGCAAATAACACTGAATCAAATAAATTAAAAATGTTTCATGTAATTTTTAAAAGTAGAACTCGTTCAATGCTTTCATGCACCGACGGCAAAGTCGTCTGACCCACACCATTATCCATAATAGAACAAATCAATATATAGGCTATTATAAAGAATATATACAAAAATATGAAAGAACATTAAATTACAATTACAAACCCATCATTTCAAATGAAAGGTGAATCCATCATCATTTGGATGGTATAGTGTTTGGAAGAAGGGTATATGAGAAACCCTACTTTTAAGGGTTTGTGAGAGGCTAAATAAGGGATTTTGCATCTAAGAAGGTTAAAACTTGTAAATAATTTCATTTCCTTAGTTTTGAATCATATATTTTTCAAAGCAACCTTTTGATAGTAGATTTTGTGTACCATCCTAATCCAAAAAGCATTCATTTTGTCTACATCCGATAGTCATTGCTAAAATCAGTTTAAAGTGTATTCATTTAGGGACCTTTCATAAAATATTCTCAACTTAAACATCAAAAAAGGATTTTAAAATATTCGTTGTTTATAATGATAAGAATTTGGTTGTTCCATACACCTTCCTTTACTATTTTAAAAATATCATCAACCAAAATATTGTGCAGCAGTAGTATGGAGTGCATTTCATCTATTTTATGCCTAAATATTTCATTATACCACTTTCTTTTCAAAGGCGACTGATCGATTGCCATGTTTGGGTAATGCATTCCAAATAGATACAGTTGCATACCATTTATCTGTCTTGATTAAATACTTTTATCCTGATGGCATTAAATTAAAGTTCTTTCTCTATTTTCTGGTGATCTCTGGAGAAGAGGTTGCTTTGCATCGACTTGGGATACATTTCACTTGTGTTATATCTATGAAAATATGTATCCTAGGACGATGCAATGCAACCTCTGCTCCACCAATACCGGATAGAAGAGAAAGTACTTTAATTTAAAGCCATTGGGATAAAATGCTTTCAAGACATATATTAGGTATAAAAGGAAGCCTACCCTGTCATTTGAAGGGGTCTAGCTACAATTCAAGTGATCTTTTAATTATAAAATTAATTCAATTCCAAGTGAACAAGCAATCAAGCATTGAAGGAGAATTCAAGTTGGTGCAGGTGCATTTGGAAGACCAAAGGACTCAATGAAGCCATTAAAGACTTTTGAAGGTCTTAGGAGTGAAAGGCCAATCAATTATGATGTCTTAAGGTCCATTATGGTGAATGTAAGAGTGGAGAAATTGCTTGCTAAGGAGCAACAATAGCAAACCCGCCTTAAGGAGGGGCACATTTTATGATTGACAGTGTTTAGACATTTCAAATGAAAGGTGAATCCGTCATCATTTGGATGGTATAGTGTTTGGAAGAAGGGTATATGAGAAACCCTACTTTTAAGGGTTTGTGAGAGGCTAAATAAGGGATTTTGCATCTAAGAAGGTTAAAACTTGTAAATAATTGCATTTCCTTAGTTTTGAATCATATACTTTCCAAAGCAACCTTTTGATAGTAGATTCTGTGTACCATCCTAATCCAAAAAGAATTCATTTTGTCTACATCCGATAGTCATTGCTAAAATCAGTTTAAAGTGTATTCATTTAGGGACCTTTCATAAAATATTCTCAACTTACACATCATAAAAGGATCTTAAAATATTCATTGTTTATAATAATAAGAATTTGGTTGTTCCATACACCTTCCTTTACTATTTTAAAAATATCATCGACCAAAATATTATGCAGCAGTAGTATGGAGTGTATTTCATTTATTTTATGCCTAAATATTTCATCATACCACTTTCTTTTCAAAGGCGACTGATCGATTGCCATGTTTGGGTAATGCATTCCAAATAGATACAGTTGCATACCATTTATCTGTCTTGATTAAAGACTTTTATCCTGATGGCATTAAATTAAAGTTCTTTCTCTATTTTCTGGTGATCTCTGGAGCAGAGGTTGCTTTGCATCGACCTGGGATACATTTAACTTGTGTTGTATTTGCGGAAATATGTATCCTAGGATGATGCAATGCAACCTTTGCTCCACCAATACCAGATAGAAGAGAAATTACTTTAATTTAAAGCCATCAAGATAAAATGCTTTCAAGACATATATTAGGTATAAAAGGAAGCCTACCCTGTCATTTGAAGGGGTCTACCTACAATTCAAGTGATCTCTTAATTATAAAATCAATTCGATTCCAAGTGAATAGGCAATCAAGCATTCATCAAGAATTGAAGGAGAAATCACTATTGAACTTACCCCTGTCTCATATAACCCTATGTTGGCTAGGCCCCACAATAATTAGAAGATCCTAATTACTACTATCCTAAACCTTGCATTGACCATCACAATTTCACAGTGAGTTGAGTTAATTAGTCCATTAGCGAGATTGGGAAAGAGTTTGGTATTGAGTTAGGTGTTGGTGGAAGGTTTAAGGAGGTACACTATCATCATAATTAATGTTAGAGAGTGATGTGTGAAGAAGAATGGCCACGAACGGAGTGGCTGTCCTAAGTGCTTGAGACTGTCACAAAAAGTGAGTGTTGCAACAGTGAATCTTCCTTTGACCTTTGTGTGTTTGGGAGGGTAAAGAAGCATGGTGGTATATGTTGAGTGGTTGGGAGGGTAAACACCCATATATCAACTATCTACTTTGACATCTTAGGATGGTGTCCACCTACTCTAAAACCTTGTGGGCACTCTTTGTCTGATACTAACATATAGATAACATGTGCCTCTCATATAACCCTATGTTGGCTAGGCCCCACCATAATTAGAAGATCCTAATTACTAAAAACACTAGATTATCCCCTAAAAGGTTGTTGAGTCATAGAAGGCCTAGCTTGATAGCCCTATAGTCTCTCATACCTAAAATATCCTTGTGTCGATGATGGTCAAATGTGACTACCCTATGGCCCCTACTATGCTCTAGATCTTTGTCCCTAATATTGATACTATTGGGTTTTTCTTTGTAAATCATATAATAAGTCTAAATTATCCTTTGAAGGATGGGGAGGCCTATGGACACTTTAGTCCCTTCATCAAGGTTAAAAACTTCTCTCATGCCTCTTGTGTCCTCCCATGTACCTCCTTTTCCATAAGAGACTTTGCCATAGCAACCCTAAAGTCGTTTGGGTTGGCCATGTGTAGGAAAACTGAAATTTTGGGCTTTCCACCCCTATTGAAATAATTGACAAGTAACTTGTCTTGAATGTAATCTACAAACTACAAGAACTCCAAAAACTAACTCTCATGTTGAGCCACTATGAAACCTTATTATGTAAATTATGAAACTCATCTATGCATCTCTGTCAAAAATATTTTGAAATAGAACACACTTTGAAGCACTCCAAAATGGTATCTGGAGAGGGTTTCCAATGTGAGTTGGTGCATTTTCTCCTCCCAGTACCACAAGGTGGAATCAATTCCTCTCAAAAATTGCATTGAAAATTATGCCTTTAGGTTGCTCACATATAGATGCAACCCAAAGCATAAGTCCAAGCTAAGTAACCAAGACTTATCCTCAACCCCATTTGTGGATCTTAAAAATGTAGAGGATTGGAGATGAAGAAACTCTCAAATATGATCATTTGGCTCATGATATGTGCTTGTTATAGTCTATACCTCTTGTATTTATGTATGATGAGGCTAGGTAATGTGTATTGATCAATATTCTATCTCCTCTATGTGTATTTCCCAAATTCAAGGAGAACTCCTAATAAGCTCCCAAGATGCAAGTATATGCTCCTTACTACAAGTGGATCCTCATGGCTTGTAAGATTTGAGGTCCATACTTGGGCTACTCATCTTGGTGAAAACTCTCAAAGTGATATGACCCTTCCTTCCATTTCCTACACCCTATTTTCTAACCCACACCTCATAACCTTTACCTCACTTCCTATCATTATTACCTTCCATCTACCTTTCATATCCCCTATCTTAACCTCCTCCACTTGCCTACATCCTATCCTAAACCTTAACCTCATACATACTTACTTTTACTTCACCTACCTAACCCCATTCCATCCTTCACATCTTTTTATCTCCCCCCATTCACTTTCCTACCTTCCAAACCCCTAACATATCCTAACTTACTCTTTCACCATTACATCCTTCATCACTTACCTCCCTATCTTATCCTAACCCACACCTCATAACCTTATACCTCTCAAGTTCCATTTTATACCACCTTCCTAATGGTACACTTATGCTCCCTTCCAAAACACTGACAAAAAATAGCACTCGATCACTACACAGTGCTCTCACGGTTCTACAGCAGGGATTTTTTGTCACAACCATATATACCAGCATCCATAATTAGGATATATTTTACTTAATGGCACTCGATCACGTAGGTTTAGGTCATCCCTCGCCTTAATTAGGATATATTTTAAATATTGAAAGTAGTGTTAATATGTTTCAAGCTAACTATATTGTTCATTATTTAAAATGCAGTGTTTAATTAATACATGATTGTAGGATTGTTCAACGGTTTAGGTCTTGTAAGAAATTCTTTTTTAAATTGATCATATCATATTACAGAAACCTCTCACCATCTCTGCTATTGGCAATTAGCCTAATAAATCTATAATAAACTTTGAATCTAAATATTTGAATATGTATAACAATGAATTTGTTTATTATACCCTACCTTTTTTCTTCAACCGGATCTTGTAATGCCCAATTTAGAGTGAAACAATGATAATTGAAATGGTCGCCCTGACAAACACATTCCTACAACGATTAAACTGGCACAAGGAACCTATGTCTTCCTCCCTCCTTCATGTTCATCGAGGGATGGCCCAACAATAACTTCTCGAATCGGCATGGGAGGAACCACTTCATTTCGCGGTTGGATCATTTGTGGCATAAAGGTCCTACCGGGAACCAACCTTTTGACTCGATTTGGTTTATTCTGTCATAGTGTCGAAGCATTCGTCCAGAAGCGAGATGTGGGCAAGGAACGCAATGCATTATAACAAGAAGCTATCTCATTCAGACATCCAAGCGGTGACTGCAATTAGGAGGTCGAGCCCTAACGTCGTGTGAATTAGATTTATTCTTTCTCCCTAGTCGATCGAGCGCATAAACGACTTGATCCGATCTCTTTGTCCCGCAGTCATCCAATCAGCGCATAAATGACCTATCCCTTTTCATACGAGAAAGAGCGCTTGACCTGATCTCTTTGTTTAGTTGAGCGCATCGGCATATCGATCGAATGCATCCCGATCGGGCCGTAGTAGTATAGCTAGGATAGCTGGTATTTTGTAATGGCAGAGGCGGGATGAAGAGGCGGAGGCGGGATTATGTAATGGCAGAGGCAGGACAAAGAGGCGGGATTTATGAAATGATTGGTCTTTTCTTCTTCTTTTTTAAGTAATGTCCGCAGTCGTCGGAATTTCGACAAACGCGAGCACTTTTTCTAAAAAAACACAAATGTCATTGCCAATTCCTTCTCCGTCGAAACCAAATGTTGCATTATCGTCGGAATTCCAACGAAATCAGGCATTTTTTCAAAAAAAAATCAAATTTGATCACAATATACCTTCTCCGTCAGAATATTAGGCCAAATGTATTAGTGCCATCAACCATCTCAAGTGAAGAATTCAAATTTGACCAGTTCAACATCATTAAATTTGCATCTTTTAATTAACAACAAATTTTATACATTACTATTTTTTGTTCAATACATATATGATTATACCATTGCTTCAAAAATCTAAATTGCAATTTAATGCCACACTCATCAAAAATAGCAAACTAAGCACCCAAAAAAAATATCAACCTATAATTCTCAATTTTAAAATTAATCTCTTTCATCTTGCAAGGTACATATTAGTGGGTGTTGAAACACTTACAAGTCTTGTTAAGGATTGTTAAGGTTGCATATATTACTCCAATTATCATTGCTTCTATTCTTTATCACCAAGTTGGTTCATTCCACAAGTTCATCCATCGTGTTGCTAGTAGAGGCAAGCTCATGAACAATGCAAAAACTATGTGTAGAATATATCATGCCCAAAAATCGTTCATATCTTCATTGAATTTTTTTTTGCATAAACCATAAAAAGAATACGCAAATAGGAGTTAAATAAGAAAAATATTTAAAGATAAGTACAAATTTTTCTTTGGAAGTAGTGAAGCCACAAAAAGATAAGTGACTACAATATATCTATGTAGAATGTGCTTTGTTGGAAAGGCAATGGTTACCCAAAGAGGAGGACTTGAAGTCAATATTATGGTAGCCTTGGCTTTCTTAAATAACAACTTCATTCCCTCTTCCCTCACCATTTTGCTTGATCTTCATATAGAGAGAAGAGGACGGTGCTTCTATTCTTCACACAAATTTATGATCAAAATATCCTTTATGGCTAGCAGTTAATACCTACCTAATAGCTTTATCATTGCATGCAAATTTAAAATAGAAACTATTGCAAAAGAGAAGGAAAGTTGTCATAATTACAAATTAAAAAAACAGGAAGGATATATTGAATACGATGGTCACTATTCTTATCCAAATTGCTATATTGTTTTATAGCCAACGAGGATGTCAATTTTAATGGTTCTATATTTTACTAGCATAGGTTTTTGCATCCATACGTGAGTTAAAAATGTCTCTTGATGTAATTAGACAATAGTTATACATTTTTAAAATAAATATAACCTCTTTAAATTTAATATAATTTTAGAATTTTGACTCTAAATTATTGTCTATTGTGCATAGTAAGATTATTTAAAATATAATTATTAGATATATCAAATAAAATTAGGAAATGTTTATAAACTTAACAAGAAAAATTATAGCATCTAAAAATTTTATATAATTTTAGAATTTCAACCCTAATCTATTATCGATGATCCATAGTAAGATTATTTCAAACATAATAATCAAACATATCACGGAATCATGAAAACAATAATCAACTTAGATGATAATTCACAAAGAAATCATGCTTCTCTTGATAGGAAATCAAATTCTATTAACAAAATATGATTACTCCAAGGATTCGTCAGTTCTTGATATGTTAGTAGCTCAATGTTCATTGTAATGTTATTTAATCAAGAGGCCTTACACAATATTATCTAGAATCTAAGAAATACTGACTAAATTTCAATAATTGAGCTTCACATCATTTATAACCCTCAATGCAATGTTCTTGGATCTCCAATTTAGATGTATCATTCATTAGAAACACTTCATAACGTTAGAATTTGCAATGTCTAAGATGCTTTTCTTAAATTTAAATCCTATTTATCAACAAAGATCAAAGGATGAGTAAAGAAATGGGGATAGAGATAATTATGAAAATATATTAATCAAATAAATGCTAGAGTAGACAAATGTTAATTTAAAACATCCTTTGCTTAACCAGATTACCTGCAACACTACAAGTGAAATGTTATCTTCAATGAGATTCAGAATTACAATAACCTATTAAATACCCTAATTATGGTGTAATTTCATGGTGTACTCTACAATCAAAATAAAATAGTGCTCAAATTTACTATACAATTAATTACAAGCAACAAGCAACTAGTAGCATGAACGCCACATCCATCAAATCTTCAACATTCAACCTCACAACAAAATTCAACTAATCAACAAGAAACCATGAAGTAAATTTTAAATTATTATATTGCAAAATTGTTATAGTATCAACAAATTTTCTCCCTATTATAAGTACAATTCATGCTTTTTATAGGTGAAGATTCTCAAAAAATGATAACAATCTAGTAGCTAGGATTCATCCATTTTCAAAAGTCATGATTGATTTATATAGAATATTTTAACATCAATTATCCCAATTGTGTATTCTCTAATCAAACTTACAATCTAATGTTGGAGATATAATTCCCAATTTTAAAATATGCAACAGTGATTGAGGGACATCTGGTGGTGGTGTAAGGACAATCTTGCATCAACCAAAAAAAAATTATTCATTTTTTATGCAATGTAAAGAATAATGTTATGATAAATAAATTTAATGTATTTGAGACCTAAATATTTCATAAATATTTGGCCATGTCCTTGAGGTGAATCGTAAGTCACATGTTAATGGATGTTACAAGACATTAAGGAATCCTTGACTAATGCACCAACTTTAGAAGGTGGAAGTAATTTGTAAACACTTGTCAATAGTGATTGAAAGAGCATCTTGAAATAATACTAAACTTAGCGGTTTGTTTTGGAATTTAGTGAATTTTGTTCAGCATGCCTATGCATGTTGACATATGTCACTTGCATGCTTGCATGTCTCTTCATGTGTTATTTTTGGGGTTTGAAGGAGTTACAGAGCATCTTTATAGCAACTACTTGATTGGATTAAAAAGTGGTGGCCAAGTGGAGGTCATGTGAAGCAATTTACTGTGTTTAGAGGTTGTCTACTAAGTTGAGGTCATATGAATTTTTACTATGATTTTTCATAACCTTTTTTTGACTCACGGTAATGTTTTATGGTTGTATTTTGAGCCTCAATGAATCTACATATTGAGGGGTTAAGTTGGAGAATTCAGTTTCATAGTTGTAGGTTGAGTTTTCCAAGTTAAAGGAAATATTTGAAGTGCAACTATAGCTCAAGTGTCAGGTTGAATTCCTTGTAGTTGCCTCTTGCTTATTTGTTGATCTTTTACATCAGATATTTGTTGAATTATATTAGATTTCATATTATTGTATGTGCCTATAAGGCTGAAAACATTATAATTTCAGAGCAACTTGGTTGTAATTTCTTTTTAAGATCATCAATAGAACATAAGATTCAAATTTTGTATTGCAATTACCTTGTTGTTTCTATGTTATTTTAGATTTTAAGTCAAGCAATTTGAGTGGCTTGCAATGTGTGAGGTTTGAGAGGGAGAGTCTCCCTTCATCAAAAAGACAAGATCTAAATCCAAAGCAAGATTCATATCAAAAAGACAAGATCTAAATCCAAAGCAAGATTGATATCAAGTTCAACTGGTTACTTCTCCATCTAATTCTATGATTCTTCAATAATCACCTCTTGGTCCTTCTCAACCTTCCTTTGTCTATACTCTATATAATTTTTCAAGACTGTATTCATTTTAAATTTCTTAAATATAATAAAAATATAAATAAGTAAAGATAAAAATGTTAAAAAAAAAATTATAGATAAGAATCTAATAAATATATTTGGAGAGACAAATTATTAAATCTCCAACTAATAAATGATTTTTTTTAAATATAATATCTTACTTTGATGTTTGTGCCCAAATTTTCTTTGGCTTAATGTTATCATTGGGTCACATTGCATGAATCATGGATAGCATTACTTATGCTCTAATGAGTTAAAAGATGGTAGGGATCATGTGATGTTTAAACCTTTTGACTATAGTTCTCCTTGAATTGCTTGAAAGAAAATCAAGCATGACCTTCGAGTTGTACCTTTTAATATCAATCTCTTTTATCAAACTATACATAAATTATTATATCATTGACCTCCTTCCAATCACAATCTTCTAGAACGTCACTCTTGGGAAATGGGTACTAGGGTTTCATATGATTATCAATTTGAAAAACTAAAAACACTTAATATAATTTTTTTTCTTAAATACAGATTAAAGCTGATTGTTGCATATTTAAAAATAAAAAGGTTAAAATGTTTGTTTGTTTTTCAAAGTAGTATTAAAGTTGATTTGTTGCATATTTAGTTTGAGGGTGAAAGAATAAATCAATGGAAATTAATGTATTTTTTAATTCCACTAACCTATTTCTAGTTATCAATCTATTCTTTTCAAAATTTGACAATATTTTTTAGTAAATCATTTAATGAAAATTTAACAATATTTTTTAATAAATCATTTAAGTCTTTATAAAGTATATATCATTTTATACTATTTTTCAATTGGACAATATATTTTATTAAATCATTTAAATCTTTATAAAGTATATATCATTTTATACTAGTATCATTTAAACTTTTTACATAAAGATCCAAGTTTAATCCTCTAATCAAACCATCATCATTTTAGCTGATCTTCTCACCTAAATTTTCAAGACCTTGATAATACACAAAAGGGTACATAAAAATAACTAATAGACATTTATCTATCTTAATTGTCCAACAATACGAGTGATTTCTGTTTACTTTCAAGTGCATAGATACATGACTTTTTGGAAGAGAAAAATTTGGTTAATTCATGTACAAAAAGTTTTGCTTCTAATTTCATATGGAAGAACTTACTACAACTTCGAACCCATGAAATAAATTGCAAACAAAAAATAATAATAATTTTGTTTTTATATTACACACTCAAACTTACTTTAGATTTCAAAAGGCTATTACATTTTAATTCTTAAATTTGTGCATCTAGATTTAATTTGCATTGATTTTTGTTTACTTTCAAGTGCATGGGTACACGACTTTTTGTAAGAGAAAATTTTGGTTAATTCATGTACAAATTTTTTTGCTTCTAATTTCATATGGAAGAACTTACTACAACTTCGAACCCATGAAATAAATTGTAAACAAAAAATGATAATAGTTTTGTTTTTATATTACACAATCAAACTTACTTTAGATTTTAAAAGGCTATTACATTTTAATTCTTAAATTTCTGCATCTATATTTAATTTTCATTTCATCATGTAAATTATAGGAATTTTTTTTTTCTTACTTTATTAATATTTTACATTTTTAAATATTTAATTAATAAGATATCAAATAGCACAGTAGATGTCATTACACTTCCCTAAGATTTACATTTGTCAACAAATGTTAAATAGTACTTATTTTGTTGCATCCTTATTAGATGAACGTGCATTTTAACACTCTATTTCAACTAATTTTAACTTCTCAATATATATATAAAATACAAATTTATTTATTTATTTTCATACTATAGAATATTTGAAATCAGTACCTACAAAAATGGACTTCATTAAATAAAGTGCACTTGGATGATATTACAAATTTTCTTCCTCTATTAATACTTATCCACAGAATAAATGAAATATTAAGAAAATTGAGAATATTTCAGTTGTCCACCATTGAGAACCAAATACATTTAAAATATATATATCACCAAGATTTCCAAGCTCCCCAGCCTTCTGAACTTGTTTCATCTTTTCCACCTAGAATAAAAGCAAAATAATATAAAAGATTCAACTAGAATTCTTTAATCATTGGTGTGATAGGCATGTAAAGGTAAGATGTCTTAGTCATCCTATTCAGTAGCTATGCCTAATGATGGCCTTACTATCTTCATATTATGATCTGATCCTTTGTGATAGTTGTTGCATAGTTTTGATGCACCGTATTCTATCTAAAATGCTCAATAGTCTTGTTGCTCTCGAATTATATACTCTTATGGTGTGTCTCTTGATTTGCATCAAATCATTTAACATCGTATGGACTGTATTTTCTGTTCTATGAGTGTTTTATGTTTGGATAAGGTTGTCATGTAGGGTTGTGACTGTGCCACTCTTGGTTCTCATCAACTCTTCGTAAAGCTCTCATGATCCTTGTTATACTTTCATTGTAGCCTTGCTTTGTTGCTCGTGTAGAGGACTGCTTTTAGCTCTAATGTATTTTTTCTGTCATGACTTTCACTATTCTCCTCACATAATATTCATTGTGATATCCATTTTTTCCATACTGCCTATTACATTTTGAAATAAATATTCTTTTGATGATGAAACCTAAGATCAATGAGGTATCTAACTTAGTTCCTTTGATCACATGTTTGTGTCCAACTACATTGTGTATCTTTTGAGTGGTCGATACTCATATTTGATTTTACGCACTGGCTGGAAAGGCAATTTGGCTTATATACCTTGCTTATGGATTTTGTAATATTTTGGATTGTCAAAGTTTTATGAAGTCATCCACTTGCCTTAATTTTCTGATCAGATCAAGCACAGCTACCTCTTTGTTATGGAAAACAATTTTTACATTAAAGAATGTTGTGTAGTGAGTGAAGTTGATCATATTTTTTGGACTAGCGATGTACAAAATCCTTGTGTTATACTAACTGTTTTGAGCAATCTTTGCATATGTTGTCAATAGTGGAAGTCTAGTCAATAAAGAGATAAGTTACTTGCATGTTCATGAATTTTCTTGTTGATTCATTCTATTGGGATATTGAATCATATTCGATCCTAACTTTGATGCTTCTATTCAAGATAGTCTTGAACTATCATGCCTTCAAGCTTCAGAGGGAGCTTGGTAATAAGAGCCTACACAAATTCTCAATTCATTCCTTCACTTGAAGGTATGTCATGATCATAAGGATTGTGCTACGGGTCCATTTCATAAAAGTGAAGTAAGGAAAAGATTGGCATTTCTCATTTTTATGGAAACTTGGTTACTTTCATTAGATGATTCTTATCACAATCTTATATTAAGAAGCAAGAGGGAGTTCCATGTTACCTACAATCCTCAGTAATTGTGTTAATAGAAGTATTGAGAAATATGAAACTAGATGTATAGCTCTTGGTTATAAGAAAACACTTGCTCATGTTGCTAGATATACTAATATTAGAATCCTTATAGCTAATGTTGTAGCTAAAGGCTGAAAGTTGGATATAAAGACTATTTTTCTTAATTGAATAATCAAAAGAATATAAGATTCAAGATAGAGAATCTCATGTGTGCAGATTGAAGAAAGCTCTATACGACCTCAAGCAAGCTCTTCGAGCTTGGTACAAAAAAGATTGATAAGTATTCGATTAGTTTAAGATCTTGCAAGAATGATGTTGATTCTAACCTTTACTTTAAAAGTATTCAATAGTGAAATGTTAATTTTGTTTTTTATATATGTGGATGATTTATTTCTAACTGTTGGAGATAGTCTCATCATTAGATGTAAGAAAGAATTAGCCACTAAATTTGGAATGAAGGATCTAGGCCTAATGCATTACTGTCTAGGACTAGAAGTATGGCAAAGATCTTATCCTTAGTCAAGAAAAATATGTCATTGATATGATGGATTGTAAACTTATGTCTACTCTTATAGAAATTGAGTTTATCTACAGCTAACTCTGATTTTGCAGATCCATTGGAGTACAGGTAGTTGATTGGATCCTCAATGCATCTAGTTAACACTAGACATAATATTTGTTATGCAGTGAGTGCCCTTCGAGCAGTTCATGAACAAACCTAAGCATGTTCATCTTGTTGCAACCAAGGATATCCTAAGATATTTGCGAGAAGCAGTTGGCTACGAGCTAAGTATCCAATCAACACTGTCATTTCCTTGGAAGATTACTTTGATTCTGATTCGGAAGAATGTATTACTGATAGGAAGAACACTTTAGGAATATATTTCAGGTTGGGTTCAGTCATGATCTCTTGTGCCAGTAGGTATCAGTCCTCAATTGCATTGAGTACAACAAAAGCTGAGTACATTGCATCAAGTGTGAAGCAATGTAGCTTCACAAAGCTTCTTGCTAGGTTGTTTGGGCAACCTTGAGAATCCACAGTCATTAATTGTGACAATCAGAATTGTATTAAGATATTTTATGACAGGTCAAAACATGTGGAATCTCATTATCACTACATTTGTGATATGATACAGAAAAGTGCAATTCAACTAAAATATGTCAGCACTATTGCAATTGTTCTCACCAATCCTCTTGCTCGAGTGAAGTTTGTGTACTTCAAAGAGAGACTTGGAGTTGTGGAGAACACAACTTTGGCTAAGAGGGAGTCTCAGTCCTAGTGATGCATTAAGTTGCATCTTCCACCCTCTGTGGGCAATGCAAAGTGGAGTCACCCTTTGCGGGCAATGCAAGGTGACATTGGATCCTTCTCTGGGAGAAGATGAAAGACCTCCTCCACCCTCTACGGGCAATGCAAGGTGGAACCACCCTCCACGGAAAGCAAGGTGGCAGGTTATTCTTCTCAGTGAGGTGTAAGACCTCTTCTCACCCTCTGCGGGCAAATGCAAGGTGGCTCAATCCTCTGCGGGCAATGCAAGATGGATATCATGAAAAAAGTTCATGATGTGTATTTATATATTTGTGTGTATTCATTTCTTGCAGGTGTGCATAATGAAGATTTAGATCTATCCTTTGTGGGCAATGCAAGATGGATATCATGAAAAGGTCTATGATGATTTGTTATTTGACTAGAATCCTCCCTGGCTAAGAGGAGTGTTGGAATAATAGCTAGTTCGGATCAAATATAAGTATTACTTGTATTGGGTTGGACCCAAACGCATCATGTAACTTGTAACCATTAAGGATGTTGATATTTGTAGCTAAGTCGGATCCCTTCTAGAGCCGACCTAGCACACTTAGCATGTGTATGGCCCTGCCGGCCTTAAAAGGCTTAAACAACTTGTGTTAATTGTACCCTAAGTGGGGCGGCATGTGTAACTTGTGGTTAACCTTGACCTATTCATATTGGCGCCAACTTTAAGTTTTGTATTGTAATGAATTTCTTACATTGTAAGGCCAACCAAAGGTAAATTGGAAGGCAAGAGTCTCATATATATGTAATACCAACATCATTGTTAACATATACAATTCAGTGAATACTTTCTATCTGCCATCAAGCGAATTACATCAAAGTGCAGCGCTTGTCTTAATTGATCAGCGAATCTCATCTAAAGGCAGCAATCATCATTGAGAGCACAGAGAACCTTATCTAGATGACAGCGAACATCACTGAGTGACTGCAGGGGCAGCGAACATCCTTTGGAGGTCAGCGAATTTCATTCAAGGCTAAGCGAACTTCACCTTAGAATCAGCGTGCCTCATTCTTGTATCAACATGTACTCATATTGCAGATAAGTTCTTTTGGACTGCTCGTGTGAAGGAATCATTCTGCTGTGATTCATCTCTCTGCTGATTGCTTCAAGTGCTGAAGCATATTGTAAATTACTTCTAATTATTGACTAATAAAGATCTGAGATTTGTTGCTGGGTTTTTCACCTCCAAGAGGGAGGTTTTCCCAAGGTAGTTAGGTGTTCTTTGTGTGCATTGAATTGTCTATCTGTTATTTGCTACAGTCTGATCCTAAAACTAACACAAGGGTCTAAACAGTGGCGACATAAAAAAAGAACTTGAAGACCTTGCATTGATCGTCCATGCTGTACAAAAAGGCTAGCAGTACTAAACCACAAATAGATCATGGTCTTCTAGACCCTTAAAAACACTGAACCTGATGAGAGACAGATGTGATCAAACTTGTACATGATTCAAGATTCAAATACTTTTCAGCCTTTTAAAGAACAGATTTCTCAAAAGAGAATTCTGAGAATGTACAGGTTTCTGGTTTGCTTCTAAAATCCCCCAAAAATGTATACAGTGTGTTACGTGCTTCATGATTCATATATTTCTCCATCTCCATGGCCGCAGCTGCTGACTGAAAGAAGCAGAGAAATTTAGAAATATGTGGCATTCTTCAAACATCCAACAGATAAGCTATATAATTCAACACAAAATTCTGATGTATTTCTTTATAGGCAATTACTGCCAAAATCTCTACAATATCAAGAATGTTTGCATTTAATAAATCTGCAAATAGGAGATTTATCAGCACTATACATCCATGCTTCCACAATTCCTTCTTTGCGCAAGCATGGAAACCCTCCCCAAAAATTCCTTAAGATATGCCCATACAATAAAATACTCACCCATAGGCTACATCTAAATGAATGGATATTTATCTTTCATTTTGCATGGTCATGCTAAATGAATGGATATTTATCTCTCCTTTTGCATGGTAGTGCTAAATGTCTGGATATTCATCTTTCATTTTGCAGATGGTTTTGATAAACATATAGATATTTAGCTATTATTTTGCATGGTCGTGCCTAGCTCGTTTGTGGTCTCGTTCTTTGTAATGTTGACGGTCCTTATCAGAATCAGTTCTGTGTTGGTGCTGTTGGTGATAAGAATGTTGATGATGATGATAATTATGCCTTTGTTTCTCACTGAATCCATCTTTGTATCCATGTTGATCACGAACTCCATAATCACGCCGATTAGCAGGGCTCCCTGCTTTTTCAAGTTGAGCAGATAATGAAGATCGTCTCTCACTGTGTTTAGGAGACTGCACCTGTTCATGCATAGTCGTGTCTGGAAGCTCACCTTCTTCTGTTCGGTCATAAGGAAATTCTGCCTGATCCCACTCATGATCTCGACTAGCACGATCTGTTGCATCAAATAGCGCTGCCCTTTTTCTCTCACTTATGTTTTCCTCATATGGCCTCTTCTGTTTTCCTCCATTATCTCCTCCATCTAAACGTTCTTTTCTAGTTCCAACAACTTCTTGCTCCAATTTGGAAGAAGACTTAGACCAGACATCCCTTCTCTCCTGTTTCACCTTCTCTGCTTCAGCAGCTTCCATAACCCCAATTTCAAGTTCTCTTTCGATCAAATCATCTTCATCCATGTCATCAGCTTTTGAAATTGTAGGCTTTGAATCTGTTAGCTCCCCACGAGACCTTTTTCTTTTCTCAAAGATTGCCTTTAAATACTCTTTATTGATCTCATAAGACTTCTTCGGTTCTGTATCATTGGAACCTGGGCAACCTCTAGTTTCATCGCCTGATTTGGTCTCTTGCAGTTCATTATTATCCTGCCCTTGTTGCACATCCCTTCTTCGATCCTCTGTTTCCTTGCTTTCATAATCATCAGCAGAGTGCTTCGTTTTATTCAGCTTAAAAATGTTATCAGCTTCATCAGCTTTATCCCTGCCCCCGTTGCTAGACAATGGATCTAAATCATGCTTTCTATCATCTTGAAGACTGTATTTTGTTACAGTGCTTCCACTAGCTTGATTGGTATTTACATTTTCCTCAGCAAATCTTTGATTTTCACTGTAGGCCTGTTCAAATGCCATGTTCTGTTTTACATTGGAGATATTAGCAATATTTTTCTCTGTATTTTGAGGATCACTACAGGCATCTCTTTTGTATGCATGAATTGCATCCTCTGCCTGAGGTGGTCCACTAGTAGTCTGAACTGCAGCTGAAGTAAAAACAGTCTGGGAATGACCATTTGCAGATGGAAGTTCATCACTATTCAACTGGGTGTTGCCTGGCTTCAGACGATTGGTGGCACCTATACTTCCATCCGGTTCACTCCCTCGGGATGGTGGAACGGTTCTGTTTTGTTCATAAAGCTCTAGCATTTGGTTGCTAACTTCTGCATTCATAGATAGTAATAAATATACATATCAGATAAAAGAGGTTTCATGTCCATAATATCCAACTTCAAAATAAGACTTTTCAACTGCTATTTGAAGCAAATTTGTATTTTATTATCATTTAAGAGCTCTCAACCTTCTAACTGTCGTGGAGTCACAGCAAATTCTTGCCACCACACCTTCTCCCCATCAGAGGGCAGCTTGACTTTGAGGAACTTAGCAGCAAGGAATATAGCCCCAGCAGCAATGTGGTGAGGCTTGAATTGCAGGCATAGAGAAGTACGCAGCCTGCATAGCCCTTCCACTGCTTCATTTTAATAGGCTCAAAACCAAGTGACTGAGAAGAAAGGATCCTATCACAAACTTGAAATGCTAACTTAAAATAATATAAGTACAGGGAGAAAAGCCTACCCATCATTAACAAAATTCCAAGCCACTTGAGCAAGTGCATTCTGAGCAACCTTGAATTTCTTTATTGCTGCCACAAGAGGTTTGTAAGGATGATGCACATTAAGGTCAAAGCCCAACGTTGCAAGTACCACCCTTTCACCAGTAATAATTAACTCTTTTTGCTGTTCATATATGTCCTGTGTCACACATAAAAGCCAAATTGAAAGAGAGATCATTGAGTGAAACTGAATAGCATTAAAGAATTTTCCACACTGCAAAAGCATGTGAAAGAGCATAAAGAAAAATTTTATTAGAACTTAGTTCATTTGAATATTAACCAAGTCCAAGGAACACAGTACAAGGAAGAAGTGAGGTAAATGCATACTCAAAAGGAATATATATTACGAAAGCAGTCAAATGGAATCCACCTTTTGCTTAATCCGCTGAACAGCTGCTGGATCCTTCTTATTACAGATCTCATATGAAAGAAGAATCACATCCTTCAAGGGCCGGGGAGTCTCCTCGACCTTTCCAGCAAGAAACATGCAAACCGTTGCTATTGTCTGACATTCAAAGATAATTAATTAAGTGGTTTTGCAGTGTGATTCTAAAGTGCATTGTTCAGATGAGTATAATGCATACAAGAATGGCAATAAGACCAATAAACATGAAAAGAATGACAATAAGACCAATAAGACCAAGGATGACAATAAGACCAATAAATGACAATAAGACCAATAAATATGAAAAGCATTAAAAAAGATCAATTCTACACATAATCATCCCAACCTACATGTATCAATTTCTGTCCAACCAGAAATTAATGTCCGAGCATTGTACTCTAAACAAACATGATATACAAGAAATAGAACTGGTACTTCACAAACAGAGCCAACTCGGTTTTCTAAGTAAAGAATTTCAGGAAATCGAGAATAGCCACTCAGTCCAAGTATCCACAAAAGATTATTGTCCAAGAATCCTTGAAGACACAAAAATAAGATGTGTGGATTTTTCTATGGCAGTTGTCAACGTATCAGAGATCAATTTCATAGACAGCTAATATATAATAGATTTTACATCTACAAAAAATTGAAAGAGCAGAGTGTAAATTTATAATTTAGGATTTTCAATGCAGTGCTCAACAAGTCATAAAGCAAGTTTATACACAGCTAACTAACAAGTTCAGTTTTGGGTGAGTTTTAGTTACAAGAAAATCCATACTAGATTTTACACCTACAAGAAGTTAAAAGAGAATAGAAACTTAAATGTATAATTTGGGGTTGGCTACAGCAGTTCTCAAGAAATCACAGGCCAATTTCATACACAGCTAACTCAGCAAGTTCAAATTTGGATGGATCTTGAAGCGTACAAAATCTATAGCAAATGTTACATCTTTATGCTTTCTAACCTACAATAAAGATGTATTAGTATATTGAAATTGAACATTCACGATGATTCATCAAATCAAAAAAGCAAAGATCAAATCAAGTTATGAGAAACTTAGTCATTTGTTCTCTGATTAAGAAAGCATGATTGTAATGGATACACTTCACTGAATCACAAATTATCATCAAAGTTCAAAAAACAGCAATTATTTTCCTCATCAAATAATTTCTGAATTTTTTTGCGCTCTTCACTAAAAAATTTGATGCATCTTTACAAAAAGGATCTCCTTAGTTAGCTAGGGATTGTAGCAGGCTAGCAGCAACCTTTGTCTGTCCACCTGAACTGTTCGTTACTTCTTGTTTTGTTTTCTCTTGTTAAAGATGGTACTGCTTCTCATGGTTCACAGAGTTGTAGAAGTCCTTTTGCATTTTGGGTACGGGTATTCTACAAGCATGCTCCTCATAAATGATTTTTTTTAATACTGTAGGCAGAACCCAACCATCAGTTTATTCTTTAAGGTAGACAGAAGCTCAGCAAGTTAGAGGAGGATGCTTGGTTCCAAACTTCCAGGCAGTAAATCAAATTAGAGCCTCACCTTAAAAGGGGCCTCATTTAAATGAAAAGCAAACAGATGGGTGAGAAGAAGCAAAATCTTCATAAGTACTAAAATTTGATAAGTTCGTAAGGAGATACACTTCTATCAGCCATCTCTCTGAAGTATCCAATGAAAAAAAACTCTGAGGTGAGTTATTATACTAAGAATCAAACACCTGCTACTAAATGTCATGCTGACGATTAGAATTTCAACAACATTCTGGTTGGAGAGACCTTTCAGCAAATGGGTATCCCCAACAGACTCTACATGGTTTATGAAGCCAGCTTTTGACTGACAATTTCAAGCTCCAAGCAGTTCAATTTCCATTGGGCAGAGATAGAGAAGGTGCCAGAGAAGGTCTGGTTTTCCTAATGGTTGTTTAAGACACTAAAATCTTTCCAGAGCATAACTTATTCTGTAAATTAAAAGGTTTCAGCCTAAAACCTGGGCAGTTGAAAACGATCAGCAGGTACTTGAAGTCTGACACAGGTAAAAAGCCTTCCTCATTTCTCCCTTCCAAAGAGAATTTCTAGACTACATAGTTTTTCATATGAAGATCATTTAAGAAATCTGGAGGAAGGTCTGGATCTGGGGCCTTTCCAGTCTACCATTGTCATCATAGTTATTTGACTTCCACAGTCACTTCTTTTCTCACCTCCACTCAATTAAAAGTCAAGCTCCCTAATATCTACCTTCTTTTTCAGGTCAGGTGAACAGCTGTTATTGATTGGATGTGTGCTGGTAAAATTCTTTTTAAAATAATAACATAATATGGTACCTGATTTGCTGATTGGATGTGTACTGACGTCTTTATACAGCTTTGATTATCACAATGAATAGTGGTAGGACCACTAGGTTGACCAAATAGTCCAACAAGAAGTTTGCGAAGCCACACTGCTTCTCTAGTTGCAACAGATGTTGCAATGTACTCAGCTTCTGTAGTACTCAATGCTACTGAAGATTGCTTTCTACAGGCCCAAGAGATTACTACCGAAGCTAAAGCAGATACCCAAAGTACTTTTCCTGTCCTTGACACTTCCTGCCCAATCTAAATCTGAATATCCTTCCAAGGAGATTGAGATATTAAGTGAATACTTCAGCCCATAACCAATAGTGCCTTGCAGGTATCTCAGAATGTGCTTGGCTGCAACCAGGTGAACAAGTTTAGGCATGCTCATGAACTGACTGGGAACATTCACAGCATAACAGATATATGGCCTAGTATTAACTAGATACATAAGGATCCGATCAACTGTTTGTACTCAGATGGATCTGCAAAATCAGAGTTAGTTGCAGAAACACTCAACTTCTTTAAGTTAGATTCCATAGGAGTAGACATAGGTTTACAGTCCATCATTCTAAATCTTTTCAGAATATCAACAGTGTACTTTCCTTGACTTAGAAAAATTTCATTAGATTTTTGTCATACTTCTAACCCTAGGAAGTAATGCATTAGACCTAGATCCTTCATTTCAAATTCTGAGGCTAATTCTTTCTTACATCCCATGATCAGTTTATTTTCACCAATGAAAAATAAATCATCCACATATAAAACCAGAATTAGCATATCATTATTACATATTTTCAAGTAAAGGTTAGCATCAGCATCATTCTTACGAAATCCTAAGCTTAGTAAGTACTTATCAATTCTTTCATACCAAGCACGAGGAGCCTGTTTGAGCCCATATAAGGCTTTCTTCAACCTGCAAACATGAGAGTCTCTTTTATGGATTACATAGCCTTCTGGTTGCTCAATATAAACTTCTTCCTCAATAACACCATTAAGGAAGGTTGTCTTAACATCCATTTGATGTAGCTCCCAACCTTTACTTGCAGCAATAGCTATTATAGATCTAATAGAAGTATATCTAGCAACAGGAGCGAATATTTCCTCATAATCTATTCCTTCCTTTTGAGAAAAACCACGAACAACAAATCTAGCTTTATATTTCTCAATACTACCATCAGTATTATGCTTAATTTTAAATAACCATTTAGAGGAAACAACAGACTTACCTTTGGGTCTGGGTACAATGTCCCAAACATCATTCTTGATGATAGACTCATACTCTTCATCCATGGCTGACTTCCAAGCATGATGAGTCATAGCTTCTTCGACATCGTGAGGTTCAGACTCAATGAATTACAAAAATGTAGTTGGCATGATTTTGAGGTCTCTTACTATCTCTGAAGGTTCCTCTAGAAGAAGCATATCCTTCAGCATCTTGAATGGTGTTTCTAACCCAAAGTGGCCTCTTCTTGCTGACCACAATATCCCTAGGTATATTTGTAGAGTCCATGAGTTCTGCTGGATCATCCTGAACTTCCTGATCCGGGAGGTCAATAGACTCCTTTTGTATCTCAGGGTTAGTATCAACATTTGATTCTTGATTTTCAGTCCCAATATCATCATTATCAGATAATGAACCTTTAGATCTTTTGAATGCAATATCTTCTTCAAAAGTTACATCTCTACTTACCTCAACATACCTTTGACTTGAAATGTAGATCCTGAAGGCTTTGGAAGATTCATTGTATCCTACTAAGATGCCTTTCTTTCCAGAGGGATCCAACTTGGTTCGTTTTTCCTTAGGCACATGAACATACACAGGGCTCCCAAAGATCCTTAACTGGCTGATGTCAGGTTTGATTCATGTAAAGGCTTCTTCAGGGGTTACATTCTTTAGAGCACGATGAGGACATCTATTCTGAATGTAAACTGTTGTTTTGGATGCCTCCGCCCATAGGAAGGGTTGCACGTCTTGATCATGAATCATGGCTCTTGCAGCTTCAACAATGGTCCTGTTCTTTCTTTCAGCAACTCCATTTTGCTAAGGATTGTAGGGAACACAGAACTCCCTCTTAATTCTTGTCTCAACACAAAAATCATGAAAACTACCTGAGGTGTACTCACCTCCATTGCCAAACCTTAAACATTTAATTCGTTTTTCAGAAGTATTTTCAACCAAGGCTTTGAATTCTTTAAATCTATTTAAGACTTCGTCCGACTCTTTAGATTTAAGAAAGTAAATCCATGTTTTCCTAAAAAAAATAATCTATGAAGATAACATAATAAATGAAACCGCTAGGAGATGCTACAGACATAGGACCACATAGATCTGAATGAATAAGCTCTAACTTTTCTTTAGCCATACTATCACTTTTATGAAATGGGCTCTTCACATTCTTACCCATTGCATAGCCTTTACAAGCATCATCATGAGATAAACTTAGTTTAGGCATACCTTTAACCATTTTACCAAGAGTGGGGAGAGCTTGAAAATGCAGATGTCCAAGTCTTCTATGCCATAGCTCGCATGATTCAGGAGCCTCATGAATGAGAGCTTGAATTGGGTTAGATGCAAGCTTATACAAACTATCACATCTATTTCCAATAACACGAGCAAATTTGAAACTAGATTTCTTAGACCAAGCAAGTACTTCACCTTCAGAAAATGCTAATTGCAAACCCTTATCCTCTAAAGCAGAAATGGAAATAAGATTTCTTTTAATTCCAGGTACAAAAAGAATATCACCGAGTTGTAAGGAAATACCAGAATCTAGTTTTAAAGTAGTACTAGAACCTTTTACCGAATATCGAGCATCATCACCGATTAGCACATGAAGGTTGGTATCCTTTTCTATCAGATCTGAAAGATGCTCGCGGTAACCTAAAATGTTTGGAGGCTCCACTGTCAATTATCCAAGTATCACTGTCCGTAAGAACATTGCTCAATAGAACAGAGATAAGAAGATAGTCCTCATTTTGTTCAACGACTTCATTTAAATTGGCTTCCCTTTCCTTAGGATCATTCTGACAATCTCTAGCATATTGACCATACTAATCACATCTAAAACAACGAATGTGGGAGAAATCTCTTGACTTCTTTCTTGGATCGTAGGAAGAGGGTCTAAAATCTTTGCTTCTCTTTTCTTTCTTCCAATGCCCACCTTTCCTAGACTTAGCTGTGAGAACATGATTATCATCTTTGTGAGAGTTCTTGAGTTTTCCTCTTACCTCAATTCGAGATTCCTTTTCAATGCAATCAGATTGGAGACGCTCAAAGTTGGGTCGTTTAGCTCTTCCACCAATGCTACGAATGAATGGTTCCCATTCATCAGGTACACCATTTAATGCAATCATAACAAAATCTTTATCTGAAATTTGGCAATCAAGAGTACTTAGCTTATCCTTCAGTTCATTGATCTTCATGAAGTAGGCCACGATTGAGTCTTCTTCTTTCATTTTGATGTGGAGTAGCTGCTGCCTTAGAGCAAGACCCCTGCTAAGGTTGTTAACTTCATACATTCCTTCCAAGTGTTTGATCATTTCCCTGGCAGAAGCAAATTTTGATATGACAGTGACAAGATGGTTCTTGACTGATTCAATTATGATCTTCCTGGCCTTGAGAGAGTCTTTCTTGAACCGCTTCAGTTCTTTAGCATCTTCAGGAGGGGACAGCCTTTCTTCTTCTATGAATTTAAGCAATTCATTCTCTTCAAGAATCAATAGAATACAGACTTTCCATGGAGCAAAGTCAAGGGCTCCATCGAGTCTATCTTCAGCCCTCAAACCTGACATTTTAATCTGAAAACAAACAGCAACTAGATGCAACCAAATAATTTACTGAAATCTGAAGTTAGTAAAACCTTAGCTCTGATACCATGTTAGTTTTTGTGTCTCATACCAGAGATCAGACTTTCAGTATTTAATTTCAGATTAACATTAAGTAAATGATAAGCAAGTAAACGAAAGAGAGAAACCAAGTGCACAAGAGACCAACTCAATTACCCTAAGAAAACCTCCAAGGAAGAAAAACCCAGCACTAAAGACCCACAGGTAAGATTATGTATTCAATTCTGAATTGTAACAATACAATACTTAGCTCAAGTCATGTGACTCAGATCTAGGATCTTCAAACTGCACACTAGAATGAATCAGATCTGCCCTTTTAATACAGCAGGTCTGCACTTCTATATTCACCAAGTCTACACCATCTAGCAGTAATAAGGAACACCAAAATTGCTTTGTCTTCCTTGAATAAGTTCACCCAGTTCACCTCTTATTTTCGCACACCAAGGAGCAGATGGATTTCGCTGATTGTATGAATGAATTAAGTGATTTGAACTTGGCAAATGATCTTTATTTATATGTGCATATAACCTTTAAGTCGGCCTTAACTAAATATATATGTTTGGCACCAAAATGGTTTAGTGTGGCGTGTTCATTATCGGGCTGGCCCTGTTTAGGAGCACGCTACCCTCTTTGGCGTGAAGGGTCCAGCCCTACACGTTATGCTTTGGTAAAAGGGGGCCCAGTCCTTTAGGGATTCGGATGTTGCCTTAGGCAATCCGAATCCCCTTTTCTGAGCCTAGTTACAAACAATAATAAGGAATAGAATGATAGCATGATATGGTACCTGATTTGCATCGATTTAGTACCATATCAAATCACATGAAAGAGATGTTTGAACAGGTGCTAAATTCGTTAGCTATCAATTTTAATAGAATAATAGCATGATATGGTACTTTGGAGCTTAACAAGGACTGATATTGTGGATTTGGATCTAGATAATTTTTATTTAAATTTTTGACTATCATTCAAACTTTCAAAGATGGCCAGACCTGAGAGAAGCTTAGGGAGTTGAAGAGCTGCTAATTTCACTTGATGGAAACACATGTCACTAGCTGTAATGTTGGAAAGGAAAACTACTAAAATGATGGTTTCACATTTGAAACCATGTGAGTAATGCAAGAACAGCTGCAGAATTATTAAAATAAGGTTCAGTGGCAAATGGAAAGAGTATAAAAAATCCAACTCAAACAACAAAATGTTAGAACTAGGAACTGGTAAATTGGTAATAGACTTCAAAATATTAGAAGTAGAAGTTCTTTCACCGAGCTTTGTCAAACTCAAACAATAAAAGTTACTAACAATTCTAGTATTAGGAAGTGGAAATTGTTTCTGAATTTATCGATCCATGGTTGGTCTCTTACCTTACTCTTTTCATAAAATCAACAAAGTGAATTTATTGATCCATAAATTTAACAACAATCAGCAAAGTAAATTATCGATCCATGTTTGGCCTCTTTTGTTAGGTTTCTTTCGAATTTTTATAAAAGACAATGGCTTCAACAAGTAGAGGTGGCGGAAGTAATGTTGGTGGTAGAAAGAAGGATCCTCTATGGAAACATGGCACATTGGGTGCATTGCAAGGAGAGGTTATTTGTAACCATTGCACGAAATCTATGACCGGTGGCATACACCAACTCAAATATCACCTTGCACGGATCATTGGTCAGAATATTACGCCATGTGATAATTATCCTGATGAGGTTGAGAGAGGCAAAAGCAAGGCTTTCAGAATATGAGCTTAAAAAGGCAGAAAAAAGAGGACAGCAGAGGCAATGGCAACCCCAATGACAGATCTCAATTCGATGGGATCAAGAAGTATGGGGGAGGGCAGCAATATGTCTAGTTTTTTCATTCCCAGTAACAATCCTGTTGTGCAACCTGGATTGCAAGGTACTTCATGGAATAAGGAAGTGCATCAGCAAGCAAAGGTGGCATCTGCTAGATTTTGGTATTACAATAGAATTTCGTTTAGTATTGCTTCTAGTCCATATTGGGAGCAATTGGTCACTGCATTGACTGTGGCAGGTAAGGGGTTCAAGGCCCCAAGTCATTATGAGTTGAGTACGCCATTATTGCAAGATGAGGTCCAAAACACACAAGAAGTAGTGGAACAACAAAAGAGGATTTGAGAAAAGAATGGCTGCACCATTTTATCTGATGGGTGGACGGATGGCAAAAATAGGACACTCATCAACTTTCTAGTTGAAACTAAGTTGGGTGAAGAATGTGGTTGAAGTTGGAAGGGAAATCACAAAGTAAATCTACAACCACACATGGATCCTAGAGCTTATGAGACAACACACTGATGGTAAGGATCTTGTGTGTTCAGAAGTCACACATTTTGCCACTAATTTCCTCAACTTACAAAGCATATTAGGTGCATTGCCCAACCTGAAGAAGATGTTTGTGAGTGAAAGATGGTGGGAGAGTCCTTATTCTAGGAAGTCTTAAGCAGAGAAGGTCGTGACGACCATTTTTGATGATACATTTCCCAAACTCATGGAGGAGATCATCAATATAAGTTTTCAAACTCCGATTGATGACTTATTTTTAAATTTTCTAATATTACACTTTGCTGATTTTTGTTAAATTTTTCATATCTAGTTGTCAGAATTGTTGGTGAGGGGTTCTACGGATGGTGGATGGGGATAAAAACCCCATAGGGTATCCATATGAGGCCATTAATAAGGCCAAAGAAGCAATTCAACATTTGTATGGATCAGATAGGACCAAATATGAACCCAATATGTATTTTGAGCGATTATGTAATTGGGCTGGGCCCAAACTCATGTAGCGTGTGATAAAGGCAATCAAGCAATAACATCTTAATAGGTCAAGACCTATTTGGACGATATGCATAATATTATTATTAAATTAACAAGGCAGGCCGACTTGAGACTTGACACCACAAGTCAAGTATATAAGCAAGTCATTTGCATGGCATAATGGATCAATAACATACAAGGCGAATCATTCTGAAGGCTGTCAACACATGTAATCTGCTCTCCAACATTTGGCGATCTCTCTCTCTCTCTCCCTTGTGCGAACTTGCTCCTCATCCATTGTGTGAAGGTTGGCTGTTAGGTGATGCTATCAAGATCTTGCGAAGCTAATGAAGACTTGCCTTGAGCGAATTTGATGCTGATGATAAGGGCTGCAATCTCCATTATCATATAAAGAGGAATTCAGATCTGCTATCTTACTGGTTGAACAGCAATCTGAGATAAGCACACTTGCCTTGTAATTACCTACATTTAAGATAATACATATTGTACTTTGTGGCTGGGTTTTTCACCTCCAAGAGGGAGGTTTTCCCAGGGTATTGGTATGTCTTGTTTTGTGTTTTTATTGCTGTTACTGTTCTGTTATAACCTGATTATTTAAGATTAACATCTGATTGCTTAAAATTAACAGGCTTGTCTTATAATTCAAAGGTTTTAATAAAATATTCTAAAGACATTAAAATATACTATGCAAGTCTTTACATGAAGTAAAAAAACTTTGTTCTTTCAGGCAAACATGCCAACTTGGTCTAGACTAACCAATGGCAATCTGTTTAAAGCACTGTTCCTCATGGGACTTATCCCCCAAATAAAACCCGTGTCGCCGATACAGGGACATTTCCGAGACTTGGGAACTTGGGGAAAACGTTCCCCCACAGCACCAGCACCTCCACCGGGCCGCTTGCTATATGGCACGTGCCATTAGATACTGATTGCAACCTTTAACTTCAATGAAAACTAGTTTGCCTTTCAAGGGGCACTCACAGAGATATTATATTGCTGTCACCTCAATTTGTATATCAATGCCAGCCCCCTACAGCTACTCCATTGCTGTCCCCTTGTCCCCAAATTTAGGCACTTGGTCCCCCCATTCCAGAAACCCATAGCCGCATCCCCCTGTCAGGAAAATCCAACGATCGATGGATTGAAGGCAAGTGCTTCTGACAAAATATGAATGATGTGACATCTGTTGCATTGATGTAGAAGTGATACAGATAACAAATGACACTTCATCCATACTGTAGTTACTCTAACAATATCAACAACTCCCACCAGCCATTGATTGGGTTTATGATCTACAGTTGCTATTTAAAATGTTGTGCATTGAAAAACCTGCATTGGTTTTGGCATTCAAAGTTGTGCAGCATGTTTCTGCTTGACTGTGTGTCGATTTCACTTGGCTGTGCACCATGTATTTAGAGATGAGGCACTTGATTTGAGATGCACTGATTTTTATTGTCAAATGAAATACAGGATAGATGTCTTCCCTGGATTTCTTAAGCAGATCATCCTACTTGGCTGCATCACTGGTTGCTCTGAACTCTTCTTTCCTCCTATTGTTGTCAATCACACTGCCAATAGTGTCTGGGCAGTTAGCAAATTATATGATAACAGAAATCCTTGTTATAGTTGTATCCTGTAGATGTTGCACCGTAATTGTTCATGGCTTGTGCATCTTTATTCAACAGATGTTCACCATAGTTTTATAATCCTTTATGTTGAAATCAAATAGGAAGCTAATCATATGAATGCACCAGCATTTAAATCTCAGGCATATCCTACAGAATTTTGGAGACTTTCTTAATTTTATGAGCTCGGCAAGCGGTTAACAAATTCTTACATCATACATGAATCTGTGTTTTGGATTTCTGGTCATGCCATTTTGAAATGGCCATTATATTTCCTTCAAAACTTCATGGCCTATCTTCAAGTTACTTGTGACATTTAAACCCTTATATTCAAGTCTTTGCTTGTGCAATGGTCTTCAATGGTTGTTTTGTTCATCAAATTCACTTGCACCTATTTTCACGATAGTGCAATGTTAAATATAGCTGTCATTGTCTATTTGGTGGCTGTGCTTGTTGGCCTTGTGAATTTCAAACTTGCCCTTCACATTTTTAACCATAACTATAAGTGATGAATTCATGCCATTCGGCTTAATCATTCAAGATCATATTCAACTACCCCATATCATGTGGAGTGCGAGAATCAAACTACAATCACCATGCTGCACCCTTGTCCTTGTATCTGTCAATTTTGGAGCCACATGTATATGTAATATAGCAGAACCACCATTATTTTAGTAAATTCTGGACTCCCATAGTTGTTTGACATCCCAAATGAATCAAATTTTCAAACCTAGCAACTACGAGCAGAACCCTTATTCATATATTCACATACCCTAATTGAATGCGCCCATCAATGTGCCCGTTTCTCCACATCTCCAAGTAAACATGCTCGGTTCCTTCTAGAAGTGTCATCCAAGTTCAGCTTTAGGGTATCTCTAGTTGGCACTTACCAGCTTGTTATTTCTCCTCTTTTTCTTTTTGTTCCCATCCCTCTATCAAGGACACCCATTAAGGCCTCTTTCTAGTTTTGACATTATTTATGAAAGAATCAATTCCCTCACACTTTGAAAACAATTTCATGTACCTTTTCATGATGAAGCCCCTTCCCAAGAAAAAACCCTCCTGTCAACCCATATTTTTTGGCATACTAAAGCTGGGAGAGAACACTAAATCTGCTGGGGAGGGGTGATTAAGCCTTAATTGTCTATGCCAGGAGAAAGTTCTTCAAATCTGCCAGGCACCACAGGTATGATAAAATCTATTCAGCAGTTCACCCCATCTCTTATTTGTGTAGGGACAATGTAGTAAGAAATTGTTAGTCTATTTTTAAATTCTTCATTGCTTTTGGCAAAGGGGCTATATTTCATTGAGGCGCAATCTTATCATCTGCTGCCAACCAAAGAAAGGAATTTGCTTTTAGGAGACCATATTGATACAAAATCAAATTTAATGGGCTTCTTCCACCTGAATGTCATCCAAAGCTATTGCCACCTTGTAACATACTCCCTTGACTTGGATACCACCCAAATGAGTTTATATGTAATATTTAAGAAATGAGAAGGCATGATTGAGTTCTCCAACTTTTCTGCTGCATAGACAATCAAGGCTAGTCTAGTCCGAACTGGATCTCAATTCTAGTCTGGTCCGAACTGGATCCCGAATGCATCCAAAGCTATTGCCACCTTGTAACATACTTATTAGAATATTTAATTATATTTTAGTCACCTATATTTAGTTTCTTGTTTAATGGCCATTTAGCTTTTTAGTTAATTAGCTTTTAAGCTTTATTTAGCATTTAGCTTTTTCTTTTGAGTTAATTAGCTTTTAAGCTTTATTTAGCGTTTAGCTTTTTAGTAGTTCACTTTAAACGACTTGTTCTTAATTTAGAGCGTCGTCCTTGTAATCTCTTTATATACGCTTGTATATTGTTGAATAGATTATCCGATTATTGAATCATTCATTCAATTTATTTTTCATGGTATCAGAGCGGGTCGATGGGATTCTTTAAAGTTTGGCGAATTTTTTAATAAAAATTCATGGCCTTCTTTCTGGAAGATTTTCCAGATTTTTTTTTTTTTTTGTAAAAAAGCGATTTTGCTTTTTTGAAGGCTCTTTGAAGGTTTCGAGGGTTTCTGGGCGAATTCTTTGTGCTGGGCAATAGTTCATGTTTTTTTCGGGTTCTGGAGATTTTCGGGCCTGCAACCTGGAGGTTTTTTTGCAGATTGAAAAATTTTCCTAAGGTTTCTGCAATTTTCGACTAGGGTTTTGACCCTTCAATTCAAGTCAAAATTTTATTCTAGTTGTAGATTCTTGGTGGGTTTTTCGAGACCTCAACTGGGTCGTCGTCAATTTTTTTTGGGTGTATCGTTTTTCATGCCTCGATTTTTGAGCCATCGGATCTACATATTGTTTTCAAATTCTTGGTGGGTTTTTCGAGAGCTTTTCTGGGTTGGTCTCAGATTTTTTGGGTGCCTCATTTCCGCGCCTCGAATTTTGTGCCAGCAAATTTGCCTTGGAATTTAAAAACAGATCACAATTTCTGTTATTTCTGTGGACGTTGGGATTTTTGCTGTTTTTTTTTGGCACCATTTATGCTAAATTTCTGGGTTTCTTCCAAACCTCAAAATTCGCTCCTTGGAATTCGTACCAGAATTCTCCTCCAAGGTTTCAAATTTTTTGTGCAGCTGCTTCTATTCTGATTTTTGAATCAAATTCTTCTGTCTCATGCTTTCACTAGGTTGACCTCGTTCAACTTTCATTTTCGTGATGGCATCTTTGACCAACATCATGTTGGAACATAGTCAAAAGTTCAACAACTGCAACAACACTTGGAAACAATGCATATTCACGATATCTGAATATCGTTGCCTTGATCAGATTGATTTAGGCCAGACCTCGTCCTACAGGTCCCAGGGTTTTCACATTTTTTTTCCTCAAAAATTGTTCGCAGGGTTTAGAATTTTTTCCTTAAAAATTATTATCTGTCATTTGCAAACCACATGATGTCTGCTATTTTGCCGCATGAGGTTTGTTGTTTTACCACGTGATGTCTAGTATTTTACCACGTGATGTTGTCTGGTGTTTTCCTGCATGATGTCTGATGTTTTACCGCGTGATGTTTGGTGTCTTACCACGTGGTGTTTTGGGTCTTGCCATGCAAAGTTTCAGGGTTTTGTTCGATTTTTTCCACAAAAATCGTTTCAAGGGTTTTTACCATTTTTTTCCACCAAAATGATGATTTGTATCTTCAGTTTTGGAGGGTTTGCCGATTTTTCCTCAAAATCATGGTTTCAGGTTTCAGTTTGGTTACCCAACATCAAGTTGGATGGATTTTGGTATTCTTGGTCATTAACACTTTTCAGATCCAGGGAGGGTCTCCACCACAACAGAGAGTTCTCATTTGTGATCAAAAGACCTGCAGTGTCTTCTGTAGGGTAGTTAGTAGATAGAATGACCATTAAGGGAGGGTATTAGAATATTTAATTATATTTTAGTTACCTATATTTAGTTTCTTGTTTAATGGCCATTTAGCTTTTTAGTTAATTAGCTTTTAAGCTTTATTTAGCATTTAGCTTTTTCTTTTTATTTAATTAGCTTTAAGCTTTATTTAGCGTTTAGCTTTTTAGTAGTTCACTTTAAACGACTTGTTCTTAATTTAGAACGTCATCCTTGTAATCTCTTTATATACGCTTGTATATTGTTGAATAGATTATCCAATTATTGAATCATTCATTCAATTTATTTTTCAATACTCCCTTGACTTGGATCCCAGCCAAATGAGTTTATATGCAATATTTAAGAAATGAGAAGGCATGATTGAGTTCTCCAACTTTTCTGCTACAAGTTGTAGATCCATTGGCAATGTATTTATCCATCTCTACGTAGTGAGATCCACCTGCAACCAAACCAAATCTAGGTCTGGTCCGAATTGGATCTCAATTCTAGTCTGGTCCGCCTGTGGGTCCAAGCAAGGCACAATTCCAAATGAGCCTTATTCGTCCAAGGTGAACCTAAGTGCACCCAGGTTGAACCCATCAGTGCAGTGGTAGGTTTTTTTTTACTTTGATTGGGCACCCTAGAATTCTTCCTCAACGCAAACAAATTAATTTTAGTTCATTTCTATTGCAAACAACAAATATCATTCCAAGAGAGTGAACATTCATTTTTGCTTGTTCAATCAATGAAAAGTGTTGAAGATTGATCTTTGAAGGTCCTACAATGATTGCATTGTCATTCCAACCCTATTTACAAGTGTTCATTGGCTGCCAAGAAGATCATAGAGGGATATTTTTGCAAATAGGTAAATTTTTGTCAATCTTTTTCCTCCATCTTTTGTCAATTTCTACATATATGCATGGAAAGTAAGGATGTGGCAAATGTCCTAACTGTTGTATAACTTCTCCTATTTTTAGAGAGTTAATATCTTCTCCAACTAGATTTTTTGATTAATCTTTTAATTTTCTTCCATATTTTTTTGGGTCTAAAGCTTTCTCTTTATTTGATTGTGAATTCTATAAAAGGGTATGGGCCCTCATCCCACAATTCACTTACCAAAAAAAGATATAGGTAATTAGTAATCATAGGGAGAGAATAATGATGACACAAATAGACACAAAAATTATAGTCACGCTTCATTAAAACAAAAAATTAAAAAATGCCCCCAAGATTTGGCTCAAGTGGTGCGGCTGCCCACTCCAAGTGTGTGGTAGCTTGCCGACCTGAGTTCAAATACCATTCACCCGTCAATAGGGTGGTGCTCATATACTTATACATATACATATAGTACTTGAAAAACTAGTTTTGAAAAGATGTATAACAGTATAACAGTATAAGAATTAGATTTCAAATGAAACTATAGGAAATACCAAGATTACTTAGATTAGTAATACTAATTGCTAAATGCTAAATAAAATTTGACAAATGAAATTGTCAAATTTGAGATTTCTCATTTCTATCATATGAATATCGAAAAAGGAAAACAAAAATATGAATATCAGATGTCATTGCAAAGTCTATAATAATAAAGATGATTACATGATTCATCATTACAATGAGTAGCCAAATACAAATACCGAAATACGTGTAGTAATAGCATTATAAAAGAGACTAGAGTCAAAGACAAAATGACAAAACTCAAAATGTAGCTAATGGAGGCCTCTAATCATCTGCGAACTCCTCCTCACTGGAACTGCTGGACTCCTGAAGATCAAGGTCCCTCAAGCTCACACCAACTAGCCCTGCATCTGAAGTGGTAGGCTCATCCTCATCAATCTGTGAAGGCTCCTCTGGCTCTACATCCCATCATGTCGTTGGACTCTCCTTGTACACAAGTGTCTTGCGGTCCATGAGACGCAAAGCACTGTGTACAGCCACAAGCTTCTCTGCTCTCTTAGAGGTAAGTCTGTTCCTCTTAAGAGAGTGGATGAAGCTATATGTAGACCAGTTCCTCTCAGCAGCTGAAGAACTAGAAACCTGGGATAGCAGATGGATGGCTAGAGTGGTGGTCAAAGATTTTGGGCCATAACAATTCCACCATAAAAGTGGGTCCTCCTGTGCCATAGTGTCTATATCCATCTTTGCCGCATCTGAATAACCTCTAAGAGTGGCAAATCTTCCCCACTCAGTGCGCATTGTGCCGGCATCTCTGGAATCAAACATCTTCTCTATGCACCTAAAGAAACCCGCCTTCACCTCATCATCCTGAATCGATGTCAGCCTACCCAGTCTAGCCTTGTACCACTTAAGATTCAAGGCAAAGGCAGCCATATGCAAAGGAGTGTTCAACTTGTCCCATCTACGCTGAATGATAGGTTGGACTTCCTTGTTCCCCCACTTGAATGTGACGTGCCTTGTACTGATATTCGTGAAGCAAACTGTTTTAGAGGAGACTTAGGATCAAAATGACCCCTAGCATATGGTGCCAACAACTCTGAAGGGCAACCTGTACTAGCTAGTGCACTCACCATAGAACTAGATTGGACTCCAGGATCAGCCCCATGGTCACCCCCCTCATTTTCAGGTTCATATTCTGAATCATTCTCACTATGAGAATGGATTTCCATGTCATCTTCACTCATGCCTTGGGAGCTCATTGTCAAATTGACACTACATTTCACAAAATAAAAATAAAAATAAAATCATCCTAGTTTAACAATATATTTTTAAATTTTTTTCCTATTCATCTCAAAATGAGATTTGATGTTGAATCTTGAGGGAAAATTGATTCATCATTTTGCCCTCAAGATTCAACATCAAATCTCATTCTGAGTCTTGAGGGAATAGGGAAAAAAATCCAAAAATGACATAGAACAATGAAAATCAGAAAATAAAACAAGAAAAAGTTGAAAAACCCTACCTTGTGCTTGAAAAAGCTGTCCAAAATGTAGAAGAATCTTCTTCTTCCTCTTCTTGCTTCTAGCAACTCCTATCACACTTGCAATCACTTTTCTCACCCCTTCAATCACTCTTCTTCAAGTTTTTAACTTTTTCCTCCTCTTCAGCTTGCTGGAAAAAAAATCAGTTTTCCAAAATGAGAGTAAAATCTAAAAGAAACATGCTTTTGTGTTGTTTTGGGGGGTAGGGTGGGGCCCACGTCCAATTAGGGTTACCCCTTAACCCCCCCAAAAAGCACATGTTTTTTAAAAATTGCTTTTTCCGAGTGCTTTTGACGTGGGAACGCGGGAGACGCCCAAACGTCTCCACGTCCCGGTGGCGTTTGGGTGGCGGTGGCGGGACGGCGGGGGACATCGCGTCCCCGTCCCCCCGTCCCCGAGACGTTTCTGACAGGGGGACGCGCCCAAAAAGGGGGGGGACGCGTCCCCGTGGAACACTGATTAGAATCCTTTAGTGGTCCAATAGTATTAGTTTGGCAGCAAGTGGTTTTATCCACAACTTTAGTGGATGTCACCCTGCATCTATATGAACTTCTATGGCAATGAATATCAAGAATCGAGGTGCTAACAAATATGAAACCAATTTTCTGTAAAAATCCAAAGGAAGACATCAGCTTTTCTGTTTGGCTAAATAGAGAAGATGGAGCTAAGAGTCCTTAATAAGTGGTCCAATAGGATTAGTTTGGCACATAGTGGTTTTATACATTACTTAAGTGGATGTTACCCTGCACCTACTTCAACTCCTGAAAATGTAGAAATAAGAGTCGGGATGTTTATGGAAACCATGAAACTGAATTTCTTTAAAATTCCAAAGAAAGACAGAAGAAAGCAAATCTAACTCCTCCAATTCAACTTTTGCTTCAACTTATTAGTTGGTATAATATGTGTTAGCTTGGATTGCTTGATTTATCCCTTTTTCCTTCAAAATTTTAAAAAGAGAAATAGAAATATATAGCTCATTATTTTTTCCACCAAAATTTTATAGTGTATGCATCTTCACAAAGTTTTATTCTATCTTATACGTCATCTTGCTCTAGGAATACAAAAAAACACATGAAGAATACATATTTACAACACACACTAGCGCACATCAAACCACCTTATACTTTGATTATAGATGATAATCATTATAATCAATTGACAAGTCTGATGTTTATTTAAAGTATATTGTGGAGTGTTCCGCATTTGGTGGTTTTTCTGCTCAAAGACCAAATAGATAGTCATAAATCATTTTCTAGGACTCTACATTGGTCATTGTCCCTCAATTAAATCATCATATTGTATGAAGGTGTATCCTTCTTTCATAACATATATTTTTATTTTGTTCTCTTTCTATTTAGGATGCTATCCTTGGTTTATATCATTCAATTTAACTATTTGAAACACTAAAACATTTGATTTCATTAGCATCCCAATCATGGTGTGAAAGCATTTGTTCCTACTTTCTCAGTAAAATGAGGGATTAAGGGCCTGATAGTGTCTAGGACACAGACAATGTCCCATTCCCCAAGCAAGTGTCACATGCACTTTCCTGTGTATAGAGAGAGTAACCCTAGTGGATGAAAGTAAACTATTTAGTTGAAAATAGCATTTGTCAATAATGTGCATTACAATGGATGATACACATCATTATAAGGAACAAGAGGTGGAACCTACCAAGGCAACACTACCACACTAACAAAGAATGTTGTTATAATTAATTTATCATTTTATTTATGTGGTGGCAACTGGAATTTATTCACCAATGAAACTTATCATAATCAACCAAGATTAGATTCATTTAGAAAACCATCTACATCTACATCTATATAGAAGGAGTTTCTCAACCACAGCAAATTGATAATTGTATTATTTGGATAATAATATAGTGACTACTCAGGGATGAGGGCAATAACCTATCGCGGCTAGTTTTTCTTATCACCTTTACTCCCAAGTTGGTTCTAGTATTTTTATTTTAATGCTCTGGTGGCATTGTGTCTTCAATGACTTGGTACTGTAGCTAAATACATTTTCAATGTAAATTTGAAAATTTCAGCTAGAGTCTGTGTTTGTCCTTCCTGATTAATAAACAAACATAATTGTGACTTTCTAATATCCATGGACAAAGGCAACTTTGCCTCCATACCATGATTGATCTGCAAGAACCAGCTTCTGCTAAAGTGCAATCAATTAATTTGACAAAGAAAATTTTAAGGCATTTAAAATATCCACGTTCCCCAGATTTAATTATCACTAGTCTACTCCAAACAATACCACAAGTTGTCAAAATTCTTACACATTATTTTTCGCCACAAAACTAGATCAAAATTTTATTAAAAAAATATTTTCTTAATGAAAAGAGAATAGAAATGAAAATTACAAGCTGTCAAATACTTAGCATTTTCACCATCTCATAGAATGTGACCATTTTGTACTTACCCTTCGATCATTCTTTGCAAGAGATTGGCGATGGAAAAAGCGATGGCAGAATATTATAGCTGTAGCAATTGTCACCTGAGGCCTGCAGAAATAATAAATCAGAGATCTTTCTCTTGCACCAATACTAGATATTTCATGTATGAAGAAGATAAAACCCAGCAGAAACATTCTATAAACAGGAAAAAGAGATTTAAAATGTCCAATAAGGCAGGAAAATAACATTTAAAAAAATTAACAAGAAAGAAAATTAAAATGACTTTATTCATATATAGCGTGAAACAGAGTGTGGCATTTGGAGAGAATGGAAAAATGTGATTTTATTATATGTTTATGATCTTATAAAATACACAGTTCTGCGTCCTATGTCATGAATGCAAAAATGTGATTTAGAGAGAATGGAAAAATGTGATTTTATTATATGTTTATCATCTTATAAAATACACAGTTCTGTGTCCTATGTCATGAGGTTGTAACTATCCAACCAATACATAAAATGAAGATGCCATTATAGTCACAAAATAACAATTAGTTATTATCAATACATCAAATATCAAATAACAAACCAAATGTTGGAGCTTGCACTCAACTTACTCCAACAAAAAATAGCTAAAATATATATTTAGAAATCACTCCAAAAATCCTGCTTTGGTAACGAAGTCAAAAAAACTTCTAGAGACAACTCTCACCATTTTCATCTCTTAGAGAAAACTCCCTCCTCAACTAAACACAACTCCCATTTGCAATCACAGAATACCAACTCTCATTAAAATGACTATTATAGACATGATCAAAACTCTTAATGCACACACTAAGATTCATCACCCCTGCATCCTTCAAGTAAGAGCTGCATGTATTCACTACAAATTCATTGAATATCATTTTTGGTTCAATCCCTATGCATGTGAACCTGACATCACCATATTAACTCTTGCATAGTTGATTCCACAAGTCAATCGCTAACTCATACTTTAATCTACTACACATGGTCGAAACTAGATAACACAAATGGAATGAGGCTCAAACATAGGATTGATGAATGACCAGCCACTCCACCCATCCATTCTTACACCAGATATCTTACAAAGATAAACATGGTTCACATCTGCACATGGTGATGTCAAGTTAAACATCAACACCAATCTGACAATTATCACCTTTTCATTCTCCAAATCACTCTAGCATAACCCATATTCTATAAATTAACATACATAAATCTTGCTATCGAGGAGTAAAATCTTTCTTTGCAATTTTTGAACCTTGTCTAGCATTTGTTTATAACAAGCATTCTGTACCTAGAGTTGTACCAACTAATTCCAATAAAGAACAAACCATTAATCAATTGGAACTAGGAGCAATGCCACTGCAGCTTAATTAACTTGACTGGAACCTTTCATATAATCACTATTTATTTATAGGAAAAAAACTCAGCAAGTAACTCATTTGCCAACAAGTACTTGCATTCAATTTGTGTCCAGCAAGTTACTTGGCACCATATCATGGGCAAGTTTCCACCAAGTAATTCACCCAAAAAATCACCAAACTTCGCGAGTACGTGTTGAAACTCACTTCACAAAGACAAATATCAGTATGCCCCACAAAACACTCAAGATGCTTCACTTTTTGCACCTTCTCCTTTGAGATTTTGACTTAACAAATCATTGAGAAACTGTGTTTGTTTGCCACTGATATTAAGCGATTAGAGTGACCATGAATTGTGTTGGTGAATTTATTAACTGCATTAAAAAGATATGTAACATTTTTTCTGTCTCCTAAGTTTTCCTTCCATTCTAGCAGGCTAGGGTTTACAATTTTTTATTCTATTTCAGATTTTGTATTATTTTCTGTTGTTTGTAACTAGGTTAATATATGGGTTCGGATTGCCTTAAGGCAACATCCGAACCCATTTAGGACTGGGCCCTATCATAAAGGGTAACGTGCCCCCAAGATTAAGCCCAGCCCTATGCTTGCACGCCATCCTAAAACCCCACGCCACAATAACAATATTGGTGCCAAAAAGGAAGGAGGCCGACTTGCATCAATAAAGGTTAAGACACATATAAATAAAGATACTTTGCAAAGACAATATCATCAAGCATTAAGCGAATCAGCTCTGCATGAAAAGTGCGAATTTACACTAGGAAGGTGCAAAATTGTCTAGACTTATGCGAACTTGTTCTAGAGGACAAAGGCAATCTTTGGTGCAGACTTGAAGAGCTTAGAAGTGCAGATCTGTCATACAAGAAGGATTCAGATCTGTCAAGGAAGCTAAGTATTGTACTTGTGTTATTAAGGGAGAATATATAATCTGACCTGTGGGTCTTTAATGCTGGGTTTTTCCTCCTTGGAGGTTTTCCCAGGGTATTTGTGTTTGTCTCTTGTTTACTTCCTCCATTTCTAAGTTTACTGAATTATGATTTAGTTAATGTTACAAATCTGATTACAAACTAGGGCATAATTAAAGGACATAAATCTGATTACTAATCTAGGGCACAAAAAATTACATGGTATCAGAGCTAAGGTGTCACTAACTTCCGATTTTAGTAAATCATTTGTTGCATATAGCTGCTGTTTGTTTTCAGATTAAAATGTCAGGTTTGAGGGCTGAAGATAGACTTGATGGAGCCCTTGATTATGCTGCTTGGAAAGTCTGTATACTATTGATCCTTGAAGAGAATGATCTGTTGAAATTCGTAGAAGAAGAAAGGCTGTCTCCTCCAGAAGATGTTGAAGAGCTGAAACAGTTCAAGAAAGATTCCCTCAAGGCTAGGAAGATCATAATTGAGTCCGTCAAGAATCATCTTGTCACTGTCATATCAAAGTTTGTGTCTGCCAGGGAAATGATCAAACACTTGGAAGGGATGTATGAAGTCAACAACCTCAGCAGGGCTCTTGCTCTAAGACAGCAGCTTCTTCACATGAAAATGAAAGAAGACGACTCAATCATAGCCTACTTCATGAAGATCAATGAACTAAAGGACAAGCTAAGTACTCTTGATTGCCAAATCTCGGATAAAGATCTTGTTATGATTGCATTAAATGGTCTACCTGATGAATGGGAACCATTCATTCATAGCATTGGTGGAAGAGCCGATCGTCCCAACTTTGAGCGTCTTCAATCTGATTGCATCAAAGAGGAATCTCGAATTGAGGTAAGAGGAAAACTCAAGAACTCTCACAAAGATAATCATGTTCTCTTGGCTAAATCTAGGAAAGGTGGACATTGGAAGAAAGAAAAGAGAAGCAAAGATTTTAGATCCTCCTCCTATGATCCAAGGAAGAAGTCATGAGATTCCTCTCACATTCGTTGCTTCAAATGTGATAAGTATGGTCACTATGCCAGAGATTGTCAGAATGATCCAAAGGAAAGGGAATCAATTTAAATAAATTGCCGAACAAAGTGAAGATTATCTTCTTATCTCTGCTCTATCCAGCAATGTTCCTACGGCCAGCAATACGTGGATACTTGACAGTGGTGCCTCCAGACACATCTCAGGTTTTCGTGAGCATCTCTCAGATCTGATTGAAAAGGACACCAACCTTCATGTGGTAATCGGTGATGATGCTCGATGCTCGGTAAAAGGTTCAGGTACTACCTCTTTAAAACTAGATTCTGGTATTTCCTTACAACTCTGTGATATTCTCTTTGTACCTGGTATTAAAAGAAATCTTATTTCCATTTCTGCTTTAGAAGATAAGGGTTTGCAAATAGCATTTTCTGAAGGCAAAGTACTCGCTTGGTCTAAGAAATCTAATTTCAAAACTGCTCGTATTATTGGAAATAAATGTGATAGTTTATATAAGCTTGCAGCTAATCCAATTCAAGCTCTCATTCATGAGGCCCCTGAATCATGCGAGCTATGGCATAGAAGACATGGACATCTACACTTTCAAGCTCTTCCCACTCTCGGTAAAATGGTTAAAGGTATGCCTAAACTCAGTTTATCTCATGATGATGCTTGTAAAGGTTCTGCAATGGGTAAGAATGTAAAGAATCCTTTTCATAAAAGCGATAGTAGGACTAAAGAAAAGTTAGAAATTATTCATTCAAATTTATGTGGTCCTATGTTTGTAGCATCTCCTAGCTGTTTCCTATATTATGTTATCTTCATAGATGATTTCTCTAGGAAAACATGGATCTACTTTCTTAAATCTAAAGAGTCTGAAGAAGTCCTAAACAGATTTAAAGAATTCAAAGCCTTAGTTGAAAATACTACAAGAAATCGAATTAAATGTTTGAGGTTTGACAATGTTATCGGGAAAAAGTGTATAATTTAGTAATGTTTATTATGGATAGTTAGTTAGCCGACGGGTAGGTAGTTGGAGTCGCAACGGTTGTGTCGCACCCCTTCGGCTGTCATATATTGTACCACCTCCGGGTGTTGGAGGACATGTAACATTGACGACAGATTATAATATGAACATCCTTTGACATTAATGGCAAGCTTATTCTGGTACTTCTTTTGTATTGGCATTGTGCATTACTGTTCGATTACTGTATTCTTCCTGTTTACCCAGTGAGGCAAACATTTGGCGCCGCTGCCTAGACGAACTCGGGAACGGAAGACACGGATGGCGCACAGACACAATGGGCCTACCCGTTGGTGAAGTAAACCCGGAGGCCGACGACGCGCGGACAGAACTTTATATAGGAGAAGACACGGCAACGCGAGAATTTTCAATTTTGCTCCAGGTAGCCATTCAGACATACGTTCAACGAGAAGCGGCGGAGGTAGAAATCCCACCAAGTGCCGTGTGACAGCACTGGAGGTTAGCCCGGCAGTAAACCGGTTGATGAACCACCTCCCCCGGTTGCTTGCAGAGGCATCGCTGGCACAACAGGCCCTCCTGGAGGAGATTGCCCAAGAAGAGCGACGACAACAAATCCTGCAATGCTACGAAGAGAACAGCCGACGGGAAACGGAATGAGATGGCGCCAGGCCAGGAGGAAATTGAACCTTTGACTTATGCCCAATAGACTAAATAAGGACAAAAATAAAAAGATACAGAGTGACGAATGGGAAGTGGCACAAACCGCGTTGAATCTCAGACAGCAGATAGAACGAAGGCGTAGGCTAAGGCAGCTTGCCGAGGGACGATCGGCCGAGGGGTTGCCCGAAGGGAACCCAGGAGGTGTCACGGAGGTTGCGGAGGCAGAGATAGACGGAGAGAACTACACTGTCTACACTGTTGTAGGGCTACCAGAAGGAGTCACGGAGGGTGCCGAAGGAGAACTCTACAGTTCGCCAAAATACCACCATAGGGTAAGAAGCCGCAAAGAGTTGGTGGAACAAACAAGGCGAAGTCTAAACCTGATCGACGCTACCAGAGACTTGCTAAAGAATTTGTCCATTTCAGAGGACAACCGGAGGGAGACACCGGAAGGTGACGGTACGACCGAAGGTGCCGAGGGAGCACAAGGGTACTGTACTGGAGGCAATTTGTTTGGTTCGGTGTCAGCAACTTTTTCCGGAGGACCCACGAGTGGAGGTTCAATTGCAGGAGGCGGAGGATCGCTAGGTACAAGCACACAAGGAATTAGAGGAGCGAGACCCAGTGGTGGGATGGCGAGTAAACAAAAATTGCCAAAGTTCACAGAGGATAGCAAAGATGATCCTGCACGGCATTGCTGTACATGCGAAACCATCTGGACAGCCAACGGGGTGACTGACCAGGATGAATGGATGAAGCAGTTCCCCGCCACACTGAGAGGAGTGGCTATTGACTGGTATTCAGACTTGGATAAAACCGGGGTAACTACGTGGGATGAACTGAAGAAAGCATTCGAGAAGGAATTTCGGCTTCTCCGAGATGATAATGAGATAGTCTCTGAAATCTATGGAACAAAGCAAGGAAAGAAGGAGACCGTACGGGCGTATGGCCGCCGGCTGAAGGAATTAGTCGGAAAGATGGAAAGCCAACCGGCTGATGGCTTAAAAAAGCGGTGGTTTGTCGAGGGTTTGAACCCTAAGCTACGACGAAAGATGAAAATCATGCCTCCGACATCCTACGATGATGCATACAATCGGGCCATGGACTTGGAAAGTGAAAATAAGACGGCCAAAAAGAAGAAGAATAGATCTTCGTCATCCTCTGAAGATGATACGTCGGAAGAGGAGAGTAGCAGTGATGAGAAGCCGAAGAAGAAAGTCACGGCCCTTCAGAAGGATATGGAACGGATGTTAAAAGAGTTTAAGACAATGAAGGGGACCACAAGCAAGGAGGACGAACTGTGGTGCATGGATTGTAAGGAGAGCGGCCACACAAAGGGTGCCTGTCCCAAGAAGGCATTCTGTGACATCTGCCAGATCATGGGACATTCTACGAAGGAATGCCCATACAATCTGAAGGCACGTAACCAGCAAGTGCTCTTTGCCCAGGAGCAGCCCTCCACATCGGATTCAAACAATAATGCATCTTCCGAAGGCTACCGAGGAAACCGACGAGGCGGACGGGGGAATAATAATAATTCCACCAGAAACAGGGTCGAATACGATGCGAAGGGACGCCCGATTATCCAATGTAGGGCCTGTAATCAGTGGGGGCACTTCGCTCGTGATTGCACGAAGGAAGCCACCCCTCAGCACCTCTGCCGTTGGTGTGGGCCAGGCGACCATGAGGACGCAAATTGCCCACAGGCAGGGGTTAATCTCCTCAACATTGAGAAGGCTGAGAAGACTCGTGAGAAAGAAGTACTGGCGATCACCTGCGCCCAGATGAAAAAAGCCACTTATCCCGACCCCCGTACGGAGAAGGAGAGATTACGAGAGGCAAAGGCCAATATTGAACGTGAGATGACGACCGAACGACGAGACAACGAGGTGGCGAGTACATCATCCCGTACGGAAGCGAAAAATAACATCATTGGGCAAATCTTGCAAATGGAGGTGCCGATAAAGGTAAAAGACCTTCTAGACTCTATGCCACAATTGAGGACTGCCATCCTCACCAATGCGCAAAGCACCGCAGCGTCGAGTGCACCACAGGTACGGGTTCCCGCCACCGCATCGTCGAGTGCACCACAGGTAGGGGTTCCCGCCACCGCTTCGAAGAGTACACCACAGGTGGACGTTTCCGTCAGCCCTTCGACTGACCCGATGTTACTAGCCTTGAGCAGTGGTAGACACCCAGCTGTGGTAGAACTGGGTATCCGTGGGACCATTCTGAAGGACACCATTGTGGACGGTGGATCTGGGGTGAATGTACTACCAGAAGAAACATGGAAGCGGCTAGGGAAGCCCACCCTATGGCCACCCACATTCAACCTAGTGGGAGCGGACCAACACGGCATTAAGCCACTCGGCCTGTTGATGGCCCAGCAAGTGACAATTGGTACACAACCATTCTTGTTAGATTTCGTGGTTATTCCCTCGAAGAAGAAAGGCTATGACGCCATCCTGGGGAGAGCGTGGTTGATCAACGCGAGGGTAAACCACAACTGGAAGAAAAATACACTTTCCATGGAGAAGGGAGGGCGGAAATATACCATTGACCTACACACCCAAGATGTCGGCGAAGAGCTCACCTCTTCAGACTCGAACTCAGAGGACTCTAATAAAAGGGAAGGGGGTCCCGATGAAAGCAAGGGCAAGAACGCGATGGAGCCGAACAGTGAAGGGGTACTCAAATTGGAGGGATGTTCTGAAGATGAGGTATGCTCACTTAACGGGCTCTTCCACTGGCAAATGGAGGATTACGAAATGTTCCAAAGCTACAGGCTCGAAGTAGAGGAACCAAAGCAACCGACAGAGGTGTACCTGCCGGAATACAAAGAATATTGGAAGGGAGACACCCCAAACCCTGGCGACGCAGATAATCCGAAGAGTGTCGGCAACGATTGGAACCCTGTGTGGAAGGCCGTAGCCTTCAAAATCTTTATTATTCTTCTTCTTCTTATGTATGGGAAGGAGATTGTGGTCCCTGTAGAATTTGTGGTTCCAGGTCTTCCGATGGCCATTGAAAATAGATTGGCCACCAACGGGTACAAATTGAAACCCTACCACGCGAAGCGCACAGGGGACCCGAGAGGCTGGACAGACACCCGAGAGCCCAGAGGGGGACCCGAGAGGATGGAGGGGGACTCGAGAGGCCAGGCAGGCAACTCAAGAGGCACAGGACCACAACAGGCAACTCTCAGGCGAGGACAATCGAGAAGGATGAAGAGCGATCCCAGAGACAGGGGACCCGAGCCGAAGACTCTCTAGACAACTTAGAAGAAGAAGAAAAAAAAAAAAAAATCGCACGGTCGTACGACAGCGACCGTACGGAAAAAAAAAGAGCCAAAAAAAATCGTATGGCCGTACAGGTCAGCTGCCCGTATGGAAAAAAAAAAAAAAAAAGAAGAAAGCCACGGTGGAACCACCGTGCGGTGGCAACACCGACGGTGCGGCCACCGGCGGTGGAACCACCGTGCGGTGGCACCACCGTACGGTGGCACCACCGTACGGTGGGACCACCGTGCGGTGGAACCATCGTACGGTGGGACGCCCACCACCGTGCGGTGGAAACCACTGCTGTCGCGGAGCACAAAGACATAAACGTAGCCCCCGCACAAACAAACACAGTCGTACAGTGGAGGGTGTTGACCGCACGATTGGAGGTGCTAGTGCTGTTGTTGACCGTACAGGGAGGTTGTATGGCCGGGGTGCCATCGGGGACATTACAGTGCCTAAAAAAAAAACGACGACGGCCAGATTTAAAATGATTTGCTGGAGTCTGGAGCCTAGACACTGAAAATATTGGAGTGTAGAAGAAGGGTTTTGACATCATAAAATATCACAGAAATGATGCGCGCCATGGACTTTCGTGGGGTCCTGAAGGTTGTAAATTAGAAAATTTGAAAAAATATATATACGAAAATTTGAAAAAAAAAAGTATATATAAACAAAAAAATGAAAAAAAAAAAAAAAAAAAAAAAACCACCGTACGGTGGACACGTGGCACCACAAACGGTGGGTACCACCGTGCGGTGGAAACCACCGACGGTGGAAGCCACTGTGCGGTGGCACCACCGAAGGTGGAATCCACCGACGGTGGAAGCCACCGTGCGGTGGAACCACCGGCGGTGGAAGCCACCGTGCGGTGGAACCACCGGCGGTGGAAGCCACCGAAGGCCTGCGGGAGTATAAAGGGCGCCAAACGGAAGAATAAAACACACGCCACACGCCACCACGCGGTAATAAAACACACCGAAGGGAAACAAGGATGCCGCGCATACCGAAGGGAAAAGCAAAGCAGTCGCTGAACCCCGCACAACCACGCCACCACGCAACGCCGCACACCGTCGAGGAGAGGTAGAAGCTACCACGGCGAGGAAGGGAAAGAAGGAGATGCCGCGGGGGGGGATGAAGGAGGCACCGCGCTAAACCGCCGAAGGGAAAAGAAGACGCAGCCGAAGGGAAAGGAAGGGCAACGCACAAAACGCCGGGGATAGAAAAGCCATGCACCGCACGAAGGAACACCACCGCCAACCCCCGCCGAACAGCGCGAAAAGAAGGAAGCTACCGTGCGGTGGAAGGAAGGAAGTTGAATTTTGTGCGAACACCGTGCGGTCAATAAAAACGCACCGCACACAGGCATATCACTGTGTCTACCGCACGCCCAACACACAGGCAAATCACCTCCGCACAGTCTTAGCTGCCCGGAGGCAGTTAGCCGTTTTTTTGCAACGCGACAGCTAAAATCAAGAATCAGTTACAAGGAAACTAATGGAGTCTGCAGGAAAGAGGAATTGGAAAAAACAGTTGCAGGATAGCAGCCATAGGAAGCCGGATGCACGTATTCTTCCTTCAGGTGTTCGAATAGCAGGTGGCACAATGGAAGCCAGGCCGAAGAAAAAGACACCACAGCAGCCCACTGCACGAGGGAAGAACACCTTCACTTCACAGAATATCACCTTTGAGGGATTGAATGGGGTGGAATGTCGGAAATGGTGGCAAGAAACGCCGGATGATAATTTGGTGAAGACAAGTCTTCGCAAAGCAGGGGTAGAATGGGCTATCCGGATGCCTGTGTTCGCCATTCGCGAGTACGTGGGAGCATTGCGATATATGGTTGATACCTTTGATAGCCACTCACGGACGAGCACATTTGAGTACCTTGGGAAGGATATCACCATATCCTTCAAACCTGCAGATTTCACGAAAGTATTTGACATCCCAGGCATACATGGCAAGAAAGTGGACTTGAAGGCCAAGAAGATGACACGGGAAGAAAAGGAACATTGGATTACGCGAGTGTCCCGCAACTTGACCCCAGCAGAGTTGGCGAGCATCGTAGACGCCACGAAGGGTCGTGGGATGCGTAGGTCCTTTGTCGCAGAGGGTCATTGGCGGTGCATAATGGACGTCATCAAAAGCAGGTTGACAGGGTCGGGTAGGGCATCCGACATCGCTCTGCCACAGATCGTATTGATGAACGGGTTACTGAACGGTGTCGTGTATGATTGGGCTACCCTTGTTATCCGAGCGGATGTGCGCATTCTTGATGATGGAGCAGTGCACCTTTTACATGCCCCACTATGCCATTGGACTGTTCTTGGAGGCTACGTGGGAAGCAGTGCCAGAGGCTGAGTTGGAGGTACGACCACAGGGACCTTTGGCGGAGGGTGAGCCTCCTATCATGCATTGGCGACACCTTGACATTGGCCACTCTTCCGCGAAGCGGAAAAGGATATTAGAGACCACCTCAGCAAAACCTGATAGTGGGCGAGAAATTTCTAGCAGTGCAGAGGATTCGGAGGATGAGGAGGATGAGGATGACAATAGCAGTCGGGCCACAGACGAGGGGAGGATGGAGCCCGCCGGAGAGCGAGTGCTATTTGCACCACCCACACTCCCACTTGGCACACTTGTGGGGTCATCAGCGGGCAGTACTTCGATTCCGGCATTTGGGCAGAGCCGCACGCCCGTTACACTCGGGCCCATGCAGCCGGTCGCATCACCTTCCGCCATACCACCGCAGCAGGCTTGTGCACCAGCCGCAGGACCGACTCCCGCAGAGGCATGTACTGACAGCAGGGCGGAGTTGTGTGGTCCACCGCAGGGAGGCGTGGCAGGGGAGATGGTTGAGACGGAGCCTCAGGTGCGACTGGACGTTGTGGGATCCGACGCAGTGGTGACGGTTGCTGCCTCCTTGTTGGAGGAGCCCATCGCAGGACATGTTTCCGAGGGGGAGAGAGGGTCGAAGGTATTGAGTGCAGCTCCATCGGTGGCCGCTATGGGGAGTTGGTTGACCCGGAGATTCCAGATGACAATGATGCCACCCGTAGGAGTAGCTGTATTCTCACCTCGACGAGGGCCTCCCACTGAGGTGGTGGATCTAGAGGATTCCTCGGCGGAGACGCAGGCACCAGCAGAGGGACAGGTGACTGGAGAGGGTGTTCCTACCGGCCCAGAGCAGGCGACTGCTACACTTGAGGGGGCGGGGGAGACACCATTGTGCCAGCAGGAGGCAGCAGGTGTGGTCCCTGAGGAGACTTTTGACTTACCACGTGGGCTTCCTGTACCTACATCGGGGCTGGATGGAGAGGATATTGAGGTTTACTTGGCAGATATGGTGACGAGGGGTCGGCGAGTGGTGGCCGCGGCTCAGACAAGAGCTCTACAGCAGGTTGTGGAGGAATTAGAGCAGGTCCTCCAGTTTATGCGAGACGGCTGTCCCGCAGCTTTCACTTCATGTTTTGAGGCACGAGGGTGGCCAGTTATCCAGACGGATGCGATGTTGGAGGCTTGGAGTGTGCCTCAGCCCGTCGTGGAGAGTAGGGTGACGACTCTCGTCCGGGAGATTGAACAGGTTTACAAGGAGGCCTACTATGCCTTACGCCAAACGCAACATGAGTCTGCGGTTCGCGAGGCTGCTCGAGTTGAGTTAGAGCAGGTCATGGCCAGACAACAAGCCTCGTGGGCAGCCGAGCGATCAGAGTTGGTAGCACAGCTTGAGACCGCCCGCGCAGAGAAGGTTGCGGTGGACACCCGTCTTTCGGAGGAGCAGAGTGCGCGGAGTCTCGTCCAGCAGGAGTTAGATGTTGCTCAGGCTCAGTTGGTTCGCATGACAGAGTCCGCCGATACCAAGGAGAAGGAGCTACTGGAGGCTGCGCTTATGGTGAAGACGGCCTTAGAGAAGGTGTTGGTGGCAGAGCGGGATGTGGCAACACGCACCCAGCAGGTCTATGAGCTCCGCGCCCGCCTGGCGGCCCAGACACCCACATCTCAGCCTTCGACTTCAAGGACGCTTCCTCAGCCCCCTCCTTGACTTTATCTTGGTTGTATATCTATATTACATTGTCCCCATTTTGTTGTTAGTCGTCGAAGACGACTTCTTTTTGGGGGGGATGATGTTATCGGGAAAAAGTGTATAATTTAGTAATGTTAATTATGGATAGTTAGTTAGCCGACAGGTAGGTAGTTGGAGTCGCGACGGTTGTGTCGCACCCCTTCGGCTGTCATATATTGTACCACCTCCGGGTGTTGGAGGACATGTAACATTGACGACAGATTATAATATGAACATCCTTTGACATTAATGGCAAGCTTATTCTGGTACTTCTTTTGTATTGGCATTGTGCATTACTGTTCGATTACTGTATTCTTCCTGTTTACCCAGTGAGGTAAACAGACAATGGAGGTGAATACACCTCAGGTAGTTTCTATGACTTTTGTGTTAAAGCAGGAATTAAGAGGGAGTTTTGTGTTCCCTACAATCCTCCGCAAAATGGAGTTGTTGAAAGAAAGAACAGGACCATTGTTGAAGCTGCAAGAGCCATGATCCATGATCAAGACCTGCAACCTTTTCTATGGGCGGAAGCATCCCAAAAAGCAGTTTATATTCAGAATAGATGTCCTCATCGCGCCCTAAAGGATGCGACTCCTGAAGAAGCCTTTACAGGAATCAAACCTGACATCAGCCACCTAAGGATATTCGGGAGCCCAGTGTATGTTCATGTGCCTAAAGAAAAATGAACCAAGTTGGATCCATCTGGAAAGAAAGGCATCTTAGTGGGATACAGCGAATCTTCTAAAGCCTTCAGGATCTACATTTCAGGTCAAAGGTATGTTGAGGTAAGTAAAGATGTAACTTTTGAAGAAGATATTGCTTTCAAAAGATCTAAAGGTTCATTATCCAACAATAATGATATGGTGATTAAAAATCAAGATTCAATAGTTGATGCTAACCCTGAGATACAGGAGGAATCTACTGACCTTCCGAATCAGGAAGTTCAGAATGACCCAACAGAACCTATGCACTCTACCGATATACCTCAGGATATTGTGGTCTGCAAGAAGAGACCACTTTGGGTTAGAAACACGATTCAAGATGCTGAAGGATTTGTTGCTCCCAGAGGAACCTTTAGAGATAGCAAGAGATCCCAAAATCACGCCAACTACATTTATGTGATGTGTAATATCATTGAATCTGAACCTCACAATGTCGAAGAAGCTATGTCCCATCATGCTTGGAAATTAGCCATGGATGAAGAGTATGGGACTATCATCAAGAATGATGTCTAGGACATCGTACCCAGACCCAAAGGCAAGTCTGTTGTTTCCTCTAAATGGTTGTTTAAAATTAAGCATAATGCTGATGGTAGTATTGAAAAATATAAAGCTAGGTTTGTAGCTCGTGGTTTTTTTCAAAAGGAAGGAATAGATTATGAAGAAACTTTTGCCCTTATTGCTAGATATACTTCTATTAGATCTATAATAGCTATTGCTGCAGCCAAAAGTTGGGAGCTGCATCAAATGGATGTTAAGACAGCCTTCCTCAATGGTGTCATTGAGGAGGAAGTCTACATTGAGCAACCAGAAGGTTATGTAATCCATAAAAGAGATTCTCATGTTTGCAGATTGAATAAAGCTTTATATGGGCTCAAACAGGCTCCTCGTGCTTGGTATGAAAGAATTGATAAGTACTTACTAAGCTTAGGATTTTGCAAGAATGATGTTGATGCTAACATTTACTTGAAAGTTTATAATGATGAGATGCTTATTTTAGTTTTGTATGTGGATGATTTATTTCTCACTGGTGAAAATAAATTAATCATAAGATGTAAGAAGGAATTAACCTCAGAATTTGTAAAATGAAGGATTTAAGTCTAATGCATTACTTCCTAGGGTTAGAAGTATGGCAAGAATCCAATGAAATTTTTTTAAGTCAAGGAAAATATACTATTGATATTTTGAAAAGATTTAGAATGATGGATTGTAAACCTATGCATACTCCTATGGAATCTAGCTTAAAGAAGTTGAGTGTTTCTGCAGCTAACTCTGATTTTGCAGATCCATCTGAGTACAGGCAGTTGATTGGTTCCTTGATGTACCTAGTCAATACTAGGCCAGATATCTGTTATGCTGTGAATGCCCTCAGTCAGTTCATGAGCTTACCTAAACTTGTTCACCTGGTTGCTGCGAAGCACATTCTAAGATACCTGCGTGGCACTATTGGTTATGGGCTGAAGTATTCACTTAATACCTCAATCCTCTTGGAAGGCTACTCAGATTCAGATTGGGCAGGAAGTGTCAAGGGCAGGAAAAGTATTTCAAGTATCTGCTTCAACTTGGGCTCTGCAATGATCTCTTGGGCATGTAGAAAGTAATCTTCGGTAGCATTAAGCACTGCAGAAGCTGAGTACATTGTCGCATCTGTTGCATCTAGAGAAGCAGCGTGGCTTCACAAGCTCCTTGTTGGATTATTTGGTCAAGCTAGTGGTACTACCACCATTCATTGTGATAATCAAAGTTGTATGAAGATGTCAATAAATCCCGTATTCCATGACCGGTCCAAACATGTGGAAACACACTATCATATCATTCGGGACATGGTGCAAAGAGGCGCCATTCATCTAAAGTACATTAGCACAGATGAACAAATTGCGGACATCCTTACCAAACCTTTATCCAGAGTGAAGTTCGAATACTTCAGAGACAGACTTGGTGTTGTGGAAAACGGAACCCTGAATGAGAGGGAGCTCCAATCTCAGTGACTCTATCTACAGTACTTTGAATCATTCTTTGCTTGTGTGCAAGAATGAATTGTGTCCAATTTATGCTTGTGTGCTAGATGGATAATTGTAATTATGTAAAGACCTACTTGTGTATTACACTTTCTATGCTTGTGTGCTAGAACCATCCTATGCTTGTGTGCTAGGTGGAAGGTGTAATTCTATGCTTGTGTGCTAGATCCATTCTATGCTTGTGTGCTAGATGGAACTCTAAAGGTTCAGATTATGTATTCTCTTCTTCCCTAGTTAAGAGGGAGTGTTGTTTGTAACTAGGTTAATATATGGGTTCGGATTGCCTTAAGGCAACATTCGAACCCATTTAGGACTGGGCCCTATCCTAAAGGGTAACGTGCCCCCAAGATTAAGCCCAGCCCTATGCTTGCATGCCATCCTAAAACCCACGCCACAATAACAATATTGGCGCCAAAAAGGAAGGAGGCCGACTTGCATCAATAAAGGTTAAGACACATATAAATAAAGATACTTTGCAAAGACAATATCATCAAGCATTAAGCGAATCAGCTCTGCATGAAAAGTGCGAATTTACACTAGGAAGGTGCGAAATTGTCTAGACTTATGCGAACTTGTTCTAGAGGACAAAGGCAATCTTTGGTGCAGACTTGAAGAGCTTAGAAGTGCAGATCTGTCATACAAGAAGGTTTCAGATCTGCCAAGAAAGCTAAGTATTGTACTTGTGTTATTAAGGGAGAATATATAATCTGACCTGTGGGTCTTTAATGCTGGGTTTTTCCTCCTTGGAGGTTTTCCCAGGGTATTTGTGTTTGTCTCTTGTTTACTTCCTCCATTTCTAAGTTTACTGAATTATGATTTACTTAAATGTTACAAATCTGATTACAAACTAGGGCATAATTAAAGGACATAAATCTGATTACTAATCTAGGGCACAAAAAATTACATTTTCTTCTAGTTGCTAGGGTTTATGTTAAATTTTATTGGTTTTTCTTTTTCGCTAGGGTTTCATTTGTTTTCTGAATTTAAGAAAATGGCATTTGCAACCAACATGAGTGGTAGCAACGCTAGGGCCCTGCTTGGAAGCATTACATATTGAATACAAAGACAAGAATGGTCGTGTGCAACTATTGTACACTGCTTATGACGTGGGGTATCAATCACCTCAATTTCACCTTGCATGGATTGCTGGCCGAGATGTACAAATATGTAATACAATGGAGCTTGCTGTTGAACAGGAGCTTAAGGATTTCCTTTCCTCTTATAAGGGGAAGAAAAAAAAAAAAAAAGAGGGCAACTGGTGCAATGGAGCTATCGTGAATTCTATAATAGGGTCAAAACAGGATTTTGTGGGCTCTTCTATTGGCCCATAGATACAAGCTCTTATACTACAAGTAGTTTTAATCAGCCCTCAAAATCATAGGCACGAGGTTTCTTCATTCCCCATAAAATTCCTAGTGTGCAACCTTCATTGGAAGGTACTGTGTTAGCATTATAATTTGCACCATCCAATGCACCACAAAATGGAAAAGTGTGTATGGTAAAACATTTCTTCAAAGTCAGAAAGCCAAGCTCCTTGTAGAACAAAAATAACCTTAAATCCCTAATCTTAAAAAATATGTACTTGCTATTTGCAAATTTTATACATGTGTTTTGTAGGGTGGTTCATATATATATAGTATGCAATAAAAACCTATGACAACCAATGAAGCAAGAAATGCATACAAATTGCCCCCACGGGCTAGCAAAGTTAGTTTGAGTCTTGGGTTTGCTCCCCGAGGTCTTGGGTTCAACTCCCTAGCCCACGAATATTAATTCTGCCACACACACTCGGGGGCGACTGCTGATTGCCGCACAGCCCCAGGGACTAGTCTCGCCTCAGTTTGCCTCTCACGAGCGCAGGGCTGAGAGGCGGAGATACCCCGAGGATAACAAAAAAGAAAAAAGAAAAAAAAAGAAATGCATACAAATCACAATTAATTAGGTTTAAACATTGCCAATTTTCAATAAATCACAGTCAACAAATTGAACCTTTTTGCAGGTTTAGACACGTTCAAATTGGTTTAAAATTGTTGCAAAACACGTTTTAAATTTTTTAAATGTATTTTGACCCATTTTTAAGTAACACAACCCATAATTTTGTTATTCCCAATAGGGTTTTAACATGATTACTCAATCAACCAAGATATACCATCTAAATTTCATGTTCTACAAGCCCTCAATCAAAAATCATGTTCAAGTCACACAAGGAAAATGATGCTCAAGTCAAACAAGGCCTACTCATGTGCATAGAGAAAATGTTCCCTAACCCAACAAAGTTAAGTGCAATGTTGGTAGAGTTATCAACATACAAGCAAGCAAGGGGATTTTTCTCGAGTATGGCTATCAAGCAAGGTAAGAAGACCTTCAAATGATGTAGACTCCATAAACTTTTGATAGTATCTATCTATTGTAGACATGAATATTGAAGTTGTTAGCCTTGTAGTAGATCTTACAATATATCATATCAAAATAATGTGTTTTTTAGCACACACATGAGATTTTTGTGGCCAAGAACCCAAAAACTTTCAATGGATGGTGATGCCCATGTTGAGCCAGCCATGCAAATCATCTACTTGCAAGTGTACATGGAGTGTTTTTAACACAAAGTCCACGAAACACAACCATCTAAAACAACAAATGAATGGCTTGGTGTTAGTTCACCATAACCTCTAACTGAGGCTAAAGAAAGCTCAAGGTTAAAGTTTTAAAATACTGACAATCATAATTATAAATTGTAATCTTTGTTTCTTTTTATTTTCAATTGCCAAATCTAGTTTCTACATGAAAAAAACCAAGTATTGTTGAGGAATCCCAACCAGCTGACCTTAATGAGATCAATCCAAATCCTTAGTGGACTGCAAATGAAGATGTCCTTCGTGGACAGCGAAGTATGCATGTTCCTAACCTGTATAAGAGGTATTGGCGGTGCTAGATGACTCATGTTAGATGATCCAAACTTCCATCTCCCCTTTTTGTCAATCTAGCCCTTCATTCACCTATGCAAATAGCCCTAACTATCTATGGTGGCCTGCATGCATGAAACACTCCTCTGTGTGCAGCCTGCCTCAGTAGAATGGTGATGTGTCCCCTACAACTTCACTCGCATTTACTAGGCTCCCAATTATGGTGCAATTCTCTCTTTTCCTCTTCATTGTATCTATTCCTTGCAAAATGGCATTCCTCTCCTGCCTGGCATTGACTCCTTATAGATCCCTGAGGTTGACATCTCAGTGACCTTTGAACAGCAAGTAGCAAGGTTTTTGTCTCACTACTACTAAAGACCCCTCACATTGGCATCTGAGAGGCAAATGCATTCATTTAATGCACAACTAAAACTTCTTTCACACCTTCAATCATCTACCCAAGATTTATTTAAATTTATTTAATAATAATCATTAAGTAATAACACCACAGTCGGCCCCTTAAATAAATTAATTAATAATTTCATTTATTATTAATTTTTTTATTGTTTATTTATTTATTTTAATAAGACATTGGTAGCCGGCCTCACATAAAATCAGGGACATCACAGTCCTCCCCTCCCGAAGATTGTTTGTCCTCAATCGATCCGCATTTGCATACCCAAACTGAATGCCAGGATCCCATATCAACCTCAATATTCTAATACAGACACTTACCTTCCAAAATCCATCACTGATCTTATAAATCTTGGAACAGAGCAGTGTGAGTGTTTCTTGGCCTTCCATCACGTAATCGGAGTGCCTATTGATGGGATTTTCAGATAGACCTGCAATTTTTCCTTTTGGCACTCAAACCCAAATAAACTGGTCATCCTAACATCACAACAATTATATGTCATTGTATCGCATGGGCCAATCATTCCTATGTGCTAAGAATCATCATAATTACATGAGGCAATTATGTTCATACCTAAAGTTTGGATTGGTAATTAGTGAACAATATCTTCTGTTATTGAGGAGTCCTGTTTAAGAGCTTGAAATTCTGATCCTTCTTTCTGCTCCTCCATCATCACATCTTCCTTGACCCCCTCTTGTGCTACTGCATTCTTCTCCACTTAAAGTTCCACCCTTGGTGCTGTGAAATATTTCTCTTCTTTTCTTATTCGTCTTATGTTGTCATAAAGTTCTCTGTCCCTTGGATTTACCCAATCCAAATATCTCAAATAATCATCAAAACCAAATACAGACTTAATTAGATTAGACAGCCCTAGATACTCTTCAAAGATTGTGATAGCTTCAAAAGTGTACCTTTTTGGACCCCATCATTCTAATCCAGAATTCTCCTTGCAGGGCTGCTCCTTATATCTACTACTACCTTGCACATTCGTTTGAAACTAAAAGTAATCAGCAAAAGACAGATCTTGGCATATACCTAGCCTTAAATCCATATATTTGGTATAATATCTGCCCACTTCCCTAGTGGGTTCATCTGCTTGTCATTCTTCCTTTAGGGATTCTATCTCCCATCTTTCTAGCAATTTGGCTTTGAATAACGGAAAGAATGTCAGTGGATCCATAGCTTCTTATTTTCATGGATCTGCCACAAACTCTCACAGGGTGGCAGAAAGGTGGCTTGGAGGCCACTGAAATATTCTAACTCAGAACTACCAAATACTTTGCATAGAAAGTTATGGAATTGAAACAACACTTCTGAGCCTAATAATTTCTCATATTCAAAATGACAAATATATTTTGCACAGTTATAAGATGTTGCATATGGAGGTTGTTAGACTTTGATTCACAAACTAATAACCAGTCACCTAAGGATATTCAGAAATGGAAAACCACAAATACATTCGTACAGCTGCACAATTAAATGGAAGCAGACTTAATGTTGCTAGATATACATTTCAATGACTTGTTACACATTACAACACAGTCTCCTCCGATCTGGACTGGCAACAAAATCAAACTCAATGATGGCCCAGTTTATAGCTCGATCCTTGTTGGCTTTCCCCAATCAAATTACTTGCTTTGCTGATGTCGTAGACATACAGCAAAGTATGCCTGTTCCTGGCTAGCGTAAGAGGTATTAGCGGGGTGTTGCATGCTCCCTTTTTTGTCAATCTGGCCCTACCTTTACCTGTGTGAATAGCCCTTAACACTCTGCAGTGGCTTGGTTGTACGAAACACTCCTTTGTGTGTAGCCTGCCTCAGTAGAATGGCAATGTGTCCCCTACAACTTCACTTGCATTTAACAGGATCCCAATTATGGTGTGATTCTCTCTTTTCTTCTCCACCATATCTATTCCTTGCAAGCTGGCATTCCTCTCCTGGCTTGCATTTACTCCATACAGATCCCTGAGGTTGACATCTCAGTGGCCCTTGAACAGCAAGTAGCAAGGTTTCTGTCAGTTGGTGTCTGGGAAGTATATGCATTCATTTCATGCACAACTAAAACTCCTTTCACGCCTTCATTGACCTTCCCCATTGTGGGCCAAGAAAGGAAACCGACTCACAAATAAATTTCAACTAGTTGGCCCAAGCTTTATTTAAATTTATTTAATAATAATCATTTAATAATAACACCACAATTGGCCCCTTAAACGAATTAATTAATAACTTTATTTGTTATTAACTTTTATTTATTATTTATTTATTTATTTTAATAACACATTGGTAGCCAACCTCACATAAAATCGGGGACATCACAAAGACATAAGAACATTCACATCTATACCCATTGGGATGGGTAATGAGGGGTGTAGGGGTACTGGTAATGAAATGGTGCAAGGTTAGATTTGGGTTTAATGACACACAATACATAGATGAGATTTAACTTCTAAGCAGATTTAATTCATCTTGATGTTTTTATATTGTTCTTGATAGCCCTTATCTTTATGTCAAGGACGCTATTTTCACAAGAGGAGCTAACAAGTACAGATGGGTCGAGAATGGGACAAAGTACATTATCAAAAGGCACTAAAACAAGCTAAAGTAGCTATGGTAAGATCTAATCAAGCCATTTAATTATTTCAAGAAACCAAGCTGTTTTATTTGTTTTCACTTAAAGATAAGAAAGATAGATTCGGACTTTCTACCATTACTACCTCTAAACTGAAAGGCTTGGATGAAATCTTGTCATCTTTTCATGAAGTGTTCACAAAATAATGGAATTGCCACCAAGAAGGGAGGTAGGGTATGAGATTCAACTCCTACAAAAATATTAACTACCTAAAATTGAATTGTATCAGCAATTGCTACTAGAGAGGAATAAGGTCAAGAGGCAACTTCAGAAGTGGCTTGAGCAGGGTATTACTTTACCTAGCACTTCATCTTGTTGGTCACCCATGGTGATAGTGTGTAAGAAAGATGGTTCTTCGAAAATATGTATTGATTTTTAGAGTTCTTCATAAAATCATCATTAAGAATAAATATCCTCTTCCAAGGATAGATGATTTGGTAGACCAACTAAAACATGCTAAGTACTTTATTAAGTTGAAACTTAAGTTTGGTATCACCAGTTGCAAATGAAAAAGAAGATACTTAGAAGACTGCTTTCTAAATGAAGCAAGATCTTTATGAATGGTAAGTATTTCCTCCCAGTTACAGTAATGCACCTCTAGCTTCAATGAGATTGATTAATAATGTTTTTAAGGGATTTCACAAATAGTTTATGATTGTCTATTTTGATGATATTCAAATTTTTGGTGCAACTTGGAAAGAACACCTTGTCCATATTCAACAAGACTTGCAACGGTAAAAAGAACATGTATTATGCAATATGGCAAAGAGTCAATTGTTTATTTAGGATAAGTTGGAGGGGAACCAAGAATAGTTCAATTTAAAATTGAAGTAATTGTAGTGTTACTGAATCTAGGAGTTTCATAGGTGCTGCACAGGAAAGGGACTCTAATTAGGGAAAAGAACATGATTATGCATTTAAAACACTTAGTATAGAATAAGTCAAGTTCTTATGCTTGCTTATTCTGATATTAAAAAAAATTATTTGAGGTGTGGACATATGGAAGTGAATATGCTATGTGTGTCAAGGTGGTAAACTTGAGTGTTCGTTATTCAGAAGTTTTTACTTCAGCAGTTAGAGGATATCCATTGTATAATAAAGAGCTAAATGCACTAATTCAAACAATTAAAAAATAGTGGCATTATTTGTTTGGTAGAGAAACTATTGTGCAGCCTAACCACCAATCTCTTCAATATCTACAAGCACAAAACAAATTACAAAAAGCAAAGCATTATATATGGATGTGATATCTACAACAGTTCCATTTGGTGATTAAAGATAAAAAGGCAGCTATCAATGTTGTGGCAGATATGTTGTGTAGGCCACGTATTTTGGCTATGGCTGTGGTAACTCACTTGGAACTTCCACAAAGAAAGCTTATATTAAAGAAAATGTACGTGATGAGGATTTTGGGAAGATATATGAAGAGTTTATATGACAGGAAATTGTAAAAAGTGAAGAAGATTTCCCATCTTCAAGATGGGTTACTCTACAAAGTGCGAATTGTGTGTGCCAAAAGCACAAAGGTTTCTATTGGCAAGGGAGGCAGATACCTCCAAAGTGGCAAATCACTTCAGCACAGGTAAAATAGAAGCTCAATTTGCAAAAGTGTCTGTTTTGACCTGAAATCCAGCAAAAGGTAGTAAAAGGTAGCAAGATTCATTATAGCTGATAATGGATAATAGTGGATCAACAAGTTGAACTAATCTTGAGCTTTGAGCTTCTGTACTTGCTTGTGATGCATATGTTGTACTTAAAATACATTTAAAAAAACATTTCCATGTATTCTTATGTGAATTTAGCTCATATCCTTGGGGGTTCCTTGATGGGGTATTACACTCAAAAGGTTGGACAGCCATGAACTTTGTCTATGGATATCTTGAAGTAAAATGTGTTGAGGCACTTCTTAAAGCCAATGCTAACACACTTTGTCAACATGTTGAAGATCCTCCGGATGCATTTCCAAGAGAGCCTAGAAAGATCAGTATGCCAAATGAATTGCATGTATTTTAAGAAGCTCACACTTTTAAGTCAGGAACAAAGCCAGTCTAGATAGCTCAAAATGGATGGTTGCCTAGTGATCTTGGGAGTCATACCCTTGCGAGGGTTATGAAACAAATTGATAGAGCTCGGTGAAGTAGCTCAACATGATTGTTGTCCAATGGTTGGGGAGATCTATGATTCGGGAGTTCAAGGACGTGTTAATCAGGGAACTTGGGAATTCAGCTTGCAAGCTATACTTTTACAAGGGTTCAAGGCAGCTTGATGGAGTTCTGCCTAGTCCATGGTTTGTTTTCAAAGAAAAGTTTTCAAGAATGGCATATTTATAATTCAGGGTGTTTTTAGTTTGTTAGGTTTTTAGACAAGTAAGCCTAAAGGGGGTAGGGGGGAAAGGGGAAGGGTGGGGGTGGAGGGTATAATATTAAATTACTAAAAGATAAGGCTTACAGTTGTAATAAAGCCACCTTAGTGGCAAGTATTTTATTTTTATTTTAAGTTCACTTTTTAGTGAGTCATGTAATGTTTATCTGTTTGGATGGTTTCTTCCCCAATATCTATGTAAAGAGATTAAACTCTTTGTGATAAATTAATAATTAAATATTAATTAATCCAAATATTTAACAGATTATTAAAATATTATGTTCTATTAATTTTTACAATAATAACATGCTGAAAATAAAAGACCCAACACAAGTATTACCCCAGAAAGCCTATGCAGGGAAACACCAGCTTGGTGGTGACAACCGCTCATCTATCTTGATGCCATTAATTGAAAGAAAAAGTATAGAAAATGGATACAACAGTAGTTGTTCCTTAGCTACTCTGTCAAGCCTCTACAAAACCATGAACAGGTGAACTCTTCTGATTCTCCTTATTAAAATACTCAAATCTTTTCTCTAATGCCGAAACACATGCTCTCCACCTGTAGTTCTAATTGTCGGTGATGCCGTAATATTCCTCTCAAGCTCTAGATGAATCCATTAGAAGCTGGAAGTGGAAAGGATGCTATTTCAAATCAATTCCTGATTTTCAACGGTCAGAAGTCAAAGCCCCAGGTGTGCATCTGTCTTAAGTGGATTTGTCCCCATTGGTGCAAGTTCGACCAAATAAGTGTTGATTCATCCCAGGTTCAAGTTTTGAATTTCCCTGGTCCTTATGGATCAATTGGCCCATCATTGTAGAACAAGGTCATCATTGCTGGAAGTGATCAAAAAGGCAAGAATTCAGAAAGAAAAAATTCCATTGCTTTGCCATTCATCAGCAGAAAAAACTATGTCACTTTTTTCTCTGCAGTTTTTGCTACAAACATATGGTTGAAAATTGCCCTTTGACCCCACGTTACACTCATTTTAGAATCGTTGAAGACATTATCCTAAAGAGTTCCAGCAACCCACCTTCCAGTAAACCTTCTCAATTGCCATAATCAATAGTTGCCATGATTTATCTATTGGCAGCTTTGGCTAAAAAGAATTCCTAGAACTTTTCATTTAAATTAATAGCCAGTCAAAAAGTTATAACCAGTATATGTTATTACTTGAGAATTGTAAAACACTTCTTTTATCTAATACAGTAAGTCTCCACCAGCAGTTTAGATTTCTATAGAATTACAGGTTGTTTTCTTCTTAGTGCATTAATTGCAAACTTGTCTCAAGATTGTGCCAAAGAAAAATGGACCTCCTTATTTAAAAATATTACAAGTTATATTTTAATGGTGTGAGTAGTCCAAATCCTGGAAAATCTGCAATTGGATGAACTAACCAAGGGACATGCACACATTTACATGTTGATTATATGGGTAGTCCCAGTAATGCGGAATCCAATAACCTAGTTAAGGTGCTTACTATGCATATGGAAAAAATATGTTGCACATAAAGGATCACTCATCTATTGTAGTAAATTCCTTCATTTAGTCCACACATATGGCACCAATACGCTGTGCATAGTGCCATAGACGATGACTAAAGAAATATTTGAAAATACACCAGGGGATGCATTTGATATCATTTGCATCCATGAGAAGTTAAAGAATCTTGAGCAATAGTACGGCACTAGAAATCCTCTTGCACAACACTGTTGGATTTCGTTGTTCATTGCTGCTGCTAGGATATGTTGTTGTCATTGATGTCAACATATTCTTATGAGTTATTCCGGTGAGTTTGGGAAGAGTTTTCGGTCCGGTTTTGTAGTTTGGTTGTGCTTATCACTGTTTTGTAGAATCCGGTATTTCCTCCGGTATATTCCGGTGTGATCAGATCTTGTGTTGAGACTTTGGATTATTGTTTGGGATGATCTTGTGTATCTTCATTTTAGTTGGTTCGTGATTTGGTGCTCCACAAGTTATCTTGTGTGAGCTCTAGGCAGTGTGCCTGAATGCATATGCATTCCCCATTGTAATATTTTCACATACTACTACAGAGTATCATCTTACTGTGGGTAGGTTCCCACCGTGGTTTTTTCCTTAACCGGGTTTTCCACGTCAAAATCTTGGTGTTATGCGTTGTGATGTTAATTTACTTATCTATCTGTTACTGCAGTTTATCAGTTTATGTTTTGGAATTTAATTTGTTGTGATCCGGTTAAGACTGATTCACCCCCCCCCCCTCTCAGTCTTCCTTCTTGATTGCTGCTAACAAGCACAATATGGCGTACACTCTTGAGCTTCCTTCATCACAAGTCTTCCTCCAAAATCTAGGTAATGTTGTCAGCTTGAATTTGTGACTGCCCTCATTCTAGTCAAATTCAGCCCTACATATAAAAGATTTACAACATTATTTGTCTATTGGACTAAGACTTGGGCATGTCAATTTCTTTTCCCCAAGCAGCTCAACAGATCTATAACTATTGAATGTGTCAGCCATTACCCCAAGCAAACCCTGAACTGGCACAGGAATCTCTCTCATGCATTTAAGTACTCTGCTAAAAATACTCGGCATATTCTTAAGAAATGCAACCATGCATGAATGATGATTTGCCAAACATCATCATCGAGTTCAAATACAAGCTCAAGAAGCAAGATCTTAAAGAGAGATTCATTAGGGCTAAGAAAAATCAAAAGCATTCATCACATTTTTCAATTTAATTCCATGCTTGAATTATTTTTTATCAAAATTGTTGAAGTTATCTTGATAGATAAGACATGGTTTGCTTGAACTCTTTGCATTAAGCCCCAGATCCTCTGGTGGATATTCTACTGTAGGAATTTTAGGATACCCTAAGTTAATGTTTGTTAAGGTTTGCTCCATGTTAAAAGATTGTTAGGGTCATATGAGGGATAGATGTTATAGACACAAAAAGATTATTCTGTGCACAAGCAAACTCGCTTGTCCTATTAAAATTCATCCAAATGTCAAACTTTGTCAATGTACAATGGAACTTTGTACCATGTTAACAGAAGAGGAGTTTGAGGCGGAGGTTGCAGACACCCTGAAGAATCTGGTTTAGTCTCTTCTGCTGTCTTTCTGTCTTCTAGTCTTCTACTGTCTTAAGGCTGCTGGTTTTATGGTAATATTTTGGGCAGCTTTTCTGATTTGTGTTTGTACTGTTCAATGTTAATCATGGTTTAACACCAGTTGTTAAAGGGTTTCGGGTCCCTTCAAAACCTGTTTTTTACCATAATCAAAAAACAATCTCATGACTTCATGTTCCTCCACTTCTTTCGGTACTAACAACAGAAAGAGATTGGAAAGCCTTTATTGGCCTCAAGAAAATATTGTTGTCTGGGTCTTTGTTGTAACCTATAATCAGGATCAAGCTAACTAAAAGCAATACTTAATATTTGCTATTGACTTAACCTCCTACAGAAGGGTAACCTACAAGGTTAATTATGCTTATTCTCCCTCACAAAATGTAACTAACCCTCAACCCTCAATAGGCCTGAAATTCTCTTCACACTGCCCAATGAGAACATTAAAATAGTCTCATCTAATTACACGCCACCACAATAAACTAAAATTAACATATATGATTATAACCCCTAATACACCTACCTACAAATCAATTTCTTGCACCAAACTCAAATAAGGTATCTAGGCATCTTACCATCAAATAGTCATAAAATCAAAACCTATCCACAAAACGAACCTAGATTTTAGACAGCCACCTACTATCAAAGCAAGCCAAGATGGACTTTTCATCTATAGCCCACTATCATAGCAAGCCAAGATGGACTTTTCACCTACAGCACACTATCATAGTAAACCAAGATACACTTATCATCTATTATTCATATGATGGGTATTTGTGGATGTTTCCAATGCACTCTGCAGTGCATTGCAAATAGTCAAATAACAATTTTATATAAAGCACAGCTCTAGAATGGTAAATGGAAGACATCAACAAATCAACATTACAAAGGCAATTAAACAATGTTGATCTAGTGTACTATATAATCCATTAGTACTGACAATGACATTCATGTACATGGGTAATTAAATCAGGTTTGGCAGACTGCAATTGATGAATGATACAAGCCATTATATAATCCCTTGTTTCAAGGAACATAGAAAGCAACTCACAAGTTAATGTACCTAGTAGTCAAACTTGAAGTAGAGGGCATTCTTCAAATAGTTTGGTCCAATTGAAAAAGATTGCATTAGACATGATCTTCACTATAATTTGAATTATATACGTGAACAAGAACAGTGCAGTGCAACCTGAACTTTCTACCCAAAATAATGATATATACCTTACCAGCAAAATGTGTAAGCATACCAACTTCAAGAACAGATTGTCAAATAATCCAGTGGTTTCAAATGGGATGGAAACATATTTTTCAAGATCATTTCCTAAGATATTTAAATATAAAATGAAAAACCCCAACTCATGTACAAGTAGAATAGCAAAATTATAACCAGCCTATTAATAAAACAGTACCTTCAACATAGGTGTGTAAAGTTCTTGGCTTGACTTTAAAATATTGTGCTAGAAATTGTAATTCATCAAATATCTCCATCAATGGAAAAACTAATTTGAAATGGGAATAAAAAACTTAAATTATGATAAAAGATATTCTAACTATATTAATGTGGAATAGTCTAATTAAAATCTACATGTGATAAACTAGCTTCTTGCCTATACTGGATTTGACCTAAGAACCTATCCAAAATCATACAAGTCAATTAAAAGCAGAGTCCATAACATAAAAGATAACTCTACAAATGGAAAAACTAATTTGAAATGGGATTAAAAAACTTAAATTATGAGAAAAGATATTCTATCTATATTAATGTGGAATAGTCTAATTAAAATCTACATGTGATAAACTAGCTTCTTGCCTATACTGGATTTGACCTAAGAACCTATCCAAAATCATACAAGTCAATTAAAAGCAGAGTCCATGACATAAAAGATAACTCTACAAATGGATGTTTGAAAGAAACCTTTACTTTTAAGCAATCGATATTGCATATATTGATTGAAATATGGCTTACACTTTAAGTCTCATGCCCAGGTCCTGAAGAAATGTGCAATAGGACTTTCTGAAATATGCTTCTTTCTTCAAATCAATAGTATCCTTCCTTGATGGAGAGTTTTCTTCAATTTCTTGTCTGCTAAAATACCAGTTTGAGCTAGAATGATCTGGCTCCTCCAATTTAGTATGGGCTAAAGCATTTGTTCCACCTTCTGCAATATCAACTTGAGAAGGATCGCCTGACAAGAACCCAGCCATAACCTTGGTTTTTCCTTGTTTGTTCGACAAATGAGAAACTTCAGCAGCTGCTATCAACTTTTCTTAGTAGATTGGCTTAATTTCTTTAGAGCTTATACACTCATCCACAATTGCACTGCAGTCCTACAGTCCGAGTGAATAAATATAAAATGTTAAGAGGTCAAAACCATGCAACAAAATGCTTTCATACTAAAAACAAAAGCAGTGGCTCTTAATCACACAATGGAATTAAAAAGTTGATAAAATCAAATATTACAAAATACATACAGAAACCAATATTATAAGTCTCAAAATGAAAAAAGATCACTCCCAACATTCAAATATTGCAACCAAAATAAACGTGTAGACATTTGTTTCTTTTTACATTAAATGTCAATAGCTAGGAAGCAATTTTGAGATAAAAACAACATAAATGATCTAAATTTCCCAACTGAAAAACTTCTACACTTGTTTCTTTTTACATTAAATGTCAATAGCTAGGAAGCAATTTTGAGATAAAAACAACATAAATGATCTAAATTTCCCAACTGAAAAACTTTCTTTAAGTTGTTACCAACCAGAACTTTGTACACCAAAGATGAAATGCACCTAAGGCTATTTTTTGGATATACAGTTCTTACATCGATGTCAATTTACTAGCAGACCATCAATGGGAAAGAGAAAATATTGACGAAAAATGAAAATTGGACCTGTTTATATCATCTATAATTGTATTCTACATGGTAGCAAAGCAACCACAATGTTCAAACCTTTACATACATATCATTACTTTCGCAAAGCTCTACGAGACTAAGATAAAATCATCAGACCAGCAAAATGGAGGCAATTGAAAACAAGAAGATGATAATTCCACTCAATTGGGCTGAGGTCCCATGAGGGGGCTTCAGCATCTATTTTGAGGAGCAGGTCCCATGAAGCGAAAAAATATTTGCTACAGGATTAATTGGAGCCTCTTCCTAAAGAATAACAACCCCTACTTCTTAATACTGCGGATTTGAGTGGGTGGAAAAGGCAGGGAGCTAGAAATTGCCCCACCAGCTTAGGCTTTTTTCCTAGCATTTGTCAATCATCTGAAGTTTTTCTTATATTATTTATACTCTTGAATGAAATATGCTAAATAATAAAATTTTGGAGCTTAAACCGAACTAAAAAAATTTATGGGCCACCCGCTTTAAAATAATCCTAAAAAAATCTTAGCAGAACCTACTGAAATTTTTTAGGAAGCCCCCCTCCATGGGACCCCTGCCTTAATATATTTTGTTAAGACCCATCTGGTCAAGCTCAATGCCAATGTGTAATGTCCCCTTCCGAGTGATGGTTATGTGGAGAAGAAATTTCTAGCCTTTCCCCATTCTCTGAGGCTAGAAAATTAGATGAATAATAAGGGAATGAGTGAATAATCAAATATTAGCCCAAAAAGCTAAAGTTTAGGAGCAATATATTTATTTATTCGTTAAGACTAATAAAGGGGCCACTTTTAAGTTACAACATTATTATTCTAGGAGATATCTTCATGGGGGGCTATTTAATAATTAATGTAAACCTTGGATATATTGCTAAGTCGCCAATGATGAGGTTTCAAGGCATCGATGACTTTTTGGCATTGCTGAAGTTATTATATAAAGGGGTTCGATGCATCAAGGAATTCATTCATACGATTCATTTTATTGAATTTCTTTCTCTGCAAATTTGTGGACAAGGAACACAATGGAAACCCTGTCCAAGTGGCTCTGGCCATAGTCCCAGGTCTACAACAGCATTCAAATTCATTCTGGAAGCAATAAATATCTGTTCGAAGCTTTATCGCTAAGGCTAAAGGTGTTTATTTGGCAATTGGAAGGCAACAATATCAGTTTGTTTGTTATCGCAGCCAGTTAGAAGGGTTTACAGCACTCAGAACAAGGATTCAGATTCGCTGATCAGACATCATCAACATCAGCAAATCATTTGTCAACAGTCCTTCTCTTCTTTTGATCATCATGAGCACATGACAAGGTTTGTGGCATGATATTTGGAGTGATAATTGGTTTCTTATGTTCAACACTTGTAATGATTTAGTTACTCGGATTTGGAATTGGAAAAGCCATTGCTGAATGTCAATAAATATCATATTAAACTGCCTATAACTTGCAAAATGTTCTTGAAATAAATTATCTCTTGAATTGGCCTGTGTTCTTATCTGTGATTAGTAAAAATCTCTAGCAACAATATTTCACAATGAAACAACCAAATGACCTGGCTGTACTAGTTATACTTGGTGTAGTTTGAGATGGCATGCACCATGTCATTGGAGTGAATTTTGAGATATTATAACTGAAGCTATAACTGTTAAGGAACATCTTGTTCAATTAAATGTAGAAAGTCATTCTAGGAATGATAATAACTCTATGCCCAGTGGTTTTTTGAATAACTTGGTGCCACCACCAACAATATAGCTAAAGCTTTAGCTCTTAAGGAAGACCTTCCAAATAATAGAGATAGTCACTCTGTGATGATAGTTATTAATAACTCTATGCCACTTTGGTCAACTCCACCATCATTTAAGTTGGACTAAAGTTCCAATAAAACCAGTGGCACCAAGTTATACTTGGTGTAATTTGAGATGGCATGCACCATGTCATTGGAGTGCATTTTGAGATATTATAACTGAAGCTATAACTGTTAAGGAACATCTTGTTCAATTAAATGTAGAAAGTCATTCTAGGAATGATAATAACTCTATGCCCAGTGGTTTTTTGAATAATTTGGTGCCACCACCAACAATATAGCTAAAGCTTTAGCTCTTAAGGAAGACCTTCCAAATGATAGAGATAGTCATTCTGTGATGATAGTTATTAATAACTCTATGCCACTTTGGTCAACTCCACCATCATTTAAGTTGGACTAAAGTTCCAATAAAACCAGTGCTGGAGCTGAAAAAGGATGCAAAGGTTTCGCTGATCTGCTGAAATTTAAAACACATGGGCACTACACTATAATAACATAGCCAAGGCTATTTCTATTTGAGAGGATATGTGGTAAGGAATGAAACTCTCCATTAAAAAATAATAACAATAGAGAACTTTATATAATCATTGATATATTAATCAGGAATAACAAAGAGGATGAGTCATTGTACAACTATGTTACCAGGAAGGAGAAATGGAAACCACAATGGCAACAGCAACATGACGACAAACAGAATATTTAGAGGGTTCCTATAAGAAACAGATTTTATATACATATACATTTTCAAAACCTCAGATTCATTTAAAGCTCTATCTCACAAAAAATATGATTAAAAAAAGTAGAAAAATGTAAATATTTAAAAGGTAATTTAAAAGTTTAAAACATTCTATTAAAGAAAAAATCATTTAAATTCCATTCTTTTCATTATAAAACAATCTATATAAGTTATTTAATAATATATTATATTTTCCTCAAATAATTTCTTAAAATGTACTGTCCCCTAATGGTACCCTCTTATATTCTGACCTTGAATTACAATTTTAGTATGGTGATTACAATAGAGGGACACTATTGTCAACTAAGCTTGGTCTAGATCCTCCACAACAGATTAGTCAACATTTCCATTATGCCTTAATAGACTATATATCCAGCATTAATTATATATTGCATAATTATGTGAAGGATTCAACAAATCTCTCTCCCTACACCAGTTCCCATAATGGATCTCAAGGAGAATCACCCAATGCGCCTCGAGTCTACCCCTCTTCAACAAGCCCAAGAGCACCAAGGACTTCATCAACTTGACCTCTTGGCCCACACTCGGGGTTGGCGTACCTGCTGGAGCCTAGTGCTCTTGCTTCCTTGTATTCTCCCTCCGTAATTGGATGGTGAGATTGAAAGGTATTACAGACTCCATCATATAATTTACTTAATCGTCATATGAACAGTTAGTGATAGAAAGGCATTATTAAACTGTCACACATATTGCAGTCTATATTAATATTACTATTAAAAGCTGCATAGGAACATTATCAGGCTTCATATATTAAGCATACATATTCAGCTCGTCCCCATGCATACCACCAAGAACAAAGATGTTACTACCTGGAACTTAATAACAGTTCTGATCTGATCTGGTCTGATCCATGGTGATATCCCTGGATGCTTTTGATTCCTTTCCTTTATATCTCTCAATGTGAGGGAGAGGTCACACCTCTTCATCATGTATGCCCTTTGGCAAGAGACGTGCCCTTTCCACCATTAGCACCCTTTCAAAGAGTGCAACTCTTCATTATATCTGCCCTTTGAAAGGGACACAACCTTTCACAATCAAATCTGCACTTCTTATTCAAATCAGATCTGCACTTCTGATTTCACAATTATCCCCTTCTCAAATGAGGTTCTCTTCTCTCTTTTATATACCATGTTTGAGGGAGTCAACCTTTCCTTCCATGTCTTTTGACCATTCATTAACTTAATTAAATTTTGATTATATTTAATTATATTATTTTATATTTTAATTTTAATTTTATTTTTATTCTTTTGATTTTTAATATTATTATTATTTATTATTAAATTCTATTTCAAAGTGGGGACATTACATACAAGGACTTGTATCATGCATGGTATTTCTAATTTTATGGAAATATAATTAGATTTTTTTTAATTTTTGGTCAAGGGAAAAAGAAATCAGAATAAATAAACTGGTAGATCAAGCAAACCATGGTTACCCTAAGACCCATCTCCCACCCCATTAGACATGTCTTGGAGATGGAGACATGTCTCCAATACCAGAGAGGTTTTCGGAAACTTGCTGATGCACAGGGTTCTTCTGGCTGCCATCTCCGAAGTCTACCAACCAGAAATTGACATATCCCGCTAGAAAACTTTGGGCAAAACACATTAAAAGGCAGACAAGGAAAGCAAATAAATAAAATAAGCCTGCATAATGTTTCATGCTGATATTTTGGATGAAGCAAAAATCCATGCAAAGTTATAGCGATCGGATCTACTGACTGTGTAGAATTTTTGAGGGGGACATAAACAATTGTATGACTGATTTTATGTCATTGTAATGGTCTAAATGACATTGCCTTTACTATTTACTGCTCTTATATGACTGGTTTACTATTCTTGTTTTCAAAGTTCTATGTCATAATATTTTCTGGAAATTGTTATATTATAATTAAAAAAAGGCGCTCCAAGTACACCAGAAGATATATACCATTATTAGAAAAATAATGCCTGCAAGAGTCCTGGAATAAATTTTGAAAATGAAGAAAACTTTCTTTACTCCTTGAAGTACGAGAAAAGCCTAAAAAATTGCAGAGATTTTTATTCATAAAAGCAGACTTCTTCACAAAGCTTGAAATGACCATTTGCAACAGGAAACACATTACAACCACCATAACATGAAATGGAGGTTTCCCATCACATTTCTGATAACAAAGTTGTACAGTAAAATTAAATCCTGGCGGACATCTGGTTCATCACATTCAAATCTGTAACACATCTAATAAACATGTCAGCAGGTCAGCCCAAAAAAGTAGCTGACTACCATACATATTTGATAGTATGCATTTAGGCATAGCTGTAACTGTTTTCTATTCAGGTCTGCTTAATAATAGGCAACTTGTTAAATGCTTAAAACAGTCATAAGTTAGTATTTTATCATATAAATTTTTTTGTATTCACAGGATGGTAGGTCATATTTAGCTGCATTTTCCCTGTAATTCACTCACTGTGTTTCAATCTGATATGGTATTAAAGCAATGTCTTTCGAACATTGCTGATTGTCATATTCTTTCATGTGAACAGCGGAGTGTTGTACAGCAGTAGCATCAAATTTGGAAATGTCATTTTTGTTTGTTAGTGTGGCCTGTGAATAGATGATTAGCTTGTATCAAAGGCAGATTACAAGGCATTGAAGAAGAGTTTAGAGATTGCTGAAGATTATATATTGTTGGCCAATCTGATGCAAACCCTCCATTGTTAATATAAGCATTTCTCATTGCTATACGTGAAGATAAGATAAATTTTCAGGCCAGTCTAAACACTAGTATTATGAGATGAGGATCAGAAAGTGCACACTCAGGATCATAGTTTAAAAAATCACCAAAAACTCGTGAGTACTCACCGGTCAGTTAATCGTGTGATTAACTGGCTCAATTGCCCACAAGTTATGGGTGAGTATTCAACAATAGCTTGTGAATTCAATATAAAAACTTGGCACCTGCTATAAAAGTCTGTCTGCCAAAAAAAAAACATTTTTCATCATTTTTGGAATCTATTTATTCAATCATTTGAGCAGTGAAGGCACCACCCCACAACCCTGCCCTGTATGCAACTAGGAATGTGTCAAGGGCATTGCCCGCAGAAGCCAGAAGGGGCACTACCCCAAAACACCTGCTTTGGTTTTTAAAAGCAATAAATAAAAATTGTTTTGGGTCCATGTTTTCCACATGAAATTTGTAATATATTAATACAGATATGTAGTTTATAATCATATGATGCTGTCATGCGACTCAAACATGCTTTTTAATCTATCAATTAAGGAAAAACTACTTATGACCTTTGTAAGTTCCATTTTATGCATTTTTTTAGATTATTTTACATGTTTTTTAATGCTTGTAAATTTTGTGAGTGAATTTTTCAACTTTGCTGGCAATAACACCTCCCTTTTGGTATTGACCATCTGGTACGTGAGGCCACAGCAGGTGTATGCGTAGGTTGATTTGGTCAGGCAACATTTGGACAGCAATAATTTAACTATCCAGAAACAGTTTTAGTTCACCCACTCTAGCGCATTAGTGTCAAAGTGATGGGCTATAAGAGGAAGCACTTAATGCATATGCAATTGAGAGTTGTATCGAGGAAGCTTATAACTTTAAAAAATTTAAATGTTAATGGAATATTTATACATATTGAGCTGCAGATTGAATTAATCTTGTATCTTCTGATCTGGTGGATAGTTTTGCTTGAAATTTTGCCACATTGTGTGTAGAAAATTTATGAAGTTCCATCTAACTGTGTTTTGCTCCAGCATTACCAAGTCTCTTGATTTTAATTGTTTCCATAAACCCAAAGTCTAGTATTGTGTCCAATAATAGCAGTAATCTGAACTTTTCTGTTACCAAACTCTCAAAAATTGACTCAGAAGAATTATAGATTATGGAGTCAAAATATACACACCATTTGTGAGTATCAATACCTTGACCAGATTTTGTTGGAGGAGAAAAAACCATATAATGATCTACAGGACCATGAGAGGAGACAGACGGAAGCCATATTGCTTTTGAAGTTGTCTGCCATAGATGAATTGATTCCAGAAGTTCAAAATGCTACTGATGCAGACACTCTTTGGGAGAATCTAAAAATCAAATCCCAGAGATCGGAGTATAGCCTGGCCTTGTGTTTGAAAATTGTATTGTTTTCTTCTAGTTGTAGTGTAATGTCCCTTTTCTAGAACATTTCTAATTTTTGCCCTAAAAGAATAATTCCAACTTAGAATGATAACTGCATTATATTTATAAATAAAACTTTATCTAAAATAATGAAATTTTATTATAATAGTCAAATTAATAATTCTTTGAATAATTCTGAAAATAGAACTTATCTTGGTTTTCTGGTATAATTCTCCTTCAAACTGTGATAATTTCTTCTTTTATGTTTGCTTTGGAAGTGCTTTCAGATCTACCTGAATCATGGGTTTTCTTCCCTAACACAGCAATGGTAAGATTAAGGGTTGTGTGTGTGTGTATACATATATCTATGTATGTATGTATACATATATGTGTGTGTGTATATAAATGTGTGTGTGTGTATATATGTGTGTGTGTGTGTCTGTGTGTACATATAGGCTGAAAGGCATTCTTCAACACAACATTAGGCACAAAGATAATGAGGGGATTTTCATTCATGAATTTGTTGACTCGGATTCGACAAGTACATAGGAACTCAGAGCTCCTCGTTTAGCAGAAACAAACAGTAATAGCTCTTACTTCAGAACTTCAGACATTACACTGTATATAAACGCTTATTCTACAATTTGTGAAGCAATCTGGTTTTGCAAGTTGGTGGAGCAATTGATGTGTGTTTTATGCTAATAGTCAGAGTTAAATCAAGCTCACAGGCAATCCTGATTTACAGGATTGGTCTAAGCACACATATATCTGATATCATTTCCTCAAAGTCAGGGTACAGAGGTATCAAGCAGCCCTTGAGTATGTTTCTTTAGAGTTGCAGGTTGCTGATGTGCTAACCAAGTCCCTACCAATAAAGAATTATGGCTTTTAAAGAGAAAAACTGTGAAAGCGGAGAACCACTTGATCCTTGTCATGTGGGAGTGTTAGTCCATTTGTTCACAACAAGTTCTCCCAGCATGTTTTCTAAATTTTGGAGTTTTGATCGTTTAATGGCTTTTTATTCTTAGTGAACTTCTAATTTAGAAAGGTTTCCAATGTAGGACAATAAGTCACATCTCATTTGTTTATAAATTTTGATAAAAGGCCTAAAATTAGCAGCTTCTATCTTCAAGAGGTACCTTATTTATCTTTCTAAACATTTTTCAAATGTGGGTGTTCTGATTAATGCTTGAGGTGAGGATGTGTTTCAGATTTAAGGAATTTAACATCTTAGCAAACAGATGTGCAACTTAACAAAAATAAATCAGGTAAAGGTTATTTCCCAGTGCTGGTTAGGTTGAATAAATACCTTAATTACTGCCAGTTGCATAGATGATTCTGTTCACAAATTCTCTAACAGCAGTCACACTAAATTTGTCTTAGAGGGATGGGAGTGTCTCTTAAGTTGTAACTTGTAACTGAAGGTTTGATTTCATCACTTTAAAGATGGTTCCCGAATTTTCTTATTTGACCTATTTGAATGTGTTAATAGAATTTTCTTGAAAATATGAATCTGCTAGAAGCAAGCCAAATGGAGTTATTATAGTGAGCATGGCTAGGAGCAGGAAAGCAATTTCAATATACTTGACTTAAAAAGATCATGTTTTACCACAATTGCAATAAGTGTCATTGCTGTTTGAGTCTATCGAGGGTGAAAAAACAACTTACTAACAAGGGTACAGCCAGTAGACCAATCAGCAGCAGCTAAATTCTCACCAACTTGAGGTCAACAGTTCAAATCTTGTGCCCCCACGGATCTCCCTCACTCCAGCTAGACTTTACCAAGAAGAGGCAGGTATATAGTGACTGCTAACTAGAATCAGAAACCTAGTGAGCTGAGATGCAAACGAATGAAGCAAGGAAGGTGTTAGCAACCAGAGACAAACTCCTGACGTAGGTGGAGATAATGAAGAATTGTATCTGATTTCCCTGTTCATCCAAAAAAATTAGAAAAATCTTACCAACTTATTATATGATATAATAATTTTAGATAGCTCAAAAACTCTGCGATTGACCCATAGGAACACATGTCATGGGATTTTCTTGAACATATGAATCTACCGGAAGCAACCCAAATACATTTATTATATTGAGCAGGACTTTTGGCAAAAAAAACAACTCTAATAACCTAACTTGAAATAACCGTATCTGACCTGGACTCTCATAAATAAGAATCAAAGAGGTTTGAATCTATAAAGCTCCTTACATTGAACCCATGTGAATCTATATGAAGGAAACTGCAAACTGCTTTGGGCAATACAATATTTCTTCAGATACAAACCTTTTATACTCAATCTAAAGGTATTGGCATTCAGTTAAGATCGTTGATTATCTAATACATCGATTAATATATGCCCCCAAAGACTAACAGAGACAGTCTTAAGAAAGAGAGGCTGTAAGATATTATGGCAAAACGAAGTCCTCAACAAGGGATATGCCACTTTGTTAACAAAATTCTTGTGATTTGTTTAACATTTACATTGGCAATAATCTTACAAAAGGAACCCAAAAATCAGGCATGAGTCTCTAAATGAGATCATTAAAGAAGTAACTTTCGTGCATCCAATGCCCTAAAAACTTGGGCCATTTTCCTTGTAGACATAAATTTTCACCCAAAAGAATAAAAGCATCTCCAGTGTTAGGCTATTAAGGAAGTAACTGTGGCAATCGTTATACAGTAACATCACACCGAAAAACTAAGAGCTATTGTCATCCGTGCAAAATCAACATGGACCACGGATAAACCTACTTTATTGTTTTCTAGGACATCGCCCACCAATTTACTGACAGAGGTATCATTGTCAGTGGAAATATTTTCTTTTTAAATCAGTTTTTCCTACATAGATTCTTCACATTCCTCCTCAACTGACTCCCCGATAAAATTAGCTCCAAAACATTTCCCATGTTAAGAAACTGTCCCTTTCTCCAAGGCTTCGTTTTATGCTGCGCTCGTACATAATAGTTATAACCGACTGCCATTAACAACTCCGTTCTCGACAGTATTTACTCCCAAGCAATAAAAATCCTAAAAGCGACAAAACGGCGCCCCTAGAGATAGTTACCGTGTAAAGCTTCACTTGACACAACTCGAACTTGTTATCACAAATAACAGAATCCCGAAACAAATACATAACAGAAACCCTACAACCTAAACCCTACCATTCTTCATCGAAAATTCAAACTCGCCCACGGAAAATAGGAAAACTGTTAAGATTTTATTGATATAAATCTAAGTGCACAAAATTCAAGCAAAATCCCATTCAAACACCCTCAAAATGCTGCAAACAACATAACTGCTCCTAAAAATTTGAAAACCCATGATATCAAACGCAATAAAAATCAGGAGAGACATCATGAAAAGCCCCATCTTAGAACTCAAACACGTACCTTGTTGTCGTCCTCCTTGGAAAACACTCCCTCTGAAGATCCGGCAGACGCAGGACAGCAACAATCCAATGCACACCAGACTGGCATATATCGAAGGAAACTTAAAAAAAGCCCCGGTACGCCCCGTTTAAAGTGAGGGATTTCCCCCGTTAATTTTCACGGCCAAATGACGTGAGGCAAGACGGCATTTCAAATCATTTTCAGGACCCTCGCAGATTTTACCAACGTTTTTCTGCCGCCGACAATTTTACAGTGTTGGGGAAAAGTTCATCCACTATGTGGGTTTTGGGTTTTTGTATTGGCCAAACACCAACTAACTTTTTGTGGCCCCAAGCGCTGCCACGTGTCCATGGTTCAAAGTAACAATTTTTTTATTATTATTATTATTTTGTTTTGTTCTTTTTAAAAATGAGAATCTGACTTCCATGGGAATCCACCACTAACAAACACGGAGAATAATAATAAACTCAATGTTATAAGAGATTATGATTTTGGACACTTCTTCTATCTATCATTTTCATGAAATCCAAACCTCCATAAGATTTGTGTAGGATCTTCATTATAAATATATTTGGAGCAAATAAATGGATATTTTGAAGTTAGATTTTTTAATAGAAAAGGAGAGATTAATAATTAGCATATATCTTAAAATTAATTTGTATAAAATATGTTGAGAGATATCTTTGTAAGATGGTAGGCTTTTTTTGCTTTCGAATCGAAAAAACATCTTTTACTTTAAAAAATACAAAGTTAGGATAACAAAAACATAAAGTAAATCAAATCAAATCTAATATTAAATAATTAAATCTTCAAATGGAAAATGCTTATATTGTTTGGTTTGTGGACACGAAATAGAAACAACAAATCAAATCCAATATAAAATTTTATGTTCTAAATGGAAACCTGCCCCTGTTGGGTGCTTTGTTTATTGTTGGCTTTTTGTTTTTCTTTCAAGGATATGTTGAGCTCCATTGTAGCTTATGCCTCTCTCATAAAAAAATGACTTTTTCATGAAGATTCATAGTAAACGATATAAAATAGAAAAGGAAGTTATGGTATAATTTAGGCAGCAACTATTGAAGGTGTTTGTATGCAAAAACAAATTTATAACTACTCTTGGGTCCTACAGACTACTTAGTCTTGTTGATGTTGTCAAAATGTTCAATCATTTTATCTTTATTGAAGTTGAATTTCTCAAAGAAGTTTTAAGTAGATAGATAATTATGATATAATTTAGGCAGCATCTATTGAATGTGTTTGTATGCAAAACAATTTTATTACTACTCTCGGGTCCTGCAGACTACTTGGTCTAGTGGATGTTGTCAAAATGTTCAATCATTTCTTCTTTATTGAAGTTGAATCTCGCCAAGAAGTTTTAAGTAGATAGATAATTATGATATAATTTAGGCAGCATCTATTGAAGGTGTTTGTATGCAAAACAATTTTATTACTACTCTTGGGTCCTACAGACTACTTGGTCTTATGGATGTTGTCAAAATGTTCAATCATTTATTCTTTATTGAAGTTTCTCAAAGAAGTTTTAAGTAGAGGATGTCAACTTGCCACATTGCTTCTTCAATATGTGAATTGAAATGTACTATTTTTTTAATATAATTGCCATTATTATAAAGTAACAATTCAATGGTCGAGATTCTAAAGTCAAGCAAAAGAAGACTAGAGAAACACTAAAAAAAAAATTAAGAGATTTTATTGAACTATCGAATTCTTTCATTGATCGCATGTTCACAATCACATGTATTTGAAAATGTCAAGTAAAATAATGTCCAAGAAAATCAATGGCTTTATATGAAAGAGATTATTATAAAATTTATCCTTCAATGGGCTTAAGAACATGTCAAGCATACATAAGAGCTATATTATTAATGTTGTTAATATTTGTAAGTGCGCAAAAGTACATACGCCAACATTGCAACTCAATGATGATTTTTCAATCCAACTAATAACCCTAGAGGCATGAAATATACGTCCTCTCATCATTTTCCATCTTGATGGGAGTTCCCTCATCCTTCTTAGCCTCATATCCATCTTGTTTTAAGTCTTTGAACTAAATTTGAATTACTTGTGTGCCTCTAAAAAACTTTTGTAGACCTTCAACAAATGATCGCCTTCATGACCAACCCTAACAAAAGAAGTGAGCTTGTCATTTTTTGAGTATGCATAATTACTTCGGTTTCAATTGTTTCTTCACATTTTTTTCTCATAATTAAGTGTTCATTTGAATCTTGATTGAACCTTAAATCCCACTAACTTACCTTACACTCCTCTTGACTCTCAGTGAACTCTTTAATCATCTCTCCATCAAATCTTCAATCATGTCCCTGTCACTTACCCATGATTGAGAAGTTTCAAGCCTATAAATACCACCCTTGGCTTTACCACCTGAGAGATTGAATTTTCTTTGTATTTTTGTGAAGTTGTTGCTAATTGCTATGCATTCCTTATTCTCTTGATTTCAACACAAAGATGGTAAGTCATCTATAGATAATTAAAAATTAACATTAAAGTCTCCACCTATTATAACATTCTTATGCTCAACACGAGATATTGAAATCCCTTTCCCCTTCATACATCGAAGCTTCCTATAGCTTCCAAGTAATCTCAATTCCTAGATCCAAAGCTTCCAAATCCTCAAATTATCATCAAAAGAAGGTTCCAATTTTTGTGGTGAAGGGTGTAAAAGAATTTGGACTCTCTAATGGCATAAGGCACCACTGATAGTATTTAAAAGATTGCAATGCCCCTTCCTTGATCAAACTCGATTTAACTTAGTTTGACCCTGGTTGACTTCTTCTATTGTACAAGTGACTAGATGGTACTCTCTAATGTAATGACTTTATCATGATTTTAGGATATGATGTTAGTTATACATTTTATCTCTATGAATGTTTAGATGTTAGATTATATGCTTATGTACTGACCTTGGATTGACATATCTACTTTATGTATGAGATATATCTGGTGTTCATCTTCTTGTATGGGTTTAAGTCTGTATGGGGTGCGAGGGGATGATCTTTCGTCACCCACTTCAAAGGGACGCGGATTGTCGCAACTCTCCTCCACCAGTGTGCCTCTAAATGTTGTAGAAATGTATGTGTGTTTTCTTGGTGATGCAATTGCAGGTACCAAGCATCGATTCCACCTAAATCTTCAGGTCTGAGCGTGCTCTATGACCCAATGATAATGTAGAAAATATGGAGTTATCAATCAGACCCCTTGACGTGGCATTGTTCCTACGAAACGAGATTCTTGTTAGGTATTCTTGTGGTTGTGGATCGCTTTGTGGTTGTCTGGTTGTGTCTTGTTAGTCTTCATGCTATGCTAGTTTGCAGTTCGTTATTCTAGAGTATGGGTTAATATTTATGTAATATTGATTCTTAGAAAGAGAATTAATATTGTATGCCAGAAATGTGGTATCAACCTGCAAGAGGGGAAAACATCTCAAACATACACATGAAACATTATGTTAGAGTTATAAATCACAAAACAAGTTAGTGAACCAAAAACTCTCAAAATCGTTTCATGCTCCTCTATCCCTAAAGATCTTCAAGATTCAAGGTGGCCCTCACTTGGAAGAGCACTTGATCTCTCATATGACAACCTAGAGAACAAGATTTTAATGATGATTCTAGGATCAAAATGGATGCAACTGAGATCCTAGTGAATGGTGAGATGATGAATGAAAACTAAGGATGCAAGATGCAAAACTAGATATGATCAATATGATGAAGATAAGATGAAGCTATGTTAATTCCAAATTGAAGATTAAGATGAACTAAGTAAGCTAGATGAGGATGAAAACTAAGTAATTGATATGAAATTAAGCTAACTAAAAATGACCTAAAGCATGATGCAAATGCTAAGTGTTGTAATGTTAATGCTTGAAGAATTGGATGCTTGAAGGTGACCAATGAGCTCCTTTGAAAACCTACAAAAGACTATAATTTTGATGCACAAGATTGGGGATTTTTGAATTGAAGAAATGAGTTCTATTTATAGGCAAAATAGAGAAATGGATGGTTGAGATTGATTAATCTCAACAAGGGCTAGGATTGAAAGTTACAAACCATGGGAGAGATACAATCCAAATCCAAGTTGACAAATGTCACCTTGAGAGGGCTTGAGAAGATGCTAAGCAAGCAATTGGGGATAACCTCAAGGTGTGACATGATCGGATAATGTAATTAACCAAGGAGGCATGTTATTACCCGAGAGGTAAACTCTTGTGCAACATGGGAAAATGGTTAAAGGGACAACCATCATGGCTATGGGGTGTGGGCTTGTAAGAGGCGTTAAATGCCTTTTGAAGACTTTAGAGGCTAACTTGCAAAAATAGGAAAACCACTAGTGGTTTATGTAAGAGCCTTACATGTTTGGAAGACTCAACAAGTTAACTTGTTGAAATAGACAAAGTCTTAAATGCATTTTGAAGACTTTCTTCCAAATTTGGAGAAGTGACTCCCCCAAATTTAGGGAAAGGACATGATTAGGAGATTAGACATGATTAAGATGGGATTAGAAGGCTTCTAGAAGGATGATTATGGAGGCAAGTGGGAGATGTAGGATTTTGCAAGTGGGTGAGGAAAATAGATATTTTAGCAAATTAAAACGGTTTAATTTAGCCAAAAGGGATGCAACTTGCATTTGTAGAATTTTGCAAGTGGGGGGATTTACAAATAAATTTTGCTTTATTTAAATACAAAAATGGATTTTAATTAAATGTAGATTTAATTAAAATGGGAAAGGGGATAAATGGAGATTTTTAATTAAATGGCTTAGATAGAAGAAGAGGATTTAATAGAAGAAGAGGATTTAATCAAATCTTTAATTTGACTAAAAGGTCAATTAGAAGAACAGGGATATTAATTAAATCTTAATTTAATTAATTGGAAAAATTAGGGATAATTAAATGAATAAATTTCACTTAATTCATTGTGCAACTTTTAGGTGTCTACGTTTTGTCCCTCTCTGAGTCAACATGTGACCACATGTTGATTCAAAGAAAAATGCTCAATTTGTCGTCAATTTTTTTTGATATGATGATGTCACCAAAATTGTCGATATGATTCCTTGGCTATGAAAAATTGATTTCGATATGATATGTTGATATGGAATTGATTGGTCGATATGGAGCTGATATGAGACTGATATGGAGGTTCAATATGATAATGATGATATGCCCCCTCGGGCGATAAATTGAGAAAAAATGTGGTTTTCGACAGAGCGCTTGGACAACTTTTCAATTGGAAGGTTTGGGAATGGGACCAAGTCCAAGTCCAAGTCCAAGTCCTACAATCGAGAAAGCCCTAGGGCCCTATGCAAAGTATGATGAGTTTTAGGGATTTTCAATGTTTAATTTTTGGATTTTTTTGGATTTTTTAAAATTATTGATTTTTTGGATTTTTTTTTTTTTTTAAATATTTATTGTTTCTTTAAATTTATCGCCTGATATATTTTATTAAGAAGGATATTTGAAAAATGGGGTTAGGACTATGTGGGGATAGCGTGTACATGCCCCACACATCCATCGAGGCATCACAGCGGCCTACGTCAACATGGGCTATATAAGCCTCCAAGGGCCCATTTCCACCTCATTTGTGCACTTGTCAGTTGAGAATTGGAGCTCTGGAGTGGAGAGGAGAAATGGCATCCCCTTACCATCTTCATCGATTTGAGCAAGTTCAGTGATTTTAGAGGCCACCGGAGTACAGCTCAGTGGTGAGTTCAATTTTATAACTTGTGAATTTTTAGCTTAGATTTTAATCGATTTTGCAAGATTTTGAATTTTTCTATGGTTTTTTTCACGTTTTATTTTTTTCAAATTTTTAGCACATATGATTTTTATTTTCTCACATTTGATTTATGTCGTAGCGCATACGAATTTTTCTTTAGTGCATTTGATGTAGATTTTAGCGCATATGATGAATAGTTTAGCGCATATGAATTTAATTTTCACACATATGATTAAATTTTTAGTGCAAATGATGTTTGGTGCATTTGATTGTTTAAACAACGCATATGATTAATTAAATAGAGCATTTGATGTAGCGCATTTAATTATTATTTTTGTGCATATGAGACAACGGGAAATTTTTTGGATTTTAAGATGTTTTCGACATGTGTAATTTTGATGTTTAGGTTTGTTATGAAGTTGTGTACCCTGTCAATGTGTCAATTGAATCGATTGCATTGATTTTTGTCGTTAATTGATTGTTGATGTTGTCTAGTCGGCATGAGTCGGTTTGATATGGGTTTGTTTAATATGATTTGTTCGATATGGGTCTCGATATGGGGCTCGATATGGATCTTGATATAGGTCTCGATATGGATTCTGTTTGATAGAGGTCTGATTCGGTATGAGTCTGGATATGGGTCAAATTCGATATGGGTCCTTGGTCGATATGGGTCAAGTTATTGATATGGTTCGATTTCGATATGGATCATAGTTCGATATGAATCAAGTTGTGGATATGGGTATCGAATTGTCGATATGGTTCTCAAATTGTCAATATGGGTCTCGATATGGGTCCTTGGTCGACATGGGTCAATGTTGATATGGGTCGAGGTTGGTCAAAAGGATGCGAGATATGCATCCTTAAGCCACTGATTTCGATATATGTCCTGATGTTGATATAGTATTGATTTCAGTATGATTCTGATTCTTGATTTTTGATATGGTTATGATTTCAATATGGTGCTTGGTCTTTGATATGGATCTTGTTGTCGATATGGAACTTGGTTTTTCAATATGGTACTTGATTTTCAATATGAGTCTTGATATGATATTGTTGATTGATTCTTGATATGATATTTGAGTGATTGATTGATTGATTGGATAGTCCTTGTGGGATGTCATGACTGTCATCACTTGATAGATGCCTCTGTTGTTGAATTGTCGATTGCTTAGAATAGATGTAACTGATAGTATGGCACCTATGGGTTGATATAGGTCCATCGAGGGGTTCTCATGCTTTGAGAGAAATACCTGAAGACTTTTGTGATGAGAGATTGATTGACTATCGATGATTTGGCAGTGATAGAGGCTTGTAGTCTCATTCACTTGTTGCACATGTTGCCCTATCAGAAGAATAGGCACTACTCGTTGTGTTGGCTGAGAGATGGCACAACGAGCATAATACATTTCATTTACCGACGGGTGAGATTACAGTGACACTTGAGGATGTCTATCGGATTCTTTGGATTCCAATTATAGGAGAGTTGGTCGTGTATGATGTGGAGGAGGTTGGTGGGACAGATGCTCTGGAGGTGTTCGGCGATCCACATATTGTTAGTTACTTAGTGGCTTGGCAGGACATGGTAGATAGCTATGCCCCAGTCCCTTCAGTATTGGCAGGCTTGATCGATAGCTTCCCGATTCCTGACAGGAGGTCTCATGGGTTGTCGGTTGGATGGGGTCAAGTTCTATGCCAAATGGTGTAGCTGTGCACACGATATGCTTGGGGTATATGTCTTCTTGCTCACCTATATCATGAGCTCCATTGGGTGGTCTATGATGATGCGACCAGTTTAGCTTCCGAGTGCACCCTTTTGCAGATTTGGGCATGGGAGCATATAGCAGTGACCCATCCGATGGAGAGAGATTTAGACCAACAGGGGCACTTTATGTGATGATGTACAGCCAAGTCGCTTCCCGGTCGATGCTCGAGAAGTTGGAGTATTAGAGACATGCCTTAGATGATATGGATACAATGGTGTGGAGGTTGTATCGACTATGTGAGCCTTGGACTAAGGATGGATTTGAGGTGCCATATTTGTTTTTTAACAAATTTCTTTTGGGTCGCACCCCCTATGTGGTAGAGCGATTTATTCTTCCTCGGGTATACCGATAGTTTGGTCGTGTGCAGCCTATGTCGCAGGGGATGACTGTGTACACTAGGGTACACAAGGAGAGGATAGATTGGGGGCCGAAACTATATTTTGCCACAGCCTGGGATGAGTTCTACTCCTTGCCCTTTTGTTTATGGAACATACAAGTGGATGAAGCTAATGCGGGCATGACAAATGAGTATGCTCATTATTTTATGACACATAGGTTCCCATGACTTACAGGCCTAGGAGAGCCTATTCCTGCACTTGAGGAGGTCGATGATGATGATGATGATCAAGGTCAAGGTGGAGGTTGCCGAGGTGGTGGGCAAGGACGAGGGAGAGGCAAGAGGGGTGGGAGAGGAGGTAGAGGTGGTGTGATTGGTCACGGTCGGGGAGTAGGTGGTGGTGGGGGTGGAGGAGGAGATGAGGGAGGAGATAGGAGGGGTAGTGGGCAGGGTGTGAGGGGGAGAGGAGGTGGGTAGAGGGGACAGTTGGGATGAGGAGGGCTAAGTGTGGGTCGAGGATGTTGTTGCGGTGGAGGTCGGGGAGATCTCAGGTGATGACGGATCTAAGGGGGAGACTGATGATTCTTTTGATGAGGAGACTGAGTTTGAGGAGGTTGGTAGAGGAGGAGGGATGATTGGATTGGGAGGTATGGCAATGGATGAGGAGGAGGAGGAGGATGTGCAGCCACTTGCTCGATAGAGGAGGATTGATATGCCCCTCGACAGGTTGGTGGTTAGGATCTGCAGTCATCACAGCCACAGATGGTACAGATTAGAGTGCCTCCACATCAGTAGTAGACACAGTTGGCAGGTTTACAGGCCATGCTTTCAAGGATACAGGGCCAAGCACAAGTGACATAGTTGCAGAGACAGATGATCACGGTGTCTTTAGAGCGGGACTCAGCTAGATCCAAGAGGGATAGTGCCATGGACGAGAGGGATAGTACTCGATAGTGTTTGTAGGCGGCGCAAGCATAGATTGCTCAGCTCACAGCTGAGCGAGATACTGAGCTCGGGATCGTCGATGCCGGACATAGGAGCTAGTGCAGACCTTATGACAGGTCACCACACAGGGAGTGACAGGCAAGACTATTTGGAGTCTCATTTATCAGTCTGAGTGGGCCACTTATTACAGGGATTTGTACTTCGCGACAACGTCGACAGCTCAGCGGGCTCCTAGCTATGTAGTCAGTTCACAGCGGAGTGGATCTCGCAGACATGCAGGCAATAAGGGGGTCATGGGACCTAGGAGGGATGCCCCTAGAAGCAGCATAAGTGCATGTAGCTCAAGCTCTCGACCAACAAGCTTTGGAGGTGGTCGTGTTGATCCTGCCCCTTGACTGTGATCACAGATGTTGTATTTGTACCCTGATGTATTTATTGATATATACAAACATCATTGTATTTTGATTCTCCCTCTCGATATGGTACATTGTTGTATTTTAATCCTATTGATATGATACGTTGATGTTCTCATTGATATGATACTCATTGATGCTCTGATGATCTCGTTGATTATTGATCTTCATTGATTTCCTTGATACTGATGTTTCTTGATTTGATGGACATTGTTATTGATATGATATCCAGGGACTGTGGACATTTTATTGTTTCACTGATGATTGGCTTTAAATTGTATCATTGATTTTCCTTTGGATCAGCATGTGGTCACACATATGCATGATGATATGATAGTAGATATGCTTATACATATTATAGATGAAGCTATTTTGATTTCGATGAGCTATATGATATGCCTTTGATCTATATGACTTGTGCTTGGATGATGATGTAGATGATGTTGTGTACGAGAAAAGTGTGGGGATGAAATGAAAAATGTGATTTCAAACTAGTCGACACACCTATGGGACTCTTGGTGCAAGTTATGGAGTTATATTGAATAACTCAACTTCCCAAGGGATGTTCCATTGTTCTCTATCTCACAAGACCCCTCAAGCCAATGCCTTTGCTCTCAGATCACTGAGCAAAGTGACTTAGGGATGACAATCATGAAAATGAGGGATATTGATCAATCTAGCATGGATGCATTCAGGTAGTTATGCATGATATTAAGTCTAACATGATTTAAACTAGCATGGATATGATAATAAGATGAAAGGATTAGTAACAAAACTATCCTAGCATGCTATACTAGTCTACCAAGATTATTATGTGATAATGCAAATGCCTATTTAAGATGCTATGAAGATTATTTCTATCAAAGAGAGGCTAAATGCTTGTTTAAAATGATTTAGACTAGCTACTTAGTAAAATGTCTATAAGTTTGATACTAAAGACTTGGATATCAAGATGGAGGAATGAGAGCTCTATTTATAGGAAAAACAAGGTAATGAATGGTCAAGATTGGATGATCTTATCAAGGGCCATGATTGAAAGTTATCAATCCATGTTTACAATTCTCACCAATGAAATAGTGACAATTGTCAACATAAGACTGCTTGAGAGGAGATGTAAGAAGCATTAAATGCTTGCGAAGACCTCGTGGTTACCTTAGGAGGCAAGGGTTAAGGTTAGGTTAGGGTTATCCATTGGATAAAGCTTTTACCCAAAGCATAAACTCTTGTGCAAGGGTTAAAGGAATAACCATGGTCAAAGCAATGAATGCTTGATGAGACCCTTGGGTTAGATGAGGGTTGAGTTAGAGAGGAAGTCTCTAATCATGCAAGAGGGGCGAGTTTAACCATTAATGGTTTAGAAGACTTTCAAGGTTAACTTGTTGAAGACATAAAGCCTTTAATGGTTTTCAAAGACTTTGAGGGTTTGAGAAGTGACTTCCCTTTGCTAAGGGATGTGACAATATTTAGGGGATGGGTTAGGCTAAATTGGAAGGGATTAGTAGAATCTAGAAGGGGATTTAGGGAGGCAAGTGGGAGATGTAGGAGAATGCAAGTGGATGGAGGGTAATTTTAATTAAAATAAATTACTTTATTTCAACTAAAAATAGATGCAACTTGCATAAATACAAGTGGGGGATTTAAATAAATAAATTAGATTTATTTATTTGCAATGAACAATTTAATTAAATGTAAATTTAATTAAAAAGGGAAGAAAGGGGAATTAATTAAATAAAGTGATTTATTTAATTAAAGGCTATGAGAGACTTAGGTGAATTTAATTAAATAAATTGAATAATTCATTTAATTAAATAGATGAATGTGAATAAAATTTAATTAAATGGGGAAATAAGGTTAAAATGAATATTAAATATTCACTTAAGAAAGTGGTCATTTTTATACGTCTACAGATGTGATGTGTGTGTGTGTGTGTGTGTGTGTGTGTGTTTTTATGATCTACATTCTTCTATGATGTTTGCAAAGTATGTCTAATGGATACTATATGTTTGGAAGATGCCTATGATGGTTGGATTTGATGATTGCAGATGCTTATGATTGCGCAAATGTTTCTAACATGTTTTTGTGCTTTGGATAATGCAATCTAGAATGGCAAATGTTCTTGATATGAAATGCATTATGATAGTGATGTAAAATGTGATAATTATTTGAAACATGAAATGTATCTTGAAAATGAGATGTATCTTGAAATGATACGACGATGATAATGATAATGATATGCATCCTAATGTGATCTTAATATGATATGGTAATGATATTGATAATGATAGTGATAGTGAGAATGCACCTACATGCATGATTAATATGATAATGAAGTGCAACCTAATGCGGTTGTAAGATGACAATGATAATGGAATGATACTAATGCAAGATTGAAATGATATGCAACCTAATGAAAGATTAAGATTATAATGATAAAGACACTAATGCAAGATTAAAATGATATGCAACCTAATGCAAGATTAAGATGATAATGACAACGATACTAATGCAATATTAAAATGATATGCAACCCAATGGAAGATTACGATGATAATGATAATGAAATGATACTAATGCATTCTCATTCCCAAATGTTTCAATATGTTTTGATCAAAGTGCCAGTGCTTCCTTTGTTTTCATCATTGGGCCTAGATTTTTTGAAAGTTGATACAATCATCATGGTATAACTAAACCATACTAACCCGAGAATAACTTACATGGATTTTGATATTGCAAGTTGACACAAGCGTCAAGGTATAATTGAACCAAGACGACCTGAATATTGCTTGGGTAAAACAAACAAGAGTTAACCTTGGTCCCATACAAATCTGATATGTCTTCAGTGAGATGTTACCCGATCACATCGTAAGACGAATTTGCATAGTAGAAGGTTTCACTCCCAAACAACAGAGAAAGAAAACATCACATTTTGTCTCTGTTTCTCTAGTCATTGAGACATCCTCGAGTCACTTAGGAGATGTGATAAGCAAAAATTAACAACCATAAGGAAGCATGCATGCCATCTGAAAAGGATTTTTGTCAAATAAAACATCTTGCAAATAGATCGTTTGTTTACTTCAAATTAGTACAATTCCTTGATGTCTAGCCTCTTGTATTGGTGTTGTCATTGTTGGTTGTTATGATCCTTGTTGTCTTGCTAAGTGTTTGGTTTGATGTCTAAAACCCTCAAGGCAAAATGTCCCTAGCGATGTCAAGATTTTGCCCCTTGCTGTTGATACTACTTCAATATGGATATTTACATTGATCACCAAGCCATGATGGGATATGATTTAGATAACTGATTCAGATAATCAAGGATAGTGACTACGCTAAGTATGTCCGGGATAATGTTGCATATATAAGTGTCCTGCAATGGCTATTGGCTTAGATCAGATGGAGCCAAAGATATGATGCAAGTACTGATAGATAGAGGAGTTTCTCTCTCACAAATGGCACATGTTGCCAAGTTTTCACCACTTGTTTTTATTGCACTTTTTGATTTTTTTTTCTTTTTTTTTTGTATTTTTCCTTTATTTTTTTATTTTTTTGTGTCACAAGTGCCTATTTGTCAAGTTTTCACCCTAATGATGATTTTTGATACTTTTTTTATTTTTTGCTTTTTTGCTTGATCTGTGCATTGGATGACTCAAGTGTAGAATTTATTTAGATGGATGTTGTTGGTTGGCTCGTCAAGCACGTCCCCTTCTGAAGTTGATAACTGATATGCTCCTGGTCCATAAGCTAATATGATAACAAATGGTCCCAACTAGTTGGGTTCAAATTTCCCTTTCTTTTCTCGATCTTGCTGATTCTGGGGATTTTCCTTTAGGACTAGGTCACCAACTTTGAAAGCCCTTGGGATAACTTTGTGATTGTAGATTTTGTACATTCGTTGTTGATATGCTTTGAGATGATCAAAGTCACGTCAATGACGCTCATCTAGCAGCTCTAGCTCTTGCAGCCAGTTGACTCGATATTCCTCATCTAGAATGAGGCCTTTTAATGACACGAAGAGTGATGGAATCTCTACCTCAATAGGTAAGATAACTTTTGATCCATACACCAATGAGTATGGTGTAGCTCCTATAGGTGTGTGGATACTCATTCCGTAGGCCCAAAGCACAGGATTAAGGCTGACATGCCAGCCTTTACCAACATCATTCACTCTTTTTGAAAAATTTCAAGATTGCCTTGTTTGAGGCCTCTCCTTGGCCATTCCCTTGTGGATATTTAGGTGTTGAAAAGTGATGTTGGATATGAAATCTCTCACAAAGCTCTTTTACATCTTGATTTTTGAAAGGTCATCCATTATGTGTGATAATGGAACCAGGGATGCCGTACCGATAAATGAGGTAATTCGGAATGAAGGAATCTATCTGTTTGTCGGTCACTGTAGTCAATGGAACTACCTCAATCCACTTGGTGAAGTACTCAGTGGTCGTGATGATGAATTTGTGTCCATTAGATGAGGAAGGATGAATCTTTCCTGCTAGGTCGAGTCCCCATTGACAGAAAGGCCAAGATGTAGTGAATGGTTGCAACTCTTGCGTTGGTGCATGTATGAGGTTACCATGAATTTGACACTTAGGGAATTTCCTAGCAAAATGATAAGACTCTTTTTCCATTGTCGGCCAATAATATCCTATCCTTCGTAGTTTCTTGGCAAGAGTAGGACCACTTAAATGTGTACCACAAATACCTTCATGAAGCTCAAGTAAGGTGGAGTCAGATTCGTTACGATCAAGGCATCGAAGAAGAGTACCATCAAGACCTTGAGATAAAGCGTACCAGCGTTTAAGGTATAGCGGGTTGCTTGTTGGATAAAGCTTCATTTTTTGTTACAAGACAGGTCTAGTGGGAGGGTATTGTCTTTGAGATAGGCATAAATCTTCCCGTATAGGAGCGAATCAGAACCATTCAGGGCACAAATGACTTGGGATTCTGAATTGTCATAGGCCGGGGAAAACAATTGCTCCACCAAGAATTCATAGTGATTTTGTGGATCTAGAATTTGTAGGAGCAAGGCGATAGTGGCCATTGCGTTAGCAGCTCTATTGTTTGGCCTTGGAATCTGCTCAAATGTGATGTGTACAAAGTATTTCTTAAAATCATCTACCATGCATTTGTACGATATCAACTTATCATCTTTCATCTAATAATTATCATTGATCTAATTGATAACTAATTGTGAGTCCCCATATACTTTCAATTTTGTGATTTTCCATTCCACGACTATTTGATACCTATCACTATAGCTTCATACTCGACAATATTATTGGTGCATGGGAACATTAATCTATAGGATCTCAGAATTGTGTGTCCCTCTGGAGTGACTAACAAAATGTTGGCACCTAATCCATGTTGTGTATAGGATCCATCAAAGTATAGGGTCCATTGCTTTGGTGCAACAGTGAGCACATCTGTATCTAGAAATTCCACCTGTAGTGGGTGTTTGTCTGGTAGAGTTGCTTTTGCCAGTTGATCTGCTATTTCTTTCTCTTTGATAGCCCGTCATTCTATGTATTGAATGTTGAACTCACTTAGGATCATGACCCATTTTGCTAACCTCCCTGCGAGAGCGGCTTTGCTGAGTAGATACTTTAGTGGGTCGATCTTTACCACTAGCTTGATAGTATGAGATAACATATAGTGTCACAACTTTTGGGAAGTGAACACTACAACTAAGCAAGCTTTTTCGATGAAAGTGTAATCGAGTTCATAGCCATTCAGTGTCCTGCTAATGTAATAGATGGATATTTCCTTTCCTATTGACTCCTCTTGTGCTAGTAGTGTCCCCAGTGACACTTTTGTTGTTGATATGTAGAGGATGAGTGGCTTTCCCGCTATGGGTGGCACTAAAACAAGTGGATTCATGAGATATTGCTTCAATTGATGGATTGATTTTATACACTTGTCCTCCCATTTGAAAGGTACATTTTTATGAAGTAGATGGTTAAATGGGAGATATCTGTCTGCTAGTTGAGCAATGAAGCATCTAATAGATTGTATCCTACCTTGAAGAGATCGTAGTTGACTAATGTTCCTTGGAGGTGGCATTTCCATGATAGCCTGAACCTTTGCTGGATCCATCTCGATGCCTTTTTTTGATACAATGTGACCCAAGAGTTTTCCGGATGTGACTCCGAAAACACACTTTTTAGGATTCAATTTGACATTGAATTGCTCCAGTCTTTGAAAGATTTTATCCAGGATGTCCAGGTGTTCTGCTCTTGTGAATGATTTATCAAATCATCCACATAATCTTCCATAAAAGTATGCATCATGTTGTCGAAGATTGTTGTCATTGCTCTCTGATAGGTTGCACCGACATTTTTCAAGCCAAAAGGCACGACATTCCAGCAATATGTACCCCATGGACATGTGAATGGAGTTTTATCCTAATCTTTTAGAGCTATCTTGATTTGGTTGTGTAAAACGGAAAAATCGAACCCTAGTTGTTCTCCCCTCCCCAACTCCAAGGAGAGAGAAGGGAGAGTCGCTAGGGTTGATGGTTTTCACTTAGGGGAGACTTTACATTCAAAAGAGGGGTTGAAACCCATAAGATCCAATCCCATGCAATGCAAGATTGGATTCTATATGAGTTTCAAGGGTTAAGACATCAAGAATACCCTCTTTTGTAAAGAATATAGATAGAAAGATTGAACTAGGAATGCATGTAAAGTAGGAAAGATTCGCTTATAAACAGAGATAGGGATATGGGATGAAGCTGTGGACCTGGAATTAGTAGTAAAATGTCGAGATGGTGCTGTTCTGCAAATTTGAGCGAAAGTTGACAGGACGATGGCGCCCGACGTGCACACGGTCCTCCGAAAAATCCGCGAAACGAAGGGGGATCTGTTCGTCTCTGCACAAGGATTCCAGATCTTCAATTACAGCCGTGTACCTGCAACCTACACACAGAAAAAGAGAGGACGATTGGGGGGTTAGGGATGAGGGGTTTGCCTTTAGGTCAAACCCCGGTTTTGGAATTAACCAAGAAATGAGAATGCTGTAAATGTAAATGTTTGTAATGTAAACAAGTACTGATACCTTGTTGTAAGAATGTTTGTATTCTTACATGCGAAGGTGTAATGTATGTAGTATGTTGTATGTTGTATGTGATATCCTCTTCAATGGTTGAATCCTTGCCTTGAATGCAACACTTAGCCTTGAATGGAGATTTAGAATGCTCAATTGCTTGAAGGAAATGCTTGAATGCTTGAATGTTTGAATATCGTTTCCGCCTTTTTTCCATCTACCAAAATGGGAGAGGAAATGTAGTTTATATACTTGTCAATTAGGGTTGAAAAACTGATTTTCCCGACCTTAGGCCGACCAGGAAACATTATTTTCCAATTTGCAAACTTAAAGACCCGAAGCCCCATAAGAGACCGGGCCCAAAATAGGGCTAGGGACCAGGGCGCTAGGCGCCATGGTCCCACCTCCAGGGACAGCAGGGTGCAAGGAGGATCAGGTCAGGGTGCTGAAAAATGCAGTTTTTGGTGTCATAAGCAAGTTTCGGGGTCTCCATTCAGGTTCTGTGTTGCATCGCCATCATGAAGACCCAAATGCGGTCAAAATTGCAAGTGTCGCAATTTTAGGATGCTACAGGTTATAGCCAAAAAAACCATCCACGAAGGATAACATAGCATGTCGTGTTGTTAGATCAACAATGGTGTCGATGCTTGGTAAAAGAAAGTCATCCTTCAGACAAGCCTTGTTGAGATCCCTGAAGTCTATACAAATCTTGATGCTTTTATCTCATTTAGAGACTGGCACAATGTTAGAAATCTATCCAGCATAATCAATGGGTCAGATGAATCCTACATCAAGTAACTTCTTCAGCTCTACTTTGACCAATATGGCGACATGTGGTTCATCTTCCTTAATTTTTGTTTGACAGTTTAGCTCTAGGAGCGATGGACAAGTGATGCATGATGAGATTTGGATCTATCCCCGGTATGCCTGCACAAGACCAAGCAAAGTTGATTTACTTCTCCTTGAAGAATTTGACAAAGTCAGGTTTTTCTTTTTTCATTAGTGATTCCGCCAGATGTATGGTTCTTGTTGTTGCCTCAGTGTTGATATTTATTGATTGAGTTGGCTCAATCAAGATTGGTGATCTCTCCTGGTAATGTTTAGGAAGAGTGTCAAGTCTCTCATCTTCATGCACCTCAAAGAGGTTTTCGCCATCAGATACGTCCTTTGTTTTTACTTTTTTGTGATCTAATACTGCCATTAGATGATTTTCACCATTAGATCAATTTTTGATTTTGTTCATTTTTGGACTAGAAGACTTGGCACTCCCTCGATTGTAGATATCTGGTGGAGCATGTTTCAGGGTTGACTGAGAAAAGGTATTGAACAATGGCCTCATCATTTTGGAATATTGGTATGTCACCGTGCTCAGGTTCTTCCCAATCTATAAGGTTAGGATATATGAGAGGTAGGGAGTCATTTGGTGGGCTAAGATTTGCCGCTATAAGAGTCATGATAGAGATATTGTCATAGTTGTTCGTAGCATGGGTGAGGTCTATAACAGTCTCAAGGTTTTCGATGGTACTCTCATTGATATTGCCTCTTTTGTATTGAAGCTACTCGTTCTTGCTAGCCTCATAGATATGTTGTGGTCTGAATTCAAACAATCTAGATCTTGAGTCTTGTCCCTCATCAGGAATGGGTGTATAGGTGTGGACTGTATCCTTCTCAATATCCTCAGTAATATCAGAACAAGTGTCCCATTAATACTCATTGGAATTTATTTCAGAATCACTATCCAAGGTTACCCCATTGAATCGGACATGAATGTTGTATGGCGAAAAGAGCTCACTAATAATCGATACAAGTTGGGTGGCTTGTGCTAATGTAGGATTTGTGCTTGTTTGTACTCTTTGGATTTGCTCATATACAGTCTCCCTTATTTGAGTAGTAATCTCCTCAGGTTGTGGCTCGAATTCAGCTTGTTCAAGTGCTTGTACATGATGTACTTTTTTATAAGAAGCCTCCTCTCTTTGGATAGTGAGTTCTTCTTGTCGCTTCTCATTTTCTTCATGCTCTTCTTCTTTTCTTGTCTTGTGGGCTTCTTGGTGTAGTACCTCTTTCCAAGATTCTTCGTTTTGTGTTACCTTTTCTCTCCATCAGGGTTTTGAGGGCGATCTCTCTTTTGCACATGTTGAATATGCTGACCATACCCAAATCCTGATTTATCTTTTGCAAGTTGTGAATGGGGTTGTATAGGTTCTAGGATGACCTCTTTGCGCTTGCCAATAGGTCCTTTTCCTTTGTATCCCATGTGTTGCATGATTCTAAACCCATTTCCATATTGTTATGTGGGAACAACCACTTCTAGAGCAACAACTCTTATTTCTTCCTCATCCTTGTATAGCCAGCTGAGGATGTCCTTGTGTTCCGATTCTTCTGCAAGTGTGTCAATTTGGATAAATTTACCATCAAATTTCTTAATGGGTTGTGCTTCTTTATGTCTTGATGTGGAAGGTTATCTGTGAGATTTTGGCGAAGTTGGCAATTCTGATAGACATAAGGGTTCAAAAGAGTATTCCCCATACCTTGGTCCTTTATTTTCATCTCTTACTCAAAGTCTATGAACAATGACTTGAGTTTTTATTGATTGTTGGATGATGAGGAAGCTTGGGTCTCCCTGTTGTGTGGAACCAGAACATCTTGAGTTGTAGTACTGAAAGGGATTAGTGTCTGCTGATATTGAAATCTCTTGTCCGTTGTAGGGGAATTTGAGATATTGATGGTACATGGAAGGTACTACTTGCATTTCATGGATCCAAGGACAACCCAAGAGTATGTTGTATGTCAAGTCTATGTCTAAGAATTGGCACATTGTGTCTTTTTGCACAGGTCCTCCCTAAATGGGTAGTACCACTATTCCTTCGGATGACCTTTCTTCATCATCATAGGCTTTGATAGTGATCTTCTTTTTAGGATCAATAGCTTGCTTGGAGAAGCCCAATGCACAAATAAGCTTCAAGGTACATATATTGAGACCAACTCATCCATCTATTAGCACTCTTTTCACCCAATGTTTGTAGACTAGGACTTTGATATGGAGCGGGGTGTTATGCAGATGACTCAAGGAGACGTCATTATGTTTTGAAAATGATATGTTATGCGACATTGTCATATGTGACACCATGGCTTGGAATAGATTGATATCCAGATTGTTCAGAACTATTGTTTCTACAAGAGCTTGCTCCAAGATATCCTTGTGCTTTGGTGAGTGTTCAAGCAACTCAAGTATTGATATCTGAGCGGGTGTCCTTTGTAGTTGATCGAACAAGTTGTATTGAGTCTTGGGAATAGTTTTTGCTTTAGATGTGTTCCCCTTCAAGACATATTTTTGAGCCCTTGTTGTCATGTTTACTGGTGCATGTTCTTGTTTATCTTTGATCTTTATGACATTTACTTGATTATCGCATTCTGATATGTGATTTATGATGTTTTTCGTATATGTGATTGATGTGGGCTCATTTGTTGTTGTTTGACATTGATGCTCCTCCCTTGTTGTAATTAGGAAGAGGATTTTTAAAGCCTCATGATCACCATTGGTTTTATGATCATCGACCATTATGTCTCCATTATCTATCATATCTTGAACTAGGTTTTTCAACCTCATGCAATTGTTTGTTCTATGCCCCTTGTTTCGATAATAATCACAATAATGCAAGTCATTCCACCATAGTGGTTTGACTTGGGGTTCAAAGTTGCTTATGAATGGCAATGTGATAATCTTGTTTGCCAATAGTTCTTGAAATGCAAATTATAGGGTTTGTCCCAATGGTGTATATGTTCTTCGATATGGGGGAGGTAGAGTGATAGTGTTACCCCCTTGGTTATTGTTGGTCCCCTGATTGTTGTTATTATTCCCTTGGTAGTTATTGTTTCCTTGGTGGTTGTTGTTGTTTCCTTGGTTGGGAGTGCATTGATAATTTTTGGTGCCTTGATTGACACTTCTTTGATCATTGTTGGGTGGTGTGTTACCTGATAAATTCAACACTGGTTGTTTAGACTTTACATTGTTGGCATCGACTATACCATCATTAACAACATTTTTTTTTCTAGTCCAAAATCTGGACTTGTCTGAGTTGTTGTTATTATATTAATTTCTATAGGTGTTATTGCTTGATGAACTAACACTCTCCTTAGAGAATTTTAAGGTCCCCTTTTTGATCGAAGCTTCCTCTACTTGGATACCATTCTCTATGAATTTTGTAAAAGTAGGTAGACACTGTAGTTTGAGTTGATAACTCATTTCATCGTTCAAATTGTCTATAAATATTTCCATATTTTCCTTTTCAGGTACATCTCGTGGGTACCTTAATACCATACATTTCCATCGTTGTAAGAATACCATGAATGTTTCATTGTTATTTTGCTTCCTATTGCATATGTCAAGCATGGTAACCTCATGTTGGATATTGTAGGAGTATTGTGTGATGAATTTATTCACCAACTCATCAAATGCTCTTATGGGAGGTGTGAGTTTTGACAACCACTCCATTGTTTTCCCTCCCAAACTCCTTGGGAATAGCCTCATCATGTATGTATCATTATGAGAAAACTCCAAGCTCATAGTACAAAATTCCCTGACATGATCACGAGGATCACTCTTACTATTATATTTATCATACTTTGGTATATCTGAATTTGGTGGGAAAGGTATCATCTTTAGCCTCCTATCAAAAGGGTAGGGACAAATGTCCTCCAAAGAATACCTCATCATAGACCCTTGTTTCAGATCTTGCATTTGTTGTTGGAGTGCTTGAAGTTGTTGTGTAATGTTATCTAAGGGAACATTTCCTTCATTGGACCTTTGATGATGGGCATCCCCTTGTTCACTAACATTGTCATAATTACGGGTATCATCTCGGTTGCGGGTGTTGTCTTGATCATGTGTGTCCTCTTCTCTCAGATGCTCTTGATTCTAAGTATTATATGTGTAGGTCCTTGACCTTGTTCTTGGGATTCTTTCATTCCTTGAATTTTCTATGTCAAAATCCTCAGGCATCCTAACTCCTTTGCTATTTAACATGAGGAGGTACTTTTGTTTGTGTAGCGTCCTAAAATTGCGACACTTGCAATTTCGACTGCATTTCGGTCTTCACGATGGCGACGCAACACGCAACCTGAATGGAGACCCCGAAACCTGATTACGACACTGAAAACTGCATTTTTCAAGCACCCTGGCCTGAACCTCCTTGCACCCTGCTGTCCCGGGAGGTGGGACCAGAGCGCCCAGCGCCCTAGTCCCCCAGGACCATGGCGCCCAGCGCCCTGGTCCTTGGGTCCTATTTTGGGCCCGGTCTCCTAAGGGGTCTCGGGTCTTTTTGTTTGCAAATTGGAAATTAAACTTTCCTAGTCGGCCTAAGGTCGGGAAAATCAGTCTATCAGCCCTAATTGACAAGTATATAAACTACATTTTCCTCTTTCATTCGATATGATGGAAAAGGCGTGGAAACTATACTCAAGCATTCAAACATTCAAGCATTCCTTCAAGCAATTGATCATTTCAAGTCTCCATTCAAGGCTAAGTGTTGCATTCAAGACAAGGATTCAACCATTGAAGAGGAGATCACTTACTACATACTACATACAACATACTACAACAACATACAACATCTATACCTTCGCACATAAGGATACAAACATCCTTAGAACAAGGTATTAGTACTTGTTTTACAGTCATTTACATTTACAACACTTTCTCATTTCTTGGTTAATTCCAAAACTGGGGTTTGACCTAATGGCAAACCCCTAATCCCTAACCCCCCAATCATCTTCGCTTTTCTGTGTGTAGGTTGCAGGTATGCGGCTGAAATTGAAGATCTGGAATCCTTGTGCAGAGACGAACAGATCCCCCTTCGTTTCATGGATTTTTCGGAGGACCGTGGCGCCGGGGGCCATCGTCCTGACAACTTTTGCTCAAATTTGCAGGACAGCGCCGTATCGACATTTTACTGCTAATTCCAGGTCTGCAGCTTCATACTGTATTCCTATCTCAGTTTATAAGCGAATCTTTCTCACTTTCTATGCATTCCTAGCTTAATCTTCCTATCAACATTCTTTACAAAAGAGGGTAGCCTTGCTGTCTTAACCCCTTGAAACACATTTAGTATCCAATCTTGCATTGCGTGGGATTGGATCTTGTGGGTTTCAACCCCTCTTTTGAATGTAAAGTCTCTCCCCTAAGTGAAAACCATCAACCCTAGTGAACCTCCCTTCTCTCTCCTTGGAGTTGGAAGAGGGGAGAGCAACTAGGGTTCGATCGCGATTTTCCGCTTTACAATTTGGTGAACCCAACGTGAACATCCTTTCTGATTATTCATGATTAGATCTGAAATTTGATTCTTTGATTACATTTCCATGTTTGATCTTTTGCAAAATTTTAGAGGTGATTGCATAAAAACCCTAAAATTTCTTTTTAAGTAATTGAACTTGTGAAATATTTAATTGTTAATGCTTGTTTTAGATCTGCCCTTCTATTACAAATTATCAATTCATGTCTGTGCTTTAATTTTGAAAATTAAGTGGTTAAGTGTCAAAACCCTAATTTTTGAAACCCTCTTGATTCAACCTTTGACTGATAATTTCACTGATCAAAACATCTCCAAATCAGCTGTAACTTTGGATTCCGCAATAAAATCACAATATCTTTCATCCCTGAAAATTTAGAAAAAAGTTGCGAGGACCGTGTGCACTCCGAGCGCCATCGTCCCCGACATTTTTTCCGAAATTTCGGGAGTGAGATCTTACTGTATTTTTTTGCTAAAATCCAGAATTTTGGCTGATTTTATCAATTTTAACACCTTCAAAATTACAGTCAAAGTTGGTCTTGTGATTGCTTGGATTAAGGCTTTTAAACATTCAAAAATCATTGAAACTGAAATTTTGTGTCAAAATTGTGTTCTTACTGTCCTAAATCTGAAAAGTGTGTTTGCATTCATTCGAAATTTCAGTGCTTTATTCAAATTCTTACAATTTGTGACTTTTGAAATTAAGTGCTTAATTACAACAACTTTGATTTCCGCTTTCAAAATTGAATTTTGCGTGAAATTGAGTCAATTTTTGAATTTCAAAACCTGCATTGCTTTTGACATTCCCTCTAAAATCATAAAATTCAAAATTTCAGTTTCCCTCTCTTTTTCAAAATTCAAATTTTTGCATTTTTCGACAATCTTGGTAGGGTTCAATTTCGAGATTGCAACTTTAATTTGGCCTATCTACAGATCGTAAAATCACTCAATCTTTTCAGATTAGCTTTAAAATCATCATACCTTTCATCCCTGCAAATTTTGAAAAAAGTTGCAAGGACCGTGTTGCACTCCGAGCGCCACGGTCCCGGGCATTTTTTCCGAAATTTCGGGAGACTGTCATGATTGCATTTAACAGCTTAAATCTAGAAGATTGGCTGATTTTACTGAAAATTGCTACCTCTAAATTCAAAACTTTCTCTCTCTTTCTAGTGCATGAGTTTTACAACAATAAGCCCTACCTACACTATTCCCGTTAGACGAAGCCTTAGAATTAAGTCCTTCCAAGGTTTAATTACTGAGGAGATGGAACCTAATTTGAATGGTCTTTTTAACGAGGACATGGGTAATTCCTCTAATCCTCTTAATGATGAAGAAGCTCTCCATGAGGTTTCTGTAGAACAACTTTCAAAATTGGATAACCAATTTGACGATTTTCGACAATGGATGTCTCAAGAATACCCCGATAGTCAAGCTCTTCCTTTAATTGAGGGTCTAAAACGTATGCTTCAAAGTGATAAGAATGGAATTGATATTTTGCGTGGTATTGCACACATTGTGGATTCGAATGTGATGCCTATGAAGAGTTGTGCCGAAACTTTAGGTTATACACAACCTCCTACACAAGTCAATCATTCTATTCCTTTGACAACTTCTATTGCTAGCATACCTACCTTTAAATCAAACATAATGGCTACTTCTACACAAGACATTCCTCCTGTGATCACTAGTCATGGGGGCAATCCCCCTTCTTCAATCAACCCTCTTCCTTCATTTAATCCGACTTCTTCATTCATTCCTTCAATGAGTGTTCCTATTACATCTTCACAAATGAACATGACGCAAGGGGGCAATTCATTTAACCATTCCATTCCTCCTTGTAGTGTTCCTCCTTTCCAATCATCTCCTATGACTAACTATCATAGTGTCCCACCACCTTACTCTCTACCTTCTTTCAATAACATAACACCTCCATCTCAATCTAATACATCTAATATGAACTCTTCGACTGAAGCGACCATTAACAATCTTGCACAAACTGTCTCTTCTTTACAGCAACAAATTGCCTCTATGAATCAATCTAAGTTTAGTGTGCCCACATTTGATGTTGCGAGCCCACTTTCTCTTGATATTGTTCGAGCTATTCCCCCTAAACATGTTGAAATCCCGCATTTGGAGCTTTATAATGGTAAAGGAGATCCTCTAACACATGTTAAGACTTTTCAAACAATTTGTACTGATTTTGCTTATGACCAAAGGTTGCTTGCAAAACTATTCACTAGAACATTAAGAGACAAAGCCCTACAATGGTATTGCTCATTGCCTTCTTATTCTATTACTTCTTTTGAACAACTTGCAAATGCTTTCATTCAACAATTTCAAAACAATATAAGTCCTAAAGTTACTTTGATTGATTTAATGCATTGTAAACAAGGTGTTAAAGAAAAAGTGACTGATTTCATTGGTAGATATAAGCATTTGTATGCTCAAATTTCTTTTCCAGTGCCTGACAATGATATTCAAAGAATCTTTATTTCTAATTTACAAAAAGACATTCGAGACAAACTCCTATTTTCTGAGTTTACTTCTTTCCAACAGTTGTGTGCAACTCTTCACAATTATCAACTGACTGTGAGTCAAATGGAACAATCACATCCTATGGCTCCGAGTGATAAGGGTGATAGCAGTCAACAACCATTTGGGAAGTTTAAACCGAACACAGATTCCATCAAATTCAATGAAAACATCATCAACAACAATGTGAATGCAGCATTAGGTGTGCCTCCTATTTCTAAATTTTTCAAGAAAGAAAGAAAGTATACTCCTTTGAATGAATCATTGCATAGTATTATGAATAAGTTATTGGAACAAAATGTGCTTACTCTTCCTCCTATAAGGCAAATTGATCCTGCAAAGATTACTTCACCTTATTTTGATAACAAATCTTTTTGTCAATTTCATCGTCAGCCTGGGCATGATACTGAAAAATGTTTTTCTTTAAAGGGTAAAATTCAAGATTTGATTGATAATAATACTATTTCTGTTTCTGGAGTGAATGATAAAGGCAACACATCTGTAGCTCCTCCTAACCAAAATCTTCAGATTTTTACTGATCCATTACCTTCTCATACCTCTAATGCGATTGATACTACTGATTCTTCTGTCTCACCTGATGATCTCGTTTCTATGACTCCGAATGTGATTAATTTTGTGGAGCAACAAAAAATCCCTAAAGAACCTTCCATCACATTTGATTCCAGTGAAACCATTAGGGAACCTGATGGTCCTTTATACATAGTTGCAAAAGTCAAGAATACACCTTGCCGTGGAGTGCTTATTGATCCTTCGTGCATGGTTAATGTTATTACTGAAGAATTTCTTTTTACTTTGCAATTGAATCAAGTGATCTATGACAAAACAGATGTGATTGTGAAACTATTTGATGCATTTTCTTCTCTTGCAATTGGTTCTATTACATTGCCTATTGAGGTCCATAACAAATCCCTTGATGTGAACTTTGCTATTATTCCATCTTCCGAACAATTTCGTGTGAAGCTTGGCTATTCTTGGCTATCTTCCATGAAAGCTATTGCTTCTCCTATTCACAAGTGTTTGAAATTTCCCCATAATGGTGAAGTTGTTACTGTCAATCATAGTCTCTTCAAACCAGCTGAAAGAACTTCTAGCGTTCCTCTTGATTACTTTTGGCCTAAACAATTCCAATCTCTTCCTCCGCGAAGTGATCATCTTTTCAAATATTATCAAAAGTGGAAAAAAGACATGATCCTATCTCTAAGTGAACCTAGAACACCTAAACTTGATATTCCTATCATTCTTGAGAAGGAAGTTCTTCCTTTGAAAGATAAAACTAATGTCTTTCCTCAAGAAGATTCCCAACCCATCCCTATGGATGTGACTATGTCTATATCTAATAAACTTCCTAAAAGTAGACCTATCCCTCCTCGTCATGATGGACTTGGTCTTCTTCCTAAACCAAATATTCCTCCCTTAGATGGAGCAGTTCCTCCTCCTTCTTTTTATAGAGAGAAGAGACCTTCTTCTTCTCCTATTATCCAGCCTAAGAGACCACAACCTAAACACCCAAGTGATAAGGATGAGAACATTCCTCCTCAATCTTCTTCACTTCCTACTAAGACTAGACGAAATCGTTCTGCACGTGAACGCCGGCGAAAGCATCGTCTTAGAGCTCAAACTTTGCAATCTCCAAAAACACCTTCAACAAGCATTATTCCATTTTCTCCAAAATCTCCAAAACATAAGATGCATGATGGTCTTGATCCTGTGCGAATTAAAGACCCTATTTTTATAAATCTTGATGATGATATAGATGAAAATGTTATTCATGATGAAAATGTTACTTCTCTTGCTTCTGATAGTGAATATGAACTTGTTGATATTGATAACCATTTATCTAATGAATTTTCTAAAGCACTTATCCTAGCTCCTAGACAAGAACAATGTGGCTCGGAACATGAACATAGCCCTTGTTTGGATCTTGTGATAGCTCCATCTGCTGTGTTGGATGTTCCTCCTCTGGCGTGTTCCCTGCCTTCCCGAAACATTGATCAGCAAGATCGGGGGGTAGATGACGTGCTAGACTAGTTACATTAGCATAGCAGATTCTCTCCTCCTCTCTTGTGTTACTTCTTCTATGTGTTATTCTCATTCTTCTATTTGTTGTCCTCAGTGTTGTCTACTTGAGGACGATGCAAAGCATTGAGATCTCTTTTGGTCTCTCTCATGTTGACTCAAAAGACACATGTGTTCCCTTCTTCTAGGTGACCTTCCTTGATTGGGGAATGAAGAACAATTATGCATACATATATATGATATACATGAATTATCATACAGCATACTGACCCCAAGGAAAGCGAAGCCACCTCGTGCTTTGTGTTTTTTGTGTCTATTATCCTTGGGTTTATCTCACACTTGGGGGGCTAAATCCTTGCGATAACATGCTCCTTTCCTTTCTCATTTCCTATATGTATCACTACCTTAAAGCAATCACCCCCGGTGAGGCGTGTGCGATCGCTTTAACGTAGGGGGGTATACATCCCGTTCATATCTTTTCAAGATACTTGAAAATTTCTTGACAAATTTAGCTTTGCCTTGAAAATTTTTGATATCTTTCTTGCATGACTCATAGTGAGGGAACCTTACTACTGACAGTCATGGTTCTCCCTCGTGATCTTCCCTTTTACTTTGTCAATCGAAGTCGTAAGATCCTTAGTCCACTGGGGGCTTGGTGTATCTTGCCTCCTTGATGTGGTGAAAGTCTTTCAATGTTGTTTCCTTGTACTTTACCGGAAGTATGAGCATACATACTCCCGCTAAAGTGGGGGCTAAATGTAGCGTCCTAAAATTGCGACACTTGCAATTTCGACTGCATTTCGGTCTTCACGATGGCGATGCAACACGCAACCTGAATGGAGACCCCGAAACCTGATTACGACACTGAAAACTGCATTTTTCAAACACCCTGGCCTGAACCTCCTTGCACCCTGCTGTCCTGGGAGGTGGGACCAGAGTGCCCAGCGCCCTGGTCCTTCAGGACCAGGGCGCCCAGGACCAGGGCGCTGGGCGCCCTGGTCCCTGGGTCCTATTTTGGGCCCGGTCTCCTAAGGGGTCTCGGGTCTTTTTGTTTGCAAATTGGAAATTAAACTTTCCTGGTCGGCCTAAGGTCGGGAAAATCAGTCTATCAGCCCTAATTGACAAGTATATAAACTACATTTTCCTCTTTCATTCGATATGATGGAAAAGGTGTGGAAACTATACTCAAGCATTCAAACATTCAAGCATTCCTTCAAGCAATTGATCATTTCAAGTCTCCATTCAAGGCTAAGTGTTGCATTCAAGACAAGGATTCAACCATTGAAGAGGAGATCACTTACTACATACTACATACAACATACTACAACAACATACAACATCTATACCTTCGCACATAAGGATACAAACATCCTTAGAACAAGGTATTAGTACTTGTTTTACAGTCATTTACATTTACAGCACTTGCTCATTTCTTGGTTAATTCCAAAACCGGGGTTTGACCTAATGGCAAACCCCTAATCCCTAACCCCCCAATCGTCTTCGCTTTTCTGTGTGTAGGTTGCAGGTACGCGGCTGAAATTGAAGATCTGGAATCCTTGTGCAGAGACAAACAGATCCCCCTTCGTTTCGCGGATTTTTCGGAGGACCGTGGCGCCGGGCGCCATCGTCCTGACAACTTTTGCTCAAATTTGCAGGACAACGTCGTATCGACATTTTACTGCTAATTCCAGGTCCGCAGCTTCATACTGTATTCCTATCTCAGTTTATAAGCGAATCTTTCTCACTTTCTATGCATTCCTAGCTTAATCTTCCTATCAACATTCTTTACAAAAGAGGGTAGCCTTGCTGTCTTAACCCCTTGAAACACATTTAGTATCCAATCTTGCATTGCGTGGGATTGGATCTTGTGGGTTTCAACCCCTCTTTTGAATGTGAAGTCTCTCCCCTAAGTGAAAACCATCAACCCTAGTGAACCTCCCTTCTCTCTCCTTGGAGTTGGAAGAGGGGAGAGCAACTAGGGTTCGATCGCGATTTTCCGCTTTACAGTTTGTTCGATTCTGTAAGCCTTTCCATATGCTTTTGGAAGGCGACGCTTTGTTGGCATTGTTGGACGAGTTCCTCAGTGATCTCCTCTTCTTCCATATTAGCATATTCATCAAAAGGGTTAGATTCTCAATGACTCATGCTAGATTCTGGTTGTGGATCCAATTCTTTGCCTTTTCGAGATTGAGTGCTAGCGGGCATCAATATATTTCTATAGTAGTGAATTTCTCCTCTTCTAACGGGGTTCTTGGTGGAGTCGGTGGCTCAGGTTGAGCCTCATTATGAGTGATGCAATTTCTTAGAAATAAGGTGGGATTGATCTTTCCCCCGATGTTAAGGCATTGATTGAATGTTGTTTTCTGAATGTAAGCCCTACATCTCAAAGGTTCTTTGTCAAACTCGTTAGATTTTCCTTGAAGGTACAATCGCATATGATGCAAGAAAATACGATGTGATGCATAGAGTTGACGATTGATGTAGAGAAACTTTCTCCTCTTGATAAGTGTCCTAGGACTAGGTTGTCTCTTCTTCAACGTAGTCTTTTATGAAGACTTCTTCTTCTCAAAACATGGGGAGTGGTCATACAAATGGTGTAAGAGTGTTGATGTTGATGGTTGATATGGATAGTTCGTTTCAAATACTCAAGCTTACTAAGTCGAATAGAGAGTTTGTTCGATAGATCCCTATGACAAAGTGTGTCAAATGATATGGATAAAGTCTCCCGATATGGAAACTTGATTTGACTAACTTGAATACCTAGATAGGTATTGTTGTTGAGATAGTTGGATGATAAAATCTTGATCACTTGGTTTTGATACTCCTCTAATTTGGTTGGATGAAAATATTGCCTAAAGATAGTTGAAATGTTGATAACCACCTCCAAAGGTGCTTGGTTGGATTTGAAAATTTCTTTCACTTATGATCTCTCTTTGTTTTGAATTGATTTTTGAGCTTGATTGTTGGATATTTTTGCAAGATATTTTAGCATTTATGACAAGAATACATAGCACATATGAAGACAATGGGCATCCTAATGCTAAACATTGAGTGTATGTTCTTTTGAGGATGTGTTCAAATCCTCGATGTTTTCATTGGTTTGGATATAAATAAGACACACCAAGTAGACTCTTTATTCAAAGGTCATTGACAATATCATAGTCCACTAGTCTCAATACTCTGTCAACTCAAACAACCTTGTCACCCCCTAGAGGGCACCTGTTTTTCTGCCTTTTTCCATAAATTAACCCAAAGTGAATTGCTTCAGAATTGGGTAGTTATCTTGGGAGATACGATGAGTAATCTTGGGGGCAAATTCTTCCCCACCCTTGCACTATGATATTGCCAATGTATGGAAACTGACTTGGCTCAAAGTTTCTACTTCTATGGTTCGTAATAAGGATTTCGTTCGGCACAACAAATGATAAACTCAATTAAGAGGCTTCCCAACCTTTAGAACAAAGGCTTTTCGCATCACAAGGATACTAGGGGAAGGCTATCAAATACACACTTCTGTTGGAGGGGATTTTCATCAACCTCCACATTTGATTATAGTGGGTTGGTAAACTTGGCGATAAAGTCATTGCCTACTTGGGTCATATCCTTCTCACTATCCCCCTCAAGGCTTCGGGAAGGCAGACCCTCTAAAGGATTTAATTGCATGAAAATAAAGAAGGCATAAAAAGAGTGGGTTTGGCTTTTTGATCACCCAATTAAGGGGAGAGCATATACCTACCACTCAAGACAAGGAAAACAATGTTCTTTTTTTCTTTTGAAAGCAATGATTTGCTAAATCCTAATTGGAGATGTTTCTCCAACCAATCATTGTGTTCTTCTTAATCCTTCATAGCAATGATTCTCTAGACTAGGAAGAGGGAATCCTAGTCAACATAAAGTAAAGCATGTTGCTAGAAAGTAAATCGCTTTGCAAAATTGGAAATTGTGGCTTGCTCTTATTAACTTGCAAGAATAAGGTGGATTGTTCTTTTTATCCCTTTGCAAGAAAATTGAAATTTGTTTTGTTCTTTTTAAACCCAAAATGGAGTGTTTGCCCTAACTTGCAAGAAAGCAAAAGGAGTGATTTTGTTGTTCTTTTTACCTTGCAATGAGGTTCTTTTTAAGCCCAAAGGAAAGTTTGATTTATTTTAAGCCCAAAATGAAAATATGAAGTTCTTTTTAATCCAAAGGAAAATGAGTTCTTTTTAATCCAACTTGAAAAACTAGAAAGAAATCAGAATTCCTAGTTCTAACTCCTCCCAACCTACAAGAAAAAGAAGTTAGTGAAAAATAAAAAACTTAAGTGGGCTTACACAAGCCTAAATTCAAACTTTGGTTACAAATTTTTGGTTATGTCTGAAATGCGCAAAAACAAAGATTAGATGTGCTAAAAGACAGGCCAAATGCGCCACAAAATTAAGCATATGCGCTAAAATAGCTACCAGATGCGCTAAATAAAGTTACAAAAGCGCTAAAATATATGTCATATGCGCTAGATAATTCATCATATGCACGAAAACAGAGGTTAAATGCACTAAAATAAGTGTTATATGCGCCATAAAAGAGATCATATGCGCTAAACTGTGGTTAACATTTCTTGGCGTGAACCTGTGGAAAAATGTTAGAAAATGTGGAATTTTCAAGGGTCTAACCCCATAGTGGGCGCCAATTAATGTATGCTAGAAATGTGGTATCAACCTGCAAGAGGGGAAAACATCTCAAACATACACATGAAACATTATGTTACAGTTAGAAATCACAAAACAAGTTAGTGAACCAAAAACTCTCAAAATCGTTCCATGCTCCTCTATCCCTAAAGATCTTCAAGATTCAAGGTGGCCCTCACTTGGAAGAGCACTTGATCTCTTAGATGACAACCTAGAGAATGAGATTTTAACGATGATTCTAGGATCAAAATGGATGCAACTGAGATCCTAGTGAATGGTGAGATGCTGGATGAAAACTAAGTAATTGATATGAAATTAAGCTAACTAAAAATGACCTAAAGCATGATGCAAATGCGAAGTGCTATAATGTTAATGCTTGAAGACTTGGATGCTTGAAGGTGACCAATGAGCTCCTTTGATAACCTGCAAAAGACTATAATTTTGATGCACAAGATTGAAGATTTTTGAATTGAAGAAATCAGTTCTATTTATAAGCAAAATAGAGAAATGGATGATTGAGATTGAGTAACCTCAATAAGAACTAGGATTAAAAGTTATCAATCCATAGGAAAGATACATTAATAAAGGTATAATTAATAAAATCCCCTAGTTAACTCCCATCTTAATTAATCATTTTTCACAAAGGTATAATTAATAATAACTATTATTCGACATGTGTGTTGGTTACATTGCTTGTTCACCGGCTGGAATATAATCGGATCCCTTTGCCTTGCTTGGTATTCAACTCTGCCTTTTGTATGTCGTATGTTTGTTTTAGACTGATAAATCAAATCGGTATGTTCTATCACTGAGATTAATGTTAAATGGGTGGGCATGTGTTTAGATTACTATGGCAACGACCCTGTTTTGGGTCGACGAGCTTAACCCAAATCCTTCTTTGGTTTACTCCAGTTTCACGTATATATATACAAACGTATGAACGTACATTCCTTTTCTGCTATATTGCCTAGTTTGACAATTTACTCAGTCCTTCAGAATTTATGATCTTTGGTTACCTATATATGTATGTATTTATATATAGATGAACTTAATTAATCTAATCGTATCTCATATTTATATATATGAAACTCATTGAATTCATATATTTGAACAAGTAATTGTATATCACTATAATATTAGTTGATTAAATGAATAATTGGGTTGTGTGTTCTATGAAAGAATGACTAATTGTAATGTTTTGTTGTGTAACTCATTAGTAGCAAGTGGGTTATAGTCAGTTTTTAAATGAGAAATATAATAATCATTGCCTAATTTAATTTAGTAATTTAATTATCTTTTTTCTTTTATCATCTTTGAGTAATTATTTTATCATTGTTAATTATCATTGAGTAAATTAATTTAATTTCCATTTGCGTGGCATATTGTGTCCCTTGCTTGCCTTTGAAATTTATCTTGTCGTGGTGTTAGAATGTCACTATGTTGGAATCAAAGGGAAGATGTTTTAGGGTGTTTTTGCTTCCAAAGGCTAGGGGGATGTTGTGTCTTTTTTGTGATTGATTATTCTTCCACTCTTGATGTATTTGTTGTCACACCTCTGATGCTTATTTATGCTAGATGGTCCTTCCTAGCTGGTGTTTATTACTTCTTTTTGGTTATCTTGTTCTTGTAAGTGAGTTTAACCTTGCTATGGTCGGGACTTCGTAATCTCGAGTTTGCGAGTGTCATAAGATTGGTGTTGCTTTTGGATTCCTAGGCGCAAGTTAAGGGGGAGTGGCTCTCATTGGGGCTCGGGACCCAAAGTGGTCGTCAGGGTAACTCAATGAGGATTTTGTAATCAAGCAAAAATTAAATTAATGAACTTGGGTGGGTAGTTAGTTCACATTAATAAGATTAATTAGTGCCTCTCAAAGCATGAACATGTGAAGACCATTAATGAACTCCCAACTACCACAAATAAAAAAATCTAGTGATCTTTCCTAAAAAACCCATATTTCCAACTTCAATAGCTTCATAAAAACGATCATGCTATTATTGAAGAAAGATCTCATCTTTCAATAGATTTCCAAAGCGAAAGAGTCTTTCCTTCTTATCAAGCAAGCCATCTCAGAGGTTCCACTTCTCATAAGCCTCAAAATTTTTAATTTTTTATTCTCCAGGCCTTCAACACTAGTCATAGTAAAGCAACTATCCTTACTCAAAAAGATGAATTTAAAAATGAGCATCTAATAGCCTTTATGAGTACATCGGTTAAGAGTTATAAAGAAATAGGCATGTTTCTAAAGAAATAAGCTTATGCTATCATGAAGTATTTAAAGTAATTATGACATCTAGTCTTGCACAACAAGGTACATGTCTTTAAAATTCACTCTAGTGTGACAGAATGCCACCTTCAAGGGGAGATAAGTGAGAAGAGGGTAAGATGTATCACCAAAATAATAGAATATTACATTAAGATTTAGTTTATCAAGTTTGTCTGAGCATAGGGAATGCATTTTTTTCTTATGCACCTTAAACCAAAAGATCATTTATGAGCATTGAATGTCAATTGGATATAGATGCTAGTTAATGTTTTTTTTTTGTTACAAGTGAATTTATTGAGAGTAGATTGAGATAGCCTTACTATAAATCTCTGCTTGTTCATGAAGGAGGATTGATTATTTGAACCCTTATCCTCCTTTTTCTCCTTTCCTTGATTATTTAGTACAGGGTAGGTTAGATGTTAAAGTAGTTTTTATTTTGCATCATCTTTAGTGGTAGCAATAGCATAAATTTAGTTCCTTTTAGCTTTATGTGTAGAATAGAAAATGAATATATCATTCTCTAGAGTTTCTCACTTTCTCAAAAGCAAATTGATATTAGATCCCTATCGATTAGATCTTGCAAGGTACCAACTAAAATCAATGGGTGTATATCTTTATATTTTTAATATGCACCTAGTAAGTGGTAGTCATGACCATAAAGTCTTGAACCTACAAGTGACTTAGTGCCCTTCCTCACTTGTCCATTAGCATTGGGATCCCTCCTTGTCCACCCTTCTCTAAAAGCCTTGTGAGGTTCCTTTACCTACCTATTTATAGGATAATTTGATGGCCATTCTACGTCACAATGAAGAAATGTCATCTTTTCTTGGTCCTATGTGATTCCCAAGAAAGGAAAATAAAGAAAAGGTCCCTCATAATTAGAAGATCCATGATTTTTGTCAACTCAACTAGAATTGAAGTGGTTACCTTCTCTATCTTTATTTAAAGTTGTATCTCATTTGAGATATTTGTTTATTTAGATTTTATTATAACTAAGTGCATCTTAAAGAATTGGTACAAAAATGAGGATGTTGGTTGGTACATTTCAAGCTTTGACCTTTTTAAAAAAAATAGTTATTCCTCACATTGGGTGACACAACCCAACATTTTTATCTCAATATCAAGAGCCTAAATGTAAGCACCCAACTTGACTAGCAAGATTTCATAGTCCTTGGTGGTCTTTGAATAAGGAAGCACATCATTCAAGTGTCCACTGGGTCTCATCACCTCAACAATGAGATTAATACCCTTTGATAGTTCAAGCAAAAAAGCCTATCAAGAGCTTGCCACACAAGGGAAATTATTTTTCCTTGTGAGGTACTATTGGTCACCTATATAGCTTGGCCTCAATAGGCATTTTCCCTTTGTCTTTCCATCTACGCTTTCTATTATATTGCTTCCTTTCACTCAAATGAATGTTCACAACTTGAAATATTGAACTACCACAGTCCATGACACCTTTCTAGATACAACTTTGGACTAACTATACCCTACTTCTCCAATGAATCAAAAAATAGAAGTGTTAAGACATTGAACATAATCTCAACCAAAAAAAAAAAAGAAGCTTCTCATGAACCAACAACAACTATGTAACACTATTCTACAATTATATAGCACTATACTAATGATATGAATCCAAACTTACTGAAAAATGTTTTAAGATCTCCATCTTTCTAAGTAAGATTCCTCTACGAGTCATTAGAAATGTAGTATCTTTTGCTTACACTCCCTTCAAGTAATTCAATTTACCATATATGAGTTCATAAGACTATCTTTTTTCTTCAAAACCTTATAATCCCTCAATTCATCATCTTCAAATTCTATATGACTTTTTATTGTTAACACAACTCAAAACATGAATTCCATATCACCTTTTATGGTCAACACAACTTAAAACATAAACCGTGGATGTCATGGTGCTTAAGCAACCCCCTCTTAGTTCTCACTACCTTGGTGTTATTCGTGGTCCCTCATTCTACAAAACTGGGTAATTCCTTACATTTATGAAGGATCCTTCAATGTTCCATTCATCATCTTTACAAACCTGTCACTCACAAATGTTGTGGGCCTGAGCTCTCTTTTTTGATTGGCTTCACACTTGCTTCTCCCTTAGGAACTTATTAGGACAAAAACTCATTCAAGTCATCCATTGTCCATGCAAGGTTCTCATTCTCATAGAAATAACATCATAGTAGGCCCATCCATATGACACCAAATTCTCCTTATCTGAGACACATTTCACCTTTATCGTTTCGCCAGTTATTCATTTAAAGCAACGTTTGATAGTTTGGAAAGTCTCGATATTCATTGTTATCAATTAAAGCTGGACATTCTCTTTGATGTTCTTTGTGTGGGAGCCATCACTTCTTTTATCCAGGCAAGTATATGTATTAATTGCTTTGTTAAATCGTTATCAATTTGACGTGGTCCTTTCAATCTCATGTTTAACATACCCTCTTAATGATCGTAAGCCACCTCTAGTCATTTATGGTGTGGTCAATTGAGATTTATTCTTTATAGAACATGTAAACTTTCTATTTTGAGATTTATTCTTCAAAGAACATGTAAACTTTCTATTTTCAGAAGTAACAGTGACATCTACAAGGAGCCATCATGGCTCTGTTTGCTTGCAGATAAAATTCTCAACTATCGATTTGACATTGTTCGAAAATCATCATACAGATATTGTGGCCCTTTTAACACTTTTGTCTTTTTTCTTCTTTCTCACATTATTTATTCTTCTTAAAGTTCCTCAGTTGTTTTGTTCCAATTGCATGGAGACCCTTGTATCCACTTTCTTGTAAATAATTTTTTTGGCATTTTAATTTGTTACTTGCTTTATCTCTTTCTACTCAAAAGGTTGATTGATCATGGTTTCCTAATCTATAGGAAATGTGAATGTGTTTTTTATGAGTGCTCCTAATTTAAATTCATGAGCAATTGTGCATTGTCTGTTAATGTCCCTTACATTAAAGTTAATCATGTGTGAGAATTGAATGCAAATTGGACATAGATCATTCTAGTTAATGTTATTCTATCATAAGTGAAATTATGAAGAGTAAGTTGAGACAACTCCACCTTAAACATCTGCTTGTTTGTGAATGGGGATCGACGGTGCATTATAGATAAGGTTGACAAGTTATTCGTGTTTGGAGATCCTTCACCCACTTTTCTTCATTTATTGAATCTATAAATCCCATCTTCCTCTAAATCCTTATCCTTCTTCTATCCCTTTTCCTTGAAGCAGTTAGTATAAGGTAGGTTAGATGTCAAATTAATTTTTGTTTTACATCATTTATAGTGGTTTAAATAACATGCATCTATTTCCTTTTAGCTCTAGGAGGAGAATAGAAAATGAATCCAACCTTCTTTGAGGTTGTCTCATAGATACTTGAAAGAAAATTATTGACACACAAGATCCCTGTCTATTGGAGGTTCTCAAGGACCAACTTAAATCAATGGGTACAATTTTTTATATTTCCATTGCATCTAGTGAGTGTTGGCAATGATCGTAAAGTATTGAATCCATAGGCGACTCATTGGCCCTCCTCACTCATTCAAGAGCATTGGGACCCCTTTTTGTCCTCCCTTTTATAAGATCCTTTCAAAGTTCCTCCTTCCTTTCATACAATAACTTGATGACCATTCTAAGGAATAATGAAGAAATGACTATGTTTTCTCCCCATCTTATTTTTTTTTGTGCAAGAAAAATGAAGATAAGGTTCATCAAAGTCATGGGATATGAAGATAAGGTCCGTCAAAGTCATGGGATCCAAGATTTTTGCTATCTCAACCAAGACTATAAGTCGCCTTCTCTAATATTAATCAATAAGGGCCTATAGTTCTGAAATATTTTCTCAACACATATCTCTTTGGATAAATTTGTTTATCTAGCTCTAATTATAATAGAAAAGGCCATCTAAAAAAAAAACATAAATAAGGATTTTGGTTGGTACCCAAGTTATGCATAAGATGTTGGATTGTGCAACCTCCTATTTGGAGCTCTTTCATCCACTCTTGTTCATTTATTTCTTTTAATTTTATCTCCCTTTGAATCATTATCCCCCTTTTATCCTTTTTCCAAGGTTAAACTAATTAATATAGGGTAGGGTAGATGTCAAAGTAGTTTTTAAATTGTTTTGCATCATCTTTATTGGTAGAAATAGCATGCAATTAGTTTCATTTGGTATTATGTGTAGGATATAAAAGGAATCTAGCCTTATCTAGAGGTTCTCACATGGTTACTCAAAAGTAAACTATTGATACATGATAACCTTGTCTATGGGAGTTTCTCATTTACTAGCTAAACTTGATAGGAGAACATCTTTTTATTTTGTTCCATCTAGTAGGTGGTGGTCATGACCATAAAAGCTTAAACACATAGGTGATTAGTGCCCCTACCCATTTATTTATGAGTACAAAAAATCCTCCTGCACCCCTTTTATGAGAGCCTTGTCCACCATCATCTGGAGTAAGAATTCATGACCAATAGGATTAGGGTGCCGCATTTTGGGAGGTCCTAGCTCATGGCTTCCTAATTACTATTTGATGGTTTATGGTATTGCTTCTCCTATTATTAGGTTCTTGAGATGTATGTTTCATAGTGATTTTTCTAGGTATAGGTTTATGCTATCAAAATTACTCTAGGTCTTTTATTAGTCACACTCTTGCAAGGGGTCATATTTTTCAAGTGTATTATGATCGTTGACTATGAATAATGTTAAGATATGTTAGTTTTGTGTTACATAAACCATTATGTTATGATATGTTACTTTTGTGTTACATTTTATTGTAGAAGTATGATCTAAATTAATTTTGTGCATACCCGCTCTCACAAATTAGTGTAGAAAGACTATTCCATATCTCTACATTATTTAAACTATAATATTAAATAAATTTAATATTTTCCTAGATTTATAGTTTTACAACACATATCCCAAACAATTCTACCTATCGATGAATTCAAAATTATGTTTGATTTAAGGGGCTTTTTCTTTATTAAATTAGAAATATTTTAAAAGAGATGTATCAACTAATTAGAAACAATATTTTAGTGGAACCTTCTACTTGTCATTTGATTGTAATACTAATTTTTTTTTACTTTATGAAATAGAAATTTTAGGAAAAAATAACATGTCTAAAAGGAAGATGCCTTTTCATGTGATTTCTTTTTTAAATTTTGTGTTTCACACAAATATCCATTAATACTCAATCATTAAGAACTATTGCTTGTGATAACTTTTTATTGGATGATTGCACTCTACTTTATATTATGAATTAGGCTTATAACTAAGAATTTTGAATAAACGAGACTCATTTTTTTAAGCTTCCATTCACTACATTTTCTATAACCTTAACACCTCGACTCAACAAATGTGAGAATGTAGGACTATTGACTACCAAGGGTTTATATAAGCTAATTGTGGGGGTTCTAATGGTTGGACACAAGCTCACCATTAAGGGATGGTAGAGACTAACAAAGGCATAAGGGCTGGGTTGCATATTTTAGTGACATGAAAATAATAGGCATATTTAGTATTTTTCTTCTCTTAGGTATTGGGTCCCTAATCTTAATATCTCACAAATAAAATTATTTACACATTTACCACATCATCAAATTAACAATTGAACAATAAATACTTAAATTAATAACTGAATTATAATTTAGAGTTCTAGTGCTTAATCCAATTAAAAACACTTATAGATGTTATATACATATTGGAATTACTTGATTACAATGATGACTCTCTTGCCAAGAGAATATCAATAAAATAAATAATAACAATAAATACCAATGTAACAATTATCCCTACTTGCCAACAAACACATAGTCATCTGCAAGCTGAGGATGTGAACATGGCCTAAGTGCTTTTCTACTCAATCATGAAGCAATTATGCTTCCTTGATGTTCTTCATGACATGAAGAACCACCAACCCTGCATGAAGATCCTAGCTACCCGAAAACAATAGCAAGATGGAAACCATGGTGCCACCTGATACATCTACATGCACATCTAATTTATGACAATGCAATGTCCTATTATCAGTATATGAGAAAGAAACATATTAAAAAATTTGCTAGGAAATTCATCTATTTCAATGAACAAGGCTTTGGCCAAAGCACTTTAAAATCATGGATTTTCCTAAAAGAGGATCATGATTCTCTATTTACCTATATTCAACACCCCTTCTCAAAAACATAGCTTATCATAAAACCAGTGATTTCATAACTTAAAATATCAAATAATAAAGAAAAGAGATGCAATCCCTACTAGGGTGATTTGCAGCAGTGGATGATAAAAACCCAACAAGATCTTTTAGAATGTGGGTGACATCCTCCGAAGATTTGCTTCCCATGAGCTAGAACTTATTTCTCAACCATAAAATCTTATGAATAATGACAAGCTATTTCTATCAGTGAATGCCTCTCAATAATCTAATCTCTGAACAAGACATGACATCTACCTTTTTAATAACTAACCATTGTAAAATTTTATTTAAACTTGCACAACACAGTAAGATCTAGCTAGAAAAAAAGAAGTAAACTTGCAGAATAGACATAAAATTTGAGAGCAAGAATGAGAGTAAACTATTTCATTGATTGATTGATAATATATAAATGAATGAATTACAATATATAAAACCTCTGTTAAGAAAAAACAAAGGAAAAGAAGGGGCAGATTTGGAAACAAAAGAGAGGAAAGCCACAAATCTGGAAACAATAGATTAAAAGCTTGATATCCTTCTTAGTTAGCTTAGAATCCAAGCAATAATAGATTCAAATCACAAGAATAAAGCTTGCGATAAACATCCATAAAGGATGGGAAGAGAAGCTCTTTAAAGAAAGGATAAAATTGCTTTTGAAGATTGTAGATTGTGCTAACACCCACCCTTAAGTCTAACTAAGGAGACTAAAGACTAAGGAAAGGAAAGAGGAAATAGTGAAAACCTAGTGGGAACAAAAACCCACATCAAAAATTACACTAACTTTGCATGGCAACTTCTATGTCACAATGTCCTTCACCCCAAGAAGGTCTCGTAGAAAGTAAATTTGAAAAGATAGGGTCTATTTGTGCCTCCACAAAGAAGAGAAAGAATATCAATACAAAATGTAGCATGGCGCATGTTGTAGTAGGTTCCTCTACAAAATTGATGCTTCTTCCTTTTGGACCTTCCTTTTGGAAGATAGAAACCTCGAGCTATCAAACTGCTGAATTCCCACTCAAGTGAAATGTATGAAGGAATCAAGATGAATGATTCTCGAAAAATACTCATATTTCTTCAATCTAATGTTGAACTGTGACTTTTCCATACAAGACTCAAAGACTATGACCACTGAAGTGTGAGATTTGTTCGGATGTGAATCAAGATGTAGCAAGATAATAGCACGGAGTGGCTAAGAGAGAACAAGAGAATCCAAACCAAAAGAATATGCATCTCGATGTGAGATGAAATTGGAGAGATGGTATGTGTCCTCAATGTTGTCATCGCGATCAAGAAGAGATTCAACAAACAAATGATAAATATTTGACAGGATGATATCTCTCTCATCAAGAGGACAAGAATGAACCTATTTAAGAGAATTTGAGGTAGCATTCAGAGAAGCCAAAATCTCTATCAAATTGGTGGGTGGAGGTGTTTGAATAACTTCCAATACTAGAGGTGTAGAAAGAGGAGAAGCGAGAGGATATGTCTCTATGTAATCAAGACAATCAATACTCTTCCAATAAGCAATTTCCTCTTTAGTTTCATCATCATACATAGGATCATCATCATCATCAAGGGAGAGAAGCATGTCTATAGTTGGATCATTTGGGAATGGAGGTTCAATGGGTTCTCCATACATTTCCCATAAAGTGGCCCAAAGAGTGTGAGAGCACTCAATGTGTGATAGAGCCCATGATGTGTGGTTCCCAACACTTAAACCAATTAATCCTAAGACATGATCATTTCTACTTTCCTGGATGCAAATTTCTGCCAACAAGTACTTGGTTCAGGAATAAGCCCATACAAATATGGCAATAGATGAATCCATTGACAATGCTTAAGGATTCCATCACGCTAGGACTTGTAGTTTCCTTCTTACAAAGTGATGACAGATGATGATATTTTATTCTCATTCTAGACTTAGATTACCCCCTTTTGGAACTTTATTTCAGTTCATGAATACATAAATAAATTAATAAACAACCCCTAAGACAATGAAAATTTTCATTCTAACACAACTCTAATCTTCAAAAACTACAAATGTTTGTTAATGCTTCTTCTTTCCAGCAACCTCTCTCTGATACCATGTAAAATTTTATCTAAACCTGCACAACATAGTAAGATCTAGCTAGAAAGAAAAAAGTAAACTTGCAGAATGGACATAAAATTTGAGAGCAAAAATGAGAGTAAAACTATTTCAATGACTGATTGATTGATAATATATAAATGAATGAATTACTATATATTAAACCTTCGTTAAGAAAAACCAGAGGAAAAGTAGGGGTAGATTTGGAAACAAAAGAGAGGAAAGCCACAAATCTGGAAACAACAGATTGAAAGCTTGATATCCTTCTTAGTTAGCTTAGAATCCAAGCAATAACAGATTTCAAATCACAAGAATAAAGCATGCGATAAACATCCATAAAAGATGGGAAGAGAAGCTCCGTAAAGCAAGGATAAAGTTACTTTTGAAGATTGTGGATTGCGCTAACAAGTATTTATGTATTTTATGTGAAATGAAATAAACCTGGTAATGTCATGTTCTCAAATGTATTGCTTTCTTTGTTTAAATTGTAATAATGAATCAGCTACCTCTATATGCCATACATTATTTTTTTGAGAAAAATAATTTAAATTGAACAACTTGTAGTTAGAAAGTACCATTTGGCTGACATGGAATGAGTGATAGGCACGTTGTTTCAAATTAGAATCATATTTATCTTTCCACCATCCTCTTGTAATTGTTTTAAGCAAGTCTATATGTTGGTGGCTTGAGCCTATTGGCTTGTTGTATTTGCTATAGAAAATGACTTATATATGGCAACAAATAACATTATAATGGCTGCAAATAAATTAGTTTTAATATGCCATGATGGGATAAAGTTTTGCCCCACATAAAGACATAATAATGTGCCGAAATTGATGTCACATGCTTGGTTCGATAGCACATTATTTTGGTGCTCTAAGATAAGTTTCACCACATTAGTGTTGTTAGCTTATTTTCACCACCCATGGATATTGTTTTACATCAAATTTTGCAGTGTCTTAGATTGTCATCTTCTACATTGATTGGGCATGTACTTGATTGGTTTGTGACATCATCCTATTTCATAAGCATAGCAACATTTAAGCGATTTCCAAATGCACACAGTATTTGAATTTGGATTCCTACTTCTTCCAATATATGGGTGTGGCTTCTCATATCCCTAGTGGAGTTATTTCTTCATAAAGGGAGAATTGTTGTTTGTAGTTAGTGGATCGCGCTATGTCTCTAGGCTCTCATCATTAGCATAGGAGCTACTTCATTAGGAGGATTCATATCCTCATTTTATCTCTCCTATGGAAGGTTATTGATTGTACTTATGTGATTAACTTAGTACTTGGGGGAACATTTGGAGTCTTTCATGCTTAGTCACATGTAGTCTTTTTTCCCATTAGTTTTTTCTCCTTTTATCCATTTGTAAGAGTTGCATTGGATTGTAAATCGGTACCTAATTAGGCCTTTTTATTGGACCCATTCATGCTTGCATTTTGAATTCATCATTAGCTCTTTATCTTATCCCTAAGTTAATATTAAGGGGGGGTGTTGGAGTAATTGGCATATTATTTAATTATTTAATTAATTAGGTCCTTTAATAACTTTACATTTACAAATCATTTTTTTAAGGGCAAGAAAGGTGTGTCGTGATCAATTTTGTAGTACCAAGATGTACTACACGAATGCCCAATGAACAAAATTTAATTATTATTTGGCCATCTTTTTTGAAAGCAAGTTGAATTTCTCAAGTTGTGGGTTTATTAATGCTAGAAATTTTATTGCTAAATTTGGAGAATAGAGAGGAAATTTATTTCTTAAGCCCTATTATAATGCTTTGGTGGACTCTAGCATTGTGGTGGCTGGTTGTAGTGTTACTAGTGAGGGCAATTTGATAGAGATAAGATGGGTGGTCCCAAAAAATGCTCAAAACATATCTCCTATGAGGCGTTACAAAAGAATGTGAGCTATGAGATATCTTTGATCGTGATGGGATTACTGGTTTCTTCCTTTCCATGATAGGTTACAATGACCACTTGACTTCCAAATTTTGCAATTCTTAGGAATAAGCTGAAGCCAGTCTAAGACATATCATCCAAGATCACATAAATAATAGGACTATCTGGGTTGGTAATAAGAAATAAGACTCTAACAAATATATGGCTAAGGTTAATAATAAATTACAAATTTAAACAAATCCATTTCCTCCTCATTCTTCCAATTCTATTACTAATTCTTCTCCTCCACCTAGTGATTATGCATATGTGAATATAGTGACAATCACTTTGATCTCCCCTCTAAGTCGGAAGGTCAAGATACCTGATATATCTTTGACACGTAACAACTTGTCATTTCATGAAAAGTGCTGTCCTCTATACATTCCTACTTGAACTAACGATAATGTTGTTATCGACATTATGGTTGATCTTGTCTGTAAAGTCAATGTGATCATAAAGGAGGCCCTTTTCATTAATGGATTGCATAGGGAAAGATATGATGAGTCAAAGGTCACCATCCATATGCATGATGGTCTTTTTGTTTCCCTTTGGAATCCATTTCTTTGACGATCCTCATGGGACCTAACACTATATTTGTGATATTTGTTGTGATTCTAGAGTTTGGCTTGTTCAGAGTGAAGATAGGCATCCCTTGGGAAGTTTCCATGGATATTGTTGTCTCTGTTATCCACAAGTGTTTGAAGTTTCCTCACGATGGGATTGTGTAGACTATCTAGGACACTGGATATAAACCACTTGTGTTGTGTGGGGTCTTCTCTTTGGACCATTTCTGGGGTGCTTTAGTTGGGCCAATGCTACCCTGTGATGATTTTGTTATATAAGGCTTATTATAAATATAAGGAAAGGGAGTTAGCATGAGCATCAATTTAGCTTGCTTCTTCTCTATCTTTTCCTTCTATTACTCCTATGCATCAATGTGCTTCATCCTCTACTCCTTCAACAATAGTTAATGACAAGCCTACTTCCTTGAGTCAACCCTCTTGTCCTCCTAAAACCTAGCAACCTCTAGTGGCACCTCCCACTCCTTCTATTTTGCCTAGCACAAGAAAATGAAAGTTACCTATGTTGTTGAAGTAGAAGCACCATTTCTTTAAGCTTCTCATTCTTTTAGACATCCCTTTCCCTATTATATATGCCAAGGGAAAATGTTCTTTACATTCTTGTCCTTCACATGCAACATTTATGTCTTAACCTCTGACGATTCCTCTTACTCCTCCACCTACCCCTTAAGAAAAAAGAGGAAAGGTGCCCATGTTTGAGGTTAAGGTTCCCATGCCTACAATGCCTCCTATTTCATCGGTTGAGCCTTCTCTTTTGTTGACGATGGTTGTGAAGATAGTTTTGCCGATAATTATGGATGTTCTAGAGTTGTCTTAGGCTTTTGTTGTTGTGCTCATTTGCGTCAAAAATAGCTTGCACATGAGTGTAAGTTTTGTTGATGGGTGATGGCTGAAGAAAGTGAGGCCGCATTGAGGACCAAGGGCAAGTCTTCCATTTCAACTCTTGCATCTTCTTGCACTCCTATTCCATTTTTCCTTGTTCCTATAGGGTCTACTTTTGCTCCTTCTATTTTTCTTTTGGCTTGTTTGGGAGATGTCAACGAACCTTTCCCTAAGAGGGTACAAGCATTCTTTTCTCCCTCCCCAGAGTCGCCTCTTATCACTTCTCTGCTTGATATTCCTCTATTTTTATAAACCATAGACATGTGTCATATGCAAGTTGTGTGTAGTGTAGCCATGTTTGCTCCTTCGGTTCTTCACTACATCTTAATGATAGCTTTCTTGGGGTCCTTTGACCTGCCACGATTGACATGAATATTTTATTTCAATTGCCTAAGAGAAAGTTCGAAAAAGACCTTGTTCATTAGTTTCATCGCAAGAAGTCAACTCCTTCAACATCTCTTTCTTCTTCTATTTGAGTAGTTGGGGACACCCCACCTTCTCTGGAGTTTGTCACTTCTCCTCTTCTAGAAGTCAGTGATGTAGCTCCCAATCCACAAACTTCAATGGAATCACCTCCCTCCTCTTCGGAGAGGTGTATGTTTGATTTGTTGGAGGACATTTCAACAATTTCAACTATCTTTATGAGATAGTTGACTCTTGACTCACAAGAATTATTGGCTAGGAATGTTGAGGTAGCTCGATCCTTATCTCTTGTTGCAGGCGAGATGCCTAGTACCACCTTAGTTTTTATCCCTTTGCAAGCTCAACCTCCTCCCCCCTATGATCAAGATTGGGAGGATCCCAATGATTTTTATAAGTGATCCATTAGAGTGGAGCTCCATCATGTCTTTAGATTAGAGTTTGTTTGTTTGTTTGTGTTTCCCTGTATTTTTTTTTATATGTTTGTGCTCTCTCCTGAAGGACTTGAGATATCCTCATAGGTGCTCGAATAAAGGAGATAACATCTCGGACTTCCTTTATTTGTTTCATCATTCTTCTCATTGTTGTGCATTAGATGATGCAAAGTGTTGGGGGCATTTAGGCCTTCTTCCATGTTGACCCAAATTTTTATTTTTCCTTTGTCTTCATGTGCTCTTTCTTCATGATCTAAAATCTTTGGGACTATGATGACAATTCATATGTAATTATTTGTATAGATTTTATTGATATGAATCTTGCTAACCCCGAATAATTGGGTCCTCGTGTCTCTTTGTGTTTTTGTCAATGTTGTGGGTTCTATGTGTTATCTATTGCAAGGTAGCATTCCATGGATACATCTTGTTATGTTTTCATGACACAACATCCCTTCTCCTTAGAATGACTTGTGGTTCTCTCTATGTAGCACACATCATTATAAGGGGGGATATCATATTTATATTATATTGTTCTTATCTTATGATTCTTTTTGAAATATGTCTACATCCAGCTGTCTTATCCATTGTCTAGCATGGGGGCAACCCACTGTAGTTGTCTTTATAAGTGTCAATGTCTCTTTTTTGTGGCTATCCTACAATGTAATTTTTAGCAATCATAGACCAATTGGATTGTCGTATGGTCCCTAGCGTAATACAACTTTCTACCCATACATATTGACACTCTCTTGTGTCATATAATTTTTATGTCTATTTTTTTCTTTTCACCTAACGTGTTTGTATGCAATTAACATGTTTATGGTGATATATAGTTTAATGATCTTTATGTCGGACTAACTCAGGTCTCTTCCTTGGGGGAAACTCCACATGAATAGAAGATTGTGCTTCCCCTTTGTATCTTGGGTATAACACTCTCAACTCTTTCTCTTTACTTTAGCTCACACTCTCTTGAACATGTATGCTCACTAAAGTGGGGGGGAAATGTAATACTGTAAATTACATCCTATACAATTTCACATTACATGAGATTTCTCTTTAGTTATGATTAATACAATTATGCATCCTAAACTTCAATCTCCATTTGAAAAACCCTTTGCCACCTTGCATGCCTAATTCCTCGATCATTAGGTCCAAATTGTGCTTGGACATATGTGCACCATGGAGATGTTCATGCATTGCACTAGTATCCCACAAATATCCATGATCCTAGCAGCCATTAGGACATTACACTTGCTCAATTTCGATAGCGCAACACCCCTACCAACCTGCATTGACGTTGGGTCTTGTTTGTTATTCCTCAAACCTCTCATTTTTCCTCAATTCCATCTATCAATCTTTTCACAATCTTTGAACTTGGTTCTAGCTAACTCTCATTCTTGAACGTTTCATTTGCATTCCAAAACTCCATTGTCCTTGTATACACAACATTTTTTCACTCACAACACTTTTCACCATCTCACTATTTTGTCATTATCATGATATCTTGAGGATTCATTGTTATTCTAAGTTCTTGATCACTCCAACATGGTATCTTGCTTTTGGTTTTGAGGATAGGAACTCTTTGAGGTTCGGTATTTCATATATTGTCTTATTATCAACATATTATTGTTCTTCTTTGGTTTATGTCATTTTCTATGATCATGTCTAAGGTTGCCTGTGGAAGTGGGAACACTAAAATGAGGGTTTGACTAAGACATACCTCTTAACATATCAACCTGTAGTGTCATAAAATTGCTACCCTAGCAATTTACGACTGCATTAGGGTCCTCACGCACGTGAACTCGAATCCTCTAGCTCGATCGGAGACCAGAGAGTGCTTGGCTTGCGAGAACTGCTTCTTCCTTGGCCTCTGCATCACCCCAACTACATTCTACCCTGGAGAAAGGGGTAGTATAGGGGCATGGCGCCCCTGTCCCTGGCCTATTTTAGGGCAGGACCCTTCCTAGAGCATGTCTTGTGGGTTGTGCCTCAGGCGGGAAACCTCCCTAATGTCGGCCCGTGATGAAATTCAAATCCACCAAACATGTATTTAAGGGGCATTCGTCCTCTCATTTGCATAAGTTGAAGTTGGATAAGATTGGAGTATGCACAAGCGATCAAGCATTCAAGAGCATTCAAACATTCTTTTCCAACATTGAGCATTTCAAGTCTCCATTCAAGGCTAGGTATTGCATTCAAGTCAAGGATCCAACCATTGAAGAGGAGATTGATTTCAACATACAATTCCACACAAGCATTTCTATCAACATTGCTACTCCAACCTCCCTTGAGGTGATTTACAATTCACTCTTTCATTTACATCTACTTGCAAGTACTTTCTTTCATTACTTGGTTAATTCCAAAACTGGGGTTTGACCTAAAGGTAAACCCCCAATCCCAACACATTTCCCTCTCTTTTTTGTATGTAGGTTGCAGGTGCACAATTGTACTTTCGGATTCAGGCTTCATTTATAGAGGCGGAAAAACCCTTTTTGTTTCACGGATTTTTCAAAGGACTGTGTACATTCTTGCCACAGTCCGGACAACTTTTCATCAAATTTGTAGGGCGACTTCATCTTGACATTCTACTGCCAAATTCAGGTGCACAACTTCATCCCATGTTCCGATCTCAAGTTATAATCGATTCTTTATCACTTTTGCACTACATAATCTAATCAATTCCTTCCCAATTCAAACAAAGGAAGAAGGGATCATCCTAACATTCTTAATTCATTCAGAATTCAATCTATCATCTTTGTGTGGAGATTGAATCTAGTGAATTATCCCTTATCTTCCTAATGTAATGGTGAAAAGTGTTTGAAGGATAATCAATAGTGAAACTCTCATCTTTGTTTGAGGGAAAGGGTTAGTTTTCCTCTTGATCTATCACTCATCATTTTCCCACCATTACACAACCAACATTTTCATTTTGGTCTTCTATGTGTAGGTGTAGATAAAGAGAAAACTTTCAATTTGGTTAGAGCTTCAATAGTATCTCACGGTGATATCTTTCTATCGCTTCCTTATCATTTGATCATTTGAATTCTATTTAGTATTTGCATTTTAGTAGTTTCATACTTGATGTTTAATTACATTTTATAGTCTTTAATGCTCAGATGTAATGCAAAATGTTATGTGTTTCTTTAAGGCAATTCTAATTTGCTATTTGTACAAGACGTTAGCATGTCACATTGTCATCCTCGATCCGTGCATTTTTCCTAGGCATAGAGCTTGTTGAGATGCCTAAGAAACCTTTGTGGTCTTTGTTTTTTTTAATTTTTGGTATCTAAATAGTTTAGTTAATTTGTATGCTTGGTTAAAATTGATATTTAGTTGAGTAGTGGACAAACTCGAAGGTCACAATTACTTGAAGGTTTGTCCGAAATGGAGATTTGAGACTCGAATCCTTGAAGGATTTGATATCCTTTGCAGTGGCTCATGTCATGCTCTTCACTTTTACTCTAATCAATATTTGATGCTAGTTAGGCCAAGGAACATGTTTTGATGTGTGTTGCAATGTTGGACCAAGGTGATACATTAGATTATAGAATTGCTTGAGGAGTTCTTGGCATTGTACCTCGAGAGTGTTTTGAATCATCTTTTGAACATTTGGAGATATTTTAGATGATTGTTTATGACTTTCAATTATCTTTCTCTTGTTATGGCATTCATTTGAATATTCTAAAAATTGAACTAAAACCTTCCTTAATAAGCATGTGCAAAACACTAGTATGATACCAATGGTCTGAATCCTTTTTAGTCTAGGGAACAATCCTATCTTTAGCTTATGAAAGACAAAATTACAAAACATGTCATGAAAAGAGAAAATACAAAATTAACAAGTACATATTCAAGTATGGAAGACTTTAACAATTGATTCAATTTAATGAAATAATGAGCTAAATTCAAAACAAATGAATATAGACAACAATACTAAGAACTCAGTTTCCCACGACAAAAAATGGTGAACAAATCAAACTATTTTGTGTACACTTCTATATATTCGTGTTGTGTACACTTCTATATATTCGCGTTGTTCGTTGAGAGTTTGATGGTGAACCCTCTATATGTACAATACCTTCACCAAAGATGCATGAATAAATGATTGAGCAAATAATTAAACATATGGGAAAGATTTTAGAAAATTTGTAATGCTTCTTTTGATGCTGTGAATGGAAGAGATGCATTATAGGCCAAGTTTTCCACTATAGTAATAAGGCAATAATCTCAATGTTTGGCTTTGCCTACTCATCATTTTTATCAGGCAAATGGGATGAATTTCAATCTAGTGTGACATTGTTATTTATTTTTCTTGATGGTGGATATGAGGGAAGCATTTCTAGACACTCCTATGCAAATGGAATGGGAGAAAGGAAAGGTGGTTCGACAACTACTGTGGCTAAAGGATGAAAAGACACTTCAAGCAATATAACAAAATTGATAGAGAAAATTCAAATGTTGAAGGTGTATGAAGATATATGAAAGCTATACATTATGTAAATATGGCACATATATGTAAATTCAATAATATTTGGTCAAGTTTGCGAGAGCTAGAAAAATAGATATTTAAATAGTTGAAACCATTTTTATCTAGTGATAAGGAGATATATATTTCTCTTTCAAAGTAGACAAAGATGAAATTATCTTTGGCTAAGGATTTAAATGTTTGGAGTAAAGATTTAAAAAAAAGAAGATTTCCATCATTTATCAAAAATATCAATTTGGGTAGAACTTCTTAATTGTACTTTTGGATTCCTTCTATTTTGAAAAACATAAAAAAAATCTTGAGAAAATTTGTTTTATAGTTCTTAAAACAAAAGCACTCTCTCATGCTCATATTTTGATAGAGATGGATTTATCTTTCAAATAACATTATAACACCCAAGTTTTTGATCCTTAATGTCCCATTTTGAAGCCAGTTTAGAACCAGTTTAGCAGCAGTCTTACAAGAACAATCAAGCTCCTAACGGTCGGCGGTAAATATCACGATAAAGAGACATAGGATCTCGTGGTTTGTAATGAAAACCGTAAGATTGCCTAGAAAATCGCGTTGAATAGGTATTTTCTCACGTTTGACGCGTTCTTTTCAAGATTTCGTCTTTTCAGTCCCGCAAAATATGAGTTTTCCTTGAATTTTTCCATTTTGAGTTGATTTTTTCAACATAAAAGGAAGGGACCTGCACCTTTTCCTCTAATTTCAACTACCACCGGTCTGATCTTTCATGCTGCCGGTGACTTATTCGCATTTGGGGTTTTCTGGGCCCATTGTATTTCCAGTCAACCCTTTTTCTTCATGCTGACGTTTAACAGATTTTTCTAATTAAATTTGATCAGTTGAAGTCAGGTCTGGAATTTTTTTTAATTTGTGAATAGTTTAATATAAATTCTTTAAGTTTCATACAATTGAAATTATAGTAAAATTCAATTGTAGTGAAAAGAAATAATTTCATGAAAAAAAAAAAAAAAGATAAAAATTTAAAATTAGTATTTTAAATTTGCTTGTAAGTTTCTAAATTCACACTCAAAAATCTTGTTTATTATAAAAATAAAAACTATTTTAGATTTTTTTATTACAATATTTAAAAAAATTAGAAATGATTATATCTTATCATTTCAATGGTTAGAAGTTTTTAAATTGATATTTAAGATAGCCTTATAAAAAATATTAAAAAATATTAAAAAATAAATTGACAAAGTTTCTAAATTTATATAAGAAAAAACATACTAAAAATTAGAAACAATTATATCTTAATTTTACCATTTTAAAATATTCTAAACGTCCCATGGGGCTGCTTATAGCTTATATTGGCTAGCAAAGCAAAATTTAAGACAAAAAAAAGAAAGAAAAAAAATTTGGTAAAGCCATGTGTCAATTTTTTAATAAGGGCCTTAGCTTATTTTGGCTAGCAACTGCTGCTCCACTTTTTGTGCAACAATTTGTGGAGCTGGTGATCCCATGCATAAAAAAATTGTGCTTAGTTTTATGCAGCCCTCTTAAATGACACTTTTAAATAATATTTTTTACATATAAAATTTAAAAGCAAAATTTAAGGCAAATAAAAAGGAAAGGAAAAAAATTTGGTGAAGCAATGTGTCATTTTTTAATAAGCAGCTGCTGCTTATTTCCAGCCCCTCCTTTTTTTTCCAGCTTATTTTTTATTATTAAGCAGCGGCTACTCCACAAAACTAGGAAAAGATTCGGAGTAAATAAATTTATATATTTATAATAAACATTGTAAAATAATATATATGGAAAAAATAGATTGTAATACATAAGGTCCACTAATTTTATTAATTGTAATATACGATCTAAAAATGCAAAAACGGTCATATAGCCTGTCAGTTGAAGTGTTCCTTAATAAATTTTATTAATATATATTTTAAAATTTTAATGTACTATAAAGTATAAACAGCAACCTGAAAATCAATAAGAAAAACTATATAGACAACCATTTCATTAAAGACCAAGCACCAGTACCACTGAAGTCATCCATATGATGCAGGGGTGCAGCAAAGTTGAGAACAACAGAAAAATGGGGTTTAGCCCCTCCAAAACCTATTACTGAATATTGACTGAAAGATAAGAGGTTCAGCCCTCATCACTAATTGAGAGTTGTGAACCCAGAAGACAACTGACTCGGGTTCAAGTCTCACTGGGTCCATTTGGACACCATTAAACTTGCCAAACCCGTCCGAATGAGTTTCCAGAAAGTACCCATCACAGCTTTGATGACCCTTGGGCTTCCAGGAACATGCAACAGAGGTGACACCTCAAGAAAATGACTTAAATAATTTTTCACGGTACGTCAAGGGTGAAATGTAGTAAAAAACTCCGGATATCTATAAGAGCTTGTAATGTGATCCTAGTAAAGAGTCTTAAAAGTTAGCAGCAATTGTATGAATGATTCCAAACAGCATAAAAGATCAAATAGTATCTTTGCAGAGCAGAGAGTAGTAGGATGCAGTAAGATTGATACATTGACTCCAAACTAATCAAATCACCATAATGAAAGCTACTCTTTGTGTTGGAAGTGGATTGACTCTGAGAGGGGGTGAATCAGAGTCAATAATCAATTTAACTCTCTTTAATTTTTTCTTACTTTGGAAAACTCTTTTAACACACATATGACACCCTAACTTGTATCGAAGCATGCATTTCTGATTAAACAATATATATAATTGAGTAATCTTGATATGCTTCTTATTGAACTTGTCAAAGCATCAAATTATGACTGGTAGAATTAATTAAAAAACAAAGTGACCAGCATAAAGAATTAAAATTTTGTAGAACAACAATGAAGCATAAATAAATGTATTAGAGCATTCATCTAATGGAACACATAAAGTGGATTAGCACACAACACAGATTTTCATGAGTGGAAAACCCTCTTGGGGTAGAAAAACCACTCGATAAAAGAATATTTTATTATCTCAAGAAGCACCCACTCCTTACACTGTATTTAGAAGTCTCAAACTTCAAGGAGCACCGACCCCTATGTCACAAATGATATCAAGAAAATATCTCCAATTACGAGCACTGATAAATTCAGAAGTGCATCATATTATGCAACTCTCAACTTGTCAATCACTGAACAAGATTAATACAAAAGATGGTCTATCACCGCCATCTCTATTTTTTTTTTTGTTACACCCTGTTATATTCAAGAGATCTATCCTTCATCAAGCAAAACCAACTAACAAAACTTCTTCCTTGACCACGCTCCAAAATCAAGTTCCCAAACTGTAATACGGGTTTTATAGAACTGAATCACAACCGAAATAAAACTGTTTTGTGTGTTCATCCTTGAGTAGGGTTACCAAACCCTAACTTAGGTTGGAGTTAATAAAAATTTATCACCAAAATAAATGTACTGCATAGGATCTCTTCAGAAATAAATGTACTTCTTTCCTTTTCCCAATTTTTGTTTCAAAAAAAATTACTTGTGATTATTTCTTTGGAAGAATATAGTAGCAAGAAAGATATTTTTAATCTTTGCATTTTTGATAACTGGAAAAATACTCGGGACCATCTTTTTCATTTTTTTAAAAATAGAAAAGTAAACACTTTTATCTTTCTATTTTTTTCTTCTTTCACTTCCATTTTACTTTTTACCCTTCATGGTTTGACAAGAGAAAACACTTTTATCTTTCTTTCTTTTTTTCTTTCACTTCCTTTTTTACTTTTTACCCCTCACGGTTTCACAAGACATACTGCAAAAATAACAATTTGACAATTTGATGCTAAAACAATTGCGAGAAATCCCCACAAAATTAGCCATAAAATATTACCATCTGAAGCATTCATACCTGTAGATTATTAAATCAAAAAATACCACAATGCGAATTTGAAGAACCACTGGTCACTGAACCTACCTTCTTCTCTTCCACAAAAAGTTTCACTATCAATGAATACCAAAAATTAATCTGCTTACACCTGTCCACTATTCATAGAGATAAAGCTATATAGTCACCAAAACCTTTTTGTCATCAAGGACAATGCAGCATAACAAAGGTAACACTTTGAATGTACTTGCTGATTTGCAGAATTTAATGGAATACTAGCTTAGGCACGGTTAATTTCCATGCTGGTGTTTCTCACATCCAGTTCTATTCCAAAGTAATTAAAGTGTCAATGTAATGCTTACTTTGTAGTAGCTTTCATTATTTCCCATGTTTGATAGTAATCTGCATTGCCATAAAGTTTTCTTGTCAATGTGATGCTTACTTTGTAGCAGTTTTCATTATTTCTAATGTTTGGTAGTACTATAAATTGTTATACAGTTTTCTTCACAGTTTAGAAAGCAGTCCCGTTTCTGTAAATTTTTTATCATTTTCTCTTCGAAAGATCTCAGATATCAAATTATAGATCTACTATTTTTTAATGCTTGATATCTCATCAAGGGAGAAACGCAGAAGAAATGAAGTATGATACTTCACAAAACTTTTACACCACAGTGAGAGAAAATTAACAGGTCTAATGGAATCAAAACTCTTCACACATTTAAAGGCCAAGCAAGACGTTTATACAATCCAGCTCTCTAACAAGCACATAATTTTGTAAGGAAAAAATAATTAAAAGCCTAAAAGGCTTTGTTTAGATTCACATAAAGCACAAAGATCGAATACAGTAGCTAGCTAATTACTTCTTTATTCCAAAGCAATGTTACATTTCAAGACTAAAGCAGAGAAAATCAGGGAAAACAAGCCAATAAGCCAAAGGAGTGTTCAACACCACAAAAAAGGACAGTTAAAAATGGATTTCAACATAACAGCTGAAAAAAACCCTGATATTATATAGAGAGATAACCTTAGCCAAGCGATCTTCTATTTCTATAAGACTGCGTAAAACCACAAAGAATGTGGCCGAGTTAGAAGGGCTAAGCAGCTAAACCCTCGTCTTAGAATGCCCTTGGCGTTTCTAGTATGATAATTTCTCTGACACGTCTGGGGAGAACATACATAACAAAAGATATTTGATGAGTTCTGCTATTAATTCATAGTTCAGACTGTGATATATTATGCTATGAATGCTAGCTAGGGGCCGTTGATTTATAGTTCAATCGGCTCTAGAGTTCAGTGTGTGGAAGTCTAGAGGCATATTTTTCTGCTAGCGCGTGCAAGGGTTTGGGATAAAATGGAAACGGAGAACCATTAGAGAGTATGTTTAAAATTATAAATGACTGGGTAGATTTCTCAACCCAAAAGATAGCCAATTTTTCTGCTCAAATTCAGAGATAATGTTGGTTGCAGAAGAGAAAATACTCTTAGGAAATCAGTATAAGGTAAAAGGTGTTGAAGTCGGGGGCGTGTAGTGCAGAATCCACATCATGGGTGAGATGGAGGAGAAGCTCGATGAAGCATGGCAGGACCCTAGAACCATTAGAGAGCTGCAATTATGGGAGCCCATTTGAAGAGCACTTTTGGTGGTACTTGTTAGTTGTTACAATTAATGGAGAATTGAAAGTTTTCAGTAAAAATCAATTAAAACTCTCATTAAGTTTGTGGTGTCCTAAACAGCGGATAAGAGGCACAAATTAACAGCCTGCTTCCTCCACCAGGGCTTCTGGTGAAGCGGTGGACTCATGAGTTTTAGACCTGGTCAGCAACCTGGAACTAAAATTTTACTCTGTTTTGTAAATAATTTTACTGGTTTCAAAGTGAAATATATAATGAAATATGGGTAGCAAGACCCTATCACAGCAAAGTAGGTTGTTACTCGGTGACTCACATCTCCTGTCATCATCGATTCTCCTGTTTTAACAAACATATGGCTTTGCATCTTTTTGGTTTTGCCCTTTCGACAACTTGGTTTTTGTCTGGCTTCTATAGTTCAATTTGCATGCTTGTATTAGGTCACCTAGTTATAGTTTTTAAGTGAGAATCACAAAACCCTGATGATCTGCAGTATATATTACTCTTAATGGGAAGCATTGCTCTTTGGTGGAATACTGATGGAAACTATCATGAGTAAGGCAGAAATGTTGTGAAATGATGGAACTAAAGGCACTCTTTGACAAAACATTTTTTTCCTTTATAAACTGATAAAAATCTACATCACTGAAAATGACTAAATCTTTTACAAACTACTTACTAAAAAAACCTGACTAGGCATTCAAATCCTTTGTTAAGGCTTCCAAACATGACAATCGAATTAAATAAATTAATAACTAGAAGCTTTAAAACAATCACTTGACAAATTCTAACAACTAATACTAACCTATACTGTATTAAAACTATGTTCAGAATATAATTTTCTATCAAATTTCCCGACATTTCATAGCACTACTTCTCTGTCGAATATCCAGCTGAAACCACATTTCTGGCCCTGTTTTACCCTTTCTTGAGCTCGTTCTTCAAGCCTTCTGATACGAGGCGGCAATTTACATACATAATCTTGAGCCTTCCTTCCCTCAGCTGAGAGGCCTTCAAGTTTCTCCACATTCCATCTCTTAACCAAGAATTCCAAGATATCCGCATAGTCCCTTGCTGTGTATACTCCTAACCTCTGTGCAACAGCTGAAAAGTGATCAAACAAATTATCATCCTGCCCATCATACATCAAATGGGCAGGCATAGAAATCTTCTTGCGCATCATGTCTTCAAAAGCTTTGACCGTATCGTTAGGGTCAATCTCAAACAACTTTTCAACTATTTTAATATATGCAGTCTCGTGGCGCTTCTCGTCTGCAGCAATAGTTCCACATATTTGAGCTAGTTTGAGATCGCCATGATATTTGGCAAATCTTGCAGTGTTACCATGTGATATGAATGTTGCCCTTTCCTGGAAAGATGTGTACAAAAAGCCAAGAAAGGGACTATTTTCTGTCCGTGGATCCTGCAGAGACATGAGCCTAAGTCAAAGTATATTACATTAATACAACTATGTTACAATTACTAGGGTCTCAAATAGAGTAAATGGAATAGAAAATGGCACATCTAAATGTATTGATATAGCTTTTAATATCTAATAGCCACAACATCAAATTCAACAATCATAATAGCTTTTAGGTAGTATATGTTTGCAAAGATCGGTGGAAAAATTAAAAAGAAGATGAAAGCTGACCATTCCCGATCCAACGAGGTACTGTATGGTCTTTTCGATCTGTCTCATGTCCACGCGGCCACACAAATAAAGATACTTATTGAGAAGATCGCCGTGTCTGTTTTCTTCAGCTGTCCACATACGAGTCCACACAGCCCAGGATGTGGGACTGGCACCACTCTCATCCCGCACAGCATCTAGAGTGTTAAGCATAGTCTGATAAGTCGGCAATGCTTCCTCCGTAATCATATCTCCCACTAGACAAACTAAATAGTCATCCGGCAATTCAAGGGACCGCTCCCGTAACTCTTTAATGTCATCAATAAAGCCCTCAGAAGCAGGATCGGGCAAAAAGTCTTGTGGCTGCCAGGAAGTCTCAACAGGTTTTAAAAGGGTCAATATATTCTCTTCTGCCCAACCCTCAAGTGATTTAAAGATTTCAATCTTCTGAGGTGGCATGGAATGGAGCACCTGTTCATGAACCTCACGTTTGATGAAATGATTTTTACCCTTTTCAACTTCCCTGAGAATGAAATACATCACTTCAGAAATTCTCCAGCAATCTATCTCACAGAAAACTAAAGATAGTATCATTGATCTACAATAGAAATTTATAGAAATTTGAAGGACACAAGTTCCAGAATACTCCTTGGGCATATTAGTATCTCAATTATAGGACAAAGAAAAAAATATAAAAGACGGCTACACAGGTTTCCAACGGGAAAAACACCCTAAACTTAATGTAATATTCATAGGAATAGAGGGAAACAGGTGAAACTGCTATTTCATGAAAATGCAAGCAAAAATTTAAACTAAAACCCCTGATTTAGTTTACTAATATAGAACAGAAGATTTAAAACTTAAGAACAACTCTAAAAAAACGCATAAATCTCGGGAAAATCCGAAACAGAATCATAAAACCACAGAACAGTGCTTCTTCCTTTCAAACACGGCTTTCTTGTCAGTATGATGCTTATTTCGTAGTAGCACAAAAATGCACATTTCCATAGTCATACAGTTTTCTTGACAATTGTATAAGAAAGCATTCCGGCTTCTGAATTGTTAAGATTCTAGCATTCCAGTTTCTGAATTGTAAAGCTTCTTGCAGAAAACTGTGTATTGCTTTTTAAATTACACTTTCTACTAAAAGCTTTACGATTCATCGCATAAGACTGGAAATATCATGTCTTTAATTCCCGTTTCTTAAAATGTTAAGTATTGTAAAACTTTATTATTTTCACTTGGAAAGATCTTACTTATCAAATTAACAGATCTACTCCGGTTTCTGAATCTGTGTATAAGAAAGCATTCCGGTTTCTGAATTGTAAATCTTCCAGCAGAAAACTGTGTATTGCTTTTTTAATTACATAGATTTCTACCAGAAGCTTTACAATTCATCGCATAGACTGGAAATATCTGTAAATGTTAAACATTGTAAAACTTTATCATTTTCACATGGAAAGATCTTAGTTATCAAATTAACAGATCTACTCTTTTCAATGCCTGAATTCTCATCAAAAGGAAAAATGTAGAAGAAATGAAGCATGATACTTCAAACTTACTTGGCCTTAGGAGGAAGCATCGCAGTCATCGAAACCCTGTGAGATCTAGCCGCCAAATTCAGCAGCCACGAAGTTCCTCCAAGTTTAGGGCCACTAAAACCCCAACAAGACACAGAAAAAAGTTCACTTCCTCCATATTTAGGGCTCACCATGCATTTCACAACAGACGCAGATGCCATCTCACAGAAAATATCACACCGACAACCAAAAAAGCCAGTACAAACAACTTTTCCAGTAGAAGTAGCTAAATAAGTTTAGACTTCAAACCGCCTCCACCATGTTTTCCTCACCACACTACGCTTTTAGACAACTTCCTCTCCTCTTTCCCTACGTTTCCTCATCACATTACTCCTCAATGTTGCATATGTCAATGGAGTGTTGCACAGTTTTCTCCTGTGAAAGGGATTTTCATCCACGTTAATGCTGATGTCTTGACTTCTGTCATGTATCAAACCTAGTGCTTTTCTAATGGTTGTATTGCCACCACAGCTTTTCCATTTTCTCTTGCGATGAAATCTTGCGGCATATCCTTCCCGGTCAGCATTTCGTGACTCTTCATTTCTTCTTAATTGACCTTCGATACGCCCGATGCATGACTTTCTGCCTGTAATTTCCTCTGGTTCTTCGCTTTCACGTTAAATCTAAACGGAAGAAAAAGATTTTTTCTATTTTTTGTGTGTATTTTATCGTTGTGGTCATTACCTCAGCAGAACGAGGACAAGCCAACTCTATTTCAAGCAACTCTGTACTAAGAAAGATAAAAGCATATAAATGGAAAAAATCTTTAAAATAATGTATATCTATATCTATATTTATATTTATATACAGAGATAGATGGAAATCGATTGACGTAGATTCTAACTTTAAAGTTGTTAGTTGTCATTGTCTATTTATAAATAATTGTATTATTATTTAGGTGTGAAATATTTTTAATTATTTTTATTTATTTGGGTGTGAACTATTTTTAATTATTTTTATTTATTTTTTAAATATTTTTAATTATTTTTATTTATTTTTTAAATATTTTTAAAGTCTTTATTTTTGTTGTTGAAAATATCTATTATAGTTGAAATCTTTGAAATTAATATTTTTTTTCTAATAGTTTAGGAGTGACATAATCAAATTAAATGTGAATACAAAAATCTAGAGAAGGTAAGAATTTAATGCATTGTAACATAAATAAAATGTGAGAGCTTTGAACATGAATGAATCACAAATCCCCATTTAAAATGTTTATCAAGGCATGAAATGAAGATGTCTCTATTTTTAGAGACAAAAGATTAAAAACAGATTGAGGTCGATTCTAACTTTCAAGTTGTTAGTAGCCATTGTCTACCCATAAATGATTGTGTTATTATTTGGGTTTTAAATATTTTTAAAAAAGTTTCATACCTCTTTTTAAGTCTTTATTATTGTTGTTGAAATTATTTAATGTAGTTGAAATGTTTGAAATTAATATTATTTTTATATTTTTGTTGTTGAAAGTATTTATGATAGTTGAAATGTTTGAAATTAATATTTTCTTTTTCTAATAGTCTAATAATGACATGATCAAATTAGTTGTGCATAGAAAAATCTAGAGAAGATTATAATTCAATGCATTACAACATTAATAAAATGGGAGAGCTTTGAAACGAATCACAAATCGCTATTTAAAATGTTTATGAAGGCATGACATGAAGACATCCCTATTTTAGAGATTAAAGATAGGATATATCATACAAACTTACTCCATTTATAACTAATAACTTGGAAGAGTACTATTTAAGTTCAAATTAACTAAAACACATCACATAATATAAATGACAAAAAAGAATTCTCATTACAATCACAATATTTTATATTAGAGAGTTAATTTGTCATCAAACTATGTATTAATGCTACAACAAGCAAAACAATGAAAATTTCATGCAAAGAACTTTTAAAAATGTACTCCAAAGACACCTAACCATTATCATAACTACTTGGAAATATATAATTTCTACCTGCAAATCTACCATTATTTGTTATTACCTCACAACCAGTAATTAAGTGTACATATCTTGAAATTAATTATAATTTTAAACAACACCCAAGAAATTAATAGCCACATGATTTACAAGTTTGAAGGCATTAAGAAAAACATAAACAAGAACACCAAGCACACCCAAATCCATAAGTGTCAACCTAAACTTCTTTAGGCCAAAGAAAATGGTAGGTTAAAGCAAATTAATGAGCAATTGGACTGCATAAATTAATAAAAGGAAACCTTGTTGATAAGATATTCCCTTCCCCTCCACACCGACTTTGAAGCCAACTCGATCAAAGCATAGAGAACACTCCATGCCAAACCAAACAACCAATTAGAGGTTTCCACCATTATTCTTATAGCTCTTGATGGTAAGCTGGACTTGAATTGAAAAATACCAACTAGACTTGATTATTGAGAGGTTATTCTTAGTATGTTCTACAACAATATTTATCTCCTCCAATAAAACATGTAGCTTGATAAGGAATAGACATGGTAGAAGTGAAGGATGGTAAGTGCCACAAGTGTAGATAAATACGATGCATTGAAACATAATTGGGTTAGGTTGTTTAAAATATGTGTTGGTGGCTAGCATTTTTTTCAATCATATCATTTTACAAGTATTAATATAATTGTAAGTAATAGTTTAGAAATACTAAGTAGGAAATAAATGCAAAGACAAGCTTTCCATCTTAGACTAAAACAAACCTCAAATAGAGCATGCAAACAAGTTCAAAAAAAGAAAACAAAATAAATATTACCATAAAACTCCATTTGCAAGTTTGATTTTCTCCAATGGTTTGGGATGTGGATGCTTTTGTACACAAAAGTACTTATTATGACATCATATAGTTATCATGAAATGGATTTGATGGAATGCAAAAGATGGCATGTCAATTTATAGATTTTTGGGAGGGGTGATGGATGATGGAGACGTGCTGAGAAGATCAATGGTAGAGAATGAATGAGAAAACTTTCTTAGGATTAAGGAGAGGATGAAAGGTCATGATGCGGTCTATTTTAAAATAGAGGGATATGATTACATTTACAAAAAATAGTAAATTGTTATATATAATTATAGGGAATGTGAGGGGACATACATTTAGAAGCTCATTTATTCTTGGATTTTGGTGGAGGGAATACATGTTCAATTAAATAATAATAAAAATAATTATTTTAGCCATGTGAGGTAAAAATAGGATATTGAATTTATTAAAAATATTTAATTATTGCAATGCCATGAATTGTAACTTGTTTACATTGTCACACTCCTTTATGGGCTCTTGCTTTATTGTGCCCCCTCATAGCTCTTTTCAAGCCTATTTTTGGCCCTTTCACTACCAAAATATTGTCATGGGTTCATTTGGTGACCAAATCTTATGTCCTGGATGCGTGCCCTCCATACCTACCTCTGTTCCACCCCTTTCTGGGTAGACTAGGGTGCTAGATGTCATAGTTCCCCCGAAACGGGCCCAAAATCAAAAGTGTTAGTGTCCCGATTCCTATCAATTATTATTTAATCCCAATACTTGAATATGACCATTGGTAGGCAACCTAATTTATTAAATACCTTGGGAACCCTATATAAGAGCAATTTGTGGTAAAGAAACCATATCCATTGTTGGTAAGCATAAGATAGATGATGTTTATTATGTTAAAGGTTTGAGACATAACCTTTTGAGTGTGAGAAAAATATGCATTAAAGGCTACAAGCTCATATTTCATGGGTCCGAATGTGAAATTAGAAAAGGAGGTTCCAAATGGTTAGTTGTAGAAGGTATAAGAACTAACGACAATGCCTATTACGTAAAGGAAAATAGAGGAATTAGTTGTCTATTTACGTAGAACAATGAATGTTGGTTGTGGCACAAACTGATGGGGCACATTAAATTTGACAACATGGTGAAGATCAGTTCTACTCAAGTTATAAGAGATTTGCCAAAGATTATCAAACCCGCCAATACAGTGTGCAAGGAATGTCAGATGGGAAAGCAAACAAGGAGCAGATTCAAGAACAAGGAGTGTTCTACTACAAAACCATTGGAGTTGATTCATACAAACCTATGCAGACCTACAAGGACAAGAGGAATAAATAGTGAAAAGTATTTTATGCTGCTCATTGATGATTATTCTAGAATGACATGGGTTACTTTCTTAAAGGAGAAATCAGAAGCACTGGATTGATTTAAGGTATTCAAATCTATGGTTGAGAATCAAGTAGAAGCTAAGATCAAATGTCTAAGGTATGATAGAGGTGGACATCAAATTAATTTGATAGATTTTGTGAAGAGCATGGTATTAGAAGGCAATTTTCTATACCTAGGACTCCACAACAAAATGGATTTGTTGAAAGAAAGAATAGGATTGTTGTTGAAATGTCTAGAACTATGTTGAAAGATGATAACCTACCTAATATGTATTGGAAAGAAGTTGTGCATACTACTGTATATATTCTTAATAGGGTACAAGTGAGAGTGAATCACACAGACACCTTATGAGCTATGGTAGGGAAGATCACCTAGAGTCAAATACTTCAGAATCTTTGGAAGCAAGTGCAATATTAGAAGAGATGAAGAAGATTTGAGAAAGTCTGACGCAAGATCCCTTGAAGAAATATTTCTAGAATACTCTACAAGAAGTAAGGCATACTAATGCTACAACAAGAGGCTAAAGAAAATTGTGGAAAGTACAAAAGTCAAAGTAAGTGAAGAAAGCAATCGTGTTGCACCAAAACTTGAGATTGAGATAGACAACACCCTCATTACTACAGAAGAGAGGGAAGTTACATAAGATAAAGTAGAATCAAATGCAAAGGAAAAGGATGTTGAGCAAGCACCTACAACACCTGTAAAGTATATGCAAAAGAATCATTTAGAAGATTAGATCATTGGATATAAAGCCAAATAAGTTTAGAGAAGAAGAATACCACCCAATACCAATGAACAATAAAATATTTATTTCTCATCTAAGGTGGAGCCAAAGACCTTTACAGAGGCGTACAAAGATGATGGATGTATGAATGCAATGGAAGAAGAATTGGATAAGATAGAAAAGAATCAGACATGGGAGTTGGTACCTAGACCAATAGACAAAAATGTAATAGGAATAAAGTGGGCATTCTGAAACAAGTTGAATGAAGATGGAGATGTCACATGAAACAAGGAAATAATGGTTTGTAAAGGTTATTCACAAGTTGAAGGTATAGACTTTTAAGAGACTTTTGCTTTGATAGCTAGGATGGAAGCTATAAGGATGTTTCTTGCATTCGCTGCCTACAAGAACTTTAAAGTATATCAGATAGATGTAAAGTCAACATTCTTGAATGGAGAACTTGAAGAAGAGGTTTACATTGAATAACCAGATGGGTTTCAACTGTCAAAGATGCAGATATAGTCTATAGACTCAAGAAGGCACTTTATGGACTCAAGCAAGCTCCTAGAGCATGGCAACATAACTTCAAGAAAGCTACTACAACTAATAACCTTTATTTCAAAGTTGAAAGTGGGAAACTATTGATAATGGTTGTATATGTTGATGATACAATTTTTGGTGGAGATGAAGATGTTTACAAGAAGTTCCAAAAGAAATGCAAAAAGAATTTGAGATGTTAATGATTAGTAAGTTGTCATTTTTCCTTGGTCTTCAAGTAACACAATCAGAAGATGGTATTCTCATATCTTAGGTCAAGTACAACAAAGAGATGTTGAAGAAGTTTGGTATGGAGAATTGTAAGCTAGTTGGAACCCCCATGATTATTGGTTCTCATTTAAGCAAGGATGATGAATCTTTAGAAGTGGATCAAAAGGTTTATAGATCTATGATTGGTGGATTGTTATATTTGACTACTTCAAAACTGGATATTATGCATGTTGCTTGTTTGGCCACCAAATATCAAGCTAATAGAAAGCAATCTCATGATCAAGTAGTAAAATATATATTCAAATATTTGAAAGGGACTCCCATATTGGTTTGTGGTATAAGAAGAATGATGATTTTTCTTTGAAATATTACACAACTAGGTTAGTGTAAGAAATTGAATTCACTTTTTGGCCAAAAAGTGAAGTGTTTTCCTTGATTTTCAAATTTTGCCACATTTGACCTAAAAATTTGAAGCACTTAGAGATTGAATCTTGAAAAAATTCAGTAGTAAGAAATGTAGCACTCAACATCTAGTTTCCAAACATGTAATTTATTTTAATACCCAGATGATAAAAATTGACTTTCAAAAGGGATTTCTAAAACCCATTGTTTAAACTATTTCAAGCATATACCATGCATGTGTACGATCACCATTGACACACATAAAAGATTATTTTTTGAACCCTCCTGGGAAATGATCTATAACACACTGAAGATTGATGAGGATATTTTTTTGTTTTTTTAAAAATATTTTTTTATTAATTTTTAATTGGTCCTAATTGTCGTTTTAAAAACTCATCATGTATGGCCACCATAATTTGGCCTAAACTTATCATTTTTTGAAATTATTTTTTTAAATTGAAAAATAATTTAGTGTAGATTGATGTCATATAAACGTAAAATAATTTTTTTATTAAATAAACAAAAGACATTAATATTTCAAGTTTATGGATTAGATTTATTACAAATTAATTGAAAAATAGATAAAATATTCAAATATTTTAAAAAATTACATATTTGGAATTTACATAGTGGGTTTTAATTTAGTCAAAAAAATATGTGATAATGGGCATTAAACATATGCCAAAAGTCAATATTTCACCATGTCATTTATACAACCTTGTACTTGCAGGTCCAAGGCTTAGGGTTGAGCAGTCCATACTTCTCGACCTGAAACCTAATGCACACGGTGACCCCTATTTTCACAATTTAAGAAACGAGGCCCCATTTTAGTAAACGGGCTCTCGTTTTGTAAATGGGGCCCCATTACGTTTTTTCACCATTAAATTACATAATAGGGCCCCATTCTCAAAACAAGGCCCCGTTATAAAAACAATTGTTATTATAAAAAAAGGACAAAATACAATGATTATAGAGCTTCTTATTGGGATCCATACTGATAGAGAATAATTACACTTTTTATCTTATTACCAACTTATTTTTTTTCTTTTATTCGACTTGATTTTGCAAGAAGTCAACAATTTGAGAATTTTCAAGTTCAATTATAAAGGTATCATTTTTTGAATCAAGAGGGATTTGTAAAGATGGGATCAAATCAATGCCGAAAGAGACAAAGGAAGGTCATGACAACAAATGAAATTCAAGCACACAGAGAGGAGGCGGCAAAATGACCCGAAGATCAAATATACGACAATTGAAGAATACTAAAGCATCTAGTTCAATGATTGTTGAAGATGAAAATATTTAAGAGACCATGATGGATACAACTAATGTAGATGATGCAAATGTCAAAGAGGTCAATATGGAAGACAATATGATTATAGAACCAAATACAGGTGTGTCTTCAGATGAAACTTGCACTAGAATGAAAAATGTTTATGTTGATGTGAATCCTTGTATGTCTTTAAATCCACAAAACTACACTAAAATTCAAATTAAAGATTTGAAGCAAGCTGGATATTTATTCAATGATATTAATGTTACTCCTAAAGAGAAAGAAATAAAAGTCGATAATAATTCAAGCCCTTCTTTGAATGAAAATGAAAGTATTTTTTTTCAATATTGAAAGCAATATCTTAGATAATCTTCATGGTTTAGTTTCTTGGAGGCAAATTAGAACACATGCTAATAGATTGTATAAACAATTTTTTATAATAAAAAGCTAGGATTTCAATGTCAACTTATGTTACAATTAAAGAAAATGTTGAAAATGTGAAAAGTGATAAAAAAAAGTAAGAATTAATATAAAACCAACAAATAAAGATGAATCATTTAAGCAAGTTGTATCTACCATTGCTAGTGTCATCGATTCTATTGGAAAAAGAAGTTGATCTAAAGATAAGAATGTGACACGATGAGTTATAACAACTGCTATAGCAAACAAAACAATTACAAATAAAAAAATGTTAAGTAATATAAATGAATATTTGAATATACATTGTAAAACCTTGTCAAGAGCAGCCAAGAGAAGAGTTACCATTGAAAGTGATCCAATAAGCCATTGTTGGGGTTTTAGTAGTAGACTTCCAAGGTCTGACATGAAACTAAATATTGAAACTAAATCATTTATTTAATTTTTTTGGCATGATAATACAAGAGTGCCATTTGATGCCAGAGATGTTTTGAATTTAAGAGTGGAATGAAAAATTCCTGATTCTCATCCAAAACATCTTCTAGACATGACTGAAATTGAATTTTATAAAAAAAACTTAGATGATTCTATGTTAGCAAATGCATGCATTAGTCGAAGATCATTTGAGAAATGCAAACCCTGGTATATAAAAATCAATAAATAAAGAATCACTTGTTGTAAAACTCATATTCAATTTTGTTATTATTATAATGTGTTTCGATATATATGTTGTACATTACATACTAACGATATTATGCAGGATTGTGGCATTTACATGCCACCTCAAACTATCAAGGACTTTATAGCAAGTTTATTGTGTAAACCACCTAATAAGCAATTATTTATTTCAAATGCATGTATTTATGGTCATTGCAATGTATGTGGGAACTTTTCATTGTTAGGTGAATGTTTGCATGAAGATAATGCAAATGATTTTGGACAAAAATTGGTTAATGCAAAAAGATTTAAAAATGTTGAGTACTCTCTAAAGGATGGAAAGGTTGGAAAATGTTTAGATTTGATCACAAAAAAAAAATAGTGTTGTGGTGTCGTAAATTATAACCGATCCAATTTACACCTCATGTTTGTGCTCCTACTTTAGCGTGGCCTATCTCCGTCCCCTCTCTAGGTCCAGTTTGATCCTATTCTCCAACTTTGGTGTCATGAACAACATTTGGTGGGTCCCATCTTTGAGTTCCTTCTCCCATTTCTCTTTGTATTGATCCTATTTTTAGGAGGACTAGGGTGTGGAGAGCTCTAGTTTGGACCAGGGTGCCCCAAAATGCCTTGGCCCCCCTCAAATAGGCCCCAATTTCAAATGGGGTAGGTCCTTTATCTCCCTAATGATTTTTGGTCCATGTGGTTACACATGACCGTTGGAGGTCATCCTAATCGGTAATTTACCTAGGGAACCCTATATAAAGACATCCTATCAATTTATTTCAACCTAAGTCTCTATACCCTATTATTTGTGCATTCGTGAAGCATTCATTATTAAGCATTTTTAGAGATTCATGGCTGCATAGTCATCATTCAAGCATTATGGAGCAAAGTTACATCTATCTTCATGCAAGTATGTGTGTGTGTGATTAGGCTTTTTCATGTTCATATGTTTGTCATGCCATTACATTCAATATTTGTGATTACATTCAAAGAGCATTGCATTATCATCAACAATTGCAAATATGAGGTATATATCCTTATCATTTATTTCAGTATTTGTATTATTTCATTCAAGGTTAATTCTTAAAGTGAGGTCTGACTCAAGACAAACCTCTATCCACAATCCTATTTCATTCATGTCTATGTGTAGGAACAAGTGCAGGAGTTGTACTTGGGAATTTCAGCAGAGTCGACAGTGACGAACCGGTACAACTTTCGACATCGAAAAATTCAGAGTAGGGAAAATTTGTACTACTTGGTCTCGAAAAATTAGGCCGAACTTTTGGGAACATGATCTAAACATCTTCTTTTTCCCATATCTCATTTGGTAGCTCCATGAGACATCTATAGCATTCTGTATTCATCAATTTACTTCAGTTATCTCTCATTTTTCCTTAATATCAACAATTACAAATCCAATTTCAATTTAGAAAGGAGGCAAACAAACCAATGAAACTAATAAGAATTTTAGCCCTTTCCTTATTTGGATTATGACCAAATCTATTAGATTCACCTTTCTTTCAATGTAATGGTAATTTGGCTAGTTAGTGGTTTTATTTAGTGAAACCCTAATTTCAAATTTAGACCATTACATTTTGGTGAACCCAATTTCTGTCATGCTTATTTCTGATTTATGGTTTCAGATCGGATTTATATGCACTTTAACATTCAAATTTGCACTCATTGATCATGTTTACAAAATTGAAATACATAAATTTTGAGGTTAATTTCATAAATACCTAATTTATTTTTCTAAAATTGACTTGTGGGTTGCATTATTGTTCATTTGTTTTTTAGATGTGATTTTCTATATTTTCATTGCATATATTGAGTGAAAATTACTTTGGTTACATGACATATGTGTTTCTTGTTTGACCATAAGTGCATATGGAGTTCTTATCTTGTTTTGCTAGTTCAATTTCAAGTTACATTAAAGATGTTCATGATGTTCCCTTTTATGTATGTGACGATAACTTAGTTCTCCCTTTATTTAATAGCTATTATATACCCTCTCCCAAAATTGGTCCCACCAATGAGGGCACATTGGTCCAAGAAGAGACTATGAACGCTTCTTTCAAAGATCTCCCTCCTAGAGATGAAGCTTTGGAGAATGATGTTCATCCTTCTCCTAAAATGTACCTCCCCTATACGGATTATTTCGTGCAAGAGGATTCTCTTAAGCTACAAGGATTTAAGATATATAAAAAATACCCTTTACTAACCTTTCAATGAATCTCTCCCAAAGTTTTCTCCCTAAAGAGGACACATTGATGCAAGAATATATTTTTAACACTTATCTCAATGATCTCCCTCTTTAGGATGAACCATTGGAGAATGATGTTGATTATTCTCTTAACATGTCTCTCCCTCATGAGAGTACCTTGGTGAAAGAGTATGATATTATGGTAAAAGAGGGTGATATGATTGGCAATTCCCTTAATAACACCCCACCTTCTATTGATTTCAATAACCTTCCCCCTAGAGATGAAGCATCAATGAGATATGACTGTCCCTTTCCTAAAGGTTTGTCATGAAGATACTTTAGAGCAAGAGAATAATACCATTTCCCATCATTATAATGTTCCAATGCTCTCTCTCCTAAAGATGAAGAATCTAACCAAGGTCAAATCAATGTTATTTATGTTGTTGAGAAGTCTAAGGTTGTTGTCCACCTTCATCAAGATATCTTTCAAACTCACCAAAAATAAAAAAAATGTTGTTAGGGATGGAGTGAACCATCAACTTGATTATCATGCGGTGCCTTACACATATAATAATGAAGTGTTTACTTTAGAACATGACAAGAACATACAAATTGAAGCACAATATACTCTATTAGTTCCTACAATCTTCTCTCCAATTCAGTCGAATACACCATCTCCTACTAAAGATGTTCCTAAAGAAAAACTCTTGGAGGGTGATTGGGGATCATTAGATTTCCCACCTTCTTTTTGTAGACAATCTAAGATGCCTAAATTTGATACTCAATTTTTTTGTCCTAACACATGTTTGGATGTTGATTGGGCCTCTTTAAACTTCAATCCAATTCCACCTAAGAGTAAACTCTCTCTAGATCCTACACATGGATACAATGGACAAGTTTTAGTATGCATGCAACAAAGTCTTGAAAGTCATGAGAGTCACTCTTTTCTAATGAAAAGCTATGTTTCCAACCCCTTCCTTTGTCATCGCCCCCTCCTAGATTGTCTAGTGAGTCCATGTATTCTCTTTACAATATGGCATTACAACAAGATAATGTTTTGTCTGATCTTCTTCACGCCAATTTAATTTATCTTATTTGGTCTAAATGGAGAAGGAAATGTAGACAACATCTTGAAGATTCTACTTTTTACAAGCATCATCAAATCCATGGCCATTCTACTAATGAATGTCAAGCTTTCCAAACTAAAATACAACAATATATTGATTTAGGTATCATAAAAGTAACATGTGACAATGAATGAAATATTTCTTATGATCATTTTAAATAACATTCTAGTTCCTATTATGTTGCTCCTCACTATGTGACATTGTAAGCCTAACGATTGGGGGCTCATTGTCATTCATGGTGGTACAATTTTAGGTGCAATCATACTTAGTGAGAAACATAATAGTCTATTTATTCTTGTCTCTATGATTGGGGGGAAACAATAAGTTTCTCTATCTTTCTTCTTTCTAAGGATTCACTTTTTCTTGTATGAGTTGCATTTTTCATTACATGATGTCCTTTCTTGTATAGAATTGTCCTTCATGTGAGTGCATGTGTGCTCCCCATTTAGGACCTATTCTTTGTTTGAAACAATACGTCTCTTATGAACAATCTCTCCTTGGTGAATGTGTGTAATATTTTACTAAGGATCCACTTTTCCTTTGTTGAGTGGTGTTTGCTTATGATACAATGTTATTCCTTGTGTGAAATTATTTTTTTTCTCAAGGATTCTGTCTTATGAAAGAGGTGTGTATCCTTGTCTACAACCTCTTTTTCACTTGGCAATTTATGTCTATTTTAAACAAACCCCTCACTTTGGGTTAAAAGTGTGTATCCTTCATCAAGAATTCCTTTTTCCTAGCAATAGAGGGAAGGTATGCATTCTTGTTCTCCTTTCTCTCTTTTGGCTGATGATGTTATTTTTGTTCAAAAATCCCCTCTTGGAGGTAGATGCCTTTGAGCAAAGATATCTTCCTTCTCCTCCTCATAAGGATTCCTTTCACACTTGTTGCAAGATACCTCTTTTTCAACTAGCTTGTCCTTACTTGTAAGAGTAATGTCTCTTTAGCTTGGATTTGTGAACATTGTTGTCTAAAAGGATATCTCCTTGGTGTTGAAGGTGTGTATCCTTGTTTCTAGCTTCCTTAAGACATCAACATAGGACTATGTTGACATCTTAAGGGGGAGGTCTTAGCATATCGCCCTCTTTGTACTATATTTTGCATGTCTTATACGAGGTGTCCATTCTCGAAACCAAACAAAACAAAGTCATTTATGAGATGTTTCATGCCCAAAACAAGATTTTTTTTATTTCATGTCTTATACAAGGTACACATTCTCGAAACTAGACAAAACAAAATCTTATACAGGATGTTCCCGAAACCAAACACATTTGTTTTCATTTCATATCTATACAAGTTGTTGTATGCTTAAAAATAGACAAAACAAAGTCTTATATGAGATGCTTAATTCTTGAAACTAGACAATAGCATATGCAACAAGATGAGTGGAACTAACAAACCATAGCTAGACTATTTTGACTCTCCTCCCCAACATGGATCACCTAGCATAGCATAACTTGCTAGCCCCTGGCATCCATGGCCTCTCTTTTCTCTTCCCCATGAGCTCATAGCTTTATTATTGGTGGATCATGGTTCATCATTTGATGCACTCTCTTTCTCTTTTTATGAGATCTCCTGTGTTCTTGTGATAGCATTTCGATAATGATATTAGTGTCTAAGACATTTTGATTATCGAGGTCTCTTCAACTAGTTGACTTGGAGCCTTTTTGTGTTGTGTCTTTGTGTGCCTTTTTGTCTTGTTTTGTCCTTGCATGAGATTGTGTGAGTTAAGATCCTAAGATTGGGGGCTTAGTTCCTCAAAATTAGTGATGTCTTATCTCCTTGTGATCTCACTCCTAATTGTTCTTCTTTCTCATCTTTCTACTTTACTGCGAGTATTTGCATAGGCTCATACTCTTGTTAAAGTGGCAACTAAATGTGGCATCGTAAATTGTAACCAGTCCAATTTACACCTCATGTTTGTGCTCCTACTTTAGCGCATCCTATCTCCATCCCCTCTCTAGGTCCGCTTTGACCCTATTCTCCAACTTTGATTTCATGAACAACATTTTGTGGGTCCCATCTTGGAGGTCCCTCTCCAATTTCTCTTTGTATTTAACTTGTTTGTAGGAGGACTAGGGCGTGGAGTGCATTGGTCTGGACCAAGGCACCCCAAAATGTGTTGGTACCCATCAAACAAGCCCCAATTTGAAATGAGACAAGTCCTTTATCTCCTTGATGGTTTTTGATCCCCATGTCTACATATGATCATTGGAGGTTGGCCTAATCAGTTATTTACCTAGGGAAGCTTGTATAAAGACATCCTATCAATTCATTTCAACCTAAGTCACCATACAATATTATTCGTGCATTCGTGAAGCATTCATCATTAAGAATATTTAGAGATTCAAAGCTACATATTCATCATTCAAGCATTGTGGAGCAAAGTTACATCAATCTTCATGCAATCATGTGTGTGTGATTAGGGTTTTTCACATTCATATGTTTGTCATGCCATTACTTTCAACATTTGTGATTATATTCAAAGAGCATTGCATCATCATCAACAATTTCAGATCTGAGGTGTATCTCCTTATCATTTATTTCAATATTTGTATTATTTCATTCAAGGTTAATTCCTAAATCAGGGTTTGACTTAAGACAAACCCCTATCCACAACCCTTTTTCCCTTTTCTCTTTGTGTAGAAATAGGTGCAGGAGGTGTACTTGAGAATTCCAATAGAGTCAACAGTGATGAACATATTTAACTTTTGACGAGATAAAATTTAGAGGACTAGGGAAAATCTGTACTACCTGGTCCCAAAAAATCAGGCCAAACTTTTGGGAATAGGTTCTAAACATCTTCTTTTATCTAGATCTCAATTCGTGGTTCTGCGAGACATCTATAGTATTCTATATTTGTCAATTTACTTCAATTATTTCTTATTTTTCCTAATATCAACAATTACAAATCCAATTTCAATATAGAAAGGAGGCAAACAAACTAGTGAATCTAATAAGAATTTCAACCCTTTCCTTATTTTTATTGTGGCTAGATCTATTGGATTGATGTAGGAGCATCCCCGATCTATGAGCAATCTTGCATCAACCAAAAAAAATATTTCCTTTTAGTTTAGTTCTTGTTCAGTTCAGTGTGCAGTTTTTTGTGTTCCTGCCGGTAGGTGCCGATAGTTGCTTGCTTTTCATTGCAGATCCTATTTTTAGTTTCCAGGCTGGTTCATGTGCTTAATTCCATATTTTCAGTCCATTTGGTTTCTTTTCTAGCTAGTTATCGCTTTTGGTTGACTGTTTCTGGGTTCCAGGATAGTTCTTGTGCTTACCGGTTGGTTTTCCTTCATTTTCAGAGCGGTTTCTTGGCGTGTGGATTTATTTGGGGTCTTGTCCGATGTTCTTTGGTGTGTGGCCGACCTTCCTACTGATCCACACTTCTTGGCTGTTATTTTTTGAAAGAATTTCTTTCATTCTTGGGGCTGACCTAGTTACACGTTTCATTTTCCTGCATTGGTAAATGTAATAGTTTATGGCCGACTTGGATATGTTCCAGAGGGATACATATAGGGTATTATGTAATCATTTGTAGGACAAGAGGAAGTAGATATCAGAATAAAGATTTAGATTCGTGATTAGTGATCATGTTGACTTTAAGAGTTCTGGATGGATTGTATCTGCCTTGTAGCTTGCATGTAATCGATTGACTACCAGATGTTCTATGGTGGTTGTATGATGATAACCGGTTGGTTGCCAGAGGTTCTAAGATGATAATATGATATGTTTTTGTAATCTTGCTATGTTTTCTTATTGCTTTCGTTGTGTTACTCTTGTTGCATAAGTCAGTCAGTTCTCTTTTGAGGGTTTACCGGTTATGGCTGCATCAATTGGTATTAGAGTTGGTTATGAACCAGTTGGTGGAAGAGTTGTTTTCAAACCTTGAGGCATTCCTGTGGGTAGACAGATCACCGATTGGAGGCAGGTTGTGCGTGTGTTCAATAGATTGCTGAGTGAGAGGCAATTGAATCCGGTAGTTAGATCGTCGAGTTGAGGCAGTTCACTAGGGCAGACGAGGAGATACCGCCTAGAAGGAAGAACCCCCAAAAGGTAGAGCAGATGATGGAGGACTTCAAGAATGAGGTGAGGAACGAAATCCAGAACGCATTGGCTGGTTTACAGAGGGACCCGAAGTCTAAGGACGAGTATGAAGAAGTCGGTGAATAGCTTGAAGCGGAAAAGGCTGAAGGACCGGAAGATGGAAGAGAGGAAAGATTCCTGAGAGCAGTGGCGCAAGCGAGTAAAGTTCATAAAGTGGAAGTTTCAAACTTTTCCAGAACGCTAAACCTGGAGGATTTGATTGATTGGATCAGAGAGTTGGAGGATTACTTTGAGTTTGAGGATGTCAAGGACCCACAGAGAGTCTGGTTGGCACATACTAAGTTGAAAGGGCATGCTGCCTTATGGTGGAAAGAATTGTAGAAAGATAGAGTGGAGAATGGTGAAATGAAGATCACTCGGTGGAGACAAATGGTTGCAAGATTAAAGGCCAAGTTCATACCGAGAGACTATGAGTTGGAATTGTTCAAGAAGCTGCAGAACCTGAAATAGAGAAACATGACTGTGAAAGAGTATATTGAGGAATTCTATAAGGTGATGATTAGATCTGGACATAGAGAGATGGATAGAGATAAGGTGGCAAGGTACATAAATGGACTTGCATTTAACATTCAGGATGAGATGAGTATGTTGAGGGTTTTCATAGTTGAAGAAGCATATGAGTATGCTTTGAAGGGTGAGGAGAAGATGAGAAGAAGACAATCGAATAATGTTGGCATTTTTGATGATTATGTTGTGATTGTCATTGAAGGACACACACTTGCATTGAGATCACTTTTGTATGTATAAGTTGAAGCTCAACCAGTACTTGTTCCGGTATGATGCATTATAGTCCTTAGACTATTGGTGTTTTGCAGAAAGTGTTTGCCGATCTGAAGTGGTATGTTGACCCCAAGTGGTTTGAGGATCTCAAGCGGTATGAAGGATCAAAGCGGCAGAACACATATTTCCCAGTCTTCATTTTGTCAAACAGGCAACTGGTATTTTGCTTGAACCGGTATTTTGTATGAATCGGTAATACTCTGTGATGAGTTACCAACCGACATTTTGTGATGAGTTACCATCCACCAATTGTTTGACGGTGCCAACACTTTAACGGTTCTTTTTGTGTCGTGTTATAGAATATGTCTAGATGCATTGAACCTAGGAAATTGTATTGTAATCCTATTGGACTGACATGAAATCAGATTCCTTTATAAGGACATCATGTCTAGGGTTTTAGGTTGTTGATGTTGTTGCTAGGGTTTAAGGTGGTTGATGAGTTAGAGAGAGTATGAATGTTTAGAAGACTGAAGTAATGCTGGAATGCATTAGGAACGAGCTATCAAGGATCTAACCAAGCAATCTGTGCTATTAGCTAGATCACTCACTTGTTGATTACTCACATCTTCGACAAGTCTGAAGCCCTTAACCGGGTAGGCCCAAAAAGCCTTTTGTAAATCCTCTAACAAGGTGGTTCACATCCGTGGATCTAAAATCCTCTAGCAAGGTAGTCTTTAATCGGACTTATCTCCTAACAGAGATTGAGATTCCTAATAGGATCTGTTTTGGTAAAGAACATTGTATGACCTTAACTGGCCTGGTTCCTATTCTGCAGATAGTTACTTGTGAGTTCCATCTCATCGTGGTTTTTCCCATTTGGGTTTCCACGTCAAAATCTCTTGTGTTATGGTGTTTGTGCTTCTATGGGTGAATGCATTATATGCTATTTGGTTTGCATGTGTGCTAACCGGTTTGTCTGCTAAACTATTTTATCGGTTTACTGTTAGTCTAGCAAAGTGTTTAAGTACTAAGATTTTTGGCATACTAATTCACCCCCCCCCTCTTAGTATTCATCAAATAACCCTAGAGGGAAGAAGAGATTCAAGAGGCAGATGAGTACAAAGAAGAAGAATGTTGAAGAGGAATCAAAACCTATGTGGAGTAAAGAACCGGAACAGAAAACACAGAGGAAAGGCAGTGGTAGTACAAATAGAGAATTTCTTGGCAAATGTTTCAAGTGTGGAGAAACCGGACATAGATTTTATGAATGTAAGGAGGGAATGGCAAGAAGTTGTGTGGCAAATGAGGAACCGAAAGGTGAAGTTACCGAAACAAATTGTGCACCTGAGCAAGGAGAATCCCTTATGTTCAGAAGAGTCATGATGGAGCAGAGCAGTGAAGATACCGTACCTACTTAGAGAAAGAGTCTTTTTTGGACTGTGTGCAAATCAGGTGGTAAGTGTTGCAAGGTTATTATGGATAGTGGAAGTACTGAAAATTTGGTATCTGAGGAGATGGTAGTGAAGCTTGGGTTGAAGAGGCTTGATCATCCTCGTCCTTACAAGGTAAGTTGGTTACAAGATGAACAAAAGTTAGAAGTAAAGGAACAATGTTTGGTGAATTTTAATAGTGGTCCTTTAAGGGATGAGGTCTTGTGTGATGTTGTATCTATGAGTGCTTATCATGTCTTGTTGGGAAGACTTTGGCAGTTTGATAGAGGAGCTATTTATGACAAAAGGAGAAACCTAATCACCATTAAGAAGGATGGGCAGAAGTTCACATTGACTTATTTAAAGGAGAAAGAGAGGGAGGTGAAGAACCTGAATATTGAGAAAAGTTACAGTACTGAGAAACCAGTTGGAGAGGTTATACCGGAAGATGGCATGAGTCTACAAAAGGACCTGATAGATAAGCCTGATGGATAGAAAAACCGGATGACAAAAAGCTTATGGTGGCAAACCGGATAAAGTCTTGTGGCAAAAACAAATCAGAGTTGTAGAAGAAAGAGAGCAATAAGCAGACACAATGTGTAGATCTGAAGAAAAGGAAGAGAAACAAAGAGAGTCAGGGGTTAGAGAATTCGGTTGAGGTCTTGGAGGAGCTAAAGAAGAGGTTTGCAGATAAGGAAGATGTTTGGATTAGAAATGAGCATGACGTATTTATCCCGAATTCTTTTCAATGTTCATGAGTTGCCTCTCATGGAACATCTCTTTCTACCTGGGGTGTCTGATGCAGGAGCATCCCTGGTCTATGAGCAATCTCGCATCAACCCAAAAAATATTTCCTTTCAATTTAGTTCTTGTTCAGTTCAGTGTGCAGTTTTTTGTGTTCCTATCGATAGTTGCTTGCTTTTCATTGTAGATCCTATTTTAAATTTTTATGCTGGTTCATGTGCTTAATTCCAGATTTTCAGTCCATTTGGGTTCTTTTCCGACTAGTTATTGCTCCTGGTTGATTGTTTCTGGGTTCCGGGACAGTTCTTGTGCTTATCGGTTGGTTTTCCTTCATTTTCGGAGTGGTTTTTCTTGGCATGTGGATCTATTTGGGGTCTTGTCCTATTTTATTTGGTGTGTGGTTGACCTTCCTGTTGATCCACATTTCTTGTTTGTTATTTTTCAGAAGAATTTCTTTCATTCTTAGGGCTGACCTAGTTACACGTTTCATTTTCCTGCATTGGTAAATGTAATCGTTTGTGGCCGACCCGGATATGTTCCAGAGGGTATATATAGGGTATTATGTAATCATTTGTAGGACAAGAGGAAGTAGAAATCATAATAAGGATTTAGATTCGTGATTAGTGATCTGGTTGACTCTGAGAGTTCCGGATGGATTGTATCTGGCTTGTAGCCTACATGTAACTGGTTGACTATCAGATGTTCTATGATGGTTGTATGATGATAACCGGTTGGATGTCGGAGGTTCTAAGACAATAATATGATTTGTTTTTGTAATCTTGCTATGTTTTCTTGTTGCTTTCATTGTGTTACTTTTGCTGAATTAGCTAATCAGTTCTCTTTTCAGGGTTTACCGGTTATGGCTGCATCATGGATTCACCCTTATTTCAATGTAATGGTAATTTAGCTAGTTAGTGGTTTTATTTGGTGAAAACATACTTCCAAATTTACACCATTATACATTTATCAATGAATTTATGAGTCAGACTGTTCCCAAATATGTAAAATATTCCCAACATGCTTGATGACATGATGGATAGTTTTGCATATGCAAGAACACATTTCCAATTGGAATAGTACTATCAGTTGTTGATTTCACATAAAACTACACTCTAAGACCACAAGAAGAAACACAATCTCAGTATTATAATTTAGTGCAAGTGGCATTTTTTGTTCATATTATGTATAGACATGCACATCATAGTACAAAAGATTATAGAATTTTTGAGTATCATTTCTATGCGAGTGATAATCGATTACACTCATCAGAGTTTGTTCAGTATTACTTCAAGGTCTTTTATGGTTGTAATGTGGGGAAAATTAGGAATTGGGGTTTTACTAAGTAAATCCAGTAAATAACCCAATCAACACACATACATTAAAAGAGGATTGAACCCAATAGATCTAGGCTCAATCCTTGTGAGGAAAGAGACTTAAATTCTAATTGGATTCAATTGGGTGGGAGATTAATTATCCTCTTTCTAATTTGAATTGTAATGAAATTATAAAATTAGGGTAAAGGAGGGATTATTGAAGTGATCTGACAAAAACAATAAGCTACAGATGTCTCATAGAGCCACCAACCTGGATTTGAGCAAAAAGAGATGTTTAAAACTTGTCCGTCAAAGTTCGACTTGATTTTTCGGGACCAAGTAGCACAAATCCACCATGGTCCTCTCAATTTTCTGCCATCGAAAGTTGACCTGTTAGTCATTGTTGACTCTACTGAATTTACTGAGTACAACTCTACACCTATTTCCTACACATAGAAAGAAAGGGAAAGATGTTGGGAATAGGGGTTTGCCTTAGGTCAAACCCTAGTTTTGGAATTAACCATGAATTAAATAATACAAATATTGAAATATGTGTTAAGGAAATATACCTCAGATATGCAATTGTTGATGATGATGCAATTCTCTTTTAATGTAATCACAGATGTCAAATGTAATGGCATGACAAACACACGAACATGAAAAACCCTAATCATACACATGCTTGCATGAACATTGATGTAACTTTGCTCCACAATGCTTGAAGATGAAAATGTAGCTTTGAAACTCTGAAGATGCTTGATAATGAATGCTTCACGGATGCATGAATGCAAGTGATAGATCATGGATTTCTTCTTAGATCTAAAATGGATTGATATAATGTCTTTATATAGGGTTCCCTAGGCAATTTACCTAGTAGGCTGACCTCCAATGGTCATGTGTAACTCCAAGGATCAAACATTGTTAGGGAGATATAGCTCTTGCCCCATTTCAAATTGGGTCTCCTTTGAGAGGGACTAGGGTGTTTTGAGGCGCCTTGGTCCAGACTAGGGTGTTCCATGCCCTGGTCCCGGTCCTTCTGCAAATTGGACCAAAACAAGTAGCCAAGGGGGTGGGCATCTCACAGTGGGACCCACTAAAGAGTGTACATGACATCAAAGTTGGATAATTGAGCTTGAACGAACCTAGAGAGGAGATTAGGATAGGACATGCTAAAGTGGGAGCACATACATGAGGTATAAATTAGATTGTTGATAATCTATGACACTACATTTAACTCCCAATTTAACGAGAGTATGAACCTATGCAAATACTCGTGGTAAAGTAGAATGATGAGAGAGAGGATTAATTAAGAGCAAAATCACGAGGAGATAAGTCATCACAAATTTCAAGGAACCAAGCCCCCAATCTTAGAATATTAACTCACACAATATTATGCATGGACACACAAGACAAAAACAAAAAATGTAAACAAAGACGAAACAATACAAAAGCTAAAAAACCAAAACAAGACCTCAAGTTAACTAGCTGAAGAGACCTCGATAATCAAAATGTCTCAATCACTAATATCATTCTTGAAATTGCATCACAAGGACAAAAGCGATCACATAAAAAGAGCAAGAGCATGCATCAAACCATGAACCACAAATAGCAAAGCTATGAGCTCATTGGGAGAAGAAAAGGGGAATATGGATGTCACGAGCTAGTTGTGTTTTGCTAGGTGATCCATGAGAGGAAGAGCAAGAGAGGACATGGATACCACAAAATAGCTATTCTTTGCTAGGTGATCCATATTGGGTAGGAGAGTCGAAATAGTCTAGCTGTGTTTTGCTAGTTCCACTCATTCTGATGTATATGCAATTGTCTGGTTTCATGGGTTAAGCATCTCATATAAGACTTTGTTTTTTCCAATTTCGAGCATGTGACAACCTGTATAAGACATGAAATTAAAATGCAAATGTGTCTGGTTTTGGGCATGAAGCATCTCATGTAAGACTTTGCTTTGTCTAGTTTTGAGAATGAAAACCTCGTGTAAGACAAATGTATGTCTGGTTTCAGGACCATCTTGTGTAAGAATTTGTTTTGTCTGGTTTTAGGAATGTGTAACCCCATATAAGACATATATAAATTTTGTGTCGGGTTTGAGGCATGAAGAATCTTGTGTAAGACTTTGTTTTGTCTGGTTTCGAGAATGAACACCCTATATAAGACATACAAAAATATAATACAACATAGTACAAAGAGTGCAATATGCTATGCCCCTCTTTAAGATGTCAACATAGCCATACATTGATGTCTGAAGGATTCTAGAAACAAGGATATACACAATCAACACCAGGGAGATATCATTTTAGGCAACAATGTTCATAAATCCAAGCTAAAGAGGCATTACTCTTACAAGCAAGGAAAAGATAGTTGAAAAAGACATATCTTGCAACAAGTGTAAAGGGAATCCTTGGAGGAGAAGAGATATTTTCTCAAAGAAATTTACAGCCAGGAGGATTTTTTGAATAAAAATATCATCATCAACCAAAAGAGAGGAAGGAAAACAAGAATGCATACCTTTCTTATTGTTGAGCGAAATACATTCTTGATAAAAGACTACACACTTTTGACTTAAAGTGGATTGACATCACATCGTAAGCAAACATCACTCAACAAAGGAAAAGTAGATCCTTAGAAAGGATAGAAAATATCAATACTCTCAAGTGTAGGGACAATAAGAATAATTACACAACCTCTAAGGAGAGATTTATCCATAAGAGATGTACCATTTTGTGCAAGGTATAGGTACATGGGAGGGTGCAAGGAAGAAATATGTTGCTGCCCCAAGATGTTTGTTATTGAAAAATCATCACCACTCATTAAAAAGAGTCCCCAGTGAAGTTATCTACTAGAGTCATAGGGTGAGAAGCAACATGGGAGGGTGAATGGAGTGCTAATGCACTACCTCTTCACCAATAAAAAGTGTAAGATTGGTTGTAAGAGATATGCAAATTCTATCATATTGGTCTTTAACAAATGTTTTAAAGGCTTTACAATTTCTAAGAGAATGAGAGTAACTACAATGAAAAATAAAATGTTCATCACCTTCCTTATGTTTATAATTGTAATTAATTCTAATGAAAGGAAAAACAAAATTCTGATTAGATTTCAATCTCCAAAAGATTCTAGTAGCTAGTTTCTCTCGATCATCAATAGGAGTAGGTCTTGTCTATTGAGATTTAGGAAAAGGGTTGTGAGGAGGAGGACTGTCTTCTTTGATTTGGATTATTCCATTACCACTGATTCCTTGTATTTCCTTTTGAAAATTAGCGCAATCATTGGCATGGTGATCATTAGTTTGATGATATGAGTAAAAAGGATTGTTTTAGAAAGAAGCACCTTTACATGGACGATAGTTTTCATGTCTTGCAAGATACTCCTTAAAGTTTTGAATTTTAAGAAGATCATACATAGGTGAATGATGAGGATGTCCTAGAGCTTCGGTAGTAGCTTGGAAAGGAGGGTTTATAGGGACTTTGATTCCTTGTTTATATTTTCCAAGTCCTTGTCCTCTATAACCTTGTTTTGAAATTATGTTATAACCACTCCTATAAGAATGTTTCAATTGTGAAGGAGGAAATTATCGTGAACCTCTTTAAAATTTATAGTATAAGGGCACGTGGAAGGATCAAAAGGAGAATTAGATAAAGAAGGAATATCCTTTGTAGGAAAATTTTCCTTTTTATCATTATTCATATCCTCTTTGATAGGTTGGGAGGGAAGATCCTTATCACTTGAGGCTTCATCTTTGCTTAATCTTATATGAGGAGATAGGTCATGAGTAAAATGCATAACATCATTTTCCCTACAAATGTTTTGATGACTAAGGTAAGTTCAAGGAGAATAAGGAGGATCTAAAGGGATTGATAGGCCAACATGTTGATCTTTCCCCCCTTGCACTAGAGTATGCCTATGAGAAGAGGATGGTGTCATGTTTCTCTTTAATGTTTTCTCTCCATTGGGGAGATCATTGACAGGAGTATTGAATTTTTCCTCATTCACATTAGATACCCTAGGAGAGGTACAAGTATTGGCTTTGTTAATGTCATCTTTAGGGTTATCATTGTGTACAAAAGCCTTTATGTGATTTACACATGTAATGTGTGTACTTACAAATATCATCATAAAATAATATATAACATGGATAAAAGCTTTGAGATATTGTAGACACCCAAAATTGTCATGTCTAATTAAATAAATATTTTATTTATTTAATTATCTAAGCCTAATTCTTCTATTAATTAAATAAATCTTTATTTATTTAATTAATTCATTTATCCTCTTCTAGCCTTATTTCTCATTTAAATAAATACATTTATTTAAATTATCCTTTTCCTAAATTAAATAAATATCTTATTTATTTAATTATCCCACTTCTACTATTAATTAAATAAATCTTTATTTATTTAATTAATTCATCAACCTTTTCTACACATGACACATGTCATTCATCTCTTAATTCCTACACTACCTACCTCTTTCATTATTTTACTATTTCTTCTACCTACCCTCTAATCATAGCCGACCTCCTTTTACACCTCTTAATCTTATCCCTCCATTTCATATAGTGTCTTCTATATAAGGAGATGCTTCCTTCATTATCAACCCTAATCAAGCATTCTAATGACCTAATCGACAATTTGGAGGACTTGACTACACTACGATCCTACTTGCAACCACATTCCATTCTTTGTTGAGCTCTTGTGCATATAAAATCTGAGAGCAAATATATCAAGCAAGATCAATGGAGATAGGAAGAATGGAGATCAAAACCCTATTGGACATGTGATGGTATAATCTTTGTGATTTCATGTGATTTGCATTGTCTTAGGTAATCTTCATATGTTATGGTGGATCTTTGTTGTTGTTAGGCTAGGGTTTTGTGGTTGGATTCATTTAGCCTTTCAATATTGTTATTATTGTTATCCATTTTCACCATATACATTTTGGCACGCCCGGTGGGACTCTTGTCCCTTTGCATTTAACCTTTTTTGTTGTAGATTTTGCGTTTTTGAGGTTGCAGAACGGACATTTTTTGACGACATTTTAGGTTTTTCCGCGTCTGCAAATTTTCGGATCGCGTCTCTGATTTTCAGGAGCGTCTGCGGATACTGGAGTCGCGTCTGTGTTTTTGACAAATTTTATTTTGCAGGTCTCAGATAGGAGCGTCTGTGTTTTCTAAGCGCGTCTGTGTTGTTTTTGATCGCGTCTGTGTCCGATAAGGGCGTCTGTGATTTTTGACCGCGTCTGTGAGTCACAGAACCATGTCTGTGTCATACAGACGCGTCTGTGTCATAGGTAACAGCGTCTGTGTTTTGAATGTTTCAGAATTTTCAAATTTTCATTGATTCGATTTTCGGATTTCATACTTAGGGTTTTAGATCTGGTTTATTTTTGGACTAACCCTTTCAGATCTAGCTAACTAAGTTGGTGCAGCTCGCCTTGGAAGGTAAAACGTTTTGGTTGAAGGCCCCTCTTTCACAAAGTCTTTTGGGTTTCTAAAATTTACCTAACTTGTGTGCTTGCAGGAAGGGGTGATCATTTGAAACAACCCAAACTACTAACAAATTTTGTTGCAGGTCCTTGGCTAGGGTTTTGAAATTTTGTGTGTGCCTTGTTTTCATAGATTAGCAAACACTTCCATTGGTGCACTAAAATTGAGTCATTGTCTTTTGTGTCTTGAGCAATAGGCTCTTTTTGTTTAATCTTTAGAGGGCCTGTCTTCCCATGTGGTCATTAGGGCTACTAGTGAGAAGAGGATGACCCAAGTGGTAGCGAGGAAAACCCACCTCATCCGAACCACTATAATCAAATGTATTCATGGTGAAAACTATGGATAACGTGCGCTGATTAGTTCATACCGACACTATGTCTCCCCATAAACCCGTTTGATCAAATTTATTTGATCATTTGTAGGGCGTAACCCCTACCGGCTGGGAGCCTTCTGTATTTACAGAGCTGAAAGTGCCGCATGTATGGCCACACGAGCGGATGCCCTTACTAGCACCATTTTGTTTTAGAGGCCCAAATCCTTCTAGTTGTTGGGGCAGGAGGTCGGACCTCTGGTAGCGGCCCACACACATACGGTTCTTAGTAGAGATACAAAGTTCGCCATGGGGAGTTTTCATGGGGACTGATGCTTGGCTGACCCGAGAAGTGAGTGCCGAGGGTGGAGCCAGTGAGGTCAAGCATCTAAGTATCCACTCTGAATAGCGTAGCCTCAGGGGTAAAACCCTATGTGGGATCAACAACTATTGTCTTGGCCAGCCATAAGAATTGTGCTTGACTTATGTTAAACATTCAAAGCATTCAAGACCAAACAGCAAAACATTGTGTCTTTTGTGTCTTCAAGTGTATGCAAAACATTTTACATCAAACAACACACTTTTGGAGTCTAAACATTTGCAAACATTGAGTCCTCATCAACATTGTGTCCTCTTGTCACGAAAAAACAGTCAAACAGTCGGATTTGGTCACAACAAAACAACTTCACAGATTGGAAAAATTGCACGAAGTTTACAGAAACGCGTCTGTGTCTGTTTTAACCGCGTCTGAGTAATATAAGCGCGTTTGTGAAGGGCATAATAGCGTCTGTGTGTCTAGCAGCGTCTGTGTCGAACAAAAACACGTCTGTGTCTGGGAATCGCGTCTGTGAAGTATACAGTCGCGTCTGTGTCCAGAATTGCAAAAACCTTTACAGTCCAGCAAACATAAACAAGAAAATCGCAGAAGCGCGTCTGGGTTAAACAGAGTAGCGTCTGTGTCCGGAAACCGCGCCCGTGAAGTATACAGTCGCGTCTGTGTTCAAAATTGCAAGAAAATTTCAGAGTCCAACAAAGAAAAGAAAAATCAGTTTCGGAATACTTGAGCTTCCTAGGTTGTTTCTTCAGGTTTCATCTAGCATTCAACCTGTCTCTAGGTCTCATACAGTCCATCATTGCTTCACATCTCATTTTACATTCATACTTGTCTAAACTTGAGTCAAAAGGTCACTTGCTAGTCCTCATCATACTTTGTCAACATACTACATACAACTACACTTTGCTAAGTGGTCCCTCATCAAGGTTTCTTACCTTTGGGTCTCATTTGGTCTTACTTAGGGTCAAGGTCAGCTTACCTCATCAAGAGAAACTATCCTCTCTTTGGAAGTCACACCTACTCTACTACTTACATACTTGGTCTTACACTTTGGACATTGCAAGTAAACTTCAGATTCATTTACACTCCATACAACTCTTGGTCTTTCATACTCTTTCCATTTTTTCATCTAATCTTATACATCTTGGTCAAACACCTAGTTCATGGTTGAAACCTGTCTTCAAAAATCTAGGAGAAAAGCTAAAGAAGCTCAAGGGTCCGCCAACATGAGTTCTTATGAGTATGACAATGATTTATTTTTCAATCCTGATCACACTACATTGCCTGACATGGATGTTTATAGACACATTCCAAATGTGGAAAACGCAGACACTACAAACAACAAGGCTACCCACAATGACAATGTGGACAACTTTTCAATACAATCAGCAGATGTAGAAGAATCCATAATGAATCCTCATTTCAATAGATTGGTTGAAGAGATAATGAAGAGGGATAGACAATACTTCTTACACATGATGGCACAAAGTGGAGCTAAAATACCTCATGACTTTGACATGTCTCAACTTATGGAAAACCGACCCTCGCAACAAACTCACTCCAACATGGATCAAAGGAGACCCAATAGTGGAGGAAATAGAGGACCGCATATGGTACCTGAATCACCATCAGCTTTGCTTCAAAAACCAGAAGTCCCACATACACATGGTCAAACATATGATACTTACCTTCGAAGACCATTATGGAAGCCTTATGCAGATAGATATGCTCAATCACATGCTCAAGCTATGGATCAATCAAAACAATTGGACACTCAAAGGCATGCTCAAAATTTGGACATAAGGAAACCTCATGTCAAATTTGGGGGCAACCCAATAGAACCCGACGTGCCTATAGAATATGGTATATATGCACAAAATAGATATGGGGTTCCTCAACATGAAGCTATACCAAGTGCTCCCTATATGCCGCATCAATATAAGCCTCCTCCATATGAACATGTCTATGATCAATATCATCCATACATGCAACAAGCTCCTCCTCAAATTGGTGTCCCAAACATGGGGTATGCTACAAGAAATCGATCGCCACCTAAGAATAATTTGGAGCAACAAATCAGAGATTTACAAAAGAAAATGGAGGACATGAGTACACCAAAACCAACATACACTATGAGAGACATATGTCCTTATCCATTTGATAAGAGCATTCCAATGCCTCCATTTCCGGCACACTTTGTGACGCCAAAATTTGACAAGTATAGAGGAAAAGGAGACCCCAAGGCACACATATGACAATTTTTCACAGCTTACATAGAGGTAGCGGCAGAAGAAACATATTTGATGAGGTTATTCCCACAAAGCTTAGGTGATCAAGCTATGGAATGGTTCTCTCAATTACCTCCTGGTATTAAGTCATGGGGTGACTTAGCAGAGGCATTTATTCAGCATTTCTCCTACAATATAGAAACAGATATCTCAGTCACTACTTTGTGCAATACTAAGCAAAAAGAGGGAGAATCTTTTGCGTCATTTTTACAAAGATGGAGAAATCTAGCTAGCAGATGCTCCTGTGAAATTCCACAGAAACAAATGGTAGAAATGTTCACTCAAAACGTTAACAAGGATATTGGCTATGATCTAAGGAAAGCTTGTTTGTCCACCTTCAAGGATGTTATTGAAAAGGGCTTAGCAACAGAAAATGTCTTAATTGAACAAGGAGTCATCAATCTATTCAAGGAAAACAAAGATGACTTTAAAGGAAAAGACAAGCCAAGATTTTGGAATAAAAACAAGAACACAGTCAACGATGGTGTTGTTGATGCCAATACGGTGAGACCCAAGTTCATCTTTTCAGGATCAAGTTCTACAAACAATCAAGTGAATACTCAAACAACTTCCAGATCACGAAGGAAGTACACCCCATTGGGAGAACCACTTGAATCAGTCTTCAAAAAGCTAGTGGCAAACAAAGTGATCACAGTTCCAGACTTTCCTCCATATGAACCAAAGGTCAAACCAAATTGGTGGAATGATGATGAGTATTGTGAGTTTCATAAGAGCAAGGGTCATAAGACAGGAAATTGCCATCGACTGAAGAATATCGTGCAAGATCTCATTGATAGAGGTGACATTGAGATTGAGGGACATTCGTCTAATCAAGAACATGAGATGTTTAAGGAACCATTCCCAAAGCATGACAAAGGAAAAGCCCAAGTCACAGATGATCAGGCCAACTATACTAGAGCACCTTACAACTATGATTCAACTATCAATCATATCTCGATGGATAATCATATCTCTACTATTACCATCAAGAACAAAAACCCTGAGAATCATCCTCAGCGACCCAAGATTGTTCTAAGAGGTGTTGGATTTTCTTTCGAACCTACCTCTGAATGTCATGTTACAACTCGTTGAGGTAAAATTACTTTGCCAGGTGCTTCAACTAAAAATACGGCTTCTTCGTCAACCAAACCTGAGTATGACCTTGTAGAACAGTTAGGGAAGACACTCGCACTCATCTCCATCCTTGAGCTCTTACGTATATCCCCCGCTCATAAAGCTATTCTTGACCAAATCTTAAGAGACACCGCCATTCCTACTGATCTGAACGTGGACCAGTTTCAAGCCATGGTGGGATACCTTTCCATTCCACATTCCCTTACATTCACAGAAGCTGATGACACCTCTATAAGTCAGCCACATAATGCACCATTACATATTGAAGCCTTCATACACAAACATCGAATAAAGCGAGTCCTGATAGATGGAGGAGCTGGTCTAAACATTTGTACATTGAGCACCATTAAACAATTGGGATATTTCGATAAAGCTGTGAATTCAAAGAATCAAATTACCATCAAGGCATATGATGATGAAGAACGCTCATCCAAGGGCACAGTCACCTTACCTCTAAGAATTGGGCCAGTTACAAAGGATGTGGTTTGTCAGGTCTTGGATTTAGATCTCACTTATAATATATTGCTAGGACGTCCTTGGATTCATGAGATGAGGGCAGTCCCATCAACATATCATCAATGCATTAAGTTTCCTCATAATGGAGTCGAGGTAACAGTTAACGGTGATCCTAATCTGTTCATATATTGCAATAACCTGAGATCACATACGGAGACCATCATTCCCAGTAATCATGAAGCTGTTCCTTCTTCAGCATACATTGACCCTGAGTCATTGAAACCTTCGACGTCAAAACAAGGTGAACTTAAAGGCAAATTTCAAGACAAAGGCATGGGAGAATACACTTTAAATCAGACCATGTATTTACGACAAGTCATGAGCTCTCCAAAAGAATATGGAAGGCCACATCCTAACAAGCAAATATCCATCATGATACTCAAATGGGATCCTACTACCTTTCAAAGATGGGGCGAACTGGAAGAGGAAGATTTATACAAAATGCTCTATAAAGACATTGAAGATGACACACATGATCATATCAATATACCTTGTGAGAAATATGGCAAAGGCTTCAAGATTATACAAAAATTCGGGCATGATGGAAAAGCCCTCTTGGGTTACGCAAAGAAGGTGTCATGGAACCCCTACAACCTGAATTGACTGTAAGAAGAGAACGCTCAAAGGGACTTGGTTTTCTGACTTCCAAGATCCACACTAAAAGGACAGAAGAGGCATCACAAATCAAAGTTGCCAAAGTTCAACAAGAAGATTACTATTCCACAGATTCCAACGAATGGGAATGGGGTTCAAACAAATCCTCCAGTGACTACGAGCTCACCGAGACATTCAGAGAGCCAGATGAACCCACGAAAGAAGAGGAATTTTATAAAAAGTTCAGAGTTGGTCAAGAAACAACCCATAAGGATTCCGCACAGTCTTCGTCTCAAGGTTCTAGGTCGAAATCACATAGGATGAGGACATCTGTACCAGAATGCACTACTAGTAATGATAATTTGGACTCGCTTGTGATCGAGACTGATGAGGAGAGTGCCATCGATGACCTCGATGATTGCCTCGATATACCCGAATACAACCACATCTTCACTCTTAGCCCCGCTAACTTTGAAGACATTAACGGCCTTCCCCTCATTCATCACCAACTCATTGACTGGGATTATGAAGGACCAACACAATTTGACACATTTCAAAATGATGAATCTTTTATTGATTATCTAGGCATACGAAATGATCTTCCCCCTGGAGACCACAAAGCAGGATACACCATAGAACTCAATAGCGTGGCATATTTTGGTGAGGGTGTCAGACCTTCCAGTCGCCAAAATGTGAAAATAAGAACAAATCAAGGGTCTTATGGCGAAAACCACACTGTGGCGCTATCTGACCCCAAAAAAGTAAAAAGAAAGGACGTATCTGAGGGCGAAAACCTCTCTGAGGCACCCGAAGATGGAAGGCTCGACATTCTCCCAGCATCATATGAGGAAAAGTCATCCATGTTGGTAGAGGAGACTATCAAAACAAACATTGGTACAGAAGAGGTTCCACACAACATATTCCTAGCTCAATCACTGACAGAGTCTGAAAGGTCGAAATTCATAAGTTTCTTCAAAGAGCGACAAATCAACTTTGCATGGTCATACGCTGATATGCCTGGACTGGATCCGGATTTGGTAATGCATCATTTGATAGTCAAACCGGGGGCAAAACCAGTAAAACAGAAATTAAGAAAAATGCATCCACAAGTGGCATTACTAGTCAAAGCAGAGCTTGAGAAATTACTCGATGTCGGATTCATACGCCCAATTGATTATCCCGAATGGATCTCCAATTTGGTACCTGTCAGTAAACCAGATCGCAGCATTAGAATTTGCACAGATTTCAGAGACATCAACAAAGCTTGTCCAAAGGATGACTTCCCATTACCAAACATTGACTTGATTGTTGATCTCACAGCAGGTCATGAAATGCTATCATTAATGGATGGATTCTCTGGCTATAATCAGATAAGAATTGCACCCGAGGATCAACACAAAATGACATTTACTTGTCCGTGGGGAACTTTCTGCTAGAATGTCATGCCTTTCGGGTTAAAGAATGTAGGTGCTACATATCAAAGAGCTATGACTACTATCTTTCATGATCTCATGCACATAACCGTGGAAGATTATGTCGATGATCTCTTGGGTAAATCAATAGACAGAGATACACATTTGGACATACTTTCAGTCGTCTTTGATCGGTTGGAAAAGTACAAAGTAAGACTAAACCCTAAGAAATGTGTCTTTGGAGTAACCTCCGGGAAACTCCTAGGATTCATCGTGTCCAAAAGAGGAATTGAAGCGGATCTAGCAAAAGTCAAAGCTATCTTGGAAATGCAACCACCAAGAAATATCAGTCAACTTTGATCCTTACAAGGCAGACTCCAGTCCATACGAAGATTCATAGCACAACTGGCGGATAAGTGTAATCCTTTTCAGCACCTGCTACATAAAAACATCAAATTCAAATGGGATGACAATTGTCAACAGGCTTTCCAGACACTCAAAGACTATCTCCTAAATCCACCGGTTCTGATGCCACCAGTTCCAGATCAACCACTACTACTATACATATCAGCTACTCCAACAGCACTGGGGGCACTCTTAGCACAACAAATAGCTGACGGCAAGGAAAAAGCAGTATACTATATCAGTCGCACATTGGTGGGATATGAGCTAAACTACACACCAATCGAGCGTGCATGTCTCGTTGTGGTCTTTGCTTCACAGAAATTATGACATTATATGCTCACTCACAAGACTAAGTTGATTGCAAGAATTGATCCATTAAAGTACCTTCTCAACAAAGCTACACTTACTGGGCGACTGGCCAAATGGGTAATGATATTGAGTGAATTCGACATCGAGTATGTGGACAGAAAAGCAATAAAAGGACAAGCCATCGCAGATCAATTAGCAGATGCTCCCATGATAGATGATGTTCCTCTAAGTTCAGAATTTCCAGATGAATCCATTTTAACAATATCACGGGCAAAGCCATGGCAACTGTACTTTGACGGCTCATACACACAACATGGGGCAGGAGCTGGTATTCTCTTTATAACTCCTCAAGGCGATTCTATACCAAAATCATACCGCTTATCATTTCCTTGCACCAACAATATAGCGGAATATGAGGCATTAACAACAGGATTACGAATTGCAGTTCAATGGAAGATCCAGGAACGTCGTGTTTTTGGAGACTCCCAACTTGTTATCCGTCAAGCAACTGATGATTACCAAACAAAAGATGAAAAATTACTGCCTTACAAACAAATGGTGGATGATTTGAAACAACACTTCACAAAGATAGATTTTGAGCAGATACCAAGAGAGCAGAATCGCGCCGTAGATGCCATGGCTACAATTGCTTCACTAATTGATCTACCTCAAAATGAGACCTGCTATGAGTTCTTGGTAGACAACCTGTTGGTTCCTTCATATGAGATCACTCCTACTGAGATGATATGCGTTGTTGGTCCCGAATCTCAGTTATATGGTTCTATTTTTACATACCTACGAGACAATACTTTACCCCCTGATCTATCAAACAACCAACGTCATACTTTCATTCGCCAATCCTCTCGATATGTCATTTTAGCTGATATCCTATACCGGCGAGGTCTAGATGGCACTCTTCTTAGATGTCTAGAAAGCGACGAAGCTCAGATTGCGTTACGTGAAGTGCATGAAGGGATATGTGGTCCACATGCTAGTGGTCCTACCTTGGCCAAGAAACTCATCAGGACTGGATATTACTAGCCCAATATGGAGAAAGACTCATATCAGTTTGTCAAGAAATGTAAGCAATGTCAAATTCATGGAGACCTCATACATGCACTGGCACAAGAACTACAACCACTTGTGTCTCCTTGGCCCTTTTGTCAGTGGGGACTCGATCTCATAGGCAAGATTCACCCTCCTTCTTCCAATGGTCATAAATTCATTATCACAGCCACAGAGTACTTCACAAAGTGGATTGAAGCCGTACCTCTCACACAAGTCACTGGAAAACAGATTGCTACCTTCATCCTTAACTATATCATTTGCCGATATGGTATTCCTAAGTCCATTATTACTGATAACGGGCGTCCCTTCAAAAATCAAGATGTTCGTGAACTCTGTGACCGCTTCCATATTTCCCATCGTTTCTCCACACCATATTACCCCCAAGGTAACGGCCAAGCTGAGGCGTCTAATAAAACAATCCTTAAAATCCTCAAGAAGACAGTCGACGACGCTGGCCGTAACTGGCATATCCAACTCAATCCTGCACTTTGGGCCTACCGCAAAAGTGTCCGCACACCTACAGGAGCTACACCATATTCACTTTTCTACGGCGTTGAAGCCATCTTGCCTATTGAGGTCGAGTTACCCTCTTTACGGGTCTCTTTGCAAAACATCATCACTGATGAAGACTACAGGGTCTCTCGCTTACAAGAACTAGAACTGTTGGATGAACGGAGACAAATTACTTTTAATCATCTCAAGGCTTACCAACAACGAATGAGTCGCAGCTACAATCACAAGGTCAAGCCTCGCACATTTGAGGTAGGTGACTTAGTTCTCAGAGAAAACCCCAAGAATCAACAAGACAGAGAGAAGAAGGGCAAGTTTGAACCAAACTGGCTTGGTCCTTACATCGTTACAACAGTCTATGGATCTGGGGCATATTAGCTCTCTACTACAGAAGGTGAACCTTTGGAGGATCCTATCAACAGCATGCATCTTCACAGATTTTACACATAGTTCTCTGGAATATCCTAATTCAAAAATACAAAAAAATCAAAAAATTCAAAAATACAAAAAAATTATAAAACAAAAAAAATCGTTACTTGGTGAAAACCTGGCAAACAGGCGCCTTGTGACACAAAAAACATTGAAAAATTGAAAAAAGTAAAGAGAAATAATTTCGTCCAACGGTGAAAACCACTTCGGTGGTGCCCTGGGCAAGTACCATGGTGAAAACTGGGTCACCAACGCCATGCGTAGAGACATTGCTCCTCCCTCCTTCAGGATTCACTTTCATCCTTTCACTTTGCACACACTCACAACCTATTCGTTCATAATAAACTCACCCATTCCCATCATGGCTTGTTATTGATCTACCCAAGATTGGTTAGCCATTCATAATAAACCTCCCTTTTCATTCCTTTCCATCCATAATAAATCAGATCCTATCTGTGGCTAAGACAAATCCTACGTCTAGTAATGGGTGTGGAACTGAGAACATCACATGTTTCGAGGAGTACAGTTTCTTCCAGCTTCCTTCAGTCTATCTGCGCACAATCCGCAATAAAGCAACATCTACATCACAAATCCGCAATAAAGTTTCATCTTCTCCGCAATAAAGTATCAGTTTCATGGATTCAGTCAGTTTCAGATGAGACACAGCAGCAACAATGGGCTTCAACAAATCAAATCTTTCAACAGACTCAGACAACATTTTGGTTCAGTGCTATCTATCCTTTCTGTGAAAGTAAACATTGTGACCACAATCAAATAAGACTTATACAAGTAACAAGAGACACTAAACTTGAGGACTACAGTGGATGTTGGTGTCGAGTCTTGGTTTTCTTTTGATTTCATCTTTTTTTTTGGTGACATGTCTTTTAGCTTTTCCGAGATGTCTCTGACTAGAGATTATATCTCCAGGATGTCTTTGACTAGAAAGGCGAGGATGAGGTATCGTCACCTATTTTCTTTGCTGTCTGTGGATTGTCTTTTAGTAATGCTATGACTTGTCCAAGGATATGAGGACACTGTGAGTCTAGTATGAACTAGGGCATTCCTTGTTTGTGACTGTCCTATCTCCATGCAAACAGGTACAATGACTTTCTGGGTCGAACATATGCCTTGATTGTCATAACCTACTTGCCATAATAAAGCTCAATGATGATAACGCACAAGAAGCTCTTTCACTTTCATATCTTCTGTCTTTCATCCCCCCTTTCTTGATTGACTTCCATCGTCCTTCTCAAGTCCGCGTAGCCTGCTATCACATGACTGAGTATAATGACACACCAAAAACATTTGCATTTCATGTCGCTGCACCTGCATTACCACATATAAGCATTTCATACATACATCTAGATATCACAACTGCATCACATCCTGCACACAACACCTGTTAGCACAATTTACATTTGCATTATCATATTCATCTACATTACATACATTCACATTTGCAATAGCATAACATATAGAATCATAAAAGAACAAAAATATTGCATTGCATCATGTAAAATAGTTGCATCCATATCATAAGCATACATTCTAAGAACATCTCATCACATAGGTACACATGCATATAGCTGCAGCAAAAATGAATCATCTCTCATATATATAATAAAAAATATCATGATACAATGATGTCAAAAAATCATATGGCTACAATCACCCGCAGGTGTCTACAATACAAAAAAATGGTACAAATACTGATATAAGGGAGCCCTCTATGGCTATGATGAACTCCCTCCCTCAGAGCCGCCTGGCCTTGACGGAATCTGAGCCCTAGAAGGACCCGCTCCAGGATCACCCTGCCTGTCTGGTGGTGGTGGAGGACCCATGACCCCACCACTCGATGCCTGTCTCCTCCGGCTCCCTCCCGTAGCTGTCGCTGTCTGCGATGGTCTATGGAAGCTCCTCGCCCGCTGATCTGCTGGCACGACACCATAATATAGGTCCCTCCAGTAGGCAATCTCCTCTCCGGCTCGCAGGACATATGCGTAGCCTTCTCCTGTGTCCTCCGCCGCCTGCCTCCCTGCCCTCAGTGCTGTCTCAGCCTCTATGTAGCGCTGGATAGCCTGATCCCGCTCTCACTCAGTATCCCTGAGCCTGGTCCTGAGCCGATCCCTCTCCCTCTCCAGATCCTGAATCTCATCTGCCTGGCCCTGGCAGATCTCCCTCAGATCTAGCAGCTCAGCCTCCACTGGGTCAACCCCCTCTGCCTCTGCCTCTGCCCGTGGCTCTCCCTCTGCGGGTGCCTGCCCCTGTACCTGTCCCTGTACCTGTACTGGTGCCTGAACGGGTACCTGTCTCGGTACATGCCTAGGTCCCTGTACCTGTCTCTGTCCCTGTGCCTGTACCGGCACCTGTCCCTGCACCTCCCTGTCTCTGTCCCTGTGCTCTAGGACCCTGTGCTGCTGGTACCTGTAGGGGCACTCCATCGCGACCCCTCACCACCTGGGTCTGTCCCTCCTGTCCACCCTCTCTCCGAGGTGCCACCCTCCTCTCCCCAACTTCTCCCCTCCGCCACCGTCGGCCTCTACCCCCATCACCCCCACCATCATCATCATCATCTCCTCCTCCATCCCCATCCAGTAGCTCTCCTGGATCTGTCAATCGGGGGAATGGATGCTCTGCCCAATACGCTGTATACTCTGCATCCATCCCGATGTCCTCAATCTTAGGCCACATGTCCCAAGGAAGAGGTATCATCTCTGCCAGCTGTGTGACTGCCTGATCATATGACAATAAAGGCCCGAACTGCGCCTGATCCCTAACTGTACGGGCATACATACCCGAGCCTCGTGGCATCCTCTGGATCCGGCCAAACTGTTGGCCAATCCTGTCTACCAGCTGCCTCTCTAGTATATAGGGCGTCCGCCCAATCAAATACCTACTCCGGAAGGTGTAAGGCAGCTCCACTGCGTCATCCTCCCACTCCTCGCATCCCAGATACGGCCTCCAGATGACGACATCAATGTCATCTATCACTCGCCGCCAATACTCTAACCTGCCAATCCGAGGCTGTGACATGATCATGTCGTATAGATGAACAAAACTCCATCCATGACCCCTGCCTCTGAAATGTATCGGTTGCGTGATAGGCAGATGCTCGTATGCCCAAACCTGCAGTAGTGTCACTCCACAACCTAGTCCCACTGACCCATGGTAGACAAACCGGTGAAGCTCATAATATAGGTGGGCCAAAACGCATGGACCCCACGCATATCTGGTGTGCTGCGTCACCAATATCTCCAGTGCTCCTCCCCAGCCCACTGCCAACCCCCGTGTCGCTCTGTCCAGACATAGGAACCCACTGATAGCTCCTCCAATCACAGTTGGCAAAGCTAACCTTGTCGCAGTCATGGTATCCCATGCCACATGTCCTGCTCTCATCTCTAGGCCGGGATCCTGAAACACCCGTCTCAAAGCCTCTCTGTCTCCGTCGCGATCGTATGGAATCAGCTCTCCATCGATCGGTATCCACAGAATCCGGTAGACATCCTCGAGGGTGACTGTCATCTCACCCATCGGCAAATGAAATGTGCATGTCTCTGAATGCCATCTCTCGGCCAGCGCAGTCAGCAAACCCATGTTTGCCCGAAACTCAGGCACATACAATACGTGTCTCAAACCCATCTCCTCGATGACAACTCTATCCTGAAAAGACAACTCCGGTCGCAACCTCTGTGTGGACGGGAATCTCTCCCATGACTCTAGCATAGGCAAATACTCCTGTAGTCAAACAAATCAATCATGTCAGTCATGGTGGCATTCACTGTTCATCACAAAATGCTACTCGCTATCTAAATGCATATGGTTATCTATCTCAGTGACACTCACTGTTCATCACAAAGTGTTGCTATCTATCCTAGTAGTGCTCCTTGTTCATCACAAAGTACTACGTGTGTGACACTCTCTGTTCATCACAAAGTGTTACTCACATTTTGCACTCCCTGTTCATCACAAAGTGCTGCTCATACTTTGGGTACTCCCTGTTCATCACAAAGTACTCTATCTTGGTGCTCCCTGTTCATCACAAAGTGCCTTGATCTATCCTAGTCTTCCTAGAGGACCTGCTTGAGTGTATCCTCTCAGCAGCTTATCCAATCGACAGCATATGTTCATCACAGAACTGTCGATTTGACCTAGAAGACCAAAACCTTGCATTTTCAGACACAAACGTGTTTTTAACTCACAAACGCGCCTATAGACTGCACAAGCGCGCCTGTACAAGGCAAACGCGCCTGTTTGACATAAACGTGCCTACATTATTCATAAACATGACTTTGGCACACAAACGCCCCTTCAGGACGCAAACGCGCCCGCATTAGACACAAACGCGGTTCTAGACGCAGACGCTCCTGGCACCGACACAGACGCGCCTGGCGGACACAGACGCGCCTGACACCGACGCAGACACGGTTGCACGTTTTTGCACTTTTTTTGTGCCCTATTCCTAAGCGCATTTATTGCTAACTAGCATGCATTAATGACAAAATTGAATGTGTCAAAGTACGAGGAGGTTTGGTGGTACTTACCGGCTCTCCTGCCTCTGCTGGTCTCTGAAATCGGCGAACGCGGTCGAATCTGTGTACGAAAGCCATCGCTGCTGACTGCTGCTGCTCTTTTTCTCGCTCTGCACTGTGATCTCGTGAGGGTGTAGATGACAATGAGGATGTCTTTTGCCCGTGGTCTATCTTATAGCCTACCCTAGCCCTTGCCTTCATTTCCCGAGTCAGTCTTCATTATCCCGTGACTTTGTCACTTTATCCGACCATTCCATTCTAGCCTTTCTTTCTTATCGAGAGATTTTCTGCAATCTTTCCAGACTTTTTCATCCAATCTCTCGAGGGGGCATATCATTCCCATCCTGGGGCAACTCTGTATCAGTTCATCTTATCTTCTTTAAAACAACGCGACAAGCCGCATTGTCTCAAAGAGGGGCAAAATGTAGACACCCAAAATTGTCATGTCTAATTAAATAAATATTTTATTTATTTAATTATCTAAGCCTAATTCTTCTATTAATTAAATAAATCTTTATTTATTTAATTAATTCATTTATCCTCTTCTAGCCTTATTTCTCATTTAAATAAATACATTTATTTATTTAAATTATCATTTTCCTAAATTAAATAAATATCTTATTTATTTAATTATCCCACTTCTACTATTAATTAAATAAATCTTTATTTATTTAATTAATTCATTAACCTTTTCTACACATGACACATGTCATTCATCTCTTAATTCCTACACTACCTACCTCTTTCATTATTTTACTATTTCTTCTACCTACCCTCTAATCATAGCCGACCTCCTTTTACACCTCTTAATCTTATCCCTCCATTTCATATAGTGTCTTCTATATAAGGAGATGCTTCCTTCATTATCAACCCTAATCAAGCATTCTAATGACCTAATCGACAATTTGGAGGACTTGACTACACTACGATCCTACTTGCAACCACATTCCATTCTTTGTTGAGCTCTTGTGCATATAAAATCTGAGAGCAAATATATCAAGCAAGATCAATGGAGATAGGAAGAATGGAGATCAAAACCGTATTGGACATGTGATGGTATAATCTTTGTGATTTTATGTGATTTGCATTGTTTTAGGTAATCTTCATATGTTATGGTGGATCTTTGTTGTTGTTAGGCTAGGGTTTTGTGGTTGGATTCATTTAGCCTTTCAATATTGTTATTATTGTTATCCATTTTCACCATATACAGATATGATTTGCACAAGTACGAAACATTTTTGGAAACCCTAAAAATGCAATATGCAAAAGTAATATGAATGAAAAGAAGCAATGTGAAATGAAACAAGCCATTATCCAACACATGACTATGATAAATGTAACTAAAAAGCAATGTAATCATATGTGAAATAGAAAACTAATCAGATTTAGTAAATTCCATTACGAGTGCATAAAATCATATTTGAAAATAAAAGTGAAAATTTATGCAACCCACTAGCCAAAATTAACAAAATAAATTAGGGTTTTAATGAAATTAACCACTAAATTTATGTAAAATATGATCTATGAAAGCAAAAGTCATTTTTTCAAATGCCTAACAATCAGATCCAAGACCACAAATCAAAAGTAAGCATGCAAGGAGTCAGGTTCACCAAAATGTAATGTGGGGAAAATGAGGAATTAAGGTTTTACTAAGTAAATGCACTAAATAGACCAATTAACACACATACATTGAAAGATGATTGAACCTAATAGATCTAGGCTCAATCCTTGTGAGGAAAGAGATTGAAATTCTGATTGAATTTGATTGGTTAGAAGATTAATTATTCTCTTTCTAAGTTGAATTGTAATGTAATTGTAAACTTAGGGTAAAATGAGGGATTATTGAAGTGATCCGACAAAAATAGTAAGCTACAGATGTCCCATAGAGCCACCAACCTGGATCTAAGCAAAATGGGATGTTTAAAACCTATCTTCTGATGTTTGGCTTGATTTTTTGAGATCAAGTAGCATAGATTCTCCCTGGTTCTCCGAATTTTGCATTGTTGAAAGTTGACCTATTCATCACTGTTGACTCTGATTGCTCTTCTTAATGGCTCAATAATTTAGACCTTGAAATCATACCTTGGGGATTGTACATCCCACCAAGTAATTATCTTCTACCATGAAGGTTCACTTAATTGTCAGCCCAGGGCATGTACTTGAAATGGGTCTGCAAGGTATATGCACTAGAAAGACTAAACAACCACTTTTCCTATTGTTGGAATTATAACTAGAAATAAATAGCTAAAATACTTGTAAAGAAAAATAACTACCTTCTAGGAATTAACTAAGGAAAACTGAATTTATCCATGATCAACAAACATGATTCTACTCGGTTCATAGTGGCTGCAAGAACAGTCATAGGAAATGTTCCAGTGGTTGCAGGAGCAGTCTGTGATCAGAATAATACTTAGTACAGAACATAAAATAATCGATAAAAGAAAACAGAGGAGTACTTGTTGATTGTAATTAGGGAATTGTGGATTCTAATTGCCATGGGCAACATTGGAATCCGCCCAAAGGGTTGGCCCCTTTCTTCAACGTGTAGGGATGGGCCCTAAACCCCACGACACCACTTAAACTTGCTCACACCACACTCAACGTGCTCCTCCAAAATAGGCCGACCCTATTCCACCAAGGCTAAAAGGAAAAGTAATAAATAAAATAAATTATAAAGCAAGCCGTCATGACTAAAAACATTGCTCCCCATATAAATAAATAACAACTTCACATTATCATTCATTCATTCATCATTCCATGCAAATTATACCTCTGCCTAAAATGCAAAGTTTGAAGAAGTAATATTGGCGATTTGTATATGTCATAAAAGGTGCTAATATCAAGAGCAAATATCATTACAAGGAGGGCGAACTATTATGCAAATACCATTACAAGGAGGGCGAACTATTCTAGATTCAAGCAACTAGGGTTGCAGTCCAGTTTCAGGCAAAGGTGTTGACTTAAGATACAATAAAGTGCAGACCTAGGGTGTGGATCTGATTGTTGATTACTGTGTTAAATGGGGCAGGCTTGAGACTTACAAAAGTGCAGACTTGTTGAAGACTTTATCAGCCCTATGTGCAATCATCTTCAAGTACTAAAGATAAGTGTTGTAATCTTCATATGAATATAATCCATAATCAGATCCGAGGATCTTTTCTGGCTAGGTTTTTTCCTCCTAAGAGGTTTTCCCAAGGTAATTGTGTTTTGTTCTTATTTGTTCATTTCTATGCTATGCCTAGATCTAGAAATCTCTAAATTTTACGACAAACAATTTAATTAGAAACTAAATTATGATTTCTAAGTTTTACATTAATCTGGAAGTATAAAATCAACATGGTATCAGAGCAAGTTGTACTAACCATAATCAGATCTAGCATCCTGAAGCCTAGAACTTGCACTTTCTTGGTGTCCTAAAATTGATGACAGGTTCCAGGATCGAGGAGAGATTGAAAAGGTTTTGTGATCAAAGGTTTAGCATGGTCACATCTTGGTCTTGTATGCTTGAAGATCTGACTCTTCAGCGTCATTCAAGCTAAGTATTTTTGAGTCATTGCATTCTTCATTACAAGATATATTATACTTAGCTTATCCAAAAGATTGAAGTATTATTGTTTGGCTGACCTAGTTCTAGGTCGTATTGATTTTATGATTCTAATTGCCTTAGTTGGTAGACTTATCTAATATAGAACATTATTTAGATATCATCATGATCTTTGATTTGGATACTCTTTTTGTTAGAACTTAGAAGGTATTCTAAATTTCTGTTTGAGTGTTGCAAGGTATTATAGATCGATTCTTCGTTAATGTTTTGATTGGAATCATGAATGTCTTGGACTCATTATCCACAGTTGTCATCTATATAACTATGATCTAAATACTTGTTATGTTATCTGCATATGTAATTTAGATATTGTTATTATGTTAAATAATATGGACTGGTTCTATTATTGACTTTTGATCTAAAAGTTCTAAGTATTCTTGTGATGAATACTTATATGCATTCTAAGTCAGTAGCTATGCTTGGTTGAGTTATGTTTTTTTTAATGATCTTCATTCATGACATTTTTTTGTTGACTTGAGTTCTACTTGACATGAACGACTTATGGAGATGTGTATAGTCATGAGGTGCTAATGATTGTTTGCCTTGGCATCATTGATATACGTATATTGATTGAGGTGTAGGAATTTTATGCTCTATTAATTATGGAGATGAACTCTTAATGAACAGATCGAGATCACTTTGACTTATTATTTTGGCCTATGTGTAATTTTACTAATAGGTGTTCCTGATAGAAAAGTTTAGTTGAAAAATGATCTGCAATCATGTTCGTAGTATGCAAAGGTTAATGCTAGACGAAGAAACTTATCTCTCCTGTCTATTACACAACTTTGTAGTTCGTATAATATATATCTTCTTCATGTGCTTTTTGATGTATGAGATTCTTCTACTATCATAAACTACCTTGAGATCTGTTTGGTTTTGATCAAGTATAAATTGTGCTTGGTGGTTAAGAAAGAGTATAACTAATGAGTATTTTATTAATATCATTTTGCAGAATGATGTTGTTGTTAGATCAATCTTATCAATGCTCACTTGTTTTGATTTACTTCTGATTACTTCCTCTGGACTGAATTGCAAATAGATGAACTAATGGATATTATGGCTGCATTCAGTCTTTGGTCTTTTCTATGTTCTTTCTTCTGATTTGAGTGAACTATTACTTTCGTTTATTGTTACACCAATGTTACAAGTTGTTCTAGTAATCATGTGTTTCAGAACATAGCTTTGAGATGTTCTCAACCTTCAAATTTGACCATTGATGTGAAGAATGAGATCTACTATAAATGTTTTATGAAGAAGTTATGTGTGGCTCCTTGTTGTTTTAGAAGTGTATTAAAGATCCCTTTTTTCTCTTGATGTTTTAGTGCAAACCTTTCTCGTTTGGTTTTGTAATACCAAAGATAATGATCAACTATGGACCTTAATGGAATCTTGAGTTCTGATAATTGTAGATTCATCACTTCTTCTATAAGAGGTTGATGGGGCACAGTTGGATGATTTGTGAGGTTTGAGTATTATTTATTGTGCTTACTCCGTCGTCTGTTCTAAGAGATTGAATTTATATCTTGTCTTACTAATGTTGCATAATGTTGCTATTCATTGGCTGAAACTATTTTCTACAAATTTGTGATTCTATTTGTGATTCCTCTTTGAAAGATTTCGCAATTGATCTCTTAGGATTTTTGTTTTCTATTGATGACATTTAATTGGCAATCTTGTTGTGTAATCTCTTGATGGAAGTTATCCTCATCTTATCTCAACAATTGTGCTATGGGTCCACCTTATTGATTGAAAGATAGATGGACGGGATCTTTGAGATTAACATAAAAGATTGATTGTGCAGAAGTTAAGAGGGAGTGCCTCCTTCTGAGTTTGGTATACTCTAAATTATGTTGGTTGATTACCTTTTATTATGAGTATTAGCATGTAATGTTTTTCTTGGGTCAAGCATTTTAAATTTCATTATGATTGAACTGACTTGATGCTTAAGTGTATGATTTCCTATCCTTGAGTACAAGAAATTGATTGGATCTTTCAGTAGCTTGGAGTGCTTCTGAAAAAGGGCATACTAATTCTTCAAGGGAAATTATTGGGATGGGCATACACTCGAAGGAAGTTCAAGTGCTTTGGAAATTGTGAGTGGACACAGCTGCTGCTGAGAGGGAGTTCCAACTACTTTGGTATATCTTGAGTATGTATTTGGTATATCTTGAGGGTTATGAGATTCAGGATAGAGTAACTCATGTGTGCAGATTGAAGAAAGCCCTGTATGGTGTCAAATAGGCCTCTCGTGCTTGGTATGAAAGAATTGATAAATACCTGTTAAGTTTAGGATTTTGTAAAAATGATGCCGACTCTAACATCTACCTTAAGTTATCCAATGATGAAATGCTAATTCTAGTTCTATATGTGGATGATTTATTTCTTATTGGTAAAGATGAACTTATCATTAGATGTAAGAAAGAACTAGCTTCAGAGTTTGAAATGAAGGACTTAGGTCTAATGCATTATTTCCTAGGTCTAGAAGTATGGCAAAGGTCTAACGAAATTTTTCTAAGTCAAGGAAAGTATTCTATTGATATCTTGAAAAGATTTAGAATGATGGATTGTAAACCTATGTCTACTTCTATGGAATCTAACTTAAAGAAGTTAAGTGTTTCTACAGCTAATTCTGATTTTGCAGATCCATCGGAGTACAGGCAGTTGATTGGATCACTGTTGTATCTAGTTAACACTAGACCTGACATATGCTTTGCAGCGAATGCTCTCAGCCAGTTCATGAGCATGCCCAAACATGTTCATCTTGTTGCAGCCAAGCACATCCTAAGATACTTGAGAGGCACAATTGGTTATGGGCTGAAGTATCCACTTAACACTTCAATAACCTTGGAAGGTTATTCAGATGCAGATTGGACTGGAAGTGTCAAAGACAGGAAAAGAACTTCCAACATTTGTTTCAGCTTAGGATCCGCAGTGATCTCTTGGGCTTGCAGAAAACAATCCTCAATTGCACTAAGTACTGCTGAAGCTGAGTATATTGCAGCAAGCGTAGCTTCTAGAGAAGCAGTGTGGCTTCGTAAGCTTCTTGTTGGGCTATTTGGTCAGCCTTGGGATCCTTTAGTTATTCATTGTGATAATCAGAGTTGTATCCAGTGTTTCATGACAGGTCAAAACATGTGGAAACTCATTATCACTTCATTCAAGATATGGTGCAAAGAGGCGCCATTCAGCTGAATTATGTCAGCACTGATGAGCAGGTTGCAGATATTCTTACCAAGCCTCTGTCCAAAGTGAAGTTTGTGTACTTCAGGGACAGACTCGGTGTTTTGGAAAATGAAACCCTGATTGAGAGGGAGTCTTAACCTCAGTAATACATTGTGTTGTATCAAACCACCCTCTGCGGGCAATGTAAGATGGTATTGTAATCTTCTTAGGGAGAAGAGTAATTGTTAACCATCCTTTGCGAGCAATGTAAGGTGTTATTGTAATCTTCTCAGGGAGAAGAGTAATTGTTAACCATCCTCTGCAGGCAATGTAAGATGGTAGAAAAGATCCTCTCCACCCTCTGCGAGCAATGTAAGGTGGATCCAGTCTATGCTTGTGTGCGAGCTGGAAGATTATATTTCGTAGTTCCATTATATGTTTGTGTGCAAGATGGAAGACTACAATATTCTGATTATGTAATCCATTCTTTGCTTGTGTGCAAGATGGAAGATTATGGTTATGTTTCTCCTCCCTAATTAAGAAGGAGTGTTGATTGTAATTAGGGAATGGCGGATTCCAATCGCCATGGGGAACATTGGAATCCGCCCAAAGGGCTGGCCCCTTTCTTCAACGTGTAGGGCTGGGCCCTAAACCCCACGACACCACTTAAACTTGCTCACGCCACACTCAACGTGCTCCTCCAAAATAGGGCCGACCCTATTCCACCAAGGCTAAAAGGAAAAGTAATAAATAAAATAAATTATAAAGCAAGCCGACATGACTAAAAACATTGCTCCCCATATAAATAAATAACAACTTCACATTATCATTCATTCATTCATCATTCCGTGTGAATTATACCTCTGCCTAAAATGCGAAGTTTGAAGAAGTAATATTGGCGATTTGTATCTGTCATAAAAGGTGCTAATATCAAGAGCAAATACCATTACAAGGAGGGCGAACTATTATGCAAATACCATTACAAGGAGGGCGAACTATTCCAGATTCAAGCAACTAGGGTTGCAGTCCAGTTTCAGGCAAAGGTGCAGACTTAAGATACAATAAAGTGCAGACCTAGGATGTGGATTTGATTGCTGATTACTATGTTAAATGGGGCAGGCTTGAGACTTACAAAAGTGCAGACTTGTTGAAGACTTTATCAGCCCTATGTGCAATCATCTTCAAGTAATAAAGATAAGTGTTGTAATCTTCATGTGAATATAATCCATAATCAGATCTGAGGATCTTTTCTGGCTGGGTTTTTTCCTCCTAGGAGGTTTTCCCAGGGTAATTGTGTTTTGTTCTTATTTGTTCATTTCTATGCTATGCCTAGATCTAGAAATCTCTAAATTTTACAACAAACAATTTAATTAGAAACTAAATTCTGATTTCTAAGTTTTACATTAATCTGGAAGTATAAAATCAACAGTACTCACTAAGTGGCCCCCCTTAGCAAGCATCCAAATATATGAACCAAATGATTGAAGCTTAAAACACCATTTTTATTGATTTCAAAATACTTGACAACATAACAATTTACTAAGAGCCTTTTTCTTTTTAATTCAGAACTGTATTACTATAACGGAAACTATCTTTTCCTCTCTACCACCACAAGAGAAGGTGGGAGATTTATTTAAAGCATAAAATCTAACTAACTAGCATACCACTCCCACATATTAAAGAGGATGCATTTATTGAGCAAGGAGAAAGAAAAATGAGAGATGATAGATGCTAAGAACCAGTCAAAGTCCGTTAGAACAAGAGAGAGAATCTAGCATCATTTCAATCCTAAATCTACTCCTTCAACAAAGGGAACCATTAAGTCTTCAACAAGTCACAATGAACCACTTCCAACCACCAATTGACTTCTTCAACAATGATCCTTGATGTCCCTTCCTTGGCCAATATTTCCATCATCTTTATTGCTGAACATCCTGAACCAATTTCTTCAATCCTACATGAAGTTGTTAACATGCACAAATATAGGCCTAATTATTCCTATCAGAATAACATTCAAAATCTACATACGTTATTGCCATGGATATTGCTCATAACACATTTATCTATCATATTACATAAAAAAGGAACATACATCAAATAAGTTTATGCCATATGAACATATTACCAGGACATATAAAATGATATCACTTTAACAAAAGGTTTCAAACTCAAAGACATAAACAGACTCTTGATATCCCAGAAAAGACACATGCACATAGACAAAATAGAGCCATTATTTTTGGTTCATCATTTCCCCACAACTTAAAGTCTTGCTATTCCTCTAGAAGATGAAGATGTTGCATTTATTCCCTTTGCCCGAGCTCTGTAATTAGAAACTCGAGTCTGTCCTGAGCCCCCTGTAGCAATATTCCAATAAAATCCTTTGTTCTTTTCAATCCTGTCCCACCTAGCCTTTTCTGTTGTCTCATCAAATGAATTGGCATACCTATTACAATCTAGTATTGGCCACAAAAGGATAGGTGGTTGGAAGAGTAAAGGAAGCCAATTATTCATTCTTGTTCTTCCCAACTAGAGGTACCATGAAGTTCTTTTCAAAGCCGCATTATAGTTTTGCAAAGAGTATGGCTCTGCCATTTATAGTTCTTTTGTAAGACTGTTCCATCTTCTTGCTGCATGTCCTAAGGTTGACTATGCCTCAGAGGCCCTCATTGATTCAAACTCTTGATATGCTTCTTCCCTTAAGGCTAATATTTTGGGCTTAAAATCAGGATGATACAAAATTTTCTTCCAATCATAATACTGTTGCCTTGGATTATTACTTTCTGCTCTTATTGGCAAGGGAATCTTAAGTTCTTCTTCCTGATAAGTTTTAGCTTCTTCACCCCTGGTATGCTCATTCTGAATCCAGGATATTAATGCCCTCAAATGTATGTCACCAATATATAATAAATGATTCCATTCCCTATCATCGGGTACTTCATAGTTGTGTAAGTAAAATTTACAAAACAAATTTTTAATTACAACAGAAGAATTTTGATAAACCTGATAAAACTCTTGAGCAGTTTCCAAAGAATGATCCCTATCTGAAAGAACATTGGACATTTTAAAAGTGAGGAAGCATTCCTTTAGGTACATAGAATAGACCCTAGGTGGTGGTCTACACTCAAGAATACTGGGCATCAAATTCACCACGGTGTCTATTTTCCCCTTAAGAGTAGCAATCTCCTTATCTCTCTTTTCAATTTCCTTCTGCAGTTGTCGCTTCTCATATTCCCACTCTGCCTTTTTATCCATCATATCTAGGTATAAATCGAATGCAACTGACATCTAGGAAAAAGGAGTGGTCCTGTGTTTAATTACTGGTAGAATCCTTTTACCTTTCCTCTGTTCTTCAGTTGATTGTTCTTGCTCTGTCATTTTTTCAATGACAGAGTTTTGTCCTTCCACTGCAGGAACTTCCTTTTGTGCTATCACAGAGACAACTGTTATAAATTTTGTTCCTTCCTCCTATTCCATTACCTTCTCCACTGCTTCTGCTAAATTATTCAACCCATCCATGTTCTCTTCATCACAATATTGTTCTCTCTGAATGTCTTGTTGTTCAGAAGCTACACCTATTTCTCCCTCCAACTTAGAATCAACCTGAATAGGTTTCCCGAACTCTTCATTGGAGTTCCTTTTGAGCTTCTCTTTAAGCCTATTACTTCTTCTTTGAGACTCAGTTAGAACACCACTATGGGTTCTAGAGATTTCAGATTGCTTTGTACTTTCTTCAAACTAAAGAGTTGCAACAAAAGGTTTTACAACTCTCTGTTTCTTTCTTCCAAGGACCAAAGATCCTTCTCCTAATTTCTTATCAAGATTCCACTTTCCACCTTGCTTTTGTTGTAATATCACAGGGTTCTCCATACTAGGGTTTCCTATTTCAGGGATTTCAACTTCAGTTGACTCTACTGGTTTATCTTTCGCCTTCCAAGTGGAAGCTCTAGTTTTTCTAAGTTTGTTCATTAAAATTTCTTCACTAGTGTTTACAGGACTGACGCAACATTACTCAGAATTTATTTTGCTGTAGGAGAATCTACAACAGAGGAACCCTTAGAACTCGAGGCTCCAAGGGTCATTTTCCTTCTTGTTTGTAAACCCTAGTATTTTATTCTGCAATTCTTTCCTTACCTTGATAATTTTTTGCCCTAAATTCGCAAAGTGACACAAATTCTTCCCAGGACAACTGAGATACACCCCTTAATGACCATTCCACTAATAATTTAATTAAACAATGGTGGGAGATGAAATTTGACCTACCTTTCTGGGTTTCAGAGCCCATAACGCTCAGGAGATTATATAACACATTTGGAACATTCATTCTCATTCCATGCCTGAGATGACTAAGCAACTTGAAGTGTATTGAATGTAAACAAGACTGTCTCCCTTCACATGTTAGATACCTGATTATGTGAACAACTACCGCCATCCACTTATCTTGCAAAGAAATTCTTCTGGTCCCTTGTTTGTCAACAATTAGTAGATGATCTCCAGGTCTCATAAACCAATTACTTCTGCAATCCTTTCTTAATTGGCCAAGACTCTCAGTCCTTTAACATTTGCTTCTTCATTAGAGAAGGTCATGGAAAATTCAGTGGTTGTTTCTTCATTAAAATCTTCCAACTTCAAAAAGTAATTCAACCATCCACTCTGAACAAACTCCTGACCACATTCTGGATCCTGCACAATAGAGGTATGAACTGTGGGTTCATGCCTTATCAAAGATCCTCCCATTGTGCTTCTTCAATGCAGTTTACACAATATCCTGAAATCTTTTGTTTTATCTTCTTACCAGTGTCACTTTGTAGCTCGTAACTTGTTATTTTCAAGGAAAAACCCTTCTTGAGCAACAATATATGAGGATGATGATTGGTAATTACAAGGGTGACAAGACAGTGCAATTATGACTCATAAGGGTGACAAAATTAATCAGGACGACAATTCGTGCAAGATTTTAAAAAAAACGGCATGCATAAAATGTCATAATCACTTTTTCAATCAAAATTTGATTTTCATAAAAAATGATAAAAAGCAATTAAAAATGATGCAAAGTACGAATGAAAATTACTGATGACATAAAATACGGACAAACAAATCACTCATAGGAAATCAATCACACGTAGGAGATCAAATTTTACACTGAAATGCATCAAATCACGACATGCTCCTCCCCCCCCCCCCCCAACTGAAAGTTCGCCAAGTGTCCTCACATGACATAAGAGAAATAATAGCAAGGTAACGAGGAATATACATGGCAATTTCAATGTAGCTAATGATGATATCTAATACGAAATAATTGAAGTGGTAATTTGTGATGTACCTAGAGTGATGTGGTGCATTGCATATCAGAGTCCTTTCCATGTACCTGCAGTTAACTTAATGATACACTGAAAAAATGGATCAATATTAGGTGAGGTGGAAATGATATGAAAGATATGAGGGTGAAGTGGAGTGAAATATGGATGTTATTATGGAGAAATATCTTCCATAAAGATGGATGTGTTTATTATGAATCAACTTTTTGGTTGCTCAATTAAAAGGCAGGGCTGAAAGACCACCGTCATCGGCTGCAGGAAACTCTGACCATAAAGTTGTAGGAAAACCAGTAGTTGAAGCAAATTGTTTCATGAAATCTTGTTTAGATAGGGGCTTATGATATAATTTCAATCTGTGCCCGTTAACCAATAGCTTGAATTTGACAGGATCAATTGTTGTGAGTTAAACATCGCCATTGTCAAACACCTGTGATATTTCATATGGCCCCAACCAATGTCTGTGAAGCTTACCCAGATTATCTTTATATCTGGAATCATACAGTAGAGCCCAATCTCCGGATTGAAAGTTTTTGTCCTTGATATATTTATCATGCCATTCGATTCGCTGATTTTGTAGGAGTTATGTGTGTTGCAGGGCAGTTGTGCAGACTTCATCGAACTCATTGAGTTGCAGTAGTCTTGCATGTTGTGCTTCAGTAATGTCCATATCCAATTCAATTGTTGCTCTTAAAGTTTTGAGCTCAAATTCTATTGGCATCATTGCTTTCTTACCATAGAGCCTCTCAAAAGGAGTACCCTGTTGTTGTTTTCCATGATGTCCTATAGGCCCAGACTGCTTCGGGTAACCTAGCTGCCCAATCTTTCCTATGCAAATTAATAGTCTTGGTTAATATATTCTCAATTTCCTTGTCTGTTATTTCTGCTTCTCCATTGGCATGAGGATGGTATGAGGTAGATTTCCTATGTCTGATGTTGTATTCATTTACTAATGTTGTAACAAGTTGAGAGGTGAACTGTGCTCCTTGGCCTATGACAATTTCTCTAGGAACTCCATATCTTGTGAAGATTTCTTCGTAGAGAAATTCAGCAACCTTTTTATCTTTGGCATGTGTCATTGCCTTAGCTTCTACCCATTTGGTGACATAATCTATACAAACCAAAATGTAAGACTTACCATTAGAAGGTGGATCAGTTGGTCCCACAAAATCAAGACCCCACTTGTCAAATGGAGTGACCACCACTTGATAATTTAAGGGCATTTCATCTGATTTGGTTGGTCGTCCCATCATCTGGCATCTATCACATTTCCTTGTATACCAGGTTGCATCTTTATGAAGGGTTGGCCAATAATATCTTGTGTTAAGTATTTTGATAGTTGTTCTCTTGGCTGCAAAATGTCCCCCATAGGGTTCATCATGGCATGCATGTAGTATGTCATAAGTCTCATCTTCTCACACACATCTTCGCATCACCTGATCTGGCCTTGTATAAAATAAACATCTTGCTATCCAGGTGAATTTGAAACTTTTCTCAACTAGTAACTTCTTTTCTTTTGGATAAAAATGAGAGGGAATCTTTTGAGCAACTAAATAGTTGGCTATATCAGCATACCATGGTGTTTGGATAGTAATAGAGAATAGATGCTCATTTGGAAAAGAATCATCCAAAATGGGTGATTCTGGATTTGTTGTTAAGTGTGAAAGAAAATCTGCAACTACATTTGCCCTTCCTGGTTTGTCAATGATTGTGATATCAAATTCTTGCAGTAGAAGAATCCATCTGGCCAACCTTCCTGATATTGATGGTTTATTCATAAGATATCTGATTGTTGCATGGTCAGTGTGGACATAGACCTTATATCCAGTTACATAATGTCTGAATTTATTGAGGGCATAGATAACTGCCAACATTTCTTTCTCTGTTACAGTGTAGTTAAGTTTAACACCTTGCAATTTTTGCTGACAAAATAGATTGCATGTTCTACTGATGTCTCTTTTTGTCCTAAAACAACTCCAATTGCATAATCAGATGCATCAGTATGTATATGGAATGGAAGTTCCCATTTAGGACCTTGAAGCACCGGTGCATTATTTAATGCTTCCTTCAACTCAGAGAATGCTTTGTTGCATGAGTCTGTCCATTGGAATGTTGCATCTTTAGTGAGGAGTGTATACAGGGGTGCTGCAATTTTACTAAAATCTATGATGAATCTTCTGTAATAACCTGCATGGCCTAAGAAACTCCTAACATCCTTATGTTTTGTTGGTACAGGCAAATTAGAGAACTTCAATCTTTGCTAGATCTACTTGAATTCCTTTATGAGAAAGATAGTGGCCAAGAACAACACCTTCTTGCATCATCATAACACTTCTCACTGTTTAAAGATAAATTATGATCCTCACACCTCTGTAAGGTCTTTTCTAAATTACTCAATGCTTCTTCAAAAGTACCACCATAGGTAGTGAAGTCATCCATGTATATCTCCATGCAGTCATCATAAATATCTGAGAACAAGTTGATAACTGCCCTTCGGAAAGTTGTTGGGGCACTACATAATCCAAATGGAAGAACTGAGTAGGCATAGGTCCCCCATGGGCATGTGACAGTTGTCTTGTCTTGGTCCTCAGGGGCTATTCTTATTTGGTTGTGTAGCGTCCTAAAATTGCGACACTTGCAATTTTGACTGCATTTGGGTCTTCATGATGGCGATGCAACACGGAACCTAAATGGAAACCCCAAAACTTGTTCATGACACCAAAAACTGCATTTCTCAGCACCCTGGCCTGATCCTCCTTGCACCCTGCTGTCCCGAGAGGTGGGACCATGGTGCCCAGCGCCCTGGTCCTTCAGGACTAGGGCGCCCAGCGCCCTGGTCCCCCAGGACCATGGCGCCCAGCGCCCTGGTCCCTGGTCCTATTTTTGGGCCCGGTCTCTTTTGGGTCTCGGGTCTTTATGTTTGCAAATTGGAAAATAACATTTCCTGGTCAGCCTAAGGTCGGGAAAATCAGTCTTTTAACTCTAATTGGCAAGTATATAAACTACATTTCCTCTCTCAAAAAGGGAGAGAGGAGGACATATGTGTGCAAAGATGCGGAAACAATATTCAAACATTCAAGCATTCAAGCATTCAAGCATTCCTTCAAGCAATTGATCATTCTAAGTCTCCATTCAAGGCTAAGTGTTGCATTCAAGACAAGGATTCAACCATTGAAGAGGAGATCACATACAACATACAACATACTACATACATTACACCTTCGCATGTAAGAATACAAACATTCTTACAACAAGGTATCAGTACTTGTTTACATTACAAACATTTACATTTATAGCATTCTCATTTCTTGGTTAATTCCAAAACCGGGGTTTGACCTAAAGGCAAACCCCTCATCCCTAACCCCCCAATCATCCTCTCTTTTCTGTGTGTAGGTTGCAGGTACGCGGCTGTAATTGAAGATCTGGAATCCTTGTGCAGAGACGAACAGATCCACCTTCATTTCGCGGATTTTTCGGAGGACCGTGTGCACACCGGGCGCCATCGTCCCGTCAACTTTCGCTCAAATTTGCAAAACAGCACCGTCTCGACATTTTACTGCTAATTCCAGGTCCACAGCTTCATACCATATCCCTATCTCTGTTTATAAGCGAATATTTCACACTTTACATGCATTCCTAGTTCAATCTTTCTATCTACATTTCTTTACAAAAGAGGGTATCCTTGATGTCTTAACCCTTGAAACTCATATAGAATCCAATCTTGCATTGCGTGGGATTGGATCTTGTGGGTTTCAACCCCTCTTTTGAATGTAAAGTCCCTCCTAAGTGAAAACCATCAACCCTAGTGACTCTCCCTTCTCTCTCCTCGGAGTTGGGGAGGGGAGAACGACTAGGGTTCGATTTTTCCGCTTTACATTTTGGTGAACCCGACGTGAACATCCTCATTCTGATTATTCATGGTTACATCTGAAAAATTTGCTTCCTTAATTACATTTTTCATGTTTGATCTTGTGCAAATTTTAGAGGTTGATTGCATAAAAACCCTAAAATTTTCTTTTTAAGTAATTAAACTTGTGAAATGTTTAATTGTTAATGCTTGTTTTAGATCTACCCTTCTATTGCAAATTATCAATTCATATTTGTGCTTTAATTCTGAAAATTAAGTGGTTAAGTGTCAAAACCCTAATTTTTAAAACTTCCTTGATTCAACCTTTGACTGATAATTTCACTGATCAAAACACCTCCAAATCGGTTGTAATTTTGGATTCCGCAATAAAATCACAATATCTTTCATCCCTGAAAATTTGGAAAAAAGTTGTGAGGACCGTGTGCACCTCGAGCGCCATTGTCCCCGACATTTTTTCCGAAATTTCGGGAGCTAGGTCTTACTGTATTTTTCTGCTAAAATCCAGAATTTTGGCTGATTTTATCAATTTTAACACTTTCAAAATTAAAGTCAAAGTTGGTCTAGCGATTGCTTGGATTGAGTCTTCTAATCATTCAAAAATTGTTGAAATTGAAATTCATATCAAAATTGTGTTTCTTGTTGTCCTAAATCTGAAAAGTGTGTTAGCATTCATTCGAAATTTCAATGCTTTGTTCAAATTCTTGCAGTTTGTGACTTTTGAAATTAAGTGTTTAATTGCAACAACTTTGATTTCCACTTTCAAATTCGAATTTTGCATGAAATCGAGTCAATTTTTAAATTTCAAAACTTGCATTGCTTTCAGTATTCCATCCAAAATCATAAAATTCAAAATTTCAGTTTCCCTCTCTTTTTCAAAATTTAAATTTTGCATTTTTCAACAATCTTGGTAGGGTTCAATTTTGAGATTGCAACTTTAATTTGGCCTATCTACAGATCGTAAAATCACTCAATTTTTTCAGATTAGCTTTGAAATCATCATAACTTTCATCCCTGAAAATTTCGAAAAAAGTTGCGAGGACCGTGTGCACTCCGTTCGCCACGGTCCCGAACATTTTTTCCGAAATTTCAAGAGATTGTCCTGATTGCATTTTACAGCTTAAATCTAGGAGATTGGCTGATTTTATTGAAATTTGTTACCTCTAAAATTCAAAATCTTCTCTCTTTCTTTAGTGCATGAGTTTTACAACAATAAGCCCTACTTACACTATTCCCGTTAGACGAAGCCTTAGAATTAAGTCCTTCCAAGGTTTAATTACTGAGGAGATGGAACCTAATTTGAATGGCCTTTTTAACGAGGACATGGGTAATTCCTCTAATCCTCTTAATGATGAAGAATCTCTCCACGAAGTTTCTGTAGAACAACTTTCAAAATTGGATAACCAATTTGATGATTTTCGACAATGGATGTCTCAAGAATACCCCGATAGCGAAGCTCTTTCATTAATTGAGGGTCTAAAACGTATGGTTCAAAGTGATAAGAATGGAATTGATATTTTGCGTGGTATTGCACACATTGTGGATTCAAATGTGATGCCGATGAAAAGTTGTGCCGAAACCTTAGGTTATACACAACCTCCTACTCAAGTTAATCATTCTATTCCTTTGACGACTTCTATTGCTAGTATACCTACTTTTACATCAAACATAATGACTACTTCAACACAAGACATTCCTCCTATGATCACCAGTCATGGGGGCAATCCCTCTTCTTCAATCAACCCTCTTCCTTCATTCAATCCGACTTCTTCATCTGTTCCTTCAATGAGTGTTCCTCTTATATCTCCACAAATGAACATGACGCAAGGGGGCAATTCATTTAACCATTCCATTCCTCCTTGTACAATGTTCCTCCCTTCCAATCATCTCCTATGACTAACTATCATAGTGTCCCACCACCTTACTCTCTACCTTCTTTCAATAACATAACACCTCCATCACAATCTAACACGTCTAATATGAACTCTTCGACTGAAGCGACCATTAACAATCTTGCACAAACTGTCTCTTCTTTACAACAACAAATTGCTTCTATGAATCAATCTAAGTTTAGTGTGCCCACATTTGATGTTGCGAGCCCACTTTCTCTTGACATTGTTCGAGCTATCCCCCCTAAACATGTTGAAATTCTGCATTTGGAGCTTTATAATGGTAAGGGTGATCCTCTAACATATGTTAAGACCTTTCAAACAATATGTACCGATTTTGCTTATGACCAAAGATTGCTTGCAAAACTGTTTACTAGAACATTAAGAGATAAAGCCCTACAATGGTATTGCTCGTTGCCTTCCTATTCTATTACTTCTTTCGAACAACTTGCAAATGCTTTCATTCAACAAATTCAAAACAATATAAGTCCTAAAGTTACTTTGATTGATTTAATGCATTGTAAACAAGGTGTTAAAGAAAAAGTGACTGATTTCATTGGTAGATATAAGCATTTGTATGCTCAAATTTCTTTTCCAGTGCCTGACAATGATATTCAAAGAATCTTTATTTCTAATTTACAAAAAGACATTAGAGAAAAACTCCTGTTTTCTGAGTTTACTTCTTTCCAACAGTTGTGCGCAACTCTTCACAATTATCAACTGACTGTGAGTCAAATGGAACAAGCAAATCCTATGACTCCGAGTGATAAGGGTGATAGTAGTCAACAACCATTTGGGAAGTTTAAACCGAACAGAGAGTCCATTAAATTCAATGAAAACATCATCAACAACAATGTGAATGCAGCATCAGGTGTGCCTCCTATTTCTAAGTTTTTCAAGAAAGAAAGAAAGTTTACTCCTTTGAATGAATCATTGCATAGTATTATGAATAAGTTATTGGAACAAAATGTGCTTACTCTTCCTCCTATAAGGCAAATAGATCCTGCAAAGATTAATTCACCCTATTTTGATAACAAATCTTTTTGTCAATTTCATCGTCATCCTGGGCATGATACTGAAAAATGTTTTGCTTTAAAGGGTAAAATTCAAGATTTGATTGATAATAATACTATCTCTGTTTCTGGAGTGAATGATAAAGGCAACACATCTGTAGCTCCTCTTAACCAGAATCTTAAGATTTTTACTGATCCATTGCCTTCTCATACCTCTAATGCGATTGATACTACTGATTCCTTTGTCTCACCTGATGATCTTGTGTCTATGACTCCTAATGTGATTAACTTTGTGGAGCAACAGAAAATCCCTAAAGAATCTTCCATCACCTTTGATTCCAGTGAAACTATCAGGGCACCTGATGGTCCTTTATATATAGTTGCAAAAGTCAAGAATACACCTTGCCGTGGAGTGCTTATTGATCCTTCTTGTATGGTTAATGTCATTACTGAAGAGTTTCTTTTTACTTTGCAATTGAATCAAGTAATCTATGACGAAACAAATGTGGTTGTGAAACTATTTGATGCATTTTCTTCTCCTGCAATTGGTTCTATTACATTACCTATTGAAGTTCATAAGAAATCCCTTGATGTGAGCTTTGCTATTATTCCATCGTCCGAACAATTTCGTGTGAAGCTAGGCTATCCTTGGCTATCTTCCATGAAAGCTATTGCTTCTCCTATTCACAAGTGCTTGAAATTTCCCCATAATGGTGAAGTTGTTACTGTCAATCATAGCCTCTTTAAACCAGCTGAAAGAACTTCTAGCGTTCCTATTGATTACTTTTGGCCTAAACAATTCCAATCTCTTCCTCCGCGAAGTGATCATCTTTTCAAATCTTATCAAAAGTGGAAAAAAGATATGATTCTATCTCTAAGTGAACCTAGAACACCCAAGCTTGATATTCCTATCGTTCTTGAGAAGGATGTTCTTCCTTTGAAAGATAAAACCAATGTCTTTCCTCAAGAAGATTCCCAACCCATCCCTATGGATGTAACTATGCCTATGTCTAATAAACTTTCTAAAGGTAGACCTATACCTCCTCGTCATGATGGGCTTGGTCTCCTTCCTACACCAAATATTCCTCCCTTATATGGAGCAGTTCCTCCTCCTTCCTCTTTTGGAGAAGAGACCTTCCTCTTCTCCTATTGTTCAACCTAAGAGACCACAACCTAAACACCCAAGTGAAAAGGATGAGAACATTCCTCCTCCTCAATCTTCGCAACTTCCTACTAAGACTAGATGAAATCGTTCTGCACGTGAATGCCGACGAAAGCGTCGTCTTAGAGCTCAGGCAGCTGCTTCTCAAACTTTGCAATCCCCAAAAACACCTTCAGCCGATATTATTCCATTTTCTCCTCAGCCGACGATTGAGCCGAAATCTCCTAAACATAAGATGCATGATGGTCTTGATCCTGTGCGATTTAAAGATCCTATTTTTATAAATCTTGATGATGATATATATGAAAATGTTATTCATGATGAAAATGTTACTCCTGTTCATTCTGATAGTGAATATGAATATGTTGATGTTGATAGCCATTTATCTAACACATTTTCTAAAGCACTTATCCTAGCTCCTAGACAAGAACAACGTGGCTCGGAACATGAACATAGCCCTTGTTTGGATCTTGTGATAGCTCCATCTGTTGTGTTGGATGTTCCTCCTCTAGCGTGTTTCCTACCTTCCCGAAATACTGATCAGCAAGATCGGGGGGTAGATGACGTGCTAGACCAGTTCATTAGTATAGCAGATTCTCTCCTCCTCTTTTTTGTTACTTCTTCTATGTGTTATTCTCATTCTTCTATTTGTTGTCCTTAGTGTTGTCTACTTGAGGACGATGCAAAGCATTGAGATCTCTTTTGGTCTCTCTCATGTTGACTCAAAAGACACATGTGTTCCCTTCTTCTAGGTGACCTTCCTTGATTGGGGAATGAAGAACAATTATGCATACATGCATATGATATACATGAATTATCATACAGCATACTGAACCCGAGGAAAGCGAAGTCACCTTGTGCTTTGTGTTTTGTGTCTATTATCCTTGGGCTTATCTCACACTTGGGGGCTAAATCCTTGTGATAACGTGCTCCTTTCTCATTTCTTATATGTATCACTACCTTAAAGCAATCACCCCCGGTGAGGCGTGTGCGATCGCTTTAACGTAGGGGGGCATACATCCCGTTCATATCTTTTCAAGATACTTCAAAATTTCTTGACAAATTTAGCTTTGCCTTGAAAATTTTTGATATCTTTCTTGCATGACTCATAGTGAGGGAACCTTACTACTGACAGTCATGGTTCTCCCTCGTGATTTTCCCTTTTACTTTGTCAATCGAAGTCGTAAGATCCTTAGTCCACTGGGGGCTTGGTGTATCTTGCCTCCTTGACATGGTGAAAGTCTTTCAATGTTGTTTCCTTGTACTTTACCGGAAGTATTGGTGTACGCTTATACTCCTGCTAAAGTGGGGGCTAAATGTAGCGTCCTAAAATTGCGACACTTGCAATTTTGACTGCATTTGGGTCTTCACGATGGCGATGCAACACGGAACCTGAATGGAGACCCCGAAACTTGTTCATGACACCAAAAACTGCATTTCTCAGCACCCTGGCCTGATCCTCCTTGCACCCTGCTGTCCCGGGAGGTGGGACCATCGCGCCCAGCGCCCTGGTCCCTGGCCCTATTTTTGGGCCCGGTCTCTTTTGGGTCTCGGGTCTTTATGTTTGCAAATTGGAAAATAACATTTCCTGGTCGGCCTAAGGTCGGGAAAATCAGTCTTTTAACCCTAATTGGCAAGTATATAAACTACATTTCCTCTCTCAAAAAGGGAGAGAGGAGGACATATGTGTGCAAAGACGCGGAAACGATATTCAAACATTCAAGCATTCAAGCATTCAAGCATTCCTTCAAGCAATTGATTATTCTAAGTCTCCATTCAAGGCTAAGTGTTACATTCAAGACAAGGATTCAACCATTGAAGAGGAGATCACATACAACATACAACATACAACATACTACATACATTACACCTTCGCATGTAAGAATACAAACATTCTTACAACAAGGTATCAGTACTTGTTTACATTACAAACATTTACATTTACAGCATTCTCATTTCTTGGTTAATTCCAAAACCGGGGTTTGACCTAAAGGCAAACCCCTCATCCCTAACCCCCCAATCGTCCTCTCTTTTCTGTGTGTAGGTTGCAGGTACGCGGCTGTAATTGAAGATCTGGAATCCTTGTGCAGAGACGAACAAATCCACCTTCGTTTAGCGGATTTTTCGGAGGACCGTGTGCACGCCGGACGCCATCGTCCCGTCAACTTTCGCTCAAATTTGCAAAACAGCACCGTCTCGACATTTTACTGCTAATTCCAGGTCCGCAGCTTCATACCATATCCCTATCTCTGTTTATAAGCGAATATTTCACACTTTACATGCATTCCTAGTTCAATCTTTCTATCTACATTTCTTTACAAAAGAGGGTATCCTTGATGTCTTAAACCTTGAAACTCATATAGAATCCAATCTTGCATTGTGTGGGATTGGATCTTGTGGGTTTCAACCCCTCTTTTGAATGTAAAGTCCCTCCTAAGTGAAAACCATCAACCCTAGTGACTCTCCCTTCTCTCTCCTCGGAGTTGGGGAGGGGAGAACGACTAGGGTTCGATTTTTCCGCTTTACAGGTTGTATCCACTGAAACCATCTAAAAAGGAAAAATATTTTTTTCCTGCTAAAGAGTCTAATACTTGGTCAATAAAAGGAAGAGGGAAGTGATCCTTCTTGGTTGCAACATTAAGCTCCCTATTATCTACACAAACTCTCCACTTTCCATTTTTCTTAGGAATAATAACTAAAGGTGATATCCATTCATTGTCAGAAATAGGATATATAAATCCTGCATTGAGTAACTTTTGCAATTCTTGCTTAACTATTTCCCTTAATGCAGGGTTGATTCTTCTTTCAGGTTGCCTTACTGGTTTACAATCTTCTTTGATGTAGATTCGGTGTGTGCATAACTTAGGATGTAAACCTTTCATATTTGTGTAGTCCCATGCAAATGCTTCTTTGTGGGACTGCAATATTTTTGTTAAAGACACAATTTGTTCTTGGGTAAGGCGACTATTGACATTCAACCATTTTTCCAGGGCCACTTCAACTTGCTTAATTAGCTCCATTATAGATGTTGCAGGAAAATGTGGAACTGTTATTTCATGCAGCAACAATGTATGCAGTAAGTCTATGGCTCCAGGAAATTCTGCAGAAGTGGCTGACAGTAAAGGTTGTAGAGGACATACATTTTGTGTATTGCAGTCAGCAGTTTGGTCAAGAATTCCATATTGATTTTGCAAAACATTAGATAGGACATCCTCCTCTTCTTGAAGTTGCGAGAATGGGTCTCTCCTTATCATCGTTAATTGTTGTATGAAACTGACTTTATCAGATTCTTCTTCTATGTCTAGCCAAACTAAATGCTCATCCTCAAATTGAGGTTGGGCAGGTGAATATAATGTAATTGTTTTAGTTTTTGTCCCATTAGAAATGGTCATGTCCCCTGATCTACATCCTATGAAAGCATCTGTTGTGGCTAACCAGAGTCTACCCAAAATAATAGGATAGCCTCCTAAAGTTGCTTTGGGTGAAAGAATGACAAAGTCAGCTGGATATTCCCAGGATTCCAGTGTTACTACAAGATCTTCCATCATATCATCTAGTGTAACAGTAGAAATGTCTGCAAGTTTTAGGACTGTAGTTGTAGTCCTTAGGTTAGTGATGTTGAGTTTCTGCATCACATCCTTTGTCATAACATTGATAGCTGCCCCAAGGTCAATAAGAGCATTCTGAATTTGAACTCCATTGACAACTACTGCCACAAGAGGACTTCCTGGGTCTGAATACTTAGGGATAGAAACTTTTCCTAACATGAGGTTTGCTAATTGGCCTACAACATGAACTGCAGGTGGATCTTTCTTCTTTCTTCTTGTCTTTTTCAAACAAGTTTCTTTTATCGCTTTCCCATATATTGGAACATCCTTTATTGCTTGAAACAAATGGATCTTGACAAATACATTCTTTAACTGATCCACAATATCAAATATGGGTTCTTCTTTTTGTTTAGTTGGTTTTGCCTCTAATATTTGAGGAAATGGAGGAGTATTGCTTGATTCTTGTTGTTTTAGCCTTGATGGGATTGGTGAATTTTTGGCACTTTGGTAGATATGTCCTTCATCAGGCATTTCGGTGATAACTGGAGGTGATGGTGCAGGAAGAGTTGTTCCAGACCTTAAATGGATATCACTTATATTAACAACATAGGCAGGATATTGGTTTGGATCAGTAGCATAAACTTGTTGTGGTTGTGGTTGTTTATTGTTAGGATTTGACATGGGTTGAGCTGGCAATTGAGTAGGTTTAGGTGGTGCATCAACATTAGGTGGGGGCATTAGGGTTTGTTGTTGAGGTTGCTAAGGAGGATGTTGGAAACCAGAGGACTGATTTGACCATTGTTGTCCTCCTCTCCACTACGGTGTTTGTTGCCATTTTCTTTGAGGTGACTGCCAATTTCCTTGATTTTGTTGCCAAGGAGGAGGGGAGTTCTGATAATTGGTCCATGCATTTTGGGAATTGTTCCAATTTTGCTGAGGGAAGCTCCCATAATAGGGAGGATACTGATTTTGCCATTGACTACTAGAATTATATTAATTGGAATAAGGACCATTAAAGGATAAAGGATCAGGTGGCATACCTTGTCGTGGAACCCATGGTCTTCTTTGTGTTACATAAAAGATTTCATAGTCTTCTCTTTCAACAGGTTTAAATTCCAGTGAGGCATGATGGTTTTCAATATTTGCTATTGTCTTGCATCTACAGTCTCTTTTCTTCTGTCTGCAGTGAGGGCAATATTTAGTTAGGATTGCTTATGCTTTGTCATGCTTCCCTTTTGCCTGAAGTGTCCCCAACTATGTGGCCATATTATTTATAATATCTTGCTTGAAGTCAGACAATAAGTGAGTAATCTCCATCCTTGAAACTCCATTGGAGGATTTTCCTTTGGTAACTTGGTATCCTCTTCCCTTTTTCACAGTTGCTCGAGAATGTATTTGACATATTTTTGTTGGATCTGCCCAAGTCACTTGAGAGATATCTCCCCCTCCTATCAGGTCCAAAGCTTCAATATTGTCATCACTTATTCCTCTGAGAAAAAGCAACTTTTGAGATTCTTCATTAAGAGTATAATCTAAATTTTTCTTTAGACAAAACAAGAATCTTGAAATATAGTCTTCCAAATTTTCATCATCTTTTTGCTGCATCCTAAAGATGTCATCCCCCCTACTACGACTTCTGCAATATTCTTTATATTTCTTAAGAAATTTTGTTTTAATAACTTCCCAACTATCAAAAGCATCTCTCCCAAGACTCGTGAACCATATGAGGTCTCCTTCTTTCAGAGTAGCAGGAAATAGTTTGTCTATGAGCATCAGTAGTGTAATCATAGCTCCGATAGAGGATATCAAATTCAAACAAAAAGGTGTTTGGATCCTCTGTTACAAGCCCATAAAACTTAGGGAGAACTAAAACAGGGATATTATTGAGGTTATTATTATCATGTTGATTAGTGATAGGGAATTCAAAGGTAGGTTGATTTTGGGTTGCCATCCTTGCTTGATAAAGTATCAGAGAAAATGGGTTCTCAACAAGTTCTTGGTCTGCATGCTTGTCAATATTGGCAAACAACTCAGCAAATGGGTTTATCTCTTAGTCTCCTTCTTCAAATAGATTATGAGTTTTCTCAAAATATTCACCAGGATAAGGGTCGTTAGGAAGAAACCTTCCTAAAGATTCTCTTCTCCTAGGCATATAGTAGTATTATAGGTCATCACTTGGATAGGTAAATGAAAACAAACTTTTTTAACTAGAGAAAACGGAGCACAACTATCAATGACTGCAAAGGTTTCTAGTTTGACACCATCCCCGACAATGGCGCAAAAAATGACTGCTCTTCTTAATGGCTCAATAATTTAGACCTTGAAATCATACCTTGGGGATTGGACATCCAACCAAGTAATTATCTTCTACCATGAAGGTTTACTTAATTGTCAACCCGGGGCATGTACTTGAAATGGGTCTACAAGGTATATGCACTAGAAAGACTAAACAACCACTTTTCCTATTGCTGGAATTAGAATGCTAGAAATAAATAACTAAAATACTTGTAAAGAAAACCAACTACCTTCTAGAAATTAACTAAGGAAAACTGAATTTATCCATGATCAACAAACAAGATTCTACCCGGTTCATAGTGGCTGCAGGAACAGTCACAGGAAATGTTCCAGTGGCTGCAGGAGTAGTCCGTGATCAGAATAATACTTATAGAACAAAAAATAACTGATAAAAGAAAATAGAGGAGTACTCACTAAGTGGGCCCCCTTAGCAAGCATCTAGATATCTGAACCAAACGATTGAAGCTTAAAACACCATTTTTATTGATTTCAAAATACTTGACAACATAACAATTTGCTAAGAGCCTGCTTCTTTTTAATTTAGAACTGTATTACTATAACTGAAACAATCTTTTCCTCTCTACCACCACAAGAGAAGGTGGGAGGTTTATTTAAAGCATAAAATCTAACTAACTAGCATACCACTCCCACATGTTAATGAGGATGCATTTATTGAGCAAGGAGAAAGAAAAAGGCGAGATGATAGATGTTAAGAACCAGTCAAAGCCCGTTAGAACAACAGAGAGAATCTAACATCATTTCAATCCTAAATCTACTCCTTCAACAAAGGGAACCATTAAGTCTTCAGCAAGTCATAATGAAGCACTTCCAACCGCTAGCTGACTTCTTCAACAACAATCCTTGTTGTCCCTTGACCAACGTTTCCATCATCTTTATTGCTGAGCATCCTGGACCGGTTCAACATCCTTCTTCAATCCTGCATGAAGTTGTTAATGTGCACAAATATAAGCCTAATTATTCCTATCGGAATAACATTCAAAATCTACATGCGTTATTGCCATGGATATTCCTCATAACACATTTATCTATCATATTACATAAAAAGGGAACATATATCAGATAAGCTTATGCCATATGAACACATTACCAAGACATATAAAATGATATCACTTTAACAAAGGGTTCTAAACTCAAAGACATAAACAGACTCCTAATATCCCAGAAAAGACACATGCACATAGACAAAATAGAGCCATTATTTTTGGCTCATCAAACTTTGTCGGATTTCTTGAATACAACTTCATACCTATTTCCTGCACATAAAAAGAAAGGGAAAGATGTTGGGGATAGATGTTTGCCTTAGGTCAAACCCCGATTTTGGAATCAACCATGAATGAAATAATGCGAATACTGAAATAAATGTTAAGGAAATATACCTCAGATCTACAATTGTTGATGATGATGCAATGCTCTTTTAATGTAATCACAAATGTCGAATGTAATGGCATGACAAACACATGAACATGAAAAACCCTAATCATACACACGTGTTTGCATGAACATTGATGTAACTTTGCTCCACAATGCTTGAAGATGAATATGCAGCCTTGAAACTCTGAAGATGCATGATAATGTATGCTTCACAAATGCACAAATTCGAGAGATAGATCATGGATTGCTTTTTAGATCTAAAATGGATTTACATAATGTCTTTATATAGGGTTCCCTAGGTAATTTATCAATTAGGTCCATTCCAATGGTCATGTGTAGCCTCGGGGATCAAATGTTGTCAAGGAGATAAATGCTAGGGATAGATCATGGATTTCTTTTTAGATTTAAAATGGATTTATATGATGTCTTTATATAGGGTTCCCTAGGTAATTTATCGATTAGGCCGATTCCAATGGTCATGTGTAGCCTTGGGGATCAAATGTTGTCGAGGAAATATAGCTCCTGCCCCATTTCAAATTAGGGCCCCTTTGAGAGGGACCGGGGCGTTTTGGGATGCCTTGGTCCAAACACCCTAGTTCTTCTGCAAAGAGGACCAAAACAAGCTGCCAAGGGGGTGGGAATCTCACAGTGAGACCCACCATAGGGTGTACATGGCATCAAAGTTGGATAATTAGACCTGAACGAAGTTAGAGAGGAGATAAGGATAGGACACGCCAAAGTGGGAGCACAAACATGAGGTGTAAATTGGACCAGTGAATAATGACAATCTAAGGGAAAGAGAAATTCAGATGACACAACATATCATAAGGTCAGATAATTGCACAAGACATTTTAAAAATGCAAGAATGTTTTATTGGCTAAATAGAGATCACAAGAAAACCAATGTCCAATATATGTGGAGTTTTTTTGAAGTTGGACATGGTAAAGGAGAACATGATGGAGTAGCAGCATGTATAAAAAGAGCTCTTGCTAGAGAACAACTGAAATTTGAGGATGCAGTGAAATTTAAAGATGCTCGCGCAATTGTGCATTGGTGCAATTCAAATTTATCTATAGGATCAACTAAGAACTCCACAATTTGACATCTCTTCTAGTTAGATGAGGAAGACAACATTCTTACTCAACATGATTGTGATACAATCAATGGATTAGCTAAATGGCATTCGTTTAAGAGTTCTGATTCAAACACATGGACCATATGGATAAAGTATTGGTTGGATTGATGTGTAGAGCCAAAACATAAGTTAACTCATTCTCGAGTAGATGATGATGGTTATGTATATCCAATAGGATCTATGATTGTTGTTGGCACCTGGCTAAGCAAATATCTAACAAGAAAGAATGGCTTGCCTACATTTGAAGATTATGAATTAGAGAAGAAGATTATACACTACTTGCATTTGGTAGTGGCAACTAATATAAAATTGGATAGATATCATGAGAACCCTGCTAATAAACAATTATGGACACTCTCTATGGAAGAACATGAGACAATCATAGATGCATTGCAAAAGAGAGAGGGTGTAGATGGTACAATAGAATGAATAAATACAAGTTGCAATTTTGTACCCTTAAGCCATCTCCCTTTAAGTCATGATATATACCTTATGTTGCATTTTAAGTCTCAGATCCTAATTATTTAGATCATTTTTGTTTGAGATCTCCCACAACTAGAAGGCATCAGAGGCTACTATTGCTTATGCATTCAAAGATATAAAATAAGGACTTATTTCTCTAACATGGTAAGGTCCAATCATCTAACTTTATTTTAATAAATGTAATTTTCTTGCACATGATCTAGAGTTAAGCGATCTCCCTTTAAGTTGTGATGCATACTTTATGTTGCATTTTGAGGGCTAGGTCCTAATTATAATTTAAACTAATCAGATCATTTTTGTTTCAAGTCTCTCACGTCTAGATGGCATCAATGACTACTACTGTTTGTGTATTCAAGGATATACAATAAATTATTATTTATGTAAGATGGTAAGGTTCAATTGTCTAACTTTATTTTAATAAATGTAATTTTCTTGCACATGATCTAGAGTTATGATAATTTATTTTTTAACAGGTCCCTTACGAAAAGATCCCAATGATTATAGATAGGCTTTTGGTCATAATAGGCTTAACTCTTTATGTAATGATAGGTTGGCTTTTCGTATGGTTATTTGTCAAAATATCAGTTAATGTAATGTAGGCTATGCTAGCATTTGTTTCTGCTCAAAAATGGCATATCCTAGGCAATCTTACTTTTTGTAATAATTGTATTGTATCAGATTCATCAAAATTTGTTCTATCATATTGTAATATCCTTGTTTGTTGTATTAAATGTGGAATCAGTGCCCAAATACTGAGCTGTATCTCAAATATTTCATATTGATCTTATTGTGAGAAAATAGTATTCATGATGATGGATGAAATAATAACTTCAATGGGCAATTTTCTTGACAAAATTTTGTTAGCAATTTCAAGTTTTCTATTCCAAATCTCCAAAGCAGCGATCTTTTACCTTAATTTGTAATTTTATCGGTGGCCTACCATGCTAGTTTTTCCCGTTATTGTACACGTGCTGCCTTTCATTGTATCAATGTATAAATATTTTTAACTTCTAGCTGATCACCACTAGAGAAACTTCTCATTCAAGTTTTATCGAGTCTGTAAAATATTTACAATGTACATGAATGAAATACTTGTCGGAGTGTATAGGATCTCCAAGAATGAAATGTTTGTAGGTGTATGGTACCAAAAAACTATAGAATGTTTTCTGAGCCTTGTGTAGAATAGATGTCTTATGGGTATAATCAGATAATATGTCAGGAAATTTCAAATCAGATAAGATGGCACCTGAAAGTTCGTCAACCTTGGCCTGCAATGAAAGGCAGCAAAGTGTACAATAACAGGAAAAACTAGCATGGTAGGCCACCGATAAAATTACAAATTAAGGTAAAAGATCACTGCTTTGGAGATTTGGAACAGAAAACTTGAAATTGCTAACAAAATTTTGTCAAAGAAAATTGCCCATTCAAGTTATTATTTCATCTATCATCATGAATATTATTTTCTCACAATAAGATCAATATGAAATATTTGAGACACAGCTTAGTATTTGGGCACTAATTCCACATTTATTGCAACAAACAAGGATATTACAATATGATAGAACAAATTTTGATGAATTTGATACAATACAATTATTACAAAAAGATAGATTGCCCAGGGTATGTCATTATTGAGCAGAAACAAATGCTAGCATAGCCTACATTACACTAAATGATATTTTGACAAATAACCATACCAGAATAGCCACAGCTTTTATACTCAATAAAGCCTGAAGCCTGAAAGTAATGCAATATATCTTGGGAAGCCCTCGTAGGCTTTCTTCCTCTGTGTGACATGCTACAGCAACTTGAAAAATGTTAGCTCCAATTGAATCAGGTTCTTCAATGCGCAATTCAGAAAGTCCATTCCTATAAATTATAAAGATGAAAAATAAGATCCACGTGCAATATTGGAGATGCAAATTTTATTTTTTGGGGCTAATTCTGAATTGAATTCATCACAGCATAGGATATTACAATATGATTAAATAATTCAAAGAACCTTACATAAAACAGCTTTCCCACAAGTAAGATTGACCGGGGCTCGTCGTCATTCTTGACCTAAAACAAGAGTCTCATTCCTAAGTTACACCATGAAACTACTTTCCCGTTTGACTTTTGAGACAGAATCTTGAACTGAACAGCCACAAATACTTTGCTTGCATGGACCATAGTCAATTTTCATTATTAATAGAAGGCTAGACCTAGTGCCCTAAAATTTTGGAGACCCTACTAAGCTTTTTATCTAATGTGATTCCTTTCTAGTTCTTTGAGAAGGGTTAGCTTCAATTGAATCAGGTTCTGCAATGTTCCATTCAGAACAATCCCAGTCGGTACCGCAACTTGGACAGACTCTGGCTACCTACATTTATAAGGTTTCGTTATCTGTAAAATCGGTGCACTTGTCAAACACACTCGTCCAAATCTTTCTTTTTTTTTATCCAGAAATATCTCAAATAATTATAAACAAAAAGAATAAGCGTAATGTTCTGTGAGAATTACCATCTTCAACAAGCATGCCCAGGTAAAATCAAAGTTACCAGATACACCGGGGTGCCTCAGATGTATCCATTTCCAATGCAGATATGGCAAGGTTACATATCTAATCAATCCAATAGAGATATGGCAAGGTTACATGAGAATTTCTCCCAAAGCATGCTTTATTTGGACACAGCTATGATATGGCAAATCAGGTGTGCTCTTTGACAGAATCATTAGGAAAAACAATACATCTGCCATAGATCAAGTCCAGAATTGTTTTTATCATCAGTACATGAATATTAGCATACCTGTGTTGATGTTAAAACCTTCTTTAAGGAAATAGTTGTGCATCCAAACTGAGCAATCTTCATTCTGGCAAAGTTCTGCCCGTTTAAAAGTCCACAAAAATGAAACAAAAAAGGGTAAAAATAAAGAGTGTGTAAGAAAGAACTCTAAATTATATTGATCACATAAAAAATGACTATTTGCAGACAGACATCATACATGGACTACTTGAGATAAATTTAATGCAAAATGTAAGTACGTTAGCCTAACCTTGGGAGAGCTTCCCCTACATAAATAATGCTTTTAAAATTGTATTTAGGGTCTCAGAGAACTGCACAAAAATGGCTGACTTGGAAGAGTCAGAACATTATCTTAAAATCAACAAATATTCTCTTGTAAAGGTGTGTGTCACTTAGCCAGAGAGCTCTCAATAAATTACCTTCTGCAGGTGAAGCACAAACAAAAGCATACAGAAAGGTGTACAAGCGCCTTTTGGAACCAACACAAAAAAGCACACAGCTCAGGCAAAGTTAAAAACAAATGCATCTATATGGAGGATATAGGTGAGGAAGATAAATTACTTTAATATCATCTTGCACAATTATCTGAAACCTGGCAGTTTCTAGATTGCTCTTGAAGAAATGCTTATTAAGAGGGAAGTTCTCCTTAGAATTATGAAAACTAGCTGTCTGGTAATTGATACACATATCGATTGATTTCCAGAAAATTGTATCTCTAGTTCATAATAAAATATTTATTAGAAATATTTTAGATAAGGTGCCCATGAATTGTTGCAAGTTTGGAGAAAAGTAATCATATCAATGTCTGTAAATGACCAAAGCAAGTCAACGAGGTTTTGAAAATACATCCAGTTAATAGAAATTTATTAAGGTAAAAGAACCCTAGGTACTGAAACATGTTTATTTACTATATATGGTAATAGAACTTTAATTTGTAAAACATATGCATGCATACAATTACTTTTTCAAACTAAAACTTATAACCTCTTTAAAAAATTTAAATCTAATGCCTGCCTACTAGCTTTTTCCTGAATGATAAGCAAAAGCACTGAAAACATACAAACACAGGGTAGCCTTCCAGTGATGCAACCCTGTTCCGAAACCAACTTGGTATCTAAATGAGCAATTCACCAATATCTTATGTATTTGTTTTAAACTCTAAAGTTCTATGCTACTAAAACAACAATCTAAGGCTGCAAAATAACGTTTACTGCAGCTCTAAGACTGCTACTACATCATATATCCATTATGCAATTGTGTGCATGCTCACATCTATTTTACACGAGGATATGTACCCCCCCCTGCCTTTGAAACCCTTGTCCCAGTCCCACAGCCATTTCCAGGACTTCAGGATGGCAGGAGACAACCTCAGCCATCCCTAGTCTGCAAGAATTTTCAGAACTTCCCTAAGATACCATTCTAAGACTCGGCACATCGCTGGAACATTTGGCTATCCCTGAGACAGTTGGTCATCCTTGGGACCACCAGGGACATCTGAGACATCCCTCAACCATCTCAGGAACATCCGGGTGCACCTGACAGCTAAAAACATTGTCAATATTTATTTTTTTTATTCAAATTTTGTGGAGCTGATTTGTAGTTGTTTTTTTTTCATAAAAGGTAAAATTGTATGGACTATGGAGTATTAAAGTCACACCAGCCTCCAGAGAAGCTAAGAAAAGCTATTATGTCAGCATTAGACAATCCTCTATAGTTGCTAGCAACCAGCTTAAAATCCACGTGACCTATACATATAATGCCAATCATGATAAAAAGACAGATGTATTCAGACACTTTACGGTTGAATCAGAAGCAGACCACATAAATTTGACACTACAAATAAACTAAACGAGACCCATCTGAATCAGCTTTAGGCACAGAGGTATTTCATAGGATACTTATTACAGTTCATCATTTTGTTGGTCCAACTGGTTGGGTGCTGTATGAGCTCCAGTTTGCATTTGCTTTGTGGACATCCTAGTTGCAGCAGTATCAGGCATTGCCCCTGGTTGGAATACAGGTACATCCCACTCAGTCACATGTCCTGGGTTAACAGGTACTTATAGGTTATATCAGCTGAACTACTTATAGTTACTTTGATCTAGTTTTAATAATGAATTTGATACATGATATGAATGTCTTATCTTATAAGTCATGTATAGTTAAACTTGTACAAAATTGGGTTTCCTTGTATATATAGAATCTATATATCAAGTATACTAGAATTTGATACACACACTAATACTGTCATCCACTAACATCCCCCAAAAATGGCCACCAGGACTGCCATCACCAAAACACATCCCTGTCCCTGTCCCCACCCCTGAAACATTGTGGATCATAGGATCACATACATGCCTACAATGCCTATATATCAGATCGCATACCTCTTGTTTGCTACTAACAACATGTGACTTTTCTTTATTCCACAAGATCAATAGTGCAACAAAGAGTATGCTGATTCTATAACATATGATATTGAATAACTTTTATCTGCTGTTATGATTCTTATGGACAAATACTAGGCTTGCAGTCAGCTAAACATGTCAATTAGGTGCTTTTTAAAGTGCTCAAATAAATGAAGTAGTTGAATGGAATATAAGTAAATGATCAAATGAATCAAACCACACACAAACAATGATCCAAAAAGATATACACTAGAGGAACCCAAGGTGTGAAATGAAACTATGTTTCCTCATCTACACTATCATTTTGCAAGATTTTATAAGATTGAATTCAACTTCTAACCGTTGCCATGTGTTTCACTTGAACATGTCAATTCGATGTTTTAGTAAGTGCTCAAATTAGTGTTGCATAGAATGAAAGTAAGCAAGCAAATGAATGAAATCACACATAAAAGAGAGAGAAACATGAGGATTCCTAGAGAAACCTAATGTGAGAAAAAAATTGTAAGAGTAAAGCTGTGCTTCTTCATCTCCACTATCATCTTGCAAGTTTTGACAAATCAAATGCTGAATTCGAGCCTTCAAATGTATTTCAGGTTTTTCTGGCATGTTGAAAATGCTATTCCAACTTGCCTTGTGGATCAATCACTTATTCAACATGCTTCACTATATTTCTCTTAACTGTTGCAATCATTTCCTGGCTATTGTTCCCATGAATCTAAACAAATCTGCTCGATCATGAGCATGTATAATTATGCTAAGGGATGAGCATATGAGTCATGCGAAGTATATTCTGCATGCCCCCCATATGAAGAAATGGTAGAAAACATTCAACTTCCCTTTGGCTACTCAATTCAACTACTTTGTCCTGTATACAGAGGTTTCTTACCAAAACAAACTTGTCTTGATAACCCTGGTCCATGATGTACAGTTTCCTACTAAGCTGAAACTGTCACTATGAAAAGTTCTTCAATGATGTTGAGCCTAAGATGTCTAAATCATTCTTGTGCCCTAGTGCACCTTCTCCTCTACTCTTGCATTTGACACTGGATCTCTGTGTTGTCCATTTCTCCTTTAATGAGCTTACAAGCATGTCTCATACTCCTTTAGTCTCATAAACTAAGAAGTATAACTGATTATCTCTATCTACTAAGATGATTCATGTGATCCATTTCTGATCAAAACCTATTAATTTGTTAGTACAATTATGCATTCCCTTAATTAAAAACGGACAGATTTCATAAGACCCGAAAATTTGTCAAATAAATTTAAAAGACCCTCCTATATAAACAGCATCTGATCCAAAAAAAAATCACAAAAGAAGTTGATAAGCTAGAGTTTCCACATCAAAAAAAAATTAGAGACACATGCTGATGGGCTATGAATTGTCCTTTAATTTCCAATTTGTGCCTTATTATTTCCCAAGAACTGCTGAACATTCATACATTTCCATGACACTTTCCTAAGCTTATGTTAATATGATGCACTAAACATAGTTTTTAATGTTTTGAATTATGGTTATTGATTAAAATGTGATGGAATAGTGTGATTAATCTTGATGTGTAAGTGTTTTTATAGAAAGATTAACTCATTCTGCACCAAGGAAAGAGGAAATGAGATCGTCATTGACGGTAGCAGGGGAGTCCCTATAGCCAAGGGATCTACAGCAACTACAAGAGAATGAATTCCTGCAACCAAGAGAAGGTGCGAGTTTACAGCAACATGCAGCATGCAAATAGTGCCGAGTTGGCCTCCACTAAGGCAGATTGGGCAGCCACATTAGACTTGTACTACCAACAAATGATTACTGGATCCAGAACTCTTATGCTGCAATTAATGACATTGTTTCCTGTTGCATGACCTATCCATGCATGCCTCCATGATCAGATTTTAGGAGAGTTATGATAGGACTTTATTTCTCAGTCTCTAAGTTGTCTTCTTCTAAAAAATAAACTCTCCCCTTGCTTAACAGGGATGAGCGACAAATATAGTGATGAGTCCAAGTTAAGATTAGTCAAGCTTATATATTTTGCAAAGAACAAAGGATCAAATGATCAAGTATTCTATATTTTCTGTTTTAAAGTAAGCAATTAAATTCCAGCAAAATTTATATTCATTCCTATGAAGTAAACTACAAAAAGCATTGACTATTAGCTGACTGTTTTGTTTAACAAGTGCATTTACTCAAGTAGGGCCCACTTGACGTACAATGCTACTCTGTATTTTAATTTGTTAGATACTTTTGTATTCAATTGTTAGTTAAAGTTAGTTAAATGTTCATATAGCAACTACTGATCAGCATTCATTATAGGACCTTCAGCTGAACATGTAATTTACCTGTAGTTGTGATTTTGTAGGATGAATACTAGCAATACTCTTTAAACATTAGTTATTTGTTAATCTTAGTATTGCTTGCTTTTGGTTCCATGGTTTCTTTAATAGATGAAAGTCTTTTTAAGGGCCCTAGAAACCTCTTAGTGTACATACAGTACAAGCTTCATCTCAAGTGTACGTCATCCCCGGTTGATAATTCAATGTATCCAACTGGAACAAATAGTTGCTTAACATAGGATAACCTTGTCCTTTAAGTAGAAGTGCATTACCATACCACTCCAAATCATTAATTGTATAGTTTACCATACACTTTTGGTACCATTATCAGGGATGTGTTGTGACGTTTTCACACATCGCCCCATTGCAAATAGGGACCCCCTTCTTTTTAGGCCCTCCCGGTCTTTTGGCTTGCGTTTTTGGGGTCTTTTCGCAGCAGTTTCGTCTTTCTCCTCTTTGCAAGTGTTTGGGGGTCATTTTGATCAAGTCTGTCTTTCGTTTGAGCAAATTCATCTAAGTCTAGGACTCGTTTTGTGAATTTTAGGGTTTTTGCCTTCTGTCCTAGATTTCAGGGGTTTCTATTAGGGTTTTGGGAAAACTGAACATACAACTAGAATCGGGACCCTTCAAGGAACCTCCCAATAAAATTTGAGCCCAAACGGAGCAACTTTCTATTTTTAGAAAGTCCCTATTTTTTAGGGATTTTTTCGGGTCCCGAAATGTCGTCATTTTGCCAAAAATCAAACTTACTATTTTTAGTAAGTTTCTATTTATAGTAAGTCATTCCTGCACCCTGTCTAGGGGTCTAACGCTAACATTTTGAATGTTTCTATTTTTGGAAAGTCAGTAATGGCAAGGTCAGTTAGATAAGGCGACAAGGATCAGACGTTCACAAACATTTCTAATTCTGGTAAGTCAGACAACAGACAAAAAAAGCCAGAAATTGATCAAGTGCTAGAAGCCTATGCCTAAAATGGAAAGCTCAGAAATTCGCCAAAATGAGGAAGGCAAGGACAGATGGAAAATTCCATGAATCCATGGCATAGTGGAAATTCCACCCAAATATGCAGCTAGGTGCCTGTTGTGACCATTTCACACATCGCCCCATTAAAATGGGGACCCCCTCTTTTTGCTCGTGTTGCCTGTTCTTTTTCTCTGCTTTTTAGGGTTTTGGTAGTTTGTCAGTTGTTTGGATTTAGGGTCAAGCCTTGGGGTTTCTGTTTTGTCGTTTTCAGGCCAAAGTCCAGTCACTCTTGAGAGTTTTTTTTGAGCTTCCTCTCGCAGGATGCAATTTTGAATAAAGTGAATTCGCCAGAGGCTAAGTGAGTTGGTCTATTTTCAATTGGACTTTTGAATGAATTTGTCTAAGTGTTGATGATGAGATTTCGATTTTTGTCCGATTGAGTAATTTTGACCAATTTTTGAGAATTTTGATAATTGATCCCGGGCATTGGAAATGACTTGTTTTTACCTTGTGAAGTGATTAAAATCCCAAAATCTTGATATTTTGGCCTGTAGGAGCAAAATCGCTCCTGTCCCTCAGTGAAGGACCGGGGCTCGTTTTCAAAAATTTTACTGTCCCTGCAAGATCAAGATGATCTTTCGAGTGGAAGTGGTAAAGGGAGGCATGATCTTTCCGTTGAATATAATTTGAAGAATTTCATGAGCACGGAGATGCCCCAGGAGTAAAAATCGCTCCTGTCCCTTAGTGAAGAACCGGAGCTTAAAATCAAACATTACCTTGTCCTTGCAGGATTTGAACAACTTGACGATTTGAAGAGATCAAAGGAGACATGTTTTATCAATTGAATATAACTTGAAGTGCCTTCGTGAAGGAAAACGGACCAAAAATGCAAAGTTCGCTCCTGTCCCTCAGTCAGGGACCAAGGCGATATTCAGTGTAGCTCCCGTCCCTCTCCCAGGGACCAGAGCGAAATTCTTCAGAGGGCAAAATTCAGGCAAAAGCAAGCAAGTTTTGAGTTTGAAGGCAAGAAAGGAGGGTGAAATGAACCCGTTGAATACAAATTGAAGATTACAAGACATCAATAGGAGACTCAAATTGGCCTAGGCGCTCCTGTCCCTCACCAAGGGACCAGAGCGATTTTTGCCTTAGGACCATTTCTCGCCAAGTTTGAACAAACTCCCGGCCAAAGATGAAGGGAAGGGGACACAATGAGTCCATTGAAGATAAATTTTGAAGTTAGCAAGTTGTGATGGAGCCTACAAGTACAAATTCGCTCCTGTCCCTCAGTCAGGAACCAGGGCGAGATGTTTGTTATTATGTCTTTCACTCAAGTTCAGACCACTCCAAGTCAAGGTGAAAGGTGGCAAGGACGTTTTGAAGCGTCTTGACGAAGAACGAAGTATCAAAGGTCGCCAATGTTGGGAGAATTGCACCAAATATCCAAGATCGCTCCTGTCCCTCAGTCAGGGACTAGAGCGAAATTTCTATGAAGGCTCAAGTTTTGAATGATTATCAAGTTTCGAGTGTCCAAGAGGGATCAAAGGACCTCATTCTACATGGTGAAAGTGATTGCAAGTCGATACAAGCAAGGATGAGCCCAGAATACTCAAATTCGCTCCTGTCCCTCAGTCAAGGACCAGGGCGATATCCATTAGATTGGCTAGTTCTTTCAAAATCACGCCAAGTGAAGGGCGTACAAGGTTACACAAGTGTCAAAGTGATCTTAGGAAGATGATATGCAAAGAAACCAAACGTTAAAGGGTGATCAAATTGAGCCAAGAAGCTAAATCGCTCCTGTCCCTTAGTCAAGGACCAGGGCAATTTTCATTAAATCACTCATTTTTCCTTCAAAATCACGACAAAGCCAAGTTACACAAGGTCGAAGATATCGTTTGGAAGGCAATGAACAAGAAGCGAAGGTTGAAAGATAGCAAATGTTGGCTAGAGCATAAAGTTCGCTTCTGTCCCTCACCAAGGGACCAAGGCGATAATCCATTTAAGCATCAAAATGTCTTGTTAAAGACAAGTGAAACAAGCATGGAACGAAAGACTAACATTGTTTCTCCCTCATGATGAAGATTGAGGATCGAAGATGCAAAGGTCAAGGAGAAAACAGAAAGTTCGCTCCTGTCCCTCACCAAGGGACCAGGGCGATAATGGTCATAAAAGGCACTCATCCACAAAACCAAGTTAATCAAGTTTGAAATTCTTAGCAAAAATGCCAGTTTCAACATGAAGATAGAGGTTTCGAACGTCAAAGGCACAAGAATCAAGGTCAAAAGGATAATTCGCTCCTGTCCCTCTCCCAGGGACCAGAGCGATAATGGTTTGCATCTTTCCCTCCTCCAAATTTTGGCGCTAAAACAATTTTTAAATTTTATTAAATGTTAGAAAATCGATAAATCAATTAATAGCATTTAAAAAATTGCGCTTGGATATTTAATTAATTAATTTTGCCTATTTTTAAAATCGAATTAATTAATTGCAAAGGCATTAAATGAATTAATTATTATTTTAAATAAAAAATGGGGCGCTTGATTTAAAATTCTTTTATTTTTGCAAAGTTGGCCTTGATTTTTGATTAAAAAATTGTTTTAAATTACCTTATTTTGCAAAGTCGGCCTAAGGTAATACATAAGGTAAGCGCCTATAAAGGGAAGGTGATAATTTCATTTTCAAATCATCATTTCACCTTCATTCATATGCGATTTGGAGAAGACAAAGAGGTGTGCGATTTGTATTTACAAGGAGCGAATTTCATAAAGGAGAAGTGCGAATTTCATTAAAGGAAGGTGCGAACATCATCTTCAAAGGAGAGTGCGAGCTTAGTTTCAAGTAAGGCGAACTTGCCAAAGACTACGTCAAAGGCATCCCAAAGGTGGCGAAGTTGCTAGCTTGAGAGAGATCACGTTGAAGTCACCAAATATCGATTTTTGCCTAGGCGATTCTCTTTATTTTGCATTTTAGAGTTAGCTCTCAAGAGAGGTATGGCGATGTGATCCCTTGTTTTAATTTTTGAATTTTGATCGTCATTGCTTCAAATTTTGAATTTTGTAATTTTGAATTTCAATAGCTCAATCGTTATTTAGGAAATGATAACTCAAGGATTTATCATGAAGTTTCCTAAAATTAATCTATTCTATGTCATACATTGCAAAATCTAGTTCTTATTATGAAATGTTGTGTAGGCATGGCGACCCCAAAGGCGGGAGTATCCACCAGTCGTCCAGCTCTCATGAAGGAAGATCAAAAGACCAAAAAAGTGGAGATCAAGATCGTGTCTAAATGGAGCAACATTGGAGATACCAACTTGGGCAACTTCAGTACGAAGAAGTTTCGAGAGGTCCCTTACATTGGCAAGCCATCACCTGTCGCCTGGAGAATAATTGAAAGTGGCATCATTAAGGCGGCCGGCTTCCCTCCAGCAGTACAGTGCCATGAGTTGATGATAGAGTGTGCTCGTCATTATGATCCTCAATCCAGAACAATCGTGTCCAAGGAAGAAAACACTTTAGCTTATCTTTCAGAGGAAGCTATAAGTGAGGCTTTCCATCTTCCAGAGCACAGAGATATGGTCTACAAGAGCATAGAAGGGGCCAGGTCCATGTACGAAGATGATCCAGATGCTTGCCTAAGCATCATCAACAAGAACTGGTTACTCAAGAGTCGTCCTCGCCTGAGCAAGATACCGAACACACCACACAGGATTGATTTCCAGGAGGAGTACAGAGATTTGATTACAATGCTCAACCGAGTCACAGGTGCACCTCAGGCCTTCTACTTTGAAAAATGGATGTTCTACTTCATCCAGGTGATAGTTCAGGGAAAAGGAACAATACATTGGGCTAGAATGATTAGCCATTGCTTGGATGTACAGTTGAGGAGACTCAAGGCTACCAAGTCCTTCCACATGAGTTCATACGTCATCTATGCCTTGATCAGAAGCTTTGAGTACGCAGGACTACCTCACAGAGGAGTGATTGGAAGAGGACCCGGCGAGGTCAGAGTTTGTGATTCCTATGTTCACTTGCATCATCCGCCAGGAAGCAACTACAAGTTAGTTAATGATACCTTCACAATGAACATTACGAGGACGTTGCAAGGCGGGATTCACAACAGATTATCTCAGGATGTGCAGGAACTAGTGAAGAGGTACGGTGCTTGGTTTATCCAATTTCCGAAGTTTATTTATATCAGAGTTCATGGATGTCCTTCACCTCCATACATGTTGCCGAGATATCCGACAGACAGAATAGTGTTACTTGAGGTAACAAGACAGTTGGCAGCTTATGCGAAGGCATTCAGACACAGACATGGAAATGGAGTTCCCATACCTATCATATTGGGCAATTCAGTTGAGGTATGTCCTAATGCTTTAGCCATGGATGACGCAGAGAAGGAGTTAGCTTTGTATTCTTTTTCATTCTTTGCCTTGAGAGAAAGCTTTGATCCACATGGATATATAGAGGAGACAGTCGGTAGGAAGTTTAAGCATGAGTTTCAGATAGAAGATTTTATGATGAATCTCTTGGACGATCTTGAAGTGAAAAGAAAGATGCATTCTAGATTGCCTTTGGATTTCATCAGGAAATGCAGGGTTTACAGAGTGGCCGACCAAGCTCAGGACAGTGGCAGACATCTCCAGTCATCCTATGATCGAGAAAGCAAATCAGTAAGGTTAGATTGGAATGAGCCCGAGGTTGTGGATCTAGATGCTTTGATGGCTCCAGTCTTGTCTTGTACTCGCAAATGGGTTGATGTGCAGCATCAGAAGTTGAGAGAGCAGGGCATAGCTATGACTTTCACCTTGGAGGAGAGACCAGCTGAAGGAGGAGCAAGTGTAAGCTAAGGCAATTCTAATCCTAGAAATTCAAGTGAAGGCAACCTTCGAAGTGTAAGTGAAGGCAATCTCCATCCAAGAGGCTCGAAGAGGAAAGAGAGACCTGGAAAGAGAGAATCTTCCAAGAAGAAACAAGAGGCCAGCCGAGATCGTTCATCCGGTACATCTTCTCGACAAGAGAAAAGGACATCTGAGATAGAGGAGTCTATGGAGTCAATGGTACAGAATGATAAAGAAGGACAGGCACCTCAAGGGTCACCAAGTGGATCTCTCCAAGATTATGAGTTACATGAAGACAAGAACAATGACGAGGTAACATCTCCTCCTAGAGAAGAAGAAGCATTGCATAAGGAGATACAGGTTAAAGAGACAAGATTGGCTATCCCAGATTGGTTGAAGGAAAGATTAACGAAGGTGATTGTGATCGAGGACGAAGACAATGTGATTGATTTAGAGAGCCTTGTTGGACATTCCCAGGAAGTGACAGAGAAGAGAAAGGCTACCAAGATGTCCAAGATGATTAGAGATGAGACTGGATCCAGAAAATTACAGATAGCTACACCGGCCGTGGACAAGTACGAAGGTGAGATCCTAGCAGAGGAATATGATGTAGAGACATTTGAGCTAGGTCCATCCATAGCCGAGCAGACACTAGATGATGCCACCGATTCGTTTGAGGCGTTGAAAGACAAGCTTAGAGAAGAAATGGAGAAGAGTAGAAAGCTTGAGAGAGAGGTCGGTGCATGGAGAACATATTTCAGCCATCTCAATCAGCCTTTAGGACGTCAGGATCCGGCAAGATCACCCATACAGGCACTTCCCCTTCAATCAATTGGTGAGGCAGAGAGATTCAGGAGTATGGTCCAGCGTATGAGTACTTGGATGGATAAATCTCATACAGTCGCCACGGAATTTGCAACAAGGATGATGCAGACCATTCACCGAGCTATTCAGGTTCTTGAGATCATCCACAACTTGATGATAACAGTGGCCACTTTTGCTCATACCAAAGATGTTATCATCCTTGTCTTGCGAGTAACCAGACAAACATCGAGGAAGGTCTTAGCGCAGGAAAAGATTATGGATGGAGGACCTCACAGTTTACTTCAGTGGTCAACCTTACTCCAGATGAAGGAAGTTCTCTTCGAGGACATCAGTACTAGATGCAGTCATGTTGAGGAGGTGATTAACCCGATCCAGGACAAAGTATTTGAGGTACTACGTACCATTCTTGGCAGGAGGATCGAAGTTGAGACAGATGTGGATTTGCAGGAATTAGAAGATAGAATCAAGGTCATCTTTTGCAAGGACGCTAATATTACAGATGAGCAACAGGACCAGATGTTTGCTACCATGCTCCTGATTGAAAAGACTAAGGAACTTGAACCTACATGGGACGCAGCTCTCCTAGATGCATTTGATCAGGTCATCCACTTGGAAGAAAGAATGAAGAATCTTCCCGAGATTCCAATTGCTGAAATCGAAGGAATCGTATCAAGATTCATTGCATATGCTAAAAAGGAGCATTGGAAAGGGAATAAGATTCTAGATGAGAGGTTGTTATAGATGACATGGCACCTTAATTGTCATTGGTCTATGTCTCCTAGATTTTTGTGCCAAATTTAATATTTGGCTATGCATTTAATATTGTTCAGTAAAAAGGGGGCTATTTGTAATAAACCCTAATTAGGGTTTAGGTGTCATGATCTTGACCGTTGATCTGCTTTTTGATCTGGACCGTTCATTGTAATTGAGGATGCTATTTATACCCTCATTTCATTTCATTTTGTAATTAGAAATTAGAAATAGCTAGAGAATCAGAAATTAGAGAGAGATTAGAGTTTAGAAGCAATTTACTTTTTAGCAAGATTGAGCTTTGAGAAAGGAATTCAAGCAATTGTTGTACATGATGGCTTTGAGATCAATGAAATATTGAAGTTATGGTGTTTTGTTGCAATTTTCTTGGTTATCTTCATGGTTGTTCGTTTTTCTTGAATCATTCTCAATCAAAGTAGTATGTTAATTTGAAGGACAAAGTGTTGGACTTGATCTTTGGTAGGATTCGCTTTCCAAACCACTAGCTTCTTGCTGATTGTAGGAACGCCTTGCGTGGTCGACTGGAGATATTTGAATCACTTAAATCTTCAATCATTATTGTATCTTGGATATGTACCTTCGTGGTAGTGTTCTTGGTCTTTGATGTATTGAAAAATCATTTGTTACCTTAGAAGATCGCATCAATTTCAATTAAGTTGTTAATTTATGGCAAAATTGAAGTTGGTAGAATCTCACCAAGCCTTGTCCACATTGAGTCATTCTTAGGGTTAGACTAGATTAGACCTCTTGCAAACCCTATCCTTTTGATATTTTTGAAAAGCTTGTTTAGTTTAGCAAAAAAAACTTCGGCAACGTAAGGCCCTTTGATGACACAGCAATCACAACGACCACTGGTGCTTATCCATACGTAGAGACCCTACTAAAAGAACATTGGAGTCATCCTAACTGATCCTTCTTGCGAAATCTTCAGCAGTTAGCGACTTTATTCAAGAGAGGATAAGATGCCTTTGGGTATTTTATTCTGTGTATGATTGTGTACAAAATACACGTCAAGAGTGCCAAAATGGGATTCCCAAGGACAGAAGGAAAATCCATGAATCCCTGGCACTGGCAAAATTCTGCCCAAGTCTGGAATTGGGCGCCAAAATGGGATTCCCAAGGACAGAAGGAAAATCCATGAAGCCCTGGCACTGGCAAAATTCCGCCCAAGTCTGGAGTTAGGCGCTGAATTGAAGATCCCAAGGAGAGGAGGAAAATCCGCGAATCCATGGACAGAGCAAAAATGCGCCCAAGTCTAGAGTCAGGCGCTGAATTGAAGATCCCAAGGACAGGAGGAAAAATCCATGAATCCATGGACAGAGGGAAAATGCACCCAAGTCTGGAGTCAGGCGTTGAAATGGAGAAGCCAAGGACAGGTGGAAAAATCCGCGAGTCCATGGACAAAGCAAAAATGCGCCCAAGTCTGGAGTCAGGCGCTGAAATGGAGAAGCCAAGGAGAGGTGGAAAAATCCACGAGTCCATGGACAAAGCAAAAATGTGCCCAAGTCTGGAGTCAGGCGCTGAAATGAGATTCCCAAGGAGAGAAGGAAAATCCATGAATCCTTAGCATGGTGAAAATTTCACCCAAGCTAAAAAATTGAAATTTTGCCCAAGGCATGGAATCCAAGGAGTCAAGGAGGAATAAAAAGCAAAATTCCCCTTGGGCGAATTTTCAAATTTACTATTTTTAGACACCAAATCTCGACTAAGTATGGAAAATTTTATAGATTCGGAATCGGGATGAAATTCTCCATCCAATGAACCTGGCTCCTAAATTTTAGGAGGATCCCTAAAAAATAGGGATGTTGAAAAGGAGACATGGACAATTCACAAAGTAATGGAAATTCCTTCCTTCAGGCCATAATTCCAAGAAAGGTGAAAAATTGACTAAGTCTTGGAAATTCCTTCCTTCATGACAGAGTTCCTGAAAAAGGTGAAAATTTGGCTGTGTTGGAAATTCCTTCCTTCACGACGGAATTCTTGGAAATGTGAAAATTTGGCTAAGTGTTGGAAATTCCTTCCTTCAGGACAGAATTCCAAGAAAGATGAAAATTTGGCTAAGTAATAGAAATTCCTTCCTTCAGGACATAATTCTAGGAAAGGTGAAAAATTGAGTAAGTGTTGGAAATTCCTTCCTTCATGACAGAGTTCCTGAAAAAGGTGAAAATTTGGCTAAGTGTTGGAAATTCCTTCCTTCAAGACAAAATTCCAAGCAAGGAAGAAATACACCCAAGGAAGAATTGAACATAAAATTTCTAAGGCAAGGAAGGAATCAAGGATGAACTGAACAAGAAATTTCCCTCCCAGGGAAAAATTTGAAAAATCCATTCTCGGGCATCAAATCACATCCAAATTTCAAAAGTTTTACAGATTTGGATTTGTAGGAGAATTCTCTTCCTCCTGGACTTGAAACCCTAATTTGTCCAAAATTCCTAAAAAATAGCAGATGTTGAAAAATCATTGAAAATATTTTCCAGAGCAAGGCAAGTTCAAAAACTTCAAGAAAATACTTCCAGAGTCAGAGATTCTCCCTCTTTAAGTTTTTCTCTCTCCAGGGTTTTTTCCACCAAGTGGTAGTCGAGTCAACAGACATTTAATTAATGAAGCATCTCTTTGCATGCAACTATCACATTTATGGCATTATGGCAGATTCCTTTTGCATGCAACCATCACGTTAAGGAGATGATGGTGCATTTATGGCATCATGGGCAATTTTTGCATGAGGGCACATTCATTGCATAGCAGGAACTTTTTGAATGTAATGGTTAATTAATGCTTTATGGGCGCCATTTCTGGCAAGATTGTAATTAATTGTATATGGGCATGATGGGCTATTAATAACTGATTCCCACCTTGTTGCGCCTTGAGTGGGAATCTTCTGGGGTGAACCCTAATTAGGGTTTGCATGGCTTGAGGCCCATATAAAGGGGTGACCCCCCTCATTTGTAAAGGGGGGAGCTTTGTCTGAAATTGTTGCGATAAGTTTTGAGATAATAACAGTGAAACATTGCTCTCTGATGGTGTCCACTTAAATTATTTTTTCAAAGCTTGCATGGTTTCACCTTCCTCACTTAGATTAGAAGTAGTAAAGTGCTTTGATTTCAATGGAGAATGTAATGGTGTTTGATGAATTTCCATGGTTCATACTTTTTGTATCTTGCTGATTGTAAGTTGCAATGTAAAGTTAGCCTGAGCCACTAAACTCATGCTAAGTTCAGTTGTGGACAATCGTTTGGATTGTGCCGTTTTGGGTATTCAAATGCACTTTCTCAATTTGAAAATCCTTCAATATCCTCAGAAGATTGCACCAGTTCTTGCGTAGTTGTAGTTGAACTTGGCGAAGCAGAGCTTGGTTTATTTGGAATTTGTCCACCAGAGCACTATTCATTGTTATCACTGCCCTTAGAAGTAGATTTAGATCCTTCTGAACCCTTTCCCTTTTCTTTCAGTTCATTTTAGTCCGTTCGAAGCAGCAACATCGCAAAATTGCCATATCTGATGATGGAGTTCCAGCCACAACAAAGAAGTGAAAGAATGATGCAAATGTAAGGCCCCTTGGATTACCAGCAAACACATCAGCCGACTGAGTCACGTCCACGCATTGAAGGAACCTTGGAGTCGATTGTTTGAACTTCTTGCAATCTTAGCATGCAATCGCACTTTTATCAAGAGAGAGTGAAGTGACCGTTAGGCAACTTTATTCTGTGTTAGACGCTGTCCTAAAAAACATGTCAACAGGATGGTGCAAAGCTACAAGAGTATTTGGGTTTTTAAAAATTATTTATTGTTCTTATAGACAGTAATTTTCATTTTCAGCGTTTGGGATTGATAGACCTCATACAGGGTACCAATTTTTTTAATGACACCTCACAAGCAAGATGACAAATGGCACATAGTTGTTGCATGTAGAGGAGAGATTCTCTAGGAAGATTTCTTCCATCTTACACTTCTTTGAGAAATACAACAGCAACAGTGGCAGAAACAGGAGTAGGACAAACGAGTGGATCATCTCAAGTTAATCCACATCAACAATCTCCTCATTCAACCCTTGATTCTAGATCTCGTTCGATATTTTCATCTTCCCCTTCAACCCCTAATTCTTATTCAACAATTGGGAACACTGGTGGCAGGGAGGAACAGCAGAATCTTGAAACTACTACCTTTGAATTTCCTATTTCTGATCAAGAGAGAAATGTTGCTATGAAACACATCCTTCCCTCTACTCTTCCCAACTTCCATGGCCTTATATTAGAGGATCCAAACACATTCCTATTTGAATTTGATGTCCTTTGTAGAAGTTATGATTACATTACAAATGCACATAGAATAAAATTGTTTCCAGCCACATTGAAGTACTCTACTTTAAGACTGTTCATGGGATTTGGAAGAAATGCAGTTATGATTGGGATACTATGGAAGAAAAATTTATGAAGAAGTATAAGGATTACTACAGGGGAGGGAACATGAGAGAAGATGATATCTTTAGAATGACTTAGAAAGAAGATGAACCACTGGAAGACTATGTGAAAATATATCTATTCTGTCTCCAGAAATCCTTCATTCTAACTTGTAACTTATCATCCTACAACTCCTTTCCTCTCCACAAAAACATATGACAGAGTAGAGAATACCATTTTAACTCAAACCTCTCGAGGTGTGCTTTTGTTGTCATCAAACTTTCATGCATCCTTTCTGCATAGAATGTCACAAAGCCATATCAAACTTTCATGCATCCTTTCTGCATAGAATGTCGCAAAGCCATACTCTGCGTTCACCATTGGATCTTGAATGTTTGCAGCCATACACATAAAAGGAATTGGCATCCATGGCATAGCATCATAACCTAAGATTTGGCAGAGTAATGAGTTCTCACAAAGTAATCTTCAAAGGTGTCCAAAGCAAATGGCTCTTTCTCAACCTTTGAAATTGGAATTATTGATCTCTTTGGACCCTTGATTCTAAACTTAGGAATGACTACACTTCTATATGGATAGATGTTGTCTTATAATTTTCTTCAAATTATTTAAGGGTTTCCATATAGAAGTGTAGGAATGACTACACTTCTATATGGATAGATGTTGTCTTATAATTTTCTTCAAATTATTTAAGGGTTATTGGTTTAGATGCTGCTTTGTTCAAATCAAAAACCTCACGAATAGCTAACTTTGACAACTTTATCATTTCCCAACCAGTAGCTGTTAACACACTTCTTTTCACAACATCATATCTTTGTGCCACAATTCTAATGAAATCTACATTCACAAACACATTTGGAACTGCTAGCTTGCCCATATCTAGAATCCATGCATTCCTCTTGTTGTACCCATTGTTCAAATAAACTCCATCCAATCTCTGGTAGCTTAGCATCTCTGACCCCAGCCAAATCATCCAGAAGCCTATCCTCTGGTCCCTCAAGCCCACTCACTTGCAAAGGCACTCTTTTTCCATCTAATTGTCTCAACAAATATTCATCTAGTCTTTGGGAAGATCCAGAAGCAGATGCCTTCTTACTCATTTTTACTACCTCTATGAACTAGGGTTTTCAATTCTGTATCTTAGGGTTTCTCTTCAACTAACTAGAAACTCAATTACACTTAAGACTTATACTGCTTGAAATTTTGAACTTAAATTTGAAAGAAGTTTGAGAATTGACTCAACTTACAGTTCAGAATGAGCATTCTTCAATCTCTGTCTACAAACCCTAGTATCTGCTACAATTAGTTCCGAAGCTCAAATTGGCAAATGATGACGAGTGCAATGAATTGTGATGAACATAACAGTCCGTTCTGCATATTTATTTCCTAACAACGATCTAAATTTCGGCCAACCCCAATCATTTCGCCATTACTACATTTCATGTTCCAATTGCACCAATGACTTAGCCATTTTACAATTTAAATGACAACCATTCGATTTCAGAGGATTGCAGCAAGTTGAACGGTTGAGATTAAAAGATCTTGCTTTGAAAAATCCTTCAGCACCTTTGCAAGATTTTGACCAATGACCGCCTAGCAGATCAACACTTACCTTTTTACAGAGAACCATGTGTCACAATATTGTATCACCACGTGGCTGAATAGGTCCTAACAACTCTGACACTGCGTGGGCACGATGAGCTTTTCTCTTCGTAAGTGGAAGGTGGGTCTGGCTATGTGTCACCACCACACAACAACGCAAGGCTGACTCAACACTGACTATTCTAACACCACATGGGTGCGATCCAATGGGAAACAAGCTAAGTGCTCACCTTTTCAGACAAGGTCCCATATTCAATCAGACGGATCACGCAACATCATGGGCCTGACATCTCTGAATGCTGCGAGCATGCATTGATTGTTGATCTAGCGGACAAAGACAAAAGACATGGCTAAGGAAATGTTAGCCACTAAACTTAGGAAATTAAAATTAATAGGAACAACTGGTTGCTAGGAAGGAGGAACCGGTGGAACATGACTTTGACCCCCTCAAGTTGTAACTTAAGAAACCAATGACGGGCAGCAACAAGTCAACATTAAATTATAATGGGTAGAAATTAGGGTTTTAACATAAAGGATAAAGGCTTTCAGGGTTTTAGACTTAGGACTTCAACACTTGAAAGGCTCAACCCATGGTTTTAAAAGGACTTACCAGCTGAAATTTTGGAAGGTTCCACTTAAGACCATGGAAAATGTTCCAGTGTTTCAGTTGTTTTCACCTTTTGGGTACCTGATGACTGATGATGCTACATGCCAGCAATGACACCTTAACTTATTTGGTTGTTGCAAATTCTCCTTTATCCCTTGTCCTTGGAAGCTTTAGCATAAGCTATCCATAAATAATCTTCCCAGATCACATCCAAATCTTGCCAATCCAAGTTAGTTTATAATTGGACACAAACTTTGAGATGGATAAAAGAGAACGTAGGAAAAACAGGGTTACTTTTGAAATTAATACAGATCACAATGAAAGAAATAAAACCCACTATTGTAGGCACCAGATCCAGGGCTATAAAAAATACTACAAATCTGAAATTCCTGCAAACATCAACAAATCTAAAGTTGCCCAAGTTGCAACTAAGCAACTACTTAGAGAACAATTGTGGTTATACAAGCACCTGCCAACTACATTTCCCTGAAAATCTCCAATGCATCACAACATTTCTCATTTTGAATATGCCCTGAATCATGGAATTCCACGGAAACAATATCTCATTTAGACAATTTGTCTGTATCTTCTAAGCCACCACAAAAAGAGTTATCATCCCACCTTGGATGATGTTTTCTTTTTGCCTTTGCCATTATTAACTTGGAAATGAAACATCCCATATTTTTTCCAGTATGTTTCCTGCAGAATGGAAAAAACCGAGCAATGTGGTCGTGCAGAATCGCAGATACACTATAAAAATTGTAGCCACATTTCTTCCCAGGATGGTCCCTGACTATGAATTAAATTCTACATTTTTTCAAGTTATAACTTACATATTTTTCAAAATCTCAAAACTCGGATTAAAAATGTCTTGTCTGCATTTTAGATAAATGCAAGAACTGCAATTTAAAAGACAGGATTTATACTCCACCCATTCCCCCAAAAAATTGAAAGACAAACGAAACATAAGAAGAAAAAAGTGGCAGGATGTTTGTTTGTAGAAAATTGAACATAATTTAAATGGATTTTAATGTACTAAAGGCTATCAGGTTGCAATTAATGAAGATTCATGTAGAGGGCAGGTCAGTATAAGTTAAATGTCCTCGAAGAATCAATTAGGAACTGCATTTTCAATGAAAGTAATTTAAGATCTACACATTGCATATCATGTCTTTCTCTAATCTGATAGTGTGTTGTTTAGTAGCAGTACACCTTACATCCCCTAAAAGCAATATCTGTATGAAAAATACCTCACCTATTTTAGAGTCTCGCCATGGCCTGAATAAGTTCACAAATAGAAGAATCATTAAGCCCCTAACAAGTAGAAAAAGCATCAACACTTCAATGAATGAAAAAGCAACACCAGCTACTTTTATTCTTATAGCCGAGGAAAGTGGCCGAGAACCCCCTGACAATGTTAAATTGCATATAGTTCATTACACTCTAATCAACCATATGATTTTGAAAACTAAAAGAATCTCACGACTTTGAATTAGAGCGATTTTCTACAACACACGAGAATTGTCCCAGGGCTTAATGTTTACTACCTCATCTCTGTGACACAGTAATCAAATGTCCATCGAACACCATGCTTACCAGCAATTTTCATCTAAGATGTAACTTTTCTGGGTCAATCTTTACAATAGCCACAACTGCAAGCAGAGCTGGTAAAAGTCGAAGGTTCATTTGATAAAAGATAAGTGTAAAGTACTGCGAAATACACAAAAGTTAAAAGGTTAAATTTTCATTTAAGAAAGACAAATTCCAATTCGTTGTGTTGAAAACAGTCCTTAAAGGACAGAAATTGATGTAAAACGAAACCAAACTTAAAATAAAATTCACACATTTGTTGCCTCTAAACCACTGAAAAAACCCCTTTTTCTGAAAAAATTCAAATATTTTAGTAAGCACCTCAGAATTTGCAGAACTACACCCTTTGGAATTGAGATTTCTTTATCCAAAATACCGCTGGATAATTGTACATCATTCTTGAACTGGCATATTTATTCAGACACAAGTCGAAATGGAGAAATATTTCTGACCAATGATGAAAATTGCCTTATTAAACAATAATTCAAATTAGAAACAAAAATAATAACTTAAGATCGAGTCATTGATATAGTCCATAGATAGTAGCAAAAACTAACATTTGCCTTGTCATCATGATCCCGAATGAATCTTGGGAGAGGAGCTTCAATCTCCTCTGATTGGGTGTACTGATTGAGCTTCAAATGACTTCCATTTCAGCACTGATAAAGCAAGAGAATCATATGCATTGCAAGCTTATACAACGAGGAATATGTCAAATGAGTACAGAATGAAAACTTATAGCAGAGTTCTCGTTTATCAAGGATCATTATTTTATATCTAGATTAAACCAACTCTCTGTTAGTTCTATCTCATTTAAAATCACTTTTTACCCGGATGTGCATAAGTTTTAAAAAATTTAACTTGTTCAGAATCTGCCGTCATTGCATTGTCTTTGTCTTATATTATTTTTGTTATCCAGATTCCACTTCTCCTCACACATTCCTTTTAGAAATTTTTAAGAGGAATTTTTATAGTACATAAAACAAGACCTTCACAAATGTCTTATCATGTATTTGGGACAGATGTCCTTATACATTAGTAACTAATGTCACACATATTCTTTGGTGTAAACCATACACGTGGGACAAGTACTCTTATGAATTTGTGGCATTATGGCATATGCAGCTCAAGGTCCGCAAGTTGGACAAGTGTTCCCCATATACCCCATATACAAGTGCCATTTATTATTTATAGAAAGAAATATGCTAGGCGGGTAAGGAATGACTTCCCCTTTTAAGCAAGTGTATTGTTTTTTGTAAAACGTTAACCATTTAATCCATTTGATTCAAAGAGTGTCATTTCAAAAAAGCATTGGTGGTTCAAAGAGTGCCATTTCCAAGAGTAGGTGGTCTTCTAGTTCTACCCTTCTATATTCTCTCTTTCCATATGCACTGATGCTTCTCTTGCGATTTCTTGCTCGAGGAACTTCCTCTGAATTTTCCAAGGAGTCCATTGTAATTCATCTGGTGTTTCCTCCTCATGATTGTCTAATATGGTCTGAACCTATAGGTTAGCTATAGCGGCATTCATCCACCATGTCGCTTTATGATTTTGTCTTCTCACTGGCTGAATCATATACTACTTATATAATTTTCAAAGCCAAGTGAAAAAATTGAAGTCCAAACAAACATATTTTAAGATACTACATCAACTGCTGAAACTACAATTTAACAAAAAGACATGTAAATTACGTAAATAATATAAGCACATAGGTAAATGCTAAAGCACTTTCCAAGTGCCACAATTTTACTTCTGATGACAAATAATATAAACATTATACTGCTACAGATCCATAAAGAAACCACAATTCAAAAAATTATTTATGTAAATTACTAAATAATGTAAAATCTGTAACATAATTGGTTCTCCTTGCCTTAGGATAAGGACTAAAAGACAAAAATATATAAAGCGTACACATTACATTTCCCTTCCTAAAAGATAAAAAATCATTGCTAGAACCCAGCAGAACGCTTAAAGAAATAATCTTTTGTTAGAATCGTACTGTCATAGACAATGATGCACATATTGTTTCCATATACTCTGTAAACCAAACATTAGAAATCACACAGTTTATCCAAGTTTGACCTGAAAAAAAAATGCTGACAAAGGTTTATTACAACGTGAAGATTTTCATAGCATATTTCAACCTGGCAATTAAAGTAAATCATACAAAAACAATGAGGCAATGAAGTTCTGCTTTGTGGATTGTATTAAGTTACTCATACTGGAACGCAAACGCTCATTACATAAAATGAAACAAATTGTCTAAACTGCAAACAAAAATAATTACAGTATGATTTATCTGATGATAGAAAGCTGTGGATCTGTGCATGGAATATAATCTTGATAGTCACTGCTGCATTCTTCAAATGTTATTGCCTTCTCTTCAGCAACTGGGCAGCTCATTTGTACAAGGGCATCTAAAGTTTCTTGTTCTAGAAGGTATCTGTCCTTTTCAGAGCATAAAATGTCCCCGAGGTAAAATGAAATGGTAATAGGAGAACAAGAACCACCCTACGTCTGTAGGTAAATAGTTGTCAAATACATAGCATGTATCTTCCAAGCATTCAAAAATAGCTATCAACCCCACCTTGGATGAATTTTTCATTGCGCCTTTGCTATCTATTGAATTGGAAATAAAACATTCCATATTATTTCCAGTATGTATCCTGCAGAATGGAAAAAACTCAATAATGCAGTTGTGCAGATACCCTGTAAAATTGTCCCAAATTTCTTCCCAGAATGCATATCACGCAAGCCTTGCCAGGATGATTCCTAAATATGAATAAAATTCTACATTTTTTCACGTTATAAATTATGCTTATTTCAAAATCTTGAAACGGATTAAAAATATCTTGTCTGCATTTTAGATAAATGCAAAAATTGCTATTCAAAAGGCAGAATTTAATGTCCGTGCGTTCCCCAGAAAATTGAAACAAATCAATATATATCTATCATCCTATTAGCTGAAAGAATGATACTGAAATCAATGCTACATAAGTCACAGGTTCAAGCCCCTTAGTGATTGGATTACCTGCATATTTTCTTAAGTTATCTGACCTTTTTGGGTCTGAAGAAAATTTGGACACCGACTCTCACTGCTCAATCTTCTTACTTTCATTGAAGGATTTTTAACTGAAAATGTAAAAACACCAAATACCCGACACTTTTCTAACAAAATGTCCTGGTGATAAACACGTTTGTTTTAAACATGCATTGTTGTGGCTAGTGACAGCCTCCTAGATTTTTTATAACAGCATGTCATTGATTTTTCACTTTCACCTTTTTTTTCGATTTATTTCACAAAAAAATATCAAGAGAATGCCAGGAAATTGTGGCTTGCCCAATCAAAAATTATGAGACTTGAATTTGATTATAAAATAGAATGTAATTCGTAAACATTGGAAAAGATCTTTGATCCTTTATTACCAAAGCATGGACTAATAATTAATAGTTTGCAAACGATCACTACACAAACTCTAAGAACTAATACTAAACTAAAATCATATACTATATGTAGTAACCCATCTAATTTCTGACAATTTCATAGCACCACTTCTCTGTTGAATATCCAGCTGAAACCACATTTCTGGCCCTGTTTTACCCTTTCTTGAGCTCTTTCTTCAAGCCTTCTGATACGAGGCGGCAATTTGCATACATAATCTTGAGCCTTCCTTCCCTCGGCTGAAAGGCCTTCTAGTTTCTCCACATTCCATCTCTTAACCAAGAATTCCATGATATCGGCATAGTCCCTTGCTGTGTATACCCCTAACCTCTGTGCAACAGCTGAAAAGTGCTCAAACAAATTATCATCCTGCCCATCATACATCAAATGGGCAGGCATAGAAATCTTCTTCCGCATCATGTCTTCAAAAGCTATGACTGTACCATCAGGGTCAATCTCAAATAGCTTCTCAACTATTTTAGTATATGCAGTCTCGTGGCGCTTCTCATCTGCAGCAATAGTTCCACATATTTGAGCTAGTTTGAGATCACCATGATCTTTGGCAAATCTTGCAGTGTTACCATGTGATATGAAAGTTGCCCTCTCCTGGAAAGATGTGTACAAAAATCCAAGAAAAGGACTATTTTCTGTGCGGGGATCCTGTAGAGACAACAGCCTAAGTCAAAATGTATTACGTTAATACACCTATTTTACCCTCACTAAGGTCTCAAATAGGGTAAATGGAAAGAAAATGGTAGTCATCTAAACTGTATTAATACAGCTTTTGATATCTAATTGCCACCAACATCAAATTCAATAATTATAATAGCTTCAGTATATGTTTGCAAAGATCACTGAAATTATTAGAAAGATGATGAATGCTAACCATTCCTGATCCAATGAGGTACTGTATGGTCTTTTCAATCTGTCTCATGTCCACACGGCCACACAAGTAAAGATATTTATTGAGAAGATCACCGTGTCTGTTCTCTTCGGCTGTCCACATACGAGTCCACACAGCCCAGGATGTGGGACTGGCACCACTCTCATCCCGCACTCCATCTAAAGTGTTAAGCATGGTCTGATAAGTCGGCAACGCTTCCTCTGTAATCATATCTCCCACCAGACAAACTAAATAGTCATCCGGCAATTCACGAGACCGCTCCCTTAACTCTTTGATGTCATCGATAAAGGCCTCAGAAGCAGGATCAGGCAGTAAGTCTTGTGGCTGCCAAGAATTCTCAACGGGTTTTAAATGGATCAATATATTCTCTTCTGCCCAACCCTCGAGTGATTTAAAGATTTCAATCTTCTGAGGTGGCATGGAATGAAGCACTTGTTCATGAGCCTCACGTATGTGAAAATGATTTTTACCCTTGTCAACTTCCCTGGGAATGAAATACATCGCATTAGAAACTCATGACCAATCTATCTCACATAAAACTTGAAACAGTATCATTCATATCCACTACAAAATTTAAGGATACAAGTTCCACAATACCCATCAGACACATCAAGATTCCAATTATGCGTCGTGAATAAAATGTAGAAGACGATTAAACAAGTTTACAATGGGAAAATTTCCTAAAACTTAAAAATAATGTAATGTAAATAGCAATGGAAGAAAACAGGTAAAATTGCAGTTTCATGAAAATGCAGTAAAGCATGTTACCTAAAACCTCTGATAAAATGATATCTTTACAAAAAAAAAACATAAAACCACTGGAAAACCCCAAACAGAATCATAAAACCACTGAAAAACCCCATCTCCCTTTTAAACATGGTAAAAACACAATCCGCAACTAGTGCACAGCAACAAGGCCTTTCAAATGTGCACTAATTAAAATCGATATTAAGACTTAAAATTTGCTCTGCAAACTTACTTGGCCTTAGGAGAAAGTGTCGCAGTCATTGAGACCTTGTGAGATCTAGCCGTCAAATCTGGCAACTGCGAAGATCCTCCGAGCTTAGCACCAATAAACCCTGAAGAATTTGTCGAAATTAATCCAGTTCCGCCATAACTGGGGGCCGTCATGCATTTCACAGCGGACACAGCTGCCATTTCACAGGAGGCAATCAAATCACCAAAAACCAGTACAAAGGGCTTTAAAAGAAGAAGGAAGCTATAGAAGTATAGCCTTCCACACGGCCCCCTGCATGTTTTCCTCTCTACCAGTCTACTTGCCCTATCACCCTACGTTTCCTCACCACATGTCAATGGAGTGGAGTGTAGTCCCTTGTGTTCTATAGTTTTTTTTTTTGGCCCTTTTTCTCTGGTTCGATACGTCCAATGCACAACGATGTTTTATCATTTTATGCCCTGCCGTTCGGGAAGTTATTTTTTATGAATCTCTCGGATGAATTTATTTTTTCTATTGTAAAGCAATGAAATTCAAAATTAAACCATGTTGAGTAAAATTGATTGAAATTCGGTTACTTATTCAAATTACTGATAACTAATCGAATTACTTTTCATTAATTATCAGAGTAGACAATTCTAGTATTGATTTGAACTGCATTAGAACAATTAAAATTTGTTATAAAATTTGTTGTATCATTATAATAATAATAAAAAATATTAGTTGTATCAGTTTTCTATTCTTGAGTTCTCTTACGTTCTAATCATGGATCATAGAGTGTGATCCGAAACGTAATGCAAACCTAATCATGGATCATAGAGTGTGATGTGAAACGTTATGCAAATAAAAACATACAATTGCAATGAGGAACAACACATAACAACTTGCTGGATTGTGGAAAACTGATATCACTAAAAAATAATAGTATTTAGAGATATGTTTCGTTTATTTAGAATTATAATTAATATATACAATTGTCTAATTTATCATATTTTTATAATTATTTTTATGCATTTTGCTCTTACCTTGTATTATTAGTATTACTATTTAATTATATAAATTAGGCTAATTTTCATCATTATTTAATTAAATAAATTATGTTGAGAGGTGTAATATAGAGTGGTAGCAAGGGGGGTGTAATCATGTGGGTGTCTAAACAAAATAAATAAATAACTGCATATTGAAATAATAATCATAAAACATTGAAAATAAACAAAAACAAAAAATAAAACTAGCATGGTGCATAACCCTTGCTCAATAGCTTGCACACCCATCAAATGGGTATCAAGAACAAAGACATGTTTAGGAAGACCTATCTTCCTTTTTTGGACAATTGACATAACATTATCTACATTCTCGAGTTGAAGGAAAAGAAGGGGGAAAGCCTCTACCATTACCTTGACCTAATCCATGCCATTCAAAGACGGAGAACGTCTAACCAAAGCTAAATGCAGCAAAAAAATTGAATGCAAAGTAGGAATAAGGGTTCTACCATCACACACCCTAATAGTGTTGGGAATGGGAGTAGCCAAAATTGGGCCTAGAGAAGACTTTTCAACAAGAGGCAAACAAAATGGCAAATCAACATCAACCATAGGAGAATACACCACATGAACAAAGGCCACCAAGGGCCCACCAGGATATGGAGAAGCCTCAAGAAACCCAAAATTCTCTCAATCTAATAAATCACCAATAGTTAAGTGTTTGAGAAGGACATTCTACCACCAAGTAACCAAACCCACCATCCTACAGAAGAGAGAGGGCAATTAGAATCAAGGTGTCCACTAGTAAAGCATTATTTGTATTAAAAGGAAAGACCCTTATAATCAATCTATTGAGTCTAAGGCCTACCTTCAATTAAAAGGATAATATTCCTAAGAAGAGCATTTGAAATATCGTCAACCAAAATATGGGCATAGATTATGTGGCCAAATTTTGAAGAAGTTGAATCAATCCTTAGAAATTGATCAATCACTTTTCCAATATCTTCAAGGTAAGAGATGCCCCAAAAATGAAGAGGGGATTAGGTAATTCAACCTAAATTAGTGTGATATTGAGGGCTTCAATAAGATGGTTGCATAAAGGAAATTAGGGCTTGAACAAAAGGGAATATTGACCCCACATCCATATCCTACCATCCAACACCATCTCCACGTCCTCGATAGATTGAAAAGTCATGATAAGAAACCCTAGCATAAGGATATCCTAGAGTTTGATTTTGTTCTCAATAAGAGGCCTCCAAGATTCTAACGCCCATTAATGTAAATCAAGAAGAAATGGCCATGAGTGTTTGAATCTATAGATTAAACTACTACTAACAAAATATTTTGCATTGTTAATCATAGCATGCCCATAAATGAGGGTAGGGGAGGATTACAAACAAGAAATAGTTAAATTATTACTACGAGTAAGATTATAATACTCACCAAGACAAGATGATACCCCTACCTCGACATGGTTGAATATGAAAAGGATTCCCAACCCATCTTAGACTTCATAAACCCATGTGTCATCAAGTCATCATTGACACTAGAAGGATCATCATAGTAAGCAATTTAATATAATACATGTCAAGAACCACATTATGAACCAATAAATAAGATATACCCATCATTGTAATAGTAGGCCCAACTCCAAAATTAATGTGGGTGTTAGGGACAACACTAGTGTCATCTCCAACCAAAGAAATCCCAAAAACACTAGAGGATGGAAGGAGCAACATGACTATGATATTTCAATTCAAAGCTAGGGTTCCAAAAGCACGTAGGAGTGAAACCATTTTAAGTATTATTCTTTAATAAAAATGCTAAGAATGCAAAGGTAATGATAATTTTCATGTTTTGGATAGAAGTGGATCTTGTAAATGGAGCTCTATGGTATGTTCGAGAAATAATTTATAAAACAAGAAGAACACCACCAAAATCACTAACATGTGTTGAATTTGGCAATTACTCAAACATATTATTTGAACATCAAACTCCACATACAATTCTAATTACACCAATATAGGGGGGTGCACAATCCAAATACTCTTAAGATGGGTTTATGCATCTAAGTCTGAATATTTCAAAAGCAACTATACACATAGAACAAAAAGAAAGAACATGATTGGCATTTGTGTCTATATCTTGTGTAAACTCATTATAATGTCTAAGACTGACGTCACCATTAAACCATTTACATATGATTGCTATAAAAAGGTAAAAAAAAGGGAAAACAACTTGATAATAAAAAATTTAAAGAACAAAGACAAATTATTAGACGATAAATGATGTGATTTTCTTCTTACAAATTTATTTTTGGTGAATATGGAATAATACACCATTTTCACTCTCTTAGTAATATAATTTTTGTTTCTAATGTTATGTTCTCTAAAGATACTACACTATTATTACTCAAATAAAAATGTGTCAATCATTAAAATAATGGTATTTACACGTTCAATCTATAAATGTTACTAGTATACCTATCTTTAGAAAATCTATCCAAAATATGTCAAAATATACCCTCCTTGAACTGTTTATTTTAAAATCGATTTGTCATATATAATTTGAATAGGAGTCTAAGAATGATATCTTTCAATGTATTTTAAATAGATTTTTATAAGGATAGATATGCTACTAATAAGTGGTGTATATGCTTTAAATTCACTCACCTCTTATGTCATTAACATTACTAATTAATATAATAAGTTAGGATAATTTCTTGTCATCAATTAATTAAATAAATAATATTGAGAGACATAATCTATAATGGTAGCAAGGGATGGAATTTAATGATATGAGTGCAATAACAAAAATAAATAAATAATTAGCATATTAAGATAATAATCATAAAACATTAAAAAGATATATTTTCACTATCACTTGAATGTAAATTTCAAAAAATAAAGATGAAAAATTATTACAACATTACATATGATGGATGAATAAATTTTGACCTAATTAAATAAATTTAATTTTTACTTTCAAACTTAAATTTATAATAATAATCTTTATTTTTACCCCTTTGAAAAATAAGATAAAAATATTTATTAATTTAAACATTATATATTTTAAATAGTTTAATATTTTGAATATCTTATTAATACTAAAACATATTCCAAGATATGCTCTAATGTTCTCTAGATTATTAGCTCCATGCATGAAGATACTAAATATACTCCACATATAAAAACAAATATATAAATGATATATTCTACACTTTGAAGAATATTAGGATATACTCCATACTTTGAAGAATATTATGATATGCTTTATATTATTTAATATCATATATGATTATATTAAATATACTCTAACATCTTAAGAATGTATATTACCATATAATGTCATACATTATAGAATGGAGTATATATATCTAAATATTGTATATTATAGATATGTATAATAGTTTAGTAGTTATGTGTGGGTGGTATTTTTAAAATATATTATAAGTTGATTGATATTTTTTTTCCAATTTCATAGATTGTTTTGTGGCAGGTTAATTTTTTTTGAAAACGAAGAGCAATGGAGAGATTTTTTTAAAAATATATTAAACAATTATGTACATGAATAAATGATAGATTCACAAAGACAGGAAGTAAAATATTATAAAAATAAATAAATAAATAGAAAAAGACATGTTAAATGAATAGTAGATACGATAATTTGCAGTAAAAATATGACAACACATAGATGAGATGATAACACATGGTGTATAGGCATCTCAATAAGAATAATGTATATTAAGAAGAAGATTATAAAGAGATGTGTATTTAGATCAATTCATTGAGTTGGATAATAGAAAGAGAAAAACTACAAGCACATAAATGTAAATTAGTTCAAAGGTATCATGAATCTCATGTTAATGTTGAGATTAATTCTAAAGGGATGTCTTAAAATAGATCATGTACTACAAATGCTATTTACAATATAGTTCAAGATACAATGACTATTGATATTTGAAATAATATAGAAAATAACAATTCACAAGATGAGTTAACATCTCAATTGAGAAGATTAAGAAAGAGATCAACACACTCTTAATCACAATATAAGTGTTGAGATTGATTAGAAAAATATACAAATAATATTTTGACATGGACTAAATAAAATTGTTTCATTGAGCATGTGTTATATTTGTCAAGAAAGTTACCCTAAGTGAAGGTTTATCAAGTACCTTAAGGCCCTATTTGTACTATATGTTAATTGAGAATAGTCAAAATTAATTTTTAGCATTAAACAACATGGGTCCTAATCCATAACCACCAAAACTTGCAAAATTAACACAAATTAAGGAAATGCCATTAGCATGTGGCAACCTAACACTTCAAGTCACACACGCAACTAGCAGTTAGTATAAATATAAAAGACATACCATAATTTTCCCACAAGAAGTAAAAAAATAACAAACATTTTAGCACATAGATAAAAAATTTACTAATTATTATGGTTCAAATGAAGGATTAACATACACAATAGATGCAGCTTGTGCAAAGCTGATGAGGAATCTATCGACCACCTTTTTGTACTTTGTCCCTTTGCAGCTCACATTTGGTCTATCACTCTTCAGAAATGCGGTCTTTGCTGGGTCTTTCAGAAGAATATAAAAAACTTTGCTTTCGATTGGACCCCCCTCCCATCATCCCCTCATCATTCAACTCTAGAAACAAATCCCACCGCACATCTGCTGGGCCTTATGGAAAGAAAGAAATAACAGAATTTTCAGAGACACTGAGACCCCCCGGACTCTGTGGCTCACATATGCTTTAAGATGATTACGGAGAATTTAGAGGTCACAAAATGGAAAATCCCCCCTATCCTCCTGATGAGGTGGACAAGAAGATCGCTATTTGTTGGAAGCTCCCCCCTGGCTTTGACCGCATCAACAACAACACCAAGATTAAGAGACAGATGACTATATGGTCAACCCCCAGACTTCACTGGTTCAAACTGAATTTTGATGGCTCTACTCAATACAACTGTTAGGCTGATGGTGGAGTCATAAGGGATCATCTTGGGAACATGGTTGCAGCCTATGCTGGCAACCTAAGGGATAATATGATCACTCAAGATGAAGGAATGGCCCTCCTTTGGGGTCTGAAAATGGTTAACTCCATAGGAATAAAGCATCTCGAAATTGAAGGAGATTCTCAAATCATTATCGATTCTATCAAAGGAAATGCTTCAGCAGGATGGAGAGTGGAACCCATTCTGAGGGACATCACCTACTTTCTGGTCAAAATGGAGGACTTCACTATATGCCACATATTCAGAGAAGGAAACAGAGTCGTCGATTCCATGGCGGCTGAAGGAAGACTGCAAAATGACTTACGATGCTGGAGGGACTCCAATCTGCTGCCAATCACCATCAAGGAAATCTTGGAAAAGGAAAAGGCCCTTTTCAAGGAAAGGACAACCCCCTCCGCTCAATGAGGAAGGAAACCTTCTTGTATTTTTTAAATCGGTGCGAAGATCCCGCCAATTTCCACCCTAGACGGCCACGTACCAAGGGCAGGTTGAGTCATCACTACCACATGGGATGGATTCATGATGAAAGTACAGACATCGGAAATGATTACCCCCTAATTATTACCTGAACGAAGCCAACTGGCGACAGTAAAGGCGGCGTTGGGAATCTGTCAACTCAGATTGGCTCGAGTAAAGGCTCGCACGCTCTAAGTAGATTTTCGGATATCGATATTTACGGAATCGTAAAGGGTAATAATCATTCTGATTATTATGACCATTCACTTCAAGTCTGACACACCGTTCTCAACCATTCTGTCTCGCATTCACTTCGGCTCTGTGTTCTGGTTTTTCAAACTATGAATCTAGAGGACTCAAGAATGGGGGGGGACAGGCTTAGACTGGAACCCAACAAAGTGGATGAGTTCAAATCCAAGTCGGTGGCCTGGTTTGTGTGCACCAAAGGCGGTATTGACAAATTCATGGAAAATATGAAGGGCAACGATGAGAGGCTCTCCAAACAATTCGTGACTTCCTGGGAGGACAGAAGGGTGAGCATGGGGGGAATCTCTTTCAAAATCAACAAAGAGGTTATTGCTCAGGCGACGGACCTATCAATGGAGGGCACAAAATGGAAAAAGCAGAGCCGAATCGCGGATTTTGCCAGCCTCAACCAATTTTTCTGCCATGGAGAGAACCCTATAAAGAGGGCTGTAGGTTTCAACAGGGAGGAGCTTCCCCACCCGTGGGACGAAGTCTGCTACATTGTGATGAAATATTTTACTCTGGAGGGCAGGTATGGCATTTTTTACTACTACCATCTCCCGTTCCTGAACCATTTGAGGAACAAAGACCTTATTTCCATTTTGTTCTTTCTTTTGCATTCGATGGATGCTAACATTAAGGATATAGCCGAAGCTAAGAAGAAAGGGAAGGAGTTTCCCATCCTGCATCAGGGCCTCATGCTCTGCCTATATAAATTTCACCTCGCCCTCTGCCCACCCCATTCCATTTCTATGCAGAATGTCAACCCCTTGACCCAACCCTCGACCAATATTGACTCAAGCCCTCGGTGCTTGGAATTTGGATCCTCCAGCAAGAAATCCAAGAATCATTCCCCGGAGGAGGTGAGGACCCCTAAAAGAGTCAAAATCCAAAAGATTGACTTGGACTTGGACATTATCGAAGAAGCCAACACCCCTCGCCGCTCGAGCAGATTGGCCACTAAACCCTCGGAGAAACCCCTATGAGACCCCTCTTCCTCACACGACACGAGCAACTCCATTCTGTATGATAAAGCGCCCCTAACCCAACACAAACATACCCCCCATTCTGTGAGCTCCACCCAGGTTTCTGAAAGCCCCGTCTCCTCTATGAATCTGGAGCCAGCCAATTTCCCTTCCCCGACTTTTAGGATTGAAAAAATGCTAGTTGTTGAAGAGGCCAGTAGCGTGAAGGAAGAAGAGCCCAACCTGATTGAGCTCGAAAAAAAGATAGAGGCCCTCTCTGATACTGTGCAGGTGATTACCAGCAGACTGGAGGCGATGGAGTCCAAGATGCATGATGTGTCCAAGTTTGCGCTGAATGTCATGAGATGCTCGGCGATGACTTTGTGCATGTTGCAGGATACCGTGGCCAAAGGGAAAGGCAAAGAGGAGGACGACTACAAAGGCCTGTTCAAGTTCCTCATGAAGGAATGGGCTTGAAAGCTGCTCCCTAAGAAGAGCCAAGGGAAAAAGAATTAACTGTCTGCATGTGGTGGTGTTTTTTGTTAGAGTTATCTTGTATTAGCTAATAATTATTTATTTAATTATTAGTCTATTAAACTCTACGCTTAAGCTAAACTTAGGCATTTAATAATATTGTAGGTATTTAATTATTAAATACACATTATCCCTTTAGGGTTTCTTTAGGGTTGCACACCTTTAGGGTTGCTATTATCCTTTTATAAGGATTGTATTGTACTTTTTCATTAATTGATTCCCTTTCTGAATGATAATTTTCTTCTTCAGAGCATTTATGTTTTTTTGCTTTATGTGCCTCCATTCTTCTCTTGTGACAGGCATTTGCATGCAGGTGTTCTTGGGATCTCTGAAGTTGTATTTCCTCAACTTCTTCATGGTATCAGAGCCTACATCTGCTGCTACTTTTTCCTAATTTTTCAGAAGATATTTTGGAGGAGGGTTTCAAGTTTTTTTAGAATTTTTTATTGGATATGGGGTAGTTGTTTTGTTTTTGATCATTTTGGACTCAAACGGACCTCACCGTTGAGCTCAGAATGCCCCAAAACCCCCATTCCATATAAAATTTGTCAATTTTTGACAAATTTGGGTTCTGAAATTTTTTCTTTAGTTTTGCCTTTTTTTGGCATGAATTTCGAGAAATTCGTCAAAAAAAAATCAAAGCAGTTTGGGCCATAAAAGACCTCACCATTGGCTTCTAAAGGGCGTTTCCAATCATTTTGATATATAATTCGACCTATTTCGGTGACAAGTGCATCTGGGCCATGATTTTTTCATTGGCACGCTTTACAAGACACAAAATCCGTACGGCTGTACCTGTAAATGCATCAGAAATTTTCGTCAAAAAAATAAAAAATAAAAAATATATTTTTTTTTACCCTTTTTATGCCCTAAAAGAGGGGTTTTTTCATTTGGCCATAACTTGGTCATACGGAGATGCTTTTTCAAAAACCTTATATCATCGGAAAGCTCTTTCCAAGCTCTCTCTAGATCTAGAGGTTTGATCTTTTGATTTTTATTTTTTGATGGTGTTTTTTGTTGTCAAAGCTAGAAGTTCTTTGTTGCACTCCGGGAGCCATAAAATGAGCATTCAAACTGTTAGGGTTTCAAGCAGATCCGAAGCAAATATGAACTAACAATTATATGCAGATTTAAATACAAAAGATAAAAAAATAAAACAAGACACGAATAACATAGAGATTTAACATGGTTCACCCAGAATGGGTTACGTCCACCATACACAGTCGTCCAATCTTTCTTATTATCCAGCAAAAATAGTACATCAACCTTACAATGCCTTAAGCATCCCAGCTGCTTATAACATGCATTTTTAGGGCAACAAATAAAGTCAGCCTTTTTAGGGTTTTATTACAATGTCGGTTTTCATCAACGAAAAATGGCAAAAAAAAATTTCTCGGGGGCTCCCGCCCCCAAACCCCCACTTTTCTCGGGGGCTGCCGACCCCGAACCCCTGCCCAAGGCCCGGCCCAACCCCGGACCTCGGCGAGGATACGTGTTGAATATATAGTACTTTGCTGATCAGTTGCCACATTTCAAAAATCTCCCACTTGGAGACTGATCAGGCTCCACACCGAACATGAACTCCATTTTTTGAAAAATTTATATCTTTGGAAAGCTTGTCTTGTGTAATTTCCAGCCATATAAGTTTTATTTCCAGATTATTCTCCAAGAATATTTTATTCAGTTTTTTGCTTTTCAGCACTTTGGTGGATATCTTGGTTGTTTCAGGCCTTGGGATCTCTTCTCTGAGTAGGATGTCATAATTTTGGTTCTTCGCTCTATTTCCAGTCTTCTTATCATTGTAGCATTTCATTTATGCAAACACACTGAGATAAAGTGCCATCATGCATTGTCTACTTGGGATCTTGCACATCATGTGCCTTATTGTACATGCACTACTTATAAAGTGCCATGAGGGGGTTGATGTTTGCGTTGTTTGCCATCTACCTTTGTCCAGTGAGTTTTCCTTCCATGACATTCGCCTCGTGTTGTGTGTCAAGTGAGTGTTCCTTCCACGACACTATGTACTTTCTCTGCACCTTTGATGTTCCTGGTTCTTCGTCATGCAATTTTTGTTCCCCTTTTTTTCAGTGTACATGTCCTTCTCCCTTTTCAGCATTATGGGGAGGTTTGTCCTGTTGATTCTAATGTTTCCTTGGTTTGATTGATCAGCTCTTCAGGCTTTGGTGTCTCATGCCATCTGTATCGTCGAGTTCAGTTGTTTGCCTTTGTTTGCCATCTGATTCGAGTAGTGTCATTTGAGGGCACTCATGAAGATTACAGTCTTCTCTACCTGGTCATGTTCTATTTCAGTGGAGGTTCTTCAGATCAGCAGTTACTCTTCGACAGTGTTTGCAGCTATTTCCTACTTCAGTGGTGTTCTTCTTGTTTTTCCATCTCTTTTTGGAGTAGAGTTTTTTTCCCACGTGGTTTTCTCTATTTCTCTGATTCATAGAGATTTGGTTGTGATTGGGTACCTCATCAGGCCTTGTTGTCGGGACCCAAATTTGCCTTCATCATGTAGTTGCATTTTTTGCTTCATGCATTTAGTTTTTTAGCTACTCCCTAAGTTCATCTTAAGGGGGGGTGTTAGAGTTATCTTGTATTAGCTAATAATTATTTATTTAATTATTAGTCTATTAAACTCTACGCTTAAGCTAAACTTAGGCATTTAATAATATTGTAGGTATTTAATTATTAAATACACATTATCCCTTTAGGGTTGCTATTATCCTTTTATAAGGATTGTATTGTACTTTTTCATTAATTGATTCCCTTTCTGAATGATAATTTTCTTCTTCAGACCATTTATGTTTTTTTGCTTTATGTGCCTCCATTCTTCTCTTGTGACAGGTATTTGCATGCAGGCGTTCTTGGGATCTCTGAAGTTGTATTTCCTCAACTTCTTCATTTTTTGTCTATGGGCGTGTGCATAAAGATGGTGGTCAGAAAAGTGGACACCACCCAAAAAAAACTTGAAAAAATAGGCAGCGTGTACGCGGTTTTAAAATTTAAAATTCCCGTGTACGCGCTTAGGTTTGTTCTTCCCGAGCCTAGAAAAGGTAGCGCGTACGCGCTAAGCTTAGGAAACTGAGCACGTACGCGCTATGCCTAGGAAAATTAGTGCATACGCACTGCTTATAGGAAAATGAGCGCGTACGCGCTAATAATCCTAGTAAAACCACGTATGCGGTGCTTGATGAAAAAAGTTTTTCAAAAAAACTGGGTCCTCATTTACCCGAAAAGCGCATTTTTTACTCTTTTTTTTCCCATTTTTTAAGCTAAACCGCGAACGGGGTGCGAAATTTGTCCTCAAGCTATGGATCAAGGTTAGTTTTTTGTTTTTTTTGTCTTTCTTTCTGGTTTATGCAATTTGTTTTACATTTTGAATTTAATTTCATTAATTTTGATTAGGTTTTTTCATTTTTTGTTTCAAAAACCAGATTCTTCTAATCCAAAACAAGAACAACCAAATGCACCTCCTGAAAACCCACAAGAACAACCAAATGCACCTCCTGAAAACACACAAGAACAACCCCCAATTCCTTCTTTTGACCGCACAGCCGAAACACAAGAAGAATTAATTAATCAGTTAGGGCAAAATACATCCAAAATCAATAAACTGATTGTAAAATTGAAAACTTTTGAACTTGACCATCATCAATCTCTCGCCACTAGCCTAGAAACATTAGCTAGTGGTGCCATAGCTGTTTCCACTGAAATTACCAAATGGGGAAGCGTTAGGGATAGGTGTCGTCAATTCTATGCCAATGGGCTATCATACGATGGAGTTAAAAACAAAAATATTTCTAAACAACAAATATGTGCCCTTTTTGTTGACCCCAAAACTAGTCAGTCATTACCTCCTAATGTAAAGAGGTTTCCCATACATTGGTGTACCAATGTACAGATGAAGAATCTTTTTTGGCAAAGGTGGTGGATGGTCTTTGACGATCCACCTTGTAATAATTATGAGGTACTATTATATTTTTTGAGAAAAATATATTGTGAGTTTGTGCTCAATGTGCGCCCAAATTATTTTGACATGAGAGAGTTTCATGGTAGAGGTGGTGGCTCTGCCCAAGATAGACCTGGAGCCCGTAGGCGATTAGCCGTGGAGAGTCGCCGCCCCCTAGCACCCAAACCCAAGGTGCATTAGGTTGTCCCATTAGAGCTGAAAGAGTCGATGGAGCTACAGACTCTTCAAGCGGCCACAACATTGACTGGTGCCATCATCTAGCATGGGACATCATTAGCACACCCTATTGTATTAGATGATGAGTCGTTAGAGGGTGACAGAGAGCCCATCGAGCATATGTGTGTCAGTTGCTCGGGGATAGATGATGCAGCCAGTGCAGATGGATACTCACATCATCTATGCACGATTTGCGGTTGTAGATGTCAGGCTCACACGGTCGAGGATGTCGCATTGATAGATGAGTTGATGGACATGGTGTTTGCCCATGAGCCACAGACATAGGTGTGTTGATTTGAATTCATAACATTTTATTTATCAGTCACTTTAATTTTGTAATTACATAAATGAATTTTCATTTATAAATCAATTTAAATTGAGACAAATAATATGCATTTCAGGATGCAACAGTGGTATCCCATACACCTCCCCCAGTTACCACAGCTGCAACTTCGACGCCTAAGGTATAAATTTTGTAACATGTTAAAATAGAATAGTACACTTTGAATTCAAAAAAATACAAGATATACTAACTATCTTTAATGCTTGGTCCAATTTCTGGTTTGTAGGTGTTGATAGGGGACGAAATGTCCTAGATTGATGACATCACGTTGTCGATGATCGATTTTGGCCTACAAGGCTATACAGTATCATATTTTGTACAACTCTTTTTATGTATTATTTTGATGGAATATGCAAGTCATTTCATTTTAGATTTTTAAAATTATGTTTAATTTATTATCTATACTAATATCTCATGTTAATTTTCTGTTTTTAGGGCACCCCCTCCGCATCTAGGGCTCATCTGAAGAAAAAGAATATCTCAAAGACGCCAAAACGTGTGAAGAAGGTAATTGAACACATTTTTAGTTGTACAATTGTTTGAAAATGTTGAAATCAAGTATTAGTTGGGGTTTGTAGATTGATTAGTGTTTTTTGTCTATTTTACATGTACAGCTGCCATTGAGCTTTGTGGATATGTTGAATGCACCTGATTCGCCTGCGAATCAAGAGAGGGCAAAGGTATGTATCTCTACTTTATTTTCTTGATTTCATGATTATATGCACGCGTACATGTGAACTTGTGATATATTATAATCTTATATTTTTTCATACAGCAAATATCCATACCTATTTCGTCAATGGAGAACCCTCCTCCTTGCACTGGAGAAGCATCAGGATCCAGTACACTTTTGTTTGATATGTAAAATTAATTGTTTTCAACCTTCAATACTTATCATTATATTAATTGTATTTAATCTTTGTACATTTTTTGTATAGGTAATAGCTACCGTTTCTACATTGATGGTGAGCCATCCTCAGTCCATTGGAGAAGCATCTGAGGCACAGGTACGTCATTGTTCTCCATATTATAGCTTTTAAGTGTTTTTGATATATTTATGTTAGTACATTGTATTAATTGTACATTTAATCTACAATAGACTCCTTCGCGGTACGGCCATAACGTGGATCCATTTAAGTATGTCTTCAAGAAAACTCCTAAGAGTGACAAGGAGAGGAGAGCGAAGACATTAGCTCTTGAATCAGCCGATGAGGTAATCTACATTTCAATTGCAAAGGAATTAAAGTTAAATGCATAGTTATGATGTCAATTGTGAACTATTTTCTACAAAAGAATTCTAACTTGGCTTTTGAATTGTGGTTTTGCAGCCATCTACAGAGTCACGTACTGCACTGAAGAGGCTTGATTTTGATGATCCACCAGAAGTTTCGGATCATATAGTGTTAGTTTTGGTCATAGAATGACCAATACATGTAGACATATTCTACATTTTTATTGTATATCGATTTGGACATGGCATATGCCACATTTTTGTAATACTTGTATTGACTTGGCAGGCATGCCTTTTTTTATATATATAAATATCGATATTCGATCCAATAAATGTGTAATGAGTTCATTATTTTGTATTCGTTGTATTTTGTGGTTGTCCTTTTATAAATTTAAATGAATATTTGTATATGTAATCAACAATATGAATATAAACAACAAAAATATATGATATAAAGCATTGCAATCGTGGAATATGATTTGATAAAATTTCTAAAATGTTGAATTAACCGTACAAAACTCCTTGTATTCGGTTCATTATTGTGTATTCGTTGTATTTGGTGGATGCCCTTTTATAAATTTAAATGAATATTTGCATATGTAATTAACAATATGAATATAAACAACAAAAATTGACAATATGAATTTAAACAACAATGTGTTTGGTGCGAGAGCACCTTCACGCTCGCAATGGTCAAATTTTATTCCTCATGTGCACAAACCGACATCACGAGCGCATCTAGGTGGGCATGTTTACGCTAGGCATGCCCCTGTCATGCATCCCAAAGCACCAAAACGTCGAGAGTCATACCCTACCAGTGAGATCTCTTAAGTGCCCTGAATCCAAAAAATTGTCAAAATTTGACGGACTGTTTCTTCCAATCCACGACACATTCGGTCAATCTGTTTGATCTCGTGGGGTCACATGAGGCTCGTCTACAATGGCCTATCTCGGTTTTCGACGACTTGAAGCCATTTTCAATTAGTAGCATTTTTTCGCCTGCTCAAAAAACCGTCAGTTGCTTGCAAGGAAAAGTTGCAAGATTGGCTAGAATTGATTCCGTTCCTTGTGTGCACAAACCGACATCACAAGCGCATCCGGGTGGGCATTTTTACGCTAGGCATGCCCCTGTTGTGCATCCCAAAGCATCAGAACGTCGAGAGTCATACCCTACCGGTGAGATCTCTCGAGTGCCTTGAGTCCAAAAGATTGTCAAAATTTGACGGACTGTTTCTTCCAATCCATGACACATATGGTCAATCTGTTTGATCCCGTGGGGTCGCGTGAGGCTCATCTACAATGACCTATCTCAGTTTTTGACTCGAAGCCATT